>NC_058523.1:295933355-297209605 GCF_904849725.1 Hordeum vulgare subsp. vulgare
ATGGCGGTAGTACCGCCCCTGGTAGTGGTAGTACCGCCCCAGGAACTTAGTACCGCCTTCCTTGCGGCTGTACTTTGTCAGACTTTTTGCGAAGACTTTCTTGGCGGTGGTTGGCCCGGTAGTGCCTCTGCACTACCATGGGCTCAGCGGTAGTACCGCTGCAGCCAGCGGTAGTACCGCAGGAGTGCTAGCGGTAGTACCCCTGCAGCCAGCGGTAGTACCGCTGAGCTCGGGCTGTGAGTGGGAAAACGGTTGGATTTTTCCCCCATTATATAAAGGGTTCTTCTTGCTCAAGAACCCTACCTTTGACCCTCCCAAGCTCCATTGTTTCTCCCTAAGCTCAAAAGTGCCCGATCTCTCTCCCTAGCCAATCAAACTTGTTGATTTCCTAGGAATTGGTTGAGAAGGCCTAGATCTACACTTCCACCAAGAGAAAATTGATTCCCCCCACTAATCCCTTGCGGATCTTGTTACTCTTGGGTGTTTTAGCACCCTAGACGATTGAGGTCACCTCGGAGCCACATTCCATTATGGTGAAGCTCCGTGGTCTTGTTGGGAGCCTCCAAGCTTTGTGTGGAGTTTGCCCCAACCTTGTTTGTAAAGGTTCGGTCGCCGCCGTCAAGGGCACCTATAGTGGAATCACGGTACCTGGCATTGTGTGAGGGCGTGAGGAGAATACGGTGGCCCTAGTGGCTTATTGGGGAGTATTGTGCCTCCACACCGCTCCATCGGAAACGTAGTTTCTGTCAAAGGGAAGGAACTTCGGTAACACATCCTCATCTTCATTGGTTCCACTTGCGGTTATCTCTAACCTTTACATTGTGTATGCTTTTGTTGTTGACTATCTCTTCTTGCCTTAGTACTTATTAGTTGGTAGCATCATATAGGTTCACCCCCTTGTTGTCATTTTAAAGAACCTTTACGTTGCTAACCCTAACTTACTTAGATAAATTAAAAAGTGGTCGTTGCCTATTCACCCCCCCCCCTCTAGTCAATCATATCGATCCTTTCAATTGGTATCAGAGCCACGTCTCTTTATTAAGGGTTTAACCACCCGAAGAGTACGGAAGATGATGAGGGAGTTCCCCGTGGGCAACCCGAGGTTATGGCCTTGACTTTGGTCACAAGGGACGACTTGAATACGGCTATGGCCGCCCTCAAGACGTCCTTGACGAACGAAGTCAAGACCATGCTTAAAGAGTTAATTGAGGCAATTAAAGGTTCACCCAAACCGGGTTGGTGGTTAAACCCGCCAACATAGATTCAGAGGCCAATTCCTCTAAGGAAACGGCTAAAGGTATGCAACCTTCTCCTCCTCTCGAAAATGATGGGACTGGAACTTATGCCTCAGTTCCACCTCCCATGGTCTATGGAGGACCTGTTCCCACACCACGTCTTAACCCTGTTGGTCCTCCTCCTAAGCTTGTAACGGGTGATTTTGCTAACTGGGTATTTTCTATTAAGTCCCATTTGAATCACATCTCAACAAATCTATGGAGAATCATCGAGCAAGGCTACTATCCCCATGACCCAAGCAACCTCACGCCAAGAGAAGAAGCGGACAATCAATATAATCACTCCACATTGTTTATTCTACAGTCCATAGTACCTCCTGAGGATCTTCCTCACTTGCGCCCCTTCACTCTGGCTAAGGACTGTTGGGAGCACATTATGGTGTTGTACAAGGGAAGCTCAAGCATTCAACGGTCCAACTATGAAGTGGTACTTGATAAGGCTGATGAGTTTGTGATGAAGGAAGATGAGGACCCTCGTGATCTCTATCGAAGGGTGACTGCTATTGTTGTGGCTCTCAAGGATCATGGGAGCAAGGATGTGGATGATACATGGGTCAAGCGCAAGTATCTCAAGGCCATCATGCCTATCATGAAAGCCATGTCATCAGTCATTCGCCAACGACCAGATTTCCACTCCTTGTCTTCCATTGAGGTGTTGGATGAATTCATTGCAATGTCAATCCTGAAAGAGACAGCTGACAATGCACTTGCTCGAGTTCGGTCAAAGACAGCTTCACCGAACCTTGCTTTAAAGGCAAAACCTTCTTCTTCTGAAGAAGAAGAGGATGAGGAAGTGGAAAGCTGCCCTAAAGACACTAAGTATGCTTATCACGAGCACATGGCTCTTGCGTCAAGGCAATTCTGGAGCAACAAGAGGAACTCAAGACCCAACTTCACTAAGAACAACTCAAGTGGGTTCAAATCCAAGCAACGAGTGAGGACATGCTATAACTGCGGTAATTTGAGTCACTTCATGGCAGAATGTCCCTATGAGAAGAGGGAAGACAATGGGGGCAAGCTCATTCGCAAAGACAAAACCAAGTCTTTCTCAAACAAGAACAACTTTGTGAAGAAACCCCACCCAAAGATATGGTGGCACTTGAAGAGTACCCCTTCGATGATGATGACGATGACGATATGGTGGCAAGTGCAACTGTCGCCATTGCCACCCCTTCTCTCAAGAATGTGTCTCTCTTCAACGCCCCCAACGATAACCACATCGCCAAGTGCCTCATGGCCAAAGGTATCGATCAGGTAACCCCTAGCATTAAGACCAACATCACTACTGCTACTTCATTGTTGAGTTGTGTTGATGATAGTGATGTTATGGAACTTAATGAGCATGATCTTGCCAAATTTATGTGCACGATCAAGGAGAACCCAAGAAGCACTTTGTTGCTCTCTTGGAACAACTGGGTGAGGCTAATGACCTCATCGAGTCTCATGAGGAGACTATCTCCGAGCTGCAAGGACATAGCCGTGACTATGCCGATGAGATTGCTGAACTATCTATTGCACTAGAAAAGAAGCGCACTCTTAGTTTGGCTCTTGAGGAGTTATACAACGATGACTGTGCTAAAGTGCAAAAGAAACTAGATCATGCTACTGTTCTTACTCGTATGCTTAAGTCTAAAAAGGATGCTCTTGGGGTTGGCCATGACAGACTCAAAGTGGAATTTGACACACTTGACAAGGCTTACAAGGTCTTGAAAGGTGCTCATTTCTCCCTGAAAGAGTCTCATGATCAACTCCAAGAAAAGCTTATCAAGGAAATCTCTACGTGTCCTCCTTTCGTTTTAATTGATAATGCTTGTACAAGTAACCCTTGTTGCGAGCATGTACATCTTGTGGAGGAAAATGCCAAGTTGAAGGAGAAACTTGAGAAGGGTCGTGTGTCATGCATCCAAGGCGAGAAGAACCTGAACGACCTCTTGAGCAATCAAAAGGGTGTTGTAGGAAAGGAGGGACTTGGACTTACATCCAAGTCAAAAAGAAAAAGGAAGAACAGGAACAAACGATCCCATACCCTCATGGACATCTTTGTCAAAGAGGGCGAAGGGACTCAGGAGGTGAACAGGAACAAGGTGGACAATGGTAGCGTCAGGAAGGGCAAAACCATTCCTACCAACACAGCTGGCAAACTCAATCCTTCCTATGTTTCATGTCGTGCTGGTGATGGGCATGTTTATGCCAGATTTGTTGGTTCTTACTATGAGTCCATTAAATGGGCTATTTGGGTTCCTAAGACCCTTGTCTCTAACATTAAAGGATCCATTCAAAAATGGGTACCTAAAACCAAGCCTTGATCTATTGCAGGAGTTTGCTTCCGGTGGGGTGTCATGGTTGCTCGAGAGTGGAGCAACAAATCATATGACCGGAAGCAAGGACTTAGTGGTGGCTATGCATCCTTCTCCATCTATGCCCACCCATGTCCAATTCGCCGATGCATCATCGTCAAAGGTATTGGGATTTGGTAAGGTGGTCATCTCTCAAGAGTTATCTATTGAGAAGGTCATGCTTGTTGAGTCCCTTGCTTACAATTTACTCTCGGTTCGTCAATTTGCAATTATGGGGTTTCCCACATTCTTTAATCTTGATACTGTGGTCCTTTTGTGGAGCAAGACTCTTAAAGTAGCCTATGTTGGATATGTCGAAAATGGTCTCTATGTGGTGAACTTTTCAAAGCGACCCACTAAGACTACGACTTGTCTAATGGCTAAAGTTGATGTGGGCTGGCTTTGGCATCGCCGACTAGCTCATGTCAATATGAGATCTCTGTAAAGTCTCCTCAAAGGGGACCATATTCATGGACTAACGAATGTTAGTTTTGCCAGAGATCGTGCTTGCAGTGCCTGCATTGAAGGAAAGATTCATGAAACTGCCCATCGTCCAACGACTCTCATTTACACTAAGAGGTCGTTGGAGCTCCTTCATATGGATCTCTTCGGTCCTCCATCATTTGATAGTCTTGGGGGAAGAAAGTACTGCTTGGTGATTGTTGATGACTACTCAAGATACACCTCGGTATATTTCTTCAAGAGGAAGAGTGAGACTCAACAAACTGTTATCAACTTTGCTAATGAAGCTCAACGTCAACACGAAGCAAATATTTTGATGATTAGAAGTGACAACGGCACCGAGTTCAAGAACTACACCTTGGATGAGTTTCTAGGTGATGAGGGAATAAAACATCAATATTCGGCACCATATACCCCTCAACAAAATGGTGTGGCAGAAAGGAAGAACCGGACGTTGATGGATGCTGCAAGAACAATGATGGCGGAATTCAGATTCCATATAACTTTTGGGCCAAAGCCATCAACACAGCATGTCATGCGTCCAATCGGCTCTGTATCTGCAAAGGCTTGAACAAGACCCCATATGAGATTCTCACCGGAAACAAACCCAATCTCAAGTACTTCCAGGTATTCGGGTGTAATTGTTTGATTCTCAAAAAAGGTGCACATTTAGCTAAATTTGATTCTAGAGCACAAGAGGGCATCTTTGTTGGTTATGCTACAAACTCTCATGCTTACCGTGTCCTCAACAAGTCCACCAGGCTCATTGAAAAGACGTGTAACATGGAGTTTGATGAAAATAATGGCTCCCAAGTGGAGCAAAGTGGTCTTTGTGATGTAGGTGATGAAATTCCCCCCAAGCCATAAGAAGAATGGGGATTGGTCAAATACTACCCACTGAGGAACCCCTTGTGGCCGAAGGAGAAGGACAATGCTCTACTGTCGCCATTGCCACCCCTTCTCCCAAGAATGTGTCTCTCTTCAACGCCCCCAACGATAACCACATCGCCAAGTGCCTCATGGCCAAAGGTATCGATCAGGTAACCCCTAGCATTAAGACCAACATCACTACTGCTACTTCATTGTTGAATTGTGTTGATGATAGTGATGTTTTGGAACTTAATGAGCATGATCTTGCCAAATTTATGTGCACGATCAAGGAGAACCCAAGAAGCACTTTGTTGCTCTCTTGGAACAACTGGGTGAGGCTAATGACCTCATCGAGTCTCATGAGGAGACTATCTCCGAGCTGCAAGGACATAGCCGTGACTATGCCGATGAGATTGCTGAACTATCTATTGCACTAGAAAAGAAGCGCACTCTTAGTTTGGCTCTTGAGGAGTTATACAACGATGACTGTGCTAAAGTGCAAAAGAAACTAGATCATGCTACTGTTCTTACTCGTATGCTTAAGTCTAAAAAGGATGCTCTTGGGGTTGGCCATGACAGACTCAAAGTGGAATTTGACACACTTGACAAGGCTTACAAGGTCTTGAAAGGTGCTCATTTCTCCCTGAAAGAGTCTCATGATCAACTCCAAGAAAAGCTTATCAAGGAAATCTCTACGTGTCCTCCTTTCGTTTTAATTGATAATGCTTGTACAAGTAACCCTTGTTGCGAGCATGTACATCTTGTGGAGGAAAATGCCAAGTTGAAGGAGAAACTTGAGAAGGGTCGTGTGTCATGCATCCAAGGCGAGAAGAACCTGAACGACCTCTTGAGCAATCAAAAGGGTGTTGTAGGAAAGGAGGGACTTGGACTTACATCCAAGTCAAAAAGAAAAAGGAAGAACAGGAACAAACGATCCCATACCCTCATGGACATCTTTGTCAAAGAGGGCGAAGGGACTCAGGAGGTGAACAGGAACAAGGTGGACAATGGTAGCGTCAGGAAGGGCAAAACCATTCCTACCAACACAGCTGGCAAACTCAATCCTTCCTATGTTTTATGTCGTGCTGGTGATGGGCATGTTTATGCCAGATTTGTTGGTTCTTACTATGAGTCCATTAAATGGGCTATTTGGGTTCCTAAGACCCTTGTCTCTAACATTAAAGGATCCATTCAAAAATGGGTACCTAAAACCAAGCCTTGATCTATTGCAGGAGTTTGCTTCCGGTGGGGTGTCATGGTTGCTCGAGAGTGGAGCAACAAATCATATGACCGGAAGCAAGGACTTAGTGGTGGCTGTGCATCCTTCTCCATCTATGCCCACCCATGTCCAATTCGCCGATGCATCATCGTCAAAGGTATTGGGATTTGGTAAGGTGGTCATCTCTCAAGAGTTATCTATTGAGAAGGTCATGCTTCTTGAGTCCCTTGCTTACAATTTACTCTCGGTTCGTCAATTTGCAATTATGGGGTTTCCCACATTCTTTAATCTTGATACTGTGGTCCTTTTGTGGAGCAAGACTCTTAAAGTAGCCTATGTTGGATATGTCGAAAATGGTCTCTATGTGGTGAACTTTTCAAAGCGACCCACTAAGACTGCGACTTGTCTAATGGCTAAAGTTGATGTGGGCTGGCTTTGGCATCGCCGACTAGCTCATGTCAATATGAGATCTCTGTAAAGTCTCCTCAAAGGGGACCATATTCATGGACTAACGAATGTTAGTTTTGCCAGAGATCGTGCTTGCAGTGCCTGCATTGAAGGAAAGATTCATGAAACTGCCCATCGTCCAACGACTCTCATTTACACTAAGAGGTCGTTGGAGCTCCTTTATATGGATCTCTTCGGTCCTCCATCATTTGATAGTCTTGGGGGCAGAAAGTACTGCTTGGTGATTGTTGATGACTACTCAAGATACACCTCGGTATATTTCTTCAAGAGGAAGAGTGAGACTCAACAAACTGTTATCAACTTTGCTAATGAAGCTCAACGTCAACATGAAGCAAATATTTTGATCATTAGAAGTGACAACGGCACCGAGTTCAAGAACTACACCTTGGATGAGTTTCTAGGTGATGAGGGAATAAAACATCAATATTCGGCACCATATACCCCTCAACAAAATGGTGTGGTAGAAAGGAAGAACCGGACGTTGATGGATGCTGCAAGAACAATGATGGCGGAATTCAGATTCCATATAACTTTTGGGCCAAAGCCATCAACACAGCATGTCATGCGTCCAATCGGCTCTGTATCCGCAAAGGCTTGAACAAGACCCCATATGAGATTCTCACCGGAAACAAACCCAATCTCAAGTACTTCCAGGTATTCGGGTGTAATTGTTTGATTCTCAAAAAAGGTGCACATTTAGCTAAATTTGATTCTAGAGCACAAGAGGGCATCTTTGTTGGTTATGCTACAAACTCTCATGCTTACCGTGTCCTCAACAAGTCCACCAGGCTCATTGAAAAGACGTGTAACATGGAGTTTGATGAAAATAATGGCTCCCAAGTGGAGCAAAGTGGTCTTTGTGATGTAGGTGATGAAATTCCCCCCAGCCATAAGAAGAATGGGGATTGGTCAAATACTACCCATTGAGGAACCCCTTGTGGCCGAAGGAGAAGGACAATGCTCTACTCAAGTGGATCCATCATCCTCACAAGCCCCACACGCTTCCGATGAACAAAGACAACCCTCTAACCAGTTGAACAAGCTCAAGGACAAGATAAATTGCTCAAAGATGGTGATGTGTCCCATTATGTACAAGTGCTTACCCAAGGTTCCGAATCTGCTCAAGATCAAGATCAAGTGCAATTACAAGATCCAGACCAAATAGAAGTACAAGATCAAGATCAAGAGCAACCACAGGAACAAGGACAAACCAGTGAACATGCTTAAGTCGAAAATCAAGTTGATTAGGATGTTGTCTCTCAATTCCCTTCTGCAGCACCTAAGAGAGCTAATAGTGCCAAGGGAGGCTCAAATTGCATGGACAAGCAAAGTAATCAAGTCGATGCTCCCCAGTTATCCAATGCAGAACTCTTGGAGCGTCGCGCAACCAAGATTGTGAACAAACTGAGAGTCAAGTCTGATCTTATGAAGAATGTTCTTGGCAGTTTGAAAATGGGAGTATCCACTCGTCAACAAATTTGGAATTATTGTGAGTATCACGCGTTTGTTTCGTATTGTGAACCTCACCAGGTACAGGAAGCGCTTAATGATGAGGATTGGCTTATGGCCATGCATGAAGAACTCAACAACTTCGAGCATAATCAAGTATGGGATTTAGTGCCAAGACCAAAGTAAGAACATAATGTCATCGGGACCAAATGGATTTTCAAAAACAAGCAAGATGCCAATGGGATTGTGATTCGAAACAAGGCAAGATTGGTGGCTCAAGGCTACTCCCAAGTCGAGAGTATCGACTACGGTGAAATCTTTGCCCCTGTTGCTCGTCTAGAATCTATTCGCATGCTGCTTGCATTTGCTTCTCATCAGAATTTCAGATTACAACAAATGGATGTGAAAAGTGCTTTTCTTAATGGTCCTTTAAATGAGTTGGTCTATGTCAAACAACCCCCGGGATTCGAACATCCCAAGCTTCCCAATCATGTGTACAAACTTAATACGGCACTGTATGGTCTTAAACAAGACCCACGTGCGTGGTATGAGTACCTTATTGAGTTGTTACAAGATCGTGGGTTTGAAATTGGGAAGATAGATCCCACTCTTTTTACTAAGAGGGTTAAAGGGGATTTGTTCGTATGCCAACTATATGTTGATGATATAATTTTTGGTTCTCCTAACGATTCTTTCAATGAAGAATTTGCTGCACTAATGACCGAGAAATTTGAGATGTCTATGATGGGTGAGTTGAAGTTCTTCCTCGTATTCGAGATTAAACAAGGTTTAGAAGGGACTTTCATCAAACAAGCCAAGTACACTCAAGACATGCTCAAGAGGTTCGAGCTAGAGGATGTTAAGCCGGTCAAGTTTCCCATGCCAACAAGATGCAAGCTTGACAGTGATCCCAATGGTAAAGCAGTGGATCAAAAGGTATATCGCTCCATGATTGGATCCCTCCTTTACCTTTGTGCATCTAGACTGGATATTATGTTGAGTGTAGGGATTTGTGCACCGTTTCAATCCGCACCAAAATAAAGTCATTTTATGGCTGCTAAGCGAATCTTTCGATATTTGGCTCCTACCCCATACTTTGGTCTATGGTATCCCAAAGGAGCAAACTTCAACCTAGTGGGCTATTCTGACTCAGATTGGGCAGGAGATTGTGTGGAGAGGAAGTCAACTTCTACAGGATGCCAATTCCTTGGTCGCTCACTGGTAAGTTGGTCTTCAAAGAAGCAGAATTGTGTCTCACTATTTTCCACCGAAGCTGATTATGAGGCAACTGCAAGTTGTTGTGCACAGTTGCTATGGATGAGGCAAACTTTAAAGGATTACTGTGTCACTTGTGAAAAAGTGCCTCTTCTATGTGACAATCAAAGTGCTATCATGATTTCCCTCAATCCGGTGCAACATAGCAAGACCAAGCATATTGATATTCGCCATCACTTCATTCGTGAACATATCAAGCAAGGTGACATTGAGGTTCACTTCATCAACACTAAAGAGCAACTTGCATATATTTTCACTAAGCCACTAGATGAAGCAAGGTTCCGGGAATTAAGGGATGAGCTAAATATCATTGATTCAAGTAATATGGATTGAAACTAGGGACTTTGCACCTCACTATGCATTACATCTTGTTCTAGGTGTAGGCATGGACATAGGGGGAGTGTTGTTCTCTCAATGAACTTTCCCTCCCCCCATTATGCATAAATCGATCAAGTCTTTCACTTTGGTCATTATTAAATGGCACTTGTGCTTCAAAGACAAGCGTTGGTCATGAACCCAAGGATACTTCTTCACGGTTTCATAGCTTTGCCTCTAACATAGGTGGCCTCGGCCACCGCCCCCACCTTTCTCTCATATGGAAGAAAGGATACAAAATGTCTAGTCAGTGTATGTTGCTGGTGTTATCTTTTCATTACACTGACTATGTGTCGCCCACATCATTTTCACAAAATCCTATGTCTCGTTGTGTCATTTTGAGCGGTACTACCGCCAGGGGTAGCGGTACAACCGCTAGGACCCCAGCGGTACTACTGCCAGGGGTAGCGGTACTACCGCCAGGACCCCAGCGGTACGACCGTCAGGGGTAGCGGTACTACCGCCAGGATCCCAGCCTATCACGACTTGACTAGGGCTTTTTAGGGTTGTCTCAAGGGGGAACAGTACTACCGCTAGGGGGAGCGGTACTACCGCTAGGACCCTAGCGGTACTACCGCCAGGGAAGCGGTACTACCGCTAGGACAGCGGTACTACCGCTGGGCCCGTACCCCTTGGGCTATAAAAAGGAGGGGGCCCGTTTTTTGCCCTATTTCTTCTTCCTCGTGGGTCTCACTTCCTCTACTCCGAACTCCCCCCGTTCATATCTCCCTCTGCGGAGCCCCTTCTCTCCCATGAGTTGGAGGGCTTGCTCCCCTCCTCCTTCCTCCGTCAAGTGCCATGGACACTGGTAAAGCTCCTCCCCTTCTTCTCTTGGTTGTTGATTTTTGTTCTAGGGTTAGGAGCTTGGTGATTTCAATCCATCACTACTGAAATTCAGAAATTTGTCGTCTGCCAAGGCGGACGGAAAAGGGGGCAACCACGGACGGCAAAGCCTTTGCCGTCTGCCCCCTCATGGCAAAGTAGACGGCAAAAAAAATCCGGTGAAGAGGCTCTTTGCCGTCTGCTTTCACAAAGCGGACGGCAAAGAAAATCTTTGCCATGAGGGGGCAGACGGCAAAATAAATGGGACGGCATATATTGCAACGTCCCTGTTAAGTGTTAACGCCAGGCCTCCTCTCTTTGCCATCTTCCTTACCCCCTTTTCCATGTGGGGGCAGACGGCAAAGAGGGGAGAGAGAGGGGGCAGATTCCCTCTTTGCCGTCTGCCTTCCCCCCTTTGCCATGTGGGGGCAGACGGCAAAGAGGGGAGAGAGAGGGGGCAGATTCCCCCTTTGCCATGTGCCTTCCCCCCTTTGCCATGTGTTGGCAGACGGCAAAGAGGGGAGAGAGAGGGGGCAGATTCCCCCTTTGCCATGTGCCTTCCCCCCTTTGCCATGTGTTGGTAGACGGCAAAGAGGGGAGAGAGAGGGGGCAGATTCCCCCTTTGCCATGTGCCTTCCCCCCTTTGCCATGTGTGGCAGACGGAAAAGAGGGGAACCAGCCCCTTATTTATTTATTTATTGTTATATCCAGCATTTTTAACAATAATCAGGATATATATATATATATTTGACATAAATAAATTTTTTTCCGTACTCATAACCATATTAAAATAACTCTCATCCATAGTGCATAAATATTATGCAAGTTACATCCGTACCAAACCATATATTACACCAGTTTCATCCACGTGCATACAAAGTTTCATATATTCATATACTAAAATAGTTTCAATACAACCCATGGTACAAGAAATCATCTTCAAGCATTCCATCAACACACCTTCCCGTGAAGTGAAGGTAATCTGCAAAATGACAAAGAAGAAAGTTAGAAAAATAATACTAGATGAAGTAGTGTATATATAGGTTATTTCGGAGAGAAATTAGCTAAGTATAGACCATTTAGGAGCTAACTAAGCTAATTATGTCATTTTGGTGGAACCCTAGCTAACTATAGGAGAAGAGAAAGAGAAGAAGAAGTAAAAGAAGGAGGAGGAGGAGGAGGAGGAGGAGAAGGAGAAGGAAGAGGAGAAGAAGAAGAAAAAGGAGGAGGAGGAGGAGGAGGAGGAGGAGAAGGAAGAGGAGAAGAAGAAGAAGGAGAAGAAGGAGAAGAAGAAGGAGAATAAGGAGAAGAAGAAGGGGAAGGAGCTCCTGCTCCTTCTCCTTCTTCTTCTCCTTCTTCTCCTTCTTCTTCTCCTTCTTCTCCTTCTTCTTATCCTTTTGTCCCCTTCTTCTCATTTTTCCTCTTTCTTCTCCTTTTTCCTCTTCCTTCTTCTCATTTTTCCTCTTCCTTCCTTTCATTTTTCCTCTTTTTCTCTTCTTGTCCGCTTCTTCTGGCTAAATTGGCTAAGAATGCCTTTTTGGAGCTAATTATGTCATTTCGAGGATAATTAGCTAAGTATAGGTCATTTTTTATTAAATAGGCCATTTTGAAGCTAACTAAGCTAATTATGTCATTTCGTAGGATAATTAGCCAATTTAGCCTTTCTTGGATGAGTCTAAGCTACGTAGAAGAAGAGATAGAGAACAAGAAGTAAAAGAAGGAGGAGGAGGAGAAGAAGAAGAAAGAGGAGAAGAAGAAGAAAAGAAGGAGAAGGAGAAGAAGAAGGAGAAGGAGAAGGAGGAAGGAGGAAGAAGAAGGAGAAGGAGGTGCTCCTTCTCCTTCTCCTCCTTCTTCTCCTTCTTCTTCTCCTCCTACCTCTCCTCCTTCTTCTTCTCCTCTTCTTCTTATTCCTTCCTTTCATTTTTCCTCTTTCTTCTCCTCTTGTCCCCTTCTTCGGGCTAAATTGGCTAAGAATGCCTTTTTGGAGCTAATTATGTCATTTCGAGGATAATTAGCTAAGTATAGGTCATTTTTTATTAAATGGGTCATTTTGGAGCTAACTAAGCTAATTATGTCATTTCGTAGGATAATTAGCCAATTTAGCCTTTCTTGGATGAGTCTAAGCTACATTGAAGAAGGGATAGAGAAGAAGAAGTAAAAGAAGGAGGAGGAGGAGAAGAAGAAGGAACAGGAGAAGAAGAAGAAAAGAAGAAGGAGAAGGAGAAGGAGAAGGAGGAAGAAGGAGGAAGAAGAAGGAGAAGGAGCTCCTCCTTCTCCTTCTTCTTCTCCTCCTCCCTCTCCTCCTTCTTCTTCTCCTCTTCTTCTTCTTCCTTCCTTTCATTTTTCCTCTTTCTTCTCCTCTTGTCCCCTTCTTCGGGCTAAATTGGCTAATAATGCCTTTTTGGAGCTAATTATGTCATTTCGAGGATAATTAGCTAAGTATAGGTCATTTTTTATTAAATGGGTCATTTTGGAGCTAACTAAGCTAATTATGTCATTTCGTAGGATAATTAGCCAATTTAGCCTTTCTTGGATGAGTCTAAGCTACGTAGAAGAAGAGATAGAGAAGAAGAAGTAAAAGAAGGAGGAGGAGGAGGAGAAGTAGGAGGAGAAGAAGAAGGAAGAGGAGAAGAAGAAGAAAAGAAGAAGGAGAAGGAGAAGAAGAAGGAGAAGGAGAAGGAGGAAGAAGGAGGAAGAAGAAGGAGAAGGAGGAGCTCCTTCCCCTTCTCCTCCTTCTTCTCCTTCTTCTTATCCTCCTCCCTCTCCTCCTTCTTCTTCTCCTCTTCTTCTTCTTCCTTCCTTTCATTTTTCCTCTTGATTCTCCTCTTGTCCCCTTCTTCGGGCTAAATTGGCTAAGAATGCCTTTTTGGAGCTAATTATGTCATTTCGAGGATAATTAGCTAAGTATAGGTCATTTTTTATTAAATGGGTCATTTTGGAGCTAACTAAGCTAATTATGTCATTCCGTAGGATAATTAGCCTATTTAGCCTTTCTTGGATGAGTCTATGCTACGTAGAAGAAGGGAAAGAGAAGAAGAAGTAAAAGAAGGAGGAGGAGGAGGCGGAGAAGGAGAAGGAAGAGGAGAAGAAGAAGAAAAGAAGAAGGAGAAGGAGAAGGAGGAAGAAGGAGGAAGAAGAAGGAGATGGAAGAAGTAAAAGAAGGAGGTGGAGGAGGAGGAGGAGGAGGAGGAGGAGGAGAAGGAGAAGGAAGAGGAGAAGAAGAAGAAAAGAAGAAGGAGAAGGAGAAGGAGGAGCTCCTTCTCCTTCTTCTCCTCCTTCTTCTCCTTCTTATCCTCCTCCCTCTCCTCCTTCTCCTCTTCTTCTTATTCCTTCCTTTCATTTTTCATCTTTCTTCTCCTTTTGGCCCCTTCTTCGGGCTAAATTGGCTAAGAATGCCTTTTTGGAGCTAATTATGTCATTTCGAGGATAATTAGCTAAGTATAGGTCATTTTTTATTAAACAGGCCATTTTGGAGCTAACTAAGCTAATTATATCATTTCGTAGGATAATTAGTCAATTTAGCCTTTCTTGGATGAGTCTAAACTACGTAGAAGAAGAGAAAGAGAAGAAGAAGTAAAAGGGGGAGGAGGAGGAGGAGGAGGAGAAGGAGAAGGAAGAGGAGAAGAAGAAGAAAAGAAGAAGGAGAAGGAGAAGGAGAAGGAGAAGGAGAAGGAGGAATAAGGAGGAAGAAGAAGGAGAAGGAGGAGCTCCTTCTCCTTCTCCTCCTTCTTCTCCTTCTTCTTCTCCTCCTCCCTCTCCTCCTTCTTCTTCTCCTCTTCTTCCTCTTCCTTCCTTTCATTTTTCCTCTTTTTCTCTTCTTGTCCCCTTCTTCGGGCCAAATTGGCTAAGAATGCCTTTTGGAGCTAATTATGTCATTTCGAGGATAATTAGCTAAGTATAGGTCATTTTTTGTTAAATAGGCCATTTTGGAGCTAACTAAGCTAATTATGTCATTTCGTAGGATAATTAGCCAATTTAGCCTTTCTTGGATGAGTCTAAGCTACGTATAAGAAGAGATAGAGAAGAAGAAGTAAAAGAAGGAGGAGGAGGAGGAGGAGGAGGAGGAGGAGGAGAAGAAGAAGGAAGAGGAGAAGAAGAAGAAAAGAAGAAGGAGAAGGAGAAGAAGAAGGAGAAGGAGAAGGAGGAAGAACGAGGAAGAAGAAGGAGAAGGAGGAGCTCCTTCTCCTCCTTCGTCTCCTTCTTCTTCTCCTCCTCCCTCTCCTCCTTCTTCTTCTCCTCTTCTTCTTCTTCCTTCCTTTCACTTTTCCCCTTTCTTCTCCTCTTGTCCCCTTCTTCGGGCTAAATTGGCTAAGAATGCCTTTTTGGAGCTAATTATGTCATTTCGAGGATAATTAGCTAAGTATAGGTCATTTTTTATTAAATGGGTCATTTTGGAGCTAACTAAGCTAATTATGTCATTTCGTAGGATAATTAGCCAATTTAGCCTTTCTTGGATGAGTCTAAGCTACGTAGAAGAAGAGATAGAGAAGAAGAAGTAAAAGAAGGAGGAGGAGGAGGAGGAGGAGGAGGAGAAGAAAGAAGAGGAGAAGAAGAAGAAAAGAAGAAGGAGAAGGAGAAGAAGAAGGAGAAGGAGAAGGAGGAAGAAGGAGGAAGAAGAAGGAGAAGGAGGAGCTCCTTCTCCTTCTCCTCCTTCTTCTCCTTGTTCTTCTCCTCCTCCCTCTCCTCCTTCTTCTTCTCCTCTTCTTCTTCTTCCTTCCTTTCATTTTTCCTCTTTATTCTCCTCTTGTCCCCTTCTTCGGGCTAAATTTGCTAAGAATGCCTTTTTGGAGCTAATTATGTCATTTCGAGGATAATTAGCTAAGTATAGGTCATTTTTTATTAAATGGGTCATTTTGGAGCTAACTAAGCTAATTATGTCATTCCGTAGGATAATTAGCCTATTTAGCCTTTCTTGGATGAGTCTATGCTACGTAGAAGAAGAGAAAGAGAAGAAGAAGTAAAAGAAGGAGGAGGAGGAGGAGGAGGCGGAGAAGGAGAAGGAAGAGGAGAAGAAGAAGAAAAGAAGAAGGAGAAGGAGAAGGAGGAATAAGGAGGAAGAAGAAGGAGAAGGAAGAAGTAAAAGAAGGAGGTGGAGGAGGAGGAGGAGGAGGAGGAGGAGAAGGAGAAGGAAGAGGAGAAGAAGAAGAAAAGAAGAAGGAGAAGGAGAAGGAGGAGCTCCTTCTCCTTCTTCTCCTCCTTCTTCTCCTTCTTCTTATCCTCCTCCCTCTCCTCCTTCTCCTCTTCTTCTTATTCCTTCCTTTCATTTTTCATCTTTCTTCTCCTTTTGGCCCCTTCTTCGGGCTAAATTGGCTAAGAATGCCTTTTTGGAGCTAATTATGTCATTTCGAGGATAATTAGCTAAGTATAGGTCATTTTTTATTAAACAGGCCATTTTGGAGCTAACTAAGCTAATTATATCATTTCGTAGGATAATTAGTCAATTTAGCCTTTCTTGGATGAGTCTAAACTACGTAGAAGAAGAGAAAGAGAAGAAGAAGTAAAAGGAGGATGAGGAGGAGGAGGAGGAGAAGGAGAAGGAAGAGGAGAAGAAGAAGAAAAGAAGAAGGAGAAGGAGAAGGAGAAGGAGAAGGAGAAGGAGAAGGAGGAATAAGGAGGAAGAAGAAGGAGAAGGATGAGCTCCGTCTCCTTCTCCTCCTTCTTCTCCTTCTTCTTCTCCTCCTCCCTCTCCTCCTTCTTCTTCTCCTCTTCTTCCTCTTCCTTCCTTTCATTTTTCCTCTTTTTCTCTTCTTGTCCCCTTCTTCGGGCGAAATTGGCTAAGAATGCCTTTTTGGAGCTAATTATGTCATTTCGAGGATAATTAGCTAAGTATAGGTCATTTTTTATTAAATAGGCCATTTTGGAGCTAACTAAGCTAATTATGTCATTCCGCAGGATAATTAGCCTATTTAGCCTTTCTTGGATGAGTCTATGCTACGTAGAAGAAGAGAAAGAGAAGAAGAAGTAAAAGAAGGAGGAGGAAGAGGAGGAGGAGGAGAAGGAGAAGGAAGAGGAGAAGAAGAAGAAAAGAAGAAGGAGAAGGAGAAGGAGGAAGAAGGAGGAAGAAGAAGGAGAAGGAAGAAGTAAAAGAAGGAGGAGGAGGAAGAGGAGGAGGAGGAGGAGAAGGAGAAGGAAGAGGAGAAGAAGAAGAAAAGAAGAAGGAGAAGGACAAGGAGGAGCTCCTTCTCCTTCTTCTCCTCCTTCTTCTCCTGCTTCTTATCCTCCTCCCTCTCCTCCTTCTCCTCTTCTTCTTATTCCTTCCTTTCATTTTTCCTCTGTCTTCTCCTTTTGGCCCCTTCTTCGGGCTAAATTGGCTAAGAATGCCTTTTTGGAGCTAATTATGTCATTTCGAGGATAATTAGCTAAGTATAGGTCATTTTTTATTAAATAGGCCATTTTGGAGCTAACTAAGCTAATTATGTCATTTCGTAGGATAATTAGCCAATTTAGCCTTTCTTGGATGAGTCTAAACTACGTAGAAGAAGAGAAAGAGAAGAAGAAGTAAAAGAAGGAGGAGGAGGAGGAGGAGGAGAAGGAGAAGGAAGAGGAGAAGAAGAAGAAAAGAAGAAGGAGAAGGAGAAGGAGAAGGAGAAGGAGGAAGAAGGAGGAAGAAGAAGGAGAAGGAGGAGCTCCTTCTCCTTCTCCTCCTTCTCCTTCTTCTTCTCCTCCTCCCTCTCCTCCTTATTCTCCTCTTCTTCCTCTTCCTTCCTTTCATTTTTCCTCTTTTTCCTTTCTTGTCCCCTTCTTCGGGCCAAATTGGCTAAGAATGCCTTTTTGGAGCTAATTATGTCATTTCGAGGATAATTAGCTAAGTATAGTGCATTTTTTATTTAATAGGCCATTTTGGAGCTAACTAAGCTAATTATGTCATTTCATAGGATAATTAGCCAATTTAGCCTTTATTGGATGAGTCTAAGCTACGTAGAAGAAGAGATAGAGAAGAAGAAGTAAAAGAAGGAGGAGGAGGAGGAGGAGGAGGTGAAGAAGGAAGAGGAGAAGAAGAAGAAAAGAAGAAGGAGAAGGAGAAGAAGAAGGAGAAGGAGAAGGAGGAAGAAGGAGGAAGAAGAAGGAGAAGGAGGAGCTCCTTCTCCTTCTCCTCCTTCTTCTCCTTCTTCTTCTCCTCCTCCCTCTCCTCCTTCTTCTTCTTCTCCTCTTCTTCCTTCCTTCCTTTCATTTTTCCTCTTTCTTCTCCTCTTGTCCCCTTCTTCGGGCTAAATTGGCTAATAATGCCTTTTTGGAGCTAATTATGTCATTTCGAGGATAATTAGCTAAGTATAGGTCATTTTTTATTAAAATAGGTCATTTTGGAGCTAACTAAGCTAATTATGTCATTTCGTAGGATAATTAGCCTATTTAGCCTTTCTTGGATGAGTCTATGCTACGTAGAAGAAGAGAATGAGAAGAAGAAGTAAAAGTAGGAGGAGGAGGAGGAGGAGGAGGAGAAGGGGAAGGAAGAGGAGAAGAAGAAGAAAAGAAGAAGGAGAAGGAGAAGGAGGAAGAAGGAGGAAGAAGAAGGAGAAGGAAGAAGTAAAAGAAGGAGGAGGAGGAGGAGGAGAAGGAGAAGGAAGAGGAGAAGAAGAAGAAAAGAAGAATGAGAAGGAGAAGGAGGAGCTCCTTCTCCTTCTTCTCCTCCTTCTTCTCCGTCTTCTTATCCTCCTCCCTCTCCTACTTCTTCTCCTCTTCTTCTTCTTCCTTCCTTTCATTTTTCCTCTTTCTTCTCCTTTTGGCCCCTTCTTCGGGCTAAATTGGCTAAGAATGCCTTTTTGGAGCTAATTATGTCATTTCGAGGATAATTAGCTAAGTATATGTCATATCGTCATCATCGCGTCGTAGCATTCTCTGCCTAGGTTGAATTGAGCCTTCAGAGCCATTACTTGAGCGATGGCATCCAGCTGACAAAGCTCAGTCTGCTCGTGGAGAGGATGTCTTGAAGACTCCAACATTTCATACAAGGCCTTTGCAGATTCCTCCATCTCATCGTCCAAATCACGAGCATCATCAAAGTCTTGCACCATATCTTCAATCCCGGTACCATGCTCGTCGGTGCGACGACGAATCACCTCAGCTCTGGCACGTTGGTCAGACTCACCATGTAAAGTCCACACCGTATAATTAGGCGTAAAACCCCACTTCTGCAGGTGTTTACCCATTTCAAACTCTGTCTTCTTTTTCCGGTTGTCGCAGTTGGGATAGGGGTTCCATGTTTTATGCTGGCCATTTGCAAATGCGGCTCTCACAAACCCCCTGGTTTTTGTTAACCATTCATGGGTCATGTCTTTCTGACTAGGGTGACCAGTGTACATCCAAGCAAGATCACTCATGTTGCCTAGCTACCTATGGGGGCACAAGAAATAAATATATAATTCATCATCTATATTCATACGCTAATCAAGTTTGTCAGTTTTATTACGTCCATGCAACCTACACGCTAATAGGTAAAGATAGGTCCTAATCCCACCCGAGTATGTGTAGACTGGGTTCGTTTTCCCATGCTCTGCTCCAGATGCGACGCAGAATTTCGACAGCACCTCCCCGCTGTTCTCCTGATACACGTCTCGGCAATAAGCAGAGAGGATGTGTACCCGGAGAACAACAGGGGAGGCACTGAGGAAATCCCGCATCGGATCCGGAGCACAGCATACGGGAAAACAAACCCAATCTACACATACTCGGGCTGTCCATGGATAATGTTGGACAATTCGAAAGGATGGCGGTTATAAATATGCAAAGAAACCTATAGCTAGCAAGTTTCATCGGCACGAAGACCGGGACAGAGCAAATTAAGGGGGTAGGAGGAGAAGTCATTTGTGCTCACCAACAAACGCAAGGGCGGAGCTCGTCCAACGCACGTGGTGGTCGTCGAACAACTGCGCATTGAAATTCACCCGATCAACACAAATATGATGTTTTTATAATTAACATAACTATATGACCTAACTCATAACTATGTGGGTCAGTGTCATCGGGGGTCGAAGGTCACTGGCGTCGGGGATTGGGGTCTTTTCGGTCAACAAGAGGCCGAAGAGGTGTTGGGGCTCGGAGGTTGGGGGTCAGTGGCGTCGGGGGTCGGGGTAGGGGGTCGGGGGTCGAGGGTGAGTGTTGTCGGGGGTCGGGGGTAGGGGGTCGGGGGTCGAGGGTGAGTGTTGATTTGGGTATCCCTAAAACAATTGAGATCCAAACGTGGTACAATAGGATTTATACAATAGTATGAAGTAATATTATCTGTACATGAGTATTTATATACATGTAAAAACAAGCATTTTCTGCAAGATCATATTGTAGAGGAAATAAATCTGAAAGCTCATTTGCAAGGAAGTTCGTGATCATATTACGAGTGCACAAGGCGGCAAGTTCATCTATACTAGTCGTGAACCCGTGCGTTTGCACGGGCTAGTTGTAAAATATTAACTTAGAAATTCCATACCATAGAAAATAGAAATTTGTTTTGTAAAACAACATTAACCCGACATAACATTCAAACCTAAAGGACTTGAGATATCATGACTAATTCATATAGTAATATGTTTTTGTGAATAAGTTACAGATATGTCTGACCATGTGAGTGTCCAAAATAGCACTTATTTAGGCAGTATTATATTTAAAAAACTATTATTTATAATAATATGTTTATTTCCTTCATAGTAATTTTGGTCTACTCAATTTAGTAACTCATTCTAGAAAAAACTGAACAAACATATATACTATCATGCTTGATACTTAAATTGATCTGTAGCATATACTTTGATACTTTTGATACTTTGATGCATGCTTGATACTTAAATTGATCTGTAGCATATATACTAACATTGGAATGTTGATACTTTGACGCATGCTGGTATAACTATAGCCAACACATGTCTTATTTAATCCATTGAAATATAAGAAAAAGAGAAAAAAATAGTTTCTTTTGATGCAATATATGTGGCCCCAATACAACATCCTTCCTTGAAGAACTCATTGACTTTTCTCCCTTTTTGACCAAGCGAAAATGAATGTCCTGATATAATTCTTATAGTACACTTTTACATGAATCTGTTTCCATATTAGGGGCACTTTTACCCATCTTAACATCACATTGAGTTGGTGTAAATATAGAGAGTCGATGCCAGGGTCTATATAATTGATATGCATACAACCAACAGGAAGTTAACACGCGCATATCAAAACGGCCAAACATAGAGCCATGACACAAACTAAGCGCCATAGGGGATGGAGGGCTAATGACATGCTCCACATGCAGACACGCACCATTATTCGCAGCAGTCTCAGAATTTATTTTTTTGAACACTAAATCATTAGGAAAATCAAGTAAACCAGAGTTTTCACATGTCACTGTAAATCTGGAGTTAAGGATTTTTTTTTCTGTTAAATCCATCTATGACTTACTTTTAACCATGGGATGAAACGTGATGTTCTCATGACCTCTTTCAGCTGCATAACTCCTCGCTTATGTCCTCTATTTGCTATCGAGTAAAAAGACCAAGAAAAGGTATGTTGGATTTACAGGCAGCAGCTCTCATGGTTACTGATCTAATTGTTATGTGTTACGTTGGTACACACAGGAATCAAAGCAACTCCTCGCTTATGTACCTCTATTTGCCTTATGTATATAATGTTACAGTTGACATGTCCTGTGTGTTGCTTTGATTCAGGAAAAGCAAGAACTAGGAGCACATAGGGACTACCATAAAAATATGCATCACTGGCTGCCTCCATCCATTCTGCATCATTGAATGGTGAAATTGTAACACAGGGCACTCACCCATGCAGCGATTAAAATTTGTTTTCTAGACCATTCTGTCCAGAATTTTAGTTTGAGGTAAAAAGTTGTCCTTACAAGTTTAATTTATCAGGCGTGTACAAAAACCACATCTTGGTGTGCCATCATACTATAGTCTATCCGTGTTTGATACAACATGATTCCTTTTTGCATGATTGGCTTACCACTTCTTAATTTCTAGGTTAGTTGTGTCATTAGTTGATTTCATTCCATTAGGACATCCATTTGAAGTATATGATTTAGATTAAAAATATTATTTCCCACAAAAAAAATTCTGTAGCAATTTTGGGAACTTGGTATGGCCTTTGTTTAACACAACACATTAAGTAAAACTGACATTTATATGTTAATCATATTTCCACAGCATACAAAAAGATATTTGTATTTGCATAATTTCTATAACAACATTGTGCCATTCTACATATTCGAAGGTGTCACCTCCTTTATTTTGTATCATTTATTCAAAGAGAATAGATATTAGCATGAGAATATTTTCTTTGTGTAGGTATGATGTGTCATGTGTCCAAGAATTACTACAAAATTGATGGTAAATAGCAGTACGAACTCATTTTTTTCATTTTCTCCTATACAGATGAATCTCACCGTTTTTGCTGGCAGGGGAGAGGAGTTCCTCCGGGGAGGTGACTGCTTCGGCTAGGTGGCGAAGTCGCCGGCGGGATGGGGCGGCGGAGGAGGGTGCGGGCGACGAGGCTCCAGGGCGTCCGGCGCGAGGAGGAGCGTCAGGGGGGTTGCTCGTGCTCCTGACGGCGTGGCCGGATCAGAGGAGAGGTGCGGCCTGCAGGGGGGAGCCGATGGGGAGTGGAGCCGATGGGGAGGGGGGGTGGCGACGGTGGGGAGGGCGGGGAGGCGCCGGCCGGTGGGGGAGGAGGTGGCGACGGTGGGGAGGGCGGGGAGGTGCCGGTCGGTGGGGAGGGCGGGGAGGCGCCGGCCGGTGGGGAGGGCGGGGAGGCGCCGGCCGGTGGGCGCAAGCTGGATGGGGGAGGGAGCGTGCGGGAGGAGGGCGACGAGGTGGGGTTTTTTTTTTGAAACAACGAGGTGGGGTTGGAGCGTTACAGTGGGCAGCCGTTAGTGGGTTGATGTCTTTGCCGTCCGCTATGCTCCCAGGCAGACGGCAAAGGAGCTCTTGGCGGACGGCAAAGAGCCGGCAGATGGCAAACGTAATGGCTACAACTGCGATTTTTCTTTGCCGTCTGCATGGGTCATATTTGCCGTCAGCCATGTCTTTGCCATCAGCTTGGTCCATCTTTGTCGTCCGCTAGCTGACGGCAAAGAAGCGACTCATGGAAAAGCACTTCTTTGCCATCTGTCAGATCTTTGCCATCAATTTTTTGGTAGCTCGCGGCAAAGAGCTTCTTTGCCATCAGCCGGCAGACGGCAAAGACCCGGCAGATGGCAAATTCTCTGATTCCAGTAGTGCATGGATATGATTTGTGCCTAGTTTTTGGATAGAACGGAGGAGATATCTTAGGGGAGTTTAGGTTTTATGTTCTTCATTGCAATTATTTTGACATACCCTAGTTCTCTATGTTGTAGATCTAGTTGCCCTTATCTTTCTTCTCATAGATTTGATCTCAAACTTGGATCCCTTTGACTAGGCTTGTCTCCATCTAGATGATCTCGAGTTCTACATGTGTTAGGGCTATGGTGATTCTTATAATGTGTTTATTTATTAGCCGTGGATCTCTTGAAACGAATCTAGTAGTTTTTGAGGGTCTTTATATATTCAGATCTGAAAGTCAAACCCTAGCGGTACTGCCGCCAGCCTGGCGGTACTACCGCGAGGAGGATTATTTTCTTGTTTTGTGATTCTTTGATTTCTCTTGGCAATATGTTTCTTCTTATAATTCTTCTTGACCATTGCCATGACTCCTTTTGTCTCTCCCTTTTACGCGTGTATCTTGTGTGTCACAGGTGGTGCTCGTCGCTCGAATCCCGCACGTACCACCCAACCCAAGCAGTATCGCACTTCACAGGCTCCAGAGGGTTCCGCCACTTCCAGTATGAATCCCAAGAAGAGGTCCTTCAAGAATACTGCTTCCAAGAACAAAGGGATCAATGTTCGCACTATGCCCCCTCAGGATTTTCTGGTATTCCGCACCCGCAACCACTATGCTGAAGACAAGGCTCAGATCAAGAACATCGATTATGTTTGGTCACGGGATCACTGCATGATCTATCGTGACATCATCAAGCCCTTCAAGAAGATATTTGTCCCAGTGCAGTGGATTGATCTTGCTCACCTTCGACGGAATCCGGAGTACTTTGGTGAGGCTCTCTCCTTGGTTGAAAAGCTTGGCCTTACAGAGATCATCACCTTTAGGCAACACTTTGATCCAGATGTTGTGGCCCAGTTCTATGTCACTGTTCACTTTGCACCTGATGACGTGTGCACCATAACTTGGATGACAGGTACTCAGAATATGACAGGTTCCTCGACAGAGTTCATGCAGTTTCTCAATGTCGACTTTCACGGGGACGAAACTGTTCTTGGGATGCGTCCTCATGCTCCTTCTTCATCTACTGCCACCCCGAAGGACAGACTGCAACAACATTTTGTGAAGAAAGGTGTGCTCCCCAAGCATCTGGATATCATGCATCGGGTCTTCCGCAACTCTCTATTCCCTCGTATTGGCAACAAGGATGAGGTGCGTGGTCATCTAGCTGAGATGCTTCTGTTGTGTGAGGAGGCAAGGACTAAGGAAACTGCGCCTCTCGACATTGCCCATGTGATGTTCAATGAGCTCTGGAACAACATCATGAACCATAAGGTTCCCATCTACGGGCCATACCTGTTTGCCTATATTCAGAACAGGTGGCACGAGGTCTATCTGGTATATCCCTTCCCTGTTCAGGCTGACTATTTTGTGCATGATCCTATCAAGCTCCATATCAAGGACAAATGGGCCAACCCATCAACTTCTTCTCAGCACATGGACACGGACACAGAGACTGCTACTGGAGGAGTACCTGCTTCACACACTCGCTCTTCTGCTATGCCATCTTGGGCAGTGAAACTAAAGGATCAAATGAAGACTCTCTTCTGTATGCAGGCCAAGGGACAAAATGAGTCTCATGTGGCCCAGAAGGAGAACCGTCAGAGGCACAAGCGTGTCTTAAGAACCCTTGATGTGGCTATCTCCAGCGGCTCAGAGGACAACATCACTCTAGAGTCTGATTGGATCAGGGCTCAAGGCTATCAGTGGACTGGGTCTGATGCTTAGGAGGAGGCTTCTGAGGAGGACTTTGAGGAGGAGCAGGACGAGCAGGATCCGGATGCCACGGACGCGTCTCGGGATGATGAGGAAGCGAAGTGACCACCTGTGTCCTTAGGTGTGCCACCTTTTTGGTGTCTTGTGCCAAAAGGGGAGAGAGTCTAGGAGCTGGATTTGCACTTTGCTTTAGGGGGAGAGAGTCTAGAAACTTGGTTTGATCGGTTTTGCTATCTTTAGTACGTGTGATGTGAGACCTTGGTTTTATTGTGAGACTTAATTTCTGTCATATGTTGTGAGTCATATGTTCTTCAATTATCTCTATTATTTATCATTATGTTCACATGCTTTCTTCTGTGCAAATCCGTTATTGTCATCAATCCACCAAAAAGGGGGAGATTGTTAGGGCATATTTGTGCCTAAGTAATTTTGGTGACTGATGACAGTACCTTAAAGGTCTAATCGTGTGCATTAAGCATTCGTATAATATGTATCAACAGCACAAAACGATTCGACACCCTCCATGGAACAGAAGCACAATGTCCTCTACGATTCTCTTTGTTTGTGAGTCGTAGGTACGCCATAATATTAAGAGGGGATCCGTAGTGGAAAGGCTTGGGTGGAATCAATTTTGCACTCACACACTTTATCTCCATCTCCTTTCCCTGCAACTTTGGAGCTGTTCCCGTCTCTCGTTTATCTCTTCTTGCAAAAAGGTCTCCTAGCGGTAGTATCGCTGCCCCTAGCGGTAGTACCGTCGGGCCTAGCGGTAGTACCGCTAGAGCTGGCGGTAGTACCGCTCGCCCTAGCGGTAGTACCGCTAGAGCTGGCGGTAGTACCGCTGTACTGGCGGTAGTACTGCCCCTTGTAGCGGTAGTACCGCTCCAGGAACTTAGTACCGCCTTCCTTGCGGCTGTACTTTGTCGGACTTTTTGCGAAGACTTTCTTGGCGGTGGTTGGCCTGGTAGTGCCTCTGCACTACCATGGGCTCAGCGGTAGTACCGCTGCAGCCAGCGGTAGTACCGCTGGAGTGATAGCGATAGTACCGCTGCAGCCAGCGGTAGTACCTCTCGAGTGCTAGCGGTAGTACCACTCCAGCCAGCGGTAGTACCGCTCGTTCGGGCTGTGAGTGGGAAAACGGTTGGATTTCCCCCCCCCCACTATATAAAGGGTTCTTCTTGCTCAAGAACCCTACCTTCGACCCTCCCAAGCTCCATTGTTACTCCCTAAGCTCAAAAGTGCCCGATCTCTCTCCCTAGCCAATCAAACTTATTGATTTCCTAGGGATTGGTTGAGAAGGCCTAGATTTACACTTCAACCAAGAGAAAATTGATCCCCCCACTAATCCCTTGCGGATCTTGTTACTCTTGGTGTTTGAGCATCCTAGATGGTTGAGGTCACCTCGGAGCCACATTCTATTGTGGTGAAGCTCCGTGGTCTTGTTGGGAGCCTCCAAGCTTTGTGTGGAGTTTGCCCCAACCTTGTTTGTAAAGGTTCGGTCGCCGCCTTCAGGGGCACCTATAGTGGAATCACGGTACCTTGCATTATGTGAGGGCGTGAGGAGAATACGGTGGCCCTAGTGGCTTATTGGGGAGCATTGTGCCTCCACACCGCTCCAACGGAGACGTACTTCCTGTCAAAGGGAAGGAACTTCGGTAACACATCCTTGTCTTCATTGGTTCCACTTGCGGTTATCTCTAACCTTTACATTGTGTATGCTTTTGTTGTTTACTATCTCTTCTTGCCTTAGTACTTATTAGTTGGTAGCATCATATAGGTTCACCCCCTTGTTGTCATTTTAAAGAACCTTTATGTTGCTAACCCTAACTTGCTAAGATAAATAAAAAAGTGGTCGTTGCCTATTCACCCCCCTCTAGTCAACCATATCGATCCTTTCAACTTAGTTTCATAGGAGGGGGGTTAGTATACTCGAATGCATATGCAGAGAAATTCTTCGAGGATTTGTGGACATAATGGTTTGAGGAATAGTGCACATATTCATGACCCTTGTAGTTTCCCTGCATACCAGAAGCATTAACACGAGTATGAGCAGTATTTTGACCATATGAGGAATTAGATCCTCGTGAAGACTTTGGTCCACTTGAGGAATTTGATGTGGGGTTCTTGTTCTTCACGGGTGGTGTCATGAGGACATTCACGTGAAAACTTTTCAAACTGCTTCTAGGAACCCAGATTTTCATCAAGGGTGGTCCATTCCTATACTTAGTTCCAACATATCTAGCAAATGTTTCACCTTTATGATTTTTGAAAAGTTTATAGCTCATGTAAAATGACTCATCACAGGAATATGAAGTTTCACATGCAAAGACTGATAATGTAGATGGCTCAACAGGAGATCCTTTTGCAACAACCCATGAGGTTTTGGAATACTGCTCAGGTTTTGAGTATGATCCATCAGCAATCAATTACCACTCAAATGCAATACCTTCTTTCCTAGGGTTTCTATTCAGAATCTACTTTTTTAGCACACCGCAAATGGTTTGATGCCCTTTGAGGCTTTTGTATATGCCTGCCACATACAATCCCCTCAACCCTGCATTTTCGTCAGTGAGATTTGTGGTTTCCTCAAGTGAGGAATTTGTGACCACAAATATAGTTGAAGAATTTTTAGCAATAGAAGCATTCAAACTTTTAGGTTAAGAATTGGCACATTCACATACGATGCATTTCATGCATGGTGGAATGAATTCCTCCTGAGCTATACTGGTCTGTTGAACGAGCAAAGAATCATTTTCACTTCCAAGATCGTCATGAGACGCCCTTAATTTCTCAAGATATTGCTTTCTTTGAAGAAATGCATAAGAAAGCTTCTCATGATCAGCCAAGAGAGTGTCATGACGTTCGTGGTGACTATCAAACTTAGACTGAAGACTTTGAACATCATCAGTCACGGTATGAGTCCGATCCATTTCCTTGATCAACAGGTCATCGCTTTTGTCTAGCAGTTTCTGAAGCTTTTCAAGAGCATTTTCTTGCTTAGTGGCAATATTAGCAAGCTTGTAGTAACTGGGTTTTTGATAATCATCAGGTTCACAATCACTTATGTCACAAGAGGAAGTGTGTTTGGGGACTGTCGGGGATATATCCCGCGGTGTAACCCGGCTTGACGTATGACCCGGCTGGGACTTGGCGACTCAATGGTGACCATGCCGAGTTTGGCGACTCATTAGTGACATGACAGGCGGCTCATACATGACTCGACAGGCAACTCAGATGAATGACAAATACCCAACGTCCCAAAAGGCGGCTCATGGGAGGGTCGTCTCACAAAGAAGGCCCAAGGAAAGGAAGGACTCCCTTACAAAGGAAACAAGACCCAGATTAAGATTCAAGAGAGACTAGTCTTAGTCCTACGTCCAGCAGGACTCTACATGTAAACCTATGCCTTCCACTTATATAAGGAGGGGTAAGGCGCCCCAAGAGGGACAAGTTCAAGTCATTAGAGATAGACAGACTAGAAACCCTTGAGATTAGAGGTAGCGAGTCCACACGCTTGTAATCGAGATCATCATCATCATCACTACACACAAAGCAGTACATAGGCTTTTACCTCCATGGGAAGGGCCAAACCTGGGTAAACTCGCGACTCTCGATTCCGATCAACCCCTCTCAAGCCGCCACGTAGTGAGATGGCCTCACACTTAAGTCCTTGTACGAGGACATATGTCATGATAAAAACCACGACATATGACGCCGACCATAGAGCCAGTGCACGGTGGTGTTGTGTTTTAAAGGGATTTATCTTAGGGATCGAGAAACTTATGACCCGCTGGATCGGTAAGAGCTGGCATGGAAGAATCTTCATCAACTCCAAAATCAACAAACAACAACATATAGTGATGGATAAAGGGCAAAAGCTACGGGTTCCGTGCGCCCACTACATGCACCATTGTGATCTGTCAAAACTGAGGCTAGGTCGATTTCGTACACTACCGCAAGTCGCCTATGTGAGGCTGTCAAGAAATCTCGCAATAGTCTCGGTCGTGCGGCAGTCGCAGCTGACTACAAACTCTGTACTTTGAGCTGCCGCCGTGCCTTGAGTCACCATGTTGCTAGCCTCCACCACCTATCCATGAGCCGCCGCGCTTTGAGTGTACCGTGCCGCTGGGCAGTTCGCCACCTCATTTTGAGCCGTCCGTGCCTTAAGCCGCCATGGAGCCGGCCTTTGCTGCCCGGCTTTGAGCCGCCGCGTTGCCGGTCTTGTCTCCGTGCGTCCGAGTGGCCCCCAACTCCACCTCCACCATGCTTCCGCGCGTCCAAGTCACCCTCGAGGCACCCGCATGACCCGCCTTCATCACGGCTCGCTTGTTGGTCGTCGCGGCCTCATATCGCCTCCGCGTCGATGCCCTGCTGAGCCAGCACTCCACAGCGGCCTCGCCTTGCTGTGCCTCGTCCCAGCCAGCTCCGCCTCAATCCTCCTCGCTTTCCTCCACCACAGACTTGCCCCACCGAGCAAGCCCTCCATCGTGGCCTGGCCTTGCCCTGCTCGCCCTGCTTACTGAAATCCCAGCCAGCCAGTCCAGGCACCGCGAGCTCCTCTCCGTCTAAATGTACCGTCAATGGCATGGACCCAAGGTGCAAGCGTGGCGCCTCCTCATCATCTTTTTCGAACGCGGGCGACGGGGACGATATGCACCCTAGCTGCAAGTTCGAGGAGGAGGCGACGATAACGGAGGTTGCACTCCTCGTCATGGACGGCCTCGTGGAGGTGTACCAGCAGCACCGTAGATGACAATGATGCAAACATGAATGGAAATTTAGATATTTTTTTCATTGGCAACATCATGTATTTTGGGACACAAATAATAGTTTGGTGGTCCTGTTATGTTGGCTTTTGAAACGTGCGTATGCAGCTGTATAGGCGTGCCTACGCGATTTTTGCTTCGACCGGCTACTTGACGGAACTTGCATAACTAGCGACAAGAATAAAACTGATCGATGGATTCGATGGCTAAAGGCCCGTGTCGAGCATTTGCTTTGTATTGCTTTTCGTTTTTCTGGTGTTACAATCAACACCCTTAGGGTGTCTTTTATGCAGGTCCACAAGGGACTATTGAAATAGACTAGGACTAGGAATCCTAATACTACTAGGACTCGGTTGGGCTTTCTTTCCTAATCCTAAAGAAACAACATGATTAACTTCTACATTCACCTCCTTAATCTTGTTGCTTGACTTCACTTCCTGCACTCCGACTTTCCTCCTCATCTCGATGAACTTCTGTCGACCGAGGGACTTGGTGAAAATATCGGCAAGTTGGTCTTTCGTGTTCACATGTTGAACCTCGATCAACCCTTCTTCAATGCACTCCCTGATATGGTGAAACCGGGTATCTATGTGCTTGCTCCTTTCGTGATGAACAGGATTTTTGCACAGCGAGATTGCAGCTTGGTTATCGATCTTCAGTGACACCTTCTGCACCTCCCGCTTTGCAAGAATAGCTAGGAGTCTTCTCAGCCACACTGCTTGACAAGCCGCCGTGCTTGCCGCTATGTATTCTGCCTTTCATGAAGACAGTGCCACCACCTTTTGCTTCTGAGAATTCCAGCTAATCGGATTCGGGCCAAGGTAGAAAACCATGCCCATTGTGCTCTTTCGGTCATCAACATCACCTGCCATGTCACTATCTGAATATCCACGAAGGATCAATCCTTCCTTTCCCTTTCTGTACGTGCAACCAAGATTAATGGTGCCTTTCACATAACGCAATATTTGATTGACCGCGCTCATGTGCTCGGTTGTCGGATTCTCCATGAAACGACTCACGATCCCGATTGAATAAGCCAAGTCAGGTCGGGTATGCACCAAATATCTTAGGCTGCCCACAACGCTTCGGTACATTGTGGTGTCCACCGGCGGATTTGAGCTACGCTTGCTCAACTTGTGACGTTGGTCCATTGGAACTTGTGCCTCGTAGCAATCTGACATGCCACACTTTTCCAATAACTTGACCGCATAAGCCGATTGACATAGGGAAATCTCTCCGGAGCTTTGCTTCACTTCGATGCCCAAGTAATAGCTGAGTAATCCCACATCGCTCATGCTAAACTTGTTCTTCATTTGCGCCTTGAAACGTTCAATTTCTTGTACGCTATCTCCGGTGATAATCAGATCGTCGACATAAACTCCAACTAGCAGGTTTGAGCCTTTGGAGTTCTTTGTATAGACTGCGTGCTCGAGGGGATATCTCTTGAACCCGAACGAGACCAAACTTTGGTCTAACTTTGAGTTCCAAGCTCTTGGCGCTTGCTTCAACCCGTAAAGTGCCTTCTTGAGCTTGTAAACTTTCCCTTCTTCACCTTTCTTCTCGTAGCCGAGAGGTTGTTCCACGTACACTTCTTATGTGAGATCGCCGTTGAGGAAAGCGGATTTAACATCCATATGATGAACCTTCCAATCTTGTTGTGCTGCCAAAGCTAGGAGCACTCTCACCGTCTCGTTTCGGAAAACCGGTGCAAACACCTCATCATAGTCAACTCCTTGACGTTGTACGTAGCCCTTTGCAACGAGTCTTGCCCTGTACTTCACAATGGCACCTTGTGTGTCCTTCTTTAACTTGTAAACCCACTTCAAACCTATCGCCTTTTGGTTTGGAGGACGGGTTACCAAGGTCCACGTGCCATTGCTCTCAATTGCCTTCATCTCCTCATCCATGGCGTGCGTCCAGCTAGGACTTTTGCTCGCCTCTACGAAGTTCGCCGACTCCTCAACTCCGAAAAAACATAGTCCGGAGTATTCGAGCGTAACTGGCTTTGTGTACTTGTAGACTTTCTTGAGGGTCTTGTAGCGACGAGGCCCTGAGGAACCCGTTGTGGCTTGCGAAGGAGGTGACACAAATTGTGTCGATTTTGATGCACTTGAGGAAGATGGCTGAGTCTCGGGCGTGTCATCGACATCCGCCTCGTCCGTGTAGTCGCCGTGCTCATGATCATCATCTTGATTGTCATCGTCACTATGTGCCTCGTTGTCGATGTTGTCGTCGAGATCTCCACCCGTGCCATGCGCTTTGTTGTCGCTATCTCCTTGCGACCTATGCACGTCGTCATCGGTGTCGGCACCATGATGATCACTACCATTGTGGCCACCTTGGTTGGGCGTCTTATCAATCCTGCCCTGCATCATCATCAGTTGGAAATTCAACCGTGAATACGTTACAGTTTGGAGCATTGCCGGCTGCGGCGCTCCAATTCCACGCTTGGTTTTCTTCAAACACGACGTCGCGTGAAATCCGTAGACGCTTGGTTTGTGGATCGTAGAAGCGGTATGCCTTGGTGCTGGAACTCCTCTCGTATCCGATGAACACCATCTTGGTGCTACGATCAGCAAGCTTTGAGAGGTGCGGATCCACCGTCTTCACATGTGCCACGCACCCGAACGTCCGTAGATGAGACACATTCGGCTTACGTCCGTAAAATGCTTCATACGGAGTCTTGCCGATCACCGCCTTCGTTGGAGCCCGGTTGAGAAGATAGACCGTCGTCGAGACAGCTTCTCCCCAAAAAGTCCCCGGCAGGTTCTTGCTCTTGAGTAAACTCCTTGCCATGTCAATGACGGTTCGATTGCGCCTTTCAACGACCCCGTTCTGCTGCGGCGTGTAAGGTGCCGTGAGGAACCTTTTTATGCCAATCTTCTCGCCGTAATCGTTGAATTCGTTCGACGCAAATTCTCCGCCGTGATCTGTCCGTAGAGCGCGAACCTTCAACTCGTGTTCCATCTCCGTTGCAGCCTTCAGCTTCTTGAACGCTTCAAACGCCTCATCTTTAGATCGTAGGAGAATGACCCACATATATCTCGAGTAGTCGTCTACCACGAGGAATAAATACTTCTTTCCCGCGTGAGTTGCTGGGGTGATAAGGCCACATAGATCACCATGGAGCAGCTCGAGTGCATCACTTGCACGATAGGTAGACTGAGCAGGGAATGGCCTGCGGTGCTGTTTTCCAACCAAGCACCCGTCACATACTTGATCAACATGGTCGATAAATGGCATCCCGGATACCATCTCCATCTTTGACATCTTCTTCAAGGCGTAGAAGTTAACGTGTCCAAATCTAGCATGCCATAACCATGAATCATCATCACTCTTGACGAGCCAACACTCCGGTTGAGATTGATCAAGGTTGAGGATATAGAGCCTATTCCGTGTGCGATTAACACGAGCTAGCACGTTTCGGAGGTTGTCGAAGATCATCATCACTCCGTTCTCGATATTCACCTTGCATCCATTCTCGTCAAGCTTCCCAATAGAGATAATGTTGTTGCGAAGACGTGGGATGTATTATACTCCGGTGAGTATGCGATGTTCGCCTGTGAGACCCTCGAAGAGGACAGATCCTTGCCCGCAAATCTCCACAGTTGAACCATCACCGAACTTGACCGAGCCTGGAACATCATATTCCAGCTCGAGAAATTTCTCCTTGCATCCCGTCATGTGGTTACTGGCACCTGTGTCGAGATACCACGACACATTATGATCACCGGATAACTTAGGTGTCACATTCTTCTCATGAACTAGCACCTTCCGGGTTGGTTTCACAACCATCGTTTCAGCGAGATCACAAACTTCGGCCATCAGAAGACCTGGACCTTCGTCTTCCTGCTTTGCCAAATTTGCCTTGATCTCCCGCTTGTTAGGCTTCGGACAATACTTTGCAAAGTGACCCATCTCGTTGCAGCTATAGCACTTAACCTCGGATAAATCAAAGTTCCATGGCTTCCGCCTTTTAGATTGGTCCGCCTTACCACGACCTTGTGGCTTGCCTTTTCCTTTGCCTTTTTCGGTTTCTCCGTCGCGCTTCATGTTGCTTGAGCCTTCGCCACCATCACGCCTTCCTTTGCTACTTGGGGCCTCCCAATCTGCGCGCGAGTACATGAGTTGGTTGCTACCTCCTCTTTTGCCTTTCCGACAGCCACGAGCATTCTCTTCCCATGTCCGCAAGCATCCGATTGCCTCCGTTATGGTCTTGTCGTCGATGTCGTAAAGCTTCTCGAGCGTGCCGATGATGTACGTGAATTTATCAGTCACTGAACTGAAAAATTTCTCCACAATCTCGGCCTCATCGAGCTTTGCACCAAGCGCGCGGATCTCTCCCACCAAAGTAGTAAGACGCATTGGCATAGTCGTTCACCGATTCAGTTTCCTCCATCTGCAACTTGTGAAATTGGCGCTTCAGCACTTGTGCCCGAGCCTTGGTGACGCGATCTTCTCCGATCCTCATCTCCTTGAATGCGTTCCACACCTCTCTTGCCGTCTCGAACTCCGTCAATGTCATTAGCACGGAATCCGGCACGGACTGGGCAATGACGGCCATGGCACCTTCGTCGGACTCGTCATCGACGTCGTCGTCCGTGATTGCCTGCCACACTCGAAGGGTTAGGAGAATAATTTTCATCTTCACCGCCCACATGCCGTAGTTGGCGTCGGTGAGCATCGGGTACTGGATGGGGATGTTGCGATGGGCCTGGACGTTGGCGCCGCTCGTTCCTCCACCACTGGTTGTTGACTTGACGCCCTTCTTCACCTTGTCGCCGTTCTTGTTTCCCTTGGCACCGCCCTTGCCGGGCTTGACCGACTCAACGTCGCTGTCCGTCATCGTAGATCGTAGATCGTCGAGGCCCTAGATACCAATTGTTGGCTTTTGAACGTGCGTATGCAGCTGTACAGACGTGCCTACGTGATTCTTGCTTCGGTCGGCTACTTGACGGACCTTGCGTAACTAGCGACACGAATAAAACTGATCGATGGATTTGATGGCTAAAGGCCCGTGTCGAGCCTTTGCTTTGTATTGCTTTTCGTTTTTCTAGTGTTACAATCAACACCTCTAGGGTGTCTTTTATACACGTCCACAATGGACTATGGAAATAGACTAGGACTAGGAATCTTAATACTACTAGAACTCGGTTTGGCTTTCTTTCCTAATCCTAAAGAAACAACATGATTAACTTCTACATGCTAGTGGATAATGGAACCATGTCCGAAGCTGCACAGTGTGATGCTATTAATAGCTGAAGATGGAGAAAACTCTATGGGAGAACAATTGATGCAGTCACCTACAGCAGCATCAACATCTGGTCAAGGCAGTCTATATGAAGAAAGTAATTCTGATTCTGTGCTTGCCGATGCGCAGAACTTAGCTGTGGACCATGAAGTAGCTAATTCTGAAAACAAGCATCAAGAACTAAATTATTCAGATCACGCTACTGAAGATCATTGTGATGAGCACATCAAATCCTCGTCTTCTGAGGAAACCCACGCCATGCCAACTTCTGAAAATAATTTAACACTGCATGGTGGTGGTGTTTCACATGATATGAACATGTGATCAAACTATTCTGTGTAGCCGTCGGCCACACCGTGCACTTCTCGCCGAGCCAAGCCACACATCGCCGTGTACTATGCAGACGACTTGAAAGGATTGTTCACTTTGGCAAGCAACAACAACCTGAAGTTCAAACCAATGTCAATAGAATCAATCTCTGCAACTGCGTGGGACATCCATCCAACAATGCTCCAAGGAAAGACATATTCACCGGCGTCTCTCCGAGTTGTGATCCGGGTCGACCTCATCTCCAAGTCGCCGTCCCAGTCGTCGCCGTCTCGGAAAGGACTTCATCGTGTAGGTCGAGCCGCCGCGTACGCCGTGCCTCGCCTTGCCTTCATCCACCGTCAGCGCGTCCATGGCTGGCTCTTGCCCGCACCACACCGTCCGCTTCCACCATGGATCGCCTCTCCTTGACCCGGCCTCTAGAGATGTCGCGCTGTGGCCGCCTTGCCCTCGCTCCATACGTCTCGGCCATGTCCACGGCTCAAAAGTGGGGGCGGGCTAAAAAAACCTTCGAGAACAATTACCAGAGCTATATGAGTGCTACTATTATGTTGGAAGTACATCTAGTCGGTCGTCTGACTACGTCCAGCACCGGCGTACATAGTCATTCGACAAAAATATCACGAGTTATTCGCCCAATCTATTTTTATTATATATTACATTCCTTCGAGAACAATTACTTTGGTCATTAATATTTTTACGTAGGACAATTCTTCATTCAAAATTGACATTATATCTCGGAGATGAAGTGCGTGCCAACATCATTCTGCACTGGTATTTATCCATGTTGCTTTGCTGAATGGACTCGTGCACCAACTTACAAGTTCATAATCAACCATGCGACTGCACCGGCTTACAAGGCCGTAATCAACTCGCCGATCATACCGGCTAACAAAGCCTTGACCAACTCGCCGTTCGCGCCAGTTTCCAAATGACGCGGCCGACTCACTGCCTACACCGGCTTACGAATGATCCAGCCGACTCACTGTTCGTCACGGCTTACAACACCATGGCCAACTTGCTATCCATATTGGCTTCAAATGCCACACATGACTTCCACATCTACATCAACCCACCAGCGCAGTGCTCGCCTATACGAGCCGCCCGACAGACGTGTGCAAGATGACGCCCCCGTAGTCCAGTCTACATCAACCCGTCGGTGCAGTGCTTGCCTATATGAGCCACCCAACAGACGCGCGCAAGACGACGCTTCCGCGGTTAAGTCTACATCAACCCGCCGATGCATTGCTCGCCTATACGAGCCGCCCAACAAACGTGCACAAGACGCTGCCCCCGCGGTCCGGTCTACATTCAATATACCAGTGTAGTGCTTGCATATACGAGCCGCCCAACAAACGCATGCAAACCGCCCCCGCGACCCGTATCCTCCAACAACATTGGTGCAAAGGAAAAAATGACATTCATGTCTTACACAACATCATCAAAACACGCACCAGATCCCACTCGCGTCGGGTTGCTAAATGGGTAGACGCATTGGCCTGTTATCCTGGGAATACTATCTACTTCAACATATCAAAAGAAACAAGTGAGCTTTTGATGAAGGAAACAATTTGAGTCAGGCATTAATCAGCCATCAATTTAAATCAAGCAGCAAAAATAAAAATGGCCCTGGATGAGTCAGGCATTAATTAGCCAGCAATTTAAATCAAGTTGCAAAAATAAAAATGGCCCTGGATGAGCTAGGAGAGCCGGACTACGTGAGAATAAAGCATGGGCCAAGAGGAATATACACTCAAATTGGCCACGAAACTTCCACAAGACATATGATGAGCATCACCAAGATCATCAGCTCACTACGTCGTCTCCAGTTTGGATAAATTCCATCATTTAGGTGTCAACCTTATACCGGCTTATGCCCCGTCAATTATGGGGGCTCTCAAGCTGCCTCCTTGAGTCCACTTAAGACTGGAGGGCTACACATACATGGCTCAGCAGATTCGACTGGGCTAAATAATTCAAGAACCCCAGGTCATTGTAGGGAAGATAACCCGATCCCGGGGGCTGCTACCTTATTGGCAGAAGATTTAAAGCCGCCCAAGAGGACGAGCCGCCATGATGCGACCGTTTAAACATGGGCACACTACCACATTGGCGGGTGAGTTAAAGTCGCCCAGGAGGATGAGCCGCCATCATGCGACCATTCAAACATGGACGCATTGATGCCAAAGAGGATGAGCCGCTATGATGCGACCATTGAGACATCGGTGCTATAAAGCCAAACGGGACTAGTTGTCATGATGTACGGTTCAAACAGAGGCGCCAATGGTGATTAGTGGAATAAAGCCGGCTTATCTGGGGGCTACTGGTCCCCAGATTGTTTGGAAGTAATAGCATTGTCTTCTGCAATCCTATGATGGGCTTTTCCCGAATCATGGGTCACTACGGGGCTTCCAACTCACTGAGTTTAGCTTTCTCACCCTCTTGGTCCACGAAAATTTACCACTATAGGACGGTTAGACCTGACTTTATGTGTGTGCGACTCCCCTTAAAATGCCACGTGTACTCTTGGCAAGTCAATCAATTGTGGACCCTGAACTTGTGACGGTTAAAACATCCAATGTGTCACGTGAGAGCCAACATATTGAAAAAGGAGAAACCATGGGTTAAAGTACCCGCTTCACTACAACAAGACTTGAGCCTGATCAGCCAGTCTCCTCGCCGAGTCTCGCTGAGACGGCTTATTAAAAGTTTTTATCCTCATGGATTATCATACCCGCTTCATTGAAGCAAGACTCGAGCCTCGAAAGCCAGTCTTTATGTCATACCTCGAAAACTGGCAATTTATATTCTATTATCATATACATACATCATCCTGCATTGCATCAGCATCATACAAACATATCATGCTAGTCTTCAAACTGGGTCAAAGCATAAACTTCTGCAGGAACAAATAGATCTTTGATAGCCAATATGGCTGGATCTTCATGGTTTATCATAACAAGTGTTAAATGATTGGGTTTTTAAGTCAGCTCGGAAGAATTGACTATTTTCGAAGAACCTCCCTATCACATATAATGCCGGGTCATCTAATTGACCGGCTCTTGGATTTTTCCAACTTGTGCTCTATAGTAAACTACAACAATTACGAATTTCTCAAACATATATTTGTCGGGTTACATTACAACCATGATCAAGGATTTATTTCATCACAAAAGGCCTCATTAGTTCACAGAGTGGATATGATTTTATTATACAATGGAAGGAATAGTCCCAAGTCACTGGAAGCACACGATCCGGCACTTGGGGGCTACATTATTCAAATCAAGCTTACATCAAAGTATGAAAGTCCCATGTCGCTGCAAGCATGCACCATGACACTTGGGGGCTAATGCAAACCACTTTTTCAAATCATCACATCATCAACAGACCCGGCTCTCTCAAGGAGATAAGCCGGCCCTATAGAGGGCTAAAGGTCGCTCATCATTCAAGTATGGATTCAAAGAAGAATCGGCTCATCATCTTTATAATGACGCGGCCCATGGGGGCTACACATTGTTGCTCAAGTTTACATAATCTACAAAGTCCGTGCTCATTATTGCATAATGACCTGGCCCTTGGGGGCTACACTCGCTGAAGTTTTATGAACATGAGACAAATAAAAAGTCCCAGTTTGCTGCAGGCAAGACAACCTGGCACTTGGGGGCTACAACACTCAATTCTTTCATAGATCATGAGGTCCAAATTGAAGATCCGACCCATCACACACTGATGAGTCGGCCCTTGGGGGCTACACGACCTGAAGCTTTATAAATATAAGATGATTACAAGTCCCAGGCTACTACAGGAAAGACAACCCGACACTTGGGGGCTACATAGTCAAAGATATTGTTACAACTCACCAAGTCATCACGGACTGGTAAACATGGAGCTTGGGGGGCCACACGTAATATGGATATATCAAAACATTGAGGAGAACATTCAAGATGTCAATTGTGTGTGAGACCGTCTCAACAGATTTTGTCTAGCGAAAGCATTGGAGGCCGACTCAACGACATATGGATATTTTATTCCCAATATTTTATTGCAAATTACACATACGTGCAAGATGATAGTGAAGACAACTCGTTAATATGAAGAAGAAACCCGGGGTTTCAAAGGAGCCACTTTATTGAAATACGTCGGCCAGGGAAGCAAGACGGTCTCTTGGCATATTTATTTTAGGAGCTTGCCATGAATACATTCAAGCTAACCTGGGGGCTGACCCGCGGTGTAACCCGGCTTGAAATATGAATCGGCTGGGACTTGGCGACTCACTGGTGACCCGACCGAGTTTGGCAACTCATTAGTGACCTCGCAGGCGGCTCGTACATGACCCGAGAGGTGACTTAGACGAACGACAAAGACCCAGAAGGCAGCTCATGGGAGGGCCAGCTCATAGAGAAGGCACAAGGAAAGGAAGGATTCAAGAGAGACTAGTCATAGTCCTACTCCCATTAGGACTCTACATGTAAACATACCCCTTCCACTTCTATAAGGAGGGGTAAGGTGCCCCAAGAGGGACAAGTTCAAGTCATTAGAGATAGACAGACTAGAAACCCTCGAGACTAGAGGTAGCAATACTGAACCCTTGTGATAGAGATCATAATCATCATCATCAATACACACAAAGTAGGATGTATGTTTTTACCTCCATCGGAGGGACCAAACCTAGGTAAACTCGCGTCTCTCGATTCTGATCAACCCCTCTCAAGCCGCCACGTACTGTGATGACCCCACACCTAAGTACTTGTACAAGGACATATGTTGTGATAAAAACCACGACATGTACCCTGGCACCTTTTGCCATGAAGCAATAGGTGGGGGCAAAGTCGTCATCACTGTCATCATTGTTTTTCACGTTATCATTTTCTTCGAGGTCGAAGATGGACTTGCTGATGAATGTGGTAGCAAGGGCTAGGCTTGCCACACCATACTCTATCTCCTCCTCAGATCCTTGCTCTTCATCACATTCCTCAAATTCTTCCTCTGAATCCATTTCTTTGCCAATAAGAGCCCGAGCCTTTGTGGAACTGTTCTTCTTGTGCAATGAAGACTTTGATGATGAGGATTTTGAAGATTTCTTATTTTTCTTGTCATCCTTGTACTTCTTCTTCATTGATTTCTTCACCCAGCAAGGATAATCAGCAATGTAGTGACCAGACTTCTTGCATTTATCGCACGTTCTTTTCTTGTAGTCCTCACACAAAGATTCTAATTTCCTCACATCTCTTCTTGAAATTTTCTGAACTGATGCCGTCTGAAGAACTTCTAGAATTTCCCGACAAGCATAGCAAGTTCCTGACCAAGTTCTTCAGGATCACTGACACTACAACCAGATTCTTTTTCTTCACATGAGATCTTCCATAGCCTGGTCCATAGAGATCTCTCTTCTCAACTTGTTGGAATTCATAAGTATTGAGTCTCTCAAGTATATCAGCAAGAAGTAGTAACTTGTAGTCTTTACGCTCTCGAATCATTGGAACCGGCATATCGAATGAAGAATCAAGAGATCTCAGCAGTTTCTTCACCACCTCATGGTTGGTGATGTCATTAGCCCAACGAGCCTTTAGCTCATTGGAGATAATAGTGAGGCAGTCGAAGGTTTGCTCATAATTTTCATTATTGAGTCTTTTGCAGCGGTTGAGGAGATTGCAAAGAACATCAACCCGAGAGTCACGTTGTGTAGATACTCCTTCATTGAATTCGGACAACCTGTCCTAGATGATCTTTGAAGTTCCCAACGCATTCTGTTTGCCATACTGACCTTTTCTCAGATGGCCAGAGATGATATTCTTCGCTTGAGAGTCGAGTTGCTTAAATCTCTTCACATCAGCAGTGTTGATATTTTCAGACACAGTGGGATCACCTCTTGCCATAACATACCCGAGATCGTTGTCCATTTTCTCAAGATGCATGCACATCTTGTTCTTCGAGTAGGGGTTGTCTATCCCTTCAAAGGTATGACAGCCCGCAATGACCTTTATCATACCTACGGTCGACATAACTAAAACTCCAGGTGGTTAAACCAAAATCACACAGAACAATGGAGTACCTTGCTCTAATACCAATTGAATGTGCGTTATATCGACTAGAGAGGGGTGAATAGGCGATTTTTATGAATTCATAACTAAGGAATTTGCTAGTGAGGAAAATGCTCAGTCACGAAGTGCTTGCAGTGGAATAAGTACTCGGGCGTAAGTGTAACACAACAAAAGCATAGTCATCACAATGAAATGAAACATACACTTAGTGCGAGTAGCATGATCAAGATACTTACGTGAAGAACAAGTGAAGTGGAGAACTTGAGATGAGGATATTGAGAAAGTCTTTAGTCATATTTGTCAAACAGTAAAGATCAATTTCATGAACATGTAAATGAGGAAATAGAATCAGGTAATCGATGAAGAAAATGATTTGGTGACCGGTATCTAACTGTTGTGATAGCCGTATGTCTGGTTTCGAGCGGTTTGGTATTTAAACCAAAGGACACACAGTCCCAAGACACTAAGTCCTTATTGTATTCTCCTTGAGCTTAGGACGCACAGTCCTTGCCCAACACTCGTGGTAAGTCTTCAGGGTGGACTTCCAAACCCTCACAAACTCGGTCACCCGGCAATCCACAATTTACTCTTGGATGCTCTAGACCAATTACGCCTAACCGTCTAGAAGATTCACAATATTCAAAGGTAACAAGCACCGGTTCCACGTAGGAACAATCTCTTCAGTGATGCTCAATCACTTTGGGCTTTTGGTTTTCGGTTTGGGTGTTTGGGGTTTTTCCTCACTGATGATTTTCTCTCAAAGTCATCGATGAATGGGTTGCTCTCAAATGACAAGTGTCATTTTTTTCTCGCGGAGCAGCCAACCAGCTTGTGGTAATGGGAGCGACTATTTATAGCCTCGGAGCAATCCCGACATGATTTGACACAAGTGCTGCAATGATATGACCATTGTGTGGATAAAGTTTGGGGACCGCTCGCGCGCGATGCAACAACTGTCAGAACTTTCAAGCTGTGAAAGTCCTCATGTCTCTCATATTCCTCACTTATAGGTAATTCGTACTGGCGTTAACCTAACTCCTCAGTTAGAGCAATTTCCTCGGAGACCAGAAGATCTTCATCTCTGTAACTGAAGAAATTGACTAAACTGTTAAAAAATTCCAAAGGCTTCACTCGAAGGTTTGGGTATGTGTACGCTTTGAGATGAGCATCACTTGGAAACTCTTCCTTACTTTTACCTTGACCCTCTTTAATAGTATGGTGTTCCTATGACTGAAAAGAAAGGAAATGAAACTATGACAACAAAAAAATTCACGCTTCAAAGTCCTCACATCAATATCGTCAAAGACACACCAATTTACTCGCTTACAAAGTCTTCGAGGAATTATCAACTTCTTCAGCCGAAGACATTCATTTTTAGGTTTCGATATTCTTTGAATAACTCAAACTCCTCAGCAACTTATCGAGCATGTGTACACTCACAAACACATTAGTCTCTTAACCTATCAGTCTTCAATACGCCTAAATCACTAAGGGGCACTAGATGCACTTACAATCACATACTTGAGGTGCTCTCTGGTGGGTGCCACAAGTAGCATACCAGCACCGGCACCTTGCAGCAAAAAAGCCCCGTGAAAGTACATGACCCACTCTTGAGGCTCCTCCTTGTCCTGAAGGGTCGTTTCCGGTATCTCTTCATCTGGCATTGGCATCCATTCAGTAATGAATTGTGCTAGGGCTCTACTTTGGATGGTTGTTGTGCTCGCAAAACTCATATCAAAACTAACTAGCTCTAGGGACCACTTGACAATCGTGCATGTTGCCTCCAGGTTTCTAAGGATGCACTGAAGTGGGAAGCGGGTGACGATGGTGATGTGGTGCGCTTGGAAGTAGTGGTGCGGCTTTTGAGAGGTCATGAGGAGGCTGAAGAGTACTTTCTGTATCCCGAAGTACCTTGATCTAGCCCCTATAGGAGAGAGCTCACAAAGTACACTGATCGATGCACCGTATTCTTCTTTTGCACAACCTTCCATCCGGCCTCTTGCCTTGCATCCTTGCCTTCAACTTCTTAGATTGCCAGGGGTGTAACTGTTTTTCCATTTGCCAACACATGGGTTGTTGCTTCTTCCTCCTCAGCTTCCCTATCCGCCACTAGAGCAGCGGTAACCACTTCGTTTGTTGCAAGATATAGCAACAATGGTTCCTCTGGCTTGGGCCTGACTAGGGTTTTTGGAGACAACATGTACTTCTTCAAGACTTGTAGCATAGCCTCCGCCTCGAGGGTCCATTTCATAGGACCTTCCATTTTCAAGATCTTGAAAAATGGCAGGGCGCGTTCCACAGACTTGGAGATGAACCTGCTAAGGACGGTGATGCAGCCCCCAAGCGGCGTACGTGATTTACACGCTTTGAATCTTCCAACTGCTCAATCGCTTCAATCTTGGCAGGGTTTGCTTCTATCCTGCGACGTGACACAAAGAAACCGAGGAGCTTTCCAAATGGAACTCCGAACACGCACTTCTCGGGATTGAGCTTCAAGTTGATCTTTTGCAGATTGGTAATGGTTTCTTCAAGGTCTTGAATCAGCGTGGCTTCATCCTTGGTCTTGACCACAATGTCATCTATGTACACTTCTACATTCCTGTGCAACTGTGGGCAAAAACCAATCTGGACAGCCCTCACAAAGGTTGGTCCTCCACTCTTCAGTCCAAATGGCATGGGCTTGAAACAGTACGTACCACAAGGAGTGATGAATGTTGTCTTCTCTTCACCTTCCTTGCCCATGAAAATCTGGTGGTAATCGGGGTAGGCATCAAGGAAGGACAATCAGTCACAACCGGCGGTCGCGTCCACTATCTGGTCGATGCTCAGCAAAGGGAAGGGGTCGGGCAAGCCTTGTTGATATCAGTGAAATCAATGCAAAGCCTCCACTTCCCGTTCACCTTATGCAATACGTGTCTTCGTTGTATCATGACAAATTCCGTGGGGTGGCTTATCTCGAGTGGTTAGGGCCAATGTTGTTCTTAGGAATGACAAGCACACTAGTGGTACTTAGTAGTAGCGCCTGGACCATAATAGGCGCTTTTAGTAACATTCTTCTTATAAGCCTTTCCCTAGTAGTTTTTGTATTCCGCATCTTGGATATTGCCTTATATGCATCGGTTCCAAATTATGTCTTATTTCAATAGTTGAGTTACCCAGCTCCTGTGCTTACCATCTTATGTTCCGCATGTTCGGCTAAAAGGGTAAAGGGAGAACCAAAGAGATTTTACTTCTATCTCGCCTGGTTAACTTCCTCAGTGGTGAAAGCAGAACACTGACTCGCATAATAAGCGAGAACCGGTCTGCGATCTGATGACAAGTGTTAAACTAAGAATCGATGGAGGTTCACCGTGTTATACCAAGGGTTTGAAGTTACACAAACCAAGTTATAATGGTTTTTAACCTCGGTATATCCGAATATCACAAAATACAAGGGGCTAGTAACTAGTCCCTGCAGTCACTCTCATACAGTTAAGTGAAATCATTAAAGTCGCATAGTCTCATTGCCTCATTTCCTTCTGCACTACCGCCTCCAGGCACCAAGACGTTGGCTAAGGGTAATAGCGGAGACAGAAAACAATGAAGCCAATGATTGGTAACTTTCATATTAAAACAAGCACACATAAGTCAAAATTAAATAAGGCAGATCAGGATATACCATGCAAAGCAACAACATTATAATGCACAAAAGTTTAACTATAAATACAACATAGTACTTTGACTCTAGAATTGCATCCTTCGAGCACAGGGTTTCAATGGACCGACTACCATCCATAACGTGGGAAAATACAGCTGGGGGCGCCTATGCTCAATTTCCAGTGGCGGACGTCCGGTAGCCATTTCGGTTCGCATTAACTTCGGCCAATGCACCTTGGTGTTTGCAAACACTATCCGATCTCCCTAAATGCATATGGAGTGCTTGAGGATATCAATATGTGGCGTGACGGCAATCCGCTTTTGCACCAAGCTGATGTAGGTGCTCAGCAATGACTCTGTAGTCCATAGCCTGATTGAGAGCTCTTCATAGATGGCTCTGCCATGTGATGAAACTCCATCACCTGTTTCAGCTGATCGGAGATGAGGAGAGGTGGCCGAGGGGCTTGGAATTGCGCCCAAAACAACCTCATCTTGGCATCCCCTTCGTGGGATGCATAGTTGTAGGATCGAAAGTATGTCTAGAGGGGGTTTGATTATACTACTTGACAAGCTAAATTTCTTGCATTTTCCCAATTTTACTCGAGAGGCAGCTACGACAGTTATAAAAAGACAAGTACACCCTACACATGCAGTTCTAATAGTATAGCAACGGAAATTTGAAGTCTGAAACTTAGGATATGATCTTCTGCAGGATGTAAGTCAGTGGCACCGAGTTGGCATTTTCGGAGTCACCGGGAAAGCTTACTCGCTTAACAGAAACTTGGCAGTCATTTTTGTTGGCACCGAAAAGAGCTTCTCGGTCTCACCGAGTTGCTTCTTAGGAACCCTAAAACAAGAATTGGTGGAACCGATTTTACAAACTCGGTCTCATCGAGTTACATACTGCGGCAGATCAGATCCAAAATTTCCTACTTCTACTAATCTAAGGATTCATCTGGTGGACAGGAGGTTTGCACACGGTGGTATGAAGAATAAAGATTCCAATGCGTGAGAATTGAACGGGGAAATGCAAAGGAGATCGAACCGTACCCTAGCTCGGTGGCGGTTCGGCTACGTCGACGATGGCGGAGTAGATTGCGTCGACAACGGCGAATCTCAAATGTGGCGGCACTCGGGGAGACAAAGGCGATGACGTCGGGTCTTGGGGGGCAGCGAGGGTTTGGCGAACGAACCGTTTTAACTAAGTGAAATCAAAGGATTTGGCTCGCGGTTATATATATACCCGTGCGCTGCTGGTGTCACCTAGATGGCAAAATCGGTGTCACCGAGTTCCTCAACTGTGAGTAGACAGGGAAACTCGGTGTAACCAAGTTGGCGATTTCGGTGGTACCGAGATACGAAAACCTGATCAAATTTGAAAAATCGGTAGCACCGAGTTTGTGGAGTTGGTGAAACCGAGTTTTTCAAAGAGGTTTTGGAAGGCAACATTTGATGATACGAAACTCCGAGTGCACCTTCCCACAGAGGGATCGACAAGTGCTTGTTCAAGTTTTGTGATGAAGCATGAATGGAACTTGAGATGAGATAGCATAGATAGCTAGAGAAGGGTCCTAGGCATTCTTGTCCATCCAACTGGCAAAAGATAAATCAGAAGCCAAATAACAACAACTGGATGTCCTCGAATGATTAAACACATGCATACCAACATGCTCACACAATAAGAATTATGAATAAAACATGGTGAATATGCACAAAAATCCTAGGAGCTATCAAGCACTTGGGCGATGACAAAGTAATCAATATGTGAGTATATTGACATAGGAGCCAAGTAATAATACTTGATCATAGGTCATACTCATCATTAAGAACAAGTGGGGTTACCACTTTTACATAAGCATGAATGTGTTCATATCCTTAGGAGATGCTTATACTCAAGTCTTAGAGTAAAGCTCCCCCTTGATATGATATCCCTACTAAGAGGGATCAACTAACCTTGGGTTTTGTTGTAGAATACTTCAAGTAGGTGAAGTAGTGATGGATGCTCAATGTTGATGAAGATCATCTTGAGTTGGGACCAACCCTTGTTGTTTACATATTCCTTTAACCTACATGGGTTAGTCCCAAAGCAAAAGTAACATATGCAAGAATATCTATGGACATGGAGTGAAGCACACATGGGATAATGTCCAAAGATGGATTAATTACCTTGTTCTTGCTTACCTTTAGGGAATGTGTGACTCCTTGAACTAATGTATATGGTTGAGATTGATTGCATATAGTTCTTGCCAAAATGAATAAGAGTGAATTTCATTGGTAGAGTCACCCCTCAAGAACTTCTAGTTCTTCCTCTTGGGAATCCACACCAAATTGATGGGAAGCCATGGAGTTGTGGTAGCACTTGTTGAGGTAGAGCTAGTAGTATCCTTGGGAATCCACTTGACCTTGGCTTGGGGTTCTTCTTCAAATAGATAAATGTCATCTCGAAGCTTTCCCTTGCATTTGTGATCTTGTGGTAGAAGGCCATCTTGTGAGCTCGTACCTTCAGAAGGAGTGGAATCACACATCTGTTCTTGGGGAACAAACTTGGGAGTTGGATATGGACCTTGTTCCCTAACATTTTCGTTGACGTTGAAGTAGCAAACACCTTGTTTCTTCCAATGTCCTCCTTGCTTGCGCACAATTTCCTCAAATTGCTTACTTCCGGCAAGACTCTTGAAGATACCTCTCTCTATAATCCCTTTCATTAGATCATTTTCTTGCTCAAGTCTAACTTGGCTAAGAGAACCGTTAGTGGAATCAATAGAGTTACTAGCAACAACATTATTGGATTTAGCTTTAGCATTGTTGTTACTAGATGAAGAAACCTTCTTGACTTTTTTACTAGTGTTCCTAGGTCTAACTTGTGGAACAAAGTTAGACAAGAGTAATCGTTTGGCTAGATAAGAAGAATTCTTCTTCCGAAGGTCATCATTGATTGCTTTTACGAACTCATGCTCTTGCTCCAAGTTGAGCTTCTCGAAGCATAGCTTCTCATAGGCTCTTGCAAGCTCTCTATGATCTTCTAGAGTAGTATCATGAGCTAACTTAAGTATTTTTAATTCTTTAGTTATCCTTCATTTTCAGTTTTATCTAGAAGGAAGTCATCGTCTCCTAACAAGTCATCCTCATCACTATTGAAATCAAGATACTCAGGATGTGATACCTTGGCGACTTTAGCCATGAAGCAGTTTCCGACTCCCTCATTTGGTGAATCAAATAAGTCGTATGAGTTGGTGGAAACAAGCACAATCCCGGCAAGACCTTCATCTTTACTATAGTCAGAGTTGGAGTGATAGCTTTTCTCAGAGTGGTGATCAGACTCGGAGCCAGATACCCATTCACCAACATGAGCTTGATGTCTTCTTCTTGAACGGCTCTTGGTCTATTTGTCCTTCTTCTCCGATTCCTTGCCTCTTTGTGAGTGTCTTAGTTCATAGTGATCTTCTCTACTCCTTCTTTCTCTACGAGGTGACTCATCTCTTGATCTTCGTCCTCGAGGTGACTCTTCTCTTCTTTTGTAGGGAGACAAGCACTCATTTGAGTAGTGTATGGGCTTCCCACAATTGTAGCAGTTTCGGTCACGACTGGATGGACGCTTCTCATCATGTCTTGAACTTGAACTTCTATCTTTGCCTCTACTCTTGTAGAACTTGTTGATTTTTCTCACCATGAGTCTTATCTCTTCATGAGTGACAAGATTGTCTTTTGCAGTAGCGAAAATATCACATAAAGCTTTATAAGCACTACTTGACTTGTTGTGCATCTAATCTTTGTCATTGAGTGACATCTCATGAGCAACAATCCTACCAATGACTTCAGTTGGCTTGAGATCTTTGTAATTTGGAATCAATAGGATCAATGTGCACACTGTGTCATACTTTCCATCAAGAGCTCTAAGTATCTTGTTAATGATGAATTTGTTAGTCATGTGTTCGCTTCCTAAGCCAGCAATCTCATTGGTGACGAGAGCTAGCCTAGAGTACATTTCAGCGACTCCTTCACCATCCTTCATCTTGAACTTGTCAAGCTGACTTTAAAGTACATCCAACTTAGATTCTTTAATAGAATCAATACCTTCGTGCATATCAACCAAAGTATCCCAAATTTCTTTTGCATTCTCAAGACGACTGATTTTGTTGAATTCTTCGGGGCAAAGGGAGTTGAAGATGATATCGCACGCTTGAGCATTAAGTCGCAACATCTTCAATTCAACAACTGTCGCATCACGATCTAATTCATATGCATCTCCAAAGAAGTTACCTTGCACACCAACACACCATGAGGATTAAAGCCAACTATATGCATTTTCATTATATGCTTCCAACTAGCAAAATTAGTGCCATCCAAGTAAGGACCTCTACGATGATAATTTCCCTCACTAGATGCCATACTCTCCTTGGTTGCTAAATCAATGAAATGGAGGCCAAAGCTCTGATACCACTTGTAGGATCGAAATTATGTCTAGAGGTGGGTGATTAGACTACTTGACAAGATAAAGTTCATGACTTTTCCCAATTTTACTTGAGAGGCAGCCATGACAGTTATAACAAGTCAAGTACACCGTACACATGCAGTTCTAATAGTATAGCAGCGGAAAGTAAACATGCAAGCGTACATAGAGGAGTAAGGTAGGGAGATCAAACGCATGAGGTTGATAAGACAATTTTTGGCATGGTTACGATATGTGGCGCTATCGTACGTCCATGTTAGTGGAGACTTCAACCCACGGAGGGTAACGGCTCCGAGAGTGCACGGAGGGCTCCACCCATGGATGGTACACAAAGAAGCGGCCTTGTCTATCCCACCATAGCTTCCGTCCATGGAGGACTAGCCTTACACAAGGTAGATCTTCATGAAGTAGGTGATCTCCTTGCCCTTACAAACATCTTGGTTCAACTCCACTACACGAAGTAGGAGGCTCCCAAGCGACACCTAACCAATCTAGGAGGCACCACCCTCCAAAAGGTAATAGATGGGGTAGATCAATGAACTCCTTGCTCTTGTGCATCTAAAGATAGTCTCCTCAACACAAATCATTCTCTCACAAAATATGCATGGGTAGGAAAGGTTGATTTGGTGGAAAGCAGTTTGGGGAGGCTAGAGATCAAGTTTCAAATTATTGGATTGGAATATCTTGGTCTCAACACATGAGTAGGTGGTTCTCTCTTAGAAAATAGATCTGGACATGAAGTGTGTGTTCTAAGTGCTTCTCCCATGAATGAGAGGTGGGTAAAGGGGTAAATATAGGCAGGAGCCAAAATCCAACCGTTAGACACAAAAGAGCAAACTCGGTGACACCGAAGTTGGAAACTCGGTGGTACCGACTAGCACTAAAGGTGTGAACTTTTGAATCTTGGTGAGACCGATATATGCAACTCAGAGGCACCGAAAAGGTGACTAACAGTCAGATGGACAAACTTGCTGGCACCGATACTCTAACTTGGCAATTCCGATTTTGTGTATCCTCACAACAAAATGTTGGTCACCCAAACTCACTAGCACTGATGCAGTTTCGGTTGTACTGATTTAGTGGGAATGGCTAGGTTTCTGTCCGAGGTTCAAACTTGGTGGGTCCGATGTGGAAATGTTGGTGACACCGAATTTGTGAATGTGGAACTTGACATAGTGGATATGTGGGAAAAATGACTGAGCGTTTTGGTGGCTAACTTTGAGCATTTGAGCAATCAGTTCATTTTACTACCTCACCCCCTTTTAATAGTATTGGATTTCTTATGGACTCAAAAGTGATTTCTCACAAATACAAAATGAGAGTCGTCTAGCTTGAAGATTGAGCCTGTATTATTCCTTTCTTGCATCAAGGGGCATCTCCACAAAAACCTTAAGCCATAGCATATTTTGAACTTTTCTGAAATATACTTGGAAAACACATTAGTCCAATGATGCATATGTTGTGATCAATTATCAAAACCACCCTAGGGAGCAATTGTGCTTTCAATAGTGCCTTGCCACATCTGCCTCAGTGTTTGGGAGGTCCAGAAACTAGCTTGGAGAATGTCATCCCTGAATGAGTGATACGTCCAATCTGCATCATGTTTTGTAACTGTTATTTATAGTGTTTTTATGCATTTTACCACTTGGAGGATTAATTCTAATGTTTTTTCTCTCATAATATGCAAGGTTTATATCAAGTGGGAGAATACCGGCAGATGGAATACTCGACCAGAAAAAGCTGTGTGAGAGATACCTATTTTGGGCAGGAGCACTTTTGCCCTCTGGCAGAGCGATTGTGCTGAAGGAACTTCCGTCCCGGAGGGGGAAATCGTGGCCATCTTCATCACCAGCAACCCTGTCATCTTTGGGAGGCCAATTTCCATCAACATCTAGACGAGCAACATCTCCTCTCAAAAACCTAGTTCATCGCTTGTATTCAATCTTGTGTCGCAACCTCATATTCGTACCTGGGTGTGTCTAGTAGTGTGTATTACATCTTGTAGTTGATGTTTTATGGTTTACTTGGTGGAAGATTATATGTTCAGATCCATTATGCTATTCGAAACATCTGTGATCATGAACATATTTATCCCTTGTCACTAGTTACTTTTGTTCTTGAGGCCACGAGATAAATCATGTTGCAAGTAGTCATGTGAAGTTGATATTCGTTCGATATTTTTGATCATATGAATGTTGTGATTCCCTTAGTGGTGTTTTGTGAACATCGAATACAAACACTTCACCATATTTTGGGACTAAGGGAATGCATTGTGTAGTAGTAATTAGAGGGTGGGTTGCGAGAGTGACAGAAACATAAACTCCAGTCTATGCACTACTTTGCAACGGACTGATTTGGGTCCCTATGTTTAATGTTATGGTTAGAATTTATTCTTAATACTTTTCTTGTAGTTGTGGATGCTTGCGAGAGGGTTAATCATAAGTGGGAGCTTTGTTCAAGTAAGAACAACACTCAAGCACCGGTACACCCACATATCAAATTATCAAAGTACCAAACGCGAATTAACCCAACATGACGAAAGTGACTAGATGAAGTTCCTGTGTGCCCTCAAGAACGCTTTGCCTATTATAAGAAATTGTTCTGGCCTATTCTTCACCACAAAATTTTTGGGCTACCTTTATAGACCAATTTTTACTATTTCTACTTGTCACTTGTTACAATTATCTTCTATCAAACAACTAGTTACCACTATTTCCGTGCTTGCAGAAATTACCTTGGTGAAAACCACTTGTCATTTCCTTCTGCTCATCGTTGGGTTCGACACTCTTACTTATCGAAAGGACTACGATTGACCCCTACACTTTTAGGTCATCATGAATCTTTTCTGGCGCTGTTGCCGGGGAGTGAAGCGCATTTGGTAAGGGAAACAATTATATTATGTGCTGAAATTTGCCGTTACTTTTCACTATGGAAAGTAATCATTTGAGGGGCTTGTTCCGGGTATCTTCACCTCAGCCGGAAACACCAAGAGTTGTACCTCAACCTGCTGCACCTACTAAAAATGATTATTATGAAATTCTTTCGGGTATGATAGAGAAACTGCTAGCTAATCCTTATGCAGGAGATGGAACAAAACATCCCGATTTGCACCTAATCTATGTGGATGAAGTTTGTGGATTATTTAAGCTTGCACGTTTATCCAGAGATGATGTCAAGAAGAAGGTTTTCCCTTTATCTTTGGGGGTAAAAGCATTGACATGGTATAGGCTATGTGATGATACCGGATCTTAGAACAGGAATCGATTGCAATTGGAGTTTCACCAAAAATATATCCTATGCATCTTGTTCATCGTGCTCAGAATTTTATCTATAATTTTTGACGTCGTGAAGGAGAAAGTATCGCTCATGATTGGGGGAGGCTGAAGTCAATGTTATATTCATGCCCCAATCATGAGCTCTCGAGAGAAATTATTGTTCAGAATTTTTATGCTCGGCTTTCTCGTAATGATCAAACCATCCTCGATACTTCTTGCTCTGGTTCTTTTTTGTAGAAGATTATTGAATTCAGGTGGGATCTTTTGGAAATAATTAAATGCAACTCTGAATATTGGGATCTTGACAAAGGTAAAGAGTCAGGTATAAAACCTAAGTTTGATTGTGTTAAATCTTTTATGAATATCGTGGTTTCGATGATTTTAGCACTAAGCATGGACTTGACTCTCAGATAGTAGCCTCATTTTGTGAAACCTTTGCTTCTCTTGTTGATCTCCCTAGATAGATGTGGTTTAAATATCATCCACTTGTTAAAAAAATGAAGAACCAATCAAAGTTGAAGTTGAAACTATTATTTACAATGTTTGCCCAGTTGTGCCTACTTCTTATATTGAGAGACCACCTTTCTCTGTTATGATAAAAAACATGCTAAAGCTTTAATTGTGGTTAACAAAAGTTATGTTAGAACAACCAAACCCTTTGAGGAAATCAAGGTATAACCTAGTACCTCTATGGTTAAAGATTTCTTGGTGGACAACATTGATGGTCATGTTATTTACTTCTGTAATGAAGCGCTAGAATTGCCAAACTTGATACTAAAGAAAAGAATAGACTTGTTGTTGGCATGCCTATTATTTCAGTCAAAATGTTGGTACTCCGACTTACGAGTCGAGATCACCGAATGAACATGCTCATTGATCCCAGAGATCAATGCTCACCGAACACACAGATACTGAATATTGAGAGTCTTATATCCAAGTAACGGATTATTACCTCACGTGACCGAATGGTCAAGTTCACAAAGTAGGTCCTATAGGCCAAATTACATGGATACAACTAGTAGAGGAATTCTTAGGGATAAGCGGGTGCCCATTCCATCAGCCTACACCAACAGGCATTCTTACTGGGAAGCGTCCTATTTCGCATGACCGTCTCCGAAGACGTACTCTTCTGTAAACTCCGGTACTTCCATGTCTGGATAATAATACAACCAGTGGCAAGCCAATGAGTACTTTTGAATGTACTCGCAAAGAGCCCATGATATGAACAATGCAAGTGAAGGATAACAAGTAATATGCATCTTTGGTGGATAACATCTTAGTGGTAAATAAACATGATCATGGATGTGCAACATAAGTTAAATGTTACTTTGAAGAACAAATTACTGATATCAACATATCTGTCAAGGGTGAACACTCTGGGTTCACCCTATATGCCAAGCTACCAATCTTGGTCATATAAACTGTTTTAGATTAACACCAATTACCACATACTCACACACACACTCGGTTTATGCGGAAACAACTGGACGTAGTATAAGCAGCAGCACCCAACTGTCCTTGACCGTGGACACGGCTATTCGAATAGTTATACACTCTACAGAGGTAGTACGCTGGACCCACGAGATCCGGGAAAACTTCCGTGTCATCCACGACTCGCGGTATATAACATACACGAGGTAAATACCCGATCAATGCCTTTCCACTGACGATACTAGAAAAAGAGGTCCACTCGATTGGTACCCATCCCACATGTTGTACGTCTTACGAGCATCGACTCTGGACAGTATCAACCATCCAGGGACTAACGGTGTGCCTGGAACACATAAAAGCGGCATAGTCGCCCTACCTGACTCGACCCCATCACGAGAGTGACCACACATCACTCCCGCCACTAGTAATGTGGCTCTTTGCTAGCACCGGCCAGAGTAATCAACAAAGCCCCGTCCCATAAAGGGGTAACGTGGTCGTACATGTAAGGTTGGGACGGTCGACACATCATAAATCTAATCCCATTTCCGAAACCATACTCACTCAAAATACACGGTGCACCACATCTCCGAAAGTGGCCACCTAACTCATCATCACTCTCGGGCATTAGTGGCTCCCAACGCGGTTTTCATAAATCTTTGATTTATACCAACATCATGCTCATGCTACTACTATTCTAGCTTTACTTGTCAACATTGTATTAGTGTGACCCTCATAGGTGGTAGGATCATGCCCAAAATGCAGGTGCTCCGGAAGAGCCATCGGTAATATCACTTCAATGATTTACCGATACTTATGATCACATGCAACGGAAATATTTGTTTCACTAGCATGCAATATAACAAATGCTCACACATGGTCAAAGGGTTGCTTGCCTTTGTTAGCTAGGTATCCGGGGTCTTCGAGGTCTTCAAGTCCAACTCTTTCGTCACACGGGTTTTCTATCGCCGTAATAAATAAAAGCAATAAGTAGCTCACTCCAAAACAGATCACAAAGTCACTTTAAAAATGTTGTTTAATTCTAATAAATCCATATTGTTATAAATCCATATTGTTATTTTAAAAATATTTAATTCTAATAAATCCATTGGTTTGATCTTTTTACAATAATCATTTAAAATAAAGTTTTAAATAAAAAGAATAAGGGCTACAGCCCCTAGCCTGGCTCGGCCTGGAATTGGGACGGCCCACTGGCCAGCCAACCAGCCTACTCATGCGCGCGCGCCGTCAGGTTTGAACCTGACGCGCGGGCCCGTGCGGTTAGTGGTTGCGGCCAGCAAGGGAGAGATGGGCCATCGACAGGTGGGGCACACCTGTTTGGGTCGTCTCCTACCTCTGGCCAGAGAGGAGGAGCACGCCGGGTGGCTACCGATGTCCTCGGGCCCTAATGACGACATGAATTGGTCCGGCTCGTCGTCGCCTACCTGCTGGTGGTCGAGTCGACGATGGAGGGGCTCTGGTTCACCGGAGACGAGGTAGCCGCGACGGGGGGTTTCGGGTGAAGGTGGAGGTGGCAGCTACGGGCACAGAATCGCTCGGGGAAGAGGGTTAAAAGCTTCCTGGTGTCACGGGGAGTGCTCTGGTGGGCAGAGGGACGCAATTGCCGACGTGTAGCCGGAGATCGACTGGAGCTCCGAGGCGGAGGGGCCTCGATCGCTCTCGAGCACCGGGGCTCTGCTTGCTCAATGGGGTGGCTAGGGAGGTGATTGAGGTCTTGGTGTGGTGGAGCGAGGGGAGGGGATATTTATAGGCCCACGACGGTGAGCCAACTCGGGAGCGCCGGTAATCCACCATGGCGTGCATGGGGTACAAAGAGACGCTGTGGTCGAAACCACGGTCTAAGGACGTGGTTTTGGACCTCCAGGACTCACTACGAGAGAGAGAGGGAGAGAGAAGAGGCGAGCTATCGTGGCTGCGCTCCTTTGGCGCTTCTGGTTCGCGCGGGCACGCATCGCACCGGCTCTTAGCGCGGGAAAGGAGGGCCCCTGAGGGATTCCTGATGCAGAGGGGTTGTCGGGGGAGAGGAGAGACACTGCGAGGAGGCTGGAACTGGTCGAGGGAGTCGCCCCCACCTCGCTTGCTCTCTGTAGCGCGCCCAGAGTGCAGCTTTGGCATGCCACGGCATGTTGGCGCGCTCTGGGGTGCCTTGGACGTGTCTAGCATGTCCTGGGCACTGGCTTGGAGATGCCTAGCCCTTGGAATCCCGTGGGAGCCTCACCTGGTTAAAGAGAGACAAGGAAGCTAGTGTTGTCAGCCTTGGGTTGAATCTTAAATTGGAGATTTTGGTTTATCTACTTTGAACCACAGAGGGGCCACTTGACTGGGGTTAGGCATGGATGTCAGTCACCTAATCTATGAGTTTGGGAGAAAGGGATTGGGTTTAGCTAAGGTTAGGAGGGGTTTTACCCAACTGTCAGAAGGTGCTCGACAGTGGTTTGGGGTGGTTGTACCCCACCACTAGCTATGCAACTTAACATGATTGGGTTTGGTGCTAAAACAAGGGGTTTCACCAAGTTTGAGCTCCATTGGACAAGTTTAGCTTTGTAAACTTGAAAACATCACCAAATGACCAGATATGTTCCTTCCAAAGAGAGTGTAGGCAAATCAAGTCCCACAAATCCCATTTTTGGCATGGAGTCCTGCTACTACAACAAAAGACCTTCCAACGGCGCCAGAAACAAGCGTGCTGACGGGAGACTATTCTTGTCTTGATACTCCTGAGCAACGGCACCAAGAATCCTTCTGCTATGGCTACGCCTTTAGGGACTTCCTTGGCAAATATGCAAAGGATTCCACCGTGGCCTTGGAGCCTTGCATTGGTGTTCCTCGAAGTGGAAAGGGTGATGTAGCACAACGGCGGTAAGTATTTCCCTCAGTTTTGAGAACCAAGGTATCGATCCAGTGAAGGAATATCACAAGTACCTGCATAAACACAAAGAGCTTGCTCCCAACGCTATGAAGGGGTTGTCAATCGCTTATAGATTGTTTGCCAAGTGAGAACTGAAAGCAACAAAGAAACAAAGCAAAGTAAAAGCAAAAGTGGAAACGATAGGTGTGAATAGACCCGGGGGCCATAGTGTTCACTAGTGGCTTCTCTCGTGAAAGCAAGTAGACGGTGGGTGCACGAATTACTGTTGAGCAATTGATAAAACCGCGCAAAGTCGTGACGTTATCTATGGCAATGATTATATCTATAGGCATCACGTCCAAAACAAGTAGACCGATACTTTCTGCATCTACTATTATTGCTCCACACGTCGACCACTATCCAGCATGCATCTAGTGTATTAAGTTCATGAGAACAGAGTAACGCCTTAAGAAAGATGACATGATGTAGATGGACAATCTCATATCTACGATAAAATCCCATCTTGTTACCCTTGATGGCAACAACATGATGTGTGCCTTGCTGCCCCTTCTGTCACTGGGAAAGGTCACCACACGGTATGAACCCAAAACCAAGCACTTCTCCCATTGCAAGAATCATAAATCTAGTTGGCCAAACAAAACCCAAGACTCGGAGAGACTTACAAGGATATCAAATCATGCATATAAGAAATCAGCAAAGACTCAAATATATATCATAGATAATCTGATCACAAATCCACAATTCATCGGATCTCGACAAACACACCGCCAAAGAGGATTACATCGGATAGATCTCCATGAAGATCATGGATAACTTTGTATTGAAGATCCAAGAGAGAGAAGAAGCCATCTAGCCACTAACTACGGACCCGTAGGTCTGAAGTGAACTACTCACGAGTCATTGGAGGGGCGATGATGTTGATGTAGAAGCCCTCCAACTCCAAAGTTCCCTCCGATAGGGCACCGACAAGGGTCTCCAAATGAGATCTCGCGGAAACGGAAGCTTGCGGCGGCAGAAAAGTGATTTCGTGGATGCCCTGATTTTTTCTGGATTTTTAGGGAATTTATAGGCCAAAGACCTAGGGTAGGGTAGCGCCAGGGGGGCCACAAGCTTGGTTGCCGCGGCCTCCCCCCTAGCCACGGCAACAGGGCTTGTGGTCCCCCTATGGGCCCACTTTCTTGGCCCTCAAGCCTCCTGATCTTCTTCCGTTCTGGAAAAATTCATTTCGGGGATTCCAAAATCAGATCTGAAAAGAGTCAAAAACACAGAAAAAACAGGAACTGGCACTTGGCACTGAGTTAATAAATTAGTCCCAAAAAAGATATAAATGGTAAACAAAACATCCAAAGTTGACAAGATAATAGCATGAAACCATCAAAAATTATAGATACGTTTGAGACGTATCAAGCATCCCCAAGCTTAACTCCTGCTCGTCCTCGAGTAGGGAAGTGATAAAGAATGAATTTTTGATGCTTTCATGCTACCTAGCATAGATGTCCTTTGTAACTTCTCTTATTTGACGTGAATATTCAGATCCATTAAATTCAAAACAATAGTTTGCTATTGACGTGGAGACAATAATAATTCAAGCAAACTAGCAAGGTAATCATGAACTTTCAAAATAACAAGGCCAAAAGAAAGTTATCCCTACAAAATCATATAGTCTGGCTATGCTCTATCATCATTGCACAACGAATTTAAATCATGCACAACCCCGGTATTGGCCAAGTAATTGTTTTCACACCTTTACTTTCTCAAACTTTTTCAACTCTCACGCAATACATGAGCGTGAGCCATGGTTTTAGCACTATAAGTGGTGTGGAGTATGGCGGAGGTTGCAAGACAAACAAGGAGAAGATGGTCACATTAACTAGGCATATCAATGAGCTGTGGAGATGCTCATGAATATATATCAATGCGAATGAGTAGGGATTGCCATACAAATGATGCACTAGAACTAAGAGTATGTGAAAGCTCTTAAAGAAAACTAGTGGGTGTGCATCCAACTTGCTTGCTCACGAAGACCTAAGGCAAATTTGAGGAAGCCTATCATTGGAATATACAAGCCAAGTTATATAATGAAAATTTCCCACTAGCTATATGGTGGTGACAAAACGAGAGACTCTCAATCATGAAGATCATGGTGCTTAATATGCACAAGTGTGGATAGGTGGTAGCATTGTCCCTTCTCTCTTTTTCTCTCTCTTTTTTTGGATGGGCTCTTTGGCCTCTTTTTTTATTTTTTTTATTTTCGTGGGCATCTTTGGCCTCTTTTATTTCCTCACATGGGACAATGCTCCATCAATGATGATCATCACACTTACAACTCAAAACATAGATCAATCATGACTCTATATGGAATGCCTTCGGTAGTGTACCATGACAATGATCTAGCATGGCATGGAGATTAATGGAAACATCATGCTAGCTATCTTACGATCATGAAATGACAATGTAGACATGGTGGCACATGTCATGGTGGTAGTTGCATGGCAATATATCTCGGAATAGCTTTGAAAAAGCCATAGTAGGTAGGTATGGTGGCTATTTTGAGGGAGGCTAATGGTGGGTTTTGTGCACCGGCGAAAGTTGCACGGCACTAAAGAAGATAGTAATGGTGGAAGGTGAAAGTGCATCTAAACCATGGACTCAACATTAGTCATGAATAACTCATATACTTGTTGCAAAATTTTCATTAGTAATCGAAACAAAGCATTCAACGCATACTCCTAGGGGAAGGGTTGGTAGGTATAAACCATCGCGCGATCCCGACCGCCACACAAAGGATGACAATCAATAGACTAATCATGCTCAGACTTCATCACATAGCGGTTCACCATGCGTGCATGCTACGGTAATCACTAACTTCAACACAAGTATTTCTAGATCCACAACACCTTACTAATATAACTTCAATATTACCACAACCACAACTCAAAACTAATTGAGATGAATCAAACTTCTCTAACTATTCAATGCACATGAAGGTGGAAGTTTTCGTATCCCTTTGGATAACTACCCCTTTTGAGACTACTTTCATAGCATAGATCAACTACCAAGCCACGCACCGCCGTGCTCTAAAAGATATAAGTGAAGCACATAGAGCAAAAGCAACTAGCTCAAAAGATATAAGTGAAGCACATGTAAGCTGAATTGTCTACCAAAGGATATAAGTGAAGCTCGACAAAATCACGGTGACTGCATGTCTCTCTCTCTAGGTGTGCAGCAAGGGCGATTCTGACACAACAAAAATAAAAGACTCCTACGATACAAGACGCTCCAAGCAAAACACATAACATGTGGTGAATAAATATATAGCCCCAAGTAACGTTACCGATGGATTGAAGACGAAAGAGGGGATGCCTTCCCGGGGCACCCCCAAGCTTAGGCTTTTACGGCATCCTTGAATCATCTTGGGGTGCCTTGGGCATCCCCAAGCTTGAGCTCTTGCCACTCTTTATCTTTTTGTCCATAAGAACTTCGCCCAAAAGTTGAAAACTTCACAACACGAAACTTAAACAGAAACTCGTGATAACATTAGTATAAGAAAGCAAACCACCACTTCCTTAGGTACTGTAGCAAACTTAAATTCTACTTATGTTGATGTTGGGTTACTGTATTTTCAATCTTCCATGGCTAATACCCCCCGATACTATCCATAGTTTCATCAAAATAAGCAACCAACAAAACGAAAACAGAATCTGTTAACAGCAGACCAGTCTGTAGCAATCTGTATACTTATGGTACTTCAAAAATTCTGAACAATTACGACAGTCTGAAGAATTTGCGTAGCAATCAGCAGCAAGAAGAATCAACTCAAAAGCTCTTACAGAAAAAAAATGAAAATTCGTTTCGTGAGCAGGAAGTTTCTGTCTTTTCCCGCATGACCAAACGATCATCCCCAAGACTAATCATAACGGTTTTGCTTCACAAAAACGCAAAAAGAAACACAAAAAACACAATCATAACATAATTATGAAAGTGTGGAAAACACGAAACAAAAAGAAAAAGGATAGATTCATTGGGTTGCCTCCCAACAAGCGCTATTGTTTAACGCCCTTAGCTAGGCATAAGGTGATGGAATCACGTATAGTCATCCTTGGTGCTCAAACCATAAGTAGCCCTCATCATAGATTCATAAGGAAGTCTTATTTTCTTTCTAGGAAAGTGCTCCATGCCCTTCTTTAGAGGAAATTGAAATCTAATATTCCCTTCCTTCATATCGATGATAGCACCAATAGTCCTTAGGAAAGGTCTACCAAGAATAATGGGACATGAAGGATTGCAATCTATGTCAAGTACAATGAAATCCACGGCTACATAGTTCTTATTTGCAAAAATAAGAACATCGTCGATCCTTCCCATGGGTTTCTTGACAGTAGAATCCGCAAGATGCAAATTAAGAGAACACTCTTCAATCTCATGAAAACCAAGAATATCACATAAAGACTTTGGAATCGCGGAAACACTAGCACCCAAATCACACAAAGCATTGCACTCATAGTTTTTGATATGGATTTTGATAGTAGGTTCCCACTCATCATTAAGTTTTCTAGGTATAGAGACTTCTAATTCGAGCTTCTCTTCAAGAGATTTCATCATAGCATCTACGATATGCGTGGTAAAGGCTTTGCTTTGGCTATAAGCGTGTGGAGAGTTTGCAATGGATTCATCAAAAAATGCATTCAAAAAAGGAGCAACTATCATAATTGAATTCCTTGAAATCCAAAGTGGGAGTTTCATTACTACCCAAAATTTTGATTTCTTCTACTCCACTCTCCACACCTTTATCATCAAGATAGGTGGACTCCGAATCATTAGGGCGTTTTACAACCAAAGTGGATTCATATCCAGCACCTTCATCAATAGGTTTGACACACGAAAACAAAGATTCAAGAGGAGTCACACCAAGCACTTTAAGATCTTCGTGATTTGCATCACTAGAACGCACCCTTTTAAACCATTCATGCCTAGCGCGAATTTGGGCGGTTCTTTCTTTGCTCTCATTCATGGAGACACACATAGCTTTCAAAGTTTCATCCAAGTTTACCTTGGTAGGAGCACATCTTACTTTCAAAGTATCAATATCACAAGACATCCTATCAACGCTTTTAGCCAAATCGTCAATTTTGAGTAGTTTTTCCTCTATGGACGCATTGAAAATCTTTTGAGAGTTGATGAACTCTTTGATATTACTCTCTAAATCAGATGGTAATTTGTTGTGATTTCCATAAGTGTTGTTGTAGGAATTGCCATAATTGTTAGAGGAGTTACTAGGAAAAGGCCTAGTAACATAGTTTCCTCAAAACGCATTGTTGTTGCCAAAATTGTTCCTACCAACAAAACTAACGTCCAAACTAGCATTGCCACTCTCAATCAAGGAAGATAGTGGCATGTCATTAGGATCTAAAGGAGCGTTTCTACTAGCAACCAAATTCATCAAATCGTCCATCTTAGCACTAAGTGAGTTAATTTCTTATATAGCATGTACCTTTTTCCTAGCAGGTGACCTTTTAGTGTGCCACTGAGAGTAGTTGGTCATGATATTGTCTAGAAGTTTTGTAGCTTCTCCTAACGTGATTTCCATGAATGTTCCACCTGAGGCGGAGTCCAAGATATTGTCAGAGGAAAAATTCAAACCAGCGTAAAAGATTTGTATAATCATCCACAAACTCAAGCCATGAGCGAGACAATTTATAATCATTAACTTCATCCTCTCCCAAGATTGTGAAACGTGTTCATGATCAAGTTGCTTGAAATTCATGATATCGTTACGTAAGGAGATAATCTTAGCCGGCGGAAAATACTTGGATATGTAAGCATCTTTGCACTTATCCCAAGAATCAGTACTATTTTTAGGCAAAGAAGAAAACCAAGTTTTGGCGCGATCTCGCAACGAGAAAGGAAAAAGCTTCAACTTAGTTACGTCATTATCCACATCTCTTTTCTTTTGCATATCGCAAAGCTCAATGAAGGTATTGAGATGGGATGCGGCATCTTCACTAGGAAGGCCAGAGAATTCCTCTTTCATAACAAGATTCAGCAAAGCTGCGTTGATTTCATACGATTCCGCACTAGTGGCGGGAGCAATCGGAGTACTAATAAAATCATTATTATTGGTACTCGAGAAGTCGTAAAGTTTGGTCTTTTCAGCCATGATGACTTCAACAAACAAACAAGCACACAAGCAAGCAAGAAAACCGGCAATGGAAAACGGCAAAAAGGCAAAAGAAAACGGCAAAGGAGAAAGGCAAATGAAAACGGCAATTGTGAAGTAGGGGAGAGGAAAATGAGAGGCAAATGGCAAAAAAAAGTAAATGCAAGAGATGAGTTTGTGAGACCTACGTGGATAGATCTCTCCTTCCCCGGCAATGGTGCCAGAAATACTTCTGCTACTACAACAAAAGACCTTCCAACGGCGCCAGAAACAAGCGTGCTGACGGGAGACTATTCTTGTCTTGATACTCCTGAGAAACGGCCCCAGGAATCCTTCTGCTACGGCTACGCCTTTAGGGACTTCCTTGGCAAATATGCAAAGGATTCCCCCGTGGCCTTGGAGCCTTGCGTTGGTGTTCCCTCGAAGCGGAAAGGGTGATGTAGCATAGCGGCGGTGTAACATCCCAATTTTCCTAATTGGGAATGTTTTACATTGTAGCTAAGCATCTATGCATATTGCTTGAAATAAAGTTGGCATTTGAATTCCTTCGACTTTTGTTTTTGCATTTCTATTTTTTTCCTCACACGAGAAATGCCGGGGAAATACTCTCTTGCACGCAAGAGAGAGAGCGGAGGAAAATGACCCTCCAAAGAGCGGGCATTTCTGAAATATTTGGAGCCGAGAAATCCAAAGTTTATTTGCGAAAATATTTGCAAAAATAAAATAAAGCATTTTGGGGAATTTCTGAAAAAAAAACATTTTTTTAAAAAAGTTTTTATTTTTGCTTTGGTAAAATGTTATTCGGGTAGAGGATATTTTTCTGATTTTTTGGTATATAATACTCCATATTAAATATTTGATTTACTTCCTTTTTATTCACTTTTGATTTTCTGTTTCGGAAAAGATTATTTAGGAAAGTCTTTCTTTTAGAAGGAAACCGCTGCCCTGGGCGCACTTTAGGCTATGGGCCGAATCTCCCCCTAGGCCTGGGATCCGAATCCCCTAATTTTCGGCCACCCTTCCCTCCGCAGCCCCCCTCCCTCCCACTGCCGCTGCCCCCCCCCCCCCTGGCCGACCCCTATCCCCCTCGGTCACCCCCCACCTCTCTCCCTCCTCTCTTTCCTAATCCATGCCCGACCCCGAGCCCGTTTTCCTAGGATCACCGGGATCCTCTCGGACCCCTTCTCCCTTTCCTTCCCCAAGCCCCTCCCCGGCTATAAAACCCCGAGCCCCCGGCCGCACCCCGTTCCCACCACCACCTCGCCGAGCCGCCGCCCCGAGCCCCTGCCGCAGCCACCACCGGAGCCCGAAGCTCCACCACTTCGGCCACCCGAGGGCAGCCACCCCGGCGCCACCACCGGAGCCCGAAGCTCCACCACTTCGGCCACCCGAGGGCAGCCACCCCGGCGCCACCCCCGACTCCGCCCCACGCCCCCACTCGCCGGAGGGAAGCCGCCGCCGCCTCCCCGTCCCGTCGCCACCACCGGCCCCTTCCCCACCCTCGCCGGCGACCCTCACCCCCGCCGGAGTTGCCCAGCCACTGCTGCGGTAAGGCCCCTCCTCCTGTTTCTATTTTTTTTCTTGGTTTGCCCTTAGATCTATTTTCAATGGTGTAGATTAGAGTAGGATACCCCTTCGCTTTTCCAACAAAAACCGCGCTGGTTTTTATTTCACTTAACTGTTAGCCGGAGCTTTTAGTTAGAATTTGGCCGTTTGCTTATAAGCCTCGCAGCAAACACCCCCTTAGCCAATCACAGCGCGCCACGTATACCCCCCCCTGTCTGTTAGCAAATTAGCTCTTTTTTCTGTCTAGTTGCAAAAACAGCAAAGTTTCTGTTTTGTTTTGGCCATAACTTTTGATCCCGAAGACCAATGATATTGATTATTGTTCCAGTAGATCCCAATTTTTCTGTAGTTTTTAAAAACATATAATTTGTCTATGTTTGAAATTTTCAAATATAAGTTAGATCAGATTTATTTTAAACCTTGTTTTGCCTATTCCAGGAATTTAAAAATGATTTTGAGTTGATTCCTTTTGCTACTGCTTCCTAGTGATTATATCTTACTGTGGTAGAAGTTTCAAAAAATTTAAAGTATTTTTACTGGTGTTTGTAACAGAAACAAGTTTCTGCCTTAGTGACGCGTGTTAAATTATTTCACTTAGGCCATAGCAAATCCTTACTTGTGATGTTATTTTTACTTGTTGCTTGATTGTAGTGCTTATGGTGTGTTTTGTGTTTGTATCGGTAGATCACCTGGAGTGCGAAGCGTGTTACTTAGAAGCGCTCGATCAAGACAACTATCATCAAGGCAAGTCATTTTGATCATGTTATTTTTCCTATGTTTTCGATGCATGGTAGTTCACCTTTCTTTGCCCAATTGCATGCTGCCTAGGTACTTGGAAATTTTAGTATAAGTTGTAGTATCATGTGGTAGGCACACAACAACCCCGATACTTGGCCCCGGGACGACAATTTCTTAATGCTATGCTTGAGTAGATGGGTTTTTGGTTGAGTGCATAACACGAGTGATGCGAGGTTGATTAAATAATCAAGACCGGTTAAGACAAGATTTTCAAGACCTCGGACTCAATGCAACTCTGGGTGAAGGACGGTTGATCGGCTCCCTGGAGAAACCAGTGGATGACCCGGGATGCTGGAGAGGCCATGACATCCTGCGGAAAGCTTCACCCTGGCTCGAAGGGACGGACGGAGACTTCAAGACTCAAGGCTTACCTGCACAGCCACAAGTCATTATGGGCTCTGGCTTGGTTGGACAACGCGGCGACTCTGGACAGGCGGTGCTAGCAGATGTAGAAAAACGGTAGGAATGGATGGGAACCGACAGGGATTCAGAGGGACCCGTTGAAAGACCATGTTTTGATCATCCGGTCTTCAAACACCCTGAAGTGCGAGGACAAACACGGAGGCGGTCAAATCTTGTGGGAAACGTGTGCAAAACTCTGCAGAGTGCCCAACCTAATCGATTAGCCGTGTCCACGGTCATGGACAACTTGAGCCGAAGGCATTGAATTTCCCCTGAACTCTCGACACAACCTAATAATGATGTGGATGTTAACAACTATTCGGGTACGAGAATTGGTTGGCGGAACCAGCTCGTTAACAACAAACAATGTAGTAACATTTTGCTTCCAGCCCCTCTTGTTGTAGGATAAAACTGGCTTTATGCAAAACTCATAGCCCCACCGGCCAAATATGCATGTAGAGATAGTTGCTTATTATTTTACTCCTCTCTTTGATGACTTGACGGCATATTCCATATGCTGACCTACACGGCTGCAACGTATCATGTTGCAGAGTACTTTTCCGACAAGGAGTGAGGCTACGATCTACGCTCAGCGACATGCCCTGGAGTCGGATGGACTCGTCTACCTGATGCTTCCGCTAGTCTTCGTTAGATATCTCATGAGATGGCCTTCAGCCACTTTATTGTAATCCTTTATTGTAATAAAGTACTCTTTATGAGATTTCGATTAATAAAGCTGTGTGATTGAACTCTTGAATATATACATTATGTACTGAGTGTGTTCCAGCATGATCTTGGGATGGTACGGAAACACCAGAGGCTTGACTCGTCTTGAGTCGGGTCGCTACAGGCGGTAAGTATTTCCCTCAGTTTTGAGAACCAAGGTATCGATCCAGTGAAGGAATATCACAAGTACCTGAACAAACACAAAGAGCTTGCTCCCAACGCTATGAAGGGGTTGTCAATCCCTTATAGATTGTTTTCCAAGTGAGAACTGAAAGCAACAAAGAAACAAAGCAAAGTAAAAGCGAAAGTGGAAACGATAGGTGTGAATAGACCCGGGGGCCATAGTGTTCACTAGTGGCTTCTCTCATGAAAGCAAGTAGACGGTGGGTGAAGGAATTACTGTCGAGCAATTGATAGAACCGCGCAAAGTCGTGACGTTATCTATGGCAATGATTATATCTATAGGCATCACGTCCAAAACAAGTAGACCGATACTTTCTGCATCTACTACTATTACTCCACACGTCGACCGCTATCCAGCATGCATCTAGTATATTAAGTTCATGAGAACAGAGTAACGCCTTAAGCAAGATGACATGATGTAGATGGACAATCTCATATCTACGATAAAAGCCCATCTTGTTACCCTTGATGGTAACAACACGATGCGTGCCTTGCTGCCCCTTCTATCACTGGAGATGGTCACCACACGGTATGAACCCAAAACCAAGCAATTCTCCCATTGCAAGAATCATAGATCTAGTTGGCCAAACAAAACCCAAGACTCGAGAGACTTACAAGGATATCAAATCATGCATATAAGAAATCAGCAAAGACTCAAATATATATCATAGATAATCTGATCACAAATCCACAATTCATCGGATCTCGACAAACACACCGCCAAAGAGGATTACATCGGATAGATCTCCATGAAGATCATGGAGAACTTTGTATTGAAGATCCAAGAGAGAGAAGAAGCCATCTAGCTACTAACTACGGACCCGTAGGTCTGAACTGAGCTACTCACGAGTCATTGGAGGGGCGATGATGTTGATGTAGAAGCCCTCCAACTCCAATGTCCACTCCGGTAGGGCACCGGGAAGGGTCTCCAGATGAGATCTCGCCGAAACGGAAGCTTGCGGCGGCGGAAAAGTGTTTTCGTGGATGCCTTGATTTTTTCTGGATTTTTAGGGAATTTATAGGCCAAAGACCTAGTGCAGGGGAGCGCCAAGGGGGCCACAAGCTTGCTTGCCGCGGCCTCCCCCCTAGCCACGGCAACAGGGCTTGTGGGCCCCCTGTGGGCCCACTTTCTTGGCTCTCAAGCCTCCCGATCTTCTTCCGTTGTGGAAAAATTCATTTCGGGGATTTTATTTTGGTTGGACTCCGTTCCAAAATCAGATTTGAAAAGAGTCAAAAACACAGAAAAACAGGAACTGGCACTTGGCATTGAGTTAATAAGTTAGTCCCAAAAAAGATATAAAAGGTAAACAAAACATCCAAAGTTGACAAGATAACAGCGTGAAACCATCAAAAATTATAGATAAGTATGAGACGTATCAAGTCCTCATTTGAGGTATTGCGCACTCCTGCAAAGTTTCAGCTCCATTAGATAAACTTTGCTTTGTAGAGTTGCTCTAACTTCATACTGGATAAAAGGGGTTTTGCAATTATTTGGTGACATTAATCACCTTGGATCAATACGAAATTTTATATGGGCACCAAATATGCCTTAGGAATACCACTGGAATTTTCTAGGAATTTATTGAAAATATTTCCTTTGGAAATATTTCAAAAGGTCAAAACAGACAAAAGGGGTTTTCAGGGTTTTACTCAAATAATAATAACATAAATAGGGGTTGAATATCTTACGTATGGAAAATATATGTCCTTCTGAGTATCTCCAATTTTTCTCAAATTTTTCTAAGGCAGAAAAGTATTTTTCCATATAGGAATGTTATTTCCGGCCTGAGAAATGGACATGCAAATAAAATAGGAAAATAATTCATAATATAAATATTTTATGGTTTTGTGAACTAAAATGATACTAGAACCAGATCACCAACTTCGGGTAAGAGCACTTGTAGTGCAACCCAATATTTTATGGACTTGTAGTGCAACCCAAAGCAGGGTTTTGAATTATCCCAAAATAAGAAAAAGGATTTTGAAAATAATTAGGTTATGAGAAATGTGGTTTTTGATATCACACACTCAAGCATTCAAGCATACAATACCAATCATGGCACTCACAACCTTAGTTTTGAAAAAAAATTAACAAACTCAGATTTTTGGATTCCAGAAAAAGTGATAGTGAAATCACGGTGTGACACAAAATAGGAGATCATTTCTATTATGGCTTCTGTGATATGCACACTAGTGTTAGTGCTATCCCTTTATCTTATATCAAAAATTATGCATGAGATAGCACCCGCTGAGATAGAAGACATAGATGTTACTATTAAACTTGCTAGTAGAGACACCATCACACCACTTGGGATTGTTAGAGATGTTGAAGTCTTGTATTGGAAAGTAAAATACCCTACTGATTTTCTAGTACTTGGCTCACCATTAGATAATTTTAGTCACATAATAGTTGGTAGACCCTTCTTGAACAGTGTCAATGCTCAAACAGATTGTAAAATCGAAATTGTCAGTGTTAAAATTATTGGTATGTCTCATGAGTTTCATTTTCCAAGTTTAGTAAGAAACCCCATGATAAAGAATTGTGTAGTAAATATGAAGTAATTGGTCTTGCTTCTATTGCCATTCCTCCCAAGGATTCTTTAGAAAAATATTTTCTAGACCATAAAAATTGCATGCATATGCATGAGATAAATGAAATAGATAATATGTTCTTTGAGAAAAAATATGTCCTTAAACACAACTTGCTTGTTGAAACTCTATGAGGTCCTCCTCCAACCAAAGGTGATACTATGTTTGAATTAAAGCAATTACATGACACTTTGAAATATGCTTATCTTGATGAAAAGAATATATATCATGTTATTATCAGTGCTACCCTTATAGAGCATGAAGAAGAAAGATTATTAAAAACTTTAAGGAAGCACCGAGCTGCTATTGGGTACACTCTTTGTCAGCACAACATTAATATGGAACCAGTTGCTAAACCCGTTGTTGAGAACCAACAAAGACTGAATCCCAAAATGAAAGAAGTGGTGAGAAATGAAATATTAAAGCTTGTGGAAGCATGTATAATTTTTCCCATAGCTGATAGTAGATGTGTAAGTCCTGTTCATTGTGTCCCTAAGAAAGGAGGTATCACTGTTGTTCCTAATGATAAAAAAGAACTCATTCCACAAAGAATTGTGACTAGCTATATAATGGTAAATGATTTTATAAAATTAAACCAAGCTGCTAGAAAATATCAGTATCCTTTACCGTTCATAGATCAAATGCTAGAAAGATTATCAAAGCACATACATGTTCGCTTATAGATGGCTATTCTGGTTTCTCTCAAATACCTGTGTCACAACTTGATCAAGAGAAAACCACCTTTACTTGTCTTTTTGGAACCTATGCTTATATACATATGCCATTTGGATTATGCAATGCAGCTTCTACCTTTCAAAGATGTATGACTTCTGTATTCTTGTATTTTTGTGAAAAGATTGTTGAGGTCTTCATGGATGATTTTCCCGTTTATGGAACTTATTTTGATGATTCCTTAAGCAACCTTGATCGAGTTTTGCATAGATGTGAGAAAACTAATATTGTATTGAATTGGGAGAAGTTCCACTTTATGGTGAATGCATGTATTGTCTTGGGCCATGAAATTTCCGAACGTGGTATTGAGGTGGATAAGGCTAAAGTTGATGCAATTGGGGTGATGCCATGTCCTAAAGATATCAAAGGTATACGTAGTTTCCTTGGTCATGCTGGTTTCCATAGGAGGTTTATTAAAGACTTCTCTAAAATTTCTAGGCCTCTTACTAATTTATTTCAAAAGCATGTTCCTTTTGTTTTCGATGATGAATGTGTAGAAGCCTTTGAGACACTTAAGTAAGGCTTAAGTTCTGCACCTATTATTAAACCACCTGATTGGAACTTGCCTTTTGAAATTATGTGTGATGCTAGTTATTATACTATTGGTGTTGTTCTGGGACAAAGAGGTGATAGGAAACTAAATGTCATTTATTATGCTAGTAAAACTCTAGACAATGCCTAGAGAAATTATGCCACCACTAAAAAAGAATTCTTAGGAGTTGTATTTGCTTGTGATAAATTCATATCTTATATTTTGGTTCTAAAGTAATTATTCACACAGATTATGCTCCTATTAAATATCTTATGGAAAATAAAGATTCTAAGCCTGGACTTACTAGGTGGGTTCTCTTGCTACAAGAATTTGATTTGCATATCATTGATAGGAAAGGAGCTGAGAACCCCGTAGGTCATAACTTGTGTAGGTTAGAAAATGTTCTTGATGACCCACTACCTATTGATGATAGCTTTCCTGGTGAACAACTAGCTATGGTCAATGTTTCTCGTCATACAATGTGGTTCACTCATTATGCTAATTACATTGTTGCTAAATACATACCACCTAGTTTCACCTATCAACAAAATAAAAAAATCTTTTTTCATTTCAGACATTACTTTTGGGATGACCCACATCTTTATAAAGTGGGAGTAGATGGTATTATTAGACGTTGTATACCTAAGCATCATCACGAACAAATCCTTCAGAAGTGTCACTCTGAGGCTTATGGAGGACAGCATGCGGGAGATAGAACTGCACACAAGGTATTACAGTCTGGATTTTATTGGCCTACACTTTTCAAAGATGCTCATAAGTTTGTCCTCTCTTGTGATGGATGTCAAAGAATTGGTAACATTAGTAGACGTCGGGAAATGCCTATGAATATTCACTTGTTATTGAACCATTTGATGTTTGGGGATTTGATTATATGGGACCTTTTCATTCCTCCAATGGCTATACACCTAATTTGGTTGTTGTTGATTATGTCACTAAATGGGTGAAGCTATTCCAACGAATAGTGCTGATCATAACACCTCTATTTATGCTTAAGGAAGTTATTTTCCCACTTTTTGGAATCCCTAGATACCTAATGACTCATGGTGGTTCACATTTTATTCATGGTGCTTTTCGTAAGCTGCTTGCTAGATATGATGTTAACCATGTAATTGCGTCTCCCTATCATCCTTGTTCTAGTGGTCAAGTAGAATTAACCAATAGAGAAATAAAATTAATATTACAAAAGACTGTCAATAGGTCCCGAAAGAATTGGTCTAGGAAACTATATGATGCTTTGTGGGCTTATAGAACAACTTTTAAAATCCTATGGGTATGTCTACTTATAAAATAGTTTATGGAAAGCATGTCATTTACCTCCTGAGTTAGGACATAATGCTTATTGGGCAATTAAGGGACTCAACTATGATTTCAAACTTGCTAGTGAAAAGAGGTTATTTGATATTAGCTCATTAGATGAATGGAGAACCCAATCTTATGAAAATGCCAAACTATTCAAAGAAAAATTTAAAAGATGGCATGACAAAAGAATCCAAAAGAGAGAATTCAAAGTAGGTGAATATGTTCTATTGTACAATTCTCGTCTTAGATCCTTTGAAGGAAAACTTCTATTCAAATGGGAACGACCATATATTATCCAAGAAGTTTACCGGTCTAGAGCTATTAAGATCAATATTTCGAAGGCACTAACCCAAAGTTGGTCAATGGACAAAGAATAAAGCACTATATCTCAGGTACACCAGTTAATGTTGAAACAAATATTATCCAAAGCGTGAAACCGGAGGAGCACATTAGGGAGACCTTCAAGAACACTCTAGAACCTTTAACAAGAAGAGGTATATGATATTGTAAGTAAACGGGCTCAGAAAAATATGCAAAAATATTTTTTGGTAGTTCTAGAATTTTAGAAAATTTAGGAAACTGAGAAACACACAGGAAGGCAACCCACGTGTCCACTAGACACGAGGGCGCGCTAGGCCCCCCTGGCCCGGCCTGATGTCTAATTGGCCCCTCGGCTACCTTCCTCACTCCGTTTTCTTGTGGAACATTGATTATGATATGATGTATATACTTCTCTCCCCTCGTTGGATACCCCAAGTGGAAGGTGGGGATGTAGTCAGCAGCAAATTTCCCTTACACGGAGACTGTAAGGTTTATCGAACTAGGAGGACTCCTAAGCTCAACAAGTAGGTGTCTTCCACCATGGCGCTAGCATAAGACGTGGACCTGCACACACAACAAATAACCTTTCTCCCAACGAGTACAGAGAGGTTGTCAATCTCTTCGGCCTTGTAGTTTACAAAGGATCAAAACACAAGCGGAAGGTAATAGTGATTGCAACGGAAAAGTAAATGAAAGCGGTAAACGGTGGAGGTATAAACAATGATGGTGATATGGACCGGAGTCACATGATGTTCACTAGTGATGTATCTCTCCCAAAAGACGATAAACAACTATGCTAGGGTAAACAAATCATAGTTGGACAATTGACAGACTTATGATCGCACCGCAATGCTAATTATGCTCCTTGATAGTTAGAGGTTCAATAGTAATGGGCGGTACTCGAAGACAAGTGGACTGTTTGTTCATCAGCATCTGCTTACTAATCATCCACCTTGAGATATCTATCCAGAATATCTCTCCGGTATTAAGTTGCGAGCCCCACCCAAAGTGTAAACTCAAAGCAACGGACAACTGCATTAATAAACTATGCATAAGGTAAACAATCCTTGCAACCGTGGTTACAAGCATTGTTATTTTCTCCCTGGTAGCAACAAGCACATCCCCTAGTCTCATGTTTCTTTCACTCAAGCTAGACATCGAGGGGCCCGAACCCACAATCATGCATAACGCTCCCTCTTGGAGTTACGATCTACTACTTGGCCAAAGAAATAAAAAGCAACGAAGAACATGCAAGAATCACTAACGAACATAAATAAAAGGATAATCAAATATTTAACTCATAACAATCTGAACATAATCTCATAATCCAGCAGATCCCAACAAACCGACCATAGCAAAAGCAAGAGAATTACATAGATGCCTTGATCATGTAGGGCAGCTCACAAGGACTAACCATTGAAGCACAAGATTGGAGAGAAGACATCACATAGCTATTGGTCATGGAATCATTCTACAAGGAGGACTACTCATGGCACGTCCGGAAGTGTCCATGGCAGTGAAAAAGCTCCCGGAGGACAATCCTCCCTCTAGCAGGGTGCCGGGAAGAGGTCTCCTGACGCTCCCAATCTTGGAAGCGCTGCGGCGGCGGAACGATGGAGAAATTCGCGATTCCCGAAAGTCTGCAAGGATTTCCTCACGGAACACTGAATATAGGCCAATGGAGGGCACCGGAAAAGGTGGGACCCACCCAGGCGACCTCCTGGCGCGGCCTAGTGCCTGGCCGCGCCAGCAGACCGCCTGGGAGGCCTCTGGCCCCCCTCTGGCCCTCATTCGGTGATCCCTAAGCTTATGTTTCGCTGATTTTTTATATATTTTTCTGGATTTTTTCGGGCTTCGGAAAATTGGGTAAAACCCCCTGCAAAATAGACATCAGCAAACAAAAACTGGAACTAGGTGCACTGAGTTAGTAGGTTAGTCCAAATATGTGTAAAATGATATAAAAGTGTAGCAAAACATATAACAATGTCACCCAAAAGATCATGGAACAAGCATAAATTATAGATACGTTTGGGACATATCAAACATGTATTCCCTTGTATTAAAATTCTCTATATATATCTCCCGATAATTTTACCCCAGTACCATGGATAAATCCTTTGTTCTTGTTTCGAGTTGTTTTTGTTGGTAGATCTGAAATTATGTCATCTAAAGACTAGGAGAGAGAGAGCTACCCGAAGGTCTACGGAGAGGTGGATCATTATGGCTGGACTACGGAGGAGGAATACGACGATATGAAAGATGCAAAGGGGGATAGCCGTGAGAAAGACAAAGATCTAGTGCCTCAACGTAGATATATGCATGTGGAATTCAAGAAGTCAAGCCTCCACAACAAGTACAAACCTAAGGTCCAAGTTATGCCTTCCCGTTTCCTGCAGGAGAGCAAGGTGGCATTGTGTTAAAAGATATTAAAGCTGCAATTGGAGAATGAGGGTCTGAGGGAGGATAATTTTAGCCTCAAATGCAAGTTGGAGAAGAAAATACACCACCACCTCCATCTTCATCACCAAATAAGGATACTTGAGTTCATAGGTATGGGCACTCCCCTTGCCTTGAGCCATGTTTTGGGGAGGCGCCCCGGTATCGTATCGCCATCACCCTTCTTTTTCTTTATCCATCCTAGTTTGATCTTTAGCTATTCTTAAATCTAGTCGAATAAAAGTTTAGTTCAATCTTTTTCTTTTGGGTGCTAATGTAATGGCCAAGATGCAATTTTATCCTTATTTTGGCACGAGGGCCTCGATAGGGATAGAAGCGCATATCATCGTGTTGCAAGAGTGGATATCGTTAAAAGTACATGTACTGAAGAGATTAGTATATGGAATTGGCTTACACTCGCCACAAACTACATCAAGTTCACATCAATACAACAACATAGAGTCATCATGAAGAAGAACAGGGTTTAACTACGGACGAAAACAAACGATAAAAGAACGACGTCCATCCTTGCTATCCGAGGCTGCCGGCCTTGAACCCATCCTAGATCGATGAAGAAGAAGAATAAGAAGAAACTCTATATAGCACAATCAGGGCGCTCACGTCAAAGTAACTCTTTACATGTACCTGCAACTGATGTTGTAGTAATCTGTGAGCCACATGGGAGTCAGCAATCTCATTTCCAAAGGTATCAAGACTAGCAAAGCTTAATGGGTGAGGTATGGTTAAGTGGTGAGGCCGCAGCAAGCGACTAAGCATTTATTTGATGTGGTTACCTTACGAGTACAAGAATAAAACAAGGGGATGATCGACGCATATTGGACGTGAACTAATAATGATCAAATTTATAATCCTCAACCCTTCTTACGTCACACATAACGCCATCGTGTCTTCTTCTGGATACAGAACTCACGGGAAGATACAATCACGGTTCTGCACTCAGTTGGCATATTTTAATTAAGCTTACTTCAAGGTATCTAGAACCGGATGTTAAACAAAGTTTCCAAGTTTGCCACATAACCACGGGCATGGCTTTCCGAAAGATTTAATCCTGCATGGGTGCTCCAACTAATCAATCAGAAACTACCATATGCTGCACCGGAATGACTTCGATCAGGGCAAACCTATTGGGAAACATCAACCTCGAGAAGTATCCTCGGAATCCCACGCTTGAGACACGCTAGAAAGGTAAAACAAGTCAACCAAGGATGCCCGGCGTGTTGACGATCCCGATAGGATCCATGTATCTCGTTCACAAGAGACGACTGAATAGCGACGCGTACACTGGTCTGATAGAAATCTCCCGAGTTGCCCCGGGTTGGACCCGCACAGTGTTATGTTTAGGACCAGCACCAGCATCACTGACCCTCATTGTATTATGTTGAATTACTCCTCGGGTTCAACACGCCCTATGTTTTTTAGTATTATTTTGTTGGGAAAATATAGTACCAATGTTGGGCATTGCCAGACGAGTTTTATCCCAAAACGAAAGTCAAGGGGGTCCCCATAACAACCCCAAGCATGTTAGGAGCGCTCATTTATGGAACATAACACTGGCAGCCGAAACTAAGGCCGCAAAGGTGGAAAAAAGCACTAGGTCAGAAGTCCAAGCCTTCCACCTTTTACCAAGTATATAGTGTTGGGGAACGTAGCATGGGAAACAAAAAATTTCCTACGCACACGCAATACCTATCCATGGTGATGATCATCTATGAGAGGGGAGAGTGAATCTACGTACCATTGTAGATTGCTAAGCGGAAGTGTATATAACATAGTTGATGTAGTGGAACATCTTCGCGATCCAAATTGTAGCCCATCCCGCGATCTCATCATGATCCGTCCCGCGATCCTATCACAATCCATACCAATTTTGTGCCGGACGGACAACACCTCCGCTGTCAGCACACGCACAACTCGATGATGATCTCCGCCTTCTTGATCCAGCAAGAGGGCGAAGAGGTAGATGAGTTCTCCAGCATGGCGACATGGTGGTGGTGGTGGTAAACTAGTCCAGCAGGACTTCACCTGAGCAATACCGAACTAGATTAGAGGAGAAACAAATCCAGAGAGAAGTAGAGGGAGCACGTGGCAATTAGGGTTAGCCCTCACCTCTAAAATCTATAGTATATATAGGAGGAAGGGAGGGGAGGAGGCAGCCTCAAATCCTCAAGGTGTGGCCGAAATTGGAGGTGGAGGAGTCCCAATCCAATCCTACTAGGAGTAGGATTCCTCCTCTCCACTTGGAAACCCTTTCCACCTTTTCCACCTTTGGCTTCCTTTCCTTCTCAAACGTCGTGGGACTTAGTGGGAGCTTATGTCAGCTTATTAGGGGATGGTTTGTATCCTCCCACAGCCCATAAGGCCCCTTGGGGCGTGGCACCCCTCCCGATGGTCCCGGTACCCTCCCGATACTCCCGGTACACTACCAATGAGCCCGAAACTTTTCCGGTGACCAAAACAGGACTTCCTATATATCAATATTTACCTCGGACCATTATCGAGCTCCTCGTGACTTCCGGGATCTCATCCGGGACTTCGAACAACTTTTGGTTACCAACACCTATAACTCAACTATACCGAAACGTTACCGAACCTTAAGTGTGCAGACCCTACGGGTTCGAGAACTATGCAGACCTGACCTGAGACACTCCCTGGTCAATAAGCAATAGAGGAACCTGGATGTCCATATTGGCTCCTACATAATCTACGAAGATCTCTATCGGTTGAACCTCTATGTCAAGGATTCAGTTAATCCCGTATGTTGTTCCCTTCATCCTTCAGTATGTTACTTGCCCGAGATTCGATCGTCGGTATATCTATACCTAGTTCAATCTCATTACCGGCAAGTCTCTTTACTCGTTTTGTAATACAAGATACCCTGACTAACTCCTTAGTCACATTGATTGCAAGGCTTATTGTGATGTTGTATTACCGAGTTGGCCCCGAGATACCTCTCCGTCACACGGAGTGACAAATCCCAGTCTTGATCCATGCCAACCCAACAAACACCTTTGGAAATACCTGTAGAGCACCTTTATGGTCACCCAGTTACGTTGCAACGTTTGATAACACAAAAGGTATTCCTCCGGCGTCCGGGAGTTGCATGATCTCATGGTCATAGGAAAAGATACATTCACATGCAGAAAACGGTAGCAATAAACTGACACGATCATATGCTACATTTATAGTTTGGGTCTCATCCATCACATCATTCTCCTAATGATGTGATCCCGTTATCAAGTGACAACACTTTCCTATGGCTAGGAAACCTTAAACATCTTTGATCAACGAGCTAGTCAACTAGAGGCTTACTAGGGACAATGTTTTGTCTATGTATCCACACATGTATTTGAGTTTCCAATCAACATAATTATAGCATGGATAATAAACGATTATCATGAACAAGGAAATATAATAATAACCAATTTATTATTGCCTCTAGGGCATATTTCCAACATATAGGTGCATTAAGTTAATTAGCAATAATATGGTAATATAACAAGGAACCTATGTTGGCACATGGAAGCAACTGCACCTGCAACTAGCAACACTAACAAAAGGCTCAGCAAGCGGTAACATAGCCAAAAAGTGGTGTGCTCGGTTGTGGAAAGGTTAGAGGTTTTCATGGCAATGTTGGGAGGCTTATTTAACACGTGGTAGGCAGCACGACATAATGAAAGAAATGAGACAACTAGCATGGCAATGATAGTAACGGTATCTCGGGAAATGATCATCTTGCCTATGATCCTGCTTGGAAGAAGAACGAATCCATGAAGCCGGCGAACCGACGTAGTCGAAAGGATCCTCTCATTCAGACACGCTTGTAGAACTATATTGAGACGAAGCAAACCGGAAACAAGAATCAACACACGATATTCACCGCGGCACATGCACGACATGATGCACACCCTAATATGATGTCTGTCCATTTCAATTATGCAAGGCATGGCATGGGAATTTCACAACAATCAAATACTACACATTAAGTGAAGCTCAATACGCAATGAGTTGCATATTGACGAAACTCCATGTACGAATTATTTAGTTCACTCCCGTTTAGGTACACTGCAATATTAAATGTTGGTAAACATGGAAAGGGGTGAAGCACAAATAAACTACCTATCTAGGCATTGTAAATGAGGCCACAAACGACATATAGCATTTCTCAAATGACCCCACGCATTAACTCTGTAATCTTTCCAGATTTGTCCTAAACATATTTTAAGTTTGTTGAACAGCAAAACAAAGCGGTTCAAGTGAAACTACAAGTCATTCTAGTTGGTTTACATATATAGCTCATCTCCAACGGAGCTACGGTTAAGTTGCTACGAATTAAACCGTTTTAGCATGACATCACGTAAAACAAGACCAACAACAAGGTTAAAAGTTTTAAATATACAAGAGAGTTGGAAAATATTAATCTACGCAAAATCCTACACGTTTTACATATCTATGGTTTTGCATACGACGCATGGTTTAAAAGTTATGGGCATTTTAAAAATATGCAATTTTCTAAAATCGCTAGTAATTAGCTAAAATTGTAGAACTGAAAAGAAACATATTCGGGCCATATCTGTTTACTCAGATGCATGGAGGCTGAGTGCAACGTAACAATACCTCGCACTAGGCTAGGGATAGACATCGGGGAAGGCAGCTCACCTAGCAGGCCTTGGCCTGGCTCGCTGGAGAGGCTAGGCCGCGGGAGGGCTCAGGCTCGCGGCGCGAGGTGGGACGGGGCGCTGCTGGGCCATGCGGGGAGGCACTGGAGGGCCACACTGGCTGGGCCGGCTCGAAGCGAACTGTCGTGGCCAGGGAGACCAACTCGCGCGGGCAAGCTAGCACTCGACCAGGTGCAGCGTCGACGGGAGCGCACGGGCGACGGGTTGCTCGATCTCTTGCAGCGGCGGCACGACGAGGCGGGATCCGCATCGGACGTTTGCCGACGCCTAGATCAGGCCAGATCCAGTGGCTGCGGCAAGGTCGGCAGGTGCAGGAAGCTAGCGGGGCGAGGTCGGCCATGGGCTCCTGTAGAGAAGAGGGGAGAGAGGTGAGGGATAGCAAGCAACAACAAGGAAGGAGAGAGGAAGGAGGAGGTCCGGCGGGCTGCTGGCCAACTCCGGTGAACTGCTCCGCCGGTCGGGGTAGAGAGCCACGGTGCGGCAAGGACGCGGGAGGAGGTTGCGTGCTGCTCGGGAGCTTCTCCCCTCGTGCGCTCGAGGTAGTAGCTCGGCAGCTCGGGCTGAGCAGGGCGGCGGCCGATTCGGGCCTGGGCGGGCCCGATCTGGGTCTTGCGGGTTGCGAATGGAGGTGGGAGGAGGAGTTGCGGGGGCTGGATCGGTGGCGGCTAGGGTTTGGGGTGGCACGGGAACCGAGGCAGTGGCTGGCTGATACGTCTCCGTCGTATCTACTTTTCCAAACTCTTTTGCCCATGTTTTGGACTCTAATTTGCATGATTTGAATGGAACTAACCCGGACTAACGATGTTTTAGCAGAATTGCCATGGTGTTGTTTTTGCGCAGAAATAAAAGTTCTCAGAATGTCCTGGAAATTTACGGAGAACTTTTGTGGAATATATAAAAAATACTAGCGCAAGAATCAACAGAGGAATTGGAGCGTGGAGCCCACAAGCCCACCAGGCGCCCCCTCCACCCCCCCCCCCCCCCGGTCGCGCCTAGCAGGCTTGTGGGGCCCACGTTGCTCCACCGCCTCGAATCTCAGGTTTATTTAGTCCCTTTTGTCCGGAAAAAATCAAGGAGAAGTGTTCATCGCGTTTTATGATACGGAGGCGCCGCCACCTCCTAATCTTCATCTAGAGGGCGGATCTGGAGTCCGTTCTGGGCTCCGGAGAGGGGAGAATGTCTCCATCGTCATCACCAACCTTCCTTCATCTCCAATTCCATGATGCTCTTCACCATTCGTGAGTAATCTCATCGTAGGCTTGCTGGACGGTGATGGGTTGGATGAGATCTATCATGTAATCGAGTTAGTTTTGACGGGGATTGATCCCTAGTATCCACTATGTTGTGAGATTGATGTTGCTACTACTTTGCCATGCTTAATGCTTGTCACTAGGGCCCAAGTTCCATGATTTCAGATCTGAACCTATTATGTTGTCGCCAATATATGTGTGTTCTTGATCCTATCTTGCAAGTTGTAGTCACCTACTATGTGTTATGACCCGGCAACCCCGGAGTGACAATAGCCAGAACCACTCCCGGAGATGACCATAGTATGAGGAGTTCATGTATTCACTAAGTGTTAATGCGTTGGACCGGTTCTTTATTAAAAGGAGAACCTTAATATTCCGTAGCTTCCATTAGGACCCCGCTGCCACGGGAGGGATGGACAATAGATGTCATGCAAGTTGTTTTCCCTAAGCACGTATGACTACATACGGAATACATGCCTACATTAGATTGACGAACTCGAGCTAGTTACTTATCTCTCCGTGTTATAACTATTGCATGATGAATAACATCCGGCATACTCATCCATCACCGATCCAATGCCTACGAGTCTTTTACTACTAGTGATGTATCTCTCCCAAAAGACGATAAACAACTATGCTAGGGTAAACAAATCACAATTGGAAAATTGACACACTTATGATCGCACCGCAATGCTAATTATGCTCCTTGATAGTTAGAGGTTCAATAGTAATGGGCAGTACTCGAAGACAAGTGGACTGTTTATTCATCTGCATCTACTTACTAATCATCCACCTTGAGATATATATCCAGAACATCTCTCCGGTATTAAGTTGCGAGCCCCACCCAAAGTGTAAACTCAAAGCAACGGACAACTGCATTAATGAACTATGCGTAAGGTAAACAATCCTTGTAACCGTGGTTACAAGCATTGTTATTTTCTCCCTGGTGGCAACAAGCACATCCCCTAGTCTCATGTTTCTGCCACTCAAGCTAGACATCGAGGGGCCCGAACCCACAATCTTGCATAATGCTCCCTCTTGGAGTTACGATCTACTACTTGGCCAAAGCAATAAAAAGCAACGAAGAACATGCAAGAGTCACTAACGAACAAAAATAAAAGGATAATCAAATATTTAACTCATAACAATCTGAACATAATCTCATAATCCATCAGATCCCAACAAACCGACCATAGCAAAAGCAATAGAATTACATAGATGCCTTGATCATGTAGGGCAGCTCACAAGGACTAACCATTGAAGCACAAGATTGGAGAGAAGACATCACATAGCTACTGGTCACGGACTCATGCTACAAGGAGGACTACTCATGGCACGTCCGGGAAGCGTCCATGGCGGTGGAGAAGCTCCCGGAGGTCAATCCTCCCTCTGGCAGGGTGCCGGGAAGAGGTCTCCTGACAGTCCCGATCTTGAAAGCGCTGCGGCGGCGGAACGATGGAGAAATTCGAGATTCCCGAAAGTCTACGAGGATTTCCTCACGGAACACTAAATATAGGCCAAAGGAGGGCACCGGAGGAGGTGCGACCCACCCAGGCGACCTCCTGGCGCGGCCTAGGGCCTCGCCGCTCCAGCAGGCCGTCTGGGAGGCCTCTAGCCCCCCTCTGTCCCTCATTCGGTGATCCCTAAGCTTCTGTTTTGCTGATTTTTTGTATATTTTTCTGGATTTTTTCGGGCTTCGGAAAATTGGGTAAAACCCCTGCAAAATAGACATCAGCAAACAAAAACTGGAACTAGGTGCACTGAGTTAGTAGGTTAGTCCAAATATGTGTAAAATGATATAAAAGTGTAGCAAAACATATAACAATGTCACCCAAAAGATCATGGAACAGGCATAAATTATAGATACGTTTGGGACGTATCAAACATGTATTCCCTTGCATTAAAATTCTCTATATATATCTCCTGATAATTTTATCCCAGTACCATGGATAAATCCTTTGTTCTTGTTTCGAGTTGTTTTTGTTGGCAGATCTGAAATTATGTCATCTAAAGACTAGGAGAGAGAGAGCTACCCGAAGGTCTACGGAGAGGTGGATCATTATGGCTAGACTACGGAGGAGGAATACGACGATATGAAAGATGCAAAGGGGGATAGCTGTGAGAAAGACAAAGATCTAGTGCCTCAACGTGGAGATATGCATGTGGAATTCAAGAAGTCAAGCCTCCACAACAAGTACAAACCTAAGGTCCAAGTTATCCCTTCCCGTTTCCTGCAGGAGAGCAAGGTGGCATTGTGTTAAAAGATATTAAAGCTGCAACTGGAGAATGAGGTTTTGAGGGAGGATAATTTTAGCCTCAAATGCAAGTTGGAGAAGAAAAATACACCACCACCTCCATCTTCATCCCCAAAGAAGGATACTTGAGTTCATAGGTATGGGCACTCCCCTTGCCTTGTGCCAAGCTTTGGGGAGGCTCCCCGGTATCGTATCGCCATCACCCTTATTTTTCTTTATCCATCCTAGTTTGATCTTTAGCTATTCTTAAATCTAGTCGAATAAAAGTTTAGTTCAATCTTTTTCTTTTGGGTGCTAATGTAATGGCCAAGATGCGATTTTATCCTTATTTTGGCACGAGGGCCTCGACAGGGATAGAAGCGCATCTCATTGTTTTGCAAGAGTGGATATCGTTAAAAGTACATGTACTGACGAGATTAGTATATGGAATTGGCTTACACTCGCCACAAACTACATCAAGTTCACCTCAATACAACAACATAGAGTCATCATGAAGAAGAACAGGGTTCGACTACGGACAAAAACAAACGATAAAAGAACGACGTCCATCCTTGCTATCCCAGGCTGCCGGCCTTGAACCCATCCTAGATCGATGAAGAAGAAGAATAAGAAGAAACTCTATATAGCACAATCAGGGCACTCACGTCAAAGTAACTCTTTACATGTACCAGCAAATGATGTTGTAGTAATCTGTGAGCCACATGGGAGTCAGCAATCTCATTTCCAAAGGTATCAAGACTAGCAAAGCTTAATGGGTGAGGTATGGTTAAGTGGTGAGGCTGCAGCAAACGACTAAGCATTTATTTGAGGTGGTTACCTTATGAGTACAAGAATAAAAGAAGGGGATGATCGACGCATATTGGACGTCAACTAATAATGATCAAATTGATAATCCTCAACCCTTCTTTTGTCACACATAACGCCATCGTGTCTTTTTTTGGATACAGAACTCACGGGAAGATACAGTCATGGTTATGCACTCAGTTGGCATATTTTAATTAAGCTTACTTCAAGTTATCCAGAACCGGATGTTAAACAAAGTTTCCAAGTTTTCCACATAACCACGGGCACGGATTTCCGAAAGATTTAATCCTGCATGGGTGCTCCAACTAATCGATCACAAACTACCATACGCTGCACCAGAATGACTTCGATCAGGGCACACCTATTGGGAAACATCAACCTCGAGAAGTATTCTCGGAATCCCACACACGAGACGCTCTAGAAAGGTAAAACAAGTCAACCAAGAATGCCTGGCGTGTCGACGATCCCGATAGGATCCATGTATCTCGTTCACAAGAGACGACGGAATAGCGACGCGTACAGTGGTCTGATAGAAATCTCCCGAGTTTCCCCGGGTTGGACCCGCACAGTGTTATGTTTAGGACCAGCACCAGCATCACTAGCGCTCATTGTATTATGTTGAATTACTCCTCGAGTTCAACACGCCCTATGTTTTTTAGTATTATTTTGTTGGGTAAATATAGTACCAATGTTGGGCATTGCGGGACGAGTTTTATCCCAAAACGAAAGTCAAGGGGGTCCCCATAATAACCCCAAGCATGTTAGGAGCGCTCATTTATGGAAAATAACACTGGTAGCCGAAACTAAGGCCGCAAAGGTGGTAAAGAACACCAGGTTAGAAGGCCAAGCCTTCCACCTTTTACCAAGTATATAGTGTTGGGGAACGTAGCATGGGAAACAAAAAATTTCCTACGCACACGCAATACCTATCCATGGTGATGATCATCTACGAGAGGGGAGAGTGAATCTACGTACCATTGTAGATCGCTAAGCGGAAGGGTATATAACGCAGTTGATGTAGTGGAACATCTTCGCGATCGAAATCGTAGCCCGTCCCGCGATCTCATCACGATCCGTCCCGCGATCCTATCACAATCCATACCGATTTAGTGCCGGGCAGACGACACCTCCGGCGTCAGCACACGTACAGCTCGATGACGATCTCCGCCTTCTTGATCCAGTAAGAGGGAGAAGAGGTAGATGAGTTAGCCAGCACGGCGGCGCGGTAGTGGTGGTGGTAAACTAGTCCAGCAGGGCTTCGCCTAAGCAATACCGAACTAGATTAGAGGAGAAACAGATCCAGAGAGAAGTAGAGGGAGCATGTGGCAATTAGGGTTTGCCCTCACCTCTAAAACCTCTAGTATATATAGGAGGAAGGGAGGGGAGGAGGCAGCCTCAAATCCTCAAGGTTTGGCCGAAATTTGAGGTGGAGGAGTCCTAATCCAATCCTACTAGGAGTAGGATTCCTCCTCTCCACTTGGAAACCCTTTCCACCTTTTCCACCTTTGGGTTTCTTTCCTTCTCAAACGTCATGGGACTTAGTGGGAGCTTATGTCATCTCATTAGGGGATGGTTTGTATCCTCCCACAGCCCATAAGGACCTTCGGGGCATGGCACCCCTCCCGATGGTCCCGGTACCCTCCTCGCACTCCCGGTACACTACCGATGAGCCCGAAACTTTTCCAGTGACCAAAACAGGACTTCCTATATATCAATCTTTACCTCCGGACCACTATCGAGCTCCTCGTGACTTCCGGGATCTCATCCACGACTTCGAACAACTTTTGGTTACCAACACCTATAACTCAACTATACCGAAACGTCACCGAACCTTAAGTGTGCAGACCCTACGGGTTCGAGAACTATGCAGACCTGACCTGAGACACTCCCTGGTCAATAAGCAATAGAGGAACCTGGATGTCCATATTGGCTCCTACATAATCTACGAAGATCTCTATCGGTTGAACCTCTATGTCTAGGATTCAGTTAATCCCGTATGTTGTTCCCTTCATCCTTCAGTATGTTACTTGCCCGAGATTCGATCGTCGGTATATCTATACCTAGTTCAATCTCATTACCGGCAAGTCTCTTTACTCGTTTCGTAATACAAGATACCCTGACTAACTCCTTAGTCACATTGATTGCAAGGCTTATTGTGATGTTGTATTACCGAGCTGGCCCCGAGATACCTCTCCGTCACACGGAGTGACAAATCCCAGTCTTGATCCATGCCAACCCAACAAACACCTTTGGAGATACATGTAGAGCATCTTTATGGTCACCCACTTACATTGCGACGTTTGATAACACAAAAGGTATTCCTCCGGTGCCCGGGAGTTGCATGATCTCATGGTCATAGGAAAAGATACATTCACATGCAGAAAACGGTAGCAATAAACTAACACGATCATATGCTACATTTATAGTTTGGGTCTCAACCATCACATCATTCTCCTAATGATGTGATCCCGTTATCAAGTGACAACACTTTTCTATGGCTAGGAAACCTTAAACATCTTTGATCAACGAGCTAGTCAACTGGAGGCTTACTAGGGACAATGTTTTGTCTATGTATCCACACATGTATTTGAGTTTCCAATCAATACAATTATAGCATGGATAATAAACGATTATCATGAACAAGGAAATATAATAATAACCAATTTATTATTGCCTCTAGGGAATATTTCCAACATATAGGTGCATTAAGTTAATTAGCACTAATATGGTGATATAACAAGGAACCTATGTTGGCACATGGAAGCAACTGCACTTGCAACTAGCAACACTAAAAAAAGGCTCAGCAAGCGGTAAAATAGCCAAAAAGTGGTTTGCTGGGTTGTGGAAAGGTTAGAGGTTTTCATGGCAATGTTGGGAGGCTTATTTAACACGTGCTAGGCAGAAAGACATAATGAAAGAAACGAGACAACTAGCATGGCAATGATAGTAAAGGTATCTCAAGAAATGATCATCTTGCCTATGATCCTGCTTGGAAGAAGAACGAATCCATGAAGCCGGCGAACCGACGTAGTCGAAAGGATCCTCTCGTTTAGACACGCTTGTAGAACTCTATCGAGACGAAGCAAACCGGAAACAAGAATCAACACACGATATTCACCACGGCACATGCATGATATGATGCACACCCTAATATGATGCCTCTCCATTTCAATTATGCAAGGCATGGCATGGGAATTCACAACAATCAAATACTACACATTAAGTGAAGCTCAATATGCAATGACTTGCATATTGACGAAACTCCATGTACGAATTATTTAGTTCACTCCCGTTTAGGTACACTGCAATATTAAATGTTGGTAAACATGGCAAGGGGTGAAGCACAAATAAACTACCTATCTAGGCATTGTAAATGAGGCCGGAAACGACATATAGCATTTCTGAAATGACCCCACGCATTAACTCTGTAATCTTTCCAGATCTGTCCTAAACATATTTTAAGTTTGTTAAACGACAAAACAAAGTGGTTCAAGTGAAACTACAAGTCATTCTAGTTGGTTTACATATATAGCTCATCTCCAACGGAGCTACGGTTAAGTTGCTACTAATTAAACCGTTTTAGCATGACATCACGTAAAACAAGACCAACAACAAGGTTAAAAGTTTTAAATATACAAGAGAGTTGGAAAATATTAATCTACGCAAAATCCTACACGTTTGACATATCTACGGTTTTGCATACGACGCATGGTTTAAAAGTTATTGGCATTTTAAAAATATGCAATTTTCTAAAATCGCTGGTAATTAGCTAAAATCGTAGAACTGAAAAAAAAACATATTCGGGCCGAATCTGTTTACTCATATGCACGGAGGCTGAGTGCAACGTAACAATACCTCGCACTAGGCTAGGGATAGACATCAGGGAAGGCAACTCACCTAGCAGGCCTTAGCCTGGCTCGCTGCAGAGGCTAGGCCGCGCGAGGCCTCGGGCTCGCGGCGCGAGGTGGGACGGGGCACTGCTGGGCCATGCGAGGAGGCACTGGAGGGCCACACTGGCTGGGCCAGCTCAAAGCGAACTGGCCCTAGCCAGGGAGACCGACTCACGCGGGCAAGCTAGCACTCGACCAGGTGCAGCGTCGACGGGAGCGCAGGGGCGACGGGTTGCTCGATCTCTTGCAGCGGCGGCACGACGAGGCAGGATCCGCCTAGGACGTTTGCGGACGCCTAGATCAGGCCGGGTCCGGTGGCTGCGGCAAGGTCGGTGGGTGCAGGAAGCTGGTGGGGCGAGGTCGGCCATGGGCTCTTGCAGAGAAGAGGGGAGAGAGGTGAGGGATAGCAAGCAACAACAAGGAAGGAGAGAGGAAGGAGGAGGTCCGGCGGGCTGCTGACCAAGTCCGATGAACTGCTCCGCCGGTCGGGGTAGAGAGCCACGGTGGGGCAAGGACACGGGAGGAGGTTGCGTGCTGCTCGGGAGCTCCTCCCCTCGGGCGCTCGAGGCAGTAGCTCGGCATCTCAGGCTGAGCGGGGGGCAGGCCGATTCGGGCCTGGGCGGGCCCGATCTGGGTCGTGCGGGTTGCAGATGGAGGTGGGAGGAGGAGCTGCGGGGGCTGGATCAGTGGCGGCTAGGGTTTGGGGTGGCACGGGAACCGAGGCAGTGGCTGGCTGATACGTCTCCGTCATATCTACTTTTCCAAAGTCTTTTGCCCTTGTTTTGGACTCTAATTTGCATGATTTGAATGGAACTAACTCGGACTAACGTTGTTTTTAGCAGAATTGTCATGGTGTTGTTTTTGCGCAGAAATAAAAGTTCTCGGAATGACTTGGAAATATACGGAGAACTTTTGTGGAATATATAAAAAATACTAGCGCAAGAATCAACGGAGGAAGTGGAGCGTGGAGCCCACAAGCCCACCAGGCGCCCCCTCCACCCCCCCCCCCCGGTCGCGCCTAGCAGGCTTGTGGGGCCCACGTTGCTCCACCGCCTCGAATCTCAGGTTTAGTTAGTCCCTTTTGTCCAGAAAAAATCAAGGAGAACTGTTCATCGCATTTTATGATACGGAGGCGCCGCCACCTCCTAATCTTCATCTGGAGGGCGGATCTGGAGTCCGTTCTGGGCTCCGGAGAGGGGAGGTCATCTCCATCGTCATCACCAACCTTCCTTTATCTCCAATTCCATGATTCTCTTCACCGTTCGTGAGTAATCTCATCGTAGGCTTGCTGGACGGTGATGGGTTGGATGAGATCTATCATGTAATCGAGTTAGTTTTGACGGGGATTGATCCCTAGTATCCACTATGTTGTGAGATTGATGTTGCTACTACTTTGCCATGCTTAATGCTTATCACTAGGGCCCGAGTGCCATGATTTCAGATCTGAACCTATTATGTTGTCGCACATATATGTGTGTTCTTGATCCTATCTTGCAAGTTGTAGTCACCTACTATGTGTTATGACCCGGCAACCCTGGAGTGACAATAGCCAGAACCACTCCCGGAGATGACCATAGTATGAGGAGTTCATGTATTCACTAAGTGTTAATGCGTTGGACCGGTTCTTTATTAAAACAAGAACCTTAATATCCCGTAGCTTCCATTAGGACCCCGCTGCCACGGGAGGGATGGACAATAGATGGCATGCAAGTTGTTTTCCCTAAGCACGTATGACTACATACGGAATACATGCCTACATTAGATTGATGAACTGGAGCTAGTTACTTATCTCTCCGTGTTATAACTGCTGCATGATGAATAACATCCGGCATAATCATCCATCACCTATCCAATGCCTACGAGTCTTTTACTACTGGTCCTTGCTATGTTACTTTGCCGCTACTGCTATCACTTTGTTGCTACTGGTTACTGTTGCTCCTGTTGCTATCATACTACCTTCCTACTGATACTTTGCTGCAGATATTAAATCTTTCAGGTGTGGTTGAATTGACAACTCAACTTCTAATACTTGAGAATATTCTTTGGCTTCCCCTTGAGTCGAATCAATAAATTTGGGTTGAATACTCTACCCTCGAAAACTGTTGCGATTCCCTATACTTGTGGATTATCAAGACTATTTTTTGGCACCGTTGCCGGGGAAGCACACCTATATTCTCTGAGTCACTTGGGATTTATGTCTGCTGATCACTATGAGGAATCCGAAAGATCCAAGAATTAAAGTGTTGCCCTCAACTACGAGGACATGTAAGGAACTGCCATCTAGCTCTGCACTCGATTCACCTTCAGTTATGAGTAAGTTTGCGACACCACCTCCTACTAGAAATCTTGATATGTCGCTTGTGCTTGATGATACTACTACTGCTTTGCCTGATGATGTTGTGCTTGATACTGCTTTGCCACTAGGTGCATTCCTTGATGCACAAATTGCTAGAGTTGCTGCTAGATGTGATGATACTTCTGAAACTGCTAATACTATTGAAGTAGAACCTACTATTATGCCTGAATTGCCTGATATGCCTGAGCGTTATGTTATGGAGGGAGAGATAACTGAGGATTTTCTTGCGTGTAACGATAGCTATGATGTTGAGAAATTACTGCTCAAGTGGAAAGAAAAATCTCTGAATGCTAGGATGAAATACGACCCGGAGTTTGCTACTTCGCCTATCTTTGTGACGGATAAGGATTATGAATTCTCTGTCGACCCTGAGTTAATCACTCTGGTCGAATATGATCCTTTTCATGGTTATGAGTCCGAGACAGTTGTAGCCCATCTTACCAAATGGCACGATATAGCCACCCTATTCACGAGTGAGGAAAATATCCGCCACTACTATATCCTGAAGTTGTTTCCTTTCTCACTAAAGGATGATGCTAAGACTTGGTTCACTTCTCTTGCTCCTGGTTGTGTGCGTAGCCCCCAGGATATGGTCTACTACTTCTTTGAAAAATATTTCCCTACCCATAAGAAGCAAGCTGCCTTGCAGGAAATATACAACTTTTCTCAAGCTGAAGAAGAGAGTCTCCCACAAGCTTGGGGGAGGCTCGTCCACCTACTGAATGCCTTGCCTGATCACCCTCTTGAGAAGAATGAAATACTTGATATCTTCTATAATGGATTTACCGACGCTTCTAGAGACCACCTAGATAGTTGTGTAGGTTGTGTTTTTAGGGAACGAATCATAGAACAAGCTGAGATCCTATTGAATAACATCTTGTGCAATGAGAATGCTTCGACTATTCCCAAAGAACCTCCTAAGCCAACTCCGAAGAAAAGAGGTATTCTATTCCTCAGTCCTGAAGATATGCAAGAAGCTAAGAAATCTATGCGAGAGAAAGGCATTAAATCTGAAGATGTCAAAAATTTACCACCTATCGAAGAGATCCATGGTCTTGATAACCCGATACAGGTAGTAGAAGTAAATTCTCTGCGTAGGTTTGATGAGAGCGATATTCCTTTTGATAAACCTGCTAGCTTATGCCTGGACGAAATTGATAACTTTGTTGCCAAACAATAGAGTTTCAATGATTATGTTAGCACACAATTGGAACAAAATGCTCGTATGCTTAGTCATTTAAGTGCTTATGTGGACAGAAATGTCAATGATCTTAAGCTTCTGAGTAAACATGCCTCTATGGTTACCACTCAAGTAGAATAATTACTTAAAGCTCAGAATGACTTGCTCAATGAGTTGAATGACAATTCTGTTAGAGTCGTCACTAGAGGCGGTAGAATGACTCAGGAACCTTTGTATCGTGAGGGTCATCCTAAGAGGATTGAACAAGATCCTCAAGGAGTTAGCACTGATGCACCTAGTCATCCTAGAAAGAAGAAGAGAGATGATAGGAACCTGCACGCTAGCAACCCTAAAGCTGTTACACCTGAGAGTCCAAACGATGTCTCTATCTCTGATGCTGAAACACAATCTGGTGATGAGCATGAGCCTAATGACAATATCAATAGTGATATTCATGATGATGCTCAACCTAGCAATGATAAGGATGTGGACATTGAACCTGTTCATCTTGATAACCCACCGCGTAAGAATAAGAGATACGATAAGAACGACTTCGCTGCTAGGAAGCATGGTAAAGAAAGGGAACCATGGGTTCAGAAACCCATGCCCTTTCCTCCCAAACCATCCAAGAAAAAGGATGATGAGGATTTTGAGCGCTTTGTTGAAATGAATAGACCTGTCTTTCTGCAAATGCGTTTGACAGATATGCTCAAGATGTCTCCATATGCTAAGTACATGAAGGATATTGTGACTAATAAGAGGAGGATACCCAAGGTTGAGATTTCCACCATGCTTGCTAACTATACCTTCAAGGGTGGAACTCCTAAGAAACTGGGTGATCCTGGAGTGCCCACTATACCTTGCTCCATTAAACGAAACTACGTTAGAACTGCTTTATGTGACCTTGGAGCCGGTGTTAGTGTTATGCCTCTTTCTCTTTATCGTAGACTTGAACTGGACAAGTTGACACCCATTGAAATCTGTGTGCAAATGGCCGACAAATCAACTGCTTTCCCTATCGGCATTTGCGAGGATGTGCCTGTTGTGGTTGCCAACGTTACTATCATAACAGACTTTATTATTCTGGATATTCCCGAGGACGATGCCATGGCGGTCATCCTCGGAAGACCCTTTTTAAACACTGCAGGGGTTGTTATACATTGCAACAAAGGCAATGTCACTTTCCATGTCAACGGTAATGAGCATGTGGTGCACTTTCCGAAGAAACAATATCGAGTACATTGCATCAATGCTATCGAAAAAACTTCATCGATTCTTATTGGGAGCTTTGAATGCCCTATACCTCCTGTTAAGATGAAGTAAGATTTTCTTGTTTGGGGAGATACACATTCCCATTGAGGTAACCTAGTAACTATTCGAAAATTCTCCGTTCTCTTTTGCGATTCGAAAAGGTTTGTCAAGGAGACTTGATCAATCTCATCGACGGATTTCTTTCGATGACCATGAGATGGATGAATCGAGGAGTCACAAATGTATGTTCCAAGCTTTCACCTTTGTTTGCTTAGAAGAAAAATGATAGATTTAGTTTAGTTTTCCCTGTTTTCTGTTTTTGCTTCCCGTAGAAAACTACCCCGAAAATAGAAGTTCTCCGAACGTCCTGAAAATCAAGTATGATTTTTTGTGGAATTTTTGAAAAATACTGAGACGAAGAGCTAGACTGGGGGCTGCACGAGTGGGCCACAAGCCCTAGAGGCGCGAGCACCCCCCTGGCCGCGTCTACCAGGCTTGTGGGGCCCACGTGCACCCCCCTCCACTCATTTTAGCTCGCATTTCCTTCTCCTACCTCCAGAAAAAATCGTTTCGCGACTCAAACCTGTGTTCTTGCTCTTCTTGCTGGGATTTTCGATCTCCTTGCTCAAAGCACCATTCTCCAAACTGTTTTGGGGAAATTACTCCTTGCTAAGTGACTCCTCCATTGGTCTAATTAGTTTTTGCTTTAGTGCCTTATACTTCATGTATTTTTGCTGCCTTGGTGACCCTGTTCTTGAGCTTTGCATGCTAATTTTAGCTGGTCCCAAGTAGTTTTGATGAGTAATATGGCCTCTATGCACTTGTGGGAGTAGTTTCTATGAGTTTAGTTGAGCCTTGTTTACTTTTCCTTTGGGTCACTGAAATTTTCAGAAAAGGAAGATGTTCAGGAGAAACTATCATGGTGGTTCCTCAAGCAAGAGAGGTTCCCGTCTTGCGATTCGGGAGCCCGATCCTTACCAATCGAGGAACGCACATGTACAACCATGTGAATGGCCTTCTGATGAATTCATGATTGAGGCAGGTTTCAAAGACGAGTTTGATACACTTGTTCACAACATCGGACTCGAAGAACTCATCTCCGATAAATGTGAACAGTATGGTGCTCTCACTGCCTCTTTTGTTCGTAGATTCAAATTTTCAGTTGGCCGTGATACATCTGTACTGTTTGATCTCTATGAGAAATCGTATACCATGGATTTAGGGGATTTCAATAGAATTTGCAAGATACCTAATTGGGGTAGTCTCAATGATCCTCCTAAGTCTTCGGTTAGAGATTTTTTTCTCTGGTATAACTGTCGAAGAAACTAGAGATATTACATAGGCTACCATGGGGAGCATTCATTTTCCTGCCTTGCATTACTTTGCCCTCTTCATAGGCAGATGCATTAATGGCAGGATTGAGCATTGTCACCTCTACGCACCCAACCTTAGTATTCTTAAGAGCGCAGTAACGGGTGATAGAAGTTTCAACATGGGAGCCATAATAGTAAGGAGGCTGAATAATAATGCTAATGAAGGGGATTTATTTGGTGGGATCTATGCCAGTCGCATAGCAAATTTTCTTGGAGTACCCATCCGTGAAGGAGATCCCCCGCTCCATACAGCTCTCCTTGATCGCACAGCTTTGACACGCTATCAGTTCCTTGAGAGGGATGATGAATCCCTCCTATACCGTTTAATATTTAACCGACAGCAGTTTTTCCATATTACCCTTCCTTCTCCTACCTTCTTTGACTTTCAGGTAAAACAGAGATATTACATATCCAGAGGAGAGGCAGAGGAGCATGAGAGGGAGGCAAAGGCTGCTCATCTCCGTGAGGCATCTATTCAGGCAGTGGCTGCAGCGCTCCCGTAAAACCCCCATTATGATTTTGGGTATCTCCCGGACCATCCTTGGGAGTAGACCAACTTAGGCCAAAAGCCTAAGCTTGGTGGAGTGCGTGTTTCTCACCGACTTTACAATCTTGCTTACGCTTTCACTTTGTTCATCGGTGTTCACACTTTGCCACTGTATCATCCATGCTAGTTTATTTTTTCTCGTTTTCTTTTCGTGTGTCTGTCTAGTTTGACAAAACCCAAAAAGATTTTCTTGTTCTTCTTTTGCTTGTTGGGAGCTTTCCCGTGTAAATAGTTTTCTTTTTCTTTGGGTCAAGGTAGAAGACCATGGTTACAATGTTTAGTGGCTCTCCATGCATATTTGTTTGTCTGTTAAAGAGCCATATTACTTTGTCTTCTCCTTTGTGTTTGCCTGCAGATTCCAACTTAGTCCAATGGACGAGCATGCTTATTATTGTTTTTGTAAGTGAAAGGCAATAATGATGATATATGATGAAGTGACTGAGCCTGGAAAACATGGTATGAACTTGATCTATTTTGTTTTTGTAAATATGACTAGCTCATCGTTCCTGATTCAGCTTTGTTCTGAGAGAAACATGTTTGCAATGACAACTTAGAGATCATAGTTTCTAATGCCATGCTTAATTAGCTAGGAGCTTATAATGGTTTGTCTTGGATGCCCACATGAATTTTGAGATGACTATGATGTAGTATGATAGGATGGTATCCTCCTTTGAATGATTCAAGTGGCTTGACTTGGCGCATGTTCACGCATGTAGTTGAAACAAAATCAACCTAGCCTCTATGATATTCATGTTCATGGTGATTTATGTCCTACTCATGCTTGCACTCAATGTTGGTCAATCTCAATGCATTTTGATGACTGTTGTCGCTCTCTAGATGGTCGCTTCCCAGTCTTTTTCTAGCCTTCACTTGTACTAAGCGGGAATACTGCTTGTGCATCCACCCCCATAAACCGAAAGTTGTTCCATATGAGTCCACCATACCTACCTATATGCGGTATCTACCTGCCGTTCCAAGTAAATTTGCATGTGCCACTCTCTAAACCTTCAAGAAATAATCTGTTTTGCATGCCCGAACCGCTCATGTGGTGACAGGGGGCTATAAGTATCTTCCATGCTAGGCGTGTCATCCTCATTATGTGTTTATTCACTATCATTCACGAGAAAGGGGCCGGTAATTGGAATGCCCAGTTCCATGCTCAAATCGAAAAGATAATTGCAAAAAAAACTCCCCCTGGATTGATGTTGGTATGGACGGCACCCAAGGATTCGGCTAGTCGTGGAGTGTGATTGATCGGTGGTGGGGGAGTCAAAACTTTACTTTTCTGTTTGGGAACTGCCTATAGCATGTGTAGCGTGGAAGATGGTGAGAACTCTTAGTCATTGCATTGACAATGAAAGCATGCCACCCAAAATTATTATCTCTGTTTTCAAAGCTTGAGCTCTGGCACCTATGCAAATCAATGCTTCCCCATGCGAAGGGCATGTATATTTATGTTCCTGTTGAGTCATCCTCTTCTTATAAAAGCACCAATTAGAGAGCACCTCTGTCATTTTTATGCTTTGCTTTTAACTGTGATTGAGTATGACTATGACTGGATCTTCTTTGCCATGAATTACAATGCTTAGTCAGCCCTTGGTCTTTGAACATGTTGTGCATTTATGTTTTGCAGTCTCAGAAAGAGCTAGCAAGATACCATCAGTTCGTACTGCTTCAAGTTTGTTTTGATTGATGTGTTGATGTTTGAGACTTATTATTATTGCTCCCTAGTTGATTATGCCATTGATATGAGTTTACCATGAGACCTAGATGTCATTTGCTTATGTGGTTTGCTTGTGATCTCGCTGAAATTCTGGATATGAGTTAGACATAGTTGCAACAACAAGATCAAACAGAGTTCGTAAAAGTTTTTCTTGTCTCTTTCAGTTTGTGAACTGAATTGCTTGAGGACAAGCAAGGTTTTAAGCTTGGGGGAGTTGATACGTCTTCGTCGTATCTACTTTTCCAAACTCTTTTGCCCTTGTTTTGGACTCTAATTTGCATGATTTGAATGGAACTAACCCGGACTAACGCTATTTTCAGCAGAATTGCCATGGTGTTGTTTTTGCGCAGAAATAAAAGTTCTCGGAATGACCTGGAAATTTACGGAGAATTTGGTGGAATATATAAAAAATACTGGCGCAAGAATCAACGGAGGAAGTAGAGCGTGGAGCCCAAAAGCCCACCAGGCATGGGCAAGCCTAGTCGCGCCTGGCAGGCTTGTGGGGCCCACGTTGCTACACCGCCTCCAATCTCAGGTCTATTTAGTCCCTTTCGTCCAGAAAAAATAAAGGAGAAGAGTTCATCGCATTTTACGATACGGAGGCGCCGCCACCTCCTGTTCTTCATCTGGAGGGCAGATCTGGAGTCCGTTCTGGGCTCCGGAGAGGGGAGATTGTCGCCATCGTCATCACAAACCTTCCTTCATAGCCAATTCCATGATGCTCTTCACCGTTCGTGAGTAATCTCATCATAGGCCTGCTGGACGGTGATGGGTTGGATGAGATCTATCATGTAATTGAGTTAGTTTTGACGGGGATTGATCCCTAGTATCCCCTATGTTCTGAGATTGATGTTGCTACTACTTTGCCATGCTTAATGCTTGTCACTAGGGCCCGAGTGCCATGATTTCAGATCTGAACCTATTATGTTGTCGCCAAGATATGTGTGTTCTTGATCCTATCTTGCAAGATGTAGTCACCTACGAAGTTTTATGACCCGGCAACCCCGGAGTGACAATAGCCGGAACCACTCCCGGAGATGACCATAGTATGAGGAGTTCATGTATTCACTAAGTGTTAATGCGTTGGTCCGGTTCTTTATTAAACGGAGAACCTTAATATCCCGTAGTTTCCATTATGACCCCGCTGCCACGGGAGGGATGGACAATAGATGTCATGCAAGTTCTTTTCCCTAAGCACGTATGACTACATACGGAATACATGCCTACATTAGATTGACGAACTAGAGCTAGTTACTTATCTCTCCGTGTTATAACTGTTGCATGATGAATAACATCCGGCATAATCATCCATCACCGATCCAATGCCTACGAGTCTTTTACTACTGGTCCTTGCTACGTTACTTTGCCGCTACTGATGTAACTTTGCTGCTACTGGTTACTGTTGCTACTCTTGCTATCATACTACCTTGCTACTGATACTTTGCTGCAGCTATTAAATCTTTTAGGTGTGGTTGAATTGACAACTCAACTTCTAATACTTGAGAATATTCTTTGGCTTCCCCTTGAGTCAAATCAATAAATTTGGGTTGAATACTCTACCCTCGAAAACTGTTGCGATCCCCTATACTTGTGGGTTATCGCTGGGTGACTATTTATAGAAAATGGCTAGGTTAGGGTGTTTTTGCATCCGATTTCGACCGCATGATCGCGATCGGACGGCTCCGATCGCGAGCTTAGGCTAGGTGGACTTAGTGGCTGTGTAGATGGGGTGTTGTGCCAAGATGAGAAGGAGATTTTGTGGCCCGACACAAGATTTTTAAACACCAAAAAACGTCCGAGGATGAACCGAAGACGGTGCCGCTACGGTTGACCATTCGGGTATCAAACGAACTCCAAGTGGGACGAAATTTGATAGGCGGCCTAACTATATTAAAATAAGACCACACACAATGTTTCAACCCAATCAGAGAATATTTATACACACCTTCAAAAAATTATCGATGTCGTGGGCATGGGCATGTGTGGTTGGTCTCGAACGGTCAACGACGAAAACAAAGAGAACCAGCAACTAATAATGTCTGCAAGTTTTGGAAACTAGCGGCAACGGAGTGCCGATGCAATGCAGATGATGTGCATGATGCGATGATGAATGCGACGGACAAATAAATCACACGGCGACAAAAGGATAAAAGGGGAATCTTCTAGAGCGTCGGTCTCGTGCTGTTATAGCTAGTTTCGTGATCTATCTGTCTATCTATGTAATCGAGTGAGAGCTATATAATAAAGTTTTGCTTGAGTTTTGCTTCTTTACTTTCTTGCTGCAATAAAAATAAAGAAAATGACGAAAAATATCATATGACAATCTTAAAGTAAGTAGTGACATCACATAAGGAAAAGTATTAGTGGGAAAATTTGTTGAAGCCTGACAAACATAGCACTGGTCGGTGATGCAACACAGGAAATAATTAATAAAGGAAGAGAATATTTACATGCAAATACAATATCCTTGACATCTTTTATGATGCTGAGCCCCCATTAATTATAATATGCCAAAACTGTAGACATTACAGAAGGAAGACAACATAATGATTTACGCTTGTTCACAACCACATAGAAGTTATATTGTTATAGATCCTCTAACATTTGGTGCTTGCCCAACACCTTTGCTAGCCAAAAACTCTACATTAAGTAGAGATACTACTTGTGCATCCAAAACCTTAAACCCAAACCTATGTTTCAAGTATCCACCATACCTACCTATGGATTGAGTAAGGTCCTTCAAGTAAGTTCTCATCGGTGCACAAAGCAATAAAAATTGCTTCAAAACATGGTTAATCATTTAGGGTAAGGGCAATTAAGCGTTGTACAAACTTGTGATGGTGACAATAAAAGTGACGGACTACATAATAAAGGTTGCCATCACAAGGGGCAATATAACATAACGTTCCTTTGCACTAAGAGATTTAGCATACAACCAGAAAGCACATGACAACGTCTACTTCCCTCTGCGAAGGGCCTATATTTTACCTTTATGTATTTACTTTTGTGCAAGATTCAAAGGACTTTCCTCTCCTTCTTTTACCTTCTCCTTGTCAAGCATCATGTGGTGTGGAGAGATCTAAACATATATATGCAGCTGAATGTGGGTGGCCATGAGTTATTATTATTGACATCAGCCTTGAGGTGAATATGTTGGGAGGCAGCACTATAAGCCCCTATCTTTCTCGGTGTCCGGTTGAAACCTTCTGCGCATATGTATGCGGTAAGTGTTAGAAAGCATAGAAGACTAAATGATCGTTGAGTATGTAGAATTTCTTAAAAGCTCCAACATGTGACCCTTCCTAAAAATATGACGAATTGTGTTGCAAAGTTGAGTCAGAACATAGTATGTTAGTTTTCAATGGAGTTTATGATTCATACTTGAATGTTGTGATGAATTGCTACCTGTTTATAAGAAGCTTTTATGATAAAATTTATATGATGAAAATGATGTGAGGAAGTATTTTATAAAGTTTTATTTGATGTTATAATAATGAGCATGATGCTCCTATTCCCGTATTTTGTTTTTATTGACACCTCTCTCTCAAAGCATGTGGTCATGATTTTCGTTATCGGCTTTCGCTTGAGGACAAGCAAGGTCTAAGATTGGGGAGTTGATACGTCCATTTTGCATGATGTTTTGTTACTGTTAGTTATAGTCTGTTTATGCATTTTACTACTTGGATGAGTAATTATAATGCATTTTCTCTCATAATATGCAAGATTTAAATCATGTTGGAGAATACCAACAGATGGAATTCTGGACCTGAAAAAGCTACGTCAGATATACCTATTCTACACACCTCCAATTGAGCTGAAAATTTACGGGGATTTATTTTATAATATATAAAAAATAATAGACTGAAGAAGTGCTCAAGGAGTTCACCAGGCGGCCACTAGATGCCAGGCCGCGCCAGGGACCCCTAGTTCGGCCTGATGTCTAGTGGGCCACCTGTCCCACCTATGGCGCCCATCTTCTGGTATGTATTTTCCTCTCACCTAAAAAATGAAGGAGAGGACTTTCGGGACGAAGCGCCGATGTAGGATTGATTACATCTTGTAGTTGATGCTTTATGGATTACTTGGTGGAAGATTATATGTTCAGATCCATTATGTTATTCAATACCTCTCTGATCATGAACATGTCTATCACTTCTGAGTAATTACTTTTCCTCTTGAGGCCACGGGATAAATCATGTTACATTTATTCGTGTAAAGTTTGATATTCATTCGATATTTTGATGGTATGAATGTGGTGATTGCCTTCGTGGTGTTATGTGAATGTCGACTACATAACACTTGACCATACTTGGGCCTAAGGGAATGCATTGTGGAGTAGTAATTAGAGGGTGGGTTGTGGGAGTGATAGAAACTTAATCCCAAGTCTATGCACGACTTCGTAAGGGGCGGATTTGGATCCTTATGTTTAATGCTATGGTTAGAATTTATTATTAATACTTTTCTCATAGTTGCGGATGCTTGCGGGATGGTTAATCATAAGTGGGAGGTTTGTTCACGTAAGAACATCACCCAAGCACCGGTCCACCCACATATCAAATTATCAAAGTACCGAACGTGAATTAACCTAACATGATGAAAGTGATTAGATAAAATTCATGTGTGCCCTCAAGAACACTTTGCTTATTATAAGACATATTGTTCTGGCGTGTCCTTTGCCACAAAAGGTTCTGGCGTGTCCTTTGCCACAAAAGGTTTAGGCTACCTTGCTAGACCTATTGTTACTAGTGCTACTTGTTACAATTATCTTGCTATCAAACAACTTGTTACCAGTATTTCAGTGCTTGCAGAAATTAGAACTCCCTTAGGCTGTGTTTGGTTGAGCTGCAAATTCTAAAAAAAAACTGATGTAGACAAGCTGATGGGGAAAGTTGGTGTGGAAAAGCTGAAAGCTAAAAAGTTAGGGTACATCCAGCATTGAAATTTACACTAGGAAGAAGCTACACAGTCTCAAAAGCTTCTTTGAACATTTACCGCATTGGTTAGCTTTTAGTTTTTCAAAGCAAAAGTTGGTAAAAAAATCTGAACCAAACACAGGCTTACTCAGGTGTAACCTTCAGTCACTCTAGCCACCCATATAAGAGAATCATGAACATATTGCAAACCCTACACCGAGAATTCCCTTACGTGTGTCCTGCACGAAGGGCACCATAGGACAACACCAAAATAAAACATACACTCAAATCAATCAAGATCATCAATCAACCCAAAGGACAACATAAATATACTCAAACATCTTAGGATGGTAACACATCATTGATTAATAATATGTGGCATGAAACACCATGTTAAAGTAGGGTATTATAGCGGGGTGCGGGAGATTGGACTACCATAGATAGCTAAGGGAAGGTGATGGAGGCTGTAACGCCCTGGATTTTGGTCCTTTTTCTCTTTCTTTTCTTTTCTTTCTTTGGATTTTTGCTTTGACATATTTTTCTCTCGTTGTGTGGTATTGAAACCCGGGAAGTGTTGGGGAACGTCGCATGGGAAACAAAAATTTTCCTACGCGCACGAAGACCTATCATGGTGATGTCCATCTACGAGAGGGGATGAGTGATCTACGTACCCTTGTAGATCGTACAGCAGAAGTGATGTGAGATCGCGGTTGATGTAGTGGAACGTCCTCACGTCCCTCGATCCGCCCCGCGAACAATCCCGCGATCAGTCCCACGATCTAGTACCGAACGGACGGCACCTCCGCGTTCAGCACACGTACAGCTCGACGATGATCTCGGCCTTCTTGATCCAGCAAGAGAGACGGAGAGGTAGAAGAGTTCTCCGGCAGCGTGACGGCGCTCCGGAAGTTGGTGATGATCTTGTCTCAGCAGGGCTCCGCCCGAGCTCCGCAGAAACGCGATCTAGAGGAAAAACTATGGAGGTATGTGGTCGGGCAGCCGTGAGAAAGTCGTCTCAAATCTGCACTAAAAGCCCCATATATATAGGAGGAGGGAGGGGGACCTTGCCTTGGGGTCCAAGAGAACCCCAAGGGGTTGGCCGAGCCAGGGGGGAGGACTCTCCCCCCCCAAACCGAGTCCTACTTGGTTTGGTGGGAGGGAGTCCTTCCCCCTTCCCACTTCCCCTCCTTTTTTTTTCTTTCTTTGATTTTTCTTCTTTGGCGCATAGGATTTGGTGGGCTGTCCCACCAGCCCACTAAGGGCTGGTGTGACCCCCCCAAATACCTATGGGCTTCCCCGGAGTGGGTTGCCCCCCTCCGGTGAACCCCCGGAACCCATTCGTCATTCCCGGTACATTCCCGGTAACTCCGAAAACCTTCCGGTAATCAAATGAGGTCATCCTATATATCAATCTTCGTTTCCGGACCATTCCGGAAACCCTCGTGACGTCCGTGATCTCATCCGGAACTCCGAACAACATTCGGTAACCAACCATATAACTCAAATACGCATAAAACAACGTCGAACCTTAAGTGTGCAGACCCTGCGGGTTCGAGAACTATGTAGACATGACCCGAGAGACTCCTCGGTCAATATCCAATAGCGGGACCTGGATGCCCATATTGGATCGTACATATTCTACGAAGATCTTATCGTTTGAACCTCGGTGCCAAGGATTCGTATAATCCCGTATGTCATTCCCTTTGTCCTTCGGTATGTTACTTGCCCGAGATTCGATCGTCAGTATCCGCATACCTATTTCAATCTCGTTTACCGGCAAGTCTCTTTACTCGTTCCGTAATACAAGATCCCGCAACTTACACTAAGTTACATTGCTTGCAAGGCTTGTGTGTGATGTTGTATTACCGAGTGGGCCCCGAGATACCTCTCCGTCACACGGAGTGACAAATCCCAGTCTTGATCCATACTAACTCAACTAACACCTTCGGAGATACCTGTAGAGCATCTTTATAGTCACCCAGTTACGTTGCGACGTTTGATACACACAAAGCATTCCTCCGGTGTCAGTGAGTTATATGATCTCATGGTCATAGGAATAAATACTTGACACGCACAAAACAGTAGCAACAAAATGACACGATCAACATGCTACGTCTATTAGTTTGGGTCTAGTCCATCACGTGATTCTCCCAATGATGTGATCCAGTTATCAAGCAACAACACCTTGTTCATAATCAGAAGACACTGACTATCATCGATTAACTGGCTAGCCAACTAGAGGCATGCTAGGGACGGTGTCTTGTCTATGTATCCACACATGTAAATGAGTCTTCATTCAATACAATTATAGCATGGATAATAAACTATTATCTTGATACAGGAATTATAATAATAACTATACATTTACTATTGCCTCTAGGGCATAATTCCAACAGTCTCCCACTTGCACTAGAGTCAATAATCTAGCCCTCACATCACTATGTGAATTACATTCTAATAAATCTAACACCCATACAATTCTGGTGTCGATCATGTTTTGGCCGTGGAAGAGGTTTAGTCAGCGGGTCTGCTACATTCAGATCCGTGTGCACTTTGCATATATGTACGTCCTCCTCCTCGACGTAGTCGCGGATGAGGTTGAAGCGTCGTTTGATGTGTCTGGTCTTCTTGTGAAACCTTGGTTCCTTTGCTAAGGCAATGGCACCAGTGTTGTCACAGAACAAGGTTATTGGATCCAGTGCACTTGGCACCACTCCAAGATCCGTCATGAACTGCTTCATCCAGACACCCTCCTTAGCCGCCTCCGAGGCAGCCATGTACTCCGCTTCACATGTAGAATCTGCTACGACGCTTTGCTTGGAACTGCACCAGCTTACTGCACCCCCATTAAGAATAAATACGTATCCGGTTTGCGACTTAGAGTCGTCCGGATCTGTGTCAAAGCTTGCATCGACGTAACCTTTTACGGCGAGCTCTTCGTCACCTCCATACACGAGAAACATCTCCTTAGTCCTTTTCAGGTACTTCGGGATATTCTTGACCGCTGTCCAGTGATCCACTCCTGGATTACTCTCGAACCTACCTGTCATACTTATGGCCAGGCTAACATCCGGTCTAGTGCACAGCATTGCATACATGATAGAGCCTATGGCTGAAGCATAGGGGACGGAGCGCATATGCTCTCTATCTTCATCAGTTGCTGGGCACTGAGTCTTACTCAATCTCGTACCTTGTAACACTGGCAAGAACCCTTTCTTGGACTGTTCCATTTTGAACCTCTTCAAAACTTTGTCAAGGTATGTGCTTTGTGAAAGCCCTATCAGGCGTTTTGATCTATCCCGATAGATTTTAATGCCTAGAATGTAAGCAGCTTCTCCTAGGTCCTTCATAGAGAAACTTTTATTCAAGTAACCTTTTATGCTCTCCAAAAGCTCTACGCTGTTTCCAATTAGTAATATGTCATCCACATATAATATTAGAAACGCCACAGAGCTCCCACTCACTTTCTTGTAAATACAAGATTCTCCAACCACTTGTATAAACCCAAATGCCTTGATCACCTCATCAAAGCGCTTGTTCCAACTCCGAGATACTTGCACCAGTCCATAAATGGATCGCTGGAGCTTGCACACTTTGTCAGCATTTTTAGGATCGACAAAACCTTCGGGTTGCATCATATACAACTCTTCCTTAAGGAAACCGTTAAGGAACGCCGTTTTGACATCCATCTGCCAGATTTCATAATCGAAAAATGCAGCTATCGCTAACATGATTCTGACGGACTTAAGCATCGCTACGGGAGAGAAAGTCTCATCGTAGTCAATTCCTGGAACTTGTGAAAAACCCTTTGCCACAAGTCGAGCTTTATAAACGGTCACATTACCGTCAGCGTCCGTCTTCTTCTTAAAGATCCATTTGTTCTGAATAGCCTTGCGGCCCTCAGGTAGTATCTCCAAAGTCCATACTTTGTTCTCATACATGGATCCTATCTCGGATTTCATGGCTTCTAGCCATTTGTTGGAATCTGGGCCCACCATTGTTTCTTCATAATTTGCAGGTTCATTGTTGTCTAACAACATGATTGTCAAGACGGGATTACCGTACCACTCTGGAGCAGCGCGTGATCTCGTCGACCTGCGTGGTTCAACAGAAACTTGAACTGGAGTTTCATGATCATCATCATTAACTTCCTCCTCAACCGGCGTCGCAATCACAGGGGTTTCCCCTTGCCCTGCGCCACCATCCAGAGGGATGAGAGGTTCGACAACCTCGTCAAGTTCTATCTTCCTCCCACTCAATTCTCTCGAGAGAAACTCCTTCTCGAGAAAAGTTCCGTTCTTAGCAACAAACACTTTGCCCTCGGATTTGAGATAGAAGGTGTGCCCAACTGTCTCTTTTGGGTAACCTATGAAGACGCACTTTTCCGCTTTGGGTTCCAGCTTCTCAGGCTGAAGCTTTTTGACGTAAGCATCACATCCCCAAACTTTAAGAAACGACAACTTTGGTCTTTTGCCATACCACAGTTCGTATGGTGTCGTCTCAACGGATTTTGATGGTGCCCTACTTAAAGTGAATGCAGCTGTTTCTAATGCATAACCCCAAAACGATAACGGCAAATCAGTAAGAGACATCATAGATCGCACCATTTCTAACAAAGTACGATTACGACGTTCGGACACACCATTACGCTGTGGTGTTCCAGGCGGTGTTAACTGCGAAACAATTCCACATTGTCTTAAGTGAGTACCAAACTCGAAACTCAGATACTCACCCCCACGATCAGACCGTAGGAACTTGATCTTCTTGTTACGATGATTTTCCACTTCACTCTGAAATTGCTTGAACTTTTCAAATGTTTCAGACTTGTGCTTCATCAAGTAGACATAACCATATCTACTTAAATCGTCAGTGAAGGTGAGAAAATAACGATATCCGCCGCGTGCCTCCACGCTCATCGGACCACACACATCGGTATGTATGATTTCCAACAAGTCACTTGCACGCTCCATTGTTCCGGAGAACGGAGTTTTAGTCATCTTGCCCATGAGGCATGGTTCGCACGTGTCAAGTGAATCAAAGTCAAGTGACTCCAAAAGTCCATCAGCATGGAGTTTCTTCATGCGCTTTACACCAATATGACCCAAGCGGCAGTGCCATAAAAATATGGCGCTATCATTGTTTACTCTAACTCTTTTGGTCTCAATGTTATGTATATGCGTATCTCTATCAAGATTCAATATGAACAATCCTCTCACTTTTGGTGCATGACCATAAAAGATGTTACTCATAGAAATAGAACAACCATTATTCTCAGACTTAAAAGAGTAACCGTCTCGCAATAAACAAGATCCAGATATAATGTTCATGCTCAACGCAGGCACTAAATAACAATGATTTAAGTTCATCACTAATCCCGATGGAAGTTGAAGTGACACGGTGCCGACGGCGATTGCATCAACCTTGGAACCATTTCCTACACGCATCGTCACTTCGTCTTTCGCCAGCCTCCGTCTATTCCGCAGTTCCTGCTTCGAGTTGCAAATGTGAGCAACAGAACCGGTATCGAATACCCAGGCACTACTACGAGAGCTGGTTAAGTACACATCAATAACATGTATATCGAATATACCTGATTTTTCTTTGCCCGCCTTCTTATCTGCCAGATACTTGGGGCAATTGCGCTTCCAGTGACCCATACCCTTGCAATAGAAGCACTCTGTTTCAGGCTTAGGTCCAGCCTTGGGTTTCTTCGGCGGATTGGCAACAGGCTTGCCGCTCTTCTTCGAATTGCCCTTCTTGCCTTTGCCGTTTCTCTTGAAACTAGTGGTCTTGCTTACCATCAACACTTGATGTTCTTTACGGAGTTCAGACTCTGCGACTTTCAGCATCGCAAACAACTCGCCGGGAGACTTGTTCATCCCTTGCATGTTGTAGTTCAACACAAAGCCTTTATAGCTTGGCGGCAGTGATTGGAGGATTCTGTCAGTGATAGCTTCTTGCGGGAGTTCAATCCCCAGTTCAGCTAGACGGTTTGAGTACCCAGACATTTTGAGCACATGTTCACTGACAGACGAGTTTTCCTCCATCTTGCAAGCATAGAATTTATCGGAGGTCTCATACCTCTCGATCCGGGCGTTCTTCTGAAAGATAAACTTCAACTCCTGGAACATCTCAAATGCTCCATGACGCTCAAAGCGACGTTGAAGTCCCGGCTCTAAGCCATACAAGACTGCACATTGAACTATTGAGTAGTCCTCCTTACGTGCTAGCCAAGCGTTCTTAACATCCTGATCAGCCGTAGCGGGTGGTTCATCTCCTAGCGCAGCATTAAGGACATAATCCTTCTTTCCAGCTTGTAAGATTAGCTTAAGATTACGAGCCCAGTCTACAAAGTTGCTTCCATCATCTTTCAACTTAGCTTTCTCTAGGAACGTATTAAAATTGAGGATGACACTTGCGTGAGCCATGATCTACAACACAAATATATTCAAAGTGGACTTAGTCTATGTTCAAGATAATTAGAGTTCAACTTAATCAAATTATATGCTAAACTCCCACTCAAAAAGTACATCTCTCTAGTCATTTGAGTGGTTCATGATCCACTTACGCTATCCCAAGTCCGATCATCACGTGAGTCGAGAGTAGTTTCAGTGGTAAGCATCCCTATGCTAATCATATCAACTATATGATTCATGATCGACCTTTCGGTCTCATGTGTTCCGAGGCCATGTCTGCACATGCTAGGCTCGTCAAGCTTAACCCGAGTGTTCCGCGTGCGCAACTGTTTTGCACCCGTTGTATGTGAACGTTGTGTCTATCACACCCGATCATCACGTGGTGTCTCGAAACGACGAACTGTAGCAACGGTGCACAGTCGGGGAGAACACAATTTCGTCTTGAAATTTTAGTGAGAGATCACCTCATAATGCTACCGTCGTTCTAAGCAAAATAAGGTGCATAAAAGGATTAACATCACATGCAATTCATAAGTGACATGATATGGCCATCATCACGTGCTTCTTGATCTCCATCACCAAAGCACCGGCACGATCTTCTTGTCACCGGCGCCACACCATGATCTCCATCATCATGATCTCCATCAACGTGTCGCCATCGGGGTTGTCGTGCTACTTATGCTATCACTACTAAAGCTACATCCTAGCAAAATAGTAAACGCATCTGCAAGCACATATGTTAGTATAAAGACAACCCTATGGCTCCTGCCGGTTGCCGTACCATCGACGTGCAAGTCGATATTTCTATTACAACATGATCATCTCATACATCCAATATATCACATCACATCATTGGCCATATCACATCACAATCATACCCTGCAAAAACAAGTTAGACGTCCTCTAATTTTGTTGTTGCATGTTTTACGTGGTGACCAAGGGTATCTAGTAGGATCGCATCTTACTTACGCAAACACCACAACGGAGATATATGAGTTGCTATTTAACCTCATCCAAGGACCTCCTCGGTCAAATCCGATTCAACTAAAGTTGGAGAAACCGTCACTTGCCAGTCATCTTTGAGCAAAGGGGGTTACTCGTAACGATGAAACCACTCTCTCGTAAGCGTACGAGTAATGTCGGTCCAAGCCGCTTCGATCCAACAATACCGCGGAATCAAGAAAAGACTAAGGAGGGCAGCAAAACGCACATCACCGCCCACAAAACCTTTTGTGTTCTACTCGAGAAGACATCTACGCATGAACCTTGCTCATGATGCCACTGTTGGGGAACGTCGCATGGGAAACAAAAATTTTCCTACGCGCACGAAGACCTATCATGGTGATGTCCATCTACGAGAGGGGATGAGTGATCTACGTACCCTTGTAGATCGTACAACAGAAGCGATGTGAGATCGCGGTTGATGTAGTGGAACGTCCTCACGTCCCTCGATCCGCCCCGCGAACAATCCCGCGATCAGTCCCACGATCTAGTACCGAACGGACGGCACCTCCGCGTTCAGCACACGTACAGCTCGACGATGATCTCGGCCTTCTTGATCCAGCAAGAGAGACGGAGAGGTAGAAGAGTTCTCCAGCAGCGTGACGGCGCTCCGGAGGTTGGTGATGATCTTGTCTCAGCAGGGCTCCGCCCGAGCTCCGCAGAAACGCGATCTAGAGGAAAAACTATGGAGGTATGTGGTCGGGCAGCCGTGAGAAAGTCGTCTCAAATCTGCACTAAAAGCCCCATATATATAGGAGGAGGGAGGGGGACCTTGCCTTGGGGTCCAAGAGAACCCCAAGGGGTCGGCCGAGCCAGGGGGGAGGACTCTCCCCCCCCAAACCGAGTCCTACTTGGTTTGGTGGGAGGGAGTCCTTCCCCCTTCCCACTTCCCCTCCTTTTTTTTTTCTTTCTTTGATTTTTCTTCTTTGGCGCATAGGATTTGGTGGGCTGTCCCACCAGCCCACTAAGGGCTGGTGTGACCCCCCCAAATACCTATGGGCTTCCCCGGAGTGGGTTGCCCCCCTCCGGTGAACCCCCGGAACCCATTCGTCATTCCCGGTACATTCCCGGTAACTCCGAAAACCTTCCGGTAATCAAATGAGGTCATCCTATATATCAATCTTCGTTTCCGGACCATTCCGAAAACCCTCGTGACGTCCGTGGTCTCATCCGGGACTCCGAACAACATTCGGTAACCAACCATATAACTCAAATACGCATAAAACAACGTCGAACCTTAAGTGTGCAGACCCTGCGGGTTCGAGAACTATGTAGACATGACCCGAGAGACTCCTCGGTCAATATCCAATAGCGGGACCTGGATGCCCATATTGGATCCTACATATTCTACGAAGATCTTATCGTTTGAACCTCAGTGCCAAGGATTCGTATAATCCCGTATGTCATTCCCTTTGTCCTTCGGTATGTTACTTGCCCGAGATTCGATCGTCAGTATCCGCATACCTATTTCAATCTCGTTTACCGGCAAGTCTCTTTACTCGTTCCGTAATACAAGATCCCGCAACTTACACTAAGTTACATTGCTTGCAAGGCTTGTGTGTGATGTTGTATTACCGAGTGGGCCCCGAGATACCTCTCCGTCACACGGAGTGACAAATCCCAGTCTTGATCCATACTAACTCAACTAACACCTTCGGAGATACCTGTAGAGCATCTTTATAGTCACCCAGTTACGTTGCGACGTTTGATACACACAAAGCATTCCTCCGATGTCAGTGAGTTATATGATCTCATGGTCATAGGAATAAATACTTGACACGCAGAAAACAGTAGCAACAAAATGACACGATCAACATGCTACGTCTATTAGTTTGGGTCTAGTCCATCACGTGATTCTCCCAATGATGTGATCCAGTTATCAAGCAACAACACCTTGTTCATAATCAGAAGACACTGACTATCATCGATTAACTGGCTAGCCAACTAGAGGCATGCTAGGGACGGTGTTTTGTCTATGTATCCACACATGTAAATGAGTCTTCATTCAATACAATTATAGCATGGATAATAAACTATTATCTTGATACAAGAATTATAATAATAACTATACATTTACTATTGCCTCTAGGGCATAATTCCAACAGGAAGATCATCTCCTCTCAAGTCCCAAATTGGCTTGTCATTCTCAAATCCATCCCAAGATCAAGTCATCTCCGTCTTAGCCCTAAGGCAAATTCGTTTTGGTGGGAATATTCCTTTTTCAATTAAAGCAATAATTCTTTTTGCTCTAGGTTGTGAAGCAACCTATATTCCCGTCACTCCCAAAATTCCCAAATAATTCTCATATACCCTTTGGGACATATCCTCCTGAAATATGTCCAAATCCTTCCTTGACATGTTCACAAATAATTCACAAATATTCATTTTCGTATTCTTCCCTAAATGGCACTTTGAGAAGGAAGTGTCATTTTATCCTTTCTTGATTACCCTCAAGCTTTTTGACAACTCGTTCCAATCCATATACTTGTCTGATGCCAAAATTGAACTTCATTTACCGAGTAATTTTTCCTCACCTATGTCCAAAGTTTCTGTTCAAAGAGGAACTTTGTGAAGGAGGTACTAGCTAGGCACATACAAATGTGTGTTGAAATTTTTTCACCTCCTCCATAACATAAAATCATAGCTCTTCTCCAAATTTGAGCTCATGTCATCCATCTATGTGATCTCAACATTAAATCTCTGATTCTGGTCAGATGTTCAGTTTGTAAAGCAACTATATTTTATATTGCTTCATTATTGCTGAACATTTACCAGAACAAGCTCCTACCCATATAACTTATCTCCACAAAATTTGAGATCATTTTATCTATTCATTTTCCCTATCCAATTTTTCTAACTTTTTGTCCACATTGAAGCATTGTGAAACAGGTACCACTTTGGTATGTCCAAATGGTATGAAACTTTTACAGTGTGTTAATATGCCCAAATAACTAGCCTCCACCAAAACTCAGCACAATGCAATTATCTATGTGAGTGCTACTTCAACATGTCCAGTTCTTTCCAGTTTGACACTTTGTGCAACAAGTGCTAGTTAACTTCATCCATTTGAGATGCAAATTGGCACAGATAATCACCTTAGATATTGATCACTCTCAGCCAAAGATCAGAGTCTCTCCCCAGAACAAACTTCTTAACTCCGCAACAAACACTTTGTTGTTTTGTTGTCTTCGAGCAAGCTTTGGTCATAAGCATGGTTACTTTGCTTGGTCATTTCACTTTGACACTCACTAGTGAATGACTACTCGCCCACACAAGGTTTGCCTGATCAAAGCATGGGTTACTGTCGTGTTCACGCGGTGACTACGTGTTTGGCATTCGTGTCCATGGGTTGTGGCAATTGTGACCATTGTTCTCGTCCATCCCCTCGAGCTATCGCTATCTAGCCATGTCCTGTAGCTCCACTATGTCGTCGCCATCATCTTGATCCTCTCCCCCTTTCTTAGGTCATCTCCTACACGGTGTGCAGGCCGAGTCCACGGGAAAACATGGTTTGTTCCGTGGTTGGCTCATCACCCTCATCGTATTGATTCTTCCCCGTGTATCGTGTGGACACATTGCCCCTCCCCTCCACATGGACGATTCGTGCCAGAGCGCCGGCACAAGCGTCGTTGTGGCAGTGCTCACCACACCTCGGCGTCCGACTATATATAGTCCTCCCCGACGCTTCTCGACCACTCCAAGCTCTCATACATGCTCCTAGACGCCTCCGCAACCTCTTAATTCGCTCTGGCAGCCCCTCGAGACCTCTCACTTCCGCCAAGACCTCCGCCTCGGTCCATGTAAATTCAAGCTCGTTGAAGCGCCATTCACTCTTGAAACCTCGCTACGGAGACCCCATGGCCTCCTCAAAACTCCCTACCACCCCTAGCTCCTTGCCAGTGGCCGAGCCAAGCGTTCCCCATGATGGCCGAAACCGTCAGCCGCCATGGTCGATGGCCCGCTTAGCCTCGAGCTCTCTGCCCTGTCCCGCCAGTAGCTGGAGCGTCGCCGGAGGTGGCTGCTACAGCCGGGATGAGGGACCGCGCGTGCTCGGCCCCTCCTCTTTTCCCGTCATCGCTAGGTGGAAGAAGGTGGGCGGGAGAAGAGAGAGAATCAATGCGGGGCCCGCTTGTAAGCGAGACACATGGTCGGGCCCGCAACTTATGTGGAAATGTATTATCTAAAATACACTTTCCACGTTAGAAAGCATACTCTGGTTCTTCTACAGAAGATAATACATTTTCCTTCGTAGAATTCGTATTTTCCCGAAAGATGTTTTGTGCCCAGTTAGTGAGGGGTTGGCTCGTAAATATTTGTTTTGGAGATTAGTCCCTAACCTTCAACTATCCATATCTCCACGACCATAACACCGAATCAGGTGATTCCAAAGCCCACGGGTTGTGTTTGTCGAGCCCGTTCCGTTGGTATGATCTTCGTGATGTGACGCACTATGAAAATGATCGTTTTGCCCTTGCCCTGAATCAACCCCATTAGAGAAATATACATTCCGACGAATCTTTTCGCGAGCTTGATCGCACTTCTTCCTGGAGAACCCTCCACCCTAGGCAAGCCACGAAATCTACTTGCATAATGGCCTTACAGTAGCCATGGTTTCCTACTTGAATATTTAAATACTTTGGACATATGAATATTTTTGGAATGCTAGATACATGCTTGCTAATCCATGCTTATCTTTATGCCATGATCAATTGCATCTAGTTTGTTAAAGAGCTACTTTCTAATATTATTGTCATGTTCTTTTCTGGTAATTATTTTTCGGTGCTAGTGATCATGCTAGGTCCATCTCAAGTGTTATTATATAGTCATGACCCATCAATATACTATACTCGTTTGCATTTGGAGAATGATTTTTTGTTGTTGATATGTTAAATAGTTATGTTTAATGTTGCTATCCTAATCTTTTGCATTTTTCATTTCATCATACTATTTTAGTATTATGACTCAGCTCATCACCATGCAATTTAAACCAGACTTTAATCAGACTTGAACGCATATCGGATGATTCATAGTGCCATCGAGTCGAGCTGACCACTACAGCCACACTTGTGAGAATCATCAGGGTATTCTTGATTACTGTATAGTGTTCCAGTGATGACCACGACAATAAGTAAGATTGGTATATCTATGGTGCTTACGGAGTAAGCTCCGGACGGAGTAAGTTGTTCCATCATATGTTAGACATGTTGCATGCTAGTGTCATCTTTGTTGATGCCTTGAGTAACATGTTCATGGCATGCTCATCTGATTTGTTCTAGCAGTATTTTGCCATATTTCTATGGTTGTATCGTGTTCATCATTAAACTTTAACTTGTAAATGCCATGTTGTTGTTTGTCTTGATAGCTTTTGTTGTTGTGTGCTTGGGAGTACACTCAAAGTACTCACTTGCGATGTCATGCCTGTTTGCAGGTTATACCATGCTTGATTGCTTAGGATACCGAGTTTGCAAGCTAGGATAAGTGGTCAAGTCAAAGTCCTTGTAGATTGGAGTTCATCACTGCCGTCGTTGTTCGGCTGCTAGTAGTTGTTCTGCTACTTCAAGTTGTTCTGCTGCTAGCATAGAACTACGTGAGCAAGCGCAATGTCATCGTGCTGATGGAATCCACTGTTATATCGGAACCCTTGTATCCCTAAGTATGTCTAATAAAGAGTTGATTTGTTCTATGCCAAGAAGTGTCATATACTAGAAGAGTTGATCTCAGGGCTGGCATACGGGGTGTTATGGTCTCTCTCAGCCCGGGTGCCACAATGGTTCATAGCAGAGCAGGTCTGGCTCTAGGACGCCCTAGTCCGCACGGGCGTTAGGAACCGGTAGTATAGAGTCTAGTCGGTTGCTGCATTTGGTTTTTGCATTTGTTTAATGCATAGCATGCATATAGACTTTATACTTCGTCACTAACGGTAAACCTTATGAGTGTAGGTGGCATCAGTTTCGATCCACTACCTGCACCATCCAGCTTTGCATACCTGCTTTTTCGTGTTTGGCATCATCTCTGTCCCAGCGGAGTGGTGCCGAGGTACCTAGTGTTACAGACACCATTTGCAGGAGTTATGCTCAGTATTGTGTCAATATCTTTCCGTCAGCCACACCTATCATTTTGATGATAGACATGTTTTTGTCCCAAATCGTGCCATCCAACCTATTGCGTTGTCAACCCTTACTAATCTTTGCTATCAAAAAATGGTAAAGCCACCCTTATTTTTCACTGCTATCCTACCCCATCATCCATTTGTTGGACGAGTACGATTTCTTTCCATCCAGTTGATGATGATGTGGTCGTGACCTCTTTGTGCTGCTACATGATCAACAAGTTCGTCCTCACCTCCGTGTCCATCTAGCTTCAACCGGTGTTAACCCAACACTCGGTGTAGCTTTGTTTACACCAACCCCTTCCACATGTGGATTCACTTTCGTGCACACCGCCACAACATATTAGATCATAGAACTGGAGGTCTTGCAAGATTTGTGTGCATAGGCATGCCTGCATATTGTTGTGAGTAGCAATCAAAGGTCATGTTGCTTGAATATGATATTATTTGTATGACTTGTGTTCTTTGGTTTCATTCGTTTCTTTTGCTTATTTCTTTGGGCCCTCAATGTTACCATATATCCCCTTGTGTAAGTTTCTCATTAACCGACAATGGACCCGAAGAATCAAAAAGGAGTTCAAATATTTGGAGGCTGAGCTAATTATCATGGAATCCTCAACTGACTGCATTGTATTGGGAATATCTGGTGTAAATGCATATAATGTTCTGGCTAGATTATCAGCATCATCTCTACCTCATTGTGCACTTTTCACACTAGTAATGATGAAAATAGCCAGAAAACAGGTGGTGTGCCAGACCAACAATATATTATCAGTCAAAGGTATGGGTAATATGCAATGTTTGATTCTGCTAGGAGTATGATTTTTCAAACATCCTACACTCCAGGCGCGAGCCACAATGTTTATGAATTCAATACTCAACAAGAAGGATAATCGAGCACCCTTTTTCATACAAGTAACCGCAGTAGAAATATGAAAGGGTATATATATGGCGCTGAGTCAACATATCTATGATAGAAGTGTGATATCCTGGCTTATGAGGGATGATAGACTACTCATATCAATAAGGAATTCCTTCTTTTCCGGGAGCCAATTCGAACAGAACTCCCAGGTTAAGCATGCCCGGCTTGGAGTAGTTCTAGGATGGGTGACCTACCAGGAAGTTGATCCCGGGTGCGCATGAGTGAGGACAAAGTCCACAGAAAAGACTAGTATTAATATGTGGGGCTAGTCTAGATCCCGCGAGGAGTAACAACCAACGGAGGGTGTGTCCGGGGCGTGTTCATGACGTTTGTGACCTGTCGTGGCACACGACATGGAACATGTACTTGACTAGATGCACAAACATTTGTGCCAAGAGGGAATGCTCCGATGGCCCGACGAGGATGTCGGTTCCTCTGAGCGGTGGTGTATGTGACAGCCTCGCTTATTAGGGATGATAGACTACAAGAAGCTGAGAAGCTTCCACTTCAAGATTGCTCTATCTTCCTTAGTACGATACGTGGATGACTTCCGTGCACGATACCCAGGCTACTTCCAGGAGCTACTACAAAAGCTTCCAACATAAGGTACGGAGTCTTCCCCGGTGAGTCTTTAAGGGGGGACTTCCAAAGTGCGGTACCGAGCCTTCCTCAACAAGCTACCCCGATGAAAGCTTTGAGCCTAAGCTATGCAGGCTTCCTCATCACGATATTCTCGACAACTTCCAACACAAGTAGTCCAACTTTCCTCAGTATGGCACTGGTGCAAGATATTACATAGCTCTATGGCAGCATATGGTAGTGTATCTCAAGGATCAGATCCACAACGGTGTTGTCAGAAACAAGAAATCAGTCAGGACACAAGTGTGTGCCTCGTGAATCAAGTGTTGAGCTATATGTATTCTCATATATATATTGTGAGCTTGCTGCCAAGTTCTTGCAAGTCACTCGTACGATGATGAAGTCAATGTAAGAATCCGACAAACTCACCAGTTTTACAAGAGGAAGAAACCCAGTTATAGACTTCAGTGGGTGATGCAAGGACTCACAAGTTTTCAAGAAAGACAACATGGGGCAACAATTTTGGGAGTGCTTATCCAAAATATTGCACCCGTCAATACATCTGCTCACACGAAGAATTGAAGATATATATATATATATATATATATATATATATATATATATATATATATATATATATATATATATGGACAAGTTCTTTCAGCAAAGGATCCAGACAAATAAAACAACAATGAAGGAGCAAGGCCGGCAATACATGTTTGTTAATTGTTGCATGAACAATATAGTAAACACAACCAAGACATCCAGGTTCGGTATCGATCACCGGGAATATACACCTAAGGGGTCTACTTAATCTATATGGACCTCTTATCAAGGTAACCCGTCAACCAACACTATATGCTCAGAATTGTCAGTATCGAATATCCAAGCCTGTCTTGGAGACCAAAGGCCAAATAAAAAGACTCACTCCAGCGACCATGTTAAAGTATCACACAGTCTGTGATACACATGGATATACTGACAGAATGAGAAATCTGAATGTTGAGCAACATCCTTGGAGCATGTGCTCTCGTGTATGGGAATCAGTTAAAGGATACCCTGCCGAGAACAAGATGCTCCTGTCAGAACCACCATCCGTCAAGATGCTACTATTATAATGTAGTACTTCTTTATACTCGCCATGACAGTCGATAGTCAAGTCTTTGGTACATATTTGACACCTAAGACAGTGGAACTAGCAAAGATGCTACAGGAATCCCGCCGAGAAGTCAGATTCCGCCAGGAAAACGGTTGTTATTCACAACACTGTTCTAAACCCGGAGGACATACACCTAGTTGACCAACCCAATGCAGGGAGTAAAATGTTTCGTGTCCATCGAGGAAATTTGTTCACAATCCCATGGAATGTTTCAGTATGGTATATAAGAACGACACGTCCATCGAAAATCACTCTCGGACTTGTGAGAAGGGCATGTAGGTTTGTCATGATAATCGATCACACTCCAGCTAAGCCGACAGATATGAAATAAATGGGAGCCCGCATAAGCATGAACACGTGAGGTAATACTTGTGTGAATAAGGATACAATGAAGCAAACCACCCCAGAGCCAAGCAGTCAAGCCATATGAAATTCAAGGGGGAACATCATATAAACATAAAAGGATACCCGAGTTGGAAATAGTTTCCTTAAGGCCCTGTTCGGAGGTACTCCGCTCCAAAGCGCCACTACCGGAGCTGATGGAGTTATAGTTAAAATTTGCGGAGCCCCGGTTTGCTGGCTCACAGCTCCCCGGAGCTGGTGGGATTCTGAACAACCCCTAAGTCAACATATTCATGCTTGTTCCCTGAGCAATCAAATCTTGAGGACGAGATTTCTTTAAGGGGGAAGATTTGTAACACCCTGTATTTTGGTCCTTTCTTTTTTTCTTTTTTTTCTTTCTTTGGATTTTTTCTTTGAAGTCTTTTTCTGTGGCTATGTGGTATTGAAACTTGGGAAGATCATCTCTTCACAAGTGTCAAAGTGGCTTGTCATTCTCAAATCCATCCCAAGATCATGTCATTTCCATCTTTGCGCTAACCAAATTCTTTTTGGTGGGAATATTCCTTTTTCTATTAAAGGAATAATTCTTTTTTGCTCTAGGTTGTGAATCAACCTATATTTCTACCACTCCCAAAATTCCCAAATAATTATCATAAATACTTTGGGACATATCTTCCTCAAATATGTCCAAACCCTTCCTAGAAATTTTCATAACTTATTCACAAATATTTATTTTTGTATTCTCCCTAAATGGCACTTTGAGAAGCAAGTGTAACTTATCTTTTCTTGATTGCCCTCAAGCTTTTTGAGAACTCTTTCCTATCCATATCATTATCTCATGCCAAAATTAAACTTGATTTGCCTAGTAATTTTTCCTCAGCTATTTTCCGAAGTTTGTGTTCAGAAAGGAACTTTGTGAAGGAGGTACTAGCTAGGCATATACAAATGAGTTAATTTTTTGTCACATCCTCCATATCATCAAATCATAGCTCTCCTCCGAATTTGAGCTCATGTCATCTATGTATGTGAGCTCACCATCAAATCTTTGATTCTGGTCACATTTTTAGTTTCTGAAGCAACTGTATTTTATATTGCTTCATTATTGCTGAACATTTAACAGGACATGCTCCTACCCATATAACCTATATCCACAAACTTTGAGACCATTTTACCTATCCATTTTCCCTCTCCTATTTTTCTAAGTTTTTGTCCATAATGAAGCATTGTGAACTAAGTACTATTTTTCTATGTCCAAATGGTATGCAACTTTTAGAGTACGTTCATAGGCCCAAATAACTATCCTTCATCAAAATTCAACGCAGTCCAACGATCTAAGTGAGGGCTACTTGAACATATTAAGTTCTGTCCAGTTTGACACTTTGTGCAACAAGTGCTAGTTCACTTCATCCGTTTGATCACTCTAAGCCAAAGATCAGAGTCTCTCTCCACATTTGTATTGTTCACTCCACAACACACACTTTGTTGTTCTGTTGTCTTAGAGCAAGCTATGGTCATATCTATGGTTACTATTCTTATTCATTTGCACTTTCACACTCAGTTGTGAATGAACAATCGCCTTTGGCTGCTCAGAGCACGAGTTACTGTCACGTTCACGCGGTGACTATATCTTTGGCATGTCCGTCCACGCGCTCTCGCAATTGTGACCACTGTTCTCGTATGTTCCCAATGTTCTCGTACGTTCCCTCAAGCTATCGGTATCTCGCCATGTCTAGTAGCTCCACTGTACCATGGCCATCACCCTGAATCTCTCTCCCCCTCTCAGGTCATCTCGTACGCAGGGCGGAGGCCGTGTAGAGGGGCAGACGCGGGCTGCTCCGCAGTCGGCCGATCGCCCGCATCGCCCGCATCGCCCCGAGCCTTTTCAAGCATGCTTGGGTCTTCTCTCCTCCTCGTGTAGCCTCTGGAAACACCGCCCCTCCCCTTCGCATCGTTGATTCATGCCAGAGCGCCGGCACACGCGTCATCGTGGTCGTTCTCGCCCCATCTTGAGGTCCGGCTATATATAGCCCTCCCCGAGGCTTCTCAACCTCACCAAGCTCTCCTACATGCTCCTAGACGCCTCCCCGGCCTCTCAATTCGCTCCCGGAGCTCCTCCAGACCTCTCACTCCCGCCATGAGCTCCGCCTCGGTCCACGTAAATTCAAGCTCATCGGAGCCCCATTCACCCTCGGAACCTCACCACAGCGATCCCCTGGCCTCCTCAAAAATCCACACCACCCTAGCTCCTTCCCGGTGGCCGAGCCGAGTGTTCCCCATGATGGCCGACGCCATCAGCCGCCATGGTCAACGACCCACTCAGCCCCGAGTTATCCTATGAGCGTGGACCAAGCTGTCGGAAGCCCCCCGGTCCGGCCAGTAGCTCGAGCGTCGCCGGAGGTGGCCGCTGGAGCCGGGACGGGCGCCGACATGCACTCGGACCCTCCTCTATTCCCGTGGTCGCGAGGTGGAAGAAGGTGGGCGACAGAACATAGAGAATCAACACGGGGCCCGCCTATAAGTGAAACCGATGGTCGGCCCCGCAACTTTAGTTGAAACGTATTATCTAGAATATGCTTTCCAAGTTAGAAAGCGTACTCTGGTTCTTCTATAGCTGGAATACATGTTCTTTTGCACAAGGCGTATTTTCACGGAAGACGTTTACTATCTACTTAGTCAGGGGCTGGTTTGTACATATTTGTTTTACAAATAAGTCCCTAACTTTCAACTATCCATAACCGACCGTAACTCCGAATCAGGTGATTCCAAAGCCCACATGATCTGTTTGTCGAGCCCATTCTGTTGTACCATTTTCATGATGTGATACACTGTGAAAATGACCATTTTGCCTTTGCCCCTAATGAGCCCCCTCTAAGAAATAAACGTTCCGGAGAATCTTTCCACGAGCTTCATTGCACTTACTCCCGGAGAACCCTTCACGCCAGGCAAGCCATGACAGCCACCTCCATGTTGGCCTTAGAGTAGCCATGGTTTTATAATTGACTATTTATATACTTTGGGCATGTTAATATTTTTGGAATGCTATATACATTCTTGCGAATCCCTGCTTATCTTTACGCCATGATCAATTGCAACTAGTTGGTTGAGTAATTACTTTTATGGTAATTATTTTCTGGTGCTAGTGATCATGCTAGGTCCATCTTAAATTTTATTATATACATTACACTTGTAATATTCATGACCATAAGTATGCCATACTCATTTGCATCTAGAGAATGATTTATTGTCGTTGATATGTTAAATAGTTATGTTGCTCATCCCTGTTCATGTTGATATCCTGGTCTTATGCATTATCATTTCATCATACTTTTTATTATTACGACTCCACTCATCATCATGCAAGTTAAACTAGACTTCTATCGAACTTGAACACGTGTTGGCTGAGTCATAGTGCCATCGAGTCGAGCTAACCAGTGCAGCCACACTTGCATATATGGGAAGGCCTTAATGCATTCTATTGTCATGTCTCTTGTCGGTGCCCCAAGTAGGGAAGGTTATGCGTGCACGCTATCCTAGCCGGGTAGGCGGCGATAACCTTGTCTACTCGTAGTTGTTGTAGGTGCCTTTGTCCACGTTTGGGGTCGTTTTTGTTTTGCCATGGTGGTGGCCATTTGATGTCGAGAGTGACATCCGGCACCACCCATGACTTACCCCAAAGGGGAGTTGGTCGGAGGGGCGGGAGAGTGTCATGCAATAGATTGGTTTTGTATGAACGCCGTAGGTCCACCTGCCTGGTGTGGGTACATTGTACTAACCTTCGCAGAGTGTGTATATTCTATAAATAGCCGTGCCCACGGATATGAGCCCAGTTCATAGGAGGTCACACTATGGGTCAACAGTAATAATAACCTGGCTAATAAATAACCTTGGTTCAATGAGAAAGAAGTTGCTTGATCTTTATGTGGTCACGGGAGGATCACGGCGGTATTCTTGATAATGATAAGGTGATCTTTGAGAATCACCACGTTATTCTTGATAGTGGTAGCGTGTTCCCATGATGACCATGACGGTAAGAAAGATTGGTATATCTATGGTGGTTACAGGGTAACCTCCGAACAGAGTAAGTTGGTCCATGATATGTTAAACATGTTGAATGCTAGTGTCATATTTGTTCATGCCTTGAGTAACATGTTCATGCCATGCTCATCTGATGTTATTCTAGCGGTATTTTGTCATATTGCTCTCGATGTATCATGTTCATCATTAAACTTTAACATGTAAATGCCATGTTGTTGCTTGTCTTTGTTGCTTTGGTCATTGTGTTCTTGCGAGTAGATTCAAAGTACTAACCTGACATGTCATGCCAGTTTGCTAGTCATGCCATGATTGATTGCTTAGGATCCCAAGTTTGCGAGCTAGGATAAGCGGTCCAGCCAGAGTCCCTGTGGATTGGTGTTCATCACTGTCGTCGTTGTTCCGCTTCTAGTAGTTATTCCGCTGCTTCAAGTTGTTTTGCGGCTAGCATAGAATTACCTAAGCACGCGTAGTGTCGTGTGCCCATGGAATCCACCGTTATATCGGAACCCTTGTATCCCCGAATATTTGTAATAAAGAGTAGATTTGTTCTATGCCAGGTAGTGTCGTATTCCGGAAGACTTGATCTCTAGTCTGGAATACGGGGTGTTCCAGTCTCTCTGAGTCGAGGTTCCATAGAGATGGCGATATTGATGAAGATGATCACCGCGGCAATGGTTCCTCTAGTGGCACTTCAGCGCAACCGAAAGAGAGGGGGAGAGAGTACCCCCCTTAAGCTTCCTCCTCCATGGCCTCTCCCCATCAAGAGAGAGGTTCTTCCTCTCGTCCTTGGCCGTCATGGCTCCCGGAGCAGCGAGAGCCCCTCTGAGATTGGATCACTCTCTTTGTTTCTCTCCTGTTTTCGCTGTTGTTTTCTCTCAAGATTGGTTTTTCATCGATACAAAGAGTTGCGGTGGCAGATCATAAGATCTATTTTTATTTCTAGCATTTCTAGTATGTATAGGATTTTTCAGCATTGGAATCATGCCGAATGAAGCCATGTGGGCCACACAGCCATCACGACATGGCCTAGGGGGCACCTTGTTGGCCCGTGGTCCATAGTTGGCTCCCCTCCAATGATTCATTGCTCCAATATTGTTTATTTCCTCCAGAAAAAATATATAGAAGTTTCGGGCGATTTCAAGAACTTTCATTTTCTGCACAAAAACAATACCATGGTAATTCTGCTGAAAACAACGTCAGTCTGGGTTAGTTCTAAACAAATCATATAAAGTGCATGCGTCCGTCCGGGTTAGTTCTGAAGAAATCATATAAAGTTTATCACAACCATATAAAAGTGTTGTAAACATAGGCAAACATGGCATGAATACTTCATAAATTATTGATGTGTTGGAGATGTATAAGCTGTCTCCAGCAATGCCACTACCCTTCGTAGCTGATGTACACCCTGCATGAGTTGAATAATGGTGAGCTCGAAACTGAGTTCTATGTAAAACTGGTCATACTACACAAAACACGGCCCTAGACTTGGTTCTTTGTTAGACCACCTATGCCAACAAGGGACATGTCTATCCAGCAGGTAGCCTACGAAGCCCTTCTCTATCTTCGAGAACTTCTTTCGAAAATGAAAGAAGGACAAGCTACCGCCACCTACCCAGCAAGAGGGGACTTGGAGCCCCTTCTCAACTTTGGATTTCCCAAAAGACGAAGACCCAACCCTCAAGCTCCAAGTCTGCTTCACAAAAGCGACACATCACCTTCTTCGTTACCTTATTGAAGAATACCTCAATTCCTGCCCTGGATTTCCCCTCACCCCTACACGTCCACTGTCTCGAGAAGAGCACAGTGGTCGATCAAGAACAACATATCGCTACCCTGCAAGTCTACATCACCAACGAAAAGCAGAAAATTGAGGAACGTGAGGATGCCCGCAACCGAGCCCTCTAGAGAAGGCATAGGAACAGATTTCCATATCGACGTCATGGAGGGCCATCTCAAACCACCGATGTGAAAATCCAAGGCCAAACAACAACCTTTGCATTCTCGTCACATTTTTCACATGTGGCGAATATGGGCTCCATATCAGGACGTGCCCCAACAAACACCCGACAATGGCATACCCACTTGTGCCCTAGGAGGACCTAGAAGCTGAGTATTGAGCATCCTCTTCTCGAAGCATGAAGAAAGGCACGACTACTTGAGTCCAAGAACCAATAGGGTAGGATTAGTCGTGTATCCCCTATGCGAAGCCGAGTCCATGTAATGGTTCAAATGAAACCATGTTGTGTGTTGTTTGTTTTTGGTTTGTTTGTTTAGGCATAAGTCGCACTTTTGCCCTAGGCTACATGTACGCGACTATGCCGATTATCTAATCTTGATGAATGTGTTGGTCCTTTTAGCACTTATTTGATTGCACTTGTAGTATACCACCCCGTTATGCACTCCCCTCTATGCTATGTTTCTATCTCCCCTTTCCCAGCAACCAAAGACCAGCAAGACAAGATACACCGAGGACCCACCTTGACTAGCACTAAAGACTCTTGCGACACCCAATCGTAGCCTAGTTCAACTCACCCAATCGACACCGAGGACCAACCTAGACCTCACAAGCTTCCCCAACTCAAACCTCTGATCACGTGCTTAATACACAGATTTTCCAGAGCACCTGTTAAGCTTCAGCAACCCCTACTCAGCACATGTCTCATAATGGGACTAGTGAACATACTGAATAAGACATTTCATCCTTAAGCCAATAGCGGAACTGTCGTGCCATAGGGAAATTGGTGGAGGATATACGATTAGGTGACAAATGATTTGATATGACTATAATAGGTGCCTTGAGGATATGGATAAGACTCTTTTGTGGATCACGACATTTTCGTAGTGATGGGTGAACTTGGTGGATCAAAGTTGGTAGACTAGCATGACTTACTTCTCCTGTGAGTAAATTGGATTTAGTTGGACAACTGAGGATCACACGTTGAAAGGTCTTGGTGGTATGATAACTTGACTCTAGAAAGTAGTGGTCATCAATTGATGATGCTACATCACTGGCTTGAAGGAACCGGTAGGAATTCTCGTCGTACGTAAGATTACGGTTTAATTAGGTAATCCTAATAAAGTGTCGATGATTAATGTGACCACATGGTTCGGAGTAATTTGGATTTAGTCCAATGATCTTGATCGTGGTACCATGTTTCTTGGTGGATGATAAGTAAAATTAATTGGATGATGTAAGGGATGATTTAAGAATCAATACAAGCTTGACCTTGGAGTTTAGTTGCTCATGATAAGGGAAGTTAGTGGATATATGGTGATAATAGTCCCTGCAATGTTTCGTGGATTATAGGAACTCTAGGAAACTATGCAGAACTCCATCGATATTGGATTTGTGGGAGTGGTGGATCATGTAGTGATTGATGGCATTTAATGACCACTCAACTAAAATTGTAGGAAGGAAAGAAGATTTAGGTTAGTACATTATGTGTTTCCTTGGTATAGGAATACATCACCTTAGACCTTGGATAACTTAGCTGAGCCCTTGGATTTATAGTGCCTTATTCAAGCTTAGCGGCTTGTATGCTTTCCCGAGGATTTTTACATAGGTATACATGCGAGTTAGCTATAACATACATAAGAGATTTTTGGCTTAGTCCTTCTCTCAAAACATTGGAGTTGACTTATATGAGATGATACTTATAATGGTATTGTATGATTCTATTTGGATAAATAGGTAGGACTATTGGCATCTAAGAACCGTGCTCAAGTACAAGATGATAGACGTTCACTCACATCCTAAGCTCTTTGAAACACCAAAGTTTTAATGAGCCATAACATGGTTGGGTTATGACTACAAAACTTGGTTCTAAGACATTAGACAATGGCCAATACTGTGCGTCGATCGCCACAAATCATGCCTATAAGAAAGGTGGACATGAAAACTAGATTATGTTGAACCACAAACCCGTGTACAAGTGACCATCCGGAACAAATCCCCTCTCCTCTCACAAATCCCACGAGCAATGTGCTTATGTGATGCTTGGAGAAATATTTCGTTTTCCTCATGGATGACACACTTATTTACCCAATAAGAGAAGGAACCCCTTAGTCATGTTTGCATAAGTCCCAGAAACACAAATTGGCATTCTTCTCAAGTATAAGGTTTTACCTTGAAGAAGTGAAATCCTTGAAGCACCCTCCAAGCAGTAGGAGACAGTCTTACCCAAGCAAAATGAAGAACCACTATGGCTGGGAAACCACAACGATGAAGAAGAAACAATAGAACTAAACCACCACTCCTCTGCCGGCTACATTAGCTAGACTATCTCAAGAAGCACCAATGTTCAAACACAAAGAAGCCTTTGGACATCAAGGGAAACTAAAGAGCCCTTTTTGATCCACCCAAGAACGTGAATCCTGACCGGTTCATGGTGAAACCCCTGTCAAAGTTAGTTCACCCACTTGCCAAGCCTCAGACCTTGGGGATTGGGAGGCTAGTCTATACTTTTGGGTAGCCAACTCATCTAGGACCACTCAAATACTCTCCTAGGTGGTAGGACCCGTTTTAACACAAAGTCTCAAAAACTTAGTCTTATGCATGAGACCCAACCCAGACTTTTTCACAAGTAGCTACGAAGAGCCTAGAAGACCAAGCATCCATAGACACGCCGGAATGTGCGTACGGGATGACGAAGACAAATGGCTGAAGAAAAATGAGGAACATACGTGGACAACTACTCAAGCTGAAGATCTCGATGAGAAGCCTACGTTGATACGCTTAAATACTGTCAATAAAGAAGACCACGTGCGATAGTAGACCACCTACCTTAATAAAATCAAGGATTTTCCGCATCGAAATGAAGTTGTACCAAAACCTTGACTTTTTTATTTTAACATAAGGAATCTAGATGTTACTAACCACCGTGAATTACCCCAAGACCAGCATGCTGACACACTACTTGCCAGGTATTCCGACCTTGGACTGCTGTTGGGGAAACCGACACCTATGGGAAGCTCGAAGAGTCCCTTGATCGTTCGGCGTGGGAAGAGAGAGGTGGCGTCGAGAGCGGAGCTAGCGATCCCATACGGCAAGGTCCTTTATCCATGTTCGGGCTGCTTGGCGCATAAAACCCTACTCCTACTTAGTTAGTATAGGGTGTTCACTGTACGGTGATTTGCGATAGTAACTTCGCTGGTGATTAGGGAGTCTCAAATCCCAAAAAGTACAACCCCCGAGAATGAGCTTTGGGACTCCCTTTATAGGTAAACGGGTCACCAACAGTGTGCTCACGGGTTGCATAGTGAACAGTGTTCACCGCTCTTCTTCTACGGTGGTGTCAGGGGCAGTAAATGCCTTGTCTGGCCACTGACCTGCAGCGAGGTGGTCGCCATATGTACCTAGGTGAATCGACGCCTGGGTCTTGTGCTGGCGCATGAAGGATGCGCTGGAGCAGTCGGATTGTGGTAGAAAAAGAGGAGGACACCTGGCGAGCTGAAGGGGCTTGCTGGCCTGGCGTCCCTATCGAATGACTTGGTTATCTTCCCTACAAGGAGGGCTTGCCGGGGGCTTGAACACTTTCCCAGCAAGGAGGGCTTGTCGGGGGTCTCGCCAGTCTTTGCGAGTCTTCCCGACAAGGGAGGCTTGCCGGGGGCTTGATATCTTCGGGAGTCTTCCCGACCAAGAGGGCTTGCCGGGGACTTGCGTATCTTCCCAGCAAGGAGGGCTTGCTAGGGCCTTGCATCTGGAGCCCTTGTACTCCACTCCCTTGGAGAGAGGGGAGGGCGTGGCCTCGGTGTGTCTTGGTTTGCCTTCCTGCCATTCTTCCCTGAGCACTGCTGCCAGGTGCGTCGCCAGTGCCCGTGCACAAGTCTCGGGCACAAGGGACCCCAATCTCTAGTGCGCCGATAGGAGCCCCCGGGCCTGGGCCACGCACGTGTGCGGGGCGTTGCTGGGCCAGGCCCAAAGTAGTGCACGGGCTTCCATGTCGGGGGACTCTGTAGCTTTGGAGCCGTTGCGAGTGGCACTTTCCCACATCGCTTATCGAGCGCGCGAGGTGGAGTAAGTGTGTGCACAGTGGCCTCCCCACCTCCCAACGCGTTACTACCATGCATGAGGCATGTGCAGTAACGGTCAGGCAAGTGGCGTTCGTCGCCTTAAAGGCCACTATCGTGGCACAGCCCGCCCCCGCATGCATTGGTGCAGCAGGGCAGTTCCCTATTCGCCCGTGATCATGGGGGATTGGGCGAGAGGGGCGGCGGTTTCTGGAGTGAGGTGAGCTAGCCCCACGTCTCGCCCTATAAATTAGGAAGTTTGCGAGGGGGTTTTGCTCATCCATCCAACTCCTGAAACATTTAGCACCCCCGGCTTGCATCTGCGTAGTCTTCTCTAGTTGCAGGTGGCGCTCGCCCCTAATCATGGCTAGCGGATGAGGGCGGCCACCATCGGCTACCAGGGTGGCAAGGGGATCCTATTCGGATCATGCCGCAGCTTCACGGGCCGCAGCTGCAGAGGATGGCATGAGCGCCCGAGGCAGCAGAGGGGCGAGGGGCCGTGGTTGCTGCGGAGGCCGTGGCCGGGGAAGGCGGAGCTTTACTCTAAGACCTCCGTCTTCTCCCAGGCTTGTTCCTGCGGGGACTCATGTTGAAAGGACTATGTTGGAGTTTCTTGTCAGACTGCAAGGTCGTATCAGGACCCGGCTTCAACTCCCCATCGCCTTCGCCAAGGTGATGAGCAAAGAGAAGCCCCCGATGTTGTGGCTTCTGGTGCCTGGCTGCGGCAACTGTGCGGTCCCGGTGACCGTGGAGCAACCGGGGCCTCGACTCGTGTTCCTCGACCGCGGGTGGAAGAGTTTCGCCCATGCCCATAACCTCTGGGATGGGCACGTACTTCGCTTCAAGATGATGGCAGACAACCTGCTCTCCATCAAGGTATATGGGAGCTCAGGTGTGCCCCTCGGCTGATGCGAAGAAAGCTCGAGCATGACAGACAGCCCTTCCTCGCGCGAGAGCGACGAGGACGGGTCAGATGGTAGCGACGGCGAGTTTGGGTTAGACCCTCGGCAGGCTAAGCCTGGGTACGGGGATCTGTCCTCGGACTAACCGTCGGTCGCACCATCACCGCCAGTCTGCGGTCCTCCTCCTCCCGAGTTGGGATCGACGAGCGAGAGGAACCGTCACGGCCGCAAATTGCGGGAGGTGCTTGGTTCCCGTCTCCATCGTCCCTTCGGTCCCCGTTCTTCACTGCGCAATGCTGGTCCAGGAAGGCCCAGCATTGATTGCGCCGGGGGCCTTGCCGCTTTTTGTCTTCTTGAACTTCTGTCCGGGAAGTGTGTCCCTCGCCAAAAGACAGTATCATAGGTTAGAGTAGTAAAAACCATCCAGGTAATATGTGTGTGCTTGTTTCAAACAAATGAATGAAATGTTGTTTCCTTTGCGTTTGATCTTTCCCCTTGCATGATACACCTTTTGCATTTTCTGGAAGCTTGCCGGCGTGACTGGTCCTACCGCTAGTGCTTTGAGGAACGGATCCTTAGAAGTTCGCTTGAGGGGTCGTTACCGGCAAGCCTCCTTGCCGCACTCACTTCAACTGTTAGATCGTCGAGCGTGGCTCGAGGCGAAATAAGGTGATGCGTAGCCGCTTGCTGTGTTGAACAGGTTCGAAACAGTGTGAAGGAGCTCTGTGGCCGTTCAGGTCGTTGAACTAGTTCGAAACAGAACCAAGGTGCACTAATCGTGACAAGGTTCCATCTACGCGCGAGTTTCTCAAACAAAGTCAGGGATCTTCCAGAAAGGAAACAACCTATCTAGTATAAAATTTCATCTCGAATATCTATCACTTATCTGTCGTGCCGTGACACTTCTCCCCACGTTGTTTGGGTGCTTTGCCGGGGCCTCAGATCCCCGGCAAGCAGGAGGTTACACTTTCCCGGCAACTTCCCCTTCGGAAAGGTCCTAGCCAATAGTCCTTGACTATCGTATAGAAGGTGGTTGCCAGAGTATAGTTCCTTTTCTTGTATGGCCAGGCCATGGTGGCGGAGCCCCCGAGCGCATCTTTGGTGGCGACGCGACGCTTCCAGGGGAAAAGCGTTTCTGCTAGAGTGCGTGCCTGGGCTTCGAGGCCTGTTGGGCATCCTCGACGGCTATGCATCACTTCGTGGAGGTGTGTCAGCCGGAGTATGCACCGAAGATCTCGCCGAAGCCCTTCCAGGCACACCCTCGACAGCGACGCACTGTCCTGGAGGGGCGCGTCAACCCGATGCCTTCAAGCTCGGGCCGTCCATCTCCCTAGCCCGCGCTCGCGCAGCGGGGAGGTCCCGCAGGCGTTAGGAGGCCGTGGTGAAGTAGGGCAACCACCATTGTGCCCTGCTTCGAGGGACCGCAGTGGTGCGTTCAACTTCCCAAGATCTGGTGCGGAACTTGCTTGAATCCACGAAAAAGCTCTCAACCACCGCCCCCTACCTGGCGCGCCATAGATGTCAGGGAAATCGACACCTATGGGAAGCTCGAAGAGTCCCTTGATCATTCGGCGGGGGAAGAGAGAGGTGGCGTCGAGGGCGGAGCTAGGTATCCACACTCGCAAGGTCCTTTACCCAGGTTCGGGCCGCTTGGCACGTAAAATCCTACTCCTGCTTAGTTTTTATGGGGTGTTCACTGTAGGGTGATTTGCTACATTAACTTAGCTGCTGAGTAGGGAGTCTCAAATCCCAAAAAGTCCAACCCCCGAAGAATGAGCTATGGGCCTCCTTTTATAGGCAAAGGGGTCACCAACAATGTGCTCACGGGTTGCATAGTGAACAGTGTTCACCGCTCTTCTTCTACGGTGGTGTCCGGGGCAGTAAATGCCTTGTCTGACCCCTGACCTGCAGCGAGGTGGTCACGACACGTACCCAGGTGAATCGACACCTGGGTCTTGTGCTGGCGCATGAAGGATGTGCTAGAATGGTCGTATTGTGGTAGGAACGTAGGAGGACACCTGGCAAGCGGAAGGGGCTTGCTGGCTTGGGGACCCTGTCGGATGACTTGGTTATCTTCCCGGCAAGGAGGGCTTGCCGGGGGCTTGAACACTTTCCCGGCAAGGAGGGCTTGTCGGGGGTCTCGCCAGTCTTTGCGAGTCTTCCCGACAAGGGAGGCTTGCCGGGGGCTTTCTAGTCTTCGAAAGTCTTCCCGACAAAGAGGGCTTGCCGGGGCATTGCGAATCTTCCCGGAAAGGAGGGCTTGTCGGGGCCTTGCACGTGGAGCCCTCGTATTCCACCCCTCGGAGATAGGGGAAGGCGTGGCCTAGGTGGGTCTTGGTTTGCCTTCGTGTCATTCTTCCCTGTGCACTGCTGCCAGGTGTGTCGCCGGTGCCCGTGCACAAGTCTGGGGCACAAGGGACCCCAGTCTCAAGTGCACCGACAACAACACGCAAGGCAGACCCTTTCCTAAACCTTGTTCATAAAGCTCTTGACCTTTAGTCAAGCCTAGCATATTTATAGAACCCCATTCACTCTTAGACGAGGCCAAGAGAAGCACCTGAAGTAGAATCATCAAGCACTTCAAGACCCAATGAAGCAGTCACATCAAATAAGAAGCAACACACGAATGTGAATGCTACCTCAAACCCGAATCTCTGTATCTTTTCGACGCCCTGCCTAGGAATCTTGGGGAAGAGATTCTCGTAAGGGGGTAGGTTCGTCACACCGTGTGTTTTTCCTTACTTTACTAAGTTAACATAGCTCAAAAATTAGGACAAATTAAATTTTTGAGTGCTTCTCATGGTTGACTTGATTGTTGTTTGCTTGCTTGCTTGATTCGGCTTTAAGTAAGAAATATTCTTCTACTCTCTAGGCCCATCTAATTGATGCAAATCATTGCCAAATGATCGTGTCATGTGTATAGGACATAACTTGTTTTACAGAATATTATTTTGGCCAAAAAGCTTTTATTTAATTTAAGCTTTGAAAACCCCCTCAATTGAGGTTTGTGGTGCAAGTCCTCAAATTAGTAGAAATGTTTTTTTCCAAATATTATATTTGGATCCTATTAACAAAAAGACATCACAAAACCACAAAATTATTATTATAAAAGTGATTTTCCTATTCTATTTAAATAACGTTTTCTAAGTCTATAAATGGTCTTTTATACGGAAAAAATATTGTTATGCTTCCAAAATATTTGAGAAAATTTAGGAAAACTCACTGGACATATATTTTCCATATATAGGAGTTTCAACACATGGTCATGTTCAAAATATCGGACAAAACCACTCATAACTTTTTCTTCTGTATTTCAAGAATTTGAAATATTTCTACAAGAAATATTCTCAAATAATTCCAGTAAAACTCGCAAATCTCAAATGATATATGTGATCATCTTGCCAAGTTTCGTATTTGGTTCACAAAAACATTCCAAAACCTTCTCTCTCGAGATCCAAACTTAAGAAGCTTTACTTTGCCAAGTGTCTCCAATTACTCTCAAATTTTGTGGACATGTTCGAATACTCTAATGATGGCCGAGGTGTGGAGCACCCTATAGTGCGCACCCTGGACGTCTCCGACACGCATACCTGTGGCCTCCCTCCTTCTTCTCCTTCTAGTCGCCCTCTTCGAATGTGCGTCGGTCACGAGAGAGATCCGTTGAGAAGCGTCACAGGCGCGGGCTTGTGGATCCCTCTCACTCATCCTCTTCCTATACACGCACACGAACCGCATCTACGAACGCCACAGACATGGTCTACGGCGCCTCCGTACCGTGTGGCCTCGCCATAGATCTCTCGATGCTCCCTGTCAACAGTGAGCTCATCCCCAAGCTATTTAAGCCAGCCCCAAGCACCCCTCGCAGCTCGCTCCGCTCCCTCTCACTCTCACGGACCTCCCGGGACCAGCCCACAACTCGTCACATGCCCTCATCCTCCTCCTATGTCCAATGACACCCGCCTTGGTTCCCGATCGACTTCGAGCTCCTCGACGATGCTCTCCCCCTCTAAACCACACCAGGACGCCAGTAACATCACCGTGAGTCCCTCCCAGGCTTGTTTTCTTCCTTAGGAGGCCGGAGCACTGCCTCCCACGGCCTTCGTCGCCGGTCTCCGCTACTACTCGACCCCCTGCTCCCTCGAGCGCTACCCGATAGGTGTGAGCTATCTAGGAGAGTGCCCCGCACCTTCCTGATCTTCCATCACCGGAACCTTGCCAGGGACGGCCCGTAGCTCCAGCAATCACTACCGTGTGCCACTCCTCCCCCTTTTTCAGGCGCAAGCCAGAGGTAGACGAAGTTGCCTCGTCAGGCACGAGGGTCGTGCCTGCCGGCCAGGGGCCAAGCCGCCAACGGGTGGGCCTTGCCCCTGTTTAAGTGGATGCGCCTTTCGTGCGCACCGCCTCCCCGCGGTGGAAGCGGATCTAGCAAAATATGCCTTCAACATATTTGCTTCCTCTGCGTGGCTGAGCTGCCGGGCCGGCCTAGAAGCTAAGTTGCGCCCTCTCCGCATTTTAGCAGATTTAGGTGAGGATTTTTTTTCCCTTTTCTAATTTCTAGAGATATTAAATAAATCATATTAGATTCATCCTAGCTCCAAAGTTTATGATTCAAATTTCTACCTCTTCCTAAAAATACCACCTACCTTTTGGTGCTACTCCCATAAATTTTCAGCACAACAATTTTGCATGTTCAATCTTAAATTTAAACTTGATCTACTAGGAGCCACCTTGCAAAAATCCCTACCACTCTCAAATCAATTCCAAATGGAGTGATTCCAATTCCTGGTGTTTATAAAATCATCACCTATGGATAACATTTTTCCTATGCTATATTTTGGTGGGACCAAATAAATAACTCAGTTCTCCCATTTAGGTCATCTTAGGAAAATCATAGGAAAATCATCCCAACTCCAAATCCAACGAAACCACTTCCTAAATGTTTCTAAAATCATGCCCTATTTAATAATTGCATCCACTCATTTTTATAATTTTTTTCTGTAGGCTTCTTATAGGATCATCAATTCCTCCATTTCCACTTTTCGAAAATCTCTAGTGATCCAAATCCATTAGAACAAACTTTAGGCATTCTTCTTGAGACCATAGGTGACCGAGAAATATAAAACTCCTATTTATAGAGCACTTTTGTTTTCTTCTTGTTGCGTGGCTTATTGTGGCTGTTTCCGATGATAGTTGACAAAGTAAACGAGGTGCTCGAAGTTGGACTAGAAGCTCGTGAAAACCTCGAAGACTTTTATGAACCAGGCAAGAAGTCCCTCGGACATGACTTGAAACCTTTTTTATACATGCAATATGGCACTTTACTTCGTTGCATTTGAATCATGTTGAATCGGTGACCACCTTGGTGGGTTGTCTCCGATAACTCCTCGTTGATACTTGCACTAAGCATGACCCAACCTTCCTGTGAGGGTTGCGCGGGAGGTAAGTAGTAAGGATGCCACGTAGTTGCTATGCAAATGGGATAGGATTATGCATGTTGTTGAAAACAACTGTGTTTCCAAAGACTTTTTCAAAAACCCCGTCGGGTGCCACTAATGCCCGAGGGTGATGGTGTTGAGATTAGGTGAACAATTGAGAAAGAAGTGGTGTACCAAGGAAAGAGGTGTGTGCGTTTTCAATAATGAAGAGATTTAAGATTTGTCGACCATCCTAACTTTACATGTACAACTACGATACCCCATATGGGATGGGGCTTTGGGGCTTTGTTGATTACTATGGTCGGTACTAGCTGAGATCCCGCATTACTAGTGGTGGGAGTGACGTGGTCACTGTCGATATGAGGTCGTGCTGAAAAGGATGACCATGGGCTATTTTCACAAACACCGGGCACACCGTTGTGTTCCCTTATGGATAATACTAGTTATGCACATCATGAGGGGTGGCACCAACAAGGGCACTCCTTAGTATCGTCATAGGAAAGGCATTTTTTGGGTACTTACCTCGGGTACGAAAAATACCATGAGTCATGGATTGCCATGAAAGTTTCCCGAGTCTTCTGGGTAAAGTCTGCAACCTCTGGAGATTCTAAAACTATTTGAATAACCATGTCCATGGTCTAGGACAGTTGGGTGCTGCTGCTTAAACTACGTCCAGATGTTTTCACAAACTTGGTGTGTATATATGAGAAATATGGTACTTGTGATAAAGTCAGATGACTTGACAAGATGAATGAACATGAGATGATCAACCCCTGCTTATGATGATATCTATAACTTGTTCGTATGGATATCTGCAACCTGTTGATGCATGTTTTTACAAGTTGATTGATCATGACATTGCATTCAAAACTAGATTTATGCAACTTACGTACTTAGTGCTATATCATGCATTGTTATTGCCTTTCTCGAAACATGGGTTGCTTGCGAGTACATCCAAAGTATTATTGGCTTGCCACTAGTTATTTAATTGGCCAGGTGTGGAAGACCAGGAGCTTGGTGAAGAGTTCGTTGGTGATGAACATGCAAACTAGGACACATACGAGTCAGAATGCGTGTATGGTTAAGGCAGATGGCATGGGTTCACGCTATCGATGAATATTTTATGCCACAAATATACGAATACTTGACCATAAAGGCCACACTCGAGCTTAACGGTACGTAATGGATGTAAGACTCCTGTTATTCAGTTTCTATGTGTTAGTGAGCATTAATCTCTGGGATCGTTGTGCAAGTACATTCGGTGATCACGACCTATGATTCGGGGTCTCCACAGCTTCATCCCGAAAGTATGTTCTTATTTTTTATGCTAAAAGCCAACATATAGCAGAAGAGGGATTCCAGTGCACATGGGAGGTGGTCCCAAGACATCAAAGCGCCCCTAGGGGTGGGAGCCTGATACGTCCATTTTGCATCATGCTTTTATGTTGATATTTATCGCTTTATGGGCTGTTATTACACTTCATGGTACAATACTTATGCCTTTTCTCTCTTATTTTACAAGGTTTACATGGAGAGGGAGAATGCCGGCAGCTGGAATTCTGGTCTGAAAAAGGAGCAACTTTAAGATACCTATTCTCCGCAACTCCAAAATCCGTGAAAATCAACGACGGATTATTTTGGATTTTATAAAAAATACTGGGCGGAAGAAGTACCAGAGGGGAGCCACCAGGAGGCCACAAGCTTGCTAGGCTCGACATACCCCCCTAGCCGCGCCTAGGGGGCTTGTGGACCCCCTGTTGCCCCTCTGGCTCCCATCTTTTTCTATAAGGAGGGTTTCATTCCAGAAAAAATCAGGAGGAGGCTTTCGGGAGGAAACGCCACCGCCACGAGGCGGAACTTGAGCAGAACCAATGTAGAGCTCCGGCAGGGCCGTCCTGCCGGGGAAACTTCCCTCCCGAAGGGGGAAATGAGTCGCCATCGTCATCACCAACACTCCTCTCATCGGAGGGGACTCATCACCATCAACATCTTCATTGGCACCACCTCATCTCCAAACCCTAATTCATCTCTTGCAACCAATCTCCGTGTCGCAACTCCGATTGGTACTTGTAAGGTTGCTAGTAGTGTTAGTTACTCTTTGTAGTTGATGCTAGTTGGATTATTCGGTGGAAGATTATATGTTCAGATCCTTGATGCTATTCAATACCTCTCTGGTCATGAACATAATTATGCTTTATGAGTAGTCACTTTTGTTCTTGAGGACAAGGGATAAGTCTTGCTATAAGTAGTCATGTGAATTTGGAATTCGTTTGATATTTTGATGTGTTGTATGTTGTCTCTCCTCTAGTGGTGTTATGTGAACGTCGACTACATAACACTTCACCATTGTTTGGGCCTAGAGGAAGGCATTGGGAAGTAATAAGTAAATGATGGGTTGCTAGAGTGACAGAAGCTTAAACCCTAGTTTATGCGTTGCATCGTAAGGGGCTGATTTGGATCCACTAGTTTCATGTTATGGTTAAACTTTGTCTTAATTCTACTTTCGTAGTTGCCGATGCTTGCGAGAGGGGTTAATCATAAGTGGTATGTTTGTCCAAGTAAGGGCAGCACCCAAGCACCGGTCCACCCACATATCAAACTATCAAAGTAGCGAACGCGAATCATATGAATATGATGAAAACAAGCTTGACAGAAATTCCCATGTGGCCTCGGGAGCACTTCACCTCCTATAAGAGTTCGTTCAGGATTGTCCCTTGCTACAAAAGGGATTGGGCCATATTTCTGCACCTTTGTTACTATTGTTACTTGCTACTTGCTACAAATCATCTTATCACAACTATCTGTTACCGATAAGTTCAGTGCTTGCAAAGAATACCTTGCTGAAAACCACTTGTCAGATCCTTCCGCTCCTCATTGGGTTTGACACTCTTACTTCTCGAAAGGACTACGATAGATCCCCTACACTTGTGGGTCATCAAGACTCTTTTCTGGCACCGTTGCCGGGGAGTGAAGCGCCTTTGGTAAGTGAAATTTGGTAAGGAAACATTTATATAGTGTGCTGAAATTTATTGTCACTTGTCACTATGGAAACTAATCCTTTGAGGAGCTTGTTCGGGGTATCTTCACCTCGAACGGAAACAGAAGGAGTTGCTCCTCAACCTGCTGCACCTACTGAAAATACTTGTTATGAAATTCCTTTGGGTATGCTAGAGAAACTATTAGCTAATCCTTTTACAGGAGATGGAACATCACATCCCGACTTGCATCTAATCTATGTACATGAAGTTTGTGGTTTATTTAAGCTTGCAGTTTGCCCGAGGATGAGGTCAAGAAGAAGGTCTTTCCCTTATCTTTGAGGGATAAAGCATTGACATGGTATAGGCTATGTGATGATACTGGATCATGGAACTACAACTGATTCAAATTGGAATTTCATCAAAAGTTTTATCCTATGCATTTGGTACATCGTGATTGGAATTATATCTATAATTTTTTGCATCATGATAGAGAAAGTATCGCTCAAGCTTGGGGGAGGCTTAAATCAATGTTATATTCATGCCCCAACCATGAGCTCTCGAGAGAAATTATCATTCAGAACTTCTAATGTCGGCTTTCTCATGATAATCGTACCATGCTTGACACTTCTTGTACCGGTTTTTTATGAAGAGAGATATTGACTTCAAATGGAATTTATTGGAAAGAATTAAACGCAACTCTGAAGATTGGGAGTTTGATGAAGTTAAGGAGTGAGGTATGAATCTCAAGTTCCATTGCGTTAAATCCTTTGTCGAAATAAATACTTTTTGTGATTTTAGCGCTAAATATGGACTTGATTCTGAGATAGTAGCTTCATTGTGTGAATCATTTGCTGCTCATATTGATCTCCCTAAAGAGAAGTGGTTTAAATATCATCCTCCCTTAGAAGTCAATGTAGTTAAACCTAATCCAGTTGAAGAGAAAGTCATTTCTTATAATGATCCTATTGTTCCTAGTGCTTACATTGAGAAACCACCTTTCCTTGTTAGAATAAAGGATCATTCCAAAGCTTCAACTGTGATACGTAGGGGCTACATTAGAACACCTACACCCCCTTGAGCAAATTAGAGTTGAACCTAGCATTGCTATTATCAAAGATCTCCTGTCCGACAATGTTGATGGCCATGATATTCACTTCTGTGAAGATGCTGCTAGAATTGCTAAACCCCATGCTAGAGACAAACATAGGCCTGTTGTTGGCACGCATGTTATTTCTGTTAAGATAGGAGATCATTGTTATCATGGTTTATGTGACGTGGGTGCTAGTGTTAGTGCAATACCTCAATCTTTATATGATGAAGTTAAATAAGAGATTGCACTTGTCGAGATGGAACCTATTGATATCACTATTCAGCTTGCCAATAGAGATACTATCTGCCCTTTGGGAATTGTTAGGGATGTTGAAGTCTTGTGTTGTAAAACTAAGTATCGTGCTGATTTTTCGGTCTTGCTACCACGCAAGATAGCTTTTGTCCCATCATATTTGCCAGACATTTCCTCAATATTGTCAATGCTCATATTGACTGTAAGAAGCAAACTTTCACTGTTGGCTTTGAAGGAGTGTCACATGAGTTCTCCAAGTTTGGTAGACAACCTCTTGAAAAATAATTGTCTAGTAAGGATGAAATTATTGCTCTAGCCTGTATTGTTGTGCCTCCTACTGATCCTTTAGAGCAATACTTGCTTGATCATGAAAATAATATGCATATGGATGAAAGGAATGAGAAAAATAGAGTCATCTTTGAACAACATCCTATCCTTAAGAATAATTTGCCTGTTGAACTGCTTGGAGATCCACCCCCACCAAAGGGTAATCCTGTGTTTGAGCTTAAGCAGTTACCTGATACTATTACGTATGCTTATCTCAATGAAAAAGAGATATATCCTGTTATAATTAGTGCTAGCCTTTCAGAGCATGAAGAAAAGAAGTTATTAAAAACTCTGAGGAAGCACCGTGCTGCTATTGGATAAACTCTTGACGATCTTAAGGGCATTAGTCCCACTCTATGCCAGCACAAAATAAAAACCTACCTTGATTCCAAACCAGTTGCCGATCATCAATGGAGATTAAATCCTAAGATGTAAGAGGTAGTAAGAAAAGAAATACTAAAGCTCCTGGAAGCAGGTATTATCTATCATGTTGCTCATAGTGATTGGGTGAGTCTGGTGCATTGCGTCCCTAAGAAGGGAGGTATTACCGTTGTCCCTAATGATAAAGATGAATTGATCCCACAGAGGATTATTACTGGCTATAGGATGGTGATTGATTTTAGGAAATTGAATAAAGCCACTAGGAAAGATCATTACCCTTTGCTTTTTATCGATCAAATGCTAGAAAGACTGTCTAAACAGACACATTTCTGCTTTCTAGATGGTTATTCTGGTTTCTCCCAAATACCTATTGCACAATCTGATCAGGAGAAACCACTTTTACCTGCCCTTTCGGTACCTTTGCTTACAGACGTATGCCTTTTGGCTTATCTAATGCACCCGCTACCTTTCAAAGATGTATGATGTCTATATTCTCTGACTTCTGTGAAAAGATTGTTGAGGTTTTCATGGATGACTTCTCCGCTTATGGGTCTTCTTTTGATGATTGCCTCAGCAACCTTGATCTAGCTTTGTAGAGATGTAAATATACCAATCTTGTCTTGAATTGGGAGAAGTTCCACTTTATGGTTAATGAAGGCATCGTCTTAGGACATAAAATTTCTGAAAGAGGTTTTGAAGTCGATAAGGCTAAGGTTGATGCGATCGAGAAAATGCCATGCCCTAGAGATATCAAAGGTATAAGAAGTTTCCTTGGTCATGCTGGTTTCTATAGAAGGTTCATTAAGGACTTTTCTAAGATTTCTAGGCCTCTTACCAATCTCTTGCAAAAGGATATTCCTTTTGTTTCTGACGATGAAAGTGAGGACGCCTTCGAAATACTTAAAAAAGCCTTGATAACTGCGCCTATTGTTCAATAACCTGATTGGAACTTACCTTTTGAAATCATGTGTGATGCTAGTGATTATGCTGTTGGTGCTGTTATAGGACAAAGAGTTGATAAGAAGTTGAATGTTATTCATTATGTTAGTAAAACTCTAGACAGTGCCCAAAGAAACTATGCTACTACTAAAAAGGAATTTTTAGGAGTCGTGTTTGCATGTGAAAAGTTCAGATCTTACATAGTTGATTCCAAAGTCACTATTCACACTGATCATGCTGCTATTAACTATCTCATGGAAAAGAAAGATGCTAAACCTAGACTTATCAGATGGGTTCTCTTGCTACAAGAATTTGATTTGCAAGTTGTTGACAGGAAGGGTGCTGAGAACCCCGTAGCAGATAACTTGTCTAGGTTGGAGAATGTTCTTGATGACCCACAACCTATTGATGATAGCTTTCCTGATGAGCAATTGAATGTCATCAATGCTTCACGTAGTACACCGTGGTATGCTGATTATGCAAATTATATCGTTGCCAAATATATACCACCTACTTTCACATATCAGCAAAAGAGGAAATTCTTCTTTGATTTGAGACATTACTTCTGGGATGATCCTCACCTTTATAAGGAAGGAGTAGATGGTGTTATTAGATATTGTGTACCTGAGCATGAACGGGGACAGATCCTACAAAAGTGTCACTCCGAGGCTTACGGAGGACACCATGCGGGAGATAGAACTACACACAAGGTATTGCAATCAGGTTTCTATTGGCCTACTCTCTTCAAGGATGCACGTAAGTATGTCTTGTCTTGTGATGAATGTCAAAGAATAGGTAATATCAGTAAATGTCAGGAAATGCCTATGAACTATTCGCTTGTGATTGAACCATTTGATGTTTGGGGTTTTGATTATATGGGACCTTTTCCAAAATCCAACGGGTATACTCATATCCTAGTTGTTGTTGATTACGTTACTAAGTGGGTAGAAGCTATCCCAACTAGTAGTGCTGATCACAACACCTCTATCAGGATGCTTAAAGAAGTTATTTTCCCTAGATTTAGAGTCCCTAGATATCTAATGACTGATGGTGGTTCACATTTCATTCATGGTGCTTTCCGTAAAACGCTTGCTAAGTATGATGTCAACCATAGAGTTGCATCTCCCTATCATCCTCAGTCCAGTGGTCAAGTAGAGCTAAGTAATAGAGAGATTAAACTAAATCTGCAAAAGACTGTTAATAGGTCTAGAAAGAATTGGTCTAAGAAGCTTGATGATGCACTGTGGGCTTATAGAACTGCTTATAAGAATCCCATGGGCATGTCTCCGTAAAAAAATGGTTTACGTTAAAGCATGTCATTTACCTCTTGAGCTAGAGGATAAGGCTTATTTGTCAATCAAAGAGCTCAACTTTGATTTCAAAATTGCTGGTGAGAAGAGGTTATTTGATATTAGCTCACTTCATGAATGGAGAGCTCAGGCATATGAAAATGCCAAGTTGTTCAAAGAAAAGGTTAAGAGGTGGCATGATAAAAGGATAAAAAAACGTGACTTCAATGTAGGTGATTATGTCTTGCTATACAATTCTCGTTTAAGTTTTTTTGCAGGCAAACTTCTCTCTAAATGGGAAGGTCCTTACATTGTTGAGGAAGTATATCGTTCCGGTGCCATCAATATCAACAACACGGAAGGTAATTTTCCGAGAGTGGTAAATGGGCAAAGAATCAAGCATTATATCTCAGGTACTCCCATAAATGTTGAAAGCAATATTATTAATACCATAACTCCGGAGGAGTACATAAGGGATATTTATCAGCCTATTTCAGACTCCGAAAACGAAGAGGTATGTGATTCGGTAAGTAAACCGACCCCAAAACTTTTCCAGTAGGAATTTTTATCCGTTTTGGAATTTTTAGAAAAATAGAAAAATTTAAATTAGTCCGGAAAGTGCACGAGGAGGCGACAAGCCTGCTAGGCGTGGCCTACCCCCCAGGCCGTGCCTAGGGGTCTTGTGGGCACCTCGTGTGCCTCCCGGACTCCGTTTTCTTGCGGAGTACTCCTTGTGGTCGGGAAAAAGTCATTATATATTCTCCCTAAAGGTCTGACCCTCGTCTCACGCTTTTATCCTCTGTTTTCGTTTCGAGCCTGTTTCTGCCACAGATTTAGGGCAAGGATGTCGTCTCAGGAATCTGTCGGGGAGAACGATCTCCCTCAAGTCTATGAAGAAGTAAATGCTAATCTGAAAAGAATGGAGGTCATGTGGAGGTCAAGGAAAGGCTGCTTGAAGAAAATAAGGGCAAAATTAAGGAGGAGAATCTGGCATTGGACGAATGGCAATCTGTGCTCAACAAGGAAGGAGCTAAGGAAGAGGATTTTCTCCAACCCTATCTCCACCTTTTACCTCCATCCTTGATCAAACTCTTGAGGTTATGTGAAATAACTCGTGTTCGTAATACTTATCTCACCCGGGAAGTTGTTTTGCTGGAGAAACATATCACAGAACTCCAAGGTATAAATCAAAGATTGATGGCCCTCTTGGATTCAAAAGACAGGACAACTCCACCACCATTACCTTCAAAGGAAGACAACTAAGCACGGGTAAGGGCAATCCCCTTGGCTTGTGCCAAGCTTGGGGGAGTTGCCCCGGTATCGTATCACCATCACATCTTTTTTCCTTTACCTTTTCTTAGTTCGATTCTTTTTGGTTTTATCTTTCTCTAGTAGAATGAAGTTCTTAGTGTTCTAGGCTTGAGTTTTGCTTTGTGTCACCCCCAATGTATTCGAGTTCGTGAGTCATATAATAAAGAGTGTTTTAGTTAAGGGCCTTGCTTCATGCCATGATCTAAAGAAAAGAATGATAAAAGAACAAAAGCATTAGAGGTCATGTAATGATCTTATGGGAAGTGATGGCTCCACATATAATAAGAATGTTGATTGAAACTTGTTGTGGGTGGACAAACGTAGACCTTGGTCTTGGTTGCAATTAATAGGAAGTAATAAAGAAAGAGAGGTTCACATATAAATATATCATCTTTGACACCGTCTATAATTGTGAACACTCATTAAACTATTACATGCTTAGAAGTAGATGTTGGACAAGGAAGACAACATAATGAATTATGTTTGCTTGGTTCCGAACAATGTTATATGACTAGAGATCCCTTAGCATGTGAGGATTGCTTCCACCTCATATCAGCCAAAACTTCCGCACTAAGTAGAGATACTACTTGTGCATCCATAAACCTTCAACCGAGTTTTGCCATGAGTGTCCACCATACCTACCTATGGATTGAAGAAGATCCCTCACGTAAGTTGTCATCGGTGCAAGCAATAAAAAAATTGCTCCCTAAATATGTATGATCTATTAGTGTGTGGAAAATAAGCTTTTTACGAACCTGTGATGAGGAAGACGAAAAAGCGACAGACTGGATAATAGAGTTCTTTATCACACGAGGCAATATAAAGTGACGTTCCTTCGCACTAAGAGGTCCCACATCCAAACCTCAAAAGTGCCTGACAACCTCCGCTTCCCTCAGCGAAGGGCCTATCTTGTACCTTTACTTTTTGTCCTTAAAAGTGTCATGGTGATCGACACCAATTCCTTATTTCGCTTTTTATCTTGGCTAACGTCATATGCTAGGGAAAGATCTATATTCATATGTCAGCTTGGAAGTAAGTATTCATGAATTATTATTATTGACATTACCCTTGAGGTAAGTAGTTGGGAGGCGAAACTATAAGCCCCTATCTTTCTCTATGTCCAACTGAAACTTTGATCTCATGAGTACCACGCGAGTTTTAGCAATTGTAGAAGACGAAAGGATGATTGAGTATGTGAATTTGCTTTGCAAGCTCTTATTTGACTCTTTCCGATGTTATGATAAATTGCAATTGCTTCAATGATTAAAGGCTATTTGGTTGTCAATTCTCAATAAGGTTCTTGATCCATACATTACTTTGTGAAGGAATTATCACTTTAGCATAAGAGATTATATGACGTTATTGCTATTCTATTTATGATCATGATGCCTGCATGTCCGTATTTTGTTTTGTCGACACCTCTATCTCTAAACATGTGGGCATATTTATTGATCTCGGTTTCCGATTGAGGACAAGCGAAGTCTAAGCTTGCGGGAGTTGATACGTCCATTTTGCTTCATGCTTTTATGTTGACATTTATCCCTTTATGGGCTGTTATTACAATTCACGGTACAATACTTATCCTTTTCTCTCTTATTTTACAAGGTTTACATGAAGAGGGAGAATGTCGGCAGCTGGAATTCTGGTCTAAAAAAGGAGCAAGTTTGAGATACCTATTCTGCTCAACTCCAAAAGCCGTGAAAATCAACGAGGAATTATTTTGGATTTAAAAAAAAATACTGGGTCGAAGAAGTACCAGAGGGGAGCCACCAGGAGGCCACAAGCCTACTAGGCGGAGCCTACCCCCTTGGCCTCAACTAGGGGGCTTGTGGGCCCCCTGTTGCCCCTCTAGCTCCCATCTTTTGCTATAAGGAGGGTTCCATTCCAGAAAAAATCAGGAGGAAGCTTTTGGGTAGGGATCGCCGCCACCACGAGGAGGAACTTGAGCAGAACCAATCTAGAGCTTCGGCAGGGCCGTCCTGCGGGGGAAACTTCCCTCCCGGAGGGGGAAATCGTCGCCATCGTCATCACCAACACTCCTCCCATCGGAGGGGACTCATTACGATCAAAATCTTAATCAACACCACCTCATCTCCAAACCCTAGTTCATCTCTTGTAACCAATCTCCATCTCACGACTCTGATTGGTACTTGTAAGGTTGCTAGTAGTGTTAATTACTCTTTGTAGTTGATTCTAGTTGGATTATTCGGTGCAAGATTATATGTTCAGATCCTTGATGCTATTCAATACCTCTCTGGTCATGAACATAATTATGCTTTGTGAGTAGTCACTTTTGATCCTGAGGACATGGGATAAGTCTTGCTATAAGTAGTCATGTGAATTTGGTATTCGTTCGATATTTTGATGTGTTGTATGTTGTCTCTCCTCAAGTGGTGTTATGTGAACGTCGACTACATAACACTTCACCATTGTTTGGGCCTAGACGAAGGCATTGGGATGTAATAAGTAGATGATGGGTTGCTACAGTGACAGAAGCTTAAACCCTAGTTTATGCGTTGCTTCGTAAGGGGCTGATTTGGATCCACTAGTTTAATGCTATGGTTAGACTTTGTCTTAATTCTTCTTTCATAGTTGTGGATGCTTGCGAGAGGGGTTAATCATAAGTGGGATGTTTGTCCAAGTAAGGGTAGCACCCAAGCACCGGTCCACCACATATCAAACTATCAAAGTAGGAAACGCGAATCATATGAATATGATGAAAACTAGCATGACAGAAATTCCCATGTGTCCTCGGGAGTGCTTCACCTCCTATAAGGGTTCGTCCAGGCTTGTCCCTTGCTACAAAAGGGATTGGGCCATCTTGCTGCACCTTTGTTACTATTGTTACTTGCTACTTGCTACAAATCATCTTATCACAACTATCTGTTACCGATAATTTCTGTGCTTGCAGAGAATACCTTGCTGAAAACCACTTGTCAGATCCTTCTGCTCCTCGTTGGGTTCGACACTCTTACTTATCGAAAGGACTACGATAGATCCCCTACACTTGTGGGTCATCAGCGCCCCCTGTTGGCTTTGCACTAACAAGTGGCCCCCTCTGGTATATTTTCTCTCCATAAATTCACATATATTCCACAAAATTTCCTTGTGAAGTTTGAGGCCATTTGGAGTCGAGTGAATTTTCAGCTTTTTTCTTGGTTTTCAGGTTCAGAATTCCAATATCCGATAATTTCCCTCTTTGTGATGTACCTTGTAAATTCATAGAGAAAGGGCATAAGAATTGTATCATTAAGTGGAATAATGACCAAGAATAACATAAACATCAATAGGAAATCATGATGCAAAATGGATGTATCAACCCCCCCTCCAAGCATAGACCTTGCTTGTGCTCTAGCAAAAGCCGAACTCAATAATTATGACCTCATATTTTGAGAGACATGTGTTGATAAAAATAGAATACAGACATGGGAGCAACATGAATATTAACATAGCAGTAAGTTTTTCATCATACGACTTCTCATAAACAAGTAACTATCTATCCACAATTGTTGAAGTGTGAAAAATAAACTTTATTGACAATTAACAAACTATTTTCTTAGTCATTGAGGCAATACCAATTCATCATATATCAGAGAAGTGTATATGTAAGAACTTACATTTTAGCAAGTTCAAAAACTCAACTATCATTTAGTTTTCTATGATTGTTGACACTCATTGCATATTTTTAGAGGTAACGCCTACATCGAACACATAGGAAGATAGAGGATTTATTGTTTTCGCCACCCAAGTTATTTACCTCAAGGAAAATGTCAACAATAATGACTCATGATCACCTACATCCAATTGGATACATATATGTGGATCTTTCCCTAACACATGATGCCTGCCAACCAGAGAATTAATAGGTAGGAATCGGATAAACATTAATAAGTCTTGCATAAAAGTTAATACATGAAGGTAAAATATAGGTCCTTCACAAAGGAACATCACTTTGTATTGCCACTAATGATAGCAACCATTATTATGCAGTGAGACATCTCCAACATATCTAATTTTTTTGATTGTTTCATGTTGTTATATTATCATCTTAAGATACTCTTTGGGTCATAATGCACCAATTTATATTATTTTTTAGAACTAACCTATTTACCCAGTGCCTAGTGCCAGTTGTTATTTTTTCTGTGGTTTGTTTTCCAGGTTTTCAGTACCAAACGAAGTCCAATTTCCAAAAGAATACTTGGAATCTTTGGGAGGAGACCTAAAGCCACACGAGAAGCCCACAAGGCAACATAGCATGACTCGGAGAGGGGATTGGTCGCCCCCTGATGCCTTATCTCTCCTTTATGGCCCCTCTTGACTCATTCTCTGTCCTATAAATTCCCAAATATTCTAGAAACCCTAACGATATCCACGAAACACTTTTTCCGCTACCGCAAGTCTCTATTCCACGATGACCCCATCTGGAGCTTCGTTCCGACTCTCTGCTGGAAGGGGGATCGATCATGGAGGGCCTCTTCATCAACCTTGGTGCCCTTGTGATGATGTGTGAGTAGTTCAGCACAGACCTATGGGTCCATAGTTAGTATTTATATGCATCTCTCTCTCTCTCTCTTGATATTCAATCCAATGATGATCGCATCTTCACTTTGATCTATCCGATGTAATTCTTTTGTACGACATGTTTGTTGGGATCCAATGAATTTAGGGTTTATGTTCAGATTATTCATGAAATGTATTTGAATCTTCTCCGAGTTTTATGATTCTTATTTTCATGATCATCATAGATTCGTAAATCTATCTGATATATTGAATTGCTTTGGCCAAGTAGTTTGATCGTTCTTAAGTGGTAGATGTGCGTTGTAGTTGGTTCAACCTGGCAAAATTATATATCCCACTGACAGAAAGGGACAAGATGCATCTTTATGTTTCTTCCAATAGGGATAAAAAGATTGGATTTATTCATATTGATAGAGTTTACTTTGTTTACATCATGTCATCGTTCCCCAAGCATTACTGTGTTTATTTAATACTATTGAAACATGTTGGATAGTGGTCGATGGGTTGAGTAATATTAGTAGGTGCAAGCAGGAGTCAGGCTATTTTGTTATGGACGTGATGCCTATATACACATGATCATTCCCATGAAAAATCGCACAACTATCCGATGTTCTATGATTTGCCCAACAAAAATTTGTTTATCCACCATATGTTGCTTTCACGAGAGATGCCACTAGAGAACACTATGCCCCTCGGGTCTATTCACTTATATATTCAGAAAACTTATAATTTCCTCATTATTATTATTTAAATTTTATTTTATTTTGCAAGTCACAACTATCTACAAATATTTACACACCTCATCTGCTTGCAAATTACGAGATCAAGGGGATTGACAACCCTCTTGCCTAGGTTGGTTGCAAGTTGTTTGTTCTTTTGTGCGCAACTGCTGAAGACGGTTGAAGATTGATATTCCTATTGGTTTCATAAACCTTGGTTTCTTAATCGAGGGAATTACTTACCCGCACTGAGCTGTGATAACCCGCTCCTATTCACGGAAAATCCAATGCAGATGACAAGTATCTAGATGGACTTTTGGCGTCATTGCTGGTGAATATCATCACCAAATATCAAGTAACTTCACTCAAATGATCATTCACTTATTCTTCTTTTTATTTTATATTATATGTTGCTTGCTTAAAGAAATAAAGAATAAAAATATATTTACCTTTGCTTGCTTAGCTTGTCACTAGCTTGCACCTTCCCTCTCTAGTTTACTTATCATGCTTGTTACTTTACTTACTCAGTCACCATGTCTCAAGATACCATTAAACTGTGTGAATTATCAAATACTAACAATAATGATTTTACTAGCACTCGAATACCGCCTCCAATACTGCGAATGCCTTTGATATTAATGTTGCATTGGTGAATCTCGTCATGAAAGAACAATTTTTTGGGAAGTCCTAATGTGGATCCCGCTTCTCACCTGAACACCTTTGTCAAACTTTGTGATATTCAAAATAAAAAGGATGTTGATAATTATATTATGAAATTAAAATTATTTAATTTTTCACTAAGACATAAAGCTAAGACATGGTTTTCATATTTACCACGTAATAGTATTGGAACATGGGATAAGTGTGAATATGCTTTTATTGCCAAGTATTTTCCTCTCGCTAAGATCATCTCGCTTAGAAATCAAATAATAAAATTTAAATAGAAAGATCATGAACATATTGCACAAGCGTGGCAGAGGATGAAATTAATGATTAGAAATTTCCCTACGCATGGTTTAAACTTGTCCAAGATTATCAAAAATTTATATGCGGGACAAAACTTTGTATCTAGAAATCTGGTAGATTCTGCCGCAGGTGCTACCTTAATGGAGGTGAAATTAGGAGAGGCCATCAAACTTTTGGACAACATCCTGGCAAACTATTCTCAATGACATACCGAAAGAGCTCCAACTGGTAAGAAGGTAAATTCTGTTGAGGAAGTTTCTACCTTGAGTGAAAAAGTGGATGCTCTTATGAATTTGGTTGCTCATAAAAAGGCTCATGTTGATCCCAATTACATGTATTTTTATACTTTGATTTATAAAAATAATAATTCCATTGATGTGAATTTTATCTCCTGAAATAATTTAAATAACAAAGCATTTAGGGGTAATTTCAATGCTAGGCCATATGCGAGAAATCCTTCTAGTGTTTATGGCAATTCTTATGGTAATCCTTCTAACAATAATAAAAAAATTATCCTCTCATCTTGAAAATACTATTAAATTATTTATTAATTGTCAAAAAGTTTTCCATACTATGGTAGAGGAAAAGAGGCATACGGTCGATACTTTGGCTAAGAACATGATAAAATTGCTGTTGATGTAGAAACTCTTAAAAGTAAAGCTTTCCCACCCAAGCATAATTTTAATGATACTATTAAATCGATCCAAATATCTATGAATGAAAGTAGGGAGAGGACCGCTAAGTTGAAAGCTAAGCGGGAATTCCTAGAAAATGCTCTCCCACTCGATTTTCACCAAAACCATGATTAAGATCTTAAAATGATTGGCACTTCTCCTATTGAATCTTTATTTACTTCTTTGAAATTTAATTAAAAAGGGACTGGAGATGAGTCAACTTTAGCTTGTGAGCATCCTGTTTTCTTGGAGAGTGATGATTCTAATGCTAAAACTTAAAAAGTGGGTTTGGAGAGGTCAAAACTTTAAGTAGTGCTGTTACCACTATTTTGGATTACAAGGACTTTAATTATGAAGGCTGATCTTTAATATAATGTATTTCCTTGTCGCAATCCATTATTATCTCACCCTATGCTTATGAAAAAACAAGGCTTTCACTAATCATATAGTGGAAACGCTGATAAAAGCATATGATGAGAAACTTGAACTTGAAGTTTCTATTCCTAGAAAATTGCATGATGAGTGGGAAGCTACTATCAAAATAAAGATAAAAAAATATGAGTGCAATGCTTTTTGTGCCTTGGTGTTAGTGTTTCAACAATACCCGAATGTCTATCTGATGTTCTTGGTCACACTAATATTCAAGACTGTTCCCTAAACTTGCATCTTGCAGATTCTACCATTAAGAAACTCTTAGGTAGAATTAATGATTTTCTAATTATTTAAAATAAAAATTACGTGCTTCTACATTTCATTGTTCTTGATATTGATTGGAATCTAACTTCTCCAGTAATACTTGGAAGACCCGTGCTACGAACTATAGGTGCAATTATTGATATGAAACATGGAAACATATGGTTCGAGTTTCCATTAAAAAAGGGATGTTACAATTCCCTAGAAAGAGAATCAAACCACCTTATGAATCTATCACGAGGGTTACTTACACATTGTGTGTTAAAGATGACATCACTTGATCATATGCATTATGCCTAGCTAGGGGCATAAAACAATAGCGCTTGTTGGGAGGCAACCCAATAGTTATTTTCATTTTTTTTGTTTTACTTTATACTTAGGTGTGATGACATGATTATTGCCTCCATAATTATTGTGTTTTATGTTTAAATTAGTTCCTATACCAAGTTAAACCCTTGGGATGACTTGTATGATAAGTATAATTGATATGGTGCAAAAATAGAAACTTTCCCGTCCAGTGCGTAATTTCTTTGATCTTACTAGAATATATTTATAAGCTGGTTTTTTACAAAGTATTTATGTACAAATTACTCAGATATTCCAAATTGTTCAGAATTTTTTGACTTACAGAAGTATAGGTCCATTACAGATTACTAAGAGTGTACTGTTTTGGACATATTTTGTTTTTGCTTGCCTAGTTTGCTTGTTTGGATGATGCTATGTATTGTATCAGGGGGAATACGACATGGAGAAGTTAGACTAAAGTACATATTATGAAATAATGGAATAAGAATAAATTTACAAAAGTACCTAAGTATTTGTTTTGTTGCTGATACTAACGGATCTCACAAAGTATTGTTAAGTTTTGTGTGATCGAAGTTTTCATGTTTTGGGTATTATCGCAATGGACAATGGAATTAGCAGTAGGAAGAGCCTAAATTATGGGGATTCCCAAGACATCCCAAGGAAATATTATTTGAATACTCAAGCATCTAAAATTGGGGATGCCCCGAAAGGCATCCCATCTTTCGTCTCAATCCATCGGTATGTTAGTTGAAGCTACATTTTCATTCATCACATGATATGAGTTTTGCTTCGAACGTCCTTTGATTTATTTTGATTTTTAGTTTTAGTTTATCACAATCATCTTTTGCTGGACACACCAACCTGAGAGAGATACACATCTATCATGATTTGTTAGGATACTCTTTGTGGTTCACTTATACCTTTTGAGCTAAAGAATTGCTCTAGTACTTAACCAATATCTTTTTGAGCACAATGGCATGTAAACTTTATAGAAATATTGTAACTCTGGTTCTTCACTTATATTTGTTTGAGATTTAATAAACAGTAGCGGTTATTTGTGAGGGTCATAAATCCAGTCCAATAATAGTAAGTATCTCAAGGATGATAATCAAAGCCATCGTGTAGCACATAAAGAGAAATTGTGGGTTAATGATATTGATGTGGTAATATGAGAAATATGTGAGTGCATCATTGTTGATTCATAGAATTAGCGGTATTAAGAGGTGTTAATTCCTTGTTTCACTGAATAATAAAAAGGTATGGCAGGGATGTGTGAGCATTTCTTTTCCTTGTTGAAATCCTAGTGTTGTTTCGACTCGGAGTCGCGTGATGGTTAATTCCTCTGAACTCTCTCCCTCCGGGCATGCGGGTAGTGCTTTAATTTATGATCATCATTATTATAGCATTGTCCCAGCGAGGAAAGGATGATGGAGACTATGATTCCCCAACAAGTTGGGAAGAGACTCCACACGAAAAATGAAAAAATGGTGGAGGCCAAATGAGCCCACCATAAAAAAAGAATGAGAGAAAGAGAGAAGGGACTTTGCTACTATATATCCTTCACCACACTTGTGCATCAAAGTTGCATGGTGTTCCTCATGTAGAATGTCTCATGATATGTCATTTTCATATCCTAGTGGGATTCATATAATCATTACTATAAACTTAGCTTGGAAATTCCAATGACGGGCTTCCTTAAATGCCCGAGGTCTTCATGACCAATCAATTCGGGATGCCTTCAGTTTGTGATAGACTAGTTGAAGCACCCCTGTGGGGTTAATATCTTTCAGAAAGCCGTGCCCGCGGTTATGTGGCAACTTGGAAACTTTGTTTAACATATGTTTCTAGGTAACTTGAAGTAAACTTAACTAAAATATGCCAACTGTGTGCGTAACCATGTCTGTCTCTTTCGTGAGCTCCCTCTCCGATTGAGGACACAGTGGGGTTATGAATCACGTAAGTAGGTGTTGAAGATCACTTAGTGGTCATCAGGTAGCTCACTACCGTCATGCTTAGACCACTCACTTTACATTGTGTTCTCGTAAGTTAGCCACGATACATGCTTAGTGCTGCTGCAACCTCAACACTTAACCTTCCACGCCCAATAACTTAATTAGTTCCGGTATCATGGTTGCAAGATTGCTAAGTCCTTGTGGCTCACAGATTACTACAACACCATAGGTCTAGGTACAACAGATCCAGAGGTGTTTCGCGCTATGCAGCTTTAGTGGGAGTTCGATGAAGGAAGTGGACGAATGTACAAGACGTACCCCGATGATTAGAGGACCTTGGTCGTCTCCTCGGCTAGCGACATAGATAATTGCAATTTTATCGTTTACCTTGTCCGAGTCGGACCCTGTATTATGGATGATGATGGGGTCGTACATTAGGGGTAGACCTACGGACCTGCTTCTCTAGGCCCACTTAGGACCCCTTATGAACATCAGTGTCCTTAAAGTCACTGGTGTAAGCTCGACCTCACTCGGTACATCGTAAGTTCACTCGGACTGCCTCGAGTTACTCGGATCACCTTGTATCAGTCAGATCCATCCTTGCACTCGGACCACAGCAAGGTGAAGGCACTGAAGATACTGCAACTGCTAAGGACTTAATCCATCACAAGAAGTGCAGTGAAGACCCGCGTTACCAATAATGCCAAGAGTTATTGCTACCGTTTCTAGCACCGAAGATACTACAACTGCTAAGGACTTAATCCATGAGAAGAAGTGCAGTGAAGACCCGCGTTATCAATAATGCCAAGAGTTATAGCTACCGTTTCTAGTAACTTCCCTATTTATTAGCATTAACTCACCTTGTAATGAAGCTCTATCGGTCGTGGCATTTACCATATGACGCTCCCTCGGGCTCCTGCTCAAGGGTTCATCACCTTGTAATCTTTCACAACCCATAAGCAAACATGAGCCTTAGGGCTCGAGACGTAGGGTTGTTACCACTTTCGATTGGGGCTTCAACTTCTACATCCAAGTGTATCCACTACGCCTAGTTAGACGTCACCCCTTTGTTCATACCCCTAGGTACTATTGTCAAGGTCATTTCGACGATAGTTGGTGCCACCGTGGGGCTGCATGTCTAGCAAATCCAGCATAGTTGGAGATTTATTGCATTTTTGTCAACATGATGACACTCAGCGAAGAGATCCTCTTTGGTTCCCTCAACTTCATCGTCGATGGCTCGGTGTTGTGGCAGGTTGCGCCACTGGACATCAACGCCCTCCCTGCATGAGGTATGTCACATTTCAGCGCAGTCGTGCATGCAGTCCTCGTCCGGCAGCCATTGGTGCCATATCACTCTACACCCCCGTACCCCGCTGCTGTATACCGCAAGCGCTCCGAGCGCTCATGGATGCAGCGGCGGATCAAGCATGCCATGGACAATCAGGCCAATTCCAGTCAGGTGTCCATGCTCGGCTCCGATGAGCCCATCGTCAGCCTCTTCTCGTCATCAAGCGAGGATTCACTCGGCGACTCCGACTGCGAAAGCAGCAGGGGTGCCGCCAAGATCCTAATAGCCAACACCAACAGGGAAGGCAACACAGGTTGCTCCGCAGAGAATTCTACGGTGCATGAAGGCGGAGAGCGCCGCCATGGCGACTGGAGCTACCACATTCCACATCCGCTAACCGAGCAAGAGCTGGAGGAACTTTGGCGGAGGAGCGACCAAGCTCTCCGCACACCCATCACCGGTAACAACCCGGAGGAGGTCGTGCTGGAGAACATGTGTGTGGCCAAGCTGGCCGAGCGCGAGTGACTAGAGTGACTCCAGCAGTCGCTCGATACTCGGGCCGCAAGGGACCAGCCGAATCCAGCCGCAGTCGCAAGCAGTTGTTTCCGAACGATCTCGAGCTTCACATCGAGGTGATGCGGACACCTTTGTTGAACCTGGCCATAGCCACTCAGATTGCTGATTCAATTCAGCCGAGTCATAGCATGGCCGGGTACAACATTCGACAGATCCAGGCTCTGTTGAAGACTTCCATGCTACTGAAGTCCACAATGTTACAGTTGCGACATCGCATTCACAACAAGTCCGTCCAGGCAAACACCATGCAATCGTCTCATAGCCCCCACATGCAAAGATGGCGCCAAAGGTCTCCTCCTCTTCTGACAGGTCTACATGGAGACCAGAGGCAAGGTCACCGAGACCGAAGTGGCTCACTCGATCGCCGTGCTCATGACCACATGCCAAGCCCCAATCGGCATCAGGGTAATAAGGGCAATGACTATCGGGCCCCCGAGTTCAATGCTCGGTCTATAGTCACACAACACGTGGTTGATCGGTCACGAGCTGGCCGGGGAGTGTCCGGCCTCGAGTGCTTTGGCTGACACATCCTAGAGGCAGAAATCCCCTCCAACTACCGATTGGCACGGGGATCGAAAAGTTCAATGGCGAGTCGAAGCCAGAGACCTGGCTGGAAGACTACCAAGTGGACGTCCAGATCGGCGGCGGCGATGATTAAGTCACTATGAAGCATCTACCCCTCATGTTGGAGGGGTCCGCAAGGGCGTGGCTCAATCAGGAGCCCTCCAGCAGCACCCATCGCAAAAGCGATCTCGCCTGATTGTTCGTCAATACCTTTGAGGGCACATACAAGCGCCCAGGTGGCCTGACAGAGCTACAACATTGTGTCCACAAGAGCAACGAGACTCCTAGGGAGTACATCCAGCGGTGGACCGCACTACACAACACCATTGAGAATGTCATTGAGCACTAGGCCGTGTGCACTTTCAAAGCGGGCACTCGGTATTGGGAGCTTATTCTCAAGTTTGGCCGATAAGGGGACCCGTCCCTCAGTCGGGCAATGGAAATAATCAATCTGTATGCGAATAGCGAAGAGGAAGACCGCCTCCGGAGTGGCAAAGACCGAGCCAACAAAACCCCTCAGTCGAACAACGCTGGAAAGAAGAAGAAGCGAAAAGGCGACCAATCGGGCAAAGCCGAAGTAACTGGTGTCCTAGGGAAGAGCCATAATAAATATAAGAAGAAGAAGAATGAGTGGGCTGGAAAAAAGAAGGCCGAGTCGAACAACAGCCTTTTGGACCAGCTGTGTCCGATTCATTCTCACAAGGACAAGGAGCGGGAGACCATCCCCGCCAAGCACACAGATCACGACTGCCGTGTGCTCCAGAAGGAGATGGACGGAGAGCCCTCGAGGGACAAGGAAGATGAGGTTGACCGAGCGGTCGGCTCCAGGTATCCAAACATTGAGGCGACCCTCATGATGTTTGTTCACGTTGAGAGCAAGAGCCGATTGAAGGCTATCAATCAGGAGGTGAACATGGCAGCCCCGACTGTCACAAAGTACCTCGACTAGGCGAAGAGGCCTGTGACATGAGACTAGTCGGATCACCTGGCCAACATAGCCACCCTGGGAGGCAGGTGTTGCTGGTTGATCCCGCGGTCAATGGGCTCCGACCGCGGAAAGTCCTCATGGACGGTGGCAGCAGCCTCAACATATTATCATGGACACTCTCAAATCCATGGACATCGCGTTGTCCCGGCTGAGTAAGAGTAACATGTAGTTTCACGGGGTCATACCCAGGAACAAGGCCAAATAACTTGGCCAGATCACTTTGAGCGTCGTAGTCAGCAGCGAGATTTTTTTTCACAAGGAGAGGTTGACCTTCAAAGTAGTTAACTTTCGCAACAGCTAGCACGCCATCCTGGGTAGGATCGCCTATGCACATTTCATGGCCCGCCCATGTTACATGATCACGGTGATAGGAAATTGGAAGGTTGATGAAGAGTGCCTCCAACAAGGCTCGAGGATCGCCAACAAGAAGGTCCTCGCAGCCAAGCTTCATGGGTACAAGAAGGCTGTGGACACCAGATATGTGGTCAACTCGAAGGGGCCAGCCACTGAGTATGTTTTTTAGCCGGCCGGAGAGACAAACCAGGTCCACATCCATCCCACCGACCCGAGCGCTTCCGCGACCAACATGTCCACATGGAAGCATTCTTCGAAGAGAAAGATAAATGCAAGCTCATCCAGTTCCTCCGTGAGAACTGGGATATCTTCACATGGAAGCATTCTTACATGTTGGGGGTTCCCAGGGAGCTGGCGGAGCATTGCCTCTGAGTTGGAGGACGTGGTACTGGTGCAAAACAAGAACAATTCACTCCAAATGTGTATTAACTTCAAGCACCTCAATCCGGTGGGCCCAAAGTATCACTTCCCTTTGCCCCGCATAGATCAAATTGTAGAATCGACTGCCGAATGTGAACGCCTGTCGTTCCTGGATGCGTACTCCGCGTACCACCAGATCCGAATGTATGGACCTAACAAAATAAAAACATCCTTCATCACCCCATTCGGGTGTTTTTTACATCACAATGCCATTCGGTCACAAAAACATTGGAGCTACCTTCTAGCGCATGATTCAAAAATGTGTTCGGGAACAAATCAGTCGAAGTGTCGAAGAGTACATTGACGACGTCATGGTCAAGTCCGAGAACGGTTCCCACCTCCAGGCCAACCTCGCCGAAACCTTCTCAAACCTTCGATGCTTCAGGATTAAGCTCAATCCGCCCAAATGCACCTTCGGTGTACCGGCTGGTAAGCTACTTGGTTTCCTTGTTTCCGAACGAGGTATCGATGCCAATCCTGAAAAGATCAAATCCATCGTCCAGATGAGACGGCCGGAGCGCATCCACAATGTGCGAAGGCTTACGGGCTGCCTTGCAATGCTGAGTTGCTTCATCTCAAGACTCGGTGAGAAAGCCCTGCCTCTTTATCGATTGATGAAGAAATCCTCCAGATTCGAGTGGACCGATGAAGGGTAGGGCGCATTCGACCAACTTAAAGCTCAGCTTTCCACCCAGTCGGTGTTGGCTGCTCCAAGCAGTCGGGAGCCCTTGCTCCTGTACATCGCTGCCACTAGCCAAGTTGTTACCACCGTACTCACCATAAAGTGTGAAGAAGCGGGCAAAGTTACAAGGTACAAAGGCCCATCTACTACATTTTCGAAGTGTTGACTCCTTCAAAACAAAGGTATGCACACTATAAGAAGCAGGTCTATGGGATCTACCTGACTGTAAAGAAGGTGGTCCACTATTTTCTAGATCACTCGGTCACTGTCATCAGTGACGCTCCCCTGGCGGAAATTTTGCACAATCAGTATGCAACTGGCCAAGTGCCAAATGGGAAATTGCGCTCCTACCACTTGAGATCATGTTTGAAGCCAAGAAAGCAATCAAGTCTCAAGACATGGCAGGTTTTCTTGCCGAGTGGGTAGAGCAAGAGCAATCGGCTTTAGTCGTCCCCGAGCATTGGACCATGTTCATCGATGGATCAAAAATGCTCCATGGCTCGGGGGCTAGAGTGGTCCTTGTTTCCCCCAGGGGAGATTGATTGAGCTATGTGCTCCACATTAGGGATGAAAACGGAGCAAAAACGGACGGAACTGAGTGCTATCACATTTGTTTTCATATAGTTTTGCCGAAGTGGAAACGAATATAGAAACCCCGGAAATGAATACGGAAACAGATACTACCGGAAACAGACACGGAGAAAATACAAAGCGGATACAGAAACAGAAGTGAGCGTTGACAGGAACTTTAAAACCCCTTGAATCATAAAGTAATACACACAACAGCAAAAATTAATGAATTGCTAACATGTCTACAAAATAATTTGATTATGTTAGCAACATATCCTAGTATTGTATTAGTACATAAAAATTGTGTATAGGGTCTAGGTGAGTACATATATGGTAGTATAAGTTGGGTCTCAAATGATCCATTATGCTCATTGTGTCATTGTGTGTTATTTGGTGGTTGGGCTACAAAGCAGCCGTAGGCCTATAGTAAAAATGGAAAATTCCATATTCACGGAAACAGAAAGTTCCATTTCCACATATGTTCCATCGAAAAACACTCTTCCGTTTTTGTTTCCGTTTTCACATTAAAAATTCCATTTCCATTTCTGTTTTGCAAATTTCCATTTCCGCTTTCATATTTCCACTCCGTTTTCATTTTTCCTCCGAAAAAGCAGAAATTTTCCACTCCATTTTCATCCCTACTCCACATCCACTTCGATTCGTCCAACAATGAGGCCGAGTACGACACCCTCCTATACGCTCTCTACATGGCCATCTCACTCAGCATCCGCCGATTGATGGTTTATGGCGACTCGGATCTCGTTTTCAACCAAGTAAGGAAGCAGTGGGACATCTGAAGCCCAGCAATGAAAGTCTACTGCAACGTCGTCAAAAATCAAGAGGAGAACTTCAAAGTGTTGGGACAACACCATGTGCGCCGAGCCAAGAACCAAACGGCGGACGACTTGGCAAAGATCGGGTCCACTTGGAAGATCGTTCCGAAGGGTGTGTTCCTAAAGCACCTACGCACCCCTCGGTCAAGGAGGATCCCCTCACTGAATATCCCACACAAGCAATTAGTCCGTCTAAACTGACTGAGATTGACGTCACACCCTTGGTCAACCTAATCTATGAGATGTTGGTCATCACTACCGAATGGGCACAACCTTATCTAGCTTACTTGCTCCGACAAGAGCTTCCTGAGAACGAAGAGGAAGCCTGCTAAATCATTCGACGGTCTAAAGTTTTCGAAGTACTCAGAGACAAACTATACAAGAAGGGCTTTACAGGAGTCAGCCAAAACTGCATCTCTCCGGAGGAAGGACTACTAATCCTGCACGAGATGCACTCGGGAACGTGTGGACACCATACTTCCTCTTGGACCCTGGTGGCCAAGGCCTTTCGAGCAGGTTTTTATTGGCCCCAAGCGAATGAGGTGGCAAGGGACTTGGTGGACCCATGTGTTGGGTGCCAGTTCTACTAGAATCAGTCGCACAAGCCTGCCTCTGCACCGAAGAAGATTGCGCTCACTTGGCCATTCGGAGTATGGGGCCTCGACATGATCATCCCTTTGCACACCGGGTCGAGCGGATTGATCCACCTGCTAGTTGTGGTGGATAAGTTCACCAAGTGGGTCGAAGCTAAACCCATCACTAACTTGGACGTGGCGACTGCCGTCAGCTTCATTCGGTAGATTATCTTCAGATTCGGAGTTCCTCACGGCATCATCACCAACAAAGGAACCAACTTCGACTCAGATGAGTTCCGCGAGTTTTACCACTCCTAGGGCACTCGGGTTAACTACGCCTTCGTGGTGCACCCGCAATCGAATGGGTAGGCGGAACGGGAGAATGGCATGATACTTCAAGGACTGAAGCCCCTGCTGATGAGAGACCTCAAATATTCCGTTGGCGCTTGGGTCGAAGAATTGCCATTTGTCTTGTGGGGTATGCGACCGACTCCGAATTGTTCAACCAGGCGTACTCCATTCTTCATGGTATGTGGGTCGGAAGTCGTTCTGCCGAGTGACTTACATCACAACTTTCCTCGAGTGGAGAAGTGCAACGAAGCCGAAGCTAAAGTAGCACACAAAGACAATTTGGATATGCTGGACGAAGAGAGGGAGCTAGCCCTCATTCGGTCCACGGCGTACCAACAAGACCTTCGATGCTACCATGACAAACAAGTGAGGGGTCGAGCGTTTCAAGAGGGAGGATTGCTCCTCCAACTAGACCAACCAAAACCCCACAAGCTAGCACCCCAGTGGCAAGGTCCATTCGCCATCTCTAAAGTCCTACACAATGGATCTTATCAACTATACAACATCGATAACAATGCGGAGAAACCCAGAACCTAGAACGCGGACCTGCTCTGCAAGTTCTACAAATAGAACTTTTTTTTTCATTCCTGTAATGAATCTGAATGAATAGAAGAAAAAAGTGCTTACTTTCTTGAACTATCCACAGACACTTCACTCCGGTGAAACACACCCCCAGTGGGTGGAAAATCCTTAACTGTGAACCTATTTCGCTTAAGGAAAAACCCGTCTCTAGTGCGGACAATCTCCTCTCTCGGGGGCTTAGCTGCGAACCATCTTTTGCCTAAGCCATGTTCGCAAGAACAAAACCATCTTGGTAGCCAACCTGTTTCTCCTAAGGTTGACCCTTCCCCAAGTGATCGTGGAAACCTCCACACTCGGGGGTTTAGCCGTGAACCAGCTTTCACCTAAGTTAAGGTGGTCCAAAATGAAAGCAAGAACTTCATTCAGACACGAAGATGATCAAAACAAACATTTCTGGGTAGCGAACCTGTTTTGCCTAAGATAGACCCTTCCCCGAGTGATCGTGGAAACCTCCACAGTAGGGGCTTAGCTGCGAACTAGCATTCGCCTAAGTTAAAGCGGTTATGAATGAAGGCAATATATTCATTCAGACGCCAAGATGAATAAAAAAACATTTCTTGGTAGCTTACCTATTTCGCCTAAGGTAGACCCTTCCTCGAGTGATCGTGGAAACATCCACACTCGGGGCTTAGCTGCAAACCAGCTTTCGCCTAAGTAAAAGCGGTCCCGACTGAAGGCAATATGTTCATTTGGATGCGAAGATGAACAATACAAACTTTTCTTGGTAGCGAACCTGTTTCGCCTAAGGTAGACCCTTCCCTGAGTGAGGACAGCCTCCACACTCCGGGGGCTTAGCTGCGAACCAGGCTTCGCCTCAGTTAAAACAGTTCCGAATGAAGCCAAGATCTTCATTCGGACACCAATATGAACATGACAATCATCCCAAGTAGCGATTCAGCTTTTGCCTAGGGAGAAATGATCCCGAGTGAGGACAACCTCCACACTCAGGGGCTTAGCCGCGAACCAATTTTCGCCTAAGTTAAAAATGATCCCGAGTGAGGAGAACCTCCACACTCGGGGGCTTAGCCGCGAACTAGTTTTCGCCTAAGTCACAAACGATCCCGAGTGAGGACAATCTCCACACTTGGGGGGGGGGGGGCTTAGCCGCAAACCAGCTTTCGCCTAAGTCACATAAAATCCCGTGTGAGGACTACCTGCACACTCGGGGGCTCGGACGCGAACCAGTTTTTGGCCGAGTATAAATGACCCCAAACAAAGATGAACAAGCCAATAAGATACAAACTCAGATACGGGTAAACAAGGTCATGTTTAGCTAAAGGTGTTGGAAATATGCCCTAGAGGCAATAATAAAGTGGTTATTATTATATTTCCTAGTTCATGATAATTGTCTATTATTCATGCTATAATTGTATTAACCGGAAACCGTAATACATGTGTGAATACATAGACCACAATGTGTCCCTAGTGCGTCTCTAGTTGGCTAGCTCGTTGATCAATAGATGGTCATGGTTTCCTAATCGAGGACATTGGATGCCATTGATAATGGGATCACATTATTAGGAAAATGATGTGATAGACAAGACCCTATCCTAAGCATAGCACAAGATCGTGTAGTTCGTATGCTAAAGCTTTTCTAATGTCAAGTATCATTTCCTTAGACCGTGAGATTGTGCAACTCCCGGATACCGTTGGAGTGCTTTGGGTGTATCAAACGTCACAACGTAACTCGGTGATTATAAAGGTGCACTACAGGTATCTCCGAAAGTGTGTGTTGTGTCTATACGAATCGAGACTGGGATTTGTCACTCCGTGTGACGGAGAGGTATCTCTGGGCTCACTCAGTAATGCATCATCATAATGAGATCAATGTGACTAAAGAGTTAGCCACGTGATGATGTATTACGGAACGAGTAAAGATACTTACCGGTAATGAGATTGAACAAGGTATAAGGATACCGATGATCAAATCTCGGGCAAGTATCATACCTCTAGACAAAAGGAATTGCATACGGTATTGATTGAATCACCGACATCATGTTTCATCCGATGATATCATCGTGGAACATTGGGAGCCAACATGGATATCCAGACCACGCTGTTGGTTATTGATCGGAGAGGTGTCTCGGTCAAGTCTGCATGGTTTCCGAACCCGTAGGGTCTACACACTTAAGGTTCGATGACACTAGAGTTGTTATGGGAATCGTATATGTGGTTACCGAAGGTTGTTCGGAGTCCCGGATGAGATCGTGTCATCACGAGGAGTTCCAAAATTGTCCGGAGGTAAAGATTCATATATATGAAGTGGCGATTTGATCACCGGAAATATTTTGGGGATCGTCGGTATTGTATCGGGACCACCGGAAGGGTTCCAGGGGTCCATCGGGAGGGGCCACCAGCCCCGAAGGGCCACGTGGGCCAAAAGTGGATGCGAATCAGCTCCGAGATGGGCCGGTGAGCCAGCCACCTTGGCCCAAGGCGCATAGGGCAGTAAGCCCTAGGGCCCGGTGGCAGCCTTGGGTGGCAAGCCACCCCCTAGGGCGCTGCCCCCTCCTCCTCTTGGCCACCGCACCACCTAGGGGAAACCAAAGGATGGTCGGCCCCCTCTCCCTCCCTCCTATATATAGAGAGAGTTTTTGGAGGGCTTCACACACCTTTACCACACCTCTCGGTGCAGACCTACCTCTCCCTCTTCTCCTCCTCCATGGTGCTTGGCGATGCCCTGCCGGAGAACTGGATAGCTCCACCGCCACCATGCCATCGTGCTGCCGGAGCTCTCTCTCAACTTCTCCTCTCTCCTTGTTGCATCAAGGTGAAAGAGAGGTCACCTGGCTGCACGTGTGTTGAACACGGAGGCGCCGTTGTTCGGTGCTTAGATCGCAATCTTCCGCGATCTGAATCGCTAAGAGTATGACTCCATCAACTACGTTCGTAGTAATGCTTCCGATTAGATATATTCAAAGGTATGAAGATGCTCTACCCCTCGCTCGTTGCTGGTTTCTCCTAGATAGATTTTGGTGTGACGTATGATTTTTTTTGAATTACTAGTACATTTCCCAATACTGGCATCCGAGCCAGGTTCTATGCGTAGATTCTAGGCACTAGTAGAACACAAAAGTTGTGGGCGATGATTTTTTCAATTGCTTGTCGTTACTAGTACAATCTTTTTTCGGCGGTATTGTGGGATGAAGCGGCCCGGACCGACTTTACACGTACGCTTACGTGAGACCGGTTCCACCGCGTGAGATGCACTTGTTGCATATGGTGGATAGAGAGTGTCTTTCTCTCCCATGTTAGTCGAATTGGATTCGATGCAAAGGGTCCTTATGAAGGGTAAATAGCTTTGGCATATCAACGTTGTGGCTGCCACGTAGGTAAAAAGCGTTCTTGCTAGAAACCCTAATCAGCCACATAAAACTTGGAACAACAATTAGAGGACTTCTAACTTGTTTTTGCAACGTATGCTATGTGATGTGATATGGCCAAAAGGATGTGATTTTATATATGTTATGTATGAGATTGATCACGTTCTTGTAATAGGATTCACGACTTGCATGTCGATGAGTATGACAACCGACAGGAGCTATAGGAGGTGTCTTAATTTATTGTATGAGATGCAATGCTATGTGATTACTTTACTTTATTGCTAACCGTTAGCTATATGATCATGGTGTCATGCCACTGACAATGATGATCATGTCGTACCCCAAAGATGGAGATCAAAGGAGCAAGATGATATTGGCCATATCATGTCACTATATGATTTGCATGTGATGTTTATCATGTTTTTCATCTTATTGCTTAGAACGACGGTAGCAAAGATAAGATGATCCCTCATTAAATCTCGAGGTAAGTATTCGCCTAAGTGTGCACAGTTGCGAAGGATCGTTGTCTCGAAGCACCACGTGATGATCCGGTGTGATAGATTCTAACGTTCGCATACAACGGGTGTAAGCCAGATTTACACATGCAAAACACTTAGGTTTACTCGAGGGCCTAGAATGTACAGGCATGGCCTCGGAATACGAGAGAACGAAAGGTCGAACATGAGTTGTATGGATGATACGATCAGCATGGAGATGCTCACCATTGACGACTAGTTCATGTCACGAGATGATTGGACATGGGCTAGTCGACGTGGATCATGTATCACTTGGATGACTAGAGAGATGTCTATCTAAGTGGGAGTTCATTAAATAATTTGATTATATGAACTTAATCATCATGAACTTCCTCTAAATTTGTCTTTACGAATATTGTAGATCCAATGGCCCACACAAATGTCCCACTAAACATCAACGCGTTCCTAGAGAAAACCAAGCTAAAAGATGATGGAAGCAACTATGCAGACTCGACTCGTAATTTAGAGCTCATCCTCACTGTTTCCAAGAAAGGATATGTCCTTGATGCAGCACTAGGTGATCCTCCCATTCCCGCTGCAGCCCAGGACGTTCAGAACGCCTGGCAGTCGCGGAATGATGACTATTCCCTGGTTCAGTGCGGCATGATTTACAGTTTAGAACCGGGGCTCCAAAGGGGTTTTGAGCAACATGGAGCATATGAGATGTTCCAAGAGCTGAAACTGGTTTTTCAAGCTCATGCCTGAGTCGAGAGATATGAACTCTCCGACAAGTTCTTCAGTTGTAAGATGGAGGAGAATGGGTGTGTCAGTGAGCACATACTCAGAATGTCTGGGTTGCACAACTGCTTGTCTCAGCTGGGAGTTGAACTTCCAGATGACGCGGTTATGGACTGAATCCTCCATTTGCTTCCACCTACCTACAAGGGCTTTGTTATGAACTACAAAATGCAAGGTATTGAGAAGACCATTCCCGAGTTGTATTCCATGCTGAAATCAGCGGAGGTAGAAATCAGGAAAGAACATCAAGTGTTGATTTGGAATAAGACCACCAGTTTCAAGACATGCAAGGGTAAAAAGAACTTCCAGAAGGACGACAAAGAATTTTCCGCGCCTGGTAAACCAGTTGCTGGGAAGAAGCCAAAGAAAGGACGCAAGCCTGAGACTGAGTGTTACTGTTGCAAGGGAACTTGTCACTGGAAGCGGAACTGCCCCAAGTACTTAGCGGATAAGAAGGCCGACAACATCAAAGGTATATATGATATACATGTTATTGATGTGTACCTTACCAGCACTCGTAGTAGCTCCTGGGTATTTGATATCGGTGATGTTGCTCACATTTGTAACTCAAAACAAGAACTTCATAATAAGCGGAGGCTAGCAAAGGACGAGGTGACGATGCGTGTCGGGAATGGTTCCAAGGTCGATGTGATCACCGTCGGCACGCCACCTCTACATCTACCTTCGAGATTACTTTTAAACCTTAATAATTCTTATTGCGTACCATCTTTGAGGATGAACATTGTATCGGGATCTCGCTTGATGAAAGATAGCTACTCATTTAAATCTGAGAATAATGATAGTTCCATTTATATGAGTGATATGTTTTATGGTCATGCCCTGCTGGTCAATGGTTTATTATTGATGAATCGCGAATGTTATGTTACACATATTCATAGTGTGCGTGCCAAAATATGTAAGGTTGATAATGATAGTCCCACATACTTGTGGCACTACCGACTTGGTCATATCGGTGTCAAGTGCATGAAGAAACTCCATACAAATGGACATTTGGAGTGTCTTGATTTTGAATCATTTGATACATGCAAACCGTGCCTCATGGGCAAGATGACCAAGACTCTGTTCTGCAGAACAATGGAGCGAGAAACCAACTTGTTGAAATAATACATACCGATGTATGCGGTCCAATGTGCGTTGCGGCTCGCGGTGACTATCATTATGTTCTCACCCTCAATGATGACTTAAGCAGATATGGGTATGTCCACTTAATGAAACACAAGTCAGAAACCTTTGAAAGGTTCAAGGAATTTTATAGTGAAGTAGAGAACTAACGTGACAAGAAAATAAAGTCCCTACGATCTGATCGTGGAGGAGAATATTTGAGTCACGAGTTTGGCACACACTTAAGGAAATGTGGAATTGTTTCAGAACTCATGCCGTCTGGCACATCGCAGCATAACAGTGTGTCTAAATGTCGTAATCGCAATTTATTGGATATTGTGCGATCCGTGATGTCTCTTACTAATTTACCGCTATCATTTTGGGGATATGCATTGGAAACTACCACATTCACTTTAAATAGGGCACCGTCTAAATCTGTTGAGACGACACCGTATGAATTATGGTTTGGCAAGAAACCTAAGCCGTCGTTTCTGAAAGTTTGGGGTTGCGATGCTTATGTGAAGAAACTTCAACCTGAGAAGCTCGAACCCAGAGCGGAAAAATGCATCTTCATAGGATACCCTAAGGAAACTGTTGGGTATACCTTCTATCTTAGATCCGAAGGAAAATCTTTGTTGCCAAGAATGGATCCTTTATAGATAAAGAGTTTCTCTCGAAAGAAGTAAGTGGGAGGAAAGTAGAACTTGATGAGGTAATCGTACGTCCTCTCGAACCGGAGAGTAGCGCAGCACAAGAAAATGTTTCACACGTGCCTGCACCGACTAGAGAAGAAGTTCATGATGATGATCATGAAACTTCAGATCAAGTTGCTACTGATCCTGGAAGGTCCACAAGGACACATTCCACACTAGTGTGGTACGACAACCCCGTCATGGAAATCATGTTGTTGGACAACATTGAACATTCAAACTATCAAGAAGCGATGGCGGGCCTGGATTCCAAAAAATGGCTCGAAGCCCTGAAACCCGATATATGAGAACAAAGTATGGACTTTGGTGGACTTGCCCGATGATCGGCGAGCCATAGAAAATAAAAGGATATTTAAGAAGAAGACTAACGCGGATGGTAATGTGACCATCTATAAGGATGGACTTGTCGGTAAGGTTTATCAACAAGTTCAAGGGATTGACTATGATGATACCTTCTCACCCGTAGCGATGCTAAAGTCGGTCTGAATCATATTAGCAGTTGTTGCATTTTATGATTATGAGATCTGGCAAATGGACGTCAAAATGGCATTCCTGAACGGCTTTCTTAAGGAAGAATTGTATATGATATAGCCGGAAGGTTTTGTCGATCCGAGTAATGCTGACAAGGTATGCAAGCTCGAGCGCGCCATCTATGGGCTGATGTAAGCATCTAGAGTTGGAACATTCGCTCTGATGAAGTGATCAAAGCGTTTGGATTTGTACAGACTTATGGAGAAGCCTGTATTTACAGGAAAGTGAGTGGGAGCTGTGTACCATTTCTCATATTATATGTGGATGACATATTGTTGATGGGAAATGATATAAAACTTTTGGAAAGCATAAAGGCCTATTTGAATAAGAGTTTTTAATAAAGGACCTTGGAGAAGCTTCTTATATATAAGGCATCAAGATCTATAGAGATAGATCAAGACGCCTCATTGGTCTTTCACAAAGCACATACCTTGACAATATATTGAAGAAGTTCAATATGGATAAGGACAAGAAGGGTTCTTGCTTGTATTACAAGGTGTGAGGTTGAGCAGAGCTCAACGCCCGACCACGGCAGAAGATAGAGAAAAGATGTGTACCGTCCCCTATGCTTCATCCATAGGATCTATTATGTATGACATGCTGTGTACCAGAACTTATGTGAACCTTGCCAGAAGTTTGGTAGGCAGGTACCAAAGTGATCCATGAGTGGATCACTGGACAGCGGTCAAGAATATCCTAAAGTACTTGAAAAGGACTAAAGATATGTTTGTCATTTATGGAGGTGCCGAAGAGCTTGTCATAAAGGGTTACGTCGATGCTAGCTTCGACACATATCTAGATGACTTAAAGTCACAAACCGGATACATGTATATTTTGAACGGTGGGGCAGTCAGCTAGTACAATTGCAAGCAAAGCATCGTGGCGGCATCTACATGTGACATGGGGTACATAGCTGCTTCACAAGCAGCACATGAAGCAGTATGGATGAAGAAGTTCATCACCGACCTAGGAGTGATTCCCAGTGCGTCGGGCCTGATGACTCTCTTCTCACAACATATGTACTATTGCCATTGCCAAGAAGCCCAGGTTTCACAAGAAGACCAAGCACATCAAGCACCGCTTCAACTCTGTTCATGGATACATCCAGGATGAAGATATAGATATTTGTAAATTACATACGGATCTGAATGTCGCAGATCCATTGACTAAACCTCTTCAACAAGAGAAACATGATTAGCACCAAAACTCTATGGGTGTTCGATTCATCACAATGTAAATAGATTATTGACTCTAGTGCAAGTGGGAGACTGTTGGAAATATGCCCTAGACGCAATAATAAAGTGGTTATTATTATATTTCCTAGTTCATGATAATTGTCTATTATTGATGCTATAATTCTATTAACCGGAAACCATAATACATGTGTGAATACATAGACCACAATGTGTCCCTAGTGAGCCTCTAGTTGTCTAGCTCGTTGATCAATAGATGGTCATGGATTCCTGATCATGGACATTGGATGTCATTGATAACAGGATCACATCATTAGGAGAATGATGTGATGGACAAGACCCAATCCTAAGCATAGAAAAAGATCATGTAGTTCGTCTGCTAAATCTTTTCTAATGTCAAGTATCATTTCTTTAGACCATGAGATTGTGTAGCTACCGAATACCGTAGGAGTGCTTTGGGTGTATCAAACCTCACAACATAACTGAGTGATTATAAAGGTGCACTACAGGTATCTGCTACCTCGTGAGATTGCGTTGGTTTTTCCCTTGAAGAGGAAAGGGTGATGCATCACAGTAGCAGTAAGTATTTCCCTCAGTTTGAGAACCAAGGTATCAATCTAGTAGGAGTATCAAGCCAAGTCTCCAAAGTACCTGCGCAAAAACAATAAACTTGCACCCAACGCTACAAAGGTGTTGTCAATCCCTTCACGATTGATTGCAAGGTGAGATCTGAAGGTGGAAAGTGCAACAAAGTAAAAGTGTAGGGCTCAAAATAAGATGTGAAATAGACCCGGGGGCCATAGTGTTCACTAGAGGCTTGTGTAACATCCCAATTTTCCTAATTGGGAATGTTTTACATTCTAGCTAAGCATCTATGCATATTGACTTAAATAAAGTTTGCATTTGAATTCTTTCGACTTTTGCATTAGCATTTCTATTTTTTCTTCACACGAGAAATGCGGGGAAATATTCTCTTGCATGCAAGAGAGAGCGGAGGAAAATGACCCTCCAAAATGTGAGGCATCTCTGAAATATTTTGAGCCAAGAAAGCCAAAGTTTTATCATGAAAATAATTGCAAAAAGAAAATATAGCATAAAGGATTTTTTTTGAATTTTTTTTAAAGTTTTTATTTTTGCCTTGGAAAAATGTTAATCGAGTAGTGGATATTTTTCTGATCATTTTCGTATATAATATCCTATATTAATTATTTTATTTGTTTCCTTTTTTTTCGTTTTAGTTTCTGTTAAAAAAAAATGGGAGATATTTTTCCTGGGGCGAGATCCCCATCGCCTAGGAATCCAAATCCCCTGCCCAACCGACCAGCACCTCCAGCGCACCTCTTCTTTCCTTATTTTTTTTTCTTTCCCCTTTTCTTTTCTTTCTTTTTTTTCTTCTCTCTCTTTCCTTCCCTCTTCTTCTTCCTTCCATCTTTCTGTTCCCAGTGATATTCCTGCACAGCGAACCTGCAACTTCCATGGCCGGCCGATTTCCTACCCGTCTATGCCTACCCCCTCCCCCTATAAAAACCGAACCCCCACGCCGCCCTCGCCCCGTTCCACCCCCACGCCGCCCCACCCGAGCCCCACGCCGCCCGCACAGCTCGCCGGAGCTCCCCTTCGAGCTAGCAGCAGAAAACTGCTGCTGCCTCCCCGTCGCCCTGCTGCCTCCCCGACGCCCGGAGCCGACCACCCCCTCCTCCGCCGCCCCACCCTGCCGGCGACCAGCCCCCCCTCGCCGGAATAGCCACCGGAGTTGCCCAGCTCCTCTCAGCCATGGTGAGCCTCTCCCTCCTCTAGTTTTCTTCTTGTTGTTTTTTTCCACCGTAGGATCTTAGATCAATGGGTTAGATTAGATGTGCATACCCCTTCGGGTCTTACAAAAAAACCGAACTGGTTTTTCTATCACTTAAACTGAGCCGGGTAGTTTTTCTTTAGATTGCGGCCGTGTGTTAGTTTTACCTCGCAGCAAACACCCATCAGCAAATCAGAAACTGCCACGTGTACCACTGTGTGTTAGAATCTGTTTTCTCTTTTTTTGTTTAATTCCAAAACAGAGAAAGTTTCAAATTTGTTTTGATGATAGCTTTTGATCCCGAATTCCAATGGAGTTGAAACTTATGCCAGTAGATCAAAATTTTGCTGTAGTTTAAAAAAAAATATAATTTGTCTATATTTGAAATTTGAAAATTTGAATTAGATCTGATTTACTTTAAACCTTGTTTTGCTTATTCCAGGAGTTTAAAGAATGATTTTGATTTGATTCTTTTTGCACCGGCTTCCTAGTGATTATATCTTACTGTGGTATAAGTTTCAATTTTTTGTAAATAGTTTTACTTGGGCTTTTAACAGAAACAAGTTTCTGCCTTAGTGACGTATAGTGAATTCTTTCACTTAGGCCATAGCAACTACTTACTTGTGATGTTATTTTTACTTGTTGTTTGATTGTAGTGCTTATGGTGTGTATTTGTTTGTATCGGTAGATCACCCGGAGTGCGAAGCTTGTTACTTAGAAACGCTCGATCAAGACAACTATCATCAAGGCAAGTCATTTGATCATGTATCACCTATGTTTTATGCATCATAGTTCTACCATCCTATGCCCAATTGCATGCTGACTAGGTAATTGGAAATTATGGTTACATATTGTAGTATCATGTGGTAGGCACCCAACAACCCTGTTACTAGGCCCGGGACGACAAATTTCATATTGCCATGCTTGAGTAGTCGGGATTCTGGTTGAGAGTTTATCATGAGTGATGCGAGGATACTTTAATAACCAAGACCGGTTAAGTCAAGACTTATCAAGACCTCGTGATGCAATGCAACTCTGGGTGAAGGACGGTTGATCGTCTCCCTGGAGAAACCAGTGGATGACCTCGGATGCTGGAGACGGCCATGACATCTTGGGGAAAGCTTCATCCAGGCTCGAAGAGACGGACGGAGGCTTCAAGACCCAAGGCTTACCTGCACAGCCACAAGTCATTATGGGCTCTGGCTTAGTTGGACAATGCGACGACTCTGGACAGGCGGTGCTAGCAGATGTAGAAGAACAGTAGGAATGGATGGGCACCGACAGGGATTCAGAGGGACCCGTTGAAAGACCATGTTTTGATCATCCGGTCTTCAAACACCCTGAAGTGCGAGGACATACTCGGAGGTGATCAAATCTTGTGGGGAACGTGTGCAAAACTCTGCAGAGGGCCCAACCTAATCAATTAGCCGTGTCCACAGTCATGGACAACTTGAGCCGAAGGCATTGAAATTCCTCTGAACTCTCGACACAACATAATAATGATGTGGGTATTAACAACAACTCGGGTACGAGAATTGGTTGGCGGAACCATCTCATTAACAACAAACATTGTAGTAATATTTTCCTTTTAGCCCCTCTTGTTGTAGGAGAAAATTGGCTTTATGCAAAACTTATAGCCCCACCTGCCAAATATGCATTTAGAGATAGTTGATTATTATTTTACCCCCTCTCTTTGATGACTTGCCGGCATATTCCATATGCTGACCTACACGGCTGCAACGTATCATGTTTGTTGGGGATATTACCTGTGACTGACCCGCCCTAGTTGGGCCGGGTTAGTCATTAGGCGATTCATCCGAGCAGGTATTTGGGCCTTGTCCTGGTCGAATCAAGGTCATAAGATGGTTTGTGAATCGTGGAAAGTCTCCAAGCTTCGGGAGATAGCGACTTAGAGACCACCGGGGTCACGATTCGTAGGAAGGAAAGTATCCTTGTAAACCCTAGGGGATTTGACCTGTATATAAAGGCGAGTCCCAAGAGTCGAGAGGTTGGTTAGAAATCATCGAGTGCTAGGTTTGGCGAATTACGCCCCCCTTGTAATCGAATCCACACCAATACACACAAAAGGAAGACGTAGGCTATTACCTCCTCACGAGGGGCCGAACCTGGGTAAATCGCCGTGTCTCTCCCGCTTAACCCCTTTGAGTCGCCACCAAGGTGCGATGGCTCCAGTATTAAGTCCTTTCACGAGGACATCTGCCGTGACAAAACCACGACAGTTGGCGCCCACCGTGGGGCCTACGCACGGTGGAGTTGAGTTCTCAAAGGGAGCCCTACTAGGGTTTGGGAGTTACGCGATGGGGCTCATGACTCGGAGCCGCCGCGGGATAATCTACATCGACAACCAGCAATGGGGAACTGAATCGGATTCGATCGAATCTGGTTACAGGGTCCCCTTCGGCAAGATCAACATCTTCCTCGGCATGATCGGATCTTCCGCGCCTGAGCCGGACATGTCCACCGACATCGTCGAGCCGGCCAGGTACGTCCGCCAAGTCATAACGCCAAATCTGACTCGCCCGGTCTTTGTGGGGTTCACACAGGGATCGGAGGAGCCAGAACGCTCGACGACTCAGGAAACTACACCGGTAAACTCCGATGACGAATCATCCATGGGTGCCTCAGATTCAATCTGCTCTCAGCATGGGGATTGTCTTGGGAGCTTGTCGCTGGCCATGGACCCAGAAATCCTTGACCAAACTCGCCGCCAGATTGCCATCTACATGGCTGGGGCGACTCAGCCCACACAAAACCCTACTGGGGGAGATGGAACCGGTGTGACGACCAGGAGCCCGGCCGCAGTCCTAGTGGATTTAGCGGCGGAGGTCACAAGGCTAATGGCGACTCCCCTCACACCAGAGAACCAAGAGGAGATAAACACGAAGCTGGCGAAACTCAGAGAGGCAGTGGCAAAGGCTCATCGGGACGCCGAGATGGAGTCTGCCAGGATCGAGACTCGGCAACCTCAAATTGCGGCCGAAAGGATGCGTTTAAACACTGACAACTGGCGGCTCGAGAGACAGCAGCGCGCGTCCGACGCCGTCCATTAGCGGAGACACCAGGGTCGCCTGCCCCATGATCTCAACCCGACCCGCCTGTTCGACACTCCACGAACCCCTGGGGCGAGAGCCGCCCCGGGGGGAGGACCGGGCCGCCCGCCTAACTCGCCGGCTCAGCCGGTTGAGGATCACATTCCCCGATTCCGGACGCCTCAAGGGCACTTTTCCAACCCGGTGGATAACGTGCTTGCCGCAACTCGCCATCTGGAGTCTCTTCCGATTCACGGCAACACCCCTGCCGAGATAGAAGCAAGGAACACCATCGAGATGTTAAAAAGGGCGGTGGTTCAAAACGCCCAGTTCTCACATAGCCTCGAGAGGTTGCATTCCACCCCTCAGGCAAGTTATACCAGGAGCAGGCCAGAGGACCAGCCTGCCGTAAACAGCGGGCCGTGACACTTGCCACAGGACAACGCGCCCGAACGAAACCCCCCGAGCCGAGATCTCTCGAACATCCAAGACGCCCCGGCCCCCCTCGTCGGGGGCGGAGGGCGAGTCGGGGTACCATGCTTGTCCCCAGCCCTTCGGAACGAAAGGATGCCCAAAGACTTCAAGGGACCAAGGAAAGTGCCTAATTATACACCGGACCTCGAGCCGACGTCATGGATCGAGAGTTATGAGATCGCCATGGACATGCTCGACGTAAACGAGGCGGTTTGTGCCAGATACTTCACAATGATACTCGAGGGGTCGACACGCACTTGGTTGAAAAACTTACCTCCCAATTCCATCCAGTCCTCGGCCGAGTTAAAAGAACGTTTCATCAAAAACTTCCGAGGAACTTGCAAACGTCCGATGACGATCGTCGATCTACAACACTGTGTTCAGCGCCCGGATGAGTCGGCCCACCATTGGTCACGGCGGGTTGGAGAAATTATTCATTCGTCGGATGGTATTACGGCGGCTCAAGCTGTGCTCATCCTCGAGCACAATTGTCATTACGAACCCTTGGTGCAGAAATTGGGGCGACTCAAACGAAAGGTCCAAGACATGGGCGAGATGATGGACACCCTCACTAGATATGCCGAGGCCGATGATACCAAAGATCCCGACGAGGATGGCAAGGCTAATTCGCCTAAGAAGGTCGAGTCATCCAAAAATCATACCCGGTTCCAGGGGCGTAACCGTCACAATCAAGGGACCAATGGCAAGCGGAGACCACAGGAGGAGCCCTCGGACTTAGTCGCCAATACCAACGCTAATAACGGAAAAAAGAAGAATCGAGGTTTCAGTGGGAAGAGGCCGCGTAACTATGAAGAGCTACTCAAGGGCCCTTGCCCGCACCACGCCACGGCTGACGGCCCGGCGAGTCACTCTTGGGAAAACTGCTTCGTGATGCGAGAGTTTCGGGCGGAGGCAATCAAGAAGAGTCAAAACGAAGACCCGGACCAGCGCCAGGAGAAATTCGCTGTGCCCAACCAAAGACAGAACCCCTTCGACGGTTTTCCCGAACAGGGGGCTCAGGGAGGCCCGCAGCCACGCGGCGGCCAATACCCGGTGCACCACCAGCGGCGGTACAACCCGCCAGGAGTGTTCCAGCAGCCGCCCCCACAGGGGGCTCCGCAGGGTCAGGACGATAATGGGGGCTTCCGCAGCAACCCCAAATAGTTAAGTAATGGGCAGTACCACGTTTTCACCACTAATGCTTGCAGGCGTGATAAGAAGGTGAGTCACCGGTCGTACAGTGTATCTGAACCGGCGATTCCCAGATACCTCCATTGGTCTTAGCAGACCATAACATGGAGCACGGAGGATCACCCGCCGAGAGTAGATAACCCGGGCGATCTGGCGTTGGTCGTGGCTCCCCAAGTGGGGGGTTACACCCTATCAAAGGTACTAATGGATGGTGGCAGCAGCATCAATATCCTATACTTCGACACCTTCCAAAGGATGAATCTATTGGAGAAAGACCTGATGCCTTCAACCACAGTTTTCCACGGAATTGTCCCAGGCAAGTCGGCTTATCCCATAGGTCGGGTCAGGCTCACGGTGGCATTTGGAACTGCACAGAATTATAGGTCGGAGTCTCTAATCTTCGAGGTGGTCAAATTGAAAATCCCCTACCATGCACTGTTTGGGCGACCGGCTTACGCCCGCTTCCTGGCTCGCCCATGCTACGTCTACCTCAAGCTCAAAATGCCTGGTCCCAAAGGACCCATCACAGTTTATGGAGATAGAAGGATCGCAAAGAATGTGAATAAGGGGACGCGGCTTATGCGGAAGTCGCCTGTGCTGCGGAAGAGCTCAAACACCATCGGGCCAATGTTGACCCGGCGGACATGTCACCCCTGAAGAAGCCAACTACAGACTCTGAGTCGCCCCTCAAGTTCAAACCAACGGATGACACTAAGACAATCGATTTCGTGCCTGGCGATTCATCCAAGCAGTTCACCATTGGGACAGGTCTGGACCCCAAATAGGAAAGTGCGCTCATCGAATTCAACCGTGAGAATCGGGACATCTTTGCATGGAAACCTTCTGACATGCCTGGTGTGCCGAGAGAATTCGTTGAGCACCATCTTAATGTTGACCTAAAGTGCAAGCCCGTCCAGCAGTACCTTCGCAGATTCAAGGAAGAGCGACGTAAGGCGATTGGGGAGGAAGTCGCCCGTCTTTTAGCAGCCGGATTCATCGTGGAAGTTTTTCACCCCAAATGGCTGGCTAACCCGGTTTTGGTACTCAAGAAGAATGGTACTTTTCGTATGTGTATTGACTATACAGACCTCAACAGAGCTTGTCCAAAAGATCCCTTCGCTCTTCCCCGCATCGACCAAATCATTGATTCGGTGGCGGGATGCGAACGATTGTGCTTTCTGGACGCCTATTCAGGATATCACCAGATCAAGATGGTCGTGGAGTATCAAGAGAAAACGGCCTTCATAACCCCCTTTGGGGCGTTTTGTTATGTGTCCATGCCCTTTGAACTCAAGAGTGCGGGGGGCGACTTATCAACGCTGCATCCAGAATTGTCTTCGTAACCAAATTGGTCGCAACGTCCATGCCTATGTCGACGATATTGTGATCAAGACCCGCCAGGGGGAGACACTACTGGAAGACCTCAAGGAAACGTTCGATAATCTACGGGTATATCAGATGAAACTAAATCCCACCAAGTGTGTTTTTGGTGTACCTGCAGGGAAGTTACTGGGTTTCCTGGTATCGGAGCGCGGCATTGAAGCTAACCCGGACAAGATTGAAGCAGTTACCTCCCTCGGAAAGCCGGCGAACGTTAATCAAGTTCAACGACTGGCGGGTCGCATTGCGGCTTTAAGTCGTTTTGTGAGTCGCCTTGGGGAGAAGGCTATCCCCCTTTATCAATTATTGAGGAAATCTGATCGATTTGTTTGGACAAATGAGGCAGACGAGGCGCTCGAGGCCCTGAAACGCCAATTGGTTAACCCGCAGGTCCTGGCAGCCCCAACTGAAAAGGAGCCCATGCTTCTGTATATCGCGGAAAATTCCAAAGCAGTAAGTGTGGCGGTTGTCGTTGAGAGAAAGGAGGAAGGGAAGGAATACCCAGTGCAACGTCTGGTATATTTTATCAACGAGGTGCTAACTCTTTCCAAGCAGCGGTACCCACATTGGCAGAAATTGGTATATGGGGTGTTTATGGTGAGTCGAAAACTTAAGCATTATTTCCAAGAACACCCTATCACAGTGGTTAGCTCTGCCCCCCTTGGGGACATCATCCAGAATCGGGAGGCAACAGGGCGAATCGCCAAGTGGGCAATAGAGCTTGGGCCTCATCACATACAATATGCTCCTCGCACAGCTATCAAGTCTCAGGCACTAGTTGATTTCGTTAACGACTGGACAGAGCTACAGGCTCCGGAAGACCGGCCTGATCTCACTTACTGGACTATTTACTTTGATGGATCCAGGCAGCTGGAAGGCTCGGGGGCTGGTGTGGTGTTGGTATCCCCTCAAGGAGATAAGTTCTGTTACGTTCTCCGACTCATGTTTCCGTGCACTAACAATGCGGTGGAATACGAAGCTTTGCTTCACGGCTCGCGACTCGCCAAGGAGATGAACCTAACACGAGTCAGATGTTTTGGTGACTCCGATTTGGTGGCACAACAAGTTTCGGGTACCTGGGATTCTCGGGACCCCATGATGGCGGCTTACAGGCGAGTTGTGTCTGATGTGGCGGGTCATTTTCATGGTTATCAGGTGGAACATATTGATCGGCGCCTCAACGAGGCAGCTGATGCCCTCTCGCGACTTGGCCCCAGAGAAAGCCGGTTCCCCCTAATGTTTTTCTGGATATCTTACATAAACCATCCGTTATTTTACCGTCAGAGGAGGAATTGGCGATACCAGATCCCGAGTCTCAGCTCGTGGCGGCTCTCCATGTCACTCCGGATTGGGTTCTCCCTTATCTGGCTTATCTCGCTCGGGCAAGTTACCGGCCAACGAAGTTTTGTCTCGCCAGATCGTTCGGCGCAGCAAATCCATGGTCATCATTAATGGTGAGTTATATAAACGGAGCGCCTCTGGAGTTTTTCAGCGATGTGTTTCCCCCAAAGAAGGATGCATAATCCTAAATGACATTCATTCCGGAGACTGTGAGCATCACGCCGGGTCACGTTCTTTTGTATCAAAGGCTTTTCATCATGGTTTCTTTTGGTTGACGGCTCATGCAGATGCAGAAGACATAGTTCGTCGGTGCGAGGGGTGCCAGCGTTATGGGAGGCAGGCTCAAGAATTAAGAATGATTCCCATTACTTGGCCTTTTGCGGTCTGGGGGCTGGACATGGTTGGCCCCTTTAAGATGTCTTCCAATAAGAAGACCCACCTGTTGGTGGCGGTTGACAAGTTTACCAAGTGGGTTGAGGCGGAACCTATTGGGGCTTGCGATGCGGAAACAACGGTCAAATTTTTGAAGAAGCTGATTTTCCGGTTTGGATATCCGCATAGTATCATCACTGATAATGGTACTAACTTGTCCCAAGGGGCGATGCATGAGTTTTGTCGTCGAGAACATATCCGACTTGATGTTTCTGCAGTCGCTCACCCACAATCTAACGGGCAGGCAGAGCGGGCGAATCAGGAGGTTTTGTGAGGGATTAAGCCCCGACTCATGGTTCCCTTGGAAAAAACCCCAGGGTGTTGGGTTGAAGAGTTACCTTCTGTACTGTGGAGTATTCAGACTACCCCGAACCGATCCGCAGGATTCACCCCTTTCTTTTTGGTCTACGGAGCAGAGGCTGTTCTCCCTACTGACATAAGGCATGACTCGCTTAGAGTCGCCGCATATGTGGAACAAGACAATGAGCTGGCACGTCAAGACTCTTTGGATGCCTTAGAAGAGGCGCGTGACCTGGCTGCGGCCCGTTCGACTATCTACCAGCAGGATCTGTGGTGTTATCATAGTCTCCGGGTTAAAAGTCGGACCTTTTAGGAAGGCGACTTGGTTCTTCGGCTGATACAAGATCGAGCAGGCATGCACAAGCTGTCACCACCTTGGGAAGGGCCGTTCGTCGTCAGCAAGAACCTCCACAATGGCTCTTATTATTTGGTGGATCTCTGGCCTAATAGGCCGACCACGGAGGCTGAGTCAACTCGCCCCTGGAATATTGCCCATCCGTGGCCTTACTACACTTGAGCTCTTAAGCTCTACATTTTGTAAGTTTTTCAGTTTCATTATGAAGTAATAAAGTTACAAATACTCCCTGGCTTGGGGGCTTCTTCATTAAAAAGCAATTGTGTCATCCTGTTGCGACCTTATGAGCCGACAGAGTCATCATTTAGGGTGTGTGCTCGAGCTTTCTGACTCGCCTCATCCTGTCGCGACCTTATGAGGTGACGAAACCTGCATTTAGGGTGTGTGCTCGAGCTTTCTGAATCGCCCTGTCCCGTCGCGACCTTATGAGCCGACGAAACCTGCATTTAGGGTGTGTGCTTGAGCTTTCTGACTCGCCTCATCCTGTCGCGACCTTACGAGCCGACGAAACCTGCATTTAGGGTGTGTGCTTGAGCTTTCTGACTCGCGTCATCCTATCGCGACCTTATGAGCCGACGAAACCTGCATTTAGGGTGTGTGCTTGAGCTTTCTGACTCGCCTCATCCTATCGCGACCTTATGAGCCGACGAAACCTGCATTTAGGGTGTGTGCACGAGCTTTCTAACTCGCCTCATCCTGTCACGACCTTATGAGCCGACGAAACCTGCATTTAGGGTGTGTGCTTGAGCTTTCTGACTCGCCTCATCCTGTCGCGACCTTATGAGCCGACGAAACCTGCATTTAGGGTGTGTGCTCGAGCTCTCTGACTCGCCTCATCCTGTCGCGACCTTATGAGCCGACGAAACCTGCATTTAGGGTGTGTGCACGAGCTTTCTGACTCGCCCCATCCTATCGCGACCTTATGAGCCGACGAAACCTGCATTTAGGGTGTGTGCACGAGCTTTCTGACTCGCCTCATCCTGTCGCGACCTTATGAGCCAACGAAACCTGCATTTATGGGTGCATGCTTGAGTTTTCTGACTCGCCTCATCCTGTCGCGACCTTATGAGCCGACGAAACTTGCATTTATGGGTGCATGCTTGAGTTTTCTGACTCGCCTCATCCTGTCGCGACCTTATGAGCCGACGAAATTGCTGTTTTTGTTTAAAGGCATAGCCTTGAGGGTTTTGTACCTTTCTTTCTGATCCCTCTGGGAAATATTTGTTGTCACTTATTTGCTTTTCATATATGTTGTTTTCAAGTCGCCTAAAGACAGGTTAATGATCAGAACTACTGTGTCCATGGCAAGTTGAGCATCTTAAAGGAGTCTCAAATATTTCAAAACCGCCTTACGAGCGACATAAAGATTCTTGCAAAGGGTATCACCAAAACAGTACCGACTTATGAAATAAACCTATTACATGGCTCTGAGGCCAAAATCAGTAAGGTTCATTCTGTTGGCGCCTTAGGATCATTCTGCTGTGAGCTTTGGCCAACTTCGATTTGCAGGTCGCCCAGTACCCAATTGCACTTAGCCAAGGTTGCGAAGTCATCGTCATCAGTCAGGATCGATGCCAGGTCTGCTTCGAAGTCAAAAGGGATCTTGGGTCGCCGAGGAGTTAAACTGGTTGTCGCAAAGGCTGGCGGGTTGACCCTCTTGTTTTTACTATCATAAGCCGCCTGATACCTTGATAAATCAAGGCTTCCTGCAAGCTGGGTTGCTGCCAGTCGGGAGTCCTTAACGACACGTTGATAGTCCTCTTCAACAAATTCTGACCAATCATCTTTAAGCTGAGGAAAGCCTGCTGCTACTTCTTCGGGGTTGATTTCTGGAGCATACGCCAAGCAGCGACTCAGGGCAGTCAGAACACCCTTTCGAGCGGCTGACCGAGTTAGCTCGCCAATTTGAGGGGGAAGTGTGGATAAGCAGCCAAGTACCTTCTTTATGGAAGTGATAGGCTCTTTGGCACCCATCACGGCTTTGACGGTAAAGACACTACCGGTGTACAGTTGCCCTGTCAGTGTGTAAATCGCCTTCAGCATCAGCACACAGTCTTCTTGAAGGTTGGCGGCTCTCGGACCTGAGCAAGGAGTCATGATGATCAGCGACTTATGATGAAGATTATTTATAAAAAAAGAAGAGGAGATCAAAAGTTTGAGTAAGCTTACCGAAGACGGCTTGCGTCATGTTGGAGATATGACGCTTCAAGCCAGACAATTCCTGTTGCACGGTGGCCACCCTGGCTTCAGCTTTCTCTGCTCTTTTTATGGCGGCATCTTGCTTAGCCCGAGCTCTTGTTAATTCGGCTTTGAGTTTTCCAGCTCAGCCAAGGCCAATTGATATTTCTCCTCCGACTTAGCTCGGGCGTCTTGCTGACCAGATAAGTTTTTCTTTAAATCGCCAAGCTCCGATTCGGTCTGAGCAAGAGTTTCCTGTTGAAAATACAAAGCAAGGGCAAGTCTCAGAACTATTGCAAGCAATATCCCTGACACTTGGGGGCTAATGTATAATTTTTTCTTTTCAGATGAAATTATACAATATCAAGACCAGGCTCATCTTTTTACTGATGACCCGGCCCTTGGGGGTTACTCATCGCAAAGTTTCTTCTAAATTTTTTAAGACCCGGCTCATCTTTTTTCTGATGACCCGGCCCTTGGGGGTTACTGGTCGCCAAGTTTCTTCTAAATTTTTTAAGACCCGACTCATCTTTTTTCTGATGACCCGGCCCTTGGGGGTTACTGGTCGCAAAGTTTTTTCTAAATTTTTCAAGACCCGGCTCATCTTTTTACTGATGACCCGGCCCTTGGGGGTTACTGGTCGCAAAGTTTTTTCTAAAGTTTTTAAGACCCGGCTCATCTTTTTACTGATGACCCGACCCTTGGGGGTTAATGGGAGTAATACAATATATCAAACTTACCTAATGTTTGTTTTTTAACATTCGCAGCAGGCTCTTTTCCATCTCATAGCTCGCCTCCAGGCGACTTGAAAAACCAGAGCAGAGTTCCTCGAACTCTAGGTTTTCAAACTCAGAAAGCTTGGCCTTGGAGAGTCTCGATTCAGGAATGGCTTGGGAGGAGGATGCCACATGTTTTGAAAAAACCGTCGCCGCCGGCTTTGAGAAGCCAGTACCAGTGATAATCACAGCATCTGGGTCTTCTGTTGTCGTCAATGGACTTGGTGGCTTAGGGATATCCGTTGTTTCCTTCGGCGATTCAGGAAGGTCCATCTGATTTTCAGGCTCGGCTTGATCCGGTTCATCCTGATTCGGTGCTGAGTCTTCGATGGTTTCTGAAGTTGGGACAGGAGTTGACCCGCTGGTTTTCCTTTTCTTGGCCTGTGCCCTAAAAAGAAGGGAGAAGCGTATTAAGGAGTTGAAAGGTTCATTACTCTCAGAATTCAAAACAAGATTATCAAAAGATTTACCCTGGAACTCGAATCATTGGTGGAAGTGTCGACATCACTGAGTCGCCGGATGTAGGTGGAGAGTTCTGCAAGAATTATATGTCAACAATATAGGCGGGTTACAGGCGTGATTCAAGGGGAACATGAAGAATTGTCATACACAAAATACCTCATTTGGTTTCCTCTTGTTCGTTGCTGGTAAGCCGGACACTAGATCACCGGAATGACTTCGCGTCTTCCGATTTGAAGTGTGCTGTGCTTTCTTCAATAGGAAAGTTGGGTCCAAACAAGCATTTGGGTGTGAGAAGGGAACTTTCCCACAAACTCGCCTGGCCAGCTTAGGTGGAGAAGGAGATGAATTGGAGGAAACAGAAATTACCTCAACAGAGTCCTCCTGGCTTTCGTTGTCTTCGTTCTATTACAAGGAAAGGGAAAGACATAAATACAAAGATTAACAGTAGTGGATGGCGAGTGAAAAGAGGATGAATTTTTACCTCCGAAAGTGCATCGCCGACTTGAGATTCATCGACTTCGGATGGCTCAGCCACAGCAGCTTTGCCCTTACCCTTAGTTTTCTTTGAGGGTGGCTTAACATTTTTCATGCCTGGCCTTTTGGGTTTTCTGGACCAGAACTTATTGCCTTTCTGAAATAGCATATGTTACAAAAACACAATACAAATGAAGCATAAGGAGTAAAACCAAAGGCGGGTTAGATGTGTTCACCTTGGGCGCCGGGTTAATTTTGCAGAAAGGCTTGAGGCCGATTTCGCCGTATTTTCCCGCAGGCTGGCTAGTCAGTTTCTTGATAATGGTGACAATGTCCTTTTCTGTTAAAGCCGTACGGAAATAACATTGAGGATGATCTAGGGTGCCATCAAATTCGCACATCAGACCGTCTCGGCGACTCAGAGGGAGGATACGCCATTCAACCCAGCAGCGGATTAGCTCAACCCCAGTAAAGCCATTATTTGTCAAGGACCTTAATCCGGACAGTACTGGGATGAACTCCGATTCTTCTTCCTCGGTGAGTTTGTCTGGGAGCTTGAAGTTTGTTGGAAGGCGAGTTGGCCGGTAGCCAGAACTTTGTTTACGCCTGCAGGAGAAGTCTCTTGACAGTAGAACCAAGACTCGCCCCAACGTTTGGGATGGCTGGGCATGGCGAGTGAGGGAAACGGGCTATCCCTGCGGCGTTGGACATTGACACCGCCGAGTTCCAGGCTGGGACCGTTGTGGAATTCAGTTTGGCGATTCAGATGGAAAAAGTGCCAAAATAGAGGAACAGAGGGCTCAATCCGCAGATAAGCTTCACAGAAAACTTGGAATTGGCATAAGTTTCTTATGGAATTGGGTCCCAAATCCTGGAGGCGGACGTTCATGAAAGCCATGGCGTCTCTAAGAAACTTTGATCCAGGCGGCTTAAAACCTCGCTCCAAGTGTTCAACAAAGACGACTATTTCCCCTTCCCTCGGGTTAGGAAGATCCTCTCCAAACCCGGTGCGCCAGCCGATAACATTCTGGGGATCCAGGTTGCCCGTTTTCACGTAATCAACCAATATGGTATCATCAACCTTAGTAGGAAGCCAGTCACTTTTGAAGACGGCGCCCATGCTACAAAGAGGTAAGGTGTGAACTTATATGCCTTGAACATCTACTGTAAGGGATGAAATAAGTTCATTTAAATCGCCAAGTACTTTGTCTAGGGACTAAGGGAAGGACTTGACTCGCCATATCAAAGGGCCGAGTCGGTTTATTATGGGAACTTACGGGGTGTGGCTATTTACAAGAGCTGCGCTCTAGAGATGACGGGGACGTTCGTTCGAAATGTCAAAGTGTGAAGACTACAAACAGCTTTCCGCAAACAGTAGGAAAATGGTGGATCTATCAGGCAAGTAAAAAAAACCTGAGAAGAACGATTGCATGCGGCCATTTCTTACCAAGGCAAGACGACGCCCCTCATTTGATGGAACACTATTCTAAAAGATCCACAAGTAAAGGTGGATAAATAAAGGTATTCAAGGGCATTGGATATCTCATCAATGTCCATGTTAATCGGTTCAGGGTATGCGACGTCTGCTCGCGAGGAATATCAAGAACTTAGCAATGGCAGGAACATGGCAATGGCCGGAATTCTGAGCAGGGATTGGATCTTTTCCTAAAAAGGGGGCGAAGGCCTAACCTGATGCTCTCAGACGAAGAGGGCCGACGACGACGAAGGTTGTTGGAGAAGCACGGAGTTTTTCGTCGGGCGACGAGGTCTTCGGCGGCGGCGGAGTTCGTAGCAGACGGCAAGATGGTCGGCGACGATGTGGTGGTCGACGGCGGCAAACAGATCGGCCGCGGCGCGAAGCTGGACGACGGCGAAGGCCTAGGGGCGGCGCCAAGGCCTCACGCGTGAAGGTGGGAAGGACGTCGGCGGCGAATTCCTCGGAAGGCGATGAGGTTTTCTCGCTGCAGTAATGGGGAAGAGATTGACGAGACTGGTAGGTGGGGAGCACCAGTCGTGTTCCCCCCCTGTCTATTTATCAGAGCCGGCGCTGGAATCGAGGCGCCGTGAGCGGGAACCGCCAGGGAATAAAAAGATTCGCTATAAATGCGCGCCGAAGACTTCGGGATAACGATGTGCTAAGATCCGTTGGGGTTGTGTCAATCTTCCCGAAAATCGAGGGATAAGAAGAGGCCAACAAGAAATGGTTTGGCGACTTAAAGAATTTTTGGTGCCTGATGGCGGGTTACAATTTCTGACATATGAAGGAAAATGAGGGATGAATCGCCTTCAACTAAGCAGATGTATTGGCATGAAAAAGAAGTTCAGGTCAATTTGGGGCCTAATGTTGGGGATATTACCTGTGACTGACCCGCCCTAGTTGGGCCGGGTTAGTCATTAGGCGATTCATCCGAGCAGGTATTTGGGCCTTGTCCTGGTCGAATCAAGGTCATATGACGGTTTGTGAATCGTGGAAAGTCTCCAAGCTTCGGGAGATAGCGACTTAGAGACCACCGGGGTCACGATTCGTAGGAAGGAAAGTATCCTTGTAAACCCTAGGGGATTTGACCTGTATATAAAGGCGAGTCCCAGGAGACGAGAGGTTAGGTTAGAAATCATCGAGTGCTAGGTTTGGCGAATTACACCCCCCTTGTAATCGAATCCACATCAATACACACAAAAGCAGGACGTAGGCTATTACCTCCTCACAAGGGGCCGAACCTGGGTAAATCGCCGTGTCTCTCCCGCTTAACCCCTTTGAGTCGCCACCAAGGTGCGATGGCTCCAGTATTAAGTCCTTTCACGAGGACATCTCCCGTGAAAAAACCACGACAATGTTGCAGAGTACTTTTCCGACCAGGAGTGAGGCTACGATCTACGCTCAGCGACATGCCCTGGAGTCGGATGGACTCGTCTACCTGATTCTTCCGCTAGTCTTCGTTAGATATCTCATGAGATGGCCTTCAGCCACTTTATTGTAATCCATTATTGTAATAAAGTACTCGATATGAGATTTTGATTAATAAAGCTGTGTGATTGAACTCTTGATATATACATTGATGTACTGAGTGTGTACCAGTATGATCTTGGGATGGTACGGAAACACCAGAGGCTTGACTCGTCTTGAGTCGGGTCGCTACAGCTTCTCTCATGATAGCAAATATTACGATGGGTGAACGAATTACTGTCGAGCAATTGATAGAACCGCGCAAAGTCATGACGATATCTAAGGCAATGATCATACATATAGGCATCACGTCCAAGACAAGTAGACCGATACTTTCTGCATCTACTTCTATTACTGCTCACATCGACCTCTATCCAGCAGGTATCTAGTGTATTGAGTTCATGACAAACAGAGTAACGCCTTAAGGAAGATGACATGATGTAGAGGGATAGATTCATGCAATAGATACAAACCCCATCTTTGTACCCTTGATGGCAACAACAACCTCGCTACCCCTTCTGTCACTGGGTGAGGTCACCACACAGTATGAACCCAAAACCAAGCACTTCTCCCATTGCAAGAATTGTAGATCAAGTTGGCCAAACAAAACCCACAACTTGAAGAGAATTACAAGGATATGAAATCATGCATATAAGAGATCAGAATAAACTCAAATAAGATTCATAGATAATCTGATTGGAAACCCAAAATTCATCGGATCTCGACAAACACACCGCAAAAGAGGATTACATCAGATAGATCTCCATAAAAATCATGGAGAACTTTGTATTGAAGATCCAAGAGAGAGAAGAAGCCATCTAGCTACTAGCTATGGACTCAAAGGTCGATGGTGAACTACTCACGCATCATCGGAGAGGCAATGGTGTTGATGAAGATGCCCTCCTTGCCCGAATCCCCCTCCGGCAGGGCACCAGAACATGCCCCAAATGGGATCTTGCGGGGAAAGAAGCTTGCGGCGGCGAAAAAACATTTTCGTGGCTCTCTTCGAAGGTTTTGGATTTTTCGGGGATTTATAGGTGGAAGAATAGGGCAAAGGAGCCACAGGGGGCCCACAAGCCTGCTAGGCGCCCCCAGGCTGCGGCTAGGGGGCTTGTGGCCTCCCGTGGTGCCCTTTGCCTTGGTTCTCAAGCTCCGTGCGTATCTTCTGTTCCGGAAAAAAAAATCTTTTCGGAGGTTTATTCCGTTTGGACTCCGTTTAATATTCTCCTCTGAAAAAGGTCAAAAACACGGAAAAAATAGGAACTGGGACTTGGCACTGAGTTAATAAGTTAGTCCCAAAAAATATATAAAATGCATACAAAACATCCAAAGTTTGACAAGATAATAGCATGGAACCATCAAAAGTTATAGATACATTGGAGACGTATCAAGCATCCCCAAGCTTAAATCCCGCTCGTCCTCGAGTCGGGAAGTGATAAAGAATGAATTTTTGATGTGGAATGCTACCTAGCATATTTCTCCTTTGTAACTTCTTTCATGTGACATGAATGTTCAGATCCATAATATTCAAAACAATAGTTTGCTATTGACATGAAAACAATAATACTTCAAGCAAACTAGCAAGGTAATCATGAACTTTCGAAACAACAAGGGCAAAGAAAGTTATCCCTACAAAATCATATAACCTGGCTATGCTCCATCATCCCCACACAACGAATTAAAATCATGCACAACCCTGGTATTGGCCAAGTAATTGTTTTTGCACTCTTCTTTCTCAAACCTTTTTCAACTCTCACGCAATACATGAGCATGAGCCATGGATATAGCACTATAGGTGGAATAGAGTGTGGTGGAGGTTGTGAGGCAAAAAGGAGGAGATGGTCACATTGACTCGGCGTATCAAAGGGCTATAGCGATGCCCATCAATAGATATCAACGTGAAAGAGTGGGGATTACCATGCAATGGATGCACTTAGAGCTATAAGTGTGTGAAAGCTCAAAAGGAGAACTAGTAGGTGTGCATCCAACTTGCTTGCAAATGCAGACCTAGGGCAATTTTGAGGAAGCCCATCATTGGAATATACAGGCCAAGTTATATAATGAAGATACCCACTAGTATATGGTGGTGACAAAACAAGAGACTCTCAATCATGAAGAACATGGTACTATTGTGAAGCACAAGTGTGGAAAAAGATAGTAGCATTGTCCCTTCTCTCTTTTTCTCTCTCCTTTTTTTGTTTGGGCTCTTTGACCTCTCTTTTTTTTCTTTTTTTTGGTGGGCAACTTTGGCCTCTTTTCATGTTTCCTTAGATGGGACAATGCTCTAATAATGATGATCATTACACTTTTATTTACTCATAGCTCAATACTTAGGACAATGATGACTCCATAGGAAATGCCTCCAGTAGTGTACCGGGATGTGCAACGATCTAGCTTAGCGTATGACATTGAAACATCTCGCTAGCTATCTTACGATCATGCAATGGCAATATGAAAGTTACGGCACATGTCATGAGACGGAATGGTGGGAGTTGCATGGCAATATATCTCGGAATGGCTATGAAAAGGCCATGATACCTAGGTATGGTGGCTGTTTTGAGGAAGTTATATGGTGGGTTTGTGCACCGGCGAAAGTTGTGCAGCACTAGAGAGGCTAGCAATGGTGGAAGGTGAAAGTGCATCTATACCGTGGACTCACATTAGTCATGAAGAACTCACATACTTATTGCGAAAGTTTTTATTAGTAATCGAAACAAAGTGCTAAACGCATACTCCTAGGGGAAGGGTTGGTAGGTGTTAACCATCGCGCGATCCCAACCGCAACACAAAGGATGACAATTAATAAATCAATTATGCCCCGACTTCCTAACATAGCGGTTCACCATACGTGCATGTTACGGGAATCACTAACTTCAACACAAGTATTTCTAGATTCACAACGCCCTACTAACATGACTCTTAATATTACCAAATCCATGTCTCAAAACTAATTGAGAGGAACCAAACTTCTCTTTCTGATCAATGCAAAACAATTTGGAAGTTTTATTATATCCTCTTTGGATGCCTATGATCTTTAGGACTACTTTCATAGCACAAGCCAACTACCAAGTTACTCAGAGAGAGAACTCCCAAAAAGATATAAGTGAAGATCCAGAGTTCTTATTTCTCCAAAATATGACACCGCCATGCTCTATAAAGATCTAAGTGAAGCACTAGATCAAAGTTATCTAGCTCAAAAGATAAAAGTGAAGGACATGTGAGCTAAATTTCCTAACTCAAAAGATATAAGCGAAGCTCAATGAGTATTCTAGCAAATTCACGATGAGTGCATGTCTCTCTCAAAAGGTGTGCAGCAAGGATGATTGTGACACAACAAAAAGAAAATACTCCTATAATACACGACGCCCCAAGCAAAACACATATCATGTGGTGAATAAAAATATAGCTCCAAGTAATGTTACCGATGGATTGAAGACGAAAGAGGGGATGCCTTCCCGGGGCATCCCCAAGCTTAGAATTTTTGGTGTCCTTGAATTTGGCTTGGGATTCCTTGGGCATCCCTAAGCTTGAGATCTTTCCACTCTTTATCCCATTGTCCATGAGAACATCACCCAAAACATGAAAACTTCACAACACAAAACTTAAACAGAAACTCGTGATATCATTAGCACAAGAAAACAAACTACCACCTCTTTAGGTACTGTACCAAACTTGATTTCTATTTGTATTGGTGTTAGATTACTGTATTCTCACTTTTCCATGGCTAGTACCCCCCGATACTATCCATAGTTTCATCAAAATAAGCAATCAACACAAGAAAAACAGAATCTGTCAAAAACAGACCAGTCTGTAGGAATGTGTATACTTCTGGTATCTCAAAAATTCTGAAACATTACGAAAATTTTGGCAATTGCCATATAAACAAGCAGCAAAAATAATCAACTCAAAATCTCTTTCTGGATAAAAATGAAAAATAATTTCATGAGCAAAAAGTTTATGTCTTTTTCCAGCATGATCAAACGACCATCACCAAAACTAGTCATAAAGGTTTTACTTGGATCAAACAAAAAAATAAACTCAAAAAACACAATCATAAAAAAATTATGATGGTGTGGATGCAACAAAACAGAAAGCAAAAAACAAAGATAAATTCATTGGGTTGCCTCCCAACAAGCGCTATTGTTTAACGCCCTTAGCTAGGCATAAGGCGAAAGAATCACGTATCGTCGTCTTTGGTACTCAAACCATAAGTAGCCCTCATCATGGATTCATAATGCAATCTTATTTTCTTGTTAGTAAAATGTTCCATTCCCTTCTTTAATGGAAATTGAAATCTAATATTCCCTTCCTTCATATCGATGACAGCACCAATAGTCCTCAGGAAAGGTCTACCAAGAAGGATAGGACATGTTGGATTGCAATCAATATCAAGCACAATGAAATTTACGGGTACATAGTTCCTATTTGCAATAATAAGAACATCATTGATCCTTCCCATAGGTTTCTTAACAATAGAATCCGCAAGATGCAAATTGAGAGAGCACTCATCAATCTCATTGAAGCCTAGAACATCACATAAAGACTTTGGAATCGCGGAAACACTAGCACCCAAATCACACAAAGCATTGCATTCATAGTTTTTGATCTTGATTTTGATAGTAGGTTCCCACTCATCATGGAGTTTTCTAGGAATAGAAACTTCCAATTCAAGTTTCTCTTCAAGAGATTTCATCATAGCATCGACGATATGATCGGTAAAGGCCTTGTTTTGTCTATAAGTGTGTGGAGAGTTTAGCATGGATTGCATCAAGGAAATACATTCAATCAAAGAGCAACTATCATAATTGAATTCCTTGAGATCCAAAGTAGTAGTTTCATTACTACTCAAAGTTTTGATATCCTCTACTCCACTTTCAATGCTTTTAGCATCAAGAAAGATAGACTCCGAATCATTGGGGTGTTTTTCAACCAAAGTGGATTCATATCTAGCCCCATCATCATTAAGTTTGACACTAGAAAACAATGATTCAATGTGAGTCGCACCAAGCAATTTAAGATCTTCGTGATTATCATCACTAGAACACGCCTTTTTAAGCCATTCATGTCTAGTGTGAATTTGGGCGGTTCTTTCTTTACTCTCATTCATGGAAACACGCATAGCTTTCAAAGTTTCATCCATATTGATCTTGGGAGGAGCACATCTCACTTTCAAAGCATAAATATCATGAGACATTCTATCAATGCTCCTAGCCAACTCATCAATTTCAAGTAGTTTTTCTTCTATGGACGCATTGAAAATCTTTTGCGAGTTGATAAACTCTTTAATATTACTCTTTAGATCAGAGGGTAATTTATTGTAATTTCCATGAGCATTGTTGTAGGAATTGCCAAAGTTATTAGAGGGATTACTAGGAAAAGGCCTAGGAATATAGTTTCCTCTAAAAGCATTGTTGTGGCCAAAATTATTCCTACCAACAAAATTTACGTCCAAGCTCTCACTGCTACTCTCTATCAAGGAAGACAAGGGCATATCATTTGGATCTAAGGAGCACCTTTACTAGCAAACAATTTCATTAACTCATCCATCTTAGCACTCAACGAGTTAAATTCTTCTATAACGTGTACTTTTTTACTAGTAGGTGACCTTTCAGTGTGCCACTGAGAATAGTTTATCATGATATTGTCTAGGAGTTTTGTGGCTTCTCCTAATGTGATTCACATGGAAGTTCCACCGGAGGCGGAGTCCAAGATATTTCTAGAAGCAAAATTCAAACCAGCATAGAAGATTTGTATAATCATCCAAAGACTCAAGCCATGAGCGTGACAATTTCTAATCATCAATTTCATTCTCTTCCAAGATTGTGCAACATGTTCATGATCTAGTTGCTTAAAATTGATGATATCGTTACGGAGAGAGATAATCTTAGCCAGTGGAAAATACTTGGATATATAAGCATCTTTGCACTTGTTCCAGGAATCAATACTATTTTTGGGCAAAGATGAAAACCATGTTTTTGCTCGACCTCGCAATGAGAACCGAAATAGCTTCAATTTAATCACATCATTATCCACATCTTTATTCTTTTGCATGTCGCATAACTCAATGAAGGTATTAAGATGGGATGTGGCATCTTCACTAGGAAGGCCGGAGAATTGCTCTTTCATAACAAGATTCAGCAAAGCACCATTGATTTCATATGATTCCGCACTAGTGGGGGGAGCAATCGGAGTACTAATAAAATCATTATTGTTAGTATTTGAGAAGTCACAAAGTTTGGTGTTTTTAGTCATGGTGACTTCAGCAAGGAGACAAGCACACAAGCGAACAGAAAGCAAGCGAAAGAAAAGGGCAAACGGAAAAGGCAAATATTTTTGTAAATTTTTGATTTTCAGAAGTGGGGGAGAGGAAAACGAGAGGCAAAAAAATAAATGCAAGAGATGAGTTTGCGACGGTTACTTGGATAAGTTTCACTTAGAATAATCCCTGGTGCCAGAGATTGACACGTTGGAGGAAGACTATTCTTGACTTGATGCTCCTCGGCAATGGCGCCAGAAATTGCCACGTTGACGGGAGACTATTCTTGACTTGATCCTCCTCCCCGGCAACGGCGCCATAAATTATTCTTGCTACCTCTTGAGCTTGAGTTGGTTTTTCCCTTGAAGAGGAAAGGGTGATGCAGCACAGTAGCAGTAAGTATTTCCCTTAGTTTGATAACCAAGGTATCAATCCAGTAGGAGTATCAAGCCAAGTGTCCAAAGTCCATGTGCAAAAACAGCAAACTTGCACCCAACGCTACAAAGGGGTTGTCAATCCCTTCATGATTGATTGCAAGGTGAGATCTCAAGGCGGAAAGTGCAAGAAAGTAAAAGTGTAGGGCTGAAAATATGATGTGAAGTAGACCCGGGGGCCATAGTGTTCACTAGAGGCTTCTCTCATGATAGCAAATATTACGGTGGGTGAACGAATTACTGTCGAGCAATTGATAGAACTACGCAAAGTCATGACGATATCTAAGGCAATGATCATACATATAGGCATCACATCCGAGACAAGTAGACCGATACTTTCTGCATCTACTACTATTACTCCACACATCGACCGCTATCCAGCATGCATCTAGTGTATTGAGTTCATGACAAACAGAGTAATGCCTTAAGCAAGATGACATGATGTAGAGGGATAAATTCATTTAATAGATATAAACCTCATATTTTTACCCTTGTTGGCAACAACATGATGCGTGCCTCGCTACCCCTTTTGTCACTGGGTGAGGTCACCGCACGATAAGAACCCAAAACCAAGCACTTCTCCCATTGCAAGAATTATAGATCAAGTTGGCCAAACAAAACCCACAACTCGAAGAGAATTACAAGGATATGAAATCATGCATATAAGAGATCAGAAGAAACTCAAATAACATTCATAGATAATCTGATCATAAATCCACAATTCATCGGATCTCGGCAAACACACCGCAAAATAGGATTACATCGGATAGATCTCCATGAAGATCATGGAGAACTTTGTATTGAAGATCCAAGAGAGAGAACTACTAGCTATGGACCCGAAGGTCTATGGTGAACTAGTCACGCATCATAGGAGAGGCAATGGTGTTGATGAAGAAGCCCTCCGTGTCTGAATCCCCCTCCGGCAGGGCACCAGAACGTGCCCCAGATGGGATCTCGCGGAGGCAAAAGCTTGTGGCGGCGGAAAAGTAGTTTTGTGGCTCTCTTCCGTGGTTTCAGATATTTTGGGGATTTATAGGTGGAAGAAGTAGGGCAAAGGAGCCATAGGGGGCCCACAAGCCTGCTAGGCGCCCCAAGGCCGCGGCTCGGGGGCTTGTGGCCTCCCCTGGTGTCCTTTTCCTTGGTTCTCAAGCTCCGTGCATATCTTCTGTTCCGGAAAAAAATATATTTTCAGAGGTTTTATTCCGTTTGGACTCCGTTTAATATTCTCCTCTAAAAAGGTAAAAAACATGGAAAAACAGGAACTGGCACTTGGCACTGAGTTAATAAGTTAGTCCCAAAAAATATATAAAATGCATACAAAACATCCAAAGTTTGACAAGATAATAGCATGGAACCATCGAAAATTATACATACGTTGGAGACGTATCAGTATCTTCGAAAGTGTCTGTTGGGTTCGTACTAATCGAGACTGCGATTTGTCACTCTGTGTGATAGGGAGGTATCTCTGGGTCCACTCGGTAATGCATCATCATAATGAACTCAATGTGACTAAGGAGTTAGCCATGGGATGATGTATTACAGAACGAATAAAGAGACTTGACGGTAACGAGACTGAACAAGGTATAGGGATACTGACGATCGAATCTCACGCAAGTATCATACCGGTAGACAAAGGGAATTGCATACGGGATTGATTGAATCCCCGACATTGTGGTTCATCCGATGAGATCAGCGTGGAACATGTGGGAGGAAACATGCATATCCAGACCCCGCTGTTGGTTATTGACCAGAGAGGTGTCTCGGTCATGTCTATATGGTTCCCGAACCCGTAGGGTCTACACACTTAAGGTTCGATGACGCCAGAGTTGGTATGGGAATCATATATGTGGTTACCGAAGGTTGTTCGGAGTCCCGGATGAGATACCAGATGTCATGAGGAGTTCCGGAATGGTCGGGAGGTAAAGATTCATATATAGGAAGTGGAGATTTGATCATCAAAAATGTTTCGGGTATCGTCGGTATTGTACCGGGACCATCAGAAGGGTTCCGAGGGTCCACCGGGAGGGGCCACCAGCCCTGAAGACGCATAGGGTGGGAACCAGCCCCTAGATGGTCTGGTGCACCACCCACCTTGGCCCAAGGCGCATAGGGTTGCAAACCCTAGGGCGTGGTGGTTGCCTTCGGTGGCAAGCCACCCCCTAGGGCGCAGCCCCCTCCTCCTCTTGGCCGCCGCACCACCTAGGGGAAACCCTAGGGTGCCCGGCCCCCTCCCCCTCCCTCCTATATGTACAGAGGGTTTTGGGAGGGCTGCACACACCTTTATACCACCTCTCGGCGCAGCCCTACCACTCCCTCTTCTCCTCCTCCGCGGTGCTTGCCGAAGCCCTGTTGGAGAACTGCATAGTTCCACCGCCACCATGTCGTCGTGCTGCCGGAGCTCTCCCTTAACTTCTCCTCTCTCCTTGCTGGATCAAGGTGAAGGAGATGTCAGTGGGATGCACGTGTGTTGAACACGGAGGCGTCGTTGTTCGGTGCTTACGACGGAATCTTCCGCGATCTGAATCGCTACGAGTATGACTCCATCAACCGTGTTCGTAGTAACGCTTTCACTTAGCGATCTTCAAAGGTATGAAGATGATCTATCCGTTGCCCGTTGCTGGTTTCTCCTAGATAGATCTTGATGTGATGTAGGACTTTTTTTGAATTACTACTACGTTCCCCAACAAAATTTACACAAAAGAGAGAGCTTAGAGCCCACTCAAAGTTTGAGGTTACATAAAATCACTTGGCATCCCGAGGCAAATTAAAGCTTAAGTGTTTTTCCTCTGAGCATCATTCGAAGGCCGAAGATTCCACCGCTTCAATTAAGGTGTCAAGATCGATTCCCTCTACGATCTGTGTGGCCGCCACCATGAACGTCTCCATGAAGTCTTCAAACTTGGCGCTTTTGCGGTTGACGACCCGAAGATACTTCAACTTCTCTTCATCCACCCCCTTTAAATGGATGCAGATGAGAGTAAGGGAAATGTGTGCTCCGACCCTTGCTGATGACTTGTTCCACAACTTCAGTTCATAGGTAATGGCCTTCACGCGGTTCACAACAGACTGACATCCTTCACGGGAGCAACTTCAAACGCTTTATCCTGGTTAATCTCTCCAACGACCGATTGAAGCAGCTTGAAGCAAGTCATTACATAATCGACGTGATCCTCCAGCCTGAGGAGAGACAAAGCAACGCTGTCCATTAGAAGCCCTCTCTTGGGATCAAATTCCTTCTTTATCCGTGTCGTCTCTTCTTCAACATCGGAAGCAAAGGCTACACTGAACGGAAAACAGAGGATGAGAAACGTCACTCGGAAATTTCAGAATGATAATGGGGAAGTATTCGGATGCTCGACATACCTTTGAGCTTCTCCCACAGCTCCACGCCAAAGTCCTCGACGTACTTCTCCAGCTCAACTTTCTTGGCAGTAGCTTTCTCAAGGTTGGTTACCCACTAGGCGTAATGCTTCTTCAGCTCGACAAGATCCGCTGCGGCCTTCTCTGCAATGGCTTTCCCAAGGCGATTTTCTTCCTCCAAAGTACCAACTGTCTTGAGCATGGCCTCAGCCGCTTGGGTTTTCTACTTGACATCCTTCCAAGCGGATGCGAGTTCTTCGTCCCTCTTCTCGAGGGCTTCCATCATGGTCACTAGAGAAACATAATTCTTCAGCCTCTTAGAAAGGCAATCTCACAAGACAGCCTCAGTCGGATAAGAAAAGACAACCTAATGGAGTGTTAGTCGGATGGCAAGGAAATACCTTCAGCTATGCGCTTTTCCTTCTCCAGTCACTAATTCTTGGCTTTCTCCGCATCGAGGCTCAGCTGGAGTTCCTGTAACTCTTTCTCCATGGTGTCATCGCAGCCCACGGGCCCACATGTAGTCTGCAGTCAACAAATACAAACAAGGCATAGCATTATGTCGCGATTCTAAGACTACTGCCGACTGCCACATTCGACGGTAGCCTCGGGGACTACAACGAGTGGGTGCGCTCAACATTCCCCCCTGGAATGATAGAGGATAAGGGATCCGTAGCCGACCGGCCTCTATCAATCAAAACAAAGAAACTAAGATTATTGCCGAGTGCTCCAGTCGACAATAGCCTCGTGGAGTACATCGAGTGGGCGCGCTCCCACTGGAAAGATGGCGGAAAGAAAAGGGCTCCGCAACTTACTGGACTCTGTCGAACATACAAAGAAAAAAAGACTACCGCCGGCTGACATAGTCGATGGTAGCCTCGGGGACTACACCAAGTGGGTTCGCTCAGCGCGCTCGCACCGGAAATATGGAAGATAGAAAAGGGCTCCGCACCCTAGTGGATTCTGTTGAACATACCAAGAAAAAAGACTACCGCCGACTGTAAAGTCGACGGTAGCCTCAGGGACTACACCCAGTGGTTGCGCTCAACATGCTTCCACTAAAAGCAAAGACCCAGTAGGGGTGTCAGTGGGCATGCCCACCCGGTACTCCTACTAAGGAACATATTCAGAAACAAATACGTGCATAAAGGACTTACCCAAATATTCTTTGCCACGGATTCACTCGCCTCGTACGCCTCCTTCAATCGCCCAACCATCACGTCTAGCTGAGCCAAGGCCTCCTTGTGGGCCCCCTCTTGGTCCTCCGGGGTAGGGTGGAGCTGGAAGATGTTGCAGACCTTGGGAATAGACAATGAAGTGGTCAGCGGATACTATCCGAGTGATTCCCCAGCCGAGGCGACCGCCTGCACCACACAAGTCTTGGCCTTGATGCTCACTCGGCTGGGAGTTGGCGCCTGCTTCGAGACTTCTCCACTACAGAAGGGACATCAGCGTCGAGTTCAATCATGTCCTGCGGCTCTGGACATGTCCACAAGATAATCCAAAGACCACTTGAATATCCAAAGCCCAAATCTCGAATGAATCACTAGAAAAGCTCAAGGGTCACATTTGTCAGAAGTCTTGGGTTCCAGTGAAGCGGTCGAAGTATCAGGCCTACAACAGAAACAACAAAACCCGATCATCACCGGGAAGACATTGCTCAAACTAGGATGGACCACTTGGTAAAGGTACTTACGCCGAAGTCACACACACGTCAACCTTGATGCGCGGTACAACGGCCTTACGAGGCTTGGAGCTCGAGATCTTGGGTTGCTTGGCGGCCTCCTCCGGCAGCGCCTCGGGCTTGCTCCAACCCCGCTTGGAGCTGCGAGTTGGCATAGCTGATGCACTTGGCTTCACCGTCAATAGAGTCTTTCGGGCACCAGCACACACTTCAGGGTCCTGGCGTGCCTTGGAATGGGTCTCGACCTAAACTTCGTTGGACGGAGAAGATTCCACCTCGTCTCCATGCTCCTCCTCCCTCTCATTTGTCTCCTCATCGTCTCCTGCATCGTCTTCGTCGTCCTCCGAGACCTCCATGAGCTCGGCGTCTTGGTTTTTAGTGTCACTCTCCAAGTCAATGCACGAGCAGTCAACCACCGATATGGAACTGACCAGCCCTGTAAAATCATGCCGAATGAAGGAAGCATAATCACATATGGGAGTTGAAACAACGAATAAATGCACTCGTTATAGATGCTCGACGACTCACCTCATTTGGCTCATGATCCTCCACGAAAGGAAGCACCTGCGTGGAGCCCGTGGGGTTATCTCTCACTGCGACAATGGCCTTGAGTTTATTCTCCACCGCCTCTTCCCCAATCTTCTTAGTACAGACTCGAGTCGGATCATTCGACCCTTCATATTTCCACATTGGGTGGACTCTGGCGTAAAGAGGTTGGATCCTACGCTGGAAGAAGACCTCCAGGAGGTCCATCCCGTTCACACCCTTCTGGATCAAGGAACCCACCGCTATAATCAAGATATCTGCAACGGTCTTCTCCTCCTTGGACAATGTCAAGGTAGGGGCCAGGTGGATCCTATCAACAGTATAGGGGCAGGAGGCCCAAGTGACCCTCTCCGACTTGGACGTCTCGGAAATAAAACCAAGAGTCCTGCTAGTTCTTCACAGAGTCCGGGAAACTCATCTGGGGGAAGCTACTTGTAACAGCTCGAGACCGATGCTCTAGAAGATTCCAGTTTTATTCCGTTGTCGTCGTTTGATTTATTTGGTTCTCGCATTCATCATCGCATCATGCGCATCATAAGCAATGCATCGGCACACCGTTGCTATCAGTTTTCAATCCGTTATTAGTTGTCGGTTCTCTCTGTTTTGTCGTTGACCGTTTCGAGACCAACCACCCACGCATGCGCCTGCGGCGTCGTTTATTCTTGTTTTTTTAAAGTGTGTATAAAACATACTCAGATTGGGTTGAAACTTGTCGTCTGGTCTTATTTTTATATAGGTAGGCCGCCTGCCAAATTTCATCGCAATTGGAGTTTGTTTGATACCCGAATGGTCGACCGTAATGGCACCGTCATTGGTTTATCATCCAACATTTTTCGGTGTTTAAAATCTCTTTGTTTGATAGCCCAATACTTCCATCGAGCGTAACCCTTCATTTTGGACCATCCAATCGAGATCCGACGGTCCAAAATCGGTGCAATAATTCGTAAGCCTAGTCCTTGTCTATAAATAGATAGCCAGATCCAGCCTACCTCGTTTCCCATGCCCCAAACCCTTGCCGCCACACTCACCTCCTCTTTCTCAGCACACACGGCCCGCGGAGCCTAGATCTGGCCGTCCAGGGTCCAGAGCGCTGCCTTCGCAATCCGCGAGGACCGCGAGCCTCCCGAGCGAGGGAGAGCAACCCGACCTCCCATGGCTGCCCCGGCCGACCCCACGGCCTCGCCGCCGCTGCACTGCGCCTCGCCGCCACCCCACACTTCAGCAGTCGCCGCCGCAGCCTGCTGCGCCACAGGAGCAACCGCCTCGCCATGTGGCGACCATGTCCAGCCGCCGGCCTCTCCATGGAGCTCGCCGCCCGTAAGATTGCCCTGGCCGCCCGTCATTGGAGCTGCCTCGGCCAAGCTCGCCCGCTGCCCCATCTCGGCGCCGCCCGAGGATCCCGATGCCCTTCCCGACCCCACCACCTTGCTGCACCCCGTCACCGGCAACTGGAGCCACAGGCCACCAAAATGCTGCCACCGTCGCCTTCCGATCCAGAGCGGATCGAGGAAGGACGACGGGGTGATCTCGCCTCCATGTCGCTCGATGGGTTGCCTTAGCCGTCGGCTTAGAAGACCTGGCCCCCGCACTGCCAGCCGAGTCCGCTCCCCTGCACCGCCTCCCACACTGAGGCCCCTAAGCACTTGGGTGAGCTGCCCCATCCCTCGCCCATGCGCGCCTGCTAGCTATGAAGCGCAAGCTTCTGTGTAGGTTAGTTTCGGCCTAGTAGCAGATGTTGGCCCAATGCGTTTTTCCTATCCACAAATTTGTCTAATTAGCCCGGATTGTTAAATTGCATAATATGTGCTTATTTTAAAACGTTTGTAACTTTTAAACCATGTGTTGAATCGCAATAAGTTTTAACATGTAGAATGTCGTGTAGATTAACATTTTCCATCTTGCATGCATATTTAAAAATGTGTAACCTACTGTTTGCATGGTTTTGCGTGCTTTTATGTTTAGGTGATTTATTCTGTAGCTATTTATGTGTGCATCTGGATTGCTCAATGCTAGTAGGTAAAATGTTCATGTTGTTTGCAACATATTTCCATGCATGGTAAAAATAGTTGTCTTGTTGTTTTCATGTAGGTGGCATAAATAGTTTGCTATGTCAAGTTCAAAATTCTCTCATATATGTGGTGGCATTTGTTTTATTTGTAACCCCACATATTATATATGTTTTTGGTGTAAAAAAACATAGAATTTAACTGTGCATTTATTTTTCCTTTTGAGTAAGTTAGTGTGCACGTTATTTTGCAATGGTGCCCTTTTGTTTATTTTGTGTGAATTATTCTGTGCATGATACGAATTAGTTGTGAACATGAGTTATTCCCTTGTACATGTATGCTAGCTCCTGGTAATTTTGGTTGCTACGGAAATCCATGTATAGATGTTGTTTACTTGTTGCCAACATGCTAGAAAATAGTGCTAATTTGAGATGCTAAAACATTTCGAAGTCTGAAATCTGCAATATTGTGTTGCTGCCTTGCCATGTGATTTGCTAGTGATCTACAACCCCTTTGGGGTTGGTGCAATGGAGTTATTTGTAGGGATTAAGATTCACTAGCATGTTGTAAATGTTCATGCCATTCCATACCCTCTTGCTTATAGTTTTATTGCTGCAAATATGCCTTTTGGTTGAAAACCGCACTATCAAAACTGTTATTTTCACTAAGTCTGAAACTGTGTGCTTTGCTGTATTGAGAGTTCTTTTCCTAGTGATCCATGCTTCCATGCTAGATATATTTACTAGGGTGTTGTTGTGCATCTTGACCACTACTTCTTCATGTCTTGTTTGAGCATTTTAGAATTATGTAGCTTGTAGTTTTGGGGTGTAGAAAATGCCATGTTGGTGTTGTTGGTAGATTGTAGCTATATCTTGTTTTGCTTGTAGTTGTTGAACCATTGCTCCGTTTTGAACGTGTCATATATGAAACTTGCTTAGAATCTCATGTAGTTTCGTTATATCTTGCTTCCTTCATGGTTTGGAATGCTTGTGGCTATCACCTAAATACATATTGCATTCATGGCATCATATCTTGTGATGATCATATCTTTTGAACCGTAGCTCCGTTTGCAATGATCTCTAAATGTAAATCGACTAAAATGACGTGTAGAATCAGGTGAAACTCTTTATTCTGAAGTTTAAGAAACATTAAAACATTTTAGTTCAGATCTGGACAGATTTCTTAATTAACTTATGGGGTCATTATGGAGATGCTCTAAGTTGTTTTTGACCTCATTTAATATGCCTAGATAGGTTGGTTAATTATGCTTCACTTCCTGCCATGTTTAACAACATTTAATATTGATGTGTAGCTAAACAGGAGTGAACTAAGAAATTCAAATGTGGAGTTTCATCAATAAGCAACTCGTTGCATATTGAGCTTCACTTAATGTGTAGTGTTTGATAGTTGTGAATTGTCATGTCGTGCCTTGCATAATTGAAATGGAAATGCATCATATTAGGGAGTGCATCATATCGTACATGTGCCATGGTGAATACCGTGTGTTGATTCTTGCTTCTGGTTTGCTTCATCTCGATAGAGTGCCGCAAGCGTGTCGGAATGTGAAGATCCATTCGACTATGTCGGTTCGTCTGCTTCACGGAGTCGTTCTTCTTCCAAGCGGGATCAAAGTCAAGATGACCATTTGGCTAGATACCATTACTATGAATGCCATGCTAGTTGTCTAGTTTCTTTTGCTATGTCTCACTGCCTACCACGTGTTTAATATGACTCCCAACATTGCCATGAAAACCTCTAACCTTTTTCACGTCCCAGCAAACCACTCTTTGGCTAAGTTACCGCTTGCACAACCTTCTTATAGCGTTGCTAGTTGCAGGTGCAGTTGCTTCCAAGTGTCGACATGGGTTCCTTGTTATATCACCATATTATTGCTAATTAGTTTAATGCACTTATATAGTTGGTAAAAGGTGGAACGCTTGGCCTTCTAGCCTGGTGTTTTGTTCCACCTTTATCGTCTTAGTTTTGCCTACTAGTGTTATGATCCATAAATGACTGCTCCTAACATGCTTGGGGTTGTTATGGGGACCTCCTAGATTTTCGTTTTGGGATAAAACTCGTTTGGCAAGGCCCAACATTGGTAGTATATTTGCCCAACATAATAATACTAAAAAACATAGGGCGTCATGAACCCGAGGAGTAATTCAACATAATATAGGGGGCCCACTGCTGGTGGTGCTGGTCAAAACTAGAGCCGTTTGCGGGGCCAACTCGGGAGATTCCTATCAGGCCACCGTACGCTATGCTGATCAGTCGTGTCCTGAGAACGAGATACTTGTCTCCTATCGGGATCGTCGACACGCCGGGCGGCCTTGCTGGAATTTTTTTACCTTTCGCGAGCGTGTTGTGCATCGGGATTCCGGTTATGCTTTGGGCTATCTCAGAGTTGAGGTTTTCCACTAAGGGATTCGAGGAGATCACGAGATTCGTGTTCGAGGGTTTCTATGCAACGTGTGGTAGTTTGTGATGGAATAGTTGGAGCATCCCTACAGGGTTGAATCTTTCGGAAAGCCGGGCCCGCGGTTATGTGTCAAACTTGGAAACTATGTTTAACATCCAGTTCTAGATAACTTGAAGTAAACTTAATTAAAAACATGCCAACTGAATGCGTAACTGTGGCTGTCTCTTTCGTGAGCTCCTTCTCCGATCGAGAACATGGTGGGGTTATGTCTGACGTAAGTAGGTGTTCAGGATAATTCATATGATCATCAGTAGTTCACGTCCGCTATGCGTAGATCATCCCCCTCTTTTATTCTTGTACTCGTAAGTTACCTCAAGTAAATGCTAGTCGCTTGGTGCAGCCTCACAACTTAACCATACCTCACCCATTAAGGTTTGCTAGTCTTGATACCTTTGGAAATGAGATTGCTAAGTCCCATGTGGCTCACAGATTACTACAACACCAGTTGCATGTACATGTAAAGAGTTACTTTGAGTGAGCATGCTGATTGACCTATTTGGAGTTTCTTCTTCTTCTTCATCATCGATCTAGGATGGGTTCTAGGCCGGCAGCCTGGGATAGCAAGGATGGACGTTGTTCTTTTATCGTTTGTTTCCATCGGTAGCCGGACCCTGCTCTTCTTCATGATGATTGATTATGTTATTGTATTTATGTGATCTGGATGTAGCTTTTGGCGAGTGTAATACAACTCCTTATACTCATATTATCAGTACATGTACTTGTAATGATATCCATTCTAACGAAAGGATGAGATGCGCTTCTATCCCTGTCGAGGCCCTCGTGCCAAAGATAAGGATAGGATCGTATCTTGGGCGTTACACTACTCTTGACCCTAAGTTGAATGCCTAAGCCACCACAAAGCTGCGCTACATTGGTTCATCCCCCGAGGTGGAAGAATTTTTCACAGTCATCACACGACATGTGAACATGCGCTTGAACAAACCCCAATGTGGGTGACACCCGAGGAAATTCTCACACAGAGACACAAACGCGACTAGATATGAGACAACATTGGGGGCAGATGGTGGAGTTGAGCCCCGAAGAAAGCAAGAAACGCTCAGAAAAAGGGATGCGGAGGCAGCGAAAAACGTCTCTTGATGTAGGTAAGGAAGAGCAGTCGCTCGTCCTTCTCGGGGGATGGCTCTATCTCGCCATCCTCGGGCAGTCGCCAGCTCTCCTGAGCGACAAGGACTTCGACCTCTAGCTCCAGTAGCCGCCCCTCCGAGACTCGGCACGACATCCAGTCGCCCTAGATCCATCCTTGCGGGAGCACTCCGACGCTCGAGGAGGATCCACGCGACCCTTTATTGGCCCGCTCGGCCTTCGATGTTGCTCCCTTCACCATGCTGGGCGTTGGAGAGGTCGAGGTCGGGAATCGATGGAGGCAACTGGCGGTTCTTGTTTTTTGTGGCAAGAGGAGGAAGTAGAGATGGAAAGGACCCAATTCCAAGGCGCGATCCTCTCTCTCATCCACCTCGCGCCTTAAATACACAACAGGGAGATTCCCCATCAAGTATATCACCGCCCCGAGGAAGATATGCACTATCCCAAGGATGACGCACATCGTAGCAGGACAGCAACATCACATGCGTGAAAATTGGGGCGTCACCACATTACTTCCACTACCTGCGTATCCACCGAAACCCCTGCCCCCCCGCGCGCCCCCTCAATTAGAAAGTTGTGGAAAAACCGTTTCACCTCATATCCCAAATGGATTCCGTATCCACGACGTCTGACTAGGTGAGCCAAATGTTCTTTTCTTCGTCCCCCCGCGGGATCCAGATCATTCGGGAAACTAGTGAGGACGACCTGATCGTCCTTGCCCCAATACAAGTGGGGATCTGTCCCGACTTGCCGATTGAGCACGCAGAGTACAGCGCTCTCGTTCGCCCAACTCATGTAATCTATCTTCCCGATATATAGTCGATCACTCCCGACTGCAGGCACACCTGTATGGTCAAGCAATCCGAATTTGTCACTCTTGAATCCATGGAGGTTTGCTAAGAGTATGAATGACGCAGCCCCAAGCTACAACCCAAGAATCTCCAAAATACCGGAGACATGGAAGGAAGTCATTCACTAGGTCCACAAAACCTCAACCAATTCAGGTTCTACTAAGGGGTTGTACATTAGGGGTAGGCCTACATACCTTCTTCCCTAGGCCCACCTACAACCCCTTATGGACATCAGTGTCCATAAAGTTGCAGGCGTAACCTCGACCTCACTCGGTACAACGTAACATCACTTGAACTGCCTGGAGTCACTCGGATCACCTTGTATCGGTCGGATCCATCCTGGCACTCGGACCACAACAAGGTGAAGGTACCGAAGAGGCTGCAACGGCTAAGGACTCAATCCATCACATGAAGTGCACTGAAGACCCGTGTTACCAGTAACACTAAGAGTTATAGGTGCCATTTCTAGTAAGTTCCCTGTTTATTAGCATTAACTCACCTTGTAATGAAGCTCGGTCGGTCGTGGCATGTACTATATAATCCTCTCCTAGGCTCCTACTCAAGGGTTCAACACCTTGTAATCTTTAATAACCCCTAAGCAAACATCAGCCTCACGGCTCGAGATGTAGGGCTATTACCACTTCCGAGTGGGGCATGAACTCGTACATCCGAGTGTATCCACTACGCCTAGTTAGACTTCACCCCTTTGTTCATACCCCCAGGTACTATTGTTAGGGTCATTGCCACGACAAATGATTTGGAATATATTGTTGAGGGACTTGTGACTTAACTTGTGGAGAGTGTAAGCCGTTTCATATACTCATCACTTCATGTATGTATTGCGATGATTTCTGTACTTGTGAAATGCTAAGGTGCATCTCTTTCACTATTGACTGCTCGTCCCCAAATATGGAAAGTGGCTGCTCGTCCCCAAACTTGATTGATCGAACTTGGCTGAGTCGGGTCTAGTGAATACTATTTTGAGGCTTAGTTATATTGGGGAGTAGGTTTCTTTTTACTCTACTTCCCTGCTCTAGTGAGGTTCACGACTTAGGAATCTTAATTCTACTCCTCTCTTTGCTCAATATTTTTTAGGATCAAACGGATATTTTGGAATCTATATGATACTGATGTGACGGTGTTTTGACTTGGTGCCTCCTGTCTTACTTGATTACTTTCAGGGGGTTGAGCTCCAGGGGATTCTCGAGCACATCATTATCATTCAGATGTTTTAGTATCTCAGGATGGAGGATGTTGAAAATTGCTTCATAACTAGTAGTGGCAAGAGGACTCCGGCATCCCAGTATTGGTGGAGAGAGTTCGAATATACTGCCATACTTAGTATCATTGTGTTTTTCGAGGCTGTGAGATGGATGAGTTTATGAGACTTTGGTCACGTGTTGACGGGTGTGTTACATTGGAGTGTAGTGTCATGTTAGGAGTTGTGTGATGTTTTACTACTTGTATCCATGGACCCGATGGCATAACTGAATGTTTCGCGAGTTCTCAAGCAGGAATTCCATTAGTCATGTAGGAAATTCTTCCATCGGATGTATTTTGGGATATACATTTTTTCTAAGCAATTCTAGCTCAAACTTAACAATTGCAAGTGGCTTTAGAATCATATGTTGTCGAAATAGTTTTGTAGAAGCATTCTTACTAATTCTAGTCACAGTAACCAGCAGTACAACAACTAGGGTGGCTTCTAGGAGCATAATAATCTGGGCAGCTTCCAACAGCAGAACAACCAGGCCGGATTTCAAAGCAACCCTAAGCAATTAAACATCGGTCAGTACCGTGTATTCACCACTAACACCTGCAGGCGGGATAAGAAAGTTAAGTAGAGGGTGATCAACATGGCTGAGCCGGCGGTTCTTAGATACCTCAATTTCTCGGAATAGCCTATCACATGGAGTCGAGATGATCACCCGACCCGTGTTGATAATCCGGGCGACTTAGCATTGGTGGTGGCACCACAGGTGGGATACACTCTCCAAGGTTCTCATGGATGGAGTAAGAAGCATGAATATCTTATACTATGACACCTTTCGACGGATGAATTTTTCTAAAAGCGACTTGATGCCTTCGACCATGGTCTTTCACGGCATTGCCCCGGGAAAGTCGGCTTATCCTGTCAGGCGGATCAAATTAAATGTTGCTTTTGGCGATGAATCTAATTATAGGAGCGAGGCTCTCATGTTTGAGGTGGTCAAGATCAAGAGTCCTTACCACGCTTTGTTCGGACGACCGACTTATGCTCGTTTTATGCCCCGACCCTGCTATGTGCACCTCAAGCTCAAGATGTCGGGTCTCAAAGGGACTATCACATTCAATGGAGATCGAAAGATAGCACAAGAGTACAAGGAAGGAGATGCTGCCTACGCTGAGTCGGCATGCCCGGGTGAAGAATTAAAATTTCACAAGGCAAATGTGGATCTAGCCAACATGAGTCTGATACGTCTCAAACGTATCTATAATTTTTGATGTTTTCACGATGTTATCTTGCCTTCTTTGTATGTTTTATGTACCTTTTTATATCTTTTTGGGACTAACTTATTAATTCAGTGCCAAGTGCCAGTTCCTGTTTTTCCGTGTTTTTGACTCTTTTCATATATGATTTTGGAACGGAGTCCAAACGGAAGAAAAACCCCGAAATGATTTTTTCCAGAATGGAAGAAGTCCAGGGGGCTTTTGGGCCAAGCCAGGTGGGATCCAGGGTGCCCACAAGCCCCCACTCCGCCACCAGGGGGGAGGCGGTGGTGGGCAGGCTTGTGGCCTCCCTAGCTGCCCCCTGACCTAGGTCTTTGGACTATAAATTCCCAAATATTCCGCAAAAAATCAGGGGAGCCTCGAAAATACTTTTCCGCCGCCGCAAGCTTCCGTTTCCGCGAGATCTCATCTGGAGACCCTTCCCGGCACCCTGCCGGAGCGGACTTTGGAGGTGGAGGGCTTCTTCATCATCATCATCGCCCCTCCAATGACTCGTGAGTAGTTCACTTCAGACCTACGGGTCCGTAGTTACTAGCTAGATGGCTTCTTCTCTCTCTTGGATCTTCAATACAAAGTTTTCCATGATCTTCATGGAGATCTATCCGATGTAATCTTCTTTGGCGGTGTGTTTGTCGAGATCCGATGAATTGTGGACTTGTGATTAGATTATCTATGATATATATTTGAGTCTTTGCTGATTTCTTATATGCATGATTTGATATCCTTGTAAGTCTCTCCGAGTCTTGGGTATTGTTTGGCCAACTATATCTATGATTCTTGCAATGGGAGAAGTGCTTGGTTTTGGGTTCTGCCATGTGGTGACCTTTCCCAGTGACAGTAGGGGCAGCAAGGCACACATCAAGCAGTTGCCATCAAGGGTAAAAAGATGGGGTTTTTATCATTGGTTTGAGATTATCCCTCTACATCATGTCATCTTGCTTAAGGCGTTACTCTGTTCTTATGGACTTAATACACTAGATGCATGCTGGATAGCGGTCGATGTGTGGAGTAATAGTAGTAGATGTAGAAAGTATCGGTCTACTTGTTTCGGATGTGATGCCTATAGAAATAATCATTGCATAGATATCGTCACGACTCTGCACAGTTCTATCAATTGTTCGACAGTAATTTGTTCACCCACCGTCTACTTGCATTCATGAGAGAAGCCACTAGTAAACACTACGGCCCACGGGTCTATTCACATCCATCGTTTACATCTCCGCTTTTACTTTGCTTTGTTACTTTGTTGCTTTCAGGTCTCAGTTGGCAAACAATCTATAAGGCATTGACAACCCCTTCATAGTGTTGGGTGCAAGCTTTTGTGTTTGTGCAGGATCTTGAGATACTCTTTCGCCGGATTGATACCTTGGTTCTCAAACTGAGGGAAATACTTATCGTCGCTGTGCTGCATCACCCTTTCCGCTTCGAGGGAACACCAACACAAGGCTCCAGGGCCACGGGGGAAATCCTTTGCATACTTGCCTAGGAAGTCCCTTAAGGTGTAGCCGTAGCTGAAGGATTCCTGGTGCCGTTGACACAACTATTTCTGGCACCGTTGCAAGGGATACACAGCAAACATCAGAGTCCCCTCAAGAAACCCACTATTGATTCTGAGCCTCCCCTTAAGTTTAAGCCAACGGATGATACCAAGCAAGTCGGTTTCGCCCTAGGCGACTCTTCTAAGCAGTTCACCATTGGGACTAGCCTGGATCCTAAATAGGAAAGCACGCTCATCAAATTCATCCGTGAGAATCGGGACATCTTTCAATGCAAACCTTCTGACATGCCAGGAGTACCAAGAGAATTTGCTGAGAACCACCTCAATGTGCAACCGAAGATGAAACCAATTTGACAATACCTACAACGATTTAATGAGGAGAGACGCAAGGCAATTGGGGAAGAAGTCGCTCGGCTCTTGGCCACCGGGTTCATCGTCGAAGTCATCCACCTAGAGAGGTTGGCTAACCGGTTCTAGTTCTCAAGAAGAACGGCACTTTTCGTATGTGTATTGATCACACCGACTTCAACAAAGCTTGTCCAATGGATCCTTTAGTTGTCCCCGTACCGATAAAATCATTGACTCTACGGCAGGCTGTGAGCGTTTTTATTTTCTGGATGCGTACTCCGGCTACCACCAGGTCATGAAAAGATGGCTTTTATAACCCCTTTTGGCGCTTTCTGCTATGTGTCTATGCCCTTTGGACTCAAGAGCGCAGGGGCGACCTATCAACGCAATATGCAGAACTGCTTGCACACTCAGATCGGGAGCAACGTTCATGTCGATGTTGATGACATCATGGTGAAATCTCAGAAGAAGGAAACCCTCTTGAAAAATCTCAAGGAGACGTTCAATAATCTTCTTGTCTAATAAATGAAGCTTAACCCGGCCAAGTGTGTGTTCGGTGTTCCCGTGGGCAAGTTATTGGTCTTCTTCGTATCTGAGCGAGGCATTGAGGATAACCCGGACAAAATCAAGGCGATAATTTCTCTTGGCAAGCCGGCCAATATCAATCAGGTCCAGCGTATGGCGGGTCGCATTGCGGCGTTGAGCCAGTTTATAAGTTGCCTTGGTGAGAAGATCATCCCCCTTTACCAGCTTCTTAAGAAAACAGATAACTTTGTTTGGACAGAAGCGGCTGATGAGGCTTTTGAGGCCCTCAAGAAACAACTTGTTGAGCCTCCTGTGTTAGCCGCCCCGACTGACAAAGAGCCTTTTCTCCTCTACATTGCCGCAAATTCAAAGGCCGTGAGTATGGTAGTCGTGGTCGAACGCAAGGAAGAAGGAAAGAAGTATCCAGTTGAGCGGCCGGTGTATTTTGTCAGTGAGGTGATGACCTTGTCTAAACAACGATACCCACATTGGAAGAAGTTGGTCTTTGGGATTTTCATGGCGAGCCGAAAGCTGAAACACTAATTTCACGAGCACACAATCACTGTGGTCAGTTCAGCGCAAATTGGAGACATTATACAGAAACCGTGAGACTATTGGATGAGTTGCTGAGTAGGAATTGAGCTTGGTACTCATCACGTGAAGTATATGCCGCGCACAGCGATCAAGTGTCAGGCTTTGGTGGATTTCATCAACGATTGGAGTGAATTACAGATTCCAGAAGATAAGTGAGACAACACGTACTTGACTATTCACTTTGACGGTTCCACGGAATTGGAGGGCTGAGGAGCTGGTGTGGTGTTATCCAGTCCACGAGGTGATAAGTTTTTTATGTCTTACAACTCATTTTTCCTTGAACTAACAATGCGGCAGAGCACGAAGCTCTTCTACACGGGCTCAGAATAGCTAAAGAGACTAATCTTAGCCGGGTCAGATGCGTCACTACTGGAATTCAGTTTTTTGCCGTCTCCCAAATCTTTGTCGTCTGCTGGCTGAGGGCAAAGACTGTGTTTGCCGTCCGCTGCCACAAAGCTGGTGGCAAAGAAATGGCTGATGGCATAGAATGTCTTTCCCATCAGTTACTTCTTTGCCATCAGCCGCAGACTGCAAAGATTAGGACAACACACGATAAACTTTGGACTGGGCCCACCTGGTCGAGGGAATGTTAGGTCAAACTACAGTCCCTTCTTTGCCGTCTCCTAGCGGACGATAAAGAGTCCGAAGGCAGACGACAAAGGGTCTAGACCCTTTGCCGTCCGCCAGCAGACGACAAAGCCTTAGTATTCTGTAACGTCCGTCCCGCCCCCACCCCGCCCCCTCTCTCTCAATACTGTCTAGCAGCCAAACCTCATTCTCTTCTTCTCTTCCACTCCTCCCCTGATGGCCACAGCCGCCAACACCGTCGCGCCGCCGCCCCCGGCGCCTCCGGTGCCGCCCCGGTGCCCCACAGACCCGCCGTCGCCGCCCCACCGCCCCCGGTGCTGCCTCGGTGCCCCACATCCTCCAGGCGTCGTAGCCCCACCGCCCGGCGCCATCCCGCGGCCCCAACACCCCCGGCCCCGCTGCCCATGACGCCGTAGCCGCCCCTACGAGTGACCCCCCACAGCCCCACCCCTATATATGGATCTATAAAGAAGTTTTCATTCCAACATTCCGAAAATGACACTCAAAATGTTCTTGGAATGGCTTACAGTATATATATTTTGTTGAGATTTGGTTATCCGGAATATGAATATGAGATTGAAAAATGTAAATATAACTTTTTGACTTGATTATAACTTTTTGTAAAATATTTATAAAGTATAGTATGTAGCATTTTCCATGCATGTTAAGAGAAATATAAGTAGTCGAGTTCATGAGGTGGTATGTATGGTCTAGTGACATGTGTTCATATTGAGACAAATAAAAATAGTATTGCAAGGATCAACTATATATATATAGTATTGCAGGGATCAACTTTATATATATATATATATATGTATACATATATGTATATATATATGCACCCTAGCTTTATATAGGTGGTTACTAAAAAACCAATTGTAGGAATTATAACATGTCGCTTGTTTTAAAAATTATGGCAAAGACATTGAGATCAGTGGCGAATCTCGAAAAAAAATGGAGGGGGGGCTGAGCTGCCTTAGAAGTGCAAATATGTATTAGGCTGAGCTAAAAAATGACTAGATTGGACTTTGAGACTAGTAGTGAGAATTATTTTAGCAGTGCTGGAGGGAGGGCGACCCAATCTCAAGGGAGCCCTCTAGTTGGGTTTATAAGGCGGGCACATGTTTTTAGGTCGTCAATTTGACTAGGGAAACATATGTTATATTTTACAAAAATATATTTTTAGATTCGTTGTCAAATGATGACTCTAACCATATAATTTGTGATGCATATTATATATTTTTTATTAGTTAAATCACAGTCCTAAAACCTCATGCGTGACTTATAAACCCAATCGAGATGCAAGCTCCGCTCTAGGTATAAATGTGCAACTAATAACATCCAATAGAGATGAAGAAAATAACAAAAATAATTTCACAACATTGACATAATATTTGGAGTTCAAACTGGATACACATGCTCTAGTAAAAAAAGTTATGATGTAATCATTGTGAATAGTTAATGGATACTACTCATAGCAGATTTTAGTTACTTGGCAGATTTTAGTGATGATGATTATTAGTTCGTAAGATTCACAAATTAAATTATATATGTACATATTATTATTCATGTCAGTTATTCAATTTTTTTTATGTTGTACTAATTTATTTTAATCTTTATCATGGTAGGTTAGCAGGTGTTGAAAGATGGTGGTCGCGGGTCCAGATAGCTCGACGGGTTCTTCTTCGGCGGCCCGCATGAGAGGTGGTACTTCCATTCCACCCTATATCTCCGTAGAGCCTTGGAAGACAGTTTGACGACACCACCCGCGGGTGCTTCTTCGTCGGCGGCATTGCCCACTTGGAGAGGTGCTGGTCGGGTAGGTAAGAAGGGGAAGGTTACACGGAGAGGTGGTTGCCGGGGAAGAGGTAGGAAGACTATTGCACCGTCCTCGCCACCACCAGCTCATTCACCCGAGCACAACACTACTATGGTGGACCTGTTTGAGGAGGAGTCTATGGGGACTCCGGTCCAGGAGCCTCCGGTGGACGGGCATTCGGCCCATGAGACTCCGGTCCAGGATCAGCCTCGGATCGAGGTGCCTTCGACCCACGAGACTCAGATTCTTGAGGCTATGTCCCAGAGGACTCCTACCACACATGCTTCGGCCAACGTGGAGAGGTCCGGATGGGGTGCCGGGCCGGATCGGACCGAGGTGCCGGATTGGACCGAGGTGCCGGATTGGACCGAGGATCCGGGTGGCTGTTCTGTTGATGGTGGGGATGAGTTTACGGATAGTGAGGGCGACGTGCAGGTGGACGGGGCTATCGTGTACAAGCGTGGTAGTACACGTCTCCCGGTCGTGCCGGCTACCCACGAGCAGAGGCCGGTGATTAAGCCTGAAGGGGATAAGTAAGTACATTTACTCTTTTTTTAGCTTCTGCCTTCAAGTTTCTTCAAATATCTAATGTGTTGACCTTATCATACTTCAGTGGATGGGCACACCCTCGTTGTCACGTTGTGCTTTGCCCTTGTTGTGCTTTGCCGGACAAATTTTCCTTGTTGTGCTTTGCCAAACAATGTCCTTGTTGTGCTTTGCCGGACAAATTTTCCGGGGTTTGTCACGTTGCCTATTGATGGTTGGGTTCCTACACTAGGATTTTCCAAGGAGCACTACCAGGCTATGCAGGCCCCACCGGAGGAAATTATAGATGGTGTCTTGTGCCACACAAGGGCCGAGATGGTGATCAAGATCTTTTTGGTAAATTATCCTTTTACACAATCTAAAATTAACAATATAGCTAATTATTGTACTAATCGGTGTTGTCTCGTTTGATTGCAGACCTTCTGTAGGTGTGAGGAGGCATAATGAGGAGGAGGCGGCCAAGTTTCTCGAGGCCGAGTGTAGGCATTTATTACATAACTTACGCCACGAGGCTTGGCCGCGGGCTATTCGATACTACTACGCCATTCGTGGTATTAAGAAGTAGAAGAAGGAGTGTCGCGGAAAGTATGTGAAGAAGGAGTGGTACATGAAAGTAATTACCTATTCTTATGGCCTTCTATGTAGTTTTCTTGATTTGATTCATAGGCGTAGCGCTCAAAATTATTTCTCATAATTTATAGGTGCCCCCGAGATGGTGTGTGGATAAGATGGATTTTTGGGAGGCGTTGGTTGATGAGTGGTGCAGAGGGAACTGACTAGCCGTCCACGACAATGCGAAGGATCGATGTAGCCAAAAGGCTGGTGTGCCACACCATCAAGGCAGCGCCAACTTACTTCAGTTCGGGTGAAATTGGGTATGTGGTTTGCTTCATGATTCATGCAATTCATTTTTCATGCTAGCTTGAGAGCCTTACTAATACTTTGTTCCTCTCTTTTACGGGCATCACAATAAGATGGAGATGCCACACTTGTACGACCTTTTTGGCATGGCCCATATTGCCTCCTACAAGAAGGCGAAGGGATTCTATGAGTCTGACCTAGATGATCCAAATAACGTCACCAACATATCATGCCACCACAAGCTCGTGACATACAGGGACACGGGGAAGGCTAGGAAAGGGGAGGACTTTAACCCGAGCCAGGAACCTTTGGATCCAGAGTTGGTGATGATATCTGGTGGCGGGAGGCCCCATGGCTCGATGGCCATTGGAGGTGGGATAATATGTTGTCCACTCACTCTCCCAGAGATCAAGGCCCGCCAGTTGAGCTCCTGTCCTGAGATAATGCCTCGTGCACGGCCAGTCGATCTTGCCATCGAGGTTAGTTGTACGGACTCAGAAAACTTTATCCATTTCATTATGTGTGTGACCATGAATCATTACCGTGGTAACGAGGAATGGTATTGCAGGCTGCTCTTCAGAAAAAGAGAGCGGCAAACCAGTCTGCTCTTGAGAAAGAGAGATTGGCAAGCCAGGCTGCTCCTCAGGCTGCTCTTGAGTAGAGGGACCGGACCACGACACGATTGATTGAGGACGAGAGGGCCCGGAATGACGCGGGTCAACGGGCCCTGTACGAGCTTTTTGTGGTAAGTTTTTTTCACATTAGCCAAATCATGTGTGTAATGTCTGTTTCATTACGAACTAATACGACTGTCTTCAGAGTATGTGCGAGAAGAACGATCAAGTCCCTCCGCCGATGCCCGTCTTCTCTGCGATTGGCACGGTGAGTTTCATTTCAATGGTCATTATAAACTAGTATTAACAATTGAGTGTCATCATGCTAACTGAGACATTGCAAAATATATTTTCTGTAGAATAACTCCCGAGCGGCACCGCACGACACTTCTCCAGGGCAACCGCCTTCAAACGAAGCCGCCGCGAGTAACCCTGGTGTTTCTCCTCCTTGACGACCACGACGATAAGTTTTCTCTAGTTTATTTTTGACATAATGAGATAATTTATCTCCAAGAAGAGGAGAATAAATAGGAAAAATGAAAAGAAGGAAGAAGAAGAAGGAGAAGGAGGAGGAGGAGATGAAGGAGAAGGAGGAGGAGGAGAAGAAGGAGAAGGAGGAGAAGGTCACCTAATCCTCCTGCTCCTCCTTCTGCTTCTCCTTCTTCTTGATTTCTTCTTCTTCTTCTCCTCCTCCTCTAAAATGACATATTTAACCCAAGTTAGCTCCAAAATGACATATACTTAGCTTGGCTTCCACCAAAATGACAAAGTTAGCTTAGTTAGCTCCAAAATGACCCATTTAATAAAAAAATGACCTATTCCCCCTAACTTAGCTATTAAATGGCCTATAATTAGCTTAGCTAGCTCCAAAATGGATTAATAAACATAGTTAGCTCCAAAATGACATATTTTACCCAAGTTAGGTCCAAAATGACCTATACTTAGCTTGGCTACCACCTAAATGACATAATGAGCTTAGTTAGCTGCAAAATGGCCTATTTAATAAAAAATATCCAATACTTAGCTAAGTTCTCTCCTAGATGACATAATAAGGTTTACGTAGCTCCAAGTTGACCTATTCCCCCTAACTTAGCTATTAAATGACCTATAATTAGCTTAGCTAGATCCAAAATGGCTTAGTAAGCATAGTTAGCTCCAAAATGACAAATTTTACCCAAGTTAGTTCCAAAATGACCTATAATTAGCTTGGCTAGCACCTAAGTGACATAATTAGCTTAGTTAGCTCCAAAATGGCCTATTTAATAAAAAATGACCAATACTTAGCTAAGTTCTCTCCTAAATGACATAATAAGGCTTACGTAGCTCCAAGATGATCTATTCCCCAAACGTAACTATTAAATGGCCGATAATTAGCTTAGCTAGCTCCAAAATGGCTTAATAAGCATAGTTATCTCCAAAATGACACATTTCACCGAAGTTCTTCTTCTCATTCTTTTTCTCTCCTCCTTCTTCTCCTTCTTCTTCTCCTTCTTCTTATCTTCTTATTTTCTTCTTCTTCCCCTCCTCCTTCTCCTTCTCCTTCTCCTCCTCGTCCTCGTCCTCCTCCCCCTTCTTTTTCTTCTACTTCTTCTTCTCTTCTTGCTTCTTCTCTTTCTTCTTCTACGTAGCTTATTTTCCCCAAGAAAGACATACTTAGCTAATTATCCTCCAAAATGACATAATTAGCTTAGTTAGGGAAAATCATCATAAGAACCTTTGTTAGCTCATTAAAATGACTAATTTAGCTCCAAAATGACATAATAAGCTCAAAGTAGCATAAGAAACTTGGTTAGCTAATGAATATTATATACTTAGCTTGTTTTCCTCTAAAATGACATAATTAGCCCATTTAGCTCCAAAAAGACATACTTAGATAATTTAGCTCCAAGAAGAGGAGAAGAGTAGAAGAAATAGGAAAAATGAAAATAAGGAAGAAGAAGAAGAAGAAGAAGAGAAGAAGAAGGAGAAGGAGGAGTAGGAGAAGAAGGAGAAGAAGGAGAAGGAGGAGAAGGTCTCCTCCTTCTCCTCCTTCTAATTCTCCTTCTTCTTCTCCTTCTTCTTGATTTCTTCTTCTTCTACTCCTCCTCCTATTTCTTCTTGTATTTCATATTCTCCTTACCTTATTTTACCCAAAAATGACATAATTAGCCTATTTAGGTACCAAATGACATAATAAGCTCAAAATGGCTTAAGAACCTTGGTTATCTCATGAATATTATATACTTAGCCTGTTTTCCTCTAAAATGACATACTTAGGTCAAAAACATCATATGTTGTTCTTCTTCTGACTTTTTTATTCATATTTTTGCAGATTAGTTGTACTACATGCATGGAAGCTGGCGTTCATGGAGTGCCTTATTAGTTCTAGTTTTCATTTGAGTTGATGAACAATGTCGAACTATATGTATATGTATCTATGGATGAACAGTGTAAAACTTTGTTTGTTGGTTCTTTCGATATATTGGATGTACATTGATGAACTTTATATGTATATCATATATGTGTGGTGAACTATATATATGTGTTTTGAAATATATATCATATATGTGCTTTGAATTATATATATATATATGTGTTGTGACATAATAAAAAACAAACAAAACATAAGCTATGTGGGCTCTTTGTCGTCTGCCAGCTGATGGCAAAGGGCTTTGCCATCAGCTGGCCGATGGCAAAAGTTGCCACATGGCACCCAAATGTGCACCCTGGGGGGCAAAAGCAGCTAGCCATATAGCTTCTTTGCCGTCTCCTGCCCGGGCGAGCAGATGACACACGGGATGAGGGAGGCAGACGACAAAGGGGAAGAGGGAGGAAGACGGCAACGCCTCCGTTAGCCCTAACAGAGGCGTCGCCTATCAGCTGACATCTCAAGTTATTTGCCGATTGCTCGGTGCCAAATACTGATGGCAAAGAGCTTTGTCGTCCGCTTAGGGTAGGCTGACGACAAAGAAGCTACAATGTCGTCGAAAGCTGACGCAAAATCTTTGCTGACAGGTGTTCTCTTTGCCGTCTGTGGATTAATCAGTGTCGTCGGTGAACTCCTCTTTGCCGTCTGTAATGGCTGACAGCAAAAAAGCTGATTCCTGTAGTGCTTGGGCAACTCAGATTTAGTAGCTCAACAAGTCTTTGGAACTTGGGACTCTATAGACTCACTCATGGCGACTTATAGGCTTGAAGTAACTGAGGTGGCAGGTCATTTTCACGGCTACCAGGTTGATCACATTGATCGTCGACACAATGAGGCGGCAGACGTCTTGTCACAACTAGGATCTCAATGCAAGCCTGTTTCCCCTAATGTGTTCTTGGATGTCATACACAACACTTCTATGAAGTTGCCTTCTGGAGAGGACATAGCGGCTCCTGACCCAGAATCACATTTGGTGGCGGTTCTACGTGCAATTCTTGACAGGACAGTTCCTGATATGGCTTACCTAGCCAGAGGCGAGTTGCCGGTGGATGAAATCACTGCTTGGCAGATAATACGGTGGTGTAAGTCTATGGTCATTCGCAAGGGCGAGTTGCACAAGCGAAGAATTTTTCAGCAATGTGTTTCCCCTAAAGAAGGACGGGAAATTCTCAATGAAATACATGCTTGCGACTGTGGGCATCACACCGGGTCACGATCCTTGGTGTCAAAGGCTTTTCGACATGGTTTCTACTAGTTGACGGCTCATGCAGACACGGAAGAGATAGAACGCAAGTGTGATGGATGTCAGAAATTTGGCCGCCAAGTTCGGGTGTTGGCTCAGGAATTGTGCATGATCCCGATCACATTGCCCTTTGCAGTCTGGGGGTTAATATGCCGGGCCCATTCAAAATGTCTTCTGACAAAAAGACTCATCTATTGGTAGCGGTTGAAAATTTTACCAAGTGGGTTGAGGCGGAGCCGGTCATCAATTGTGAAGCAGAAACAACTGTGAAGTTCATCAAAATACTGATTTTTTGTTTTGGTTATCCTCACAGTGTCATTAATGATAATGGGACCAATCTGTCCAAATGCACCATGAAGCAGTTTTGCCAGCAGGAACACATCCGGCTTGATGTACCCGCGGTACCACATCCCCAGTCCAGTGGTCAGGCTGAGCGAGCTAATCACGAGATTCTACGCGGGATCAAAGCCCGACTTATGTTTCCTCTTACAACGTACCCCGAGTTGGTGTGTCGAGGAGCTCCCTGCAGTACCTTGGAGTACCCGGACTACGCCAAACATATCATTGGTTACACCCCTTTTCTCGCTTATGGGGCCGAGGCAGTTTTACCCAGTGATATAAGGCATGATTATCCTCGAGTCTCCGCTTATGTGGAGAAAACAATGAGCAGGCATGTCAGGGTTCTTTGGACGCCTTGGAAGAAAAGCGTTATTTGGATGCATCATGGTCGGCTATATATCAACAAGACCTATGCCGCCATCACAACCGAAGAGTTAAGAGCCAGGTTTTCAAAGAGGGCGACTTAGTGCTTTGATTAATTCAAGATCACACAGGCATGCACAAGCTATCACCTCCATGGGAAGGTCCTTTGGTCGTTAGTAAAAGTCTTCATAATGTCTCCTATTATCTGATAGACCTTCGTTGAGATTAGCCATCTTCGGAGGAAGAGACGACCCAACCGTGGAACATTGCCCACCTTAGGCCTTATTATACTTCGAGCTTTAGGCTCCTTATCTATGTGCATAGTTTAGTTTTTTTTAATTTTTTATCAAGACAATAAAGACAACATCCAAAAAATTCGGGTATTTTGTCGTTTCAGCCTACATAATGTACATGAGTCTTTATTGTTTTCCTAAGCCGCCGAAGAGGATGAGCCGTCATCAAGGAGGTCATTCAAACATGGACGCTATTAGTATCAAAGAGGATGAGCTGCCATGTTGCAATCATTCAACAATGGATACTCATAAGCCAAAGAGGACCACTGGCCATCATGCATGGTTCAAACATTGGCGCCGATTTATGTTCTGGAGAATCAAGCCCGCTTACCTGGGGGCTATTAGTTCCCAAGATGTTTCCCAGTAATAGCATTGTCTTATACAATCATATTCTTGGCTTTCCCCTAATCAGAGGTCACTTGGGGGCTTGCAATTCTTTGAATTCAACTTTCTTACCCTTTTGGCTAGCGAAAAATTACCGCTTTATAATGGTTATATTGCACTGTACGCCTTTGCGACTCTCCTTATTGGCCCCATGTACTCTTGGCGAGTCAATCCATTATGGACCCTGACTTGTCAATGTTAAAACATTGAGGTGTCGTGCGAGGTGTGCATATGGAAAATAGATAAACCATAGGTTCATGGAACCTACTTCATTGAACCCTGACTTGAGTCTGATCCGCCAGCCTAAATTATACAAGTTATTGCACAAACCTATCTTTGGGTATGACTAGAGCCTGGCAAGCATGTCTACCTACCGTGACTCACTGAATCAGCTTACTTATACTAATGTGACGCCCTATGTGGTGTTATGTTTTCCAAGAAAGGATTCTTCATTAAGGCCGCTCCATAAAATACATTGTGGCTATGAAGTCATTTTCTTATGAAGAACAAATTTAACAGCACGACATTAAATTTCAGAAAGGCAGCTTATATTACAAAAGCGATGCCAAATGTTTCAGCATATGCAAAAGTATAACACGAAACCCAAAGTTTTAACCTTATGCCTATTACAAGGCTTCACACAGCCCAAAGGAGTTGCGTCCAAATCATGCAATTAGATATATTCTCCAGTCACAAAGTTGTGCCGGGTCACCTTCGAGAAAGTCCGGGAGGTTAAGTCGCCTCCACGTCAGCCTGCGGTAGGTGTTCTGGGTCTTGGATTTGAAGATTGCCCATATCCAATTGCAATGGATTAAAGCTTGGAATTCAGCTTCTTCGTGCAAGATTGGGGAAATGACAACTTCAGGGGCAAAGAGATGCTTACAACGTTGAGGAGTTTAGTTGGTCGGCTCATAACTGGGAGGTCAAACTCGCATGTTGTCATCACTGTAAGCTGGTTGATAAGACTTCAGGTTCACTTATGCTGCTAGGTGACTTGCTGACACACGAGACGCCCTTACACAATTGGTATAATCTTTCTGGGTAGAAGACGATCTGTCTTCTTTGGTTTCACGGAAACCTCCACCGATTTCTTCTGGTTTGAGCTCAGGTGCATACGCCAAGGCCCAGCTCAAAGTAGCTATAGGACCTTTTCGGGCAGCCGACCTATTCAGTTCCTCGATCCGCTTGGGGATTGTCGAGAGCCGCCTCAGCACACGAGGGATGAACTTTGCATGGTGTTTTTTGTTGGAGATATGCCCTAGAGGCAATCATGTATGATGTTATTTCCTATGTGTTTATGAATAAAGATAGTCCTTGGACATTATCAATGATGTGTAATTAATAAGTACATGACTTGTTTGTGTGACTATGCATTGTATGATGACTGTCCTAAAGAGTCGCTAGTCGAAAGGGTTGTGTGTACACGTAAAGAGTTAGACTAGCATATGACACGGTGGATGGTCCGGTCTAACTGGTCATGTAGCATTGGATGCTAGCTGCATAATACGACTCAGAAAGATCTGATTGGATTCGACATAGTCGAATCCAAGCCAAGATAATGTTTGAGTTGGACAGACCCAACTATGAGAAGCAGTGATAGGTCATTTGTGAGTCTCTAGTACAACATACATTCTATGTCCTAAGACCTGAGCTATCACATGTACTCAGGATGATGACAGACTAGCTTTGGGCCGACCTAACGCTACTCGATGACTGGGTAGTTACAAACGTAGGTTTCGGGCTTGTCCAAACCTATGCCGCGAGACATGGTCGAGCAAGATGGGATTTGCCCCTCCGATCAGGAGAGATAAACTCTAGGCCCCTCGGGTGATCCGAGCTAGATAAGCATGGCCATGCAAGGAGGATTATGAGATAATCCAAATGCTGATTGGATTCACCGGAACGAGAAAGAGGTCAAGCGGCAACAATGATGACCATATCGCCTTGAGCACGACAACATATATCGTGTGGCAAAGGGAACAAAAGTATGAAGTACATGTTCGCCTAACCAGCTTCATCGGACACTTGGAGTCGACACGTCTTGCTAGAGACCGCTACCCACTAGCCGAATAGGACGTGGACTGACTGCGACCAAGTGAATGAGCACCTAAAGGGTCACGCGGTTAAGGGAAGGAACAGGTAGGCTTTAGGGTCCGTGCGAGGCCCAAGAGTTGAGCCTACGCTGGACGCCTGTATATAGTGGAGGTGCGGCACACCTATGAGAAAAAATGCTTCGGCGTCTTCATTAGGGTTCTACATGAGTTGCGAATAGCTACCTCCACCCGCCACCGACTGTGTGATCAGACCTAGCAGTCTGCCACACGGTGTGTTCCTCCTGCACGTGCGGATACCATTAGAGATGGTGCACTTGTGCCACTTCGGCAAGCCTGTACACGAGATCCGACAATCGGTTGTTCGAGGGAGATCGGACCGGCTGCTCGAGGGAGAACGAACAAGGAGGAGACGAACCACGCGGACGCGCTACCCCAACTCTACTTCCGCTGCACGGCACTGCGCGTCTAGTGGTAAGGATCTTTGACCCATCTCCGTAGCATGTTCTTTGATGTTCTGCGCGTAAGAATTTTAATTCGCATGCGATGCATCTACGGTAGATCCCAACATTGGTATCACAGCCTCTGCTAGTGGTTTTAGATTCAGATCAGATGCATATTTGATATGTGGAGCCGACGGATGAGATCTGTCGGATTCCAGGCTCCGCAAAACCCTAAAGATTCGAACCCACGGGCGTGTATGAAGATATCTCATGGCCTAACCTCGCCTAGTACGCTACTCGATGGCGACGACAGAGGACTCACTCGATGGTGAGGGAAACACATAACACAACAGTTTACCCAGGTTCATGCCGTTGCGAAGCGTAAAACCCTAATCCTGCTTTGGTGGATTGCCTCTCGCGGAGGTTGGTGAATGAACTAGTACATTGCTTGGGCGCCTCCGGAAGCTGGATGGCATTGCGTGGTGCTAGTGGGTGAATGAATGGTTCGGGGTCAGATCCCCCTCTCCGAAGCAAACTATCCTCTATTTATAGTGGCGGCCCCGGTCATCTTCCCTTATCGTTTCGGTGGGAAGGGATCTCACAGTGGCCAATTTTGAAGGGGAACAGGGGAAGATGCTCCCCTGGCCAAAGGTGGTCTTCGCCTGCAAAGTGGCTGCCCGTGCTGCAAGGATGAGCCCGGGAATGACGTGTGTCCTGCTGGCGGGCGACCACGACCTTGTTGCACCAGAAGGGAAACCTTTGGAACATGCCTTTGGAACCCTGGTACGTCCTTGCAACCCTTTGCACCAAAGGGGAAACTGCTCCGCTCTCGTGTCTGCTGCTCGCTTGTCCCTCCCTTGCGTCATGCTTGACTCCTGAGGCTGGGCCTCGCCTCGGAATATCCGTCGCTCCAGAGGGGTCCTGAGGAGGCCCCCTACGTGTCTTGATGTTGCTGCTTCTCGTGAGGCTTGGCCCCTCGCGAGGGCCTTGTCCTGAGTAATGCCGAGCCTGTTGGTTTTAGGTCGATGAAGTGGGCCAGCCCTGGGTCGGAGGCAGGTAGATCTGGGTACCCCCATTCCCAGAATGCCGATAGTAGCCCCCTGGCCCAAGGCGTGCTAGGGTTGGCTTTTCGGCGAAGGCTTGAGGGCGACCTGAAGCGTAGAGGGCACTAGTTGCCTACGGTCCAGGCGACACACGTGTCCGGCGGCCGTGTGGTGACGCTGTCTCTCCTCGAGGCGTCCGGGCTGCGCCAGGCCATGATGGCACGATCTCCAAGAATCGCACATGACATCATTTCTCCCATTGAATGGCACATGCACGGCCTGACCAGATCCAACGGCCCTCACGGACGTGACCACTCGGTGGACAGGTGAGGCAACATTGGCGGCAATGCTCCCATCGGCCCACCTCACGACCCTCTTGTGGTGCGCGATGCTTGCGCTTCCACGATGGTTGGTGGTCGTGGCTCGCCTATATATCTGCCCCGCCCCCGGTAGGAGGTAGGCACTGCAATCTTGAGCTTCCTCTCTGTTTCCTCTGCTCGGCCGAAAAACCCCTTTCTCCCCTTCGTTCCTCGTCTTCATGGCGTCTCCCGAAGACGGTCATGGCCGGGGGAAGCGCGTGGCGCCTCCTGCGCCTTCGTCCGCCCCCGGAGGCAGTGGCGGAGGTCCCTAGGGGCCTCCGTGTGTCCGTCACCACTGGGCTCTGGCCGGCGAATAAGCCCCTTACCTGTATCTCCTTTACTTGTCGCGTCATCTGCTACTTGATGGTTGATTTCCCCTCTTCTCCAGTGCGCCCTCCCCCAAGAAGGCCAAGCTTGGCGAGCTTTAAGAGGAGGTGGAGGGGCTGCCGGCCCAGCTTGATGGCGCCGACGCCGCCCGCCATGGCGAGGTAGAGTCCAAGTCGGAGCTGGCGTCACTTCAACAACGGGTCAAGGAGGCGACCAATGCTATCCAGGCCGCCCAGGACGAGGCGTCGTATGCCCGGCTGATGGCATCTCTGCGCGCCAAGTAGTTCAAGGACATCGCCGGCCGGGCGGCTGCCACGATGCGCCGATTCGCGGGAGAGGCCCCGATGCTGCCCATTGTGAGGAGTGACGGGGGTTACCTCGCCTTCTTCGAGAAGGTGGTGGAGGCGCTGGAGGCCGGCATCTCCCGGGCAGAGGACGAGAGCGCGTCCAGCGCGTGAGCTGCTGGGCATTGCCTTGACGGTCGTCTTCTCCAACCTGCGCCGCCTACTCCCGGAGCTCGATCTCCAGCGCGTTGTTGAGCCAGTGTGTGCTGCGTCCCGGCGTCCTCTCCGAGAAGAAGTACGCCCGCATGTCGACGCCTTGGTGGAGCAGTGCGCCCAGGTGCCCGTCTCTAGTGAGGAGGAGGACTCCGACGTCGAGCCTGCGGTTGTCAAGGGCATTGCCGGCGACCTTTCCCCTTAGGCATCCCCCAGCTTGTGCTTATCTGCTCTTGTAATGGTGGATCAAGAACCTTTCCTTGTCGGGCGTTAAAGTTTTGTTCGTTACCTTCGTCATTCTCCTTCTTCTTTTGCTCCTGAATTGATGGCTTGCTCTTTGGTGGTCATCGCTGCTTGGCTTCGAGGTTTAGGGTCCGTCACTTCCCCAGTCATCGCTCGGGGATGACAAGGGTCGGGACCCTCAGGAGGTCATGTCCTCCCGAGGCACCTCTCGTGTCGCCGCACGCTCGGTCGATGGCCTCCTTCCTTGCCGCAACTAAATCCTTAGGCTCTGCAGCCCTTCGTCAATACGCATCTTTTAAATTCAATGTTAGTTTGACGTGAGACGAGAGGGTCCCAGCCTGGGCCTGCGGGGTACTTAGCTCGTGGGTTGTGCCGGTCCCTTGCGTAGTCCCTCCTGCGTAGATCCTGTTTCGTAGGTGGGAGGGGATGAAGACCCTTCCGGCAGTCTATGTCTGGAGGTCCCGGTCCCGCACATTTCCCTGCCTCCGTAATGCACAACCTATTACCAAGGTTGTTCCTCACGGGGCAAAGCCCTGATCCAGAGGCCAGGTGGCCTTATGACCAGTAAGGCTCTTGAGGCATGTTGCTCAGGAGCCCCGGTCCCGCACATTTCCCAACCGCCGTTAGGCTCGCACTTCACTGGGCGGGGCCCCGCCATTCCTGACGCCGACCGGAGCTCCCGGACGGTGCCAACGGTGGGGAGTGGCATTATGACCGGTAAGGCTCATGAGACGGTGCCCAGGAGCCCCCCTTCTAGCGCTCGAGTGATTCCACACTCCGTTCCTTTGGTCATCGCCCCAGGGGGCCCTGAGGCCTCCCGAGACTCTTTGTGGTGGTTTCATATTTTTTTCCAGACCCCCGAGCGGGGGTTGACTACTGAAAAATGTTTTCCCGTGGGGCGGAAAGTCCTTGCTTTCATGCTCCTTGACTCATAGGGGCGGTGCAGATCGTTCATCTCAAAAAATGTCCTCACGGCCGGGAGGCTTTCAAGCCAGCGAAATGAGAAAGCGCAAGAGAAAGTCCCCCCCTTTTGTTTTTCAAACGTCAGACACTGAGAATTAAAAACCAACTTTTGAAATCGTCAAGTTTAAGTTCAGCGGGAGATAGTTCGAAATACAAGAAAAGCAAGAAAACGTCGCGTCTGGCACTCAAGCTGGCATAGTCATTGGTGGACTATATGGGTTTCCTTGCCAGCTGCGGGCATAGTCATTGGTGGAGTAAGTTGATTGCCTCCGTCTGCATCCAACGCGGAGCATAGGTCTTCCAGTAGGCATGGGGTGGAACACTTCCACGTCCTCGGGGGGGGGGGGGGGGCTGGGCATATACAACCTCGGCTCGTTATGGTCGCGGGAATAAACCTGACAGTAGAGGTGTAGGGTACGAATGGAGAGCGCAGAGTCCTAGCTACGACAAGCTTGTATGCAAGATGGATGAGTTCAAGCCCCACTCTTAAAGGTAACCACCCTACGTCTCACGTGTTCGGGAGATCTTGCAGTGTGGATTATGTAATACGGCAGGTGCGAACCCTTGTGCCATAGGGGAGGGGTCGCTTATATGGAGTGCGCAACCTCTCATCAAGTCCTCAACATCTAAGGGCTGGATCAATATGAGTTAAAGATATACGTTACTGATAACGTACGTGGGTAATAAATGCTACTAAAGACCATTAGCTGAACGTGTGTCCATTGGCCCTTGTGGGTGACTTTTGGTCTTCAATGCCAAGTGGAATCCTTCCGAGAGGATACAGGTCGTCGAGTGGATGGGAATGTAGTCCAAGTGTTTACGCACCGAGTGACTTTTTGTGTGCCATCTCCATCCAGTCAGACTCTTCTGTCTGACCCTTGGTCTAATAATGAGGTATCCTTGGGTAGGACATTCAGTTCAGGCCTATGACCCTACCCTAGGTACATATCCCCATCACTAGCCCCCAAATAGATCGGGGTTCGAGTGACGAAGGGGTTGATGCGAGTTCTTGTCGAGTCGTGCTGATCCTGATCATTTTCCAGGGATTGATAAAACTTTGGCTCAACTGAAATATTCGTCATACGCCTTGATCGATTACGTTGCGAAGTGTGCCCGAGTGATTTTCAAATGATAGGACTCACTCCAAGTGAGTGATAGGATCTTTTGATATGACTGATCACTGCAGCACGTCCGCATTTCACGGGATTCAAAATTTCCGTTTCCGCGCACCTCGCGGTAGGACACAACTATCAGAGCAAGTGGAGCAACGATGCCTCGATTATCGTGCCGCCATCATCGCCACGTGTCACGTCTCCTTTCATATCGGGATAGGATGAGATCTGGAGGGCCCACCAGTTGGTGACTCAGTCGGTAGATTCTTTAAATGCAGCTGGGACTAGGGTTATAACTGCGCCTTGATCTTTTCTTGCTTATCTTCCACCTTTCATCCCCCAACTTTGCTCAGTGTTTCCTTCACCACGGAAGCCATGGCAAAGGGTAAAACCTCCAATCTTGAGCGCGCCAAGAAGGGCGGCAAGGGGAGAAAGTCTGGTCGGTCCGCAGTACCGCCAGGGTGGATACAAGGGGATTTTATCCCATCCATCATGACGAAGGAAGACATCCTAGATCTCGTTGAGAATGGGATGGTGATGGAGAACTCTTGGATATTGCCGAGGGAGGAGCCTGAGCTGGCACCTCACAAGGGGGAGCGGGTCCTTCTCCTCACACATGTCGAGCAAGGTTTTTCTTTGCCTGCACACCTTTTCTTCCGTGGCTTCCTGTTTTACTTTGGGATTCAAGTTCATCATCTTCCTCCGAATACTATTGCAAACCTTTCCATTTTATCACTCTGTGCGATTGTTTCTTGGGCTGCCTTCCTCACTGGGAGTTGTTCAAGAACATATTCACTACCCGGTCTCAAATAGTGAAAAAGCGAACCCTGGGGACAGTCGGACCAACGTTATCCAATTGTGCGGTGGTTTAGGGATCAGGAAAGGAATAGGAGTACTTATCCTCTGATGACCCTCCCTGAATCGGTTTGGAACACATAGTCGACATGGTTCTACTGCAAAGATATTGCATCTACGAACATGTCGACTGGTCTCCCTCCTTTCTGTGGGGCCCCGACTTAGGAGTCGAGATCGCCGAATGAACGTGCTCAGTGATCCCAGAGATCAATGCTCACCAAACACACAAATACTGAATATTAAGAGTCTTACATCCATACATATCGTTTGATACAACAAATGACCATTTCGGTCAAGTCTTACATATATAGGGCCTTGAGGGCAACACACCAAACTGTACCAATAGCGGAAATATTGGTCGAAAGCGTGAACCCATGCCATCAGCCTTAACCTACACGCATTCTGACTGGGAAGCGTCCTAGCTCGCAAGAACGTCACCGAGTTACTCTACACCAAATCTTGTTCCCTCATACATGGTCAATGAAATAACCAGTGGCAAGCCAATGAGTACTTTGAATGTACTCGCAAACAGCCCATGATATGAATAATGCAAGTGAAGGATAACAATAATATGCATCTTTGGTGGATATCATCTTGGTGGTAAACAAACATGATCATGGGTATGCAACATAAGTTAAGAACTACTTTTGAAGAACATGTTACATATATCAATATATCTGTTGAGGGCTGAACCATCCGGGTTCACCCTATTTGCCAAGTCACCGAACTTGGTCATATCATTACTTTCATAATCACACCATGTAACACATACACACACACACTTGGTTTATGCGGAAACAACTGGATACAGTTTAAGCAGGATTACCCAACTGTCCTTGGCCGTGGACACGGTTATTCGAATAGTTTTACACTCTGCAGAGGTAGTATGGTGGACCCATGAGATCCGGGAAACTTCCGTGTCATCCACGACTTGCGCTATATAACATATCCGAGGTAAGTACCCGATCAATGCCTTTCTTCAGACGATACTAGCCAAAGAGGTCCACTCGATTGGTACCCAGCCCACATGTTCTACGTCTTACGAGCACCGACTCTGGACAGTATCAACCATGCAGGGACCAATGGTATGCCTGGAACACATAAAAACGGCATAGTCGCCATACTTGGCACGACCCCATCACGAGAGTGACCACATATCACTCCCGCCACTAGTAATGTGGCTCTTTTCTAGCACCGACCAGAGTAATCAACACAGCCCCGTCCCATCAGGGGTAACGTGGTTGTACATGTAAGGTTGGGACGGTCGACACATCATAAATCTAATCCCATTTATGAAACCATACTCACACAACTACCCGGTGCACCACTTCACCAAAAGTGGTCACCTAACTCATCATCACCCTCGGGCATTAGTGGCACCCGATGTGGTTTTCATAATCTATGATTTATACCAAGAACATGCTCATGCTAATATTATTCTACCTTTACTTGTCAACATGATATTAGCATGACCCTCATAGGTGGTAGGATCAAGCTCAATGCATGTGCTCCAGAGGAGCCATCGGTAACATCACTTCAATGATTTACCGGTACTTATGATCATACGCAACGGAAATATTTGTTACACTAGCATGCAATATAACATGTGCTCAGTCATGGTCAAAGGGCTGCTTGCCTTGCTCAGATAAGTCCTTGGGGTCTTCGAGGTCTTCCCCTCCAACTTCGAGTACTGCGTCTACCCGTCAACTATTGTAGGAAACAACCAAGGTAAGCCACACAGCAGGCAGAAATAAAAGTGCTACATAAATGGAACTTATATTTTTCCTGGACCTCTCTAGTCATAAGAAAAATACCTGAAGTTTGCCATAGGAGATTTGAATCATCAAGGATTTTTGAATGGATGATAAGAGGAGTAGGTGATATTAAAGGAAGTCTACAGAAAATATCATGATAAAAATGAGTGGAGGCACTCATTTAATAGAGAATAATTTTAGAAATATTTAGGAAGTTGTTTCGCTGGATTTGGAGTTGAAATGAATATTCCATGAATTTCTAATACTAGATAAATAGCAATAGGAAGCTATTCATTTAATGCAACAGAATAAGGCCTGATAAAAATGTTGACCAAGGCTTCAAAAATGGGGCATGATATAATAAGTTTGTGGAAATTGGAATCGCTCCATTTGGAGCTGATTTGGATCCTCTAGGAATTTCAGAAGGTGGGGTTTAAATTATCCAAATTTGGATTTAAATAACAACACGACAGAAGGATTGGTTGGAAAAATGTGTGAAGCGCATATTCGGATAGCACTTGATTTTAGGAACCTACAAGAATTTGAATCAAGCAAATTGGAGTTAAAATGAATTTGCTATTGATTTTTGAAGATTACTGATAAAAGAAAATCAACGGAGAAAAGGGCTACCGGAAATGCTATTAAACACTTAGGGCGACTAATAGACAGATGGGCCGGCCCATCAGCACGTCTCTCCAGCGAAGGGCCACGGAGGAAATGTATTGCCAAGAAAGCGCCTCCCGTCGGGGAGGCGGTTTTTCACCAACGCCGCCTCCACTTAACCTGGCAGTGGGGTCGCGTGGCGGCGGCTCAGGCTGAAGGGTGTGCCGAGGAGGACATGGGGTCTGCTGGCAGGAGCTTCTTCCTCCTCCCGCCTCCGCCGACCGAATGGGAGCAGAGGGCACCAGCGCCATTCGCCACGACCTTCGCTGCATCCGGACCGAAGTCCGATACGGCGGCGTGATCGGGAGGCCGCGCCGCACGTGTTACTACGCCTAGCGCTTGCGGGGAAGGGCTCTGGTGGAGCCGGCGAGGATGGCCGCGAGGGAGGCTGCTGGCCCTCATGGGACTCGGGCGTCTGACGCCTCGGGATGAGATGGTGCATGGAGGAGGCTATGAGGCGACGGGGAGGACACACCATAGAGCCTACGGGGCGAGGGGGAGCACTGGTTGCTCGCATCTTGCACGGTGGTCGGCGGCTTCCTCGGCCATTGCCGCGGACGCAGAGCACATGACGAGAGATGGATGGCTAGGGGTGCTCCAGGGAGAGATGGAGAGGAGGAGGAGCCTCAGAGGCTCGGGGAGAGAGGAGATAAGAGAGGGGCGACGCCGTGGAGCTCGGGAGCTCTTTGGATGTGCTGGGCACGGCGAGAGCACGCGTGCTAGAAGGGGTTTGGAGGCAAGCCAGAATCGGGGAGGGGTTGGACTGGTCAAAGGGAATCCCGTGGCGTGCTGAGACAAGTTGTGGTAGCCTGAATCGAGCTGGAGGAAGGAGACAAGGTGCAGAGCACCGTTTCTGCACTCGAGAGAGGTGGTCACCACCCCACTTGATGTCCTGGGCCACCCCTTGGCCAGGCCAAGGTGTCACCCATGCAAGGCATGCATGCCATCATGCACTGGTAGAGTTTGGACAGATATGGAGCTGGTTTGAATTGGTTTGGACTCTGATCAAGTTTGCAGCAACAAACTTGGGGCCGACATAAGCATCATCTGGTATAGAAGGACTACACCACTTCAAAGTTTCAGCTCAAGCAAGGATGTGCTGCTCATTTCCTCCACATGAGCATGCCATATCTTGGATTGAAATGAAGCATTTACATACTAGCGAGGCTCTGGAAAGAATTGGGGGCCTTATCTTAAGCAGAGGTGTGGCAAGAGAGGTAAAAATGGTGATTCCAAGGGTAAAATGAGGAATAGTTACATGGAGCCTCTCTCCAACAATGGACCAGTGGCCATGGAAATATTACTAGAGGTAAAATGTAACTATATGAAGCTGTGGTAGAAAGTTGAGCTCAAGGGTTAAAGTAGAAGGGGCTAAAGTAGCCAATAAAGTGAATGCACACAAGGTGTTTGATGAGTGGCAGGGCAACCAGATGGACTTCAATGGATATGAAACTTAACACGATCAAATAAGAGATGAAAATAGGCTTGGACACCAATATGGGATTTGGTGGACAAGGTTTCCAATGTGACTTGGAAAACCCATGAAATGGGCAGAAATGGATTTCTTCTTACAGAACCATTCAAATCAATTCCCACAAATCCAACATTTGGTGTGGGGGCACTATATGAGCATTAAGGCATGCTCAAAAAGTTTGGGGTCAAATGGAGAAACTTTATAATGTAAAGTTTCCCAAAGTCAGAAATCAACACAGATGGTTTTGAGGGTCTTGGGACAAGTTCTTCTATTCTCCTTGATACACCGCTTGGTGTGGATGCATTATTGGAGTATCAGAACATGTCAACCAAATTTGAGCACAATTGGAGACACTTGACAATGTATAGTTGCTCAAATTTGGATCTGGAAAGATAGGGTTTTAGAATAATTAGGGGATTCAAATCAACTTGGATTGAGATGAAAATTGGCAAGATCATGAAACATATCATAGGTGACATGCTGGAATTTTACTGAAATTATTGAGAATATTTCTTATAGAAATATTCCAAAAGATTGAAATAGGCAGGAATGATTTTGAAGGGGTTTGCCCAATATTTTGAACATGACCATGTGTTGAAATTCATATATATGGAATATATATGTCCACTGAGTTTTCCTAAATTTTCTCAAATATTTTGAAAGCAATAAAAATAACTTTCCTTCACAAGAGACCATTTCTCGCCTCACTGGAAGGCATTTAAATAAAATAGTAAAATAACCGTTAAAATAATAATATTGTGGTTTTTGTAAGTCATTTTGATAATGGGTTTTAAATAAAATAATTAATGCAAAATAAATTCCCTAATTTGAGGACTTGTAGTACAAATCCCATCTCAGGGGTTTTCAAAGCTTTAATTAAAAGAAGTGCTTTTTGGTGAAAATAATATTTGGTAAAAATAGTTTCTAGTCCTAAACACATGGCATGATCGTTAGGCAGGAGTCTTGGGCTAAGGAGGTGAGTCTGGAGAGTAATAAGGATTTTTGCAAATCAGACACAAGCATACAAGCAAGCAAGCAAGCAAGCAATAGTCACTTCAAGCATCAGAAGCATTCACAAAAAAAATAATTGGTCCTAATTTTTGAAATAAGAAAAATTAGTCAGGAAAGCTAAACACAGGATGTGACACTTTCACCTAAGATCGTCCGACTGCCCCTAGAATATTGACTATATTCGAGGATGAGAAGGGTGAAGTGGAGATGTTGGCAGGTGAGGTGATCAGCTTGGTCAGAAATGGACTGACTGGTATGTACCTGCTAGAGACGTTCCTCAGTCGGCGCATATAGCCCCTTCAGGAGAGGGACCATGACATGTGGCATTACTCTTGTTCTGAAGATTCCACTCGGTCGCACCCCGAGGAAGTTGATCAAGAGAAGGTAAGCTAGTGGATCAAAAGCATCACCAGTCCTTGCGACAACCCCGTGGGATCTAAACGAGTTGCGCGATATTCTACTGGGAATAAGCCACGGAAAATGGTATGTTACATCTTTTCTGATTGTGTTCATGTCTTTGTTGAGTGACTACATACTTGTCCATTTGACTCTGTTGTCTTTGTTCTTTACAGGAATGGACCCACTTGCCCTCTCCGATGCCCAACGGGGAGCAGTTTGATCTTGGGGAAGAAATTGTAGGCGACAGTGCCGAGAGTGAGTATGTTGATGATAGCGAAGAAAGTGAAGATGCTTCAGAAGACAGTGAAGAAGAAGAAGAGCCTCCTCCGTGCCGTGAGCCGCGAACTAAGCAACGCCACGACCTAGTGGCTGCTCCGAGCAAGACAGTCGCTTCGAGCAGCAAAAATGTGAAGCGGGGCCGAGCCGCCGCAAGTGACTCTCCGGAGAAGGCTGCGAAGCAGCCAAAGCCTGACGCGCCCAAGCTTCGGAAGGCTTGCCGCGAATCAGAATCGCCGTGCCGATCGCCTCAGCGTGAGTATTTATCTTTTTCATGTCGCCATTGTGTCTTTTCAAGTTTCTGGTAACCGAGTGCAATTGGCTTGTCAGAGCTTCTACTTCGGTGTCGACTCCTATTGGGACTGGAGAGGAACCCATGGACTTGGATGTCGTGGATAAGCCTACTCCTCGACCAGGTATGATAAGCATTAGTTTTTACTATATTTTATGGATTTAATCTGTCGACTGACTTGACCATCACTTCTACAGCTTCGGACGTCATTTTCTTAGATGACGAAAAGGAGCCACATCATAGAACTGTAGAACAAACTCATGCCAAGCCAGTTACGTCTGCACTAGGGATGTGTGTGACGCCTGCGTCGAGTGTATGTCTAGTCGGTTTGGGTGATATGGCAACAACCCTTCGACTGGATCGACTCTTGTGATGACAATGCATAGTGCGCCTCTGGTAACCCAAGCTACCAATGCCATGATGCCAACTTCCTCATCACTTGCATTCTCCCTGCATCGCATCCCAGAGTAGCAAACTAGAACTACCAAAGAGGCTATTATCCAGGCCGAGCTGATGATGCAGCGGACGAAGGAGGTGTTCGAGGCTAGTAAGTTGGCGTATGACGCCAGCTCGACGCTCGAGTCGAACATCCAAGTAAGTTCCACTGTAAGTTAATTTCCGATTGAATCTTGTTAATCTTGCTTTACATCCACTTGGGGTTTCCGTGTATTAGTTTGTCTTTATTCGAGTAGGGGCACGCTTAGTGAACCCACTGGGTGTAGTCCCCGAGACTGATGTTGAATGCTTGCATCAGCAGGAGTCTGAACTTGAGAGGTATGCTCTATTTTTGACTCGGCCAGGCCAGACCTGGTCAAGTGTTTTTCTATCCAGTGGGGGCACTCTTAGTGCACCTAATGGGTGTAGTCCCCGAGACCATTGTCGAGTGCTTGCCTCGGCAGGGGTCTAATTGAGAATCAGTAAATGTTTTCCGAGCAAAACGGGTCTGACCGAGTAGTTTTGTATCCAGTGGGGGCACGCTAAGTGCACCCTCTGTGTGTAGTCCCCGAGACTAGTGTCGACCGTTTATGAAGGGAAATAGTCTTAAGAACTTGGGTGGGTGCGGCGGGCCGCTAATTGGTTGAATGAATTGTATTTCTCTACTCGAAAGTAGAAAAATAATTGTGTCGACTGAAACATATTTTTCCACTCGGAAGTAGAAAAAAGTTGAAGCGTCGACTGTAACAATATTTTTGATGTTTTTCAGAAGGCTTGCGAGATTGGGTCACAATATACCCAGATGGAATCTGAGAAGAAAGAGCTGCAGCTGGAGTATGATGCTATGAAAAAGGTGCTGGAAGACAAGGATCTAGTCCTTGCAAAGCTGAAGGAGAAGTCCAAAGCAGATGAGTAGAAGCTTGCGGAGTTTAACAGGTTGATGGCAGAAAATGGGGAAATGAAGAAATAAAGAGATGAGTGGGCAAAGAAGATTAATTCTATGGCAAAGAGGGGAAACGCCATAGAAAGTTTTGTAAAAGATTTCCTGGCGAAGATGCTTGCGGCCCTCATTAGTATGTTCCCTTTGCCTATTGTATTTTTACAATTTTCGCCGACTGAAATGTGGCTAATGCTTCGTTTTCCTTCTTCCACAAAGTTCTGTCCGGACATGGAAAAAGAGACCTTCGAGGTGGATCCCTACCTGGACCCCATTAAGGTACATGTTCCTGATGACTTGGCCATAGATATGGACCGCCTCAACTGTCGCCGCGTCAAGGTTAAAGGATATCTCACTCGACTGTGAGTTGTTGTGGGGGGAATTGACAAGGAACTGTGGCCTGAAGATACATTCCTTGTTGATCTAGAAGTTGTTATGGACCTCTAGGGTCGAGTTCGTGAGAGAGTCCAAGCGTGGAAGAAATCCGCTGCCCGGTGCGGAGCTGATGTTACCCTTTCCCTCGTCAGGGTCCACTGCAAGGAGGCGAGAGAAGACAAACTGAAAATGCTCCAAGTGGCGAACACCAAGAAGCTCCAGTTTGTGGATTTCATGGAGACCTTCATCAGCGTCGCGACTCGCATTGCTGATGGAATTGATCTCGGTACATTGGTCGATCCAGCAAGTCCCGGAGGTGCTTGAGAGGAAACTGATGTTATTCCCCAAAACATTAAATTTGGCACGGTATACCGAGTGGTTGATGTATCGTTAAACTTCGTTCGGGTGTTGAACCCGAGTACTTTCTGGCTGCGTGCATGACTTCGATCCATGTAGAGCTCTTTTTATTTATATGCTTCTGATATTTGCAAGATTTGCTTGGTTTCCTTCGAGTGAATAGATTGCTATTCATTCAGAAAAAGTTTTTTAATTAGGCGATTTTCTCACAACTAAGTTTTCGATTGTGAAGTCTTCTTTCCACTCGGATTAGGCGAATCGTGTTCGCAGTTAAGCCCCTGAGTATGAGAATTTTTATTCACTCTGAGTACGTTTCGTACTTCGGCGAAGACTGGTTCGCAGCTTAGCATCCGAGTGAATAGTTTTTATTCACTCGAAAGGGTTTAGTAACTTTGGGAAATCATGTTCGCAGCTAAGCCCCCGAGTGTGAGGATCGCTCTTCAGTCGGAGTAGGATTTGGGCGTGTAGGCAGTCGACCAGGATCGACAAAAAATTGAAGAAGTTATTACTTTGACAAGCAACTTTATTCACCAAACTTCATCTGTCCTCCAAAAAATCATCGGATTTACCGGTGATCAAGCATAAAAACGTTTGAGCAGATCTCCATTCCATGCGCGCGGCTCATCAATCCTCTTATGGAGATTATAGAGTCGATAGGCTCCATTGTTTAACACCTTGATGACGATTAAAGGCCCTTCCCAAGCAGGAGCTAGCTTATGAGGTAGTTGCTAATCCACTCTGAGTACCACATCGCCTTCATGAAACGTCCGACTCATTACATGCCTTGAATGAAAACGCCGTAGGTCCTGCTGATAAACTGTAGATTGAATCAGCCCCATCTTGCGTTCTTCCTCCAAAAGATCCACTGCATCTTGACGTGCTTTCTCGGCTTCAGCTTCTGAATAGAGATCCATTCGGGGTGAACTGTGAAGCAAGTCACTCGATAGAACGGCTTCAGCTCCATAGACCAGGAAGAAAGGGGTTAGCCCAGTCGACCGGTTCGGTGTTGTCCTAACACCCCAAAGAACGGAAGGCAGTTCAGCCACCCTAGCGTCTGCAGTATACTCAAGGTATCGCCTGAGTCGAGGCTTTAATCCTTGGAGGATAAGGCCATTAGCTCGCTCAGCTTGACCGTTAGTTTGAGGATCGGCAACGGATGCATAATCCACTAGGGTCCCTTGGTTAGTGCAGAAACTTCTGAACTCCTCCGAGTCGAAGTTTGACCCATTGTGCATGATGATGTTGTATGGGACTCCATATCGGAATGTGATTTCCTTCACAAACTTGGTGGTTGTGCGGGAATCCAGCTTCTTGATTGGTTTAGCTACGATCCATTTGGTGAACTTGTCGACTGCAGCGAGCAAGTGTCTGAACCCACTCTGACATGTCTAGAAAGGCCCGACCATATCTAAGCCCAGACAACAAACGAACAATGAGAGGGATTGTTTTTAGGGTAGATGCAGGTTTGTGAGACAAGTTGGAGTAGAACTAACAGCTTTCAGAGCGGTCGACGAGATCTTTGGCCATTTCATTCGCGCGTTGCCAGAAGAATCCAGATTGGTATGCTTTGGAAACAATGGTCCGAGAGGACACATGATGACCACATGTCCCTGAGTCGATTTCTTCCAGAATCAGTTGGCCCTCCTCAGGGGAGATGCATCATTGAGCTATGCCCGTCACGCTCTCTCTATAGAGTTGATCACCCATCACTGTGAAGGCCTTTGACCTGCGGACAATTTGTTGGGCTTCGTCTTCGTCCTATAGAAGCTCTCGTCTTAAGATGTATGCAATATATGGCACTGTCCACTCGGGGGTGATCACCAAAATCTCCATGATCAGATAGACGACTACTTGAACATCAACTTCAGTCGGATTGGAAGTACTTTCTGGTTGCGGGGGCTCTTCGGTGAAAGGATCTTCTTGCACAAATGGAGTGTGCAAGTGTTCCATACATACATTGCTGGGTATAGGCTTTCGAGTATATCCGATCTTAGCCAATTCATCAGCTGCATGGTTCTTCAGTTGGGGTACATGATGGAGTTTTAAGCCTTCAAACTTCTTCTCCAACTTCCTCACTTCATTGCAGTATCCTGTCATGGCGGGGTTCCTGATGTCCCACTCCTTCATCGCCTGATTGACCACAATGTCTGAATCGCCGTAGACCATCACGCGTCGGACGCCGAGTGAGATTGCCATACGCAACCTGTAAAGGAGAGCTTCATACACAACTTCATTGTTGGATGAGTCAAAGTGAATCTGAAGGACATAGTTAAGCTTGTCGCCTTTTGGAGAAACCAGTACTACACTAGCATCGGACCCATTTAACATTTTGTATCCATCAAAGAACATAGTCCAATACGTCGAGTGAATCTGGGCTGGTTGTTGTTGTTCCACCCACTCGGCCATAAAATCAGCAATGGCCTGAGACTTGATGTCCAAATATAACAACTCCATGGCCCATTTAGCCACTCGGCCCGTTGCATCCCGAGTGTGAAGGATTTCTGATAGCAGAGCATCACTGACGACTGGTATGGAGTGATCTTGAAAGTAATGTGCCACTTTCTTTGCTGTCAAATATATTCCATAAAGAAGCTTCTGGTAATGGGGATATCTTTGCTTCGATGGAGACAACACTTCTGAAATATAATAGACTGGACGTTGAACCTTGTAAGCTTTACCTTCTTCTTCTCTGTCGACAGTCAGGACTGTACTAATGACTTGATTGGTGGCTACGATGTACAGGAGTAGTGGTTCTTTGCTGTGCGGAGCGGCAAGCACCGGCTGGGTGGAAAGCACAGCTTTGAGCTCCACAAACACTGCTTTCGTTTCATCATTGCACTCGAACACATCTGACTTCTTCATCAATCTGTATAAAGGCAGTGCCTTCTCATCGAGACGAGAGATAAACCGACTCAGTGCTGCCAAACAACCTGTAAGTTTTTGTACGTCATGTATTCGCACGGGGCTCTGCATTCGGATGATGGCGCCGATCTTCTCGGAGTTAACGTCGATCCCTCGTTCGGAAACAGGAAAACCGAGTAACGTCGATCCAAAAGTGCACTTAGCTGGACTTAGCTTGATGTCGTACTTCCTTAAATTAGCAAATGTCTCTACTAGGTCATTCAGCAGGTTGGAACCTTTGAGTAACTTGACCACTATATCATCCATATACGCTTCAACGTTTCGACAGATCTGGTCGAGCAAACACTTCTCGATCATGCGCATGAAGGTTGCACCGGCATTCTTCACACCGAAAGGCATGGTGATATAACAGAAACACTCGAAAGGGGTGATGAAGGCTGTTTTTTTTCATCTGGGCCAAACAGACGGATGTGATGGTAACCATAGTAAGCTTCCAAATAAGACAAACGCTCGCATCCCGAAGTTGAGTCGACAATCGGATTAATGCGGGGGAGCGGGAAGTGGTCTTTCAGACAGATCTTATTAACTTCCTTGAAGTTGATACACATGCGAAGGGATTTGTCGTTCTTGGGAACCATGAAAACATTCGAGAGCCACTCGGAGTGGTAAATCTCGTGATTGAATTTGGCCTCCAAGAGTCACGCCACCCCCTCGCTGATTGCTTTCCTCTTCTCTGATGCAGATCTTCGGAGGCGCTCCCTGATCGGCTTCCCCTTTGGATCCACTCGCAAACGATCCTCAGCCAGCTCCCTGGGTACACCTAGCATCTCAGCGGGCTTACATGCAAAGATGTCCCAATTCTCACGGAGGAACTGGGTGAGCTCGGCTTCCTATTTTCTGTCGAGTGTCGTGGATATGTTGGTTGGAGCAGCATTGGGATCAGTCGGATGGACGTTCACTGGCTTGACCTCACCTGCCGACTGAAAAGCGGACTCAAAAGCAGGATTCTTAGAGCACATTAGGTCAGTTGGGTCGGTAGTCCTCTGGTACTCTTCCAACACTACCACGACCATTTGTTGATCTGCAATCTTTGAACCTTGTTGCAAACAATCTTCAGCTCTGTGCCAATTACCGGAAACAGTGATGACCCGTTTAGGGCCTGGCATCTTCATCCTCAGGTACACGTAACATGGTCGGGCCATCAAATGTGCATAAGCGGGGCGACCCAGAATAGCATGGTACGCACTCTGGGAATCCACCACCTCAAATGTCAGCTTCTCTTTGCGAAAATTTTGTCAGAGCCAAAAACGACATCCAGTCCGATTTGGCCGAGTGACTTGGCCTTCTTCTCTGGGATAACTCCATGAAAGGACATGGTGCTCTTGCTGAGTCAGGACATCGGAATGCCCATCCCCTTGAGAGTTTCTGCATATAGGATATTCAATCCACTCCCTCCATCCATCAAGACTTTGTGAAGCCAAACACCCTCGAAAACTGGGTCGACCACCACAGCCTGGTGACCTGGAGTCGGAACAACGACTGGGTGGTCCGACTGATCAAATGTAATGGGGTCTGCGACCACCTCAGATATGTTGGGGTGGAAGGTACTGCCATGTTGACTTCCCTATTGATTACTTTCAGTCCAATTTTGCTGTCTACTTCACCAAAAATCATTAGAGTTTCATTGAATTTGGGGAAGTCATCTTTCTCTTCATTATACTCTTCTTCAGGGTCTCTTCCACTCGACTGACCTTCATTGAACTCTTGGATTAGAAGTCGGCATTGCCGAGTGGTATGCTTTGGCAATATCAAGTTGCCTTCATCATCTTTCTTCGTGTGAAATACACACGGAAGATACAAAACATGCGACTGTATCTTGGACTTCTTAGGGGGAAACGGTTCCTTGGACTTTCCCTTGAATTTTCCTGCCACCAAAGCGGCTGCTTCTGCCGGGGTTGCATTCTCAACCTTCCGCTTCTGCTTCCGATTTGAATTAGTGTCAGTGTTGTCGACTGCTTTACTCTTGCCGCTATGGAGGCGGTCTTCTTCTTCCCCGTTTGCATAACGGGTGGCTATCTCCATAATTTTACTCATTGACATGTCGCTTGAGCGACCAAACTTCAAATACAGCTCTCGATACCTGACACCTGCCTTGAAGGCGCAAACTGCTTGGTGCTTGGTAACATTCGCTACTGTCTGGTGAAGAGTGGTCCAGCGCTTGATGTAAACGTGCAAGGAATCACTCAGCTTGATGTAAGCGCTTGATGTAACTCAGAAAGGCCGGCAAGACACTATTAAGTGCCCTCAAAAGTTTTGATGAACACTCGGGCCAGATCTGCCCAACAATATATGCTTGATGGCGCCAGCTGATTCAGCCATGCACGGGCCGAACCATCCAGCATCAGGGGCAAGTGCTTCATCGCAACCTTGTCGTTGCTGCCGCCAATCTGTATTGCATCTCGGTAATCATCCAACCTAGTTTCGGGCTTGGACTCGACTGTGAACTTACTGACTCCTATAGCCAACCTGAAGTTGGGGGGAATATCAGCAGAGCATATTGCCCTACTGAAACACTCGGGACCGAAAATTGCGGTACCACTTCCACTCAGTTGATCTCTGTAGAGACCATCTCTGTAGGCTATGCCTCTAGTGATCCTTCTTTTTGCAAGTACATCTCTTGCATCAAATCCAGTGTTTCGCTCATCACCGAACGGGCGCCGGTCATCATAGCGCCGGGGCACATACGAGCCGCTCTGCGGAGGATAATGCACTCGACAATGGTCATCATGGTGATAACAAGGAGGAAACATGTTCCGACCCTGGTCTCGGTGCTGATACTCTTGGCGGCCCCCGTCACTGCGACGTCGCGGTGAACCTGGACTGTAAACTGAACGGACTGTATCCGCCCTTGGCGAATTGCTGTGCAAACTATTGATCGACTGTGATACAGCCGAGTTCTTCTGATGTACTGCTTGAAGCAAAGCGCGAATCTTCTCTAAGCCTCTGCGTGCCTCTGAATCTGATGACTCAATTGAATCTGCTATTTTGGCTCCTGCTGTGACACTGAGTACCGGAGTACGATATACCTATGTACTGGGGTGATGATCGCTCGAGAAGAGTTGTCGTTGACGCCGACTAGTAGTTCGAGGACGACGACAACTGCGTCCGGACGACGTTTTCCGGCCTCGTGCTGGCCGCGACCGAACCCTGGTGGGCTCTCCGCGGATCCCCCCATGAATACCTCTGCTGCTGGGTTGTAGCTATTGCAATCGGAGGGAACGTCAGACTGAACTGACGCCGAGTGAATCGGGTCCTGAAGGGGCACAGCAGGCTCGCTGGCTGCGACCTGAGGAGTCGACGGAGATGACGCCTAATACATCCATTTTGCATCATGTTTTCATGTTGATAATTATCGCTTCTTGGGCTATTATTTCACTTCACGGTACAATACTTATGCCTTTTCTCTCTTATTTTGCAAGGTTTACATGAAGAGGGAGAATGCCGGCAGCTGGAATTCTGGCGTGAAAGTGGAGCAAGTCTAAGATACCTATTCTGCGCAACTCCAAACGCCGTAAAAATCAACGATGATTTTTTTTCTGGATTTATAAAAAATACTGGGCCGAAGAAGCGCCAGAGGGGCGCCAGCAGGTGGCCACAAGCCTGCTAGGCACGGCCACCCCTCCTGGCCGCACCTAGGGGGCTTGTGGGCAGCCTGCTGGCCCACTGGCCCCCCTCTTCTGTTATATGAAAGGTTTCGTCCGGAAAAAAAATCATGGAGCTGCTTTTTCGTGGATTCGCCGCCGCCACGAGGCGGAACTTGAGCAGAACCAATCTAGAGCTCCGGGAGGTCGATCCTGCCGGGGAAACTTCCCTCCCGGAGGGGGAAATCATTGCCATCGTCATCACCAACACGCCTCTCATCAGAGGGGACTCATCACCATCAACATCTTCATTAGCACCATATCATCTCCAAACCCTAGTTCATCTCTTGTAACCAATCCCCGTCTCGCGACTCCGATTGGTACATGTAAGGTTGCTAGTAGTGTTAATTACTCTTTGTAGTTGATGCTAGTTGGATTACTTGGTGGAAGATTTTATGTTCAGATCCTTGATGCTACTCATTACCTCTCTAGTCATGAATATGACTATGCTTTGTGAGTAGTTACTTTTGTTCCTGAGGACATGGGATAAGTCATGCTAAGAGTAGTCATGTGAATTTGGTATTCGTTTGATATTTTGATGTGTTGTATGTTGTTTTTCCTCTAGTGGTGTTATGTGAACGCCGATTACATAACAATTCACCATTATTTGGGCCTAGAGGAAGGCATTGGGAAGTAGTAAGTAGATGATGGGTTGCTAGAGTGACATAAGCTTAAACACTAGTTTATGCGTTGCTTCGTAAGGGGTTGATTAGGATCCATTAGTTTAATGCTATGGTTAGACTTTGTCTTAATTCTTCTTTCGTTGTTGCAGATGCTTGCAAGAGGGGTTAATCATAAGTGGGATGCTTGTACAAGTAAGGGCAGTACCCAAGCGCCGGACCATCCACATATCAAACTATAAAAGTAACGAACGCGAATCATATGAACATGATGAAAACTAGCATGACAGAAATTGCCGTGTGTCCTCGGGAGCGTTTTTCCTCCTATAAGACTTTGTCCAGGCTTGTCCCTTGCTACAAAAGGTATTCGGCTACTTTTCTGCATCGTTGCTACTTTTATTACTTGTTGCTTGCTATGAATCATCTCACCGCACAATCACTTGTTACCAATAATTTCAGTGCTTGCAGATTTTACCTTGCTGAAAACCACATGTCAGATCCTTGTCCTCCTCGTTGGGTTCGACACTCTTACCTATCAGAAGGACTACGATTGATCCCCTATACTTGTAGGTCATCAAGACTCTTTTCTATCGCCGTTGCCGGGGAGTGAAGCGCCTTTGGTAAGTGGAACTTGGTAAGGAAACATTCATATAGTGTGCTGAAATCTATTGTCACTTGTCACTATGGAAACTAATCCTTTGAGGTCCTTGTTCGGGGTATCTTCACCTCGAACGGAAGCACAAAGAGTTTCTCCTCAACATGCTGCACCTACTAAAAATAATTGCTTTGAATTTCCTTCAGGTATGCTTGAGAAACTGCTGGCTAATCCTTTTACACGACATGGAACATCACATCCAGACTTGCATCTAATCCATGTAGATGAAGTTTGTGGTTTATTGAAGCTTGCAGGTTTCCCCGAGGATGAGTTCAAGAAGAAGGTCTTTCCTTTATCTTTGAAGGATAAGGCGTTGGCATGGTATAGGCTATGTGATGATACTGGATCATGGGACTACAATCGGTTGAAATTGGAATTTCATCAAAAGTTTTATCCTATGCATTTAATACATCGTGATCGGAATTATATTTATAATTCTTCGCCTCGTGACAGAGAAAGCATCGCTCAACCTTGGGGAGGCTTAAATCAATGTTATATTCATGCCCCAATCATGAGCTCTCGAGAGAAATTATCATTCAGAACTTTTATGCTTGGCTTTCTCATGATGATCGCACCAGGCTTGATACTTCTTGTACCGGTTCTTTTATGAAGAGAGATATTGACTTCAAATGGAATTTATTGGAGAGAATTAAACACAACTCCGAAGATTGGGAGCTTGAAGAAGGTAAGGAGTCAAGTATGAATTTCAAGTTTGATTGCGTTAAATCCTTTGTTGAAACAAATACCTTTAGTGACTTTAGCGCAAAGTATGGACTTGAGTCTAAGATAGTAGCTTCATTGTGTGAATCATTTGCCGCTCATATTGATCTCCCCAAAGAGAAGTGGTTTAAATATCATCCTCCCTTAGAAGTCAATGTAGTTAAACCCAATCCAGTTGAAGAGAAAGTCATTGCCTATAATGATCCTCTTGTTCCTAGTGCTTACATTGAGAAACCACCTTTCCTTGTTAGGATAAAGGATCATTCTAAAGCTTCAACTGTGATACATAGAGGTTACATTAGAACACCTACACCCCCTGAGCAAATTAGAGTTGAACCTAGCATTGCTATTATCAAAGATCTTCTGTCCGACGATGTTGAGGGACATGATATTCACTTCTGTGAAGATGCTGCTAGAATTGCTATACCTCACGCTAGAGACAAACGTAGGCCTTTTGTTGGCACGCCTGTTGTTTCTGTTAAGATAGGAGATCATTGCTATCATGGTTTATGTGATGTGGGTGCTAGTGTTAGTGCAATACCTCAATCCTTATATGATGAAATCAAAGATGAGATTGCACCTGTTGAGATAGAACCCATTGATGTCACTATTGAGCTTGCCAATAGAGATACCATCTGCCCTATGGGAATTGTCAGGGATGTTGAAGTGTTGTGTGGTAAAACAAAGTATCCTGCTGATTTCCTCGTTCTTGCTACCGCACAAGATAGCTTTTGTCCCATCATATTTGGCAGACCCTTCCTCAATACTTTCAATGGTCATATTGATTGTGAGAAGCAATCTATCAATGTTGTCTTTGAAGGTGTGTCACATGAGTTGAGTTTCTCCAAGTTTGGTAGACGACCTCATGAAAAAGAGTGGCCTAGTAAGGATGAAACTATTGCCTTAGCTTCTATTGCCGTGCCTCCTACTGATACCTTAGAGCAATATTTGCTTAGCATGAAAATGATATCCATATGGATTAAAGGGATGAAATATATAGAGTTGTATTAGAACAACATCCTATCCTTGAGAATAATCTGCCTGTTGAACTGCTTGGGGATCCGCCCCACCAAAGGGTGATCCTGTGTTCGAGCTTAAACAGTTGCCAAATACTCTTAAGTATGCTTATCTTGATGAAAAAGAGATATATCCTGTTATTATTAGTGCTAGCCTCTCAGAGCATGAAGAAAAGAAGTTACTAAAAACTCTGGGAAAGCACTGTGCTGCTATTGGATATACTCTTGATGATCTCAAGGGCATTATTCCTACTCTGTGCCAGCACATTATTAAAACTGATCCTGATTTCAAACCAGTCGCTGATCATCAAAGGAGATTAAATCCTAAGATGAAAGAAGTAGTGTGAAAAGAAATACTAAAGCTCCTAGAAGCGGGTATTATCTATCCTGTTGCTCATAGCGATTGGGTGAGTCCGGTGCATTGCGTCATTAAGAAGGGAGGCATTACCATTGTCCCTAATGATAAGGATGAATTGATCCCACACAGGATTATTACTGGCTATAGGATGGTGATCGATTTTAGGAAATTGAATAAAGCCACTAGGAAAGATCATTTCCCTTTGCCTTTTATCAACCAAATGCTAGAAAGATTGTCTAAACACACACACTTTTGCTTTCTAGACAGTTATTCTGGTTTGTCCCAAATACCAGTTGCACAATATGATTAGGATAAAACCACTTTCACCTGCCCTTTCGGTACCTTTGCTTATAGACATATGCCTTTTGGCTTATTTAATGCACCTGCCACCATTCAAAGATCTATGATGGCTATATTCTCTGACTTTTGTGAAAAGATTGTTGAGGTTTTCATGGATGACTTCTCCGTTTATGGGTCTTCCATTGATGATTCCCTCAGCAACCTTGATCGAGTCTTGTAGAGATGTAAAGACACCAATCTTGTCTTGAATTGGGAGAAGTGCCACTTTTTGGTTAATGAAGGCATCATCTTAGGACATAAAATTTCTGAAAGAGGTATTGAAGTCCATAAGGCTAAGGTTGATGCAATCGAGAAAATGCCATACCCCAGAGATATCAAAGGTATAAGAAGTTTCCTTGGTCATGCTGGTTTCTATAGAAGGTTCATTAAAGACTTCTGTAAGATTTCTAGGCCTCTTACCAATCTCTTGCAAAAGGATATTCCTTTTGTTTTTGACGATGATTGTGAGGAAGCCTTCGAAATACTTGAGAGGGCTTTGATAACTGCACCTATTGTTCAACCACCTGATTGGAACTTGCCTTTTGAAATCATGTGTGATGCTAGTGATTATGCTGTTGGTGTTGTTCTAGGGAAAAGAGTTGATAAGAAGTTGAATGTTATTCACTATGCTAGTAGAACTCTAGACAGTGCCCAAAGAAACTATGCTACTACAAAAAAGGAATTGTTAGCACTCATGTTTGCATGTGAAAAGTTCAGGTCTTACATAGTTGACACCAAAGTCACTGTTCACACTGATCATGCTGCTATTAAGTACCTCATGGAGAAGAAGGGCGCTAAACCTAGACTTATCAGATGGGTTCTCTTGCTACAAGAGTTTGATTTGCACGTTGTCGACAGAAAGGGTGCTGATAACCCCGTAGCAGATAACTTGTCTAGGTTGGAGAAAGTTATTCATGACCCACAACCTATTGATGATAGCTTTCACGATGAGCAATTGAGTGTCATTAATACTTCTCGTAGTGCACCGTGGTATCTGATTATGCAAACTATATTGTTGCCAAATATATACCACCTAGTTTCACATACCAGCAAAAGAAGAAGTTCTTCTTTGACTTGAGGCATTACTTTTGGGATGATCCTCCCCTTTATAAGGAAGGAGTAGATGGTGTTATTAGACGTTGTGTACATGAACATGAACAGGGACAGATCCTACAGAAGTGTTACTCCAAGGCCTACGGAGGACACCATGCGGGAGATAGAACTGCACACAAGGTATTTGAATCAGGTTTCTATTGGCCCACTCTCTTCAAGGATGCCCGTAAGTTTGTCTTGTCTTGTGACGAATGTCAAAGAGTAGGCAATATCGGGAAACGTCAGGAAATGCCTATGAACTACTCACTTGTCATTGAACCATTAGATGTTTGGGCTTTGATTAAATGGGACCTTTTCCAAAATCCAAAGGGTATACTCATATCCTAGTTGTGGTTGATTACGTCACTAAGTGGGTAGAAGCTATCCCCACTAGTAGTGCTGATCACAACACCTCTATCAGGATGCTTAAAGAAGTTATCTTCCCTAGATTTGGAGTCCCTAGATACCTAATGACCGACGGTGGTTCACATTTCATTCATGGTGCTTTCCGTAAAATGCTTGCTAAGTACGATGTCAACCATAGAATTGCGTCTTCCTATCACCCTCAGTACAGTGGTCAAGTAGAGCTAAGCAATAGAGATATTTAACTAATTCTGCAGAAGACTGTCAACAGGTCTAGAAGGGACTGGTCTAAGAAGCTCGATGATGCACTGTGGGCTTATAGAACTTCCTATAAGAATCCCATGGGCATGTCTCCGTACAAAATGGTGTATGGTAAAGCATGTCCTTTACTTGTTGAGCTAGAGCATAAAGCTTATTGGGCAAGCAAAGAGCTCAACTTTGATTTCAAACTTGCCGGTGAGAAGAGGTTATTTGACATTAGCTCGCTTGATGAATGGAGAACTCAGGCATATGAGAACGCCAAGTTGTTCAAAGAAAAGGTTAAGAGGTGGCATGATAGGAGGATACAAAAGCGTGAGTTCATTGTAGGTGATTATGTCTTGCTATATAACTCTCGTTTAAGATTCTTTGCACGCAAGCTTCTCTCTAAATGGGAAGGTCCCTATGTTGTTGAGGAAGTACATAGTTCCGGTGCTATCAAGATCAACAACACGGAAGGTAATTGTCCGAGAGTTGTAAATGGGCAGAGAATCAAGCAATATATCTCACGTACTCCCATAAATGTTGAAAGCAATATCATAAAAACCATAACTCCGGAAGAATACCTGAGGGACATTTATTAGCCTGTTTCAAACTCTGAAAACGAAGTAAGAAAACAGAGTCCAAAATTTTCTAGTAGGAAATTTTCTGTGTTTTGGAATTTTTGAAAAAATACAAAAATTGGAAGTAGTGCGGAAAGTGCGCGAGGAGGCAACAAGCCTGCCAGGCGCGGACCCACCCCTTGGCCGCGCCTAGGGGACTTGTGGCCACCTCGTTCGCCTCCCGGACTCCATTTTCATGCAGAGTACTCCTTCTGGTCCGGAAAAAATCAATATATATTCTCTCGTGAGGTCTGACCCCTGTATCATGCAGATTTCCTCTGTTTTTCATTTCGAGCCTGTTTTCTTCGTAGATTTATAGCAAGATGTCGTCCTAGGAATCTATGGGGAGAACAATCTCCCTCGAGCCTATGGAGAAGTAAATGCTTATCTGAAAAGAATGGAGGCCAAGGAGAGGCTACCTAAAGAAACCAAGGGCAAAACTAAGGAGAGGAATCACGCGTGGGATGAAGCACAATCTGCGTTCAACAAGGAAGAAGTTGAAGAAGTGGATTTCCTCCAACCCTACCTCCACCTATTGTCTCAATCCTTGATTGAACTCTTGAGGTTTCGTGAAGCAACTCGTGCTCGCAATACTTATCTCACTCGTGAAGTTGTTTCGCTGGAGAAACATATCACATATCTCCAAGGCATAAATCAAAGATTGATGGCCCTCTTGGGATCAAAGATTGCAACAACTCCACCACCATCACCTCCAAAGGAAGACAACTGAGCAGGGGTATGGGAAATCCCCTTGGCTTGCGCCAATCTTGGGGGAGTTACCCCGGTATCGTATCACCATCACATCTTTTGCCTTTACCTTTGCTTTAGTTTTCCTTTTAAGTTTTCTTTTTCTCTAGTAGATTAAAAGTCTTAGTGTTTTAGTCTTGAGTTTTGCTTTGTGTCACCCCCGATGTATTCGAGCTCGTGAGCCATATAATAAAGAGTGTCTTAGTTCAAGGCCTTTGCCTCTTTCCATGATCAAAAGAGTGAGAAAAGAACAAAAGCATGAAAGATCATGTAATGATCTTATGGGAAGTGATGGCTTCACATATAAAAGGGATGTTGATTGAAACTTGTTGAGGGTAGACAAACGTAGAACTTGGTAATTGTTGCAATTAATAGGAAGTGATAAGGAAGTAGAGGTCCACATAGAAATATATCATCTTTGACACCATCTATGATTGTGAACACCCACTAAACTATTACATGCCTGGAAGTAGATGTTGGACAAGGAAGACAACATAATGAATAATGTTTGCTTGGTTTCGAACAATGTTATATGATTAGAGATCCCTTAGCATGTGACGATTGCTTCCACCTCATATTAGCCAAAACTCCCGCAACAAGTAGAGATAATACTTGTGCATCCGTAAACCTTCAACCCAGTTTTGCCTTGAGTTTCCACCATACCTACCTATGGATTGAATAAGATCCCTCAAATAAGTTGTCATCGGTGCAAGAAATAAAAATTGCTCTCTAATATGTATGATCTATTAGTGTGTGGAAAATAAGCTTTGTACGAACCTGTGATGAGGAAGACATAAAAGCGACAGACTGCATAATAAAGTTCTTTATCACAGGAGGCAATATAAAGTGACGTTCCTCCGCACTAAGAGGACACGCATCCAAACCTCAAAAGCGCTTGACAACCTGTGCTTCCCTCTACGAACGGCCTATCTTGTACCTTACTTTTTGCCCCTGAAAGAGTCATGGTGATCTTCACCAATTCCTTGTTTCGCCTTTATCTTGGCTAACATCATATGCTTGGGAAAGATCTATATTCATATGTCAACTTTGAAGTCAGTATTCATGATTTATTATTGTTGACATTACCCTTGAGGTAAGCAGTTGGGAGGCAAAACTATAAGCCCCTATCTTTCTTTCTTTGCAGCTGAAACTTTGATATCATGAGTACCACATGAGTTGTAGCAATTGTAGAGATTGAAAAGATGATTGAGTATGTGGATTTCCTTTACAAGCTCTTATTTGACTCTTTCTGCTGTTGTGAGAAATTGCAATTGCTTCAATGACTACAGGCTATCGGTTGTTACTTCTCGGTAAGGTTCTTGATCCATGCTTTACTTTTTGAAGGAATTGTCACTTTAGCATGAGAGATTATATGTTGGTATTGTTGTTCTGATCATGATCATGATGCATGCATGACCTCTCTCCCTAAACATGTGGACATATTTATTGAGCTAGGCTTTCGCTTGAGGACAAGGGAGGTCTAAGCTTGGGGGAGTTGATAAGTCCATTTTGCATCATGTTTTCATGTTGATATTTATCGCTTCTTGGGCTAATATTTCAGTTCACGGTACAATACTTATGCCTTTTCTCTCTTATTTTGCAAGGTTTACATGAAGAGAGAGAATTTCGGCAGCTGGAATTCTGGCCTGAAAGTGGAGCAAGTCTGAGATACCTATTCTGCGCAACTCCAAACGCCGTAAAAATCAACGATGCTTTTTTTTCTGGATTTATAAAAAATACTTTGCCGAAGAAGCGCCAGAGGGGCGCCACCAGGTGGCCACAAGCCTGCTAGGCGCGACGACCCCCCTGGCCGCGCCTAGGGGGCTTGTGGGCAGTCTGCTGGCCCACTGGGCCCCCTCTTCTTCTATATGAAGGGTTTCATCCGGAAAAAAATCAAGGAGGAGCTTTTTCGTGGATTCGCCGCCGCCACGAGGCGGAACTTGAGCAGAACCAATCTAGAGCTCCAACAGGTCTATCCTCCCGGAGGGGGAACTCGTCGCCATCGTCATCACCAACACTCCTCTCATCGGAGGGGACTCATCACCATCAACATCTTCATCAGCACCCTCTCATCTCCAAACCCTAGTTAATCTCTTGTAACCAATCTCCGTCTCGTGACTCCGATTGGTACTTGTATGCTTGCTAGTAGTGTTAATTACTCTTTGTAGTTGGTGCAAGTTGGATTACTTGGTGGGAGAGTTTATGTTCAGATCCTTGCTGCTACTCATTACCTCTCTGGTCATGAATACGATTATGCTTTGTGAGAAGTTACTTTTGTTCGTGAGGACATGGGATAATTCATGCTAATAGTAGTCATGTGAATTTGGTATTCGTACAATATTTTGATGTGTTGTATGTTGTTTTTTCTCTAGTGGTATTATGTGAACGTCGACTACATAACACTTCACCATTATTTGGGCATAGAGGAAGGCATTGGGAAGTAGTAAGTAGATGATGGGTTCCTAGAGTGAGAGAAGCTTAAGCCCTAGTTTACGCGTTGTTTCGTAAGGGGCTGATTTGGATCCACTAGGTTAATGCTATGGTTAGACTTTGTCTTAATTATTCTTTCGTAGTTGCGGATGCTTGTGAGAGGGGTTAATCATAAGTGGGATGCTTGTCCAAGTAAGGGCAGTACCCAAGCGCCGGTCCACCCACATATCAAACTATCAAAGTAATGAACGCGAATAATATGAACATGATGAAAACTAGCATGAAAAAAATTCCCGTGTGTCATCGGGAGCGTTTTTCCTCCTATAAGACCTTGTCCAGGCTTGTCCCTTGCTACAAAAGGGATTGGGCCACTTTGCCGCACCGTTGCTACTTTTGTTACTTGTTGCTTGCTACGAATCATCTCACCACACAATCAATTGTTACTGATAATTTCGGTGCTTGCAGATTTTACCTTGCTGAAAACCACTTGTCAGATCCTTCTGCTCCTCATTGGGTTCGACACTCTTACTTATCAAAAGGACTACGATTGATCCCCTATACTTGTGGGTCATCAACGCCTAGCGAGCAACTGCGTGCTTCACCGATCGCTGGAGTCGAGAGCGACCGGGTCACTTGCAATGATGAACAACAGAATGAAGAGCTGACAGCGGAGTCGATGGCTGGAGAAGGAGAACGCCGAAGGAGTTTGCAAGGAAGTGCATCCCTCCCCAGATTGGGAGCACCTCAATGTCGAGTGGCGTCGTCAGCGAGGAAGATGCGGGCGCCGAAACGGATGTCACCACCCATGAACGAACCTCCGCCGAAAGTGATGACAAAGAGTGAAAATTGCAAACTTGTCGCGAGTCGCTTAGACGCCTGCCCCATGGTGGCTGCCAACTGTCATGGGAATAAAACTAACAGTAGAGCTGTAGGGTACGGATGGAGAGGGCCGAGTTCTAGCTACAACAAGCTTGTCTACAAGATGTATGAGTTCAGGACCCTCTCTTGGAGGTAACAGCCCTACGTCTCAGGTGCTTAGGAGCTTTCGTAGTGTGGATTGTGTAATACAGGGGGTGCGAACCCTTGTGCCAGAGGGGAGGGGTGGCTTATATGGAGTGCGCCACCTCTCATCAAGGCCTCAACATCTAAGGTCTCGATCAATATCAGTTAAAGATATACAATACTGATAACGTACATGGGTAATAAATGCTACTAAAACCATTGGCTGAACGTGTGTCCGTTGGCCCTCGTGGGTGACTTATGGTCTTCAATGCCGACTGGAATCCTTTCGAGTGGATACAGGTCGTCGAGTGGATGGGAATGTAGTCCGAGTGCTTACGCACCGAGTGACCTTTTGAGTGCCATCTCCATCAAGTCGGATTCTTTTGTCTGACCCTTGGTCTAATAATGAGGTACTCTTGGGTAGGACATTCAGGTCAGGCCTATGACCCTACCCTAGGTACATATCCCAATCAGTTATTATGTCAGAGTGTCACGGTGGGGTGTATATGGGAGGTCGCAAGGACGATTTGGCCTCACGAGTGTCCCTACCCCCAAGGCATAGGCGCCTGTTTTCGGAAGTCATTGGTTGATTGTATTGATTTCCTCCGTCTGTACCCAGCGCGAAGCATAGGTGTTCCACTAGGCGTGGGGTGGACTCCTTCCACATCCTCGGGGGGCCCTGGGCATATACAACCTCGGCTCATTATTACGTGAGAGTGTCACGGGGTGAAGTAGGTTCCGGAAGGATTGAAGAACGATGCAGAGGTGCGACGGGTCAATGGAGGTCCTGCGCGCTCATTCTCCTAAGGCCGATTAAGGGCTTTTGTACGGCTCTACGTCGACAGGCCCCAGTCCCACACATTTCCCTACCGTCATGAGGTGCCTCACGAGGAAAGGCACCGACACCCCCCAATACCGACCAAGCTTGGACCACACCAGGGTGGTCAAGTGGCTTTGTGACCGGTAAGGCTCCTGAGGCGCGATGCTCAGGATCCCCCTTAACGTTCGAGCGGCTCTATGTCGCAAAGATACAGTCCCGCACATTTCCAACTTCCGTTTCGTGTGACCAAGTGAACGGATGTAGCTATGGGGTCAAGCCCTGCCACCCCTAATAATGACTGGATGTTCGTGGACGACTCCAAAGGCAGCAGGTGGCCTTGTGACCGGTAAGGCCCCTCAGTCGTGATGCTCAGGAGCCCCCTTTTGACGCTCAACCAACTCTATGTTGCCAGGACCCGATCCTGCACATTTCCCACCTATGGGGTCAAGTCTTGCCCCCCGTCATAACGATGGGATACCCAAGGACGATATGAAGGGCGGCAGGTGTCCTTGTGACCGGTAAGGCCCCTGAGGCGCGATGCTCAGGAGCCCCCTTTGATGCTCAAGTGAGTCTCATTTTATCCTATTGATTGTGGCCCTGGGAGCCGCGGAGCTTCCCCAGTCCCCGGGTCGGGGCGACGCGCACCGGCTGGAGCCCCCGAACGAGGGGGGTAGATCGCCTCGAATAGCTTCCTTGTGCGTGAGGAGCGCCTTGCGAGGCCTGTGGTTTGGCCCTTCGTAGCTCCTCCGCAGGGAAAGCGGCCGCGTCCCACGGCTCGAAGGCGCCTCCCGGCCCTTGCCTCTTGGGCCCAGCTCAAGGAGGGCCCCGAAGCGTTCCTCACTCCTGAGTAAGATAGGTGCCCGGGGGGGAAGCGAAGCTCTTCCTCGTCGGGAGGGTCAGGCAATGTCGCATACTCCGGCACGTACGGCTCCATGTAGGCCTTCGATCGTCCTCCGTAGCCGTTTACCAGCGCGACAGTGGCGGTCCCTCTCGGTGGTGGAGGGGATCCTCCCGGCCGTACGCTCGGAGATCTTCTTGCGATAAGCCTCCGCACGAAGTCGCTTGTTGCTGTTGCTGCCGTTGGTTGGTCCCTGCGCCGCTCAGTGCTGATTCCCCGTTGGTGCCCCGGCATGTCTCCGTTGTCGTAGTTCGCCCACGCCGACGCCTTCGCCATCTGCTGGCTGCGCCGGAGGGAGCGCTCCTGTCTGGCCTCCCCGGGCTGTCGGGGGCCGACCTGGTCTTGGGTTTTCAGCATGATGCGCCTCGTGGCCAGCCGCCGGAATCTGGAGGAGGAGGAGGGCTGCACGAGGCGCTTCTCTCTCGGCCTCTCCCAGCACAGAAGGGCCCCCGTTGCTCGCAGCCCCGGGGCCGCATGAGGTGCGAGCCCCCAGCGCCCGATGCTTGCGGCCTTGAAGAAGAGCGGGGTTGGATGGTCTTCTGGGCAATGGCGATCAACTCCATGATGAGGTCCGCCCAAGCGTCGAAGCCCCTAGCGTTGGTCATTGACGGAGCATCTAGCTCGCGATTTGCAACGCGTCGTGCGCGCCGATGTCTCCCAAGTTGATTCGGCGTGTCGTGAGTGCCGGGGGCACCACCAAGCCGCCGTGCGCCTGGGTGGAGACGACATTGAAGATGGTACGATCCCCACGGTACCACCACACCAGAGTGCGTGTTTCCGGCCACATTACGTAGTGGTTGGAGACCACCACGACGAAGATCGAAGAAGCTGGTTGGGCGCCGGCCGTCGGAGCAGCGGACCTAGGGAAGATCAAGCTCGGAGAAGACCTTAACACGCCCCCTACTTGGAGCGCCAAATGTCGGATTTGGGGCTCCGCAAAACCCTAAAGATTCGAACCCAGGGGCGTGTAGGAAGATATCTCACGGCCTAACCTCGCCTAGCATTCTACTCGATGGTGACGGCAGAGGACTCACTCGATGGAGAGGGAAACACAGAACACAATAGTTTACCCAGGTTCGAGTCACTTCAAAGCGTAAAACCCTACTCCTGCTTTGGTGGATTGCCTCTCGCAGAGGTTGGTGGATGAACTAGTACAGTGCTTGGGTGCCTCCGGAGACTGGGTGACCTTGCGTGGTTCTAGTGGGTGAATGAATGGTTCGGGGTCGGATCCCCCTCCACGAAGCAACCTATACTCTATTTATAGTGGTGGCCCCGGTCCTCTTCCCACAGTGGCGGGAAGGGATCCCACAGTGGCCAATTTTGAAGGGGACCAGGGGAACATGCTCCTGCGCCAAAAGGTGGTCTTCGCCTGCAAAGTGGTTGCCCACGCTACAAGGACAGGCTCGCGAATGACGTCTATCCTCCTGGCGGGTGGCGACGGCCTTGTTGCACCTGAAGGGAAACCTTTGGAAGATGCCTTTCAAACCCTGGTATGTCCTTGCCCCAGTTTGCACCAAAGGGGAAACTGCTCCGGTCTGTTGTCTATTGCCCTCGTGTCCTTCCATTGCTTCATCCTTGACTCCTGAGGCTGGGCCTCGCCTCGGAATATCTGCCGCTCTGGAGGGGTCTCGAGGAGGCCCCCTGTGGGTCTTGATGCTGCTCGTTGCGAGGCTTGGCCTCTCGCGAGGGCATTGTCCTGAGTGATGCCGGGCCCGTTGGTTTTAGGTCGATGAAGTGGGCCAGCCCTGGGCTAGAAGCAGGCTGGCCGGGGTACCCCCATTGCGAGAACACCGAAAAGATCCTCGTCGTTCATAAGTTCGGCTATGTGCATGGTTGATGAGATCAGCTGCACACCGAGGAGACCTCATGAGGAAACCTCACGAGGAGAGCTCATGAGGATACCTGACAAGGAGACCTCACAACTGGACCGCCGTGTGCATACCACCTTGTGTCCTCCCGAGGTGGGCCTCATGAGGTGGGGGCCCACGAGGATGGCCTTGCGGGACTACCATGTGCGTAGCCCCTTGTATTTTATACACGATTACACAAACCGGTAGAATGAGACTCTATGGATGAGTTTGTTTTGCAGGTTTGATGTGAATACTATGGCTCATATGTATGTGATGCATGTGTGTAATTTAACATGACGTCCGTGTCATGATTGTCAGCCGGCAGGAGCCAAAGAGATGTCATTATATTGTATAACGACCTGCGTGTAGACTTGTGAACCTGTGTAAATTCATTACTAGTTGTAGTAGTTGGAGAACATCGGTCAAGTTCGAGTCTTTGGTGTCCCGGCATGACGGACAAGATGGAGTACCGCCCTGGTCATCGGAGTTGGAGACGGCCATGGAAGGATGTCCATGAAGGATCCATACTATTTCACATATTTTTTGTTTATATGTGATTGATATTGCTTCTTAGTTCTATTCATGTTAGTATGACAGAATGATCCCTCATTAATATCAAGCACGTTGCCATTCCGGATGTTGCACCTTCGCACATAAAGTACGTCTGGTAGTGGGCTCATAAAATTAAGGTGCTGCTAGATGTCCTTGAAATGGAGGGTTCGTGTTGGACAAGGACATGCACTGCATCAGGTTAACTTGACAAGGCTATCAAAACAGTTTTGGGCCTTGTGGCAAAGAAGGACGGGAGCCGGGGTATGAGCTACCTACCCGACCGAGAGGAGTCGTATAGAGACACGATTAGCAAGGAATTGCTTATCAAATAGGCAAGTTGTCTAGCAGTGATGCTAAAGCTCACTAGTTGATCACGCTAGACGTAACCTGAATCACTCAGTGTTTCCGGAAGTATGCCGACTTCAGTGGGAGTACCCACACTTGCCTGCCTACGGCCCAGGGCTGGCCCACTTCATCAAGCAAACCAACGGGCCCGGCATCACTCAAGACAAGGCCCTGGCGAGGGGCCAAGCCTCTCGAGCAGGAACGGTTTCAGGACCAGCAGGGGGCCTCGTCAGGACCCCTCCGGAGCGGCAGATATTCTAAGGCGAGGCTCGGCCTGAAGAGTCAAGGATGATGCAGAGGAAGGATAGGCGGGCAACGGACAACAGGACGGAGCAGTTTCCCCTTTGGTGCAAAGGGGGCAAGGACGAATGCAGGTTCCCAAGGCATCTTCTAAAGGTTTCCATTCTGGTGCAACAAGACCGTGGCCGCCCACCGGCAGGACGAATGTCATCCTTGAGCCAGCCCCTGTAGCACTAGGAGCTACTTAGCAGGCGAACACCACTTTGGGGCAGGGAAAGCCTGTTCCCTTGTCCCCCTTTGAAATTGGTCCTTGTGGGATCCCTTCCCGCCGAAAAGATAAGGGAAGAGGACAGGGGCCGCCACAAGAAACAGAGGATAGGTTGCTTCATAGAAATGGACGAGATCCGTCCCCAAACCATTCATTCACCCACCTTCGCACCACTAGGTCCGCTTAGCCTAAGGAGGCCAAAGAACATTGTACTAGTTCATCCACCAACCTCCACGAGGGCAATCCACTGAAGCAGGACTAGGGTTTTACGCTTTGCACCGGCCCGAACCTTGGTAAACTGTTGTGTTTTGTGTTTCCCTCACCATCGAGAGAGTTATTCGCCGTTCCCCTCGAGTAGCACACTAGGTGAGGTCAAGCCATGATAGATCTTCGTACACGCCCCTGAGTTTCAATCTTAAGGGTTTTGCGGAGCCCGAAATCTGACATAAACACATTGCTTAGTGATTGCAAATTTTCTGTTGTAGCTCAATGGCTACACCTGCTCAAAACTTTGCATTGAAATCAATTCTGGAAAAGGATAAACTGAATCGAACAAACTATTGGGGAACGTCGCATGGGAAACAAAAATTTTCCTACGCGCACGAAGACCTATCATGGTGATGTCCATCTACGAGGGGTATTTCCGATCTATGTACCCTTGTAGATCGCACAGCAGGAAGCGTTAAGAAACGCGATTGATGTAGAGGAACGTCCTCACATCCCTCGATCCGCCCCGCGAACAGTCCAACTAACCGTCCCGTGATCCGTCCCACGATCCGCTACGATCTAGTGCCGAACGGACGGCACCTCCATGTTCAGCACACATACAACTCGATGATGATCTCGGCCTTCTTGATCCAGCAAGAGAGACGGAGAGGTAGATGAGTTCTCTGGCAGCATGACGGTGCTCCAGAGGTTGGTGGTGATCTTATTACAGCAGGGTTCCGCCCGAGCTCTGTAGAAACGCGGTCTAGAGGAAAATCCGTGGAGGTATGTGGTTGGGCTGCCGTGGCAAAGTTGTCTCAAATCAGCCCTAACACCTCAGTATATATAGGAGGAGGGGAGGGGCCTTGCCTTGAGGATCAAGAGAGCCCCAAGGGGTTGGCCGAAGGGGGGGAGGAGGAACCCTCCTCCAATCCTAGTCCAACTAGGATTGGAAGGTGGAGTCCTTCCCTTCCTTCCCACTTCCCCCCTTTTTTTCTCTTTGATTTTCTTTATCTCCTGCGCAAGGGCCTTCGTGGGCTTGCCCCCCAGCCCACTAAGGGCTTGTGTGGCACCTCTAAGGCCTATGGGCTTCCTCCAGGTGGGCTAGCCCCTCCCGGTGAACATCCGGAACCCATTTGTCACTCCGGGTACATTCCCGGTAATGCCGAAAACTTTCCGGTAATCAAATGAGGTCATCCTATATATCAATCTCGTCTCCGGACCATTCTGGAAACCCTCGTGACGTCCGTGATGTCATTCGGGACTCCGAACAACATTCGGTAACCAACCATACAACTCAAATACACAGAAAACAACGCCGAACCTTAAGTGTGCAGACCCTGCGGGTTGGAGAACTATGTAGACATGACCCGAGGGACTCCTTGGTCAATATCCAATCGCGGGACCTGGTTGCCCATATTGGATCCTACATATTCTACGAAGATCTTATCATTTGAACCTCAATGCCAAGGATTCATATAATCTCGTATCTCATTCCCTTTGTCCTTCGGTATGTTACTTGCCCGAGATTCTCGTATCTCAACAGACACCTTCAGAAATACCTGTAGAGCATCTTTATAGTCACCCATTTACGTTGTGACATTTGATACACACAAAGCATTCCTCCGCTGCCAGTGAGTTATATGATCTCATGGTCATAGGAATAAATACTTGACATGCAGAAAACAGTAGCAACAAAATGACACGATCAACATGCTACGTCTATTAGTTTGGGTCTAGTCCATCACATGATTCACCGAATGATGTGATCCAGTTATCAAGCAACAACACCTTGTACATAGTCAGAACACCCAGACTATCCTTGATCAACTTGCTAGCCAACTAGAGGCTTCCTAGGGACAGTGTTTTGTCTATGTATCCACACATGTATCTAAGTGTTCATTCAATACAATTATAGCATGGATAATAAACGATTATCTTGATATAGGAATTATAATAACAACTTATTTATCATTGCCTCTAGGGCATAATTCGAACAGTCTCCCACTTGCACTAGAGTCAATAATCTAGTCCTCACATCGCCATGCGAATTACATTGTAATAAATCTAGCACCCATACAGTTCTGGTGTTGATGATGCTTTGCCCGTGGAAGAGGTTTAGCCAGCGGGTCTACCACATTCAGATCCATGTGCACTTTGCATATATTCACGTCCTCCTCCTCGATGTAGTCACGGATGAGATTGAAGAGTCATGTGATGTGTCTGGTCTTCTTGTGAAACCGTGGTTCCTTTGTTAAGGCAATGGCACCCGTGTTGTCACAAAAGAGGGTTATTGGATTCAATGCGCTCGGCACCACTCCAAGATCCGCCATGAACTGCTTCATCTAGACACCCTCCTTAGCTGCCTCCGAGGCAGCCATGTACTCCGCTTCACATTTTGCTTGGAACTGCACCAGCTTACCGCACCCTCATTAAGAATAAATACGTATCCGGTCTGTGACTTAGAGTCGTTCGGATCTGTGTCAAAGCTTGCATCGATGTAACCTTTTACAGCGAGCTCTTTGTCACCTCCATATACGAGAAACATCTCCTTAGTCCTTTTCAGGTACTTCATGATATTCTTGACCGCCGTCCAGTGATCCACTCCTGGATTACTCTGGAACCTGCCTGCCATACTTATGGCCAGGCTAACATCCGCTCTATTGCATAGCATTGCATACATTATAGAACCTATGGCTGAAGCATAGGGGACGGAACTCATTGTCTTTCTATCTTCCTCAATTGCTGGGCACTGAGTCTTACTCAATTTTATGCCTTGTAATACCGGCAAGAACCCTTTCTTGGACTGATCCATTTTGAACTTCTTCAAAACTTTATCAAGGTATGTGCTTTGTGAAAGTCCTATCAGGCGTTTTGATCTATCCCTATAGATCTTAAGGCCTAGAATGTAAGCAGCTTCTCCTAGGTCCTTCATAGAGAAACTTTTATTCAAGTAACCTTTTATGCTCTCCAAAAGCTCCACGTTTTTTCCAAAAGCTCTCCAAAAGCTTGCACACTTTGTTAGAATTTTTAGGATCGACAAAACCTTCGGGTTGCATCATATACAACTCTTCCTTAAGGAAACCGTTAAGGAAGGCCGTTTGGACATCCATCTGCCAGATTTCATAATCTAAAAATGCACCTATTGCTAACATGATTCTGACGGACTTAAGCATCGCTATGGGTGAGCATGTCTCATCATAGTCAATTCCTTGAAATTGTGAAAAAACCCTTTGCCACAAGTCGAGCTTTATGAACAGTCACATTACCGTCAGCGTCCGTCTTCTTCTTAAAGATCCATTTGTTCTGTATAGCCTTGCGGCCTTCAGGTAGAACTTGCAAAGTCCACACTTTGTTCTCATACATATATCCTATCTTGGACTTCTTGGCTGCCAGCCATTTGTTGGAATCCGGGCCCACCATTGCTTCTTCATAATTCGCAGGCTCGTTGTTGTCCAACAACATAATTGATAAGACGGGATTACCGTACCACGCTGGAGCAGTACGCGATCTCGTCGACCTACGAGGTCCCATAGGAACTTGATCCGGAGTTTCATGATCATCATCATTAACTTCCTCCTCAACCGGTGTCGCAACGACACGGGTTTCCCTTGCTCTGCGCCACCATCCAGAGGGATGAGAGGTTCGACAACCTCATCAAGTTCTATCTTCCTCCCACTCAATTCTCTCGAGAGAAACTCCTTCCCGAGAAAAGCTCCGTTCTTAGCAACAAACTCTTTGCCCTCGGATTTGAGATAGAAGGTATACCCAACTGTCTCTTTTGGGTAACCTATGAAGACACACTTTTCAGCGTTGGGTTCCAGCTTTTCAGGCTGAAGCTTTTTGACATAAGCATCACATCCCCAAACTTTAAGAAATGACAACTTTGGTCTTTTGCCATACCACAGTTCGTATGGTGTCGTCCCAATGGATTTTGATGGTGCCCTATTTAAAGTGAATGCAGCTGTTTCTAATGCATAACCCCAAAACGATAATGGTAAATCGGTAACAGACATCATAGATCGCACCATCTCTAATGAAGTATGATTACGACGTTCGGACACACCATTACGCTGTGGTGTTCCAGGCGGTGTCAACTGTGAAACAATTCCACATTGTCTTAAGTGAGCACCAAACTCGAAATTCAGATATTCACCCCCACGATCAGACTGTAGGAACTTGATCTTCTTGTTACGATGATTTTCAACTTCACTCTGAAATTGCTTGAACTTTTCAAATGTTTCAGACCTGTGCTTCATCAAGTAGACATAACCATATCTAATCAAATCGTCAGTGAAGGTGAGAAAATAACGATATCCGCCGCGTTCCTCCACACTCATCGGACCACACACGTCGGTATGTATGATTTCCAACAAGTCACTTGCATGCTCCATTGTTCCGGGGAACGGAGTTTTAGTCATCTTGCCCATGAGGCATGGCTCGCACGTGTTAAGTGAATCAAAGTCAAGTGACTCCAAAAGTCCATCGGTATGGACTTTCTTCATGCGCTTTACTCCAATATGACCTAAGCGGCAGTGCCATAAAAACATGGCACTATCATTGTTAACTCTAACTCTTTTGGTCTCAATGTTATGTATATGTGTATTATCTCTATCAAGATTCAATATGAACAATCCTCTCAGACTGGGTTCATGACCATAAAATATATTACTCATAGAAATAGAACAATCATTATTCTCTGACTTAAACGAGTAACCGTCCTGCAATAAACAAGATCCACATATAATGTTCATGCTTAACGCAGGCACTAAGTAACATTTATTTAAGTTCATAACTAATCCTGATGGTAACTGAAGTGAAACTGTGCCGACGGCGATTGCATCAACCTTGGAACCATTTCCCACGCGCATCGTCACTTCATCCTTCGCCAGCCTTCGCTTATTCCGCAGTTCCTATTTCGAGTTGCAAATATGAGCAACAGAACCGGTATCGAATACCCAAGCACTACTACGAGAGCTGGTTAAGTACACATCAATAACATGTATATCAAATATACCTGATTTTTCTTTGGCCGCCTTCTTATCAGCCAGATAATTGGGGCGGTTGCGCTTCCAGTGACCCATACCCTTGCAATAATTGCACTCCGTTTCAGTCTTAGGTCCAGCTTTGGGTTTCTTCGTCGAATTGGCAACAGGCTTGCCGCTGTTCTTCGAATTACCGTTCTTTCCTTTGCCGTTTCTCTTGAAACTAGTGGTCTTATTCACCATCAACACTTGATGCTCTTTACGGAGTTCTGACTCTGCGACTTTTAGCATCGCGAATAACTCGCCGGGTGACTTGTTCATCACTTGCATGTTATAGTTCAACAGAAAGCCCTTATATCTTGGCGGCAGTGATTGAAGAATTCTGTCAGCGATAGCCTCTTGCGGGAGTTCAATCCCCAGCTCAGCTAGACAGTTTGAGTACCCCAGACATTTTGAGCACATGTTCACTCACAGACGAATTCTCCTCCATCTTGCAAGCATAGAATATATTGGAGGTCTCATACCTCTCGATCCGGGTGTTCTTCTGAAATATAAACTTCAACTCCTGGAACATCTCATATGCTCCATGACGCTCAAAGCGACGTTGAAGTCCCGGCTCTAAGGCATACAAGACTGCACATTGAACTACTGAGTAGTCCTCCTTACGTGTTAACCAAGAGTTCTTAACATCTTGGTCAGCCGTGGCGGGTGGTTCATCTCCTAGCGCAGCATTAAGGACATAACCCTTCTACCCATATTGCAGGAGAAACTTAAGATTACGAGCCCAGTCTACAAAGTTGCTTCCATCATCTTTCAACTTAGCTTTCTCTAGGAACGTATAAAAATTCAGGATGACTGTCGCGTGAGCCATTGATCTACAACACAAATATATTCAAAGTGGATTTAGAGTATGTTCAAGATAATTAGAGTTTAACTAATCAAATTACTTGCTAAACTCCCACTCAAAAAGTACATCTCTCTAGTCATTTGAGTGGTTCATGATCCAGGTCCACTAGCTCAAGTCCGATCATCACGTGAGTTGAGGATAGTTTCAGTGGTAAGCATCGCTATGCTAATCATATCAACTATATGATTCATGATCGACCTTTCAGTCTCATGTGTTCCGATGCGATGTCTGCACATACTAGGCTCGTCAAGCTTAACTCGAGTGTTCCGCGTGCGCAACTGTTTTGCACCCGTTGTATGTGAACGTTGAGTCTATCACACCCGATCATCACGTGGTGTCTCGAAACGACGAACTGTAGCAACAGTGCACAATCGGGGAGAACACAATTTCGTCTTGAAATTTTAGCGAGAGATCACCTCATAATGCTACCGTCGTTCCTAGCAAAATAAGGTGCATAAAAGGATTAACATCACATGCAATTCATAAGTGTCATGATATGGCCATCATCACGTGCTTCTTGATCCCCATCACCAAAGCACCGACACGATCTTCTTGTCACCGGCGCCACACCATGATCTCCATGAACGTGTCGCCATCGGGGTTGTCGTGCTACTCATGCTATTACTACTAAAGCTACATCCTAGCAATATAGTAAACACATCTGCAAGAACAAACATTAGTTTAAAGACAACCCTATGGCTCCTGCCGGTTGCCGTACCATCGACGTGCAAGTCGATATTAACTATTACAACATGATCATCTCATACATCCAATATATCACATCACATCGGCGGCCATATCACATCACAAGCATACCCTGCAAAACCAAGTTAGACGTCCTCTAATTGTTGTTGCATGTTTTACGTGGTGACCATGGGTATCTAGTAGGATCGCATCTTACTTACGCAAACACCACAACGGAGATGTATGAATTTCTATTTAATCTCACCCAAGGACCTCCTCGGTCAAATCTGATTCATCTAAAGTTGGATAAACCGACACTCGCCAGTCATCTTTGAGCAACAGGGTTGCTCGTAGCGATGATACCAGTCTCTCGTAAGCGTACGAGTAATGTCGGTCCGAGCTGCTTCGATCCAACAATACCGCGGAATTAAGAAAAGACTAAGGAGGGCAGCAAATCGCACATCACTGCCCAGAAAAACTTTTGTGTTCTACTTGAGATGACATCTACGCATGAAACTAGCTCATGATGCCACTATTGGGGAACGTCGCATGGGAAACAAAAAATTTCCTACGCGCACGAAGACCTATCAAGGTGATGTCCATCTACGAGGGGTATTTCCGAACTACGTACCCATGTAGATCGCACAGCAGGAAGCGTTAAGAAACGCGGTTGATGTAGTGGAACATCCTCACATCCCTCGATCCACCCCGCGAACCGTCCCACGAACCATCCCGAGATCCGTCCCACGATCCGCTCCGATCTAGTGTCGAACGGATGGCACCTCCGCGTTCAGCACACATACAGCTCGACGATGATCTCGTCCTTCTTGATCCAGCAAGAGAGACGGAGAGGTAGATGAGTGTTCCGACAGCGTGACGGCGCTCGGGAGGTTGGTGGTGATCTTATTCCAGCAGGGCTCCGCCCGAGCTCCGCAGAAACGCGATCTAGAGGAAAAACCGTGGAGGTATGTGGTCGGGCTGCCGTGGCAAATTAAGTTGTCTGAAATCAGCCCTAATACCTCAGTATATATAGGAGGGAGGGCAGGGGCCTTGCCTTGAGGCTCAAGAGAGCCCCAAGAGGTCAGCCGAAGGGCGGGAGGACGAATCCTCCTCCAATCCTAGTCCAACTAGGATTGGAAGGTGGAGTCCTTCCCTTCCTTCCCACTTCCCCCCTTTTCTCTTTCTCTTTGATTTTCTTTATCTCCTGCGCAAGGGTCCTCTTGGGCTTGCCCACCAGCCCACTAAGGGCTGGTGCAGCACCCTAAGGCCTATGGGCTTCCCACGGGTGGGTTGGCCCCTCCCGGTGAACATCCGGAACCCATTCATCACTCCCGGTACATTCCCGGTAATGCCGAAAACTTTCCGGTAATCAAATGAGGTCATCCTATATATCAATCTTCCTCTCTAGACCATTCCGGAAACCCTCGTGACGTCCGTGATCTCATCTAGGACTCCGAACAACATTCGGTAACCAACCATATAACTCAAATACACATAAAACAACGCAGAAACCTTAAGTGTGCACACCCTGCGGGTTCGAGAACTATGTAGCCATGACCCGAGGGGCTCCTCGGTAAATATCCAATAGCGGGACCTGGATGCCCATATTGGATCCTACATATTCTACGAAGATCTTATCGTTCGAACCTCATTGCCAAGGATTCATATAATCCTGTATGTCATTCCTTTTGTCCTTCGGTATGTTACTTGCCCGAGATTCGATCGTCAGTATCCGCATACCTATTTCAATCTCGTTTACCGGCAAGTCTCTTTACTCGTTCCGTAATACAAGATCCCATGACTTACACTAAGTCACATTGCATGCAAGGCTTGTGTGTGATGTTGTATTACCGAGTGGGCCCCGAGATACTTCTCCGTCACACGGAGTGACAAATCCTAGTCTTGATCCATACTAACTCAACGAACACCTTCGGAAATACCTGTAGTCACCCACTTACGTTATGACGTTTGATACACACAAAGCATTCCTCCAGTGCCAGTGAGTTATGTGATCTCATGGTCATATGAATCCATACTTGACACGCGGAAAACAGTAGCAACAAAATGGCACGATCAACATGGTACGTCTATTAGTTTGGGTCTAGTGCATCACATGATTCACCCGATGTGATCCAGTTATCAAGCAACAACACGTTGTACATAGTCAGAAGACCCAGACTATCCTTGATCAACTGGCTAGCCAATTAGACGATTGCTAGGGACAGTGTTTTGTCTATGTACCCACACATCTATCTAAGTCTTCATTTAGTACAATTATAGCATGGATAATAAACGATTATCTTGATACAGGAATTATAATAACAACTTATTTATCATTTCCTCTAGGGCCTAATTCCAACACAAACTTTACCACCCGGGATAGAAATCTGAGAATTCTTCTCAAGCACGATAAAAAGGAACATGTTCTAGAGGATCCACTTCAAGAGGCACCTGCCGATAATGCTAATGCCACAACCAAGAATGCCTACCCAGCAACCCAGGTTCAAGTCCCCACGGGTGCAAATTTGGGTTCTTATTATATCAAAAAAAACTCGCTGTGGGGGGTTTTCCTTACAATTTTTCTTCAAAAAAAAAAGAATGCCTACTAGAAACTCGTTGATGAATCAAACGAGATCAGCTGCCTCATGCTGGCTTGTATAGAGCCCAATTTGCAACAACATTTCGATAACATTGCGGCTTTCGATATGATCGAGTGTCTCTAGAGCATGTTTTAGGTGCAGGATAGGACCAAAAGGTTCAACGTCTCGCGATCCTTGATGGATTGTAAGATGAAGGAAGGTGATCTACTGAGCCTGCATGTGATCAAGATGATCGGATACGTGCAAGCCTTGGATCGATTGGGTTTCCCACTCTTGGATGACCTGGCGACTGATGCAGTTCTGGGTTCTCTTCCAGCTAGCTATGGGACGTTCATCTCGAACTATCATATGCACGACATGGATAAGAAGCTCACTGAATTGCATGGGATGCTCAAGGTGGCAGAGCGCGATATGAAGAAACGCACGCATCAAGTGTTCATGGTGCATAACTCGGCTAAGTTCAAGAAGAGTTGGTCCAAGAAAAAGGCTAAGGCAAAGGGCACAGAGAAGGTTGTCTCCACCGCTAAACCGAAGTCCAGACCGAACTCAAAGACCATTTGCTATCATTGCAAGGAATCTGGTCACTAGAAGATGAACTGTAGAAAGTGGCTTGCTGAGCATGACAAGAAGGCTGGAGATGCTACTTCAGGCAAAGGTACACTTGTTACATATGTTATAGATAGTTACCTTGCTGACATACCTAGTAGCTCTTGGGTATTTGATACCGGATTGGTTGTTCATATTTGCAACTCGATGCAGGGTGCGCAAGAAAGCAATAGTTGTTGCATTGGAGGTCGGCACGATGCAGCTCCAACTTCCTTCTTGATTTATTTTGGAATTGAATAATTCTTATTACATTCCTGCACTTAGTCAGAACATTATTTCTGCCTCATGTATGATGAGTCAAGGTTATGAATTCCATTTAAAGGACAATGGTTGTTCACTTTATTTGAATGGAACGTTCCACGTCTCTGCACCCATTGTAGATGGGCTATTTATTTTGAATCTAGAAACGGAACCAGTCTACAACGTGAATGCCAAGAGGCATAAGCCTAATGAGATAAATCCGACATACTTTTGGCATTGCCGGCTTCGACACATTTGTCTGAAATGCATGAAGAACCTCCATGATGATGAACTCCTAACTTCGTCTGACTTCGGGTCATTCGAGACATGTGAATCATGCTTGCTAGTCAAGATGACTATGTCTCCTTTTGCAAAGAGTTGCGAGAGGGCGTCCGAGCTGTTGGAGCTTATATAAAGTGATATGTTTGGTCTAATGAGCACAACGACCAGGAGTGGCTATCAGTACTTCGTGACTTTTACCGATGACTTGAGTAGATATGGATATATTTGTTTGATGCGGCACAAGTGAGTGACTTTTGAAAAACTCAAAGAGTTTTAGAACGAGGTGGAAAATTAGCTTAGCAAGACGATAAAACTCCTACGATCAGATTGTGGAGGTGAGTACATGAGCCATGAGTTTGATGATCATCTGAAAAGCCGAGGTATAGTACCTCAGCTTACACCTACGGACACACCACAAAGAAATGGCATGTCAGATCGAAGAAATAGAACCTTGTCGGACATGGTCCAATCGATGATGAGCAAATCGTATTTACCCTTGTCATTCTGGGGATACACTCTAGAAACTGCAGCTTTCGCACTTAATAGGGTACCATCAAAATCCATAGAAAAGACACTACATGAGTTATGGACTGGGAATAGTCCTAGTTTGTCTCTTCTAAAGATTTGGGGCCGTGAAGCATTATTCAAGCGACTCATGTTGGACAAGCTTACACCCAAGTTGGATAAATGCATATTCGTGGGATATCCGATGGAAACCTTGGGACACAACTTCTACGAGAAGAGAACAAAGTGTTTGTTGCTCGGAACGGGGTTTTCCTAGAGAAAGTGTTCCTCAGTCGGGAGGCTAGTGGGAGAATGGTGCGACTCGAGTAAATTCGAGAGCCTCTCCAGGACAACTTGGTTGGTGATGAGATGATACCGCAGTCGGTCACGGAACCCGTAGTGGAGTCAGCACCGGAGCCACGGAGGTCGGATAGATTGTGCAAAATGCATGATGTGTTGTTGCTAGAAAGCAACGAGCCGGCCACGTATGAACAAGCGATGGTGAGCCCACATTCTGAGGCATGTTTTGAGGCCATGAGATCCGATTTAAGTCCATGGATGATAATCAAGTCTGGGACTTGGTTGATACGCCGCGTGGCATATTAGCCATTTGTAGCAAACGGGTCTTGACGGATTTCGGGCTTCGCAAAACCCTAAAGATTCAAACTCAGGGGCATGTATGAAGATCTGTCCCAGGTTAACCTTGCCTAGCTTGCTACTCGATGGGAACGACGAAGGACTCACTCGATGGTGAGGGAAACACATAACACAATAGTTTACCTAGGTTCGGGCCGCTGGGAAGGGTAAAACACTACTCCTGCTTTGGTGGATTGCCTCTCGTGGAGGTTGGCGGATGAACTTGTACAATGCTCTTGACACTCCAGAGGCCGGATGGCTTTTGTGTGTTTCTCAAGGGTGAGAATGAGTATATCCCTCTATGAAGTATCCTACCCTCTCTATTTATAATGGAGGCCCGGGTCCTCTTCCCTTATAAGTTTCAGCAGGAAGGGATCCCAAAGTGGCCAATTTTGAAGGGGAACACGGGAACATGCTCCCCTGCCCAAAGGTGGTGTTCGCCTCCAAAGTAGCTGCCCGTGCCGCAGGGATAGGCCCAAGGGTGACATATGCCCTACTGGCCGGCGGCGACCGCCTCATTGCACTAGAAGGGAAACCTTTGGAAGGTGCCCTTGGGACCCCGGTATGCCCCTGCCCCCTTTGCACTAAAGGGGAACCTGATTCGTCCTGTCGTGTGCTGCTCGCGTGTCCTTCCCTTGCGTCACCCTTGACTCCTGAGACCCGGCCTAGCCTTGGAATATCCGCCGCTCTAGAGGGGTTCTGAGGAGGCCCCCTGTGGGTCTTGATGTTGATCCTCCTTGTGAGGCTTGGCCCCACACATGGGCCTTGTCTTGAGTGGTGCTAGGCCGGTAGCTTTGCTCTGATAAGGCGAGCCTGTCCTGGGCCACAGGCAGGAAGATCTGGGTACCCCCATTCTCAGAACGCCGACAGTAGCCCCCAGGCTCATGACATGTTCGGGATGGCTTCTGGTTGGAGCCTCGGGGGCGGCTTGAGGCGCCACGGGCCCCAAATGTATGTGGGCCAGGCCGTCACGCGGCTGGTGTTGGGTCTTCCTTATCTTCTGTCTCCGCCCAAGTTATTCGGTGCCCTACCTGCTGCGTCGGTGCATTATTGCTTTCCTTCTTCCCCACTCGCTCTACCTCCTTGGTATTCAACTCCAACAGGCGTCCCCCAGATCCAGCGCCGCGTCGCTCCCCCGCCAGCCCAGCGATGGCGACTGCCGGCAGGTAGAAGCCAGAGGCGAAAGGTCCGGACCTGGCTTCCCTGCTCCTGGAGTGCGCCCTTTCCAAGGACGTGTATCTCGTCCATGTGCTTCCATGGACCGCGGCCGAGACCAGTGAACACGGGCAAACACTGATCTGGCCTGGCACCGTAGAGGAGCGGCCTGCGTCAGGGGCGGTGTAACCCTTCTTCCTCCACATTATCTACGTCTGGCTCGTGCCGCCTTTCTCCCGGTTCTTCACCAACGTCTTGGACCACTATGGGATCCAAGACCTTCATCTCCAGCCCAACTCCATCTTGCTTCTGTCCGTCTTTGCTTTCGACTGCGAGGCTTTTGTTGGCATGCAACCTTCGGTTTCCCTCCTCCGGTCATTTATGGGCGTGTGTCTCCTTCGTGGCGGCCTAGAGCGACAATGTGCTCTTGAAGCCCGGGAAGAAGGTGGAGAACTTCAGGCACCGCTAGGTCCTCATGAGCCTCAAGGATGCCAACCCTCGGCTGGGGGAACCGCGCGGCGAAGCTCTCCGACCCTCGGGCCGCGTCTGTGCTGGAGCGCTTTTCCCATGACATTAGGGTTAGGAGGCTGATCGGGGGAATAATAGTGAAGGAGTTCTTGGCGTAGCGCTTGGCACCTCTCCAGGAACACTCCAGGCCCGTGTGGGAGTATCGGGCCGGTGACCTTGCTGGGCGTTGACCCCGGTGACCTTGCTCCGGCTCCGTCCCGGGACCTCGCCACTTAGGATCTGAGTAGGGTCATGGCGATCTTGCTGGGTGTTGACCCCGGTGACCTTCCTGGAGCCCTGGGTCCGTTGTACCGTCGTGACAACCGGGCCGACATGGTCGCGGTAATGCCTGTCTTCAATGAGCGGGGGCTCCTCCCGGCTGAGGGCTCCGGTCTGGTGGACGTGTCGTCCGGCGACACTTCCGGTGAAGCGGATTCAGAGAAGACCATCGACAACCTCTCGGAGAGCGCGCCTTTCCCATGACAAGCCGTCCTTCTGCACGAACTGGAAGATGATGATGTCACCGGCGTGGCTCCTGCTGGGGCCTCCTCGCGCACGACCTGGACCACCAAGGGGCCCGCGTTGACTCCACTCTGCATGCAATGTGCGTGCGTGCTCGCCTTCCAGAAACTCGTGGCTGAGCTGTCCCCAACGAATCCCGCCTCTACTGGCGGGAAATCCGAGGCGCCGGGCTCACCCCCTCTATGGGAGGTCCTGACTCCTCTACGTCGCGGGGGCGGAAAGAAGGAAGATATGGCGCGATGTCGAAGAGTAAGTTACTAGTCTTGGCATGCCTCACGCACCTGTTGTCCATGCTCGGCTAATTCCCTTTCTGCCTGGTGTTCAGGGACGTCGTTTCACCGGGGGCGAAGAATAAGAAGAAGACGCCCACCAAGCCAAAGGCGACTCCTGACGCACCGCCGGCCCACTCTAACATGCTGCCGCCTGTCGATGGGGAAGGCGAGGCTCGCAGGTCGATCTCCAAGGCCTTGGTTGTCGAGCCCCCCGAACCCCGAAGCATCCTAAAGCGATTGTGGAGGCGCCGCTGCCCGAGGGACAGGCTTTGGAGGGCCCTCGATCTTCCGATGCGTCGATGCTCAAGACCCCTGAGCCGCCCTCGGAGCCCCCTGTTCCTTATGGCGCTGACTTCCTGATGGCACCACCCGCGTTTGCACTGGAGGATCTTCAGGAGGAGATCCAGAAGACCTCGACATCCATCCAGGGCGTCTTGAATGTGGCCTTCACTACCCTCGGCAATTTCGCAGTCGAGATGGGGAAGGCCGAGAGGGGAGCCGAGGCCGCTCGTGCCACGCATGAGAAGGCGTTGAAGGAAGCCAAGGCGGCCGTCGAACACTGCGAAGATCTGGAGTTCCCTTCGAGGGGAACGTGCCAAGCTAACCGAGCAGCATCGCCTATCGGAGGAGGGATTTAAGGCCCGCGAGGCCAAGCTCGCCGCCTGGGAGGGGATCTGTCCAAGGAGGCGAGTCGCCTGGGCACGAAGCAGGCGGGCTTGGGAGAGCAGGAGAAGGAGGCCACCCGAGGAAAGCCCTCCTCGATGCCTAGGAGAAAGCCCTCGCCGCCACCGAGGAGAAGAATGTCGCGGAGCTGGCATGCTTCCCTGACGTCAAGTTCAAGCTTCGCATGGAGCTCCGCTCCCTCTATTGGGACGTGTTTGACGAGCCTCTGGCCACCCAAGAGGACTGCTTCGCCGCGCTCGCGAAGGGGCTGTTCGTGGCGCTGGAGGGTGTTGCCGTGCACGTGGACAATATCTTGGGTAGTGAGTCCCGCGACCTCTTCTTCATGGCTGCGACTCACTTCTTCAAAGATGTTCATCTTCGCGAGCCGGGATTTGACATCAGCTCCGTGATCCTGCCGGTCCCTGTCGAGGCCCGCGACAACGCCACGGAGGTGGTGAAGGGCCTCATGGAGGCGCTGGTGAGCAGGTTCTCCCGCGTCGTAGCTCCTTAGTCTCCAGGTGCCACTGAGGCCGATGACGGGGAAAACAATGCTTCTCACATCGGCCACTAGCCCCCTACATAGGGGGCGACTGGCGACGGCTCCCCCTGATTTCTTATCCCTGTCTTTTTCCTGCAATGCACATCGTGCCTCGTGGAGATGTTAAACTTATTTGAGTTTTCATGAACTTGGTCAAGGTTTGTAATAACTGAATTCTTGAATGTTTTCTTCGCCTTGTTCCTGTCATGTTTGTTGTGTTACTCTATGTCGGTAGGGCCTGCCCCGCGCGTTCCATCCTGCGATTAAGCCGATCGGAAACCAGGGACAACCTGAAAAGGGAAGGGGCTACGAGCAGAGTTAGGCTCCTGAGTCACGATGCTCCAGAGTCTCCCTTGAGGCGCGAGCTGCCCTCACGAGGAGAATGTGATGATAATTTAGAAACTTCAGAACACCTTCGTCACTTTGCATCGGCAGGCCCCCCCCCCCCCCCCGCCCGTACCTCCCGCGATGGAACCGATCAGAAACCAAGGACGGCCCAAAGGGGGATGGGGCTACGGGCGCAGTTAGGCCCCTGAGTCGCGATGCTCAGGGGTCCCCCTTGACGTACGAGACACTCCGGTGTTCTTCCTAGGGGATTTGACGTGGCTTGTCGAGCGCACCAGGCTCTGCGTCGGCAAGACCCGCCCCGTGTGTACCTCCCCGCGATTTAAACGACCAAAAACCACGGACGGACCAGAGGGGGAAGGGGCTACGAGCATAGTTAGGCCCCTTCGTCATGATGCCCAGGGGTCCCCCTTGACATGAGAGCGGCTCCATACCTCCTGTTGTGGGTCTGCCGCACAAGGCGTGGGTGTAGTCGTAGGAGGGCCGTGTTGGTTTCCTTGCCAGCTGTGGGCTCAGCCATTGGTAGGCTGTGTTGCTGCCATTTGCGGGCATAGTCATTGGCGGAATACGTTCGTGCCTGTTGCGGGCGCAGTCATTGGCGGACTGTGTTGATTGCCACCATCTTCACCCCAGCGCAGAGCATAGGGCTGCCACTAGGCGTGGGATGGACCCCTCCGCGTCCTCGGGGAGCCCTGGGCGTGTACAACCTCGGCTCGTTATTACGTGAGAGTGTCACCGTGGGGGTGTATATGGGAGGTCGCGAGGACGCTTTGGCCTAGCGAGTGTCCATACCCCCGAGTCATTGGTGGACTGAGCTTCTCCCCAGTGCGGAGCATAGGGATACCACTAGGCGTGGGACGGACCCCTCCGCGTCCTCGCGGGGCCCTAGGCGTATACAGCCTCGGCTCGTTATTACGTGAGAGTGTCACGGTGGTGGTGTATCCGGGAGGTCGTGAGGGTGCTTTGGCCTCGCGAGTGTCCCTACCCCCGAGTCATTGTTGGACTAAGCTTTTTTTATGTCATTGGTAAACTCTGTTGACTTCTTTTCTTTGGGAGTGAGATTGGGTGTTTGCTGTCTCAGGCGGCCTGCAAGGATATGCTTCGACCGGAGCCGCCAAGCAGGGGGGCAACCGCCCGACGGTACAAGCATGGTGGGACGTTAGAGTTCGAAATGGGTGAGACTGAGACAACTAAAAGATGTGTAAATGAAAGTAGCAATTGGGGGAGTGTCCTGAGCTCAGGGAGGCCGCATGGCCATTGGGGCGCCCTTGGACTGCGTGAGCCAAAAAGTTACCTGGTAGCAGCCGACAAAAAGTCACCTGGCGGCCATGCTACTGAAGCACCAAAGGCGCCATCGTCGCTCGACCTCCTGTCTCCACGGTCACGACCCTCACGGGTCTGCCATCTCCCGAGGCTCGGGGCCATCGCTCGGCCCGAGCATATCCTCCTCTTCCTCACGGCACCCCAGCAGGCGGGGCACGAGCATGGCCCGCGGAAGCATCTGGTAGGTGACAGCCCCATTCCTCAGCCCTAAGGGCATGAACACACCGGTGCTCGGGTACACCCATCGATAGTTAGCCAGCGTAGGCCAGAAGGGGCCGTGAGCCACGACTATGTTGGTTGCGAGCGTGTTGATGCAGATGTAGGGCCGGTCAACCGTGCCGACGACGGCGACTACAATCGGTGGTGCAGGACAGACCCCACGTCGCACGGCTCGGGCCTCTCGAAGTTGTTGGATTGCTTTGATGACGGACTCACTTGAGCTAGGCGGACGCGCGCCGGAGTGTGCCCTAGGTTGTGCTCGAGTGACACCCTCGCGTCACTGGTCAGGCCGGGAACCTCCCCGGTGGGAGCCCCCATCCCTGACCCCAAGGGGGGCACCGAGCGCTCCTTCCTATGCAATGGGGAGCATGGCCTCGTCCCCTGGCACGGAGCCCGAAGATCCCAAGGCCCTCCGTGGGGAGGATTTCCTTCTTCTTCTTGCGTGGATCCTCGTGAGGCAGCTCGTCTTCTTCGTCATTCGAGCGCTCCGCTGCCGCCGCGCGGTACGTGCGCTTTAGTGTACAGACGACATCCTTCTCGTCGCAGGCGATCGTGATGACACTGCCGCTCCCTAGCTTCTTAAGGATGTTGTAACGATGGTGGATCACTGCCATGAACTTGACGAGCGCCGGGTATCCAAGGATTGCATTGTACGACAGGTGAATGTGCGCGGCGTCAAAGACGATGACCTCAGTGTGGTAGTTCTTGCGCTCACCGCAAGTGACTGGCAGGTGCACCTTCCCGATGGGCACGATGGACCCCTTCGTGACTCTTGAGAAGGGCTTGGTCGACACGAGCTATTCGTCCGACAGCTGGAGTTTCTCGAAGGTATCGACCGAGAGGACATTGAGCCCTGCCCCACTTTAGATGAGTGTCTTGGTGACGAGGACGTTGTTGATGGTTCGGGTGCACATCATTGGGAGTTTGCCAGCCATGAACGAGCACCTGACCTGGTCGCTCGGGTTGGAGGCGATGGTGGTGTGGGACAAGTTGAGGGGCGCATTGCTTCAGGCCTCAGGAAAGCGGCATTCACCTCCCGGGTGAACTACTTGAATGTGCGGTTGGACCCCGGGGTCTGGGCACCTCCCAGGATGGAGACCACCGCCCTGACCTCCTGGAAGCCCCCAACCTCATCGTCCTGCCTGTCTTCATCCCTCCTCCTGGGTGGCGGAGGCAATGGGGGCAGCCCAGCCTCACGAGGGCGAGCCTCACCAGGCTGACAACATCATTGAACATCCTGAGGGTTATCGCGCCAGTGCTCCTCCTAAGGTTGGCCACGCCAGGGGTCCTCCTAAGGATGTTCACGCCACCCCTGGCGCAGTTCACGGTCATCCTAGCGACCCCGACTGCAGCCTCCTCCGCGCGTGGGGCATCTCTCGAATCGTCCGGGGCACCTGCTGAAGTGCTCGGCACGGACGAGGCAGAGATCTTGACACTCGGAGGTATCATGGTCGCTGGTGCCATGAAATATGCACAGTGGCCCCCTCCAGGCGGGTGCTCTCCCCGTCGGACATGTTTAGCTTCGGGCTTGGCGGCGAGCACCACCGGAGCCTTGCGTTTCACCTCCGTGGGCTTGGCCTTCTTCTCTTGTGGGTCAGCTGCATGGGGCCCGAGCAGTGACAGGTGCCCTTCTTCATCCTTGGCGCATTTTCTTGCTAAGTTGAACATCTCCAGTGCAGTGCTCATTTCATCATTCATGGCGAGCTCCTCCATCTTGAGGTCGGTGACTCCGTCGTAGAAAGCCGAGATGATGGCTTCGTCCGACGCCTTGGGGGATTTTGAGGCGCATGACTGTGAAGCGTTGTATGAACTTGTGTAAGGTCTTTTCCTCCTGCTGCTTGATGCGCCACAGGTCGTTCACGGTAGGAGCGCGGCCGCAGGTGCCCTGGAAGTTGATGATGAAGCGTTCGCGCAAGTCGTCCTAGGAGGTGAAGGACGCCTTTGGGAGGTTGAGGAGCCAGGACAGTGAGCCGCGCTTGAGCACCATGGGGAACCGGCACGTCATGACCTTGTCGCCTCCTCGTGTCGCCCTGTTGCTCAGCGTGTAGAGTTGCAGGAACTCGGCTGGGTCGTTGGTGGCATCGTAGCGCGGAGGCAGGTCGGGCAAGAACCTGCAGGGCCACGCAGTTGGGTAGAGTTCAGGGGCGATGGCGAGGCTCCCCACTGGCCCGACGGGTGTAGCGTGCACGAGGGCGACCTTGTCTCGCTGCTCCAATGGGTCTGCTGCAGGCGGGGCACGCTCGCGGTCCGGGACATGTAGCGCCAGAAGCGAGCGCGCGTCGATGCGCGGTTGAGGGAGCACCTGGCAGCTCGCTTCGTCCATTGGACTTGCCCTGGGCTTGCAAGGACAGCCGCGGGGGCACGCTTCCTGCCTGGGCTTGGGGCGCACGTCACGCCACGGTGTTGGGGGTGGTGCATCTTGTTCTTCGTCGTTCGCTTGGGGCGGTTGGGGCCAAATCGAACAGGAGAGCGCAGCAGAGTGTGGGGACCCCGACTTACAAGTCGAGATCACCGGATGAACATGCTCACTGATCCCAGAGATCAATGCTCACCGAACACACATATACTGAATAATAAGAGTCTTACATCCAATACCGAATTATTACATCACATGACCAAACGGTCAAGTTCACAAGGTTGGGCCTAAGGCCAAATCATACTGATACAACTAATAGCGGAAATCATAGGGGCTAAGCGGGTGCCCATGCCATCAATCCTACACCCACAGGCATTGTGACTCAGAAGCGTCCTAGTTCGCAGGGGTGTCTCCGAAGACGTACTCAACTCCAAACTCTGGTCCTTCCATGTGTGGTCAATAATATAACCAGTGGAAAGCCAATGAGTACTTTTGAATGTACTCACAAACAACCCATGATATGAACAATGAAAGTGAAGCATAACAATAACATGCATCTTGGGTGGAATTCATCGTGGTGGAATGATCATGAATATGCATCAAGTGAAAGAATTACATTTGAAGAACAGGTTACAGATATCATCATATCTGTCGAGGGCTGAACCATCCGGGTTCACCCTATATGCCAAGTCACCGAATTTGGTCATATCATTACTTTCATAACAACTCTTTTTATCACAACTCATACACACTTGGTTTATGCGGAAACGACGGACGTAGTTTAAGCAGGATTACCCTACTATCCTTGACCGTGGACACGGATATTCGAATAGTTTTACACTCTACAGAGGTACTACGCTCGACCCAGGAGATCCGGGGAACTTCCGTGTCATCCACGACTCATGGTATATAATATACCCGAGGTAAGTACCCGATCAATGTCTTTCCCCTGACGATACTAGACAAAGAGGTCCACTCGATTGGTACCCAACCCACATGTTGTACGTCTTACGAGCACCGACTCTAGACTGTATCAACCATGCAGGGACCAACGGTGTGCCTGGAACTCATAAAAATGGTATAGTCGCCCTACCTGTCACGACCCCATCACGAGAGTGACCACATATCACTCCCGCCACTAGTAATGTGGCTCTTTGCTACCACCGACCAGAGTAATCAACACAACCCCATCCCATAAAGGGGTAACATGGTCGTACATGTAAGGTTGGGACGGTCGACACATCATAAATATATTCCCATTCCCGAAACTATACTCACACAAATACCCGGTGCACCACTTCACCAAAAGTGGCCACCTAACTCATCATCACCCTCGCGCATTAGTGGCACCTTTGAAATATGTCATTATCAGGCTCATGCTAGAAATATTCTAAATTTACTTGTCAACATGATACTAGCATGACCCTTAACGGGGTAGGATCAAGCCCAATGCAAGTGCTTCGGAGGAGCCATCGGTAACATCACATCAAATGATATACCGACACTTATGATCATATGCAACGGAAATACTTGCTATCTTAACATGCAATATAACATATGCTCAGACATGGTCTTCGAGATCTTCCGCTCCGATTCCCTCGTCACACGGATTTTCTATCGCCGTCAAAAGAATAAATAAGAAATACCTCACTCAAAAACAGTTCACAAAGTCATTTTAAAAATGTTCTTTATTACTGATAAATCTAAGTGGCTATTTTGAAAAATATTTTCCTCTGATTCCAATGAAGGAATTATTTTAAAATCTACCAAAGAGAAGCAAAACTATTCCAATTTAGTCCTTTTTATTATTGTAAAACATAATAGTTGTTGAAAAGTTCATCCAATGGTCTCATTAAATACTACATATTTTTAGAAGAATATCAGTGGAAAATCTATATTTTTACACTGGTTAAATATTTTTATAAAAATCTTTGAAATCAGATTTTAAAAACAAATGAAAAATGGGCTAAGTCTCTGGCGTGGCTCGGCCTGGAACTGGGGCAGCCCAAGGACAGCCGACAGCGTGGCCAGGCGCACGCGTCGTCTGGTTTGAACCTGACGTGTGGGGCCCTACGGTCAGTGGCTGCAGGCAGCGAGGGGGGAGAGCTGGGCCACCGATAGGTGGGGCACACCTGTCGGGGTCGTCTCCTACCTCTGGCCAGAGAGGAGGAGGAGCACGCCGGCGAGGCTGCCGATGTTCTCAAGCGCGAACGAGGACATAAATGGGTTCGGCTCGTCGCCGCTTACCTGCTGCTTGTAGGAACAATGACGGAGAGGCACGGGTTCGCCGGCGACGAGGAGGCCGAGGCGGAGGAGTTTCGGGTGGTGGTCGGGAGGGTAGCTAGGGGCACAAAAATGCTTGGGAAAGTTGGGGGAAATCTTCCTAAGGTTGAGTGGCGAAGCTGTATGAGGGGTGTTGTAGTGAGGGGGAGGGCTATTTATAGGCCCGCGACTGTGAGCCGATTCAGGATCGCCAGTGCCTCACCGTGGCGTGCATGGCGGTGCAGAGAGGGGCTCGGGTCGAAACCATGGTCTCAGGACGTGGTTTTGGACTCCCAGAACCATCTGAAATAGAGGGGGAGAGAGAGGAGTCGAGCATCCGTGGCCGCGCAACCTTGGCCAGTTCTGGTGGGCGCGGGCACATGTCGCACGAGCTCTAGCGTGGGAGAGGAGGGGCCCTGATGGTTGCTCGATGCAGAGGCGTAGAGGTTGGACACCTCGGGGGAGGCTAGAAGTGGCCGAGAGCATCGCCCCCACCTTGGTGGCTTCGTATAGCGCGCCTAGAGCGCATTTTTGGCATGCCACGGCATGCTGGTGCGCTCTGAGGCACTTCCGATGTGTCTAGCATGTCCTGGCGCTGGCTGGGAGTAAGGCTAGCCGTTGGGGTCCCGTGGGAGCTTCGGCTGGTCAAGGGAGACAAGGAATGTTTGTGCTGTCAGCTTTGAACTGAAGCTTAGATTGGGGTTTTTCGCATTTCCACTTTGAATCAGTGAAGGGCCAGTTGACTGGGGTTGGGCATTGATACTGGCCAACTAATCTGAGAGTTTGGAGCAAAGGGTTTTGGTTTAGATATGGGTTAAAGGGGCTTTTACCCATGTGTCAAAAGGTCCTCGACAGTGGTTTGGGTTAGTTGCACCCCACCACTGGTGCTGCAACTTAACAGGTTTGGGTTTGGTGCTAAAACATGGGGTTTCACCAAGTTTGTGGTCCATTGGACAAGTTTAGCTTTGTAAACTTGAAAACTCTACCATTTGACCAGATCGGTCCCTTCCAAAGAGAGTGTGGGCAAACTAAATCCCACAAATCCTATTTTTGGTGTGGAACCCTCATTTGAGGTATTAGGCACTCCTGCAAAGTTTGAGCATCATAGGACCAACTTCGCTATGTAGATTTTTTCTAACTCCAATCTGGACACAAGGGGTTTGAAGGTTATTTGGGGTCCTTAATCACCTTGTATCAAGGTGAAACTTTATGTGGATACCAAATATGGCTTAGGGATACCACTGGAATTTTCTAGGATTTTATTGAGAATATTTCCTTTGGAAATATTTCAAAAGGTCAAAAGAGACAGAAATGGTTTTCAGGGTTTTACTCAAACAATTATAATATAAATATGAGTTTAAAATCTTATGTATGGAAAATATATGTCTTTCGGATCATCTCCAAATTTAATCAGATTTTTCTAAGGGAGAAAGTATTTTTGCATGTAGGGATACCATTTCTCGCCTCAAAATTGGACATGTAATTTAATTAGGAAAATAATTCTAAAAATAATTAATTTTTGGTTTTGGAGCACTAAAATGATGTTAAAATAAGATCACCAACTTTGGGTAGAAACAATCCTTGCCATCAAGGGCATGTAGTGCAACTCAAAGTAGGGTTTTACCTTGATCAGAAACAAGTAAAGGATTTTGGAAATAATTCAATATTGTGAAATGGGCTTTTTATCATCACATGATCAAACACACAAGCATACAATGACAATCATGGCACTCACATCATTGGTTTTGAAAAAGTTTTAACAAGCTCAGATTTTTGCATTACACAGAAGTGGTAGTAAAAACAGGGTGTGACACACCTATCGCCCTTACAAGAATGTCGCCCCGAGATTCCTAAGCTAGGTGCTAAAAAGGTCCGGAAACTCAGATCGGAGATAGTCTTCACGATCCCATGTTACTTCGGCTTGTTGTGGTTGCTCCACTGGACCATGAAATACTTGATGGTGCGGCTTCTGTTGCAACGCTCAGCTTCATCCAGAATGCGGATCGGCTTCTCGCGGTAGGTGAGATCCGGCTGAAGATCGATGGCCTGATGGTCAATGTCCTTGTAAAGATCGGAACGTTTTGGCGCTTGAAGACACTTCCGGAGTTGTGAAACATGGAATACATTGTGCACACCCGAAAGTTCCGGAGGTAGCTCCAACTGATAAGCAACTTCTCCACACCTTGCTATGATCTTAAAAGGTCCAATGAACCTTGGAGCGAGTTTCCCCTTAACATGGAAACACTTGGTTCCCTTGAGAGGTGTGACTCGTAGGTACACCTGGTCTTCAAGGTTAAACTCCAATTCCCTATGGTCACCATCCGCATAGCTATTTTGTCGCGACTTGGATGCCTTTAGATTTTCTCGGACAAGTTGCACCTTCTCTTCTGCCTTGTGCAAAACTTCCGGCAAGAAAATCATCCCTTCACCTGTTTCGGACAAGTTGAGCGGGGTGCGGCACTTTCGTCCGTATAGCACTTCGAGTGGGGCCATTTGGAGACTGTACTGGTAGCTGTTGTTGTATGAAAATTCAGCGAACGACAAACAGTCTTCCCATTTGGGACCATGTGCCAAGACGCAAGCGTGGAGCATATCTTCGAGTATCCGATTCACTCTTTCGGTTTGTCTGCCCGTCTGCGGATGGAAAGCGGTGGTGAAAGAGAGCTTTGTTCAGAGGGCTTCTTGGAACTTCTTCCAAAATCTTGAGGTGAACTGCTTGCCTTGATCAGATACAATCTCCTTGGGAACTCCGTGAAGGCTCAGAATAGCTCAATATAGAGACTAGCCAACTTGTCCCGGGAAGGCTCCATAAGTGGTGTTGACTTGAATGAAATGGGCCACCTTGCTCATATGGTTGACAATGACCGATATAGAGTCATAGCCTCTGCTAGACCTTGGTAAGCCGGTAACAAAGTCCATGCATATCTTGTCCCACTTCCATTCTGGCACCTGGAGAGGTTATAGCAATCCAGCAAGTCGCTGATGCTCAACCTTGACTCACTGGCACATGTCGCACTTGGCAACATAAAACACTATTTCCCTCTTCATGCCATGCCACCAGAATCTTTCTTGAAGATCTTGATACATCTTGGCACCACCGGGGTGAATAGAGTAGGGTGTATCATGAACTTCCTGTAGGATCAAATCCTTGAGTTCAGCCTTGTTGGGTACGCATAACGTTTCCCAAACCACTCTACTCCTTGTTCATCCACCGAGAATCCTGGGTTCTTGCCTTCTTGAATCTTCTTCTTGATGCCTGCAATGCTTTTATGACCCTTCTGGGCCTCCTTGATATCTTCAACCAACATTGGTTTGACTTCGAGTATAGCTAGGAATCCTGATTATACTAGCTCCTATCCAAAGTTCTAAATTCTTCGTACAAGGCAGGTCGCCTTTCCTTGAGCATGACGTTCAAGGTGCTGGTCTTCCAGCTTAAGGCATCACCCACTACATTGGCCTTACCAGGGTGATATTGAATGCTGAGGTCGTAGTCTTTGATTAACTCCAACCATCTTCGTTGCCTCATATTCAATTCCTTTGGGTGAAGATATACTTCACACTTTTGTGGTGAGTGTATATTTCACATCGTTTCCCCAGAAGGTAATGTCGACATGTCTTCAGGGCATGCACTACTGCTGCTATTTAGAAATCATGGGTGACATAATTCTCCTCATGTGGGCGCAGTTGTTGTGACAGATATGCCACAAATCTGTCGCCCTGCATTAGAACCCCACCGAGCCTAGTTCTGAAGGCATCACAATAACTACTGGAAAAACATAATTTGCCGACAGCTTTCAGCTTTGCCGTCGGCAGTTTCACGGGGCTGACGGCAAAGAGACTTTGCCCTTAGCCAAACTAAATGCTCACGACATAGGAGAGGCTGACGGCATAGATAATCTATGTCGTCCGCTTTATCTAAGCCGTCAGCCAGCTGACGGCAAAGGAGAAAAACACTGACGGCACAGGGAGGCTAACGACATAGGGAGCTAACCCGGTCCCACGTCCGAGCATTGCTTAACGGGGCACCGCTTTGCCAACAGCTAGCTGACGGCAAAGCCTAATGTTTGTCTTTGCCGACAGCCAGCTGAGGGCAAAGACTAAAGGCTGTCTTTGCCGATATCTGGCTGAGGGCAAAGCCCGTGCCTTATCCAGCCGCATCTGATTGAGACCATCTCCCCGTGCCCACCTTTCTCTCGCAACCTCACCTCTCGCAGAGCTGGTAGGGTTCCCCACCGCCGCCGGCCTCCTCGGTCGCCACCGCCGGCCTCCTCGGTCACCACTGCTGCCCTACTGGTGGTCGCCGCCCTCACCTGTCGTCGTCGCTGTCGGTCTCCTCTCCGTTCACGCCCCACCGTGAGCGAGGAGACCGACCGGTTCGCGCCTCCCCGCCGGTCGCCATCCGCTGCCGCCCCTTCCCGTTCATTAAGGCGGCAAGCTCATCTCGAGAGGTCATCCGCCGCCCCTTCCCGTAAATTTAGTTTATGTCTTCGCATTTTGTATCTTCGGGTAATGATTTTGTTTGTGCTGTTAAACTCATTTTATTTGTGCTGTTAAACTATATTTACAAATTTATTTGCTAATGATTTTGCTTCAAGTAGCTAATGTCTTTGCCATTGCATTTTGTTCTATAGATTCAGTTTTTACTGATAAAACTACACCCAACACAATATAGATTCAGATAGATGTTTCCAAAATAATGAATCAGCTACATGACAGGATAATATATAATTCACATGCACATCAACACATAGTGCTTCCCCTTCTTTTTACCATGTAACCTTCTTCCTGCTGCACCGGCTAGAAGCATGATCCAGACAAAAGAAACCTCAGCTAAAGAAAGCATTAAACAGGAAGGGGGGCAGGTATCACTTCTTAGGAATGTTGTCGTCTCCAACTTCAACATCCATCTTTGGGAGCATCAGGCTCACTTTAACATAGGATCAGAAGAACTTAGCATAGGATCGGAATATCTAGAGCACTCTATTTCAAACTTGAATAATAAATTCTTAATAATAGATGTTATTATTAGTTAGCTTAATTAACGCGAGTGCGTATTTGTGTTGATTGAGTGCATTTAAATGTGCAGTAGCTTCTCCGCGAGTGTTTGGTTTTCGACGACCTCGCCTGCATTCGAAAGTGAGCACATTTGTTAACTCCTCCTCCACCCCATTTATTTTGCTCTGTTCCGGCCTTCGTGCTGATGACACTATGTAGCTAGGTATTTTTAGTATTAAAATGCAAAGTTGTTGCATAACCAATATGCGTCTCCCGTTCGAAAGCATTCCTGTTATAAATATGCATGCATTTACATATTTATAAAGGTGATTCTTTCGAATTGTCCAACGTTATCCATGGACAGCCCGGGTATGTTTAGATTAGGTCGTTTCCCATGCTTTGCTCCGGATCCCATACAGAGTTTCGACAGCTCCTCCTTGTTGTTCTCCGGGTACACATCCTCTCGGTTAGTTGCTGAGACGTGTATCAGGAGAACAACAGGGAGGTGTTGCCGAAATTTTGCGTTGGATCGGGAGCAGAGCATGGGGAAATGACCCAATCTACACATACTCGGGTGGGATTAGGACCCATCTTTACCTAGTAGCTGGTAGGTGTGCATGCAGTGCATCCCAATGTATTAACCATGATAAAAATATGGCCATAATTAATTTAACATACTTGATGAACTGATAATTTATATTTTTTATATGTGGATACTATGTAGCTAGCTCGCCAGAATGACTGATCGTGAATGGATGTACACCGGTCACCAAAGTCAGAGAGATATGATCGATGAATGGTTGAGAAAAACCTATGAATTAGTGGAAACGACATTTTCTAAAGGCCAGCCAAAAACATGGTGCCCCTGCAATAAGTGCAAGATTTATTCACGACAGATAAAGATGTAATGGGTAAACACATGCAGATGCGTGGTTTTACTCCCGGCTATACCTTCTGGACATTTCATGAAGAGTCGGCTCAACGTAACAGAGATGAGGTGTTGCGTCGGCACATCGATGATTATGGTACATGGATTGAAGACATGGTGAATGACTTTGATGATGCTCGGAACAAGGACGAGCAGATGGAGGAATCCGCGAAAGCCTTCTATGCCATGGTGGAGTCTTCAAATCGTCCTCTTCACGAGCACACTAAGATTTCTCAGCTAGATGCCATCGCACAAGTAATGGCTCTGAAAGGCCAATTCAACATTGGAAGAGACCTCTTTGACTCAGTGATGACCCTATTTGGGCGCTTTCTACCCGAAGGTCATATTATTTCTTCAAACCTATATGAGTCAGACAAAATCCTTACTGCACTCAAGATGCCGTATGAGCAGATACATGATTGTGAGAAAGGATGTGCCTTATTTAGGAAAGAGTATGCGGACGAAACATATTGTCCATTTTGCAAGTCCTCCAGATATGTTGAGGTAGAAAACAGTGAAGGTGAGAAGAAGCAGAGAAAAATCCCCGTGAGTGTCTTACGGTATCTGCCGATCCTACCAAGACTTCAACGACTTTACAAGCTCGAAGAACCAGCAAAACAGATGACATGGCACAAACATGGAATTAGGAAAGAATTAGATGAACATGGAGTTCCGATGTTGGTACACCCTTCAGATGGTGACGCATGGAAGGCATTCGATAGTATACATAAGGAAAAAGCTAAAGAACCAAGGAATTGTCGAATCGCCATCAGCCTCGATGGGTTCAATCCTTTTGGTATGACGGCTACCCAATATAGTTGCTGGCCTGTATTTGTCATTCCCCTCAATCTTCCACCATCATCCATTATGCAAAGAAAGCACATATTTATGACGTTGATAGTTCCAGGGCCAAACTACCCGGGGAAGAATATGAGTGTGTACATGCAACCGCTGATGGATGACTTGAAAGAAGCTTGGGTGAATGGGGTCAACACATACGACACAGCTAAGAAAGAGAACTTTCAAATGTATGTTTGGTACCAATACTCGTTGCATGATCTGCCGGCATTTGCGCTTTTCGTTGCCTAGTGTGTGCATGCAAGGTTCCCATGCCCACAATGCAAGGCAGCTCTTCAGTTTCATTGGTTGTCGCCGGGTGGGAAGTATTACTGCTTTCACTTGCATAGACAATTCTTGCCTATGGACCACGCATTCAGAAAAGACAAGAAGAATTTCATGAAAGGTAAAGTTGTCAAACACTCGGCTCCACCTGCGTTGACGGGGGCACAAATTAATGAACAGTTAAAATCTATGGAGCCTGATCAAAACAGTCCAGGGTATTTCTAAGGTTATAATGAGGAACATGCCTGGACCCATAGGCCATGCATTTGGGATCTCCCCTACTTCGAAGACCTCTTACTTCCACACAACATTGACATGATGCACACTGAAAAGAATATCGCCGAGGCCCTTCTTGGCACATTTTTCGACACTAATAAGGGCAAAGACAATACAAAGGCTAGAGTTCACCAGGAGACTCTGTGTGATAGGCCATCACTAAACATGCGAGAACCGAAAGTAAGAAAAAATTGGTCGAAACCACCTGCCTGGTACAATCTTGAGAAGGGAGCAATAATGGAAATCCTCTTGTTGGTGTAAAAAAAGTTGTTGTTCCCCGATGGGTATGCGGTGAATCTAGTGAGGGGAGCGAGCATTGAAAAATTGAAAAACTTTGGGCTCAAGAGTCATGATTGGCACATATGGCTTGAGCGGATAATGCCGGTGATGTTGCGCGGCTATATCCCCGAGGCTGAATGGCTAGTATTGGCCGAGTTGAGCTATTTCTTCTGTGTTCTTTGTGATAAAGAGTTGTGGCGTGCCTTGATAGATGACATGGAAGAGTTGGCGCCTGAGTTGCTCTACAAGTTAGAGAAGATTTTTCCACCGGGCTTCTTTAATCCGATGCAACACATGATTTTGCATCTCCCAACCGAGGCAAGATTGGGTGACCCTGTGCAAAATCGTTGGTGCTACGCAACTGAAAGAATGCAGAAGACACTTGGATGAAAATGTAAAAACAAACGTAGAATGGAAGCATCGATGGCCGAGGCGTTCATTACCGAGGAGGCGGCAAACTTCATAACAGCACACTATGATGCCACTACGCACAACTTGGATAATCCAAAGCCTCGGTACAATCTGGGCAACCCCAAACGACGTGAATCCAACCTCAACCTCTTCAAAGGGAAGCTCGCAGTTTCTGGTGTGGGAAAACCAAAGTTGATGTGCGTCGAGGAGTGGCTCACACTAACGATGTATATATTGAACAACTTAACAGAAGTTCGGCCATACATCGAGTAAGTGCTCTGTACATTCTTTCGCAACTTTTAACAAGTTTTGTGTCTAACAACTATTATTAATTGATAAAGTAGATACGTCGAACAATTCTCGAATGGTGTTGCAACCGAAAAAGAATCCATTCTCAAGTATGAACTTCTTGAAAAGACAGGAGGCGGCTATCCTGGTTTCATCTCTTGGTTCAAAAAAACGGTACCTCCCTTATATATAATAGGTGATTTCCTTTGTTGCTATTACTCATGAGTAACACACCAAATTCTATCTTTTCTTAACTCCTAGGCTAATTCAGATGAGCAAGTCGACGATGAATTGAGACAAATAGCTTATGGTTTTGACATTAAGGTTCGTACATTTTAGAAGTACGACATCAACGGGTATCGCTTTCGTACTGCTAGCAAAGAGCTTTCAATGTCTGGTCGAAAAACAAACAATTCCGGTGTCTCTGCTATAGGTGAGGGAGGTGTCGAGTATTATGGAAGACTTTAAGAAGTCTACGAACTTCATTATTATGGTGAAAATCCTTCAAACGTTGTTGTGTTCAAATGTCATTGGTTCGATACTACTAAGACAAGACAGACTCATGAACATCTTGGGATTGTTGAAATTCGACAAGACATGAAGTTAAGCGGTGCCGATGTCTATATTGTGGCTCAACATGCCACCCAAGTTTTCTATCTGCCATACTGTCGTCAAAGTGTTAAGAACCTGGAAGGTTGGTATGTCGTGTTCGATGTGCCGCCACATCTTAGACCACCTCCCCCAAATGAAGACGATTATGAACCTCAAATTGACCCAATAACATATGATGGAGAATTCTTCCAAGAATCACGTGGTCTGAGACGTCGTACCCAAAACTGCTCTACGTCCACCATGAACATGGAGGAAGAAGAATCACGTGATGATGAGGAAGAAGTGGAAGTAGAAGAGGTTACCAATGCGGATGAGCTATCAATGCTTGATCGGTTACAAAAAGGCCTTCCACATGATGTCCCTGAACCCGATGACGATATCAGTCATGACGACACGTGTGATACTGATGATGATTTTGCTTCAATTGACCATGGAGAAGAGACAGATGATCCAGACTATTAGTACTTTGTATGCATCCAAACATTGTTGTTTAATTATTCAATTATCAGTTGAATTATTCGGGTATTTATTATTGTTCGTTTAATTATTGTCCTTGAATTTGTACTAATTATTTAACTATTTATCGTTACAGGTGGTGAGACATGGCAGGCGGGGATAAGTTGAGGATAACACCTGGGCAGCTACGGAGAACTTTGTTGCAGAGCTTTGCCGAGGAGCCCCGTGGGAGAGGCGGAGGGAAGAAGAGAAACAGAGGACGTGGTCGTGGGAGAGGGAGGTTGCATGATAGGAGCCAGTCGCCACCACCCTCGGCTACTTCTGTCTCAGCCACTTAACCCTTGCAGATGAGGGTGTCAACGGTGCAGGATCCTCCCGTCCAGGAGCAGACACCGATGCAGGGGGCTGAGGCAGGGGCTGAGGCGGAGGCTAAGGAGGAGGTTGAGGCGGAGGGGGCTGAGGCGGAGGCTGAGGCGGCTGCCAACAAGTTGGTCTGCCAACGTGGTATGACACGAGTTCCAGACCGATTGGAGTTGCCGCACACGGCATTATTTAAGCTAGATGGCGAGAACTAAGTTGATATATATTGTGTACCTTATATCATTATATTTCACCAAGTACCTAATGTCTTTGCCTTACCATTATGTAGGTGGTGGGATTACCCGTAGAATACACGGAATCCAAATTGTCTCCTTTGGTGCTTTACTTAGGGAGCACTTCCCCGGGATAGTGCAGTTGCCCGGTGAGGGTATGGTTCCTGAGCCAGGACTCAAGTGGGAGCAGTACCAAGCCGCTCTACTCCCGGAAAACACACATGTGAATGGTGTTGTTTGAGTGAGCGTGGCCGACAAGGTGTTGGCTGATTTTTGAGTAACTATTATTTTACCCAATAAAAAGTATACAATGTTATATATTGTTATTTCCTTCCAAATCATTTCACTATTCATCTGTGCATCTATATGGCATAATTGCAGAGTTACTTTAGGGACGAGGAGGGGACGGAGGAGGTGGCCAAGAAGAACCTCGTGAAAGAGTGCAAGAGTTTATTGAATAACACGAGGCACGAGCTGCGTGTTCAGGTTGTTCGAGATTGGTACGCCAAGCAAGGGGAGCCGAAGACAACGACGGAATGTCGAAAGATTTACCTTGATAAGACCGAGTACATGGAGGTATGTACATTCCAAAGATCTATTCTTAGGGCTAGTTAGGTCTATTTAGTTTTAATACTTAGTTTCATTATTCATTAACTTACATTCATAGGTGCCCCCGAGATGGTTGGCCGATAAGATGGATTGTTGGGAGATGATAGTGGACAGGTGGTGCACAGAGGCTTGGTTGAGCACCCACACTATGGCCAAGGACCGTCGTGCCCAATTGGTTGGTGTGCCACACTACCAAGGCAATGCCAACATCAAGCAATACGCCAAAATTGGGTATGTGTGCCTTGTTTTGTTTCATCAATAATTCATTTGTTCATGATTTTTGTTGTACTAATTCTTCGTCTTTTCGTGTAGGCCAAACACAATAACCAGCCCGAGCCTCAGGGATACGCCGCGTTTAGCATGGCCCATAAGGGCTCGTACAAGACGACGAAGGCATATTCTGAGGGGGATGGTCCGTCGGCGTACACAAGCCTGTCCGCCTACAACAAGATGACATCTTATTCTGAGGTGGTCAAATAGCTGCGCGGGCCTGACTTTGACCCGAGCCAGAATCCTATCGATCCAGAGGCGTTGATGACCTCTGGTGGCGGTAAGAGTCATGGCACGCTGGCCATGTATGATGGCTTCGTCCCTATCACTGAGACTCTATCTCAGATCAAAGCGAGGCAAACGAGCTCCGCTCCTGTAATACGGCAACGCGCGAGGCCAGTTGATCTTGCCAACGAGGTTAGTTTTCTTCATTATTTCTTTCGTTCATTGGTCCCTGGATGGATGATGAAAATTACTTTTGAGGAGTAGTTGCAGGCGCACTTATGAAGGAGAGGGAGGCCACCAGGCTCTTGTTGCAGGAGAGGGACCGGAATACGCAAAGGTTGCTTGAGGAGGAGAGGGAACACACTAATGCCCATGTGAAGGCCATGCACGACTTCATTGCGGTAAGTCTGTTGTGTGAGAAGCAAGGCTATGTGTGAGACGCAACAAGGCTATTTCTTTGACTCCTCAAAAACTAATTTGCAGGCTATATGTGAGAAGCAAGGTTTGCCGCCCCCTCCGCCGATGCCTTCTCCGGTGGGAACGGTGACTTCCCTATCAATGACCAACCTTGCACGGTCTTATACCATTGTCTGTCGCCGTGCTAACCACATATTTTAACTCTTGCCTTGTTGTAGCATCATTCCAGAGTTGAATCCGACGATCCCTTTACTTCTCCTGGTGAGAGCCCTAGTAACCTAGCGACCAACGGAGATGGAGCTTCTCTTCCGTTTCTTGGCATTCGGTAAGTTATTCCTCTCTTTCTTATTCTTCTTATTGTTTATATCAACTTAGATTATGCCATGCTTTAGATAGCTTAGTAAATTCTAGTTGATATTAGCCATGCTTTAGTTAGCTTAGTAAATTCTAGTTGATATTAGAGCTCAAAAAGGACATAATTAGTTCAGAAAGTTTTAAAAAAACCAGAAGAGAATAACAAAGAAGAGATGAAGAAATAAGAGAAGAAGAAAGAGGAGAAAAAAGATAACTTCTCTTCTTTCTTTTTCTCCATCTTCTTCTTCTTCTTCTTCTTCTTGTTCTTGTTCTTCTTCCTCTTCTTCTTCCACTTCTTCTTCTAATTGCTTAGCTTAATTTTGATAACTTCTTTCTTATTGTATTCTTCTTCTCACTTCTTTCGCATTATGCAGATTTTGATAAAGCAGCATGGCATATGGATGGATGCTCGAGGGACTTTGTAATGCACTTGTGTAGTCTTAGATGAACTTTGTAATGCACTTGTATTTGCGGATGCACTTGTGATTCTTTGTAATACTTTGTGATCTTGTTTGCACTTTAATTACATATATTCGTGCTGTTTGCACTTTGTGATGCACTTGTGTTGTGTTGTTTGCACTTTGTGATGCACTTGTGGTGCTGTTTAGGGCCTGGGAAAAAATATATATGTTGATGTTTGTATCTATGTTTTGCAAATGCAGGGAATTAACAGAAAACAAATATGAAAAAAAAGCAGAGAGGGCTTTGCCTACAGCTTACTGACGGCAAAGGCTTTGTCGTTGGTGGACTGACGGCAAAGAAGGACACGTGGCGATAGCCTGTGTAACCTGGCAACTCTGAGAATACCAAATTTTCCCAGATTTTCAGCTTTGCCTTCAGCTGTGCTCCGGCTGTCGGCAAAGAGGGGACCAAGGGGACCCAGGTTTTCGGTGTTGCCGTCAACTTTGCTCCTGCTGTGGGCAAAGAGGGGACCCAGGGGACCCAGGGTTTCGGCTTTGCCATCAGCTTTGCTCCGTCTGTGGGCAAAGCGTGCCGTTAACCTACTAACGGGGCTCGGCCTGTGCCGTTGCCGCCATTGCTCTTTGCCGTCAGCCCGTGCCAAAAAGCTGATGGCAAAGTCTTTGCCGTCGGTCGATCTTCAGCTGACGGCAAAGAAGGTGATTGCCGATAAAATCTTGGCCGGTTCCTTTGCCGACCGCACACTGACGGCAAAGCCTTTGCCGTCCGCTAAACTGTCCGTTGCCGTCAGCTCTAGCTGTGTGCAAACCAGCAGATTCCAGTAGTGAATATGTCACAAACTCCTTGCTGATATCTGGAGTGGTCAATACCGGGGCGGTAGTTAATCTCTTCTTCCTTTCTGGGAAGCTTGCTTCACACTCCGGCATCCATTCGAACTTCTTGCCTTTCTTCAAGAGCTGAGTCATAGGTCGAGCAATGCGGGAGAATCCTTCTACAAACTTGCGGTAATATCTCGCCGGTCCGAGGAAGCTCCTGACTTCCTTCACATCAATTGGCGATTCCTAGTTGGTTACCGTAGTAATCTTGGAGGGATCAAGTGCCAATCCACTTGCTGTCATGGTATGACCCAAGAATCCAACTTCGTTCAACCAGAATTGGCACATGCTGAATTTGGCATAAAGTGGTGCTCTCAAAGCTTTTCCAACACTAACCTCAAGTGTTGGTCATGCTCTTCTTTGGACATGGAAAAGATTAATATGTCATCAATGAATAGGACGACAAACTTGTCCAGGTATTCCATGAATACCTTGTTCATGAGGTACATAAAGTAAGCTAGGGCATTAGTCAACCAGAAAGACATGATAGTGCATTCGTATAGACCGTACCGGGTCACGAACACAGTCTTGGGTATGTCTTCAGGTCGAATCATCAGTTGTTAACATCCAGACCGGGGATCGATCTTGGAAAATACCTTAGCTCCATTTAGTTGATCAAACAAGTTTTCAACCTTGGGAAGTGGATACTTGTTCTTGATCGTGACCTCATTGAGAGAACGGTAATCGACGCAGAGTCTGATAGTCCCATCCTTCTTGGACACGAACAGAACAGGCGATCCCCAAGGTGATGCACTTGGACGAATGAACCCTTTCCTGAGTTGCTCATCCAGCTGCTTCTTCAACTCTGGTAGCTCTTTGGATCCCATCCTATAAGGCTTCTTATAGATAGGCTTTGATCCGGGCGTGAGCTAAATGATGAACTTGCTATCTCGGTCAGGAGGCATTCCTGGTAGCTCATTAGGAAAGACGTCCGAGTACTCAAAGACTATTGGCACTCGATCGAATTCTACCTCTGTTAGGTTGTTGACCCGTGGTACTCGAGGGGGTACTATCTCGGAGACATACTTGACTTTGACCCCTTGGTCGCTTGTCATGGTAATGGCCCTGTTGGCACAGTCCAAGATGCTTTCATGGTTGGCCAACCAGTCCATGCCGAGAATTACTTATAGGCCTTGTGACTTAAGCACAATGAGATCCGTTGTGAAGCTCGTCCCATTGATAACTATCCCGACCTTCCTACATCCTAGGTTGGTCCTCAACACTGCTCCCGGGGTTTGAACTGCCATTTCCCGCGAAGCAGGGTAGGTTTTAAACCGCATTTTTTCACAAATCTTTCTGTAACAAAAGAATGCGAAGCACCACAACCAAAAAATATTGTTGTTGGGGTAGAGTTGACGAGGAACATTCCCAGAATGCAGTCCGGGTCTTCCTGTGCTTCTTCTACAGAGATATGATTAATCCGCCCCCTGCGTGATATTGCTCATTGCGGGGAGCTTGGTTCCTGCCTGGTGCCCCTTGGCCTTGATTTGGCGCAATGGGGTGCGGTGCATCGGGCTTCTTGTTGGGACACAGCCTGGAATAATGCCCTGTCTGTCCACATCCAAAACAGGTAAGTTGTGCTAGAAGATTGGTCTTAACTCCACTATTGTTCGGTGGATTGATTGTTGGCTTAGTGTTGACTTGGTGCTGAGGCTGGTAGTTCTGGAGGAATGTTGGAGTCTTGTACTGCTGCTGTTGATAGCTGGGTCTTGCTGGTGCTGACTGCCATGGGCGTGGCTTTGGGTTACTCAGTCCTCCGCTACCCATTAGCTTGCGCTTATGGGTGTCGTCCATAGCACGACGCTTATCCTCCAACATAAGGGCCTTATTAACCAGATCGCTGAAGTTATGACATTCACAAACAACCAGCTGATACCGGAGTGACTACTGCAGTCCTTCCATAAAGCGTTCCACTTTGGCGTCTTGAGTGTTGACGTCCACTGGTGCATATCTTGACAGGAGGTTGAACTTCTGCAAATACTCCTTGACGGATCCACTGCCTTGCCTTAAGGCTCGAAATTCCCGCTTCTTAATGGTCATCATTCTAGGAGGAATGTGAGCAGCTCGGAATCCATCTTTGAACATAGACCAAGTGATGACTTGCCCTACTCGCATGATCTGAAATCCCTCCCACCAAGCTCTGGCTGTGCCTCCGAGATAGTGAGAAGCATAGAGGACTTTCTCACGATCATCAATGCATTTGACCAGCACGAGGAGGTCTTTGATAGTACAGATCCAGTCATCGGCATCCAATGGTTAAGTCATCTCCGTGAATATGGGTGGCGTAGTTCGCATGAACTCAGAGAGAGTAGAGTGACCATTGCCATTCCCGTTCTGCGGCTTGTTGTTCACCAAGCTTTGTGCCAGCTGCTGAATAGCGGCATTGTTGGCTTGACATTCCTCTCGAAGAGCCTGAAGGAACTGAGCCATAGTCAAGCTTTCGGGAGGAGGCGGTGGCGGTGGAACATCATCTTGCTACTCGTGGTGATCTCCAGCTTGAGCTTCCCCTCTGGTTCCCTGCTGCTGACTTGAAGAGGAAGAGTCGATGTTGCCGAAGGTGCTGTTGCGAGTAGCATTCACCATCCTGTGAGGGGAGTAGACAGGTCAATTTGCTGAACCGGCCGAAATCATGAGGGATGATTCTCTAGTAAAGAGGTGGTGTCGTGCTGTGCTGGTGTGAAATTTTTAAGCCAATTTTTTTTTGAAAGAGCTAATGCATTAGATTAAAACAAGCGATGCAGTCGCTCACAAGCTGCCTAAGGCAGAATGCGACTTGCATCCAACATGCTTACACAAAACACTTGGTTCAGATGAACTGATACATGAACTCCTATGCTCGGGGAGTAACTCCTAATTGCCTACCTCACTAATACTAAGCGGCAGACTGAGCGGTCTCATAGGCGGGTTCTACGGGATCTTCGTATTCATCTTCATCTTCATCTTCATTAGTGCTTCCTTTTTTGAAGGAGTAGGGGAAGGAAACGGTCCATCACGGCGTCTCCTAGGTGGCAAGGTAGCGAAGAGTTCGGTGTACTCTTTCGCGGTCAGGCGATGACTCTGAAGGGGAGTGGCCTGAAGCGGTGGTATTCCTCCTCGGAAAGCGATGCCAGGTGGTCCTTCGGGTGCTCCTTCCTTCTTCACCTTGCGGTTCTTCATCTTTTCCATGCAAAGAAGATCCTTGACTTGGTACAGCTCTTGGCGAATCTTTGTTGACTCCTTGATCAAAGTGTCGGAGGAGAGACTGAAGTAGGTGTGCAACCTCAGTGGCGTCCCATCCTCGGAAGATGGGTTGAGTGTCCAACTCCCGTTGATCCCATCCTTAACAAAGGGTAGGTGACGAGTAGCTAGCTCATCACCCATCTCGGGAAGGATGTCGCGGAGTCGCACGAGCGCCTCTCGTGCTGCTGTCTCCACTGCCAACATTAGATCTTCCATCTGTGGTCGTTCAAAGAACCACCTAGTTGGGGAGTCGTTTTCCTTCACTATCACGTCCACATGATATTCTTTAGTGTCGGCGTTGACCCAGTGCTCGTGGTAGAGGAAGATGGGCGTGCAGCGTACTTGGAACTTCTCGAGGCTATCACTCAAAAGTAGAGGAAAGCCCATCTCCAGAAGCATCTTAGGTACGGCGGCCATCTACAAGGTGTAGAGGAGAGGGTTAGAAAGTTTTTAGTGGGTGCAGAATCCCAGGTTAAGGTCTAAGTGCACTAGTCGTCTCGGCTATCGTCCATGCTACCGACGGCTTCCTATAGTCAGGATGGCTGTGATACCAGCTATGTGGGGACCCCTACTTACAAGTCGAGATCACCGGATGAACGTGCTTAGTGATCCGAGAGATCAATGCTCACCGAAAACACATATACTGAATAATAAGAGTCTTACATCAAAGTGCCGAATTATTACATCACATGACCGAACGGTGATGTTCACAAGGTTGGGCCTAAGGCCAAATCATACTGATACAACTAATAGCGGAAATCATAGGGGCTAAGCGGGTGCCATGCTATCAAGCCTACACCGAGAGGCATTGGAACTCGGAAGCGTCCTAGTTCGTAGGGGTGTCTCTGAACACGTACTCATCTCCAAACTCCGATCCTTCCATGTCTGGTCAATAATATTACAAGTGGCAAGCCAATGAGTACTTTTGAATGTACTTGCAAACAGCCCATGATATGAACAATGAAAGTGAAGTATAACAATAATATGCATCTTGGGTGGAATTCATCGTGGTGGAATGATCATGAATATGCCTCAAGTTAAAGAATTACTTTTGAAGAACAGGTTACAAATATCATTATATCTGTCGAGGGTTGAACCATCCGGGTTCACCCTATATGCCAAGTCACCGAACTTGGTCATATCATTACTTTCATAACAACTCTTTTTATCAAAACTCACACACACTTGGTTTATCCAGAAACGACTGAACATAGTTTAAGCAGGATTACCCGACTATCCTTGACCGAGGACATGGCTATTCGAATAGTTTTACACTCTGCAGAGGTAGTATGTTAGACCCATGACATCCGGAATCTTCAGTGTCATCTACGACTCGCGGTATATAATATACCCAAGGTAAGTACCCGATCAATACCTTTCCCCTGACGATACTAGACAAAGAGGTCCACTCGATTGGTACCCAACCCACATGTTGTACGTCTTACGAGCACTGACTCTGGACAATACCAACCATGCGGGGACCAACGGTGTGCCCGGAACTCATAAAAATGGCATAGTCACCCTACCTGGCACGACCCCATCACGAGAGTGACCACATATCACTCCTGCCACTAGTAATGTGGCTCTTTGCTAGCACCTTCGAGAGTAATAATCACAGCCCCATCCCATAAAGGGGTAACGTGGTCGTACATGTAAGGTTGGAACGGTCGACACATCATAAATCTATTCCCATTCCCGAAACCATACTCACACAAATATCCGGTGCACCACTTCACCAAAAGTGGCCACCTTGTTGGAATTATGCCCTAGAGGCAATAATAAATATAGTTATTATTATAATTCATGTATCAATATAATCGTTTATTATCCACGCTATAATTGTATTGAATGAAGACTCATTTACATGTGTGGATACATAGACAAAACACTGTCCCTAGCAAGCCTCTAGTTGGCTAGCCAGTTGATCAAAGATAGTCATTGTCTTCTGATTATGAACAAGGTGTTGTTGCTTGATAACGGGATCACGTCATTAGGAGAATCATGTGATGGAGTAGACCCAAACTAATAGACATAGCATGTTGATCGTGTCATTTTGTTGCTACTGTTTTTCTGCGTGTCAAGTATTTGTTCCTATGACCATGAGATTATATAACTCACTAACACCGGAAGAATACTTTATGTGTATCAAACGTCGCAACGTAACTGGGTGACTATAAAGATGCTCTACAGGTATCTCCGAAGGTGTTCGTTGAGTTAGTATGGATCAAGACTGGGATTTGTCACTCCGTGTGACGGAGAGGTATCTCGGGGCCCACTCGGTAATACAACATCACACACAAGCCTTGCAAGCAATGTGACTTAGTGTAAGTTGCGGGATCTTGTATTACGGAACGAGTAAAGAGACTTGCCGGTAAACGAGATTGAAATAGGTATGCGGATACTGACGATCGAATCTCGGGCAAGTAACGTACCGAAGGACAAAGGGAATGACATACGGGATTATATGAATCCTTGGCACTGAGGTTCAAACGATAATATCTTCGTAGAATATGTAGGATCCAATATGGGCATCCAGGTCCCGCTATTGGATATTGACCGAGGAGTCACTCGGGTCATGTCTACATAGTTCTCGAACGCGCAGGGTCTGCACACCTAAGGTTCGACATTGTTTTATGCGTATTTGAGTTATATGGTTGGTTACCGAATGTTGTTCGGAGTCCCGGATGAGATCACGGACGTCATGAGGGTTTCTGGAATAGTCCGAAAATGAAGATTGATATATAGGATGACCTCATTTGATTACCGGAAGGTTTTCGGAGTTACCGGGAATGTACCGGGAATGACAAATGGGTTCCGGGAGTTCACCTGGGGGGCAACCCACCCCGGGGAAGCCCATAGGCCTTGGGGGTGGCACACCAGCCCTTAGTGGGCTGGTGGGACAGCCCAAGAAGGCCCTATGCGCCATAGGAAGAAAATCAAAGAGAAAAGAAAAAAAGGAGGAGGTGGGAAAGGGAAGAAGGACTCCACCCACCAAACCAAGTTGGACTCGGTTTGGGGGGGGGAGACCTTCCCCCCTTGGCTCGGCCGACCCCCTTGGGCCTCCTTGAGCCCCAAGGCAAGGCTCCCCCTCTTCCCCCTATATATACGGAGGTTTTAGGGCTGATTTGAGACGACTTTTCCACGGCAGCCCGACCACATACCTCCACGGTTTTTCCTCTAGATCGCGTTTCTGCGGAGCTCGGGCGGAGCCCTGCTGAGACAAGATCATCACCAACCTCCGGAGCGCCGTCACGCTGCCGGAGAACTCTTCTACCTCTCCGTCTCTCTTGCTGGATCAAGAAGGCCGAGATCATCATCGAGCTGTACGTGTGCTGAACGCGGAGGTGCCGTCCGTTCGGCACTAGATCGTGGGACTGATCGCGGGACGGTTCGCGGGGCGGATGGAGGGACGTGAGGACGTTCACTAACGCGTTCACTAACGCTTCTGCTGTACGGTCTACAAGGGTACGTACATCACACATCCCCTCTCGTAGATGGACATCACCATGATAGGTCTTCGTGCGCGTATGAAAATTTTCGTTTCCCATGCGACGTTCCCCAACACACCTAACTCATCATCACCCTCGGGCATTAGTGGCACCCGACGGGGTTTTCTTAAACCTTTGATTTATATCATCATCATGCTCATGCTAATACTATTCTAAGTTTACTTGTCAACATGATACTAGCATGACCCTCAACGGGGTAGGATCAAGCTCAATACAAGTGCTCCGGAGGAGCCATCGGTAACATCACATCAAATGATTTACCGGCACTTATGATCATATGCAACAGAAATACTTGCTATCTTAACATGCAATATAACATATGCTCAGTCATGGTCAAAGGGATGCTTGCCTTGGTCAGCTAGGTACCCGTGGTCTTCGAGATCTTCCGCTCCGATTCCCTCGTCACACGGATTTTCTATCGTCGTCAAAAGAATAAATAAGAAATAGCTCACTCAAAAATAGATCACAAAGTCATTTTAAAAATGTTCTTTATTACTGATAAATCTAAGTGGCTATTTTGAAAAATATTTGCCTCTGATTCCAATGAAGGAACATTTTTAAAATCAACCAAACAGAATAGTTGCTGAAAAATTCATTCAATGGTCTCATTCAGTACTACATACTTTTAGAAGAATATCATTGGAAAAATTATATTTTTACACTGGTTAAATATTTTTAAAAAAATCTTTGAAATCAGATTTTAAAAACAAAATAAAAATGGGCTAAGTCTCTGTCCTGGCTCGGCCTGGAACTGTGCCGGACCAAGGCCAGCCGACAGCCTGCCCAGGCGAGTGCGCCGTCAGGTTTGAACCTGACGTCCGGGGCCCTGCGGTCAGTGGCTGCGGGCGACGAGGGGGAGAGAGCTGGGCCACAGAGAGGTGGGGCACACCTGTCGAGGTTGTCTCCTATCTCTGGCCAGAGAGGAGGAGGAGCACGGCGGCGAGGCTGCCGACGTTCTCAAGCCCCAACGAGGATAGAAATGGGCAGGCTCATTGCTGCCTACTTGCTGGTGGTCGGAACAACGAAGGAGATGCACGGGTTCGCCGGCGACGAGGAGGCCGCGGCGGAGGAGTTTTGGAAGGTGGTCGAGAGGGTAGCTAGGGGCACGGACATGCTTGGGAAAATTCGGGGAAAGCTTCTTGAGGTCGAGGTGATCAGTTTGGTGGGTCGAGGGGCGCAGGAGCCATCGTGTAGCCGGAGATCGACCGAAGCTCCAAGGCGGAGGGGCCTCAGTCGATCTCGAGCTCCGGAACTCTGCTGGCTTGCTGGGGTGGCTAGAGAGGTGCTAGTGGTCGTGGCGAAGCTATCAGACGGGTGCTGGAGAGAGGGGGGCTATTTATAGGCCCGTGACGGTGAGCCAATTCGGGAGCGCCGGTGACTCACCGTGGCACGCTTGGGTGTGCCGAGAGGGGTTGGAGTCAAAACCACTGTCTCAGGACGTGGTTTTGGAGAGTCAGATCCATCTGCAACACAGGGGGAGAGAGAGGAGTCAAGCATCTGTGGCCGCGCAACCTTGGTCGTTTCTGGTGCGTGCGGGCACGCGTCGCACGACCTCTAGCGCGGGAGAGGAGGGGCCCTGATGGTTGCTCGATGTAGAGGAGTTGTCGGGGAAGAGGTTGGACACCTCTGGGGAGGCTGGAACTGACCGAGAGCGTCGCGCCCACCTTGGTGGCTTCCTGTAGCGCGCCCAGAGCGAAGTTTTGGCATGTCACGGCATGCTGGTGCGCGCTAAGGCACTTTGGACGTGTCTAGCATGTCCTGGTACTGTCTAGTAGTGAGGCTAGCCATTGGGGTCCCGTGGGCGATTCGGCTTGTCAAGGGAAACAAGGAATACTGGTGATGTCAGCTTTGAACTAAAGCTTAGATTGGGGATTTTGGCATTTCCACTTTGAACCAGTGAGGGGCCAGTTGACTAGGGTTGGGCATTGATACTGGCAACCTAATCTGAGAGTTTTGAGCAAAGGGGTTGGGTTTAGCTATGGGTTAAAGGGGCTTTTACCCATCTGTTAGAAGGTGCTCGAGAGAGGTTTGCGGTAGTTGCACCCAACCAGTGGTGCTGCAACTTAACAGGTTTGGTTTGGTGCTAAAACATGGTGTTTCACCAAGTTTGATCTCCATTGGACAAGTTTAGCTTTGTAAACTTGAAAACACTACCATTTAGCCAAATATGTCCCTTCCAAAGATAGTGTCGGCAAACTAAGTCCCACAAATGCTATTTTTGGTGTGGAACCCTCATTTGAGGTATTAGGCACTCCTGCAAAGTTTCAGCATCATAGGACAAACTTTGCTATGTAGAGTTTTCTCTAACTCCAATCTGGATAGAAGAGGTTTTAGGGTTATTTGGGGTCCTTAATGACCTTGGATCAAGGTGAAACTTTATGTGGACACCAAACATGGCTTACGGATACCACTGGAATTTTCTAGGACTTTATGGAGAATATTTCCTCTGGAAATATTTCAAAAGGTCAAAACGAACAGAAATGGTTTTCCGGGTTTTACTCAAACAATTAGAATATAAATAGGAGTTTAAAATCTTATGTCTGGAAAATGTATGTCATTCTGATCATCTCCAAATTTAATCAGATTTTTCTAAGGCAGAAAGTATTTTTCCATGTAGGATACCATTTCTGGCCTCAGAATTTGACATGTAATTTAATTAGCAAAATAATTCTAAAATTAATTATTTTGTGGTTTTGGAGCACTTAAATGAAGTTAAAATCAGATCACCAACTTTTGTTAGAAACACTCCTTGCCATCAAGGGCATGTAGTGCAACTCAAAGTAGGGTATTACCTTGATCAGAAACAAGTAAAGGTTTTTGGAAATAATTCAATATTGTGAAATGGGGTTTTCATCATCACATGATCAAACACACAAGCATACAATGAAAATCATGGCACTCGCATCATTGGTTTTGAAAAAAGTTTTAACTAGATCAGATTTATACATTACAGAGAAGTGGTAGTAAAAACAGGGTAGTAAAAACGGCGGCGGCGACGAGCTCGTCGATGCGCTGGAGCGAGTCGTTCTAGCGGTCCGGGGCTGGCCGGTAGAGGAGCAGCTCGGTGGCCATGGCTATTGCATGCCGGCCGGGCGTGCGAGGCTGACGCGGAGGCCCGGTCAAGCGACGGGGTGGCGGTGCGGCCATCGGGGTGCTTGGTAGCTAGCTGGGAGGAACCCTGTTGTTCTTGAACTTTGGGGGCGGTGGTGACCAGCGCATGCTGCTGGGGCTTGTAGGCGCCGTCTAAGCGATGCGGGTGGCGTGGCATTCCGCACGGGCCCGACGAGCGTGAGCCATCGGAGCAACGGAACTTGGCGAAGGCAGAGCTTGGAGGAAATCCTGACACGCCCCCTACCTGGCGCGCCAAATGTCGGATTTCGGGCTCCGCAAAACCCTAAAGATTTGAACTGAGGACGTGTACGAAGATCTCTCCCTTCTTAACCTTGCCTATCTCTCTACTCGATAGGAATGACGAAGGACTCACTCGATGGTGAGGGAAACACATAGCACAACAGTTTACCCCAGGTTCGGGCCACTAGAAGCGTAAAACCCTACTCCTGCTTTGGTCGATTGCCTCTTGTGGAGGTTGGCAGATGAACTAGTACAGTGCTCTCGAGCCTCCGGAGGCTGGGTGGCTTTGTGTGTTGCTCAAGGGTTAGAATGAGCCGATCCCTCTAAGAAGTATCCTACCCTCTCTATTTGTAGCGGAGGCCCGGGTCATCTTCCCTTATCATTTCGGCGGGAAGGGATCCCACGGTGGTCAATTTTGAAGGGGAACAGGGGAACATGCTCCGCTGCCCAAAGGCGGTCTTCGCGTGCAAAGTAGCTGCCCACGCTGTAGGGACAGGCCCAAGGGTGACATCTACCATACTGGCGGGGGGCGATGACCTCGTTGCACCAGAAGGGAAACCTTTGGAAGATACCCTTGGGACCCCGGTATGCCCGTGCCCCTTTGCACTAAGGGGGAAACTGCTTCGTCCCGTCGTCTGCTGCTCACATGTCCTTCCCTTGCGTCACACTTGACTCCTGAGGCCCGGCCTTGCCTCGGAATATCCGCCGCTACAGAGGGGTCCTGAGGAGGCCGGCTGCGGGTCTTGACACTGCCCCTCCTCATGAGGTTTGGCCCCTCACGAGGGCCTTGCCTTGAGCGGTGTCAGGCCCGTTGGTTTGCTTTGATGAGGCGAGCTAGTCCTGGGCCACAGGTAGGCAGATCTGGGTACCCCCATTCCTAGAACGTCGACAGTTCTTTAAGAAGAAAACTGATGTGGATGCAAATGTTCAGATCCACAAAGCTCGGCTTTTCACAAAAGGTTATGGACAAGTTCAAGGAATTGACTACGACGAGACTTACTTGCCGATAGCGATGCTGGAGTCGGTGAGGATCATACTAGCTATAGGTGCATATTTCGATAATAATATATGGCAAACGGATGTAAAAAACGTTTTTCCTTTATGGAAATTTAAAGGAGGATGTCGATCCAACTAAAGCTGGTAAAATATGATACAACCTGAAGGTTTTGTCGATCCAACTAAAGCTGATAAAATATGCAAGCTGAAGAGATCCATTTATGGATTGAGCTAAGCAGTTCATAGTTGGAATATTCGTTTTGATGAAGTCATCGTTGACCTCGGTTCATCAAGAACGAAGAGGACTATTGTTTAGACAAGAAGTCTAGTGGGAGCTTGGTAGTATTTTTGATCTTGTATGTGGATGATATACTACTGATCGGAAATGATGTTTCGATCCTAAACTCAGTCAAGGAATCATTGAATGGCAAGTTTTCAATGAAGGACCTTGGAGAGTCAGTGTACATTTTAGGCATCAAGATCTATAGAGATAGATCGAGGAGGCTGCTCAGCTTGAGCTAGAGCACGTACATTGACAAAGTGTCGAAGAGGTTCAACATGAGTAATAACAAGAGGTTCTTGCCTGTCTCACATGGTATAAGGCTAAGCAAGACTCAGAGTCCTATGACTTTTGGTGAGCTAAACCGGATGAGTAGGAATTCATATGCTTCGGAAATACGATCCATCATGTATGCCATGCTATGTACTCGGCCTGATGTTGCCTTTGCTGTAAGCTTAACAAGCAGATACCAAGCCAACCCAGGTGAGAGTCACTGGGAAGCGGTGAAAGCTATTCTGAAGTACCTGAAGAAGACTAAACATATGTTCCTTGTTTATGGAGGTGAGGAGGAGCTCAATGTAAAGGGTTACGTTGATGCTAGTTTCCAAACCGACAGGGATGATTGTCAATCGCAAAGAGGATTTTTGTATGTCATGAATGGAGGAGCAGTGAGGTGGACGAGTTCCAAGCAAGATACAGTGGACAACTCCACAACAGAGGCGGAAAACATTGCGGCTTGTGAAGCCGCGAAGGGAGGTGTTTGGATTCAGAAGTTCCTGGAAGATGTTGGTGTGCTCCCGAGCTGGTCAAAACTGTTGGACCTTTATTGCGATAATTCAGGTGCCATCGCATAGGCCAAGGAGCCGAGACAACACCACAAGACCAGGCACATAGACCAAAATATCACCTGATACGAAATCTCATAGCGAAAGGTGACACTAATTTATGCAAGATTCATACGGATGCAAACATTGCTGATCCGTTGACTAAGCCGCTTCCACAAGTATGACGGGCATGTTAGAGCTATCGGCGATGAAGCGCTTGCGCAGGCTGTCCCATGAGATGATGGACGCCTTCGAGAGGTTGAGGAGCCAAGAGAGCGCGCCACCCTTGAGCGCCATGGGGAACCAACACGCCATGACCATGCTACTTCCTTCTGCCGCCCTGAGGCTCAGCGTGTAAAGATGCAGGAACTCTGCCGGGTCCAGAGTGTCGTCGTAGCACGGGGGCAGGTCGTGCTCGAACTTGCAGGGCCACGCAGTTGGGTAGAGTTTAGGGGCGATGGCGAGGCATTCCACTGGCCCGACAAGCGCGACGCGTGCGGGAGTGGCCGGATCTTGTTTCTCCACCGGGTCTGCTTCGAGCGGGGCATGCTCACGACGTGGGGGTTGCAGCGCTGGGGGCTCGTGCGCCTCAGCGCGGGGCCGAGGGAGGAGATGACAGCTAGCTTCATCTCCTGGCGCCGCCCTAGGCTCGCGAGGTTTTCTGCGGGAATGCGCTTCCTGTCTGGGCTCAGGGCGCACGTCTCGCCATGGTGGTGGGGGTGGAGCATCCTGTTCTTCGTTGTTTGCATGAGACGGTTGGGGTCAAAACGAACATAAGAGTGTCGTGGAGCCGCCCGCGGCAGCGATGAGCTCCTCTATGCGCTGGAGCCAGTCATGGTGGTGGTCAGGAGCGGGCCGGTAGCGGAGTAGCTCGGTGGCCATGGCTATCGCGCGCCGGCCGTGTGACATCTCCGATCGGTCATGCGAGGTCGCCCCAGAGCCCTGGAGGAGCGACGAAGTGGCGGTGCGGCCATCGTGGTGCCTAGTAACTGCCTGGGAGGAGCCCTGTTGTTCTTGAGCGTCGGGGTTCGTGGCGGCACTCATCACGGGAGATGGCGATCGGCGTGCGTCGGCGGGGCCTCCGGGCGCCGTTTGAGCGACGCGGGCGGCGCAACATTTGGCGTGAGCCCGATGAGCGTCAGCCATCGGAGCGACGAAGCTTGGTGGAGACACAACCTGGAGAGGACGTTGACATGCCCCCCACCTTGCGCGCCAAATGTCGGATTTCGGGCTCCGCAAAACCCTAAAGATTCGAACTCAGGGGTTTGTACGAAGATCACTCACTGATTCGCCTCACATAGCTTGCTACTTGTTTCCGATGGCTAGAAACTCACTCGATGGTGAGGGAAACACTGAACACAATAGTTTACGTAGGTTCGAGCCGTTGCGATGCCTGAAACCCTACTCCTGCTTTGGTGGATTGCGTCTCGTGGAGGTTGGTGGATGAACTAGTGCAGTGCTTGGGCGCCTCCGGAGGCTGGATGACCTTGGGGAATGCTAGTGGGTGAATAGGTGGTTCGAGAATCAGATGCCCTTCTACGAAGAAACATATCCTCTATTTATAGTGGCGGCCCCGGTCCTTTCCCCTTATCGTTTTGGTGGGAAGGGATCCCATAGAGGCCAATTTTGAAGGGGAACATGGGAACATGCTCCCCTGCCCCAAAGGTGGTCTTCGCCTGCAAAGCGGCTGCCCGCGCTGCATGGATGGGCCTGGGGATGACGTCTACCCGGCTGGCGGGCGGCGACGAACTTATTGCACAAGAAGGGAAACCTTTGGAAGATGCCTTTGGGGCCCTGGTACGTCCTTGCCCCCTTTGCACTAAAGGGGAAATTGCACCGCCCTATTGTCTGCTGCTCGCATGTCCTTCCCTTGCGTCATCCTTGACTGCTGAGGCCTCGCCTCGCCTCGGAATATCCGCCTCTCCATAGGGGTCATGAGGAGGCCCCCTTGCGGGTCTCGACGCCATTCCTCCTCGTGAGGCTTGGCCCCTCACGAGGGCCTTGCCTTGAGCGGTGTTGAGCCCGTTGGTTGCTTGATGAAGTGTGCCGAGCCTGGGCCACATGCAGGCAGATCTAGGTACCCCCATTCTCAGAACACTAACAATATGGATCTACCAAAGGTCTAAAAAGGAGAAAAATCAATAACCCTAGGTGACAGCAACATGTGAAAGCAGTGGCAGGTCATTATTCAACGGATCTTGCAAAGCATCTAAGGGAAGCTATATAGGAGACTAGATCAATACATCTACGACACCATAATGATGGGAAAAGATTCATTAAATAATCAAACAGGTCTGTAATGGCGAGTAACACGGGATGAATGAACCCTACGGAGCTATAGTGGATTAACATGCAGATCTGGAAAGAGGAACAAACTTACCTAAGGGTGATAACGACAGCGGAAGAGATTTGCGATGCGGAAATGAAGTCGCGTGGCGTGGAATCCCTGGATGAGATCGTTCGGTGATGGAAGTTGCACGGGTGCAGCACGATGAAGTTTCGAGTGGAGGAAGGCGAAGAAGAAGTAGGGAAGCGACGTAAAAAGCGTAGGAATCAAGGAGGCTCAATAAATTGCGGAGCTAAGGGCGCCTCGTTTTTTGGGCTAACTGGATAAGTGAAATGAGTCGTTACAAAGAGGTGTTACAAAGGGCAGTTGTGGTGATATCATTGAGCCCCTGAATTTCGGGGGCGGGTGACATCATTAGTGGACGGAGTAAGGATTTATGAAGACCTTTGAAGCCAACATTTCTACCTCAGAAGGCAAGGCATGAGTTATACACGAGACGCCAAGATACGAGAAAAGACTACTGACATGAATAATTTCAAGTCAATTTGGGGCCACGTGTTGGGGATATTATCACGTCATATAACCCGCCCTATGAGGCTGGGTCAAGTTGGAGTTGGCTCAAAGTTCATACTCACGATGGGGTTGGAGGTACAAGGCACGAAGGGCAAGGCGGCTTATTGAAGAGAGCTTCCGGCGGCCCAGGACGCAAAGATGGTGAGTCTTGGCCCACAAGGGAGGAGGTCGAGAGGAGTTTTCTTGCTTAACAGAGCAAGGCGAGTTAGAAACATGACAGGTCATGAGTTAGAACATGACCCGAACACTTGTAAACCTAGGGTCTCGACCTGTATATAAAGGAGGGTCTCTAGGGCTGATAGAATCAAGTTAAAACCAATCGAGATCTAGGTTAGGCGAAACCTCACCATTGTAATCGATTTCATCATGAATACACACAAACATGACGTAGAATTTTACCTCCATCACAGGGGCTGAACCTGGGTAAACTCGTCTCTCGTTCCCGATAAACCCCTTTGAGTCGCCACATGGTTGCGATGGATCCACCACTATGTACTTTCATGAGGTCATCTCCCGTGATAAAACCACGACACAAAGAGTCTATCTCGGCAGGTTAGTTGGCGCAACTGTACAGTTTAAGGATAGTTTCTTTGCACGGTGTTCCAATGTTCGTTTCTTCAAATAGTGGAAGCATCTTTACTTCCAAGTTCTGGGATTCCTTTCATAATGCAATGGGCACCAAGGTCCATTTTAGTACTGCCTTCCATCCTCACTCTAGTGGTCAAGTGGGGAGAGTCAATCAAACTCTGTAAGATATGCTCAGAGCTTGTGTGATTTCTCTTGGCGTAAAGTGGGAAGACTTCCTCCCATTTGCCGAGTTCTCATACAACATAAGTTATCAAGCATGTTCAGGCAAGGCCCCTTTTGAGATTCTATATGGTAGGAAGTGTCGTACCTCGCTCAATTGGTCTGAAACTGGTGAGTCTCAGATTCTTGGGAATGCATGATCACTAAAGCGGAAGAAATGTGTCGTGTCATTTAGGATAATCTCAAAGTTGTTCAATCCCATCAGAATAGCTATTATGATAGCAAGCATCATGGCATGACTTTTCAGATCGATGATTTTTCTTATCTCAAAGTGTCTCCCATGAAGGGCACTCAGCATTTTGGCATCACAGAAAATCTTGCTCCATGCTTTGTGAATCCTTTCAAGATTGTTGGCAAAAGAGGTAACCTTTCTTATCAGTTAGAGCTTCCATCCAATTTGTAAAATGTACATGATGTGTTTCACGTCTCTCAGCTCCGAAGGTGCTTCAAGACTCCAGAGCCCACACTTGACCTCGAAGACATTGATCTCCAGCAAAACCTTTCCTATTATGAGCATCCAGTTGCCATTCTCAAAGAGACCGAGCGCAAGACGCGCAACAAGTCTATCAAATTCCTCAAAGTCAAATGGTCACACCATTCCGATAAAGAAGCCACTTAGGAACGCGAGGACCTTCTCTCTTCCGAATATCCTGAGTTTTTTGACTCCTAGATCTTGGGTCGAGATCCTCTTGTAGTGTGGGAGTGTTGTAACAGCCCAAGTGCACCCCTTGCCTTATTTGTAATATGTTCCATGTTGGACCATTCAAGCTTGCCCTCATATGTTGGGTTTAATAAAAATTGTGATTCATGACTCTCGTCATTCATCATTGCATCATGGCATCATACCATCATTGCATATATTGCATCATGCTTGTTGAAGTGTTATGTTGGATGGTGTTTGTGTGTGAGGTGTGTGTGCAAGTGTGTGTGCGGATTCCCTACCAAAAACCCCTTTTGTAAAAAGTATGCAAAAACCCCATCTATTCCAATGTGAGTTAGGTGTGGGTTGTAACTTGCTTAATTCATTTATTAAAAATGTTGCCAAGCTCCCATATATTCAGTAGGTAATACTAAAATATACTTGGTAATATGTGGTAGTTTTCTTGTGTTGTCGGTTTTGCAAAACATCCCCTTTAATAATTATTTTATCTATTTATTTTGGTTCTCTAAAATAGCAACCTATTTTAGTAATTGGTGCATGTTTTTGTGAGTGCAAAAGCATTTTTGTTTCATTTAAAAACCCACCCTATTTTCTCTGTGGGTTTTGCAAAGGTGCTGCTTATTTTTGTTTTTGTTTTAAAAAAAGAAGGAAGCTTAGCTAGAGAGCTCACTCGGGCCACTCCTAGCGGCAGCCCAGCTCAGGTGGCCCTCTCTCCCTTTTCCTCACAGCGGCCCAGTAGCAGCAGTCAACCGTAGCCCAGCAGCTCAGTAGCCCAGTAGCGAGCAAGGCTTTGTTGCTCATCCGCCGGTGCAACGTCGACGTCTTGGCGATTTGACAACTAGACAACGCCATCATCCCCTATTTAAGCCCCGGTGGTGCCCTAGAACCTAACCCCTCTCCATTTTCACCCCTCCTCCCTCTCGTACTGTCGGGTCGAGCTGCCGGCGTCGCCGTTGACATGGCCGGGTCCGCCGCGAGCTTGCCATCGGCCTAGCGTGTCCCCGTCCTCCCCGTCTGTTCCCGGAGCTCCGCAATGCCTTGGTGCTTCCGTTTTCACGGAGAGCAGAACCGAGGTGTCGTCCCCTTCATCATTGTCGTCGTCGTTCTTCCGTCGGCTCTTGCAAGAGTTGTTGTAGGTCCACGCGTTGTTGTCTGCTCCGTTGTTTCCTCGGCCTTTCTCGATCACATTCCCCTCTCGACTTGCTGCCTTGGCCGCCGTAGTGCAGATGCTCGATATCCCACGTGCATCGCCTTATGTCGCACCACGCATGCTCATGCCTCGCCCGCGCAGTTCCCACGCCTCTCTATCGCGAGTTACCACGATGTCGCCGTCGTGCCTCTTTGCCGGATGGCATAGGAAAGGCATTACCTTCCTATAATATTAGGGTTAGCCCCACTTGGTCAAAAACTATGTCGTAGCCCAATGGTCAACACCTAACCCTCTCTCTAGGAAGACGCCTAGGCGCACATGTCATGCCCTAGGGCCCATCGTGCCTATGCTAGGTGGGCCTAGCATTTTTCTTGTTGCGATGATTATTACGTGATTTTATTTTTTTGTGTTAGATTCTTTGCTAGATAAGAAATATGTCTAAATAGGGATATGGCCAGATTTGACAACTGTCAAATTAGCCAACATTTGACTTATAGCTAGTAGGTGGGATTTTGTGATCTATTTTGTGTGTTTTTTGTGATTTTTTTTCAGATTCTTTGCTAGATAAGGAATATGTCCAAATAGGGATATGGCGAGATTTGACAGCTGTCAAATTAGCCAACTTTTGACTTATAGCTAGTAGGTGGGATTTTGTGATCTGTTTTGTGTGTTTTTTCTCGAAGTAACATGTAGTATGATATATGTTTTGGGATAGAAAATCCCAAGAATCCATTGGTTGAATTGGTTTTATCATTGCAGCAAGTTTGCAAAAGTGTTATTTTGTGATGAGATGTCATTTTTTCTTTTTCACATGATTTAATCCTTGCCCAAGGCGCACATGTCATCCCCTAGGGCCCATCGTGCCTATGCTAGGTGGGCCTAGCATTTTTCTTGTTGCGATGATTATTTTGTGATTTTTTTTAGATTCTTTGCTAGATAAGGAATATGTCCAAATAGGGATATGGCTAGATTTGGTAGCTGTCAAATTAGCCAAATTTTGACTTATAGCTAGTAGGTGGGATTTTGTGATCTGTTTTCTGTGTTTTTTTGTGATTTTATTTTTTTGTTTCAGATTCTTTGCTAGATAAGGAACATGTCCAAAGAGGGATATGGCCAGATTTCACAGCTGTCAAATTAGCCAACTTTTGACTTATAGCTAGTAGGTGGGATTTTGTGATCTGTTTTGTGTGTTTTTTCTCGAAGTAACATAGTAGTATGATATATATTTGGGGTAGAAAATCCCAGGAATCCATTGGTGGAATTAGTTTTATCATTGGAGCAAGTTTGCAGAAGTGTTATTTTGTGATGGGATGTCATTTTGTCTTTTTCACATGATTTAATCCTTGCACTATTTGGGGAACTTTTCAACATGAATGTGGTAGAGTTTTGAGGGTAGTAGACCCTTGTATTTCTCCTTGCTAAGATAAGCTTGTAGTTGAGTGGGTTTCTTGCTGTAGAGTTGCTAAGATATTTTTTCTAATTCACATGCTCAAATATTTCCAAGTATAGAATCTGTTATATTCTTGCCATATTGTGTTGATCATTCCCATGAATCAACATGAATATGATATGTAGTGCTTCTTGCCCTCTGTCAAATTGTGCCTTCAACTTGCCAAATAGGTATTGCATTGTAATGCCCCAAGAGTGTAACTTGCCATATTTGGAACCTTCTCTATGTGGGTCCACCTTGTCATTACAATGAGAGCCATCCATGTGTTATTTCATGTGTCACCTTTTTTTGTTTTCCCTTTGCATGCATGCATCCCATTCATCCATGTCTTGTGTTTGTGCCTTTTTGATTCATGTGTGTATGTGATGTGATGAATATGTGATGGTGTGATGGTGTTATGTGAAATGATGAGAATGCATTTGAGAGTAGGAGAAATTATGTTGGATTTCACTAGGTTTTAAAAACTTCCTCCTCCCTTTTATCTCAAGGTCAAGTTTAACTTGATCCTTTCCTGTTTTAAAAATGTCCGTGATTTAGTATATTTTGTGGTGATTGTGAGGATGTGAAGTTGCTGTTTTGAACCAAGTTTTAAAGGCGCAAATATTCACAAAACAGATCAAACATATTCTGTTTTTGTAAATATTTACTTCCTCCTAAAATCCCTTTTACATTTTATTCAATTAGGTCATAATTTCTTATGACCAGGGGTATCTTTGCTTTATTTTTTAGCATCACAGGTTAGCATGTGCTGTAATTTTTAGTTGCTGGTGTGATTTAAATAGAAAACCCCAGGGGTTTTCTCTCTTTCAGTCGCCAACTTGGGCCACCCCTTCCCATCCCGAGGCCCAATCTGTTCCCGCTGTCCCCCCCCCCCCCCGCGCGGGAGCCCACCTTGCGTGTCCGTCCCCTACCTCCTGACGCTGTCGGGTGGTGTTGCTTTCCGTCAGAGTCTGCAGAGAGAGACCGAGAGGCCTGACGCCATCCGTCCCATCCGAGGCCCCATATAGCCTCGCCGTTCGTGCCCCTTCCCCTAGGGTTCCGCGCTTCCCCTCTTTGCACCGCCACCATCTCCCTCCTTCTCCTCCTTTCCCCTAGTAAGTTCTCTGTATATAGGTAGCAGAGAGAGAGGTATCACGCGACCGTCGATCCCATGCATCCGCCGCCTCCGGTGTCGGCCACCATGTCCAGGGGCTCGGGGCAGGACCCTGCGTTCCATTCCCGCCGTCGTTGAGGTCGGGGCGCGACCACAGCGACGGGCAGGACAACGTCAACAGCGTGTTCCCGGAACCCTGTTCCCCTGCGTCCCTGCTTCGGTTCTGCAGAGTTCTTCTTCAGTCTTCTTCGGATCGGCACCAGATTGTCTTCAGTATTCTTCCTCTTCGACCGGGACCCCCTTTCCACTCCTTCCCCTCGGTGAGCCAGCACCTTCCTCCCTTCCCCTCTGTAGATGCGTAGAAGTTCTTCGTCGTGCTTCTCTGATCAGAGAAGAGAATGGCCGGTTGGAGGTGCTGGTTGTTCTTGTGTGTGTTCTGTGTAGTGTGTGTGCTCGGGCTGGTACAGAGTAGCAACGCAGGAGTGGTAGGGTAGTTGATCCCGCGGTGCAACAGCAGTAGGAAGAGCATGCTCTGGTGACATCTCTGTCGGCATCGGCGTGCAGAGCAGAGCAGGGCGTCGTGGTAGTTCACCTTGTAGAGATCCCCTGTTCTGTTGAGATCCTGGTCGTAGCGTAGTGGTAGGTGCGGTGTGGAGTTGTTCTGGTGGTGCCGTGTTTGAGTCCCACAGCGGCCACCCCCCTTTTTTGTGTTTTTCTCTCGGCACAGTAGCATAGCAACAACAGAGGCATTTTACCTTGCTAGCATTCCTTGTTCTGTCGAGCAAGTGCTAGTAGCAGAGTGGTTTGTCTTCCTGTGTTGTTAGCAGGAGGTCTAGTGTTCGAATCCCTCCCCTGTCCTTTTTATTTTCTTTTGCCTTTCTTTTCTGTTTACTCTTGGTAGCTTGTGTAGTTGCAGTGGAGGTGGTAGATCTCGTGTGTGTATTTGTTTTCCCCTCACAATAGTATGTTGTTCATAGTTTTGTTGCTAGCCTGATTGAGATGCATCTGTAGGCTTGTGAGCATGTGTAGATGGAGCTAGATTTTTATGATGTGTGTGTATAGCATGTGGTTTTGCACTAGGCTAGAATATAGATGTGTGTGGTGTGGTTCCATGTGCATGGTGATGAACTCATGCACCATGTTGTGCAAGTGTGGGGTATGTGTCTGTGTGGGTTTTCCCCCACATAACTTGTGGGTGTGTATATGTAAGTGCTCACACATGCGCAAGGTATGGAGTGCCTTGATGAGCACATGAGCATGTTTTATGTGTAGGTGTATAGATGATGTGGTGTAATCTAGTGTGTGTGTTCTCATTAGCATGTGTAGGTGTATATATTAAGTTGGGCTTGATGCTTGTGTGTGTGTGTGGTGTTGTGCTAAGGCACACGAGCATGAGTGCTAACCCTCATGTGCACCATTGTAGTGTTGTTAGTGTGCAAGTGGATGTGTAGGTGTTGTTCTAGTGAATAGCACATGTGATGATGCACTATTCACACCTTGTGATTCCATGCTATTTTTTTATTAGCTTTGTGCCCAATTCTTCTGTGCAAGTTCCTATGTGTTATATATGTTTTTGCGGTAGAATCATCCCAGGAATCCAATGGTAGGTTCAGTTTCCACTTTGGAACAATTTCTGGGAATGTCATATTTCAGTTTTGTTCAATGTTTAGAGCTTGGTTCCGTGTGATGTGGTGAGCCCAAGAGGGTGACTCCTTGTTGTTGTAGTAGAGGCTGACCCCCTCTACCACATGAATGTTTTGTTTCATGCTTAGGAGTTCATATGTGCAAGTGGTGCTTTGTCAAAGTAGGCATGCGGCTGAAATTCCAGTTTAGTGAAACTCTGATAATCTGTTTACATTTTCTTCTCCTGTTGTTGTGCTTGTAGAGGTACATGTGTTGGGAATCAGCCTTTGCTATCAACTGGAAAGTTGTAGATTTTGTGTTTGTCTAGCTCTCTGTCAATTTTTATTCCATTTGGAATCCTATAGATACTGTTTTTGGTGCTGTCAAAATGCTTCAGAGCATAAACAGCTAGTGCGAATCTGGAATTTTCACTAAGTCCCTGAAAACTGATATTTTTGGCCAAGTTAGCAGCTGTAGAACTTTCCGTGTGAAACTCCTTTGTGTGATCTGTTTTCTTGTGCTTGTAGTACTCTTGGATAGCTTCTGCCACATATCCTATTCGGCATATTTGGGTGGTTGTAGGTGCATTGCATGTAGCTCTGATGCTTGTGAGTGCATAGATGATGTTGGTGTGATATTTCTTTGCACCACCACATCCATTCTTGTTTGTTTTATGTCTTGGCAACCTGGGAATATTGTAAGTGTGCCATTGGAGTGTGTTGTGATGGATTTGATATGTAGGACTCTATTTCTTGTTTCGTTGTTTCTGGTTGATCCGTAGCTCTGTTCGTAACATTCTTTATATGTTTTTGCATCGTTTTCACGTGACACATCTCTTCATGTAATCCTCATGCATGTCAATATAGCTTAGAGTGCAGTTATGTCCAAGAACTTGTATTTACTTATCATGCTTGTTCTAGTGACTAGAATAGAAATGCATGTTCATTTTCATCTCATGCATCACGTGCTTGTTGCATCTTGTTTTGCTGTTGTTCATTGGATGCTATTTTTATGTTGGGTAGCACCGGGATCGGAGAACGAGTACGTGGATCCGGGAGGGTACGTGCAGGACGAACAAGAGCAGTTCCAAGCTGAGGACACCACAGGCAAGATGATATGACCTTGATTCCATCTCTAGACTTGTTATGCTAGATCCGCGTTTCTTCCGTCATATGCTCGCTGCCTACCACTGAAATAATTGCCTCCTGATATTGCTGTGAAACCCAAACACTTATCCCTTCCTAGCAAGTCTTTAATGGCTAAGTATACTTTCTCAGCTACTAATGTTAGCGTTGCTAGTTGCAGGTGCTTTCTCTCATGTGATAACATGAGTTTGATATCATTATAACTCTGTTATTTAATCAATGCAGCTATATACTTGGTAAATAACGGAAGGCCTAGCCTCTTGGCAGGTGTTTTGTTCCGTTATTGCCGCCATAGTTACCGGCTACCGGTCTTTGATTCCATAACTGTTCGCTCCTAACACGTTCGGGGTTGTTATGAGGACCCCCTTGATAAATCATGTAGTGTTAAGACTTGTCCGACAGGACCCAACATTGGTTTTAATTGCTAATCACTTAATAATAATCTTCATAGGGAATAGCTACCCCAAAGAATTAATCAACAACCCGGGCCAGTGCTCCTCATGAGTGTTGGTCCGCCCACCTAGCAGTCGGCAATACCACCTCGGGGAAACTTGAGGTTTGGTCATTGTCCACTATGCATGGACGATGTTGTCTTGAGACTGAGATACGCGACTCTTATCACGGTCGTCGACACACCGGGAGGTCCTGCTAGTCTTGTCTTACCTTAGTGATATATCTTGCGTATAGGAATCCCGGTGAAGCTTCGGTTCTCCCCAGAGTTGAGGTTTTCCTCTAAGTAATCCGACGAGATCACGAGTTTCTTGATAGAGGATTACTTTGCGGCCCTTGACCGTTTGTGATGGACTAGTTGGAGCACCCCTGCAGGGTTTAATCTTTCGGAAAGCCGTGCCCGCGGTTATGTGGAAACTTGGAATATTCGTTAACATCCGGTTATACATAACTTGAACATAATCTAATAAAATTACCAACTGTAATAAAATTACCAACTGTGTGCATAACCACGATTGTCCCCTTCGAAAACCTCTCTTCGATCGAGAACACGGGGGGGGGGGGGGGGGGGGGGGGGGTTATCATTGACGGAAGTAGGTGTTCAGGATCTCTTAGTGATCAGCTAATCATCGACCGTTAGTATAGACCACCTTCAATACATGTTCTACGTAAGTTAGCCACCATCAATGCTTAGGATGGTGCAACCTAAACACTCCACCTTCCTTACCTAGTAACTTGACTAGTTCTGGTACCGAGGTCATAGATTGTTGAGTCCCCGTGGTTCACGGATTCCTCCAAACACCAACAGGTCCAGGTACGCCCGACTCAGGTGATCCCTACGGCACGCAGCTGGCGTGGCAGTACGATGAGGAGAACGACCGCATGTACGTGAACTATCCAGAAGACTGAGGCGTTGTCGTGATTGTCGGCAAGCATGCAAGGTAGCATAGACATTTCTCATGTTTTGTAGTCCGTAGTGGAACTACCTTGTTTGAATGCGTGATGTAAACTCTGATATTATGTATGTGCTACGTTACCGTGCTAGCGAAACGCTTAAGATGCGGTTCTTTCCAATTCGGGGCCTCATTCCCTAAATCGGAAAGGGCCGCATCTTAGTCGTTACATGCATCCTAGAGTTAATTCCTGTCAAAGATGTTATGATGTTATGAAGTCCTGCAATTTCCCCTTTTTGATTTTAACTAAGTCTGGGAATCTGTAGTTATCTTCATGCCATGTTTAGGGGATGCTACCAAGTGATCTGCGTAGTTTTTGCTCATGCTTATTGCTAGTGTTTTATAGTAGTTGTTCCCCTCTATAACCCCGTTAAATTTCATGCCATCAAAATTGCTGTATAATACAGTTTAATTGATGTCAACATGTCACCACATTAAAAATTGCAAGTGCAAACTAAGATTTTAAGTAAATCCTAATCTGTAATATTTCTTTCCATGTTGAGAGCTTGATTGCCATTGTTTCATGGACCTATCAATGTTTATTTTAGTTAGAGTTTGTTGTGATCTTTGATAGCTTCATATTCATGTCTTCATTGGACTCATTGAGTGTCTTTAGCTGCTAGTTATCGCATGATCAAAGTGGTATGTTGCTGTTAGTGGACATATTGGATGTTGTTTTGTTTTGTGCTTTGTGTGGGTTGTGCTTAGTTGTTATGCATGTATTTGAGGTCTATTGCACCTAGAATTTTCTGCCTTGTCTATTGGCATACTTGGAGTTCCAAGAAAATGCCCATAGCTCCCCCTCAAATGATGTTTAGTCATAGTTGCCTTTTGTATCTTGTTTTGTGATTTTCAAGAGATCCGTAGCTCGGTTTGTGATGTTCTTTATATGTTTTTGCGCCGTTTTATCACGAGTCATCCATTTATGCCATGTTCATGCATTTCCAAATTAATAAACTTGAGATTCTGTCAAGAATGCTAACAACTAAGTAAATGCATGAGAAACTTGACTAGTTAGCATTGCCATGCTCCTTTCTTTTCCACACTCAGGCATCATGTTGTTTGAAGCATTGAACCTTGCCATGTGTTCATTGAATGTGCATTTTATTTGGGTAGCAAGAGGAGTAGAGAACGAGTGCAAGGATCACATTGAGTACGTTCCTCAAGAGCAAGAGATGTACCCGTCAGAAGAACCAACATGCTAGGTGATTGTGACCCTTATACCGTCTCTAATTTTGTTGTGCTTAGATGATTCGTTTCTATCACTATTTTATTGCTCCCTACCACCTGAATAAATAGACTCCAAACATTGCCATGAAAAGCCTTTAACCCCTCCACAATGTAGAAAATATTATTTGGCTAAGATAGCGCTTGCTCAACCCTCTTATAGCTTTGCTAGTTGTAGGTGCAGGTTGATCCATGTATTAACATGGCCATTTGAATATCAACTTATTACTGCAATTAATTTAATGCACCTATAAACTTGGTTAAAGGTGGAAGGCTTGGCCTTTTGCTGGGGCTTTTATTATGCTTTTGCCGCCTTAGTTTCGGCTATAGGTGTTATATACCATATTGAGAGCTCCTAACATGCTTGGGGTTCTTACACGGACCCCCTTGATAACTCGTTTTGGTTAAGGCCTGTCTGGCAAGACCCAACTTTGGTACTCAATTTTCTAACAACTTAATAATAAAAATCATAGGGGATAGCTACCCCAAGGATAATTTAATCAACCCCGAGCCAGTGCTCCTCATGAGTGTTGGTCCGAACAAAGCCACTTGCGGGGCCACCCACGACAACTCAGGGATTTCTATCCAGCCACCATACGCTGTACTCATCCATTGTGTCCTGAGACTGAGATACAAGGCTCTTATTGGGTTCGTCAACACGTCGGGTGGTCTTGCTGGATTTGTCTTTACCTCCAAGAAGTGTCTTGTGCATCGGGATTCCACGGATACTTTGGGCTATCTCAAGTTTGAGGTTTTCCACTAAGGAATCTGAGGAGATCACGGCTTTTTTGTGGTTTAGGATTCCTATGCAGCTTGTGGTAGTTTTTGATGGACAAGTTGAAGCACCCCTGCAGGGTTAATATATTTTGGAAATCCGTGCCCACGGTTTTGTGGCAACTTGGAAACTTCGTTTAACATCCGCTTCTAGATAACTTGAAGTAAACTTGACTAAAATATGCCAACTGTGTGAGTAACCGTGACTGTCTCTTTCGTGAGCTCCCCTCTGATTGAGGACACGCTAGGGTTATGACTGACAGAAGTAGGTGTTTAGGATCACTTATTGATCATCATGTAGATTACGACCGTCATGTGTATACCACTCACTTTACATTATGTTTTCGTAAGTTAGCCACCATACATGCTTAGTGCTGCTGGAACCTAAACACTTTATCTTCCACGCCCAATAACTTGATTAGTTCTAGTATCATGGTCCAAATATTGCTGAGTCCTTGTTGCTCACAGATTACTACAGGTACGTATCGTACCCCGACGATTATAGGACCTTGGCCGTCTCCTGTATTATGGATGATTTGGAATAAATTGTTGAGGGACTTATGACTTAACTTGTGGCGAGTGTAAGCCATTACATATACACATCTCTTCATGCATGTATTGTGATGATTTCTATACTTGCAAAACGCTAAGATGCGTCTCTTCCCTATTGAGGCCTCGTACCCAAATATGCAAAGTGTCGCATCTTGGACGTGACACCCAACTTAGCTTCATTTGAGCTTTCATACACTTATAACTCTAGTTCATCGTTGGCATGCACTATAGGAAACAACTGATTTTCCGTCGGTTCTGTTCTTTGCCGTCGACTTTTTATCGAGGCGGACGACAAAGACATACTTTGCCGTCAGTGGCTATTGGCAAAGAACAACTCATGGTGAGTACATACTTTGCCATCTATTTTGTGTTTAGCTGACAAAAAAGGTATGCTTTGCCGTTTGTTTGTACTTTAGCTGACGACAAAGGCCAATGATAGCTCATGGCAAAGATTCACACACGGCAAATGTGTGTCATTTCATGGTGGGATAACATGAGCCACTCTTTGAAGTGTGTTGTACTAGGCCTAATGGCAAACGACACGTGTTCTTGTTAACCTGAGGTAACAGACCCCAGTTCCATCTCGAACTCTCTCTCTAGCATGATCACTCATGTCCCGCCCTGCCAATGGAACCCCGGTCTTTATCCTCTGGCTTATCCTCCAACATGCCGGCCCTCCCAAACCGGACCTCCCGTAGTAGGTCCAGCCACGATCCGCCGCCACCGGCCTCTCCTACATTGTGACGGCCCTCCCGCACGGGCCCTCCCGTATTGGCTTTACCATGCTCGCCTTCTCTTTTGCCTTCTCTTGACGCTGCAGGAGCTCTTCTTTCCAGCTCCTTCTCAGTGAGGATCCCCTTCTTCCACTTTTGTAGTTGTTTCTCTGATGCTGCGTACTGCTACTGCTCGATGGGGTAAAGAGGGTGTTGCTGCATATGGATGGTGTACTGGCGCTCATGGCGTGGCATTGTTGTTACTTTGCTTTCCATTTATCCACACGTGTTGCGTTGTTGATGCTTTGCTTTGCTGATTCTTTAATTTGCTGTTGTTGGGTGTTGCTTTTGCAGTACCACATGTTCTTTTCATCCTCTTTTTTCCCAGGAATTTCATTTAAAGTTGCTTGCACAATGCACAGTTTCGGTTACATATTGACATTCCCTCTTGGGTTAGGAAACAAAATTTACAGGACCTAAATGTTGACTACTAAGAAATATGCATTCCAACTCTAGTGGATTATTGGTATAGTGTCTTTATCAAAGGTGACCTCTTGTCTGTTATTTATACTATAGGTTAAGTACAATAATTGCGTGCCTCATGCCTGATGTGATGATCTTATAATGTTGAAACTGGAAATAGAGAGACCAACTATTCGCTTCACATTATGATCACATTGTCCTTTCTTAATAGTTTTGATGTGCATGGATCTTCCCTTCACCCCTGATAACCCACAAGTATGGGGGATCACAACAGTTTTTGAGGGTAGAGTACTCACCCCAAATTTATTGATTCAACACAAGGGGGGCCAAAGAATATTGTCGAGTATCCGCAGCTGAGGTGTCAATTTAACTACACCTGAAAGACTTAGTATATGCAGCAAAGTATTTAGTAGCAAAGTAGTATGGAAGTAACGGTAATGGTGGCAAACGTGACAGTAGTAGTTTTGTAGTGATTGTAGCAGTAGCAATGAAAAAGTAACTTAGCAAACACAAATATGTGGAAAGCTCGTAGGCAATGGTTAAGTGATGGATAATTATGCTGGATGGCATTCATCATGCAACAGTCATAACATAGGGTGACACAGAACTAGCTCCTATTCATCAAAGTAATATAGGCATGTATTCCATATATAGTCATACGTGCTTATAAAAAAGAAATTTCATGACATATTTTGTCCTACCTTCCCGTGGCATCGGGGTCCTAATGGAAACTAAGGGGTATTAAGGCCTCCTATTAATAGAGAACCAGACGAAAGCATTAGCACTTAGTGAATACATGAACTCCTCAAACTACGGTAATCACCGGAAAGAATCCCAGTTATTGTCACCCTGGGGGATGCGGATCATAACTCGTAATAGTTGTCTATAACTTGCAAGATAGGATCAAGAACACATAAATATTCATGAAATCATAGTAGGTTCATATCTGAAATCATGGCACTCTGGACGTAGTGACAAGCATTAAGCATAGCAAATTCATATCAACATCAATCTCAGAACAAAGTGGATACTAGGGATCAAACCCTAACAAAACTAACTCGATTACATGATAAATCTCATCCAACCCATCACCTGTCTAGCAAGCCTATGATGGAATTACTCACGAACGATAGAGAGCATCATGAAATTGGTGATGAAGGATGGTTGGTGATGACGACGGTGTCAATTTCCCCTCTCCGGAGCCCAAATCAGACTCCAGATGTGCCCTCCCGAGGAAGAACAGGAGGTGGCGGCGGCTCCGTATCATAAAACGTGATGAATTCTTCTCCATATCATAGAACAGAGGGGAATATATAGGAGTGGAGCTTCAGGGGGCCCAAATGCCTAGGAGGCGCGGCCTAGGGGGGGGGGGGTTGCCCTGCAAACTTGTGGCCTAGGGGTGGCCCCTCTCCGGTAGATTCTTTCGACGGTATTTTTTGTTAAATCCATAAATATTCTCCGTAAGTATTTAGGTCAATCTGAGAACTTTTATTTCTGAACGAAAATAACACCAAGGCAATTCTGATGAAAACAATGTCAGTCCGGGTTAGTTCCATTAAAATCATGCAAATGAGAATCCAAAACATGGGAAAAAGAGTTTGGAAAAGTAGATACGTTGGAGACGTATCAACTCCCACAAGCTTAAACCTTTCCTTGTCCTCATGCAATTCAGTTGATAAACTGAAAGTGATAAAGAAAATCTTTTAGAAACTCTGTTTGATCTTGTTTTTGTAAATATGTCTAACTTATGTTCAGATTTTCAGCTCAGATTATAGACTAACCACATTGACAATAATATTTAGGTCTTATGTTTACTTATATCAATAGCATAATCAACTAGCGAGCAATAATAAGAAGTATCGAATGATAACAGTTTTATTAAAACAATCATAATACAATATGATAAACTCATATCTCGCTAGCCTTTTCTGAGACCGCAAAACATAAATGCAGAGCACCTCCAAAGAGCAAGGACTGACTAGACATTGTAATTCATGGTAAAAGAGATTCAGTCATACTCATACTCAATATCAATTAATTGCAAAGCATACTAATGACAGGGGTGCTCTCTAACTGGGGCCTTTTATAAGAAGAGGATGACTCAACAATAAAGTAAAATTGTAGGCCCTTCGCAGTGGGAAGCATTGATTTGCAGAGGTGCGAGAGCTCGAGCTTTTAAAACTGTGATGAATCAAAATTTTGGGTGGTATGCTTTCGTTGTCAACGTAACAACTTATAGTTCTCAATATCTTCCACGCTAAATATATTAGAGGCGGTTCCCAAATAGAATAGTAAACTTTTTACTCCCCCTACACCAATCAATCACATTCCACGGCGGGCCGCATCCACGTGAATCGTCCATACAAACAACAATCCTCGGGGAGTTTTGTTTCATTAAGTTTGATTTGAATTTTGAGCATGGAACTAGGCATCCCGATTTCCGACCACTTTCTCGTGAATGATAGTGAATCAACACATATCTTTAGAATAACCCACCGAGCATGGAAGATACTGATAGGCCCTAGCAACCACATCAGCGATTTGGGGATACAAAACAAAATATTAATTTGATGGTTTTAGAGAATGGTACATGCAAATTTACTTAGGACGGAAGGTGAATACCACATATAGGTAGGTATGGTGGACTCATATGGAACAACTTTGTGTTTATGGGATGGATGCACAAGCGGTATTCCCGCTTAGTACAACTGAAGGCTAGCAAGATACTCGGAAGCGACCAACTAGAGTGCGACAACAGTTCTAAACATGCTTTGAGATTAACCAACATTTAATGCAAGCATGAGTAGGATATAAATCATGATGAACATAAACATCGTAGAGGCTATATTGATTTTGCTTCAACTACATCCGTGAACATATGCCAAGTCAAGCCACTCGAATCATTCGGAGGAGGATAGCATTATATATACTACATCACAACCATTTTAATATGTATATTGTCACTCAAGACAAACCATTATTCACTCCTAGCTAATTAAGCATGATGTATGCAACTATAACCTCTAATTGTCATTGCAAACATGTTCAATCCATAACAAGCTAAATCTAGAACGATGAGCTAATCATATTTACAAAAATAAAATAGGTCAAGTTCATACCAACTTTTCTTCATCTGCGTCACTTCATCATATATCGTCATTATTGCCTTTCACTTGGAAGATTGATCGATGTGAAAACATAATAATAAGAGTGTTCGTGCATTGGACTAGGCTGGAATCTACAAGCAATAACTCAAAGGAGAAGACAGGGAAGTATGGACTCTCTAATAGATAAATGATAATAGATATGAGAGCCACTCAGCATGTCATTGTGCTCTTGTCCTTTTCTCCCAAAGAAGAAAGAAAAATTATTTAAATGGGAAAGCCCGCAACAAGCAAAAGAAGAATGAAAAATCTTTTTGTGTTTTCTTTTAACACTAAAACTAAACAACTAGAAGGTAAACCTAACACTACTAGGAAAAACCTTATAGGCAGGACCTTAGCAGTTGCGCTGGAAAAAAGCAAACGCTGCTGCTAATTAGCAGTACCGCTGATCCAGTCAAGCGCTACTACGAAGACCTTGCAGTACCGTTGGTGCTAGTGCCCCACTTAGTAGTAGCGCTTTGGGGAATGCAGCACTACTGCTAGTTGCAGCTGGTGCCACCCCCCTCCCCCCCCTGTTGACCATTTTTCCAAAAAAGGGAAAAAATGTAAAACGACCCTAACTTTTGCATACGACGTCGATTTTTTTAAGTATATAAAAAAACTAGAGAAAAATCGGGACTCGATTTCACCCAGGCTTGCCCGGTGAACTTTTCTCACATGCTCAAAATTCCAAATGTAAAAGTAGTTATGGTAAAAAGAAGATTTTTTTCAAAAAAATCAAAAAAATTATTTTAAATATTATTTTATTTTCAATTGAAATTCAATATTATTATTACTTACTTAGTTTTTTTATTTTAATAATTATTTGGATTTCAAACAATTAAATCATGTGACTTCAAGACCTAAGTGTTAATAGGATTGATAGCTTACTACTGTCACGAAAACAACAAGAGCAGACTTGGAAACTAGGGGCAATAGAACCAGGAAGTTAAGCGTGCTCGGGCTGAAGCAGTGACAGGATGGGTGACTGGCTGGGAAGTTAGAAGATTTGCCCTACTGCTAGTTATCAGTATAGCAGTAGCGCTTGGCCCAGCGCCACTACTATGCATATTTCAAGCGCTACTACTAGGGTTTTCCCTAGTACTGTAAACCTATTTATATTGTTGGATTTAAGAAAGGTTAATGAAACACACAATAAGGAAACAAAAAGAAGAAATAAACTACCATGGATAGTACAAATGAAAAGGTATGAACACCAACAAATGGAAAGTGTGTGAACATGAATGTAATGTTTGTGAGAAATACATACTCCCCCAAGCTTAGGATTTTGGCCTACGTTGGTCTAAGGCCATGGCTGGCCCGGATAATATCCAAAGTCATAGTTGGGGTTGTATAGTGTTGCGGTAGCTGTTGCCTGAACGACTTCAGCATCGAGGCGAGCGGCTATTGCCTCTCTCTTGCACGTGTCTGCCTCCTCTCTTGTTATTAAGTACCTTTGTTTTTACTTAAAGTTAAAGAAGGTAGGAGTAGTAAGGGTAATATGGACATCATGATGTCTATAAAAAATTAGTCGATATAGGAGATGTTGTTCATTTCTCTTGATGAACTGGTAGCGTACCATAGCTTCATAATCAAGAAAAGGAGCTGGTAGCTCAATATCACTCTCCTTTATAGGTATCCTAAGATAATTGCTACACAAGTGGCCTAAATTCCACCAATGAAATCTCCGTCTTTATCATTTTTTATAGCCTCCTAGCAGTAATTGCTCCTAACTTATATCGTCTATCACCCATGACCGCACTCTTAAGAATGCTAAGGTCAGGTACACAAAGGTGGCAATGCTTATGATTATCGTTAATACATCTACCTATGAAGAGAGCAAGATAATGTATGGCAGGAAAGTAAATGCTCCCCACGGTAGCCCGTGTGATATTTCTAGTTTCTCCCCTAGTGATGCTAGCAAGAAAATCATTATATTCAGCTTTGTGAGGATCACTAAAGCTATCCCATTGTGGAATCTTGCATGCAAGGTTAACGTCTTCTAGGTCTGTAGTGTAAGATTCATCATAAAGATTAAATATAACCGAATGCGTGTTACGCCTGGATGAAAATTCAATCCTCCGCACGAAGGAAACAGTGAGTTGATAATATTGCTTGCATTTGTCTGAAACAAAATATTCAAGGCCAGCCTCTTGTATATATGCGTAAAATTCTTCCATGAATCCAGCTTGGACCAGGAATGATTCTGATGGCCATTAACACAGCCGCACTTGAGCTTCTTTGGGTGTTCAAGGTCGGGCTCATGTATTGCGGGTCTTGGGGTCTTCTTACTCGAGGAACCACCTTGGTGAATTTTCCTTCAATTTTTTATTTTCTGGAAAATAATCTGAAATTTTTAGTAACTCCACATAATAATGAACTCAATCAAAACTTTTAACAACTACTCCCATAAGTTCCTAGAAGCTATATGATGCATCAAAACTACTTGGGACCCTACAAATTTGACATGCAAGCTCAAGAACAAGGTCACCACAGCAGCAACATTTTGCAATATATAAAGCACTAGAACAAAAACTAATTGGGCCAATAGAGGAGTCACATACCGATAAGAAATCCCCTAAAATAGTTTTGCAAATGAAGCTTTGAGCAAGGAGATCGAAAATGGTAGCAAGATGACCTAAAACATGGGTTTGAGCAATGTTGCGGTTTTTTCTGGAGGAAGAAGGAGTGGGTGGGTACTGGAATAAGTGACGGGGCTCCACATGGGACCCACAAGCCAGGGGGCGCGCCCAGAGGCGTTGGTCGCGCCCAGCAGGCTTGTGGCCCACTCGTGCAGCCCCCTGATGTGTTCTTATTACCAGAAATTCTTAAATATTCCAAAAAATCATACTAAATTTTCACCAAGTTGTGAGAACTTTTATTTTTCAGGATATTTTCTATTGCACGTATAAAACGGAAAACAGGGAAATAATAACCATTTTACTAAATTGAAACTAAAGAACAGAAAACAAAAAGTTAGGTATAGAAGGTTGTGCTTTCTAAATTCATCCTTCTCATGCCCTTCAAAAAGAATCCATTAATAAGGTTGATCAAGTCTTATTAAAAAACATTTTTTCGAATGACATGGAACCTTAGAACTTTCGAATAACACTAGGTCACCTCAATGGGTAGATGCATGTCTCCAACAATAAGTATATGATATTTCTTCTTGGCAGTAGGAAGAGGGAATTCAAAGTCTCCAATAATGAGCGCTTTTCAACGGAGGTGATGCTATGAACATGAGATTGCTTCTTTGGAAAGTGTACCGTATGCTCATTACCATTGACATGAAAAGTGACATTGCCTTTGTTGCAATCAATAACAGCCCCTACAGTAATCAAAAAATGTCTACCAAGGATGATTGACAAATGTCGTCCTCGGGAATATCAAGAATAACGAAGTCCGTTAAGTGGTAACGTTTGCAACCACAATAGGCACATCCTCACAAATACCGATAGGTAAAGCACTTGATTTATCATCCATTTGAGTAGCGATTTTAGTAGGTGCCAATTTATTCAAGTCAAGTCTATGATATAAAGAGAACGACATAACACTAGCACGAGCTCCAAGGTCACATAAAGCAGTTTTAAGATAATTTCCTTCAATGGAGCATGGTATAATAGGTACCCCGGGATCTCCTATCTTCTTTGGTATTCCACCCTTCAAAGTGTAATTAGCAAGCATGGTGGAAATCTCAGCTTTGGGTATCTTTCTTTTATTAGTAAAAATATCTTTATTGTATTTAGCACAAGGAGACATTATCAGAATATCATTTAAGTGCATACTTAAGAAGACAGGTCTCAGCATTTCAGAAAAGCGCTCAAAATCCCCATCATCCTTCTTTTGGATAGTTTAGGAGCAAAGGGCATGGGTTTCTGAACCCATGGTTCTCTTTCTCTACCATGCTTCCTAGCAACAAAATCTCTTTTATCATATATCTTATTCTTAGGTTGTGGGTTATCAAGATCAACAGCAGGTTCAATCTCCACATCATTGTCATTACTAGGTTGAGCATCAACATGAACATAATCATTAATATTATCACTAGGTTCATGTTCAATACCAGATTGTGTCTCAACATTAGAAATAGAGGTATCATTTGGGTTTTCAGGTGACTTTATAACAGGTTCACTAGCAGCATGCAAAGTCCTATCATCATTCTTTTTATTTTTATTAGAAGGACCACGTACATCAATATTAACCCTCCGAGTTCTTGCTCAATTCTCTTAGGGTGGTCCTCGGGATACAAAGGTTCCTCAGTCATTATACCACCTCAAGTCACAACTCTAACATCATGATCATTGTTCTTACTAGTCATCTCATTGAGCAAATCAATTTGTGCCTTAAGTACCTGTTCTACTTGAGTACTTATCATGGAAGCATGTTTACTAACAAGCCTAAGGTCATTAACAGTTCTACTCATATATTCACCCAAGCGATCAAGCATGTAAGCATTATGTTTCAATTGTCTACTAATATAAGCATTGAATTTTTCTTGTTTAACAAGAAAACTATCAAATTCATTCAACCATTAGCTAGCACGCTTATTATAAGGGATATCACCTTCATCGAATCTACGAAGAGAACTATCCTCTACTACGTGTGTAGGGATATCAAGACCATGTATTGCTTCAATAGGTGGTAGATTCTTAACATTTTCAGCTTTAATACCTTTTTATTTCATAGATTTCTCTGCCTCTTGCATATCTTCAGGACTGAGGAATAATATACCTCTTTTCTTCCGACCAATCATCAATGTCGAAATAAAGGAAAGCATTTCAAAGGTGAGGAAGATCACCAGAAGAAGCCTGCCCTCCATACTAGTGATCATATACTTGATATGGTCAATGACTTACATGTAATCTTTGGAAAGGGTCCTGGCGGACTATCTGTTCCGAATGATGATGCGGGACACACACCCATGTGGAAGAAGAAATCTAAATTTTGGGACCTACCATATTGGAAAGACCTAGAGGCCCGCTCTACAATCGACGTGATGCATGTGACGAATAATCTTTGCGTGAACCTGCTAGGCTTCTTGGGAGTGTATGGAAAGACAAAAGATACATGGGAGGCATGGGAGGAACATCAACGTGTGCATGAAAAAGACGGCATGCATCCAGAGCAGTATGAATGTCCTGCCAGCTATGATCTTACCAAAGAAGAGAAGGAAATCTTCTTTGAATGCCTACTCAGTATGAACGTCTCGTTTGGCTTCTCGTTGAATATAAAGGGAATAATAAATATGGCATAGAAAAAGTTCCAGAACCTAAAGTCTCATGACTGCCACGTGATTATGACCCAACTCCTTCCGGTTGTATTGAGGGGGCTTCTACCGGAAAACATTCGATTAGCCATTGTGAAGCTATGTGCATTCCTCAATGCAATCTCTGAGAAGGTGATCGATCCAGAAATCTTGCCAAGGTTAAGGAGTGATTTGGTGCAAAAGCTTGTTAGTTTCGAGATGATCAGGGCACTCCTCTTTTCTTCGGAGTTGGTTTTGGAGGTGGTTCGGCAATAGCCCAATCACTATCATTGCTCAATAGATTATTCAATAGTAGTTGAGCTTGTTCAACAGTTCGTTCCTTGAAAACATAACCACCACAACTATCTAGGTGGTCCCTAGAAGCATCGGTTAGTCCATTATAAAAGATAGAAAGTATTTCATTTTTCTTGAGAGGGTGATTAGGCAAAGCCGTAAGTAGCTAGAGAAGTCTCCCCAAGCTTGTGGGAGACTCTCTTCTTCAATTTGCACAAAGTTAAATATTTCCTGCAAGGCAGCTTGTTTCTTGTGGGCAGGAAAGTATTTTTCACAGAAATAATAAATCATAGCTTGGGTACTACGCACACAACCAAGAGCAAGAGAATTAAACCATAGCTTAGCATCACCAATATAATAGTAAGAAATTTTTTCCTCACAAGTAAATGGGGTGGCTATATCATTCAATTTAGTAAGGTGTGACACAATAGTTTCAGATTCATAACCATGAAAAGGATCAGATTCTACCAAATTAATTAACTCAGGATCGACAGAGAACTCGAAATCCTTATTAGTAATACAAATAGGTGAAGTAGCAAACTTGAGATCATATTGCATTCTAGCATTCAAAGATTTTTCCTTCCACTTGCATAGCAATTTCTTAAGATCATCTCTACCCTTACAATAAAGAAAGTCCATAGCTACTTCTCCATCCACAACATAACCCTCAGGTATATTAGGCAATTCATATCTAGGAGAGCAAGGTCTAGTAGGTAAATCATAGTGTTCAGTTTCATCAGATTCAACAATATTATCAGTTTCTTCATTTACTCTAGCAATTTGTTCATCAAGAAATTCACCAAGTGGCACGGTAGTGTCAAGAAAAATATCATCATAAGCATCATGCATAGCGTAAGGAGCATCATCAGTTACTTGCGACATATCAAATTCAGTAGTAGGTGCAGGTGTCGCAAATTTACCCATCACAGATAGTGAATCAAGTGCAGAGCTAGATGGCAGTTTCTTACCTGCCTCATAGTTGAGGGGCAGACATTGGATTTAGGGTCTTTCAGATTCTTCATAGTGATCAACATATATAAATTTAGGGTCCTCATAACCCACAAGTATAGGGGATCACAACATTTTTCGAGGGTAGAGTAGTCAACCCAAATTTATTGATTTGACACAAGGGGAGCCAAAGAATATTCTAGAGTATTGACAGTTGAATTGTCAATTCAACCAAACATGAAAGACTTAGTATCTGCAGCAAAGCTTTTAGTAGAAAAATAGTATGGAAGTAACGGTAACGGTGCCAAATGTGGGAGTAGTAGTTTTGTTGTGATTGTACTAGTAGCAATAGAAAATTAACTCTGCAAAGACAAATATGTGGAAAGCTCATAGGCAATGGATCATTGATGCATAATTATGTTGGATGGCATTCATCCTGCAACAGTCATAACATTGGGTGATACAGAACTAGCTCCAATTCATCAAAGTAATGTAGGCATGTATTCCATATATAGTCATACGTGCTTATGGAAAAGAACTTGCAAGACATCTTTTGTCCTACCCTCCCGTGGTAGCGGGGTCCTAATGGAAACTATGGGATATTAAGGCCTCCTTTTATAGAGCACCAGACCAAAGTATCAGAACTTAGTGAATATATGAACTCCTCAAACTAAGGTAATCATCGGAAAGAATCCCAGTTATTCACTAGTAGAAAAGAGGGCTTTGGTCCACTTGATGAAATCCCATTAGTCCCTGTTCACACACGAACTGGGACCCATGTGGGCATAGGTCCCGGTTCGTGAGGCCTGGGCACCGGCCGGTCCTCGTGGGCCATTTTTCCCGGTTCGTTTGTCAACTTCGGTCCCGGTTCTAGACACGAACCGCGACCAATATGCCTCGCTCCTCGCCCACAACCAGTAGTCCCGGTTTGTGGCTAGAACCGGGACCTGAGGTTGTCCTTTGGTCTCAGTTCCAGCCACAAACCAGGACCTTCGTTTGGCCTACATATACCCCCGCGAGCAGAGCAGTGCACTGCTTTGTTTTTCGGCCGACCATGGGAGAGCTTTGTGTTGCCCTAGCTCACCTCATATGCACATGAGGTGTTTGACGAAATGCCCGAGCCACACTTAAGCTTTCTCCTTTAGAAGCTCCTTGTCCAAGATCCATTTTCATCAAGATTTGTGTATTTTTTAATACACTTTGTTATATAACGCATGCAAATGAACCATCAATGGATGTACGGTGACCAACGCACCTCCGAGTATATTAATGGCCTGCATAATTTTCTCGAAGTGGCTAAGGCAAACAAGCAGAATGGTTTTATGCATTGTCCATGTACTGTCTTTCGGAATACGAAGGAATTCTCCGACTATAAAAACCTTCACTTCCACCTGCTTCAGAAGGGTTTTATGCCACACTATAATGTTTGGACCAAGCATGGAGAAAGAGGGGTTATGATGGAAGACAACGTAGAAGAAGAGGATGATGACAACTACCCGCCCCTTGAATATTGTGATGCTGCAATAGGGGAAGCTAAAGATCAAGAGGAATCAGACGATATGCCTGATGATGATCTTTGACAGGTCACTGTTAATGCACATAGAGAATGCGAAAGTGAAAGGGAGAAGTCAAAGTTCGATCGCATGTTAGAGGATCACAAAAAGGGTTGTATCCAAATTGCGAAGATGACAACACAAAGCTCGGTACCACACTGGAATTTCTGCAATGGAAGGCAGACAGTGGTGTATCTGACAAGGAATTTAGTTCGCTACTGAAATTAATGAAGAAGAAGCTTCCAAAGGATAACGAATTTCCCGACAGTACGTACGAAGCGAAGAAGGTTCTATGCCCTCTAGGATTGGAGGTGTAGAAGATACATGCATGCCCTAATGACTACATCCTCCACCGCGGTGCGTACGAGTATTTGAACACATGCCCGGTATGCGGCGCATTGAGGTATAACATCAGAAGAGATGACCCTGGTGATGTTGGTGGCCAGCGCACCGGGAAGATGGTTCCTTCCAAGGTGATGTGGTATGCTCCTATAATACCCGGTTGAAACGTTTGTTCAAAAACAAAAAGCATGCCGAGTTGATGCAATGGCACATCAAAGACCATAAGAAAGATGGGAAGTTGAGAGCACCAGCTGCCGGGTCGCAGTGGAGAAAGATTTAGAGAAAGTGGAGCGACTTTACACGTGACCCAAGGAACGTATGGTTTGGTTTAAGTGCAGATGGCATTAATCCTTTTGGGGAGCAGAGCAGCAAGCATAACACATAGCCTGTGACTCTATGTATGTATAACCTTCCTCCTTGGTTGTGCATGAAGTGGAAGTTCATTATGATGCCAGTGCTCATCCAAGGCCCTAGGCAACCCGGCAATGACATTGATGCGTACCTAAGGCCGTTAGTTGATGAACTTCTACACCTATGGAATGGAAATGGTGTACGTGTGTGGGATGAGAACAAACAAGAGGAATTTAACCTACATGCATTTCTGTTTGTAACCATCAACGATTAGCCTACTCTCAGTAACCTTTCAGTACAGACAAACAAGGGATACAACACATGCACACATTGTTTAGATGACACCGACAGTATATATTTGGACAAATGCAGGAAGAATGTGAACAAGGGGCATCGTCGATTTCTTCCGACCAATCATCAATGTCCAAATAAAGGAAAGCATTTCAAAGGTGAGGAAGATCACCGGAAGAAGCCCGCCCTCCATACTAGTGATCACATACTTGATATGGTCAATGATTTAAAAGTAATCTTTGGAAAGGGTCCTGGCAGACTATCTATTCCGAATGATGATGCGGGACACACACCCATGTGGAAGAAGAAATCTATATTTTGGGACCTACCCTATTCGAAAGACCTAGAGGCCCCAATCGACGTGATGTATGTGACGAATAGTCTTTGCGTGAACCTGCTAGGCTTCTTGGGAGTGTATGGGAAGACAAAAGACACACCGGAGGCATGGGAGGAACCTCAATGTTTGTATGAAAAAGACGGCATGCATCCAGAGCAGTATGAAGGTCCTGCTAGCTACGCTCTTACCAAAGAAGAGAAGGAAATCTTCTTTGAATGCCTACTCGGTATGAACGTCTCGTCTGGCTTCTCGTCGAATATAAAGGGAATAATAAATATGGCAGGGAAAAAGTTCAAGAACCTAAAGTCTCATGACTGCCACGTGATTATGACCCAACTCCTTCTGGTGGCATTGAGGGGCCTTCTACCGGAAAACGTTCGATTAGCCATTGTGAAGCTATGTGCATTCCTCAATGCAATCTCTGAGAAGGTGATCGATCCAGCAATCATGCCGAGGTTAAGGTGTGATTTGGTGTAATTTTTTGTTAGTTTTGAGATGATCAGGGCACTCCTCATTATCCTCAGGCGAATGATCAGGCACTCCGTCTCCTTCGACGCGTGAGGGCACTCCGCCTTCTTCTTAGGCTCCTCCTCCGGCGCGTGAGGTAACTCCGCCTCCTTCTTCGACTCCTCCTCCGGCATGTCGGAGTGGTCCGCCTCCTTCTTCGGCTTATCCTCCGGTGCATCGGAGCACTCTGCCTCCTTCTTCGGCTCCTCCTCCAGCGCGTCGGAGCAGTCCTCCTCCTTCGGCTCCTCCACCGGCGCGTCGGAGCACTCCGCCTCCTTCTTGGGCTCCTCCTCCAGCGTGTCGGAGCAGTCCGCCTCCTTCTTCAGCTCCTCCTCCGGCGCGTCGAAGCACTCAAGGCCCAACTTCTCCAAGGACAACTCAAGTGGGTCCAAGAACAAGCAACGAGTACGCACATGCTACAAATGTGGCAATGTGAATCACTTTGTGGCAGATTGTCCTTATGAGAAGAGGGAAGAAAACAGGGGCAAGCTCATTCGCAAGGACAGACCCAAGTCTTTCCCAACAAAGAACACCTTCACCAAGAATCCTCCAAGGGTCTTGGTGGCCCATGAAGAGTACACCTCCGATGATGACGAGGACCATACAGGCTGTGAGGGGATGGCAACGGCTACCATGGCCATTGCCACTTCCTCCCCCAAGGTATCTCTCTTCGGCGCCACCAATGAGAACCGTATCGCCAAGACCCTCATGGCGAAAGGTATCAATAAGGTAACCCCCAGCATCGAGACCACTCTCACTACCTCTCCTTCTTTGTTAGACTGTGTTCATAATAGTGAGGTAGTGGAGCTTGATGAAAATGAGTTTGATAAATTCATGTGTAAGATCAAAGTTGGAACCAAAAGACACTTTGTTGCCCTTTTGTAACAACTTGGTGAGGCCAATGATCTCATTCACACTCATGAGGATACTATCTCCAAGTTGCAAGAACATAGTCGTGATTACGCTGATGAGATAGAAGAACTATCCATTGCTCTAGAAGAATAGTGTGGTCTTTGTTTGGCTCTTGAGGAGTCAGACAACGTTGATCATGCTAAATTACAAAAAGATCTTGATCATAATATTGTTCTTCCTCGTGTGCTTAAACCTGAGAAAGCTGCACTTGTGGTTGTCCATGATACACTCAAGGAAGAATTTGACATACTTGACAAGGCCCACAAGGTCTTGAAAGGTGTTCATTCCTCTCTTAAGGAGTGTCATGATCAACTCCAAGTAAAACTAACCAAGGAGATTTGTACTTGTCCTCCTTTTGTTCTATTTGATAATGCTTGTACTACCAACCCTTGTTGTGAGCGTATGCATCTTGTGGAGGAGAATTCCAAGTTGAAAGAACAACTTGAAAAGGGCCTTGTGTCATGCATCCAAGCTGAGAAGAATCTCAATGACCTTTTGAGTACTCAAAAGGAAGTGGTACAGAAGGAAGGACTTGGGTTCGCAACCAAGTCGAAGAATAAAAAGAAGAACAAGACCAAGCCTTCTCCCTCTCTCAAGGACATCTTTGTCAAACAGGGTGAGAGTACTCATAAGAAGAAGAAGAACAAGGAAGTGGGTTACAATGCCAATAAGGGCAAAACCACCTCTACTAACAAAGCCGGCAAATTTAACCCCTCTTGTGTTTGATGTCGTGCTAGTGATGGGCATGTTTATGCCAAATTTGTTGGTTCTTATTATGAGTACATTGAATGGGTTATTTGGGTTCCTAAGACCCTTGTTTCTAACATCAAAGGACCCATTCAAGAATGGGTACCTAAATCCAAGCATTAATCTCCTGTAGGAGTTTGCTTCTGGTGTAGTGTCATGGTTGCTCGACAGTGGAGCCAAATTATATGACCGGGAGCAAGGACTTAGTGGTGGATGTGCATCCAATTCCATGTATGCCAACCCATGTCCAATTTGCTGATGCTTCAACATCTAAGGTAATGGGATTTGGTAAGGTGGTCATCTCTCAAGATTTATCTATAGAGAAGGTCAAGCTTGTTGAGTCCCTTACATACAATTTACTTTCCCTTCGTTGGCTTGAAATTATGGGCTTTGCCACATTCTTTAATCTTGATACCGTGGCCCTTTTGTGGAGCAAGACTCTTAAAGTAGCCTTTGTTGGACATTTCGAGAACGGTCTCTATTTAGTGAACTTTACGGAGCGACCTACTAAGATCGCGATTTGTATAATGGCTAAGGTTGATGTGGGTTGGCTATGGCATCGCCGGTTAGCTCATGTCAATATAAGATCTTTGCAAAGTCTCCTCAAAGGGGACCATGTTCGTGGACTACCAAATGTGAGTTTTGCCACACACCGTGCTGGCAGTGCTTGAAGGGAAGGTTCATGAAACAGCTCACCGTCCCACAACTAGCATGTATTCTAAAAGGCCTTTGGAGCTCCTTCACATGGATATCTTTGGTCCTCCATATTTTGATAGTATTGGGGGAAGAAAGTATTTCTTGGTGATTGTGGATGACTACTCAAGATACACTTCGGTATAATTCTTCAAGAAGAAGAGTGAGACTCAAAAAACTATCATCGCCTTTGCTAATTAAGCTCAACGTCAACATGAAGCAAAGATTTTGATGATTGGAAGTGACAACAACACCGATTTCAAGAGGTACACCTCGAATGAGTTCCTTAGTGACGAGGGGATCAAGCATTAATATTCAACACAATAGAAATGTGTAGTGGAGAGGAAGACCCAGACGTTGATGGATTTGGCAAGAACCATGATGGCGGAGTTCAAATCTCCGTACAACTTTTGGGCCTAAGCCATTAGCCCGCATGTCATGCATCCAACCAGCTCTAGCTCCGCAAAGCCTTGAACAAGACTCCGTATGAGATTATTACCGCGAACAAGCCTAATCTCGAGTACTTCCGGGTGTTCAGTTGTAAGTGTTTCATACTCAAGAAAAGTGTTCGTTTGTCTAAATTCGAAGCTAGAGCTCGAGAGGTCATATTTGTTGGTTATTCTACAAACTCCCATGCTTAGCATGTTCTCAACAAGTCCACCGGACTCATTGAGGAGACGTGTAACATGGAGTTTGATGAAAATAATGGCTCCCAAGTGGAGCAAAGTGGTCTTTGTGATGTAGGTGATGAAATTACTCGTCAAGCGATAAGAAGAATGGGGACTGGTAAAATACTCCCCATTGAGGACCCCCTTGTGGCCGAAGGAGAAGGAGAATGCTCTAATCAAGTGGAGCGATCACCCTCGTTTGACCCACATGCTTCCGAAGAACAAAGTGAAGGCCCTCAACCCGTCGAACATGATCAAGGACAAGATCAACCTCATGAAGATGGTGTTGCAGTAGATGATGTCCAAGATCATGCTCAAGACTCCGAGTGTGCTCCAGATCAAGTGCAACCACAAGATCAAGGGCAGACTAGTGAGCATGCTCAAGACGGTGATCAAGATGTTCAAGAAGAAACCCCTAAATTATCAAGTAGGGAAGTCTTGAAGCGCCGCGCTGCCAGGATAGCTCACAGGCTCCGAGTTCGACAGCATATCTTCAAGAATGTGCTTGGTAGCTTCAATAAAGGGGTAACCACTCGTCAACAATTATCAAAATTTTGTATGCATCACGCGTTTTTTTCATGTGTTGAATCCCAAATGGTACATGATGCGCTCGATGATGAGGACTGACATGAAGCCATGAATGATGAACTTAACAACTTCAAGCGGAATCAGTTTTCAGAATTAGTGCCCTGGCCAACAGAGGAACATAATGTCATTGGAACTAAATGGATCTTCAAGAACAAGCAGGATGCTAATGGTGTTGTCATTCGAAACAAGACAAGACTCATGGCTCAAGGCTACTCCCAAGTCGAGGGTATCGACTATGGTGAAACCTTTGCTCCTGTCGCTCGTCTCGAATCTATTCACATGTTGCTTGCATTTGCTTCTCATCATGATTTTAAAATTGCAACAAATGGATGTGAAGAGTGATTTTCTTAATGTCCCTTTAAATGAGTTGGTATATGTTTAAAAAGCCCCGGGATTTGAGGATCGCAAGTTCCCCAATCATGTATACAAACTCAAGAAGGCATTCTACGGCCTTAAACAAGCCCCACGTGCGTGGTATGAGTACCATACTGAGTTGTTACAAGATCATGGGTTTGAGATTGGAAAAATTGATCTGACCCTTTTTACCAAAAAGGTCAAAGGGGATTTGTTCATATGAAAACTATATGTTGATGATATTATTTTTGGTTCTCCTAACGAATCTATCAATGAAGAGTTTGTTGCACTAATGACCGAGAAGTTTGAGATGTCTATGATGGGAGAGTTGAACTTATTTCTCGGGTTTGAAATCAAACAAGGAAGACAAGGAACCTTCATGAAACACTCAAGTACACTAAAGACATGCTCAAGAGGTTCGAGCGCCTCTCATGCGGCTGTCTCCACTGCCAACATCAAATCCTCCATCTATGGTCCTTCAAAGAACCAACTAGTGGGGGAGTCATTAGCCATCACTATCATGTCCACATGATATTCCTAGGTGTCAGAGTTGACCCAGTGCTAGTGGTAGACGAAGATGGGCGTTAGGCATACTTGACACTTCTCAAGGCTATCTCCCAAAAGTAGGGGAAAGCCCATCTCTAGAAGCATCTCAGGTACGGCGGCCATCTACAAGATGTAGATGAGAGGGTTAGAAAGTTTGAGTGGGTGCAAAAAATCTCAGGGATAAAGTCTAGGTGCACTAATCGTCTCGGCTATCGTCCATGCTACCTAAGGCTTCCTATAGTCAGTATGGCTCTGATACCAGCTCTGTGGGGACCCCGACTTACGAGTCGAGCTCGCCGAATGAACATGCTCAGTGACCCAAGAGATCAATGCTCACCGAACACACATATACTGAATATTGAGAGTCTTACTTCCAAGTACCTTATTATTACATCACGTGACCGAATGGTCCAGTTCCCAAGGTAGGGCGTATAGGCCAGATCACACAGATAGAACTAGTAGCGGTAATCTTAGGGATAAGCGGGTGCCTATGCCATCAGCCTACACCAATAGTCATTCTGACTGGGAAGCGTCCTAGTTCGCAGGGTCGTCTCCGAAGACGTACTTTTCTCCAAACTCCAGTCCTTCCATGTCTGGTCAATAATATAACCAGTTGCAAGCCAATGAGTACTTTTGAATGTACTCGCAAACAGCCCATGATATGAACAATGCAAGTGAAGGATAACAAGTAATATGCATCTTTGGTGGATAACATCTTGATTGTAAGTAAACATGATCATTGATGTGCAACATAAGTTAAATGTTACTTTGAAGAATATGTTATAGATATCAACATATCTATCAAGGGCTGAATACTCCGGGTTCGACCTATATGCCAATCACCTAACTTGGTCATATCAACTGTTTCATAGAACACCATTTACCACATACTCACACACTTGGTTTATGCGGAATCGACTGGACGTAGAGTAAGCAGCACCACCCAACTATCCTTGATCGTGGACATGGATATTCGAATATTTTACGCTATGCAGAGGTAGTACGCTAGACCCACGAGATCCGGGAAACTTCCGTGTCTTCCAGGACTCATGGTATATAACATACCCGAGGTAAGTACCCGATCAATGCCTTTCCCCTGACGATACTAGACAAAGAGGTCCACTCGATTGGTACCCAGCCCACATGTTGTACGTTTTACGAGCACCGACCCTGGATAGTACCATCCATGCGGGGAGCAATGGTGTGCCTCGAACACGTAAAAACGACATAGTCGCCCTACCGGGCACGACCCCATCACGAGAGTGACCACACATCACTCCCGCCACTAGTAATGTGGCTCTTTGCTAGCACCGACCAGAGTAATCAACAAAGCCTCGTCCCATAAAGGGGTAACATGGTCGTACATGTAAGGTTGGGACGGTCGACACATCATAAATCTATTCCCATTTCCGAAACCATACTCACACAAATATCCGATGCACCACTTCACCAAAAGTGGCCACCTAACTCATCATCACCCTCAGGCATTAGTGGCACACGACGGGTTTTTTATAAACCTTTGATTTTTATACCAACATCGTGCTCATGCTACTATGCTTAGCTCTACTTGTCAACATGATATTAGCGTGACCCTCATAGATGGTAGGATCATGCTCAGAATGCAAGTGCTCCGGAGGAGCCATCGGTGACGTCACTTCGATGATTTACTGATACTTATGATCACATGCAACGGAAAGTTTGCTCTACTAGCATGCGATATAACATATGTTCAAAACATGGTCAAAGGGCTGCTAGCCTTGGTCAGCTAGGTATCCGGGGTCTTCAAGGCATTCAAGTCCAACTCCTTCGTCACACAAGTTTTCTATCGTCGTAATAAACAAAAAGCAATAAGTAGCTCACTCCAAAACAGATCACAAAGTCACTTTAAAAATGTTGTTTAATTCTGATAAATCCATATTGTTATTTTAGAATATTTGTCTCTCGTTTAGTGAAAGAATGTTTTTAAAATCATTATAACTGAAGCAAAAATATTCCAAATTAACCCTTTTTATTATTATAAAACAGAATAGTTGTTGCAAAAATTCATCCAATGGTTCTGTTAAATACTACACATTTTTAGAAAAATAACAGTGGAAGAATCATATTATTTCACTCGTTAAATCTTTTTACAAAGATAATTTAAAATCAAGTTTTACATAAAAAGAAAAAGGGCTACAGCCCCTAGCCTGGCTCGGCCTGGGACTGGGCCAGCCCACTGGCCAGCCAGCCAGCCTACCCAAGCACGCGCGCCGTCAGGTTTGAACCTGACGCGCGGGCCCCGACGGTCAGTGGATGCGGGAAGCGTGTTAGAGAGAGATGGGCCACTAACAGGTGGGGCACACGTGCCGAGGTCGTCTCCTACATATGGCTAGACAGGAGGAGGAGCACGCCGGCATGGCTACCGTCGTCCTCGGGCCTTAACGACGATAGGAATGGGTCCGGCTCATCGTTGCCTACCTGCTGGTGGTCGAGTCGACGGTGAAGGGGCTCTGGTTCACTGACGACGAGGCAGCCGCGGCGGAGGGGTTTCAGGTGAAGGTGGAGGTGGAAGCTACGGGCACGGAATCGCCCGGGGAAGAGGGGTCAAAGCTCCCTGGTGTCATGGGGAGTGCTCTGGTGGGCAGCGGGATGCGAGAGTTGACGTGTAGCCTGAGATCGACCGGAGCTCTGAGGCGGAGGGGCCTTGGTCGATCTCGAGCATCTGGGCTTTGCTTGCTGAATGGAGTGGCTAGGGAGGTGATTGAGGTCTTGGCGAGGTGGAGCGAGGGGTTCTGGAGCGAGGGTAGGGGCTATCTATAGGCCCGCGATGGTGAGCCGACTCGGGAGCGCCAGTGATCCACCGTGGTGTGCATGGGGGTACAGAGAGAGGCTGGGGTCGAAACCACGGTCTTAGGACTTGGTTTTGTACCTCCAGGACTCACTTCGAGAGAGAGGGAGAGAGGAGAGGCGAGTTATCATGGCCCCGCTCCTCTTGCACTTCTGGTGCGTGCGGGCATGCCTCACACCGGCTCTTAGCGCGGGAAAGGAGGGGCCCTAAGGGCTTCCTGATGCATAGGGGTTGTTAGGGGAGAGGAGAAACACCGCGGGGAGGCTGGAACTGGCTGAGGGAGTCGCCCCGACCTCGGTTGCTCTCTGTAGCGCGCCCAAAGCGCAGTTTTGGCATGCCATGGCATGCTGGAGCGCTCTGGGTGCCTAGGACTTGTCTAAGGAGTCCTGGGCACTGGTTTGGAGATGCCTAGCCATTGGAGTCTCGTGGAAGCCTCGGTTGGTCAAAGAGAGACAAATAAAAAGGTGCTGTCAGCCTTGGGCTGAAGCTTGAATTGGAGATTTTGGTTTATCTACTTTGAAACAAAGAGGGGGCACTTGACTGGAGTTAGGCATTGATGTCAGCCACCTAATCTATGAGTTTGAGAGAAAGGGATTGGGTTTAGCTAAGGTTAGGAGGGGTTTTACCCAACTGACAGAAGGTGCTCGACAGTGATTTGGCGTGGTTGCACCCGACCACTGGCTATGCAACTTAACAGGAATGGGTTTGGTACCAAAACAAGGGTTTCACCAAGTTTGAGCTCCATTGGACAAGTTTAGCTTTGTAAACTTGAAAACATCACCAAATTACCAGATCTGTTCCTTCCAAAGAGAGTGTGTGCAAATCAAGTCCCACAAATCCCATTTTTGGCATGGAGTCCTCATTTGAGGTATTAGGCACTGCTGCAAAGTTTCCGCTCCGTTGGATAAACTTGGCTATGTAGAGTTGCTCTAACTTCATACTTGACAGAAGGGGCTTTGCTATTATTTGGTGACCTTAACCACCTTTTATCAAGGTGAATTTTTATATGGGAACCAAATATGGCTTAGGAATACCACTGGAATTTTCTAGGGATCTATTGAGAATACTTCCTTCGGAAATATTTCAAAAGGCCAAAACAGACAGAAAGGGTTTTCATGGTTTTAGTCAAATAATAATAATATAAATAGGGGTTGAAAATCTTATGTATGGAAAATATATGTCCTTGTGAGTATCTCCAAATTTTCTCAGATTTTCTCAAGTTAGAAAAGTATTTTTCCATATAGGAATATCATTTCGGGCCTCAGAAATGGACATGCAATTAAAATAGGAAAATACTTCATAAAATAATTATTTTATGGTTTTGGTAAACTAAAGTGGTGCTAGAACTAGATTACCAACTTTGGGTAAGAGCACACCTTGCCATCAAGGACTTGTAGTGCAACCCAAAGTAGGGTTCTGAATTATCCAAAAATAAGAAAATGGATTTTGAAAATAAATAGGTTATGAGAAATGTGGTTTTTGATATCACACACTCAAGCATTCAAGCATACAATGGAAATCATGGCACTCACAACATTAGTTTCGAAAAAGTTTTAATAAACTCCGATTTTTGGATTAAAGAAAAAGTGATAGTTAAAACAGGGTGTGACAGACCTATCCCCCTTACAATAATCTCATCCCCGAGATTCCTAAGCTAGGTGCTAAAAAGGTACGGAAACTCATATCGGAGATAGTCTTCATGCTCACAGGTTGCTTTTGGTCAGGTGTGGTTGCTCCACCTAACCTTGAAATACTTGATGGTGCGGCTTCTGGTACAACGCTCTGCTTCATCCAGGATGCGGATCGGCCTCTCACCATAAGTCAGATCTGGCTAAAGGTTGATGGCCTGATGGTCAATGACCTTATACGGATCTAGACGACTTGGCGCTTGAAGACACTTCTCAAGTTGAGACATGTGGAAGACGTTGTGCACACCCGAAAGTTCCATAGGTAGCTCCAACTGGTAAGCAACTTCTCCACGCCGTGATGTGATCTTAAAAGATCCAATGAACCTTCGAGCAAGTTTCCCCTTGACCCGGAAACTCTTGGTTCCCTTGGGAGGTGTGACACGGAGGTACACCTGGTCTGCAAGGTTGAACTCCAATTCTCTGCGGTGAGAATCCATATAGCTCTTCTGTCGTGACTTGGCTGCCTTCAGGTTTTCTCGGACAAGCTGCACCTTATCTTCTGCCTCTTGCAGAACTTCCGGCCCGAAAATCAACCCTTCACCGGTTTCAGACCAGTTGAGCGAGGTGCGGCACTTCCTTCGGTACAACACTTTAAATGGTGCCATCTGGAGACTGGAATGTTAGTTGTTTCTGTATGAGAACTCAGCGAACGGCACACAGTCTTCCCACTTGGCACCATGCACCAAGACACAAGCGCGGAGGATATCTTCGAATATCTGATTTACTCTTTCCATCTGTCCGCCCGTTTGCGGGTGGAAAGCGGTGCTGAAAGAGAGCTTGGTTTCGAGGGCTTCCTGGAACTTCTTCGAGAACCTTGATGTGAACTGCGTGCCTCAGTCAGGTACAATCTCCTTGGGAACTCCATGGATACTCATTATAGGATGGATATACACAATAGCCAACTAACCTCCATCATAACTGGTGTTGACTGGAACAAAATGGGCCACCTTGGTCAGATGGTCGACCATGACCCATAGGGAGTTATGCCCCTTGCTTGACCTCGGCAACCCAGTGATGAAGTCCATGCCGACTTTGTCCCACTTCCATTCCGGCACTTGGAGAGGTTGTAGAAGTCCAGCAGGTTGCTGATGCTCAGCCTTGACTCGCTGGCGCACGTCGTACTTGGCAACATAAGACGCTATTTCCCTCTTCATGCCATGCCACCAAAATCTTTCTCGGAGATCTTGATACATCTTTGTACCACTGGGTTGAATAGAGTAGAGTGTGTCATGAGCTTCCTGTAGGATCAAGTCCTTGAGTTCTGCTTTGTTGGGTACGCATAAACGTTTCCCAAACCACACTACTCCTTTCTCATCCACCGAGAATTCTAGGGCCTTGCCTTCCTGGATCTTCTTCTTGATGGCTTGTATGCTCTTGTGCCCTTCTGGGCCTCCTTGATATCGCCAGCCAGCGTTGGTTTGACTTCGAGGTTAGCCAGGAATCCTGGTTCCATTAGCATCAACCCGAAGCTCTCTATTTCTTCTTATAAGGCGGGTAGCCATTCCTTGAGCATAACGTTCAAGGTGCTGGCCTTCCTGCTTAAGGCATCAGCCACTACATTGGCCTTACGGGGGTGGTATCAAATGCTGAGGTCGTAGTGTATGATTAACTCCAACCATCTTCGTTGCCTCATATTCAATTCCCTTTGAGTAAAGATATACTCCAGACTTTTGTGGTTACTGTATATTTCACATCGCTTCCCCAGAAGGTAATGTCGCCATGACTTTAGAGAATGCACTACTGCTGCCAACTCGTGATCATGGGTGGCATAATTCTCCTCATGCGGGCGCTGTTGACATGACAGATACGCCACGACCGTGTCGTCTTGCATGTGGACTCCACCGAGCCCGGTTCTAGAGGCATCATAATATATCACAATCTCCTTGCTGATATCTAGAGTAGCCAATATCGGGGCGGTAGTCAATCTCTTCTTCAACTCCTGGATGGTTGCTTCACACTCCGGCGTCCATTCGAACTTGCGGTAATATCCCAGTTGGTTACCGTAGTAATCTTGGAAGTATCGACCGCCAATCCACTTGCCTTCATGGTATGACCCAAGAATTCAACTTTGTTCAGCCAGAATTGGCGTTTGTTGAATTTTGCATAAAGTTGGTGCTCTCGAAGCTTCTCCAACACTAACCTCAAGTGATGCTCATGCTCCTCTTCGGACTTGGAGAAGATTAATATCTCATCAATAAATACGACGACAAACTTATCCAGGTATTCCATGAAGACATTGTTCATGAGGTACATCAAGTAAGATCGGGCATTTATCATCCCGAAAGGCATGACAGTGCACTCGTATAGACCGTTCTGGGTCACGAACGCAGTCTTCGGTATGTCTTCAGGTCAGATCTTTAGCTGGTAATATCGAGCTCGCAGGTCAAACAAGTCTTCAATCTCGTGGAAAATACCTTGGCTCCATTTAACTGGTCAAACAAGTCTTCAATCTCGGGGAGTGGGTACTTGTTCTTGATCGTGACCCCATTGAGGGAACGGTATTCGACGCAGAGTCTGATGGTCCCATTCTTCTTAGACACGAACGAAACAGGTGATCCCCAAGGTGATGCTCTTGGACGAATGAATCCTTTCCTGAGTTGCTCATCCAACTGCTTCTTCAGCTCTGCTAGCTCTTCGGAGCCCATCTTATAAGGCTTCTTATAGATAGGCCTCGATCCATGCATGAGCTCAATGATGAACTCGATGTATCGGTCGGGAGGCATCCTTGGTAGCTCATCAGGAAAAATGTCTGGGTACTCATAGACTATCGGCACTCGGTCCAACTCTTCTCCCGACAGGCTATTAACCTGCGGTACACGAGTGGATACTGGCTCAGAGACATACTTGACTTTGACCCCTTGGTCGCTTGTCATGGTAATAGCCCTATTGGCACAGTCCAAGATGCTATGGTGTTTGGCCAACCAATCCATACAGAGAATTACTTCTAGGCCTTGTGACTGAATGACGATGAGATGTGCTGAGAAGCTTATCCCATTGATAACAATCCCGACTCCTCTACACCCAAGGTTTGTCCTTAACACTGCTCCTAGGGTATGTACTGCCATTTGCCCGCTAAGAAGGGTAGGCTTCAGACCACACTTTTCCGCAAACCATTGAGTAACAAAAGAATGTGAAGCACCACAATCAAACAATATTGTTGCTGGGGCGGCGTTGACGAGGAACGTACCCAGAATGCAGTACGGGTCTTCATGTGCCTCTTCTGGGGAGATGTGATTAATGCGTACCCTATTATGATAATGTTGATTGCAGGGAGCTTGGTTCTTGCCTGGTGCTCCTTAACCTTGATTTGGCACATTGGAGTGCGGTACGTCGGGCTTCTTGTTGGGACACTCCCTGGAATAGTGCCCAGTCTGTCCACATCCGAAAGAGGTAAGTTGTGCTGGAAGGCTTGTCTTGACTCCACTATTGATCGGTGGGTTCAATGTTGGCTTGCTGTTGCTTGCTGCTAAGGCTGGTAGTTCTAGCGAAATGTTGGAGCCTTGTACTGCTGCTGCTGCTGATAACTGGGTCTTGCTGGAGCTGACTGCCATGGGTGTGGCTTCAGATTACTAGGTCCTCCACTACCCATGAGCTTGTGCTTACGGGTGTCGTCCATTGCATGCCTCTTATCTTCCAACATTAGGGCCTTATTAACCAGATCGCTGAAGGTCCGTCATTCACAAACAACCAGTTGATACTGGAGTGACTGCTGCAGCCCTTCCATAAAGCATTCCACTTTAGCGGCCTCAGTGTTGACGTCCCGTGGTGCATATCTTGACAGGAGGTTGAAGTTCTGCAAATACTCCTTGATGGATCCACTGCCTTGCCTTAATGCTTGGAATTCCCGCTTCGTAATGGTCATCATTACAGGAGGAATGCGAGCAGCACGGAATCCTTCCTTGAACATTGCCCAAGTGATGACTTGTCCTGCTCGCATGATCTGGAACCCATCCCACCAAGCTGTGGTCGTGCCTCCGAGATAGTGAGAAGCATAAATGTCATGACCGGTTTCCAAATAAAATATGTAATTGGAAATCAGCCATTCACATCCATAGTGTAGAAAATATTTCCCATTGACAAACTCAACTTGATGCAGAAAACGAGTAGTACTCAATATAATACAAGTAGAGCGAGGGTCGCTCTACAAATTATTACAACACATCCAAGTCTTAGGATAGATGGAAATATTACAGTGGTCTTAGGGTGACTCTACTGCTCGCAAAAATAAAGGGGCACGTCACATCAGAGTAATGTGACATGACGAGTACTACTAAGAGTTAAGCCTCAGAGTGAAGCTCAACAATTTATTTGAGGTGGCGGAAGCGGTGGAATAAAATAGCAACGGACTCTAGGATCGCAAGACTGACTGGGACTCCTCTAGACATCGGACTCGCTATCGAACTCCTCATCCATGAGGTCTCCTTCATCCATATATGGCCACAACAACAAGACAGTGAGTACTCCAAGAAGTATTCGAAAACAGTTTGCACAAATGATGAAATGCATGTAGTAGATTTTATTATGCATGGTTAGGGTCAAGTTATAATCACAATATAAGTGCAGAAAGTAAATAATTTAGAGGATAAATCTGGCGGTAGTCCTCCCAAGATATATCTAACAAAGATAAACAAAATAAAACACCGTCGGGTGTCTCAGCGACACCACACACAGGGCATAACATAAATGAAATAAATAATAAGCCTCGAACGGGCGTCACTGCGACACCACTGTAAGGGCATGGATAAAAAAAATCACGTGCCCCAGTCGGGCGTCTAAGCGACACCACATAAAGGGCTTATAAGAATAATAAAAACAATGCCACAGTCGGGCATCTCAGCGACACCACATAAAGGGCTTATAAGAATAAAATATTGAATATCCAGGAGGTAGAACCGTCCCAAGGATATCCAACAAATAAAATCATAAGGGTTAATCCAGAGTAATAATACATGATATGATAATGTCCCACATCATCATATGGTTGTCTAGATCTAGTATTATTAATATCACTTATACTCCAAAGGCCGACTCTAAGACCGACACTTGACTCTTCAAACAACGTCCTTGACCGGGGACACGGCTACTCGAATAGTTTTGACTCTGCAGAGTGTGTACTCCTTACCCATAGCCCACGGTTTTCAATAGTCAATATGACTAATTCTGCGTAAGCCATTCTAGAAGTGGACACTCAGAATCAACACGCACCCACTTTACCTCCGCGAAGCCCGGATTCACCCGGTCTACGCTGCCAAGATAAAACCATAAGACGGGGAGGCTCCGACCTCCACTAGCATGGGATCGACAATATTTATATCGTGCGCTCACGGGATTACCCCCCCTTCCGGTGCCAGACTAGAAACACCCATGCCCCCAGACCGGATGACTGGATTTATTCCAGGTCCTTGGATACCTTCATACCGGCCCCTCTACTTGGTGTGTGACTGATAATAGGTCTACAACTGACTATACCGAACTCATTATCCAGGGAACTGTGGTAGCACGATAATAAGTATGACACGACAAGACTCGATCTAGGTCGATACTGGAGTTTTCCAAATTTATATCAGCACAAGGTCATAACCTATCACGTTTCGCGTGACTAGGCTATTCCACAGCCTTTTCATAGCTACCACTTGCCATTGTCATATTTTTATTATGGTTGAATATGTATAGCAGGTATGAAATATGCAAGGTGGTGAATAATACATATGAGCTAAGTTAGCAAACAACACATCAAAAGTAACAAACATGCTTGCCTGGTTCCACGTAGTCGGGATCAAGCTCGGTGCAGTTGACGTGTGGTATTTCGGTGTCGGAATCTACGGTATAGGTCAAACAAGATTATTAGTGGTACTGCCTAACTACTGGTCTTCAAATATTATTAGGAAAATCTTAATATAAGCTAGGCATTATGAGGAACAATTTGCAAAAAGAATCACTGAAAAATAAGTTCTAGATCAAAAGTTATAGCCAAAACATTATCAGGCACTATTATGTAATTAGCTTTAATAGAAACATGGGCTAGACTGAGATTTATTCAAAACGCCCGAAGCGAAAGATGTTTCCTCGACAGGAAAATGGCAACTGGCCGAATACGTTTCCAAAGAAATGCTTCGGAGGGAGAGAGAGAAACTGATAGAGGGGGTCCCCCTGTCAGGTTCGAATGCTCCACCGGCGCGAGAGGCTTCTGGCGATCACCCGTGATGCTAGGAGGGAGGGGAGAGCCAGATGGGGTGCGGGTGCACTCACCGATGACTCGCCTGACTGTTGGAGAGGGATTGGACAGTGGGGGAGGCCTCACGTCGACGACAGTAGATCTCCGGCTGCAGCAACTCCGATGACGCGAGGAGATCGATGACAGAGAACTTGTGCAACGAAAATGAGCATGGGGTAAGCAGGGGAGGGGCTCCTGGATGCAAACGAAGGCCTCAGGGGTCCTACCTCTACTTACACTACAATGGAATGGTCGGATCCCAAATCGGATCGGGGCGGACGGAGCTGGGAAAGAAGGCCCCTCGAGGACCCCTTCCTAGATCGGCTGGTTCCTAGATGTGTAGATGGAGAATGGGGAAGAGCTGGGCGAGGTCAGAAGCACTGGAGGGGAGCTCTATTTGTAAGTGCCGCGAGACGAGCTACGACATTAACTCCGGCGAGCGATTCTAGCGATGCAGGAGCTTGGGCAGGAGGTTAGGTGGCTAGGATTGCACCTAATCACTACTGGGGCTCCATTTTTACAAGAGGGAGGTTGGTCATCGACCGTGCGAACGCAGCGACGACGTGGCCATTGCTATGCACTACAGTTGCAGAACCCATGCTCTGAGCTACACGGTGTGTGGCGACGGTCTGTGCGGAGCACAACGTCGAGGGGGGGCACGCGGCGGTAGCAGGAGCAAAGGGCGGTAGCGGGCTGAGCGGGATCAAAGCAGGGAGCTGTTGTGCCTACTGCAGAGCCATTGCCAGGGCTTTGGCTAGCTCTATCGGTGACCTACCGACAAGAGGAAGAGGCCAAGCCTCCGGCGACACTGAGGATAGGATCGAGGCACAGGAGAAACGGCTAAATCGCTGCAAGTGGCGAGATTGATAAAGGGGGGAAGGTTGCGCTATGTCGGAAGTTTGATGTGAATTAAATTTAGACAACTTCAGTCTGGTGTAGATGAGGTGCTCGATAGAAAAAAACCCTCGCTAGAAAAAGAATTTGATGCTCAATTTTGGAGGGGAGCACTCTCATTGGAAGAAAATATGCTGCAAAAAAATCAGAATTTTTGGTGGAGTTTAAGGCAGGTTTGAATTAAAAATAAGTTTCTGGGGTCATACTTCAGTCAAACCAAATTTGAAATTTTCAAACTTGAGGACCCAAAGTTTTTTGTTGGAAAAGGAAGAGGATACAAAGGACTATAAACTGGCAAGGTTTGGGATCAATATTCCAAAGGAAAATGGAGGTTCCTTTGAAAAAAAATTGAAGCTCAAACTGAGTACAGAAATTCCCATTTTAGTAATAAAAATATTTGGGGTGATCCATCCCTTCTAAATCTTTGGAAAAACATTCAAAAACAAGCTTAGGGCTAGGAGAGGAGTACAAATATTTAAAAATAGAATGATGATTAATTCCCTTTGAAGAATTAATAAATAAGCTTATGGAGAAATCCAAATCAAAAATAAAAGGAATCCAATTCAAGAGTAAAAGAAATATTCTTTTAACCATTTCATTTATGAGAAAGGCGAATAGGATATTTCTGAATTTGTTTGGTGGAGAAGAAGCTCAAATTTATTCTCTCATGGAGATTAGCAAGAAAGCTTCAAAGTTATTGTCAAGTAAAAAATTAAAAATGGTTCAGTCGTCTCCGTGATCATTTCAAGGACTTCCTCACGATCATCATTGCATTTGACTAGCGCGAGGAGGTCTTCGATAGTACGGATCCATTCATCGGCATCCAATGGTTCAGTCGTCTCCCTGACTATGGGTGGCGTAGTCCGCATAAACTCGGATAGAGTAGTGCGACCGTTGCCATTCCCGTTCTGCGGTTGGTTGTTCGCCAAGGCTTGGGCCAGCTGCTGGATAGCAGCATTACTAGCTTGACGTTTCCCGTGGAGAGCTTGAAGGAACTGAGCCATAGTCAAGCTTTCGGGAGGAGGCGGTAGCGGTCGAATATCGTATTGCTGCTGCTCGTGGTGATCTCCAGCTTGAGCGTCCCCTCCGGTTCCTTGCTGCTGACCTGAAGAGGCAGAGTCAGGGTTGCGGAAGGTGCTGGTGCGAGTTGAAATCACCATCCTGTCACGGGAGTAGACTGTTTAATATGCCGAACTGCCCGGAATCATAAGAGATGATGCTCTATTAAGGTGGTTTGGTGTCGTGCTAGTGTGAGATTTTGAAGACAAAGATTTTTGAAAAAAGCTAATGCATTAGATTAAAACAAGTGATGTAGTCGCTTACAAGCTGCCTCAGGCAAAAATGCGGCTTGTATCAAACATGCTTACACAACACTCATGGTTCGCATGAACCGATACATGAACTCACTATGCTTGGGGAGACTCCTAATTGCCTAAGCCGTAATCCTAAGTGGCGGACTGCTCGGTCTCATAGGTGGGTTACGCAGGGTCTTCATCTTCATCTTCATCGGTGCTTTCCTCCTTCAGAGGAGTAGGAGAAGGAAGTGGTCCATCACGTCCTCTCTTAGTTGACGAGGCAGTGAGGAGCTCAGTGTACTCTTCCGCGGTCAGGCGGCGACTCTGAATAGGAGTGGCCTGAAGCGGTGGTACTCCTCCTTGGAAGGCAATGGCTGATCGCCCTCCGGGTACTCCTTCCTTCTTAACCTTGCGGGTTTTAATCTTCTCCAGGTGAAGTAGGTCCTTGACTTGATGCAGTTCTTGGAGAATCTTCGTTGACTCCTTGGTCAAAAGGTGCATCCAAGTGTCGGAGGAGAGACTGAAGTCGGTCCGAAACCTTAGTGGCGTCCCGTCATTTGCAGATGGGTTGAGTGTCCAACTCCCATCTATTCCATCCTTAATAAAAGGTAGGTGACGAGTAGCTGGCTCGCTAGCCATCTCGGGAAGGATATCGCGGAGATGCACGAGCGCCTCTCGTGCGGCTGTCTCCACTGCCAACATCAGGTCTTCCATCTATAGTCCTTCAAAGAACCAACTAGTGGGGGAGTCATTATCCTTCACTATCACGTCCACGTGATATTCCTTGGTGTCGGCGTTGACCCAGTGCTTGTTGTAGAGGAAGATGGGCATGCGGCGTACTTCACATTTCTCGATGCTATCTCCCAAAAGTAGGGGAAAGCCCGTCGCTGGAGGCATCTCAGGTACGGCGGCCATTTACAAGATGTAGGGGAGAGGGTTAGAAAGTTTTAGTGGGTGCAGAAAATCTTAGGGATAAAGGGTAGGTGCACTAATCGTCTAGGCTATCGTCCATGCTACCTAAGGCTTCCTATAGTCAGGATGGCTTTGATACCAGCTCTGTGGGGACCCGGACTTACGAGTCGAGATCCCAGAATGAACGTGCTTAGTGATCCCAGAGATGAATGCTCACCGAACACACATATACTAGAGTCTTACATCCAAGTACCGAATTATTACATCATGTGACCGAATGGTCAAGTTCACAAGGTAGGGCCTATAGGCCAAATCACATGGATAGAACTAGTAGCGGAAATCTTAGGGCTAAGCGGGTGCCCATGCCATCGGCCTACACCAACAATCATTCTGACTGGGAAGTGTCCTAGTTCGCAGGGCCGTCTCCGAAGACGTACTCTTCTCCAAACTCCGGTCCTTCCATGTCTGGTCAATAATATAACAAGTGGCAAGAGAATGAGTACTTTTGAAGGATAACAGTCCATGATATGAACAATGCAAGTGAAGGATAACAAGTAATATGCATCTTTGGTGGATAACATCTTGATTGTAAGTAAACATGATCATTGATGTGCAACATAATTTAAATGTTACTTTGAAGAATATGTTATAGATATCAACATATCTATCAAGGGCTGAATACTCCGGGTTCGACCTATATGCCAATCACCTAACTTGGTCATATCAACTGTTTCATAGAACACCATTTAACACATGCTGACACACTTGGTTTATTCGGAAACGACTAGGCGTAGTTTAAGCAGCACCACCCAAGTTTCCTTGAACGTGGACACGACTATTCGAATAGTTTTACACTTTGCAGAGGTAGCACGCTAGACCCACGAGATCCAGGAAACTTCCGTGTCATCCACGACACGCGGTATATAACATACCCGAGGTAAGTACCCGATCAATGCCTTTCCCCTGACGATACTAGACAAAGAGGTCCACTCGATTGGTACCCAGCCCAAATGTTGTACGTTTTACGAGCACCGACTCTGGATAGTACCATCCATGCGGGGAGCAATGGTGTGCCTGGAACACGTAAAAACGGCATAGTCGCCCTACCTGGCATGACCCCATCATGAGATTGACCACACATCACTCCCGCCACTAGTAATTGGGCTCTTTGCTAGCACCGACCAGAGTAATCAACAAAGCCCCATCCCATAAAGGGGTAACGTGGTCGTACATGTAAGGTTGGGACGGTCGACACATCATAAATCTATTCCCATTTCCGAAACCATACTCACACAAATACTCGGTGCACCACTTCACCAAAAGTGGCCATCTAACTCATCATCACCCTCGGGCATTAGTGGCACCCGACGGGGTTTTTATAAACCTTTAATTTTTATACCGACATCATGCTCATGCTACTATGCTTAGCTCTACTTGTTAGCATGATATTAGCGTGACCCACATAGGTGGTAGGATCATGCTCAGAATGCAAGTGCTCTAGAGGAGCCATCGGTGACATCACTTCGATGATTTACCGATACTTATGATCACATGCAACGGAATGTTTTCTCTACTAGCATCCAATATAACATATGTTCAAAACATGGTCAAAGGGCTTCTTGCCTTGGTCAGCTAAGTATCTGGGGTCTTCGAGGTCTTCAAGTACAACTCCTTCATCACACGGGTTTCCTATCGTCGTAAAAACTAAAAGCAATAAGTTTAAAAATGTTGTTTAATTCTGATAAATCCATATTATTATTTTAACAATATTTGTCTCTGTTTTAGTGAAAGAATGTTTTTAAAATCAATTTAACTGAAGCAAAGCTATTCCAAATTAACCTTTTTTATTATTATAAAACAGAATAGTTGTTGCAAATATTCATCCAATGGTTCTGTTAAATACTACACATTTTTAGAAAAATAACAGTGGAAGAATCATATTATTTCACTTGTTAAATCTTTTTACAAAAATAATTTAAAATGAAGTTTTAAATAAAAATAAAAAGGGCTACATCCCCTGGCCTAGCTCGGCCTGGGACTGGGCCGACCCACTGGCCAGCCAACTAGCCTGCCTAGGCACGCGCGCCTTCACGTTTGAACCTGATGCGCGGGCCCCTGCGGTCAGTTCTTGTGGGGACCGAGGGAGAGAGAGATGGGCCACCAACAGGTGGGGTACACCTGTCGGGGTCATCTCCTACCTCTGGCCAGAGAGGAGAAGGAGCACGCCGGTGTGGCTACCGACGTCCTCGGGCCTTAACGATGACAAGAATGGGTCCGGCTCGTCGTCGCCTACCTGCTGGTGGTCGAGTCGACGGCGGATGCGGCTTTGGTTCACCGGCGAAGAGGCAGCCGTGGTGGAGGGGTTTCGGGTGAAGGTGGAGGTGGAAGCTACGGGCACAGAATCGCTCGGGGAAGAGGGGGGAAACCTTCCTGGTGTCACGGGGAGTTCTCTGGTGGACAGAGGGACACAAGAGCCAACGTGTAGCCGGAGATCGACCGGAGCTCCGAGGCGGAGGTGCCTTGGTCGATCTCGAGCACCGGGGTTGTGCTTGCTCAATGGGGTGGCTAGGGAGGTGATTGAGGTCTTGGCGAGGTGGAGTGAGGGGTTCTGCAGTGAGTGGAGGGGCTATTTATAGGCCCGCGACGGTGAGCCGAATCGGGAGCGCTGGTGATCCACCGTGGCGCGCATGGGGGTGCAGACAGAGGGTGGGCTCGAAACGTCTCACGGCGTGGTTTTGGAACTCCAGGACTCACTTCGACAAAGAGGGAGAGAGGAGAGGCAAGCTATCGTGGCCGCACTCCTCTGGCGCGTTTGGTGCACGCGGGCATGCGTCGCACCAGTTCTTAGCACGGGAAAGGAGGGGGCCCGAGGGCTATCTGATGCAGAGGCGTTGTCGGGGGAGAGGAGAGACACCGCGGGGAGGCTGGAACTGGCCGAGGGAGTCGCCCCACCTCGGTTGCTCTTTGTAGCATGCCCAGAGCGCAGCTTTGGCATGCCACGGCATGCTGGCACGCTCTGGGGTGCCTTGCACATGTCTAGCGTGTCCTGGGCACTGGCTTGGAGATGCCTAGCCGTTGGAGTCCCGTGGGAGCCTCGGCTGGTCAAAGAGAGACAAGGAAACAGGTGTTGTCAGCCTTGGGCTGAAGCTTAAATTGGAGATTTTGGTTTATCTAATCTGAACCAGAGAGGATCCACTTGACTGGAGTTAGGCATTGATGTCAGCCACCTAATCTATGAGTTTGGGAGAAAGGGATTGGGTTTAGCTAAGGTTAGGAGGCGTTTACCCAACTGTCAGAAGGTGCTTCACAGTGGTTTGGGGTGGTTGCACCCCACCACTGGCTATGCAAGTTAACAGGATTGGGTTTGGTGCTAAAACAAAGGAGTTTCACCAAGTTTGAGCTCCATTGGACAAGTTTAGCTTTGTAAACTTGAAACATCACCAAATGACTAGATTTGTTCCTTCCAAAGAGAGTGTGGGCAAATCAAGTCCCAAAAATTCCATTTTTGGCATGGAGTCCTCATTTGAGGTATTAGGAATTCCTGTAAAGTTTCATCTCCATTGGATAAACTTTTCTATGTAGAGTTTCTCTGACTTCATACTCGACAAAAGGGGTTCCACAATTATTTGGTGACCTTAACTACCTTGCATCAAGGTGAATTTTTATATGGGCACCAAATATGGCTTAGGAATACCACTAGAATTATATAGGGATTTATTGAGAATATTTCCTTTGGAAATATTTCAAAAGGTTAAAACAGGAAGAAAGGGTTTTCACGGTTTTACTCAAATGATAATAACATAAATAGGGTTTGAAAATCTTATGTATGTCAAATATATGTCCGTCTGAGTACCTTGAAATTTTCTCAGATTTTCTCAAGGCAGAAAAGTATTTTTACATATAGGAATATCATTTCTGGCCTCAGAAAGGGACATACAATTAAAATAGGAAAATAATTCATAAAATAATTATTTAATGGTTTTTGTGAACTAAAATGGTGCTAGAACCATATCACCAACTTTGGGTAAGAGCACGCCTTGCCATCAAGGACTTGTAGTGCAACCCAAAGCAGGGTTTTGAATTATCCAAAAATAAGATAAAGGATTTTGAAAATAATTAGGTTATGAGAAATGTGGTTTTTGATATCACACACTCAAGCATTCAAGCATACAATGGCAATCATGCCACTCACAACATTAGTTTTGAAAAAGTTTTAATAAACTCAGATTTTTCAATTATTGAAAAAGTGATAGTGAAAACAGGGTGTGACAATACTGCCCCTCGTTCCCTTCATTTTTCCCTCGATTTTGTTGAATCTAGGGTTAGGGGCATGTATGTTCGTTCTTTGTATCATGGCACCATATCTTCATTCTAGGAGGGTTGGGGAGTTCTTGTATGGTAGGTCTTTCGTAAGTAGGGTCACACATGTGAGTTTGGGTCTCCGGTAGTACCGGATCTGCCAGTTTCATGGTCAGATATGGCACTTAGTGGCCCATGCGGTACTACCACTCCTCCTGGAGCGGTACTACCACTGTGGAGCGGTGACAGCGGTAGTAAAATTTTACTACCGCTCGAGCACTGGTACAACCGCTGTCCGAGCAGTAGTAAAAGTTTACTACCACCCGAGTAGCGGTACTACCGCCGTTCCCTGAGCACGCATGTTTTGCTCTTCCAGCTCTCTTTTATCTGGGATTTTTTGGTTCATTTTGATCTTTGCCTTGACCTTCTCTTTGTCGTTTTATTGTGTTCGTGTGCGTATCATAGGTGCTGGCTCCAGGCGCTCTAACCCACCTCGGGATGCCAGTTCCAAGAGACCTCGCTCTTCAGATATACCCGAGGGTTCTCAAGCTCCAAATCGCAATTTCAAGAAGCCATCTCACAAGAACAAGAATAGTGTTGATTGGGATACTATGACACTACACTTCATGCTTCCACTCGGGATGAGGCTGCGGCTGAGGAGGAGGCAGTTCCACAGTCATATGTGCCTTCCTCTCTCGAGCCATCTTGGGCTAAGAAGCTTACAGACTGCATGAAGTCCTTGTTTTGCATGCAGGCGAAGGAGCAGTACACGACGCATGTTGCTCAGAAGGAGAGCCGTCAGAACGACAAACTGATTAAGAGGAAGCTCAATGTGCACATCTCTAGCGAGTCTGAGCAAGACATCACTCCTGAGGCCGCGTGGATGCAAAAGAACAATCTACAGTGGGCTCCTTTTGACAAGGACTTTTAGGACGAGGCCGAAGACAAGACAGATGAGGAGTATATTCAGGAGTCTGATGGACGATTCCTCTCTAGTTCGAGCTACCACCTGTGTTGTAGGTGTCCTCTCTCCCTTTTTGGTGTCCCGGTGTCAAAGGAGTGTAGGATTTGCGAGTTTCCTCGTTTTCGTTGTTGCTTTATTTGTTGAACTTTAGTTGCTTTGTTGGTTGTCTTTGCTTTGTGTGTGAGACTATCAGACGTCGTACTTTATCATATGGTGTCAGACATATGGCATCTCTTCTCTATCTTAATTATCTCATTATGATCCAGTCTATTAGTAGCTTGTGTATCTTATTATCTTGTGCCCATATCTTCTTGCTTCCATGCCTAATGTTTATTCTATTTGTTGCAAGGATTACATCGTCTATAAAATCTAGGGGGAGTGCTTTTCTTTGGTTGTGTGCTGGGCAGTCCATATCGCCTTTTCTAAAGTATGCACACATCCAGGGCGAGCCTGTCTCTAGTTTGTAGATTTTGGGTTTGCATATGATTTCACTATATCCTTTTTGTGGAAATCCTTTATTGTCATCAATCCACCACAAAAGGGGGAGATTCTTAGGGCATATTTCTCCCTTAGTGGTTTTAGTGATTGATGACAATGACTGTGCAAACTAATCGTGTGCATTGAGCATATCAAATAATTCATGACTAGGCACAAGACGATTTGATGCCCGTGGGAGTCTTTTGAAGACTGTTTCTTTCTACGTTTCTCTTTGGTGGATTTGAGTCGTAGGAAAGCCGTACTATGAAGAGGGGCTCCGGGTCGGAAAGGTTTGGGTGGAATCATCACGCATACATTTCTATTTGCACCACCTTTCCCTTGCTACAAATGCAGATCCAACCTTGTATTCCTTGTATGTGCAAAAGGGCCAGCGGGAGTACCGTTGGCACAGCGGTAGTACCACCCTCAGGGTGGTGGTAGTTTTTTACTACCTCTCTGTGGGTAGTAGTACCGCTCCTAGAGCGGTAGTAGTTTTTTACTACCACTCCGTCGGACTTTTTGCGCATCCATTTGCCTCCACAGTTGTAGTCACGGTAGTATTTTCTTACTACCGTGGTTGGTGAGCTACCCGGCGCTAGTACCGCTCTTAGGAGCGGTAGTACCACTCGTAGGAGAGGTAGTACTGCTTATAGCAGCGGTAGTACCGCTTGGCTAGTGCAGTTGGTGGATGGGTAACGGTTGGATTGTACCCTCCCACTATATAAATGTTTCTTCTTCCCTGAGAATGTTTCCTCTTAACTCCCCAAGCGCTATTGTTGCTCCAAGGCTCATTCTTTCCCGATCTCTCTCCGTAGCCAATCAAACTTGTTGATTTCCTAGGGATTGGTTGAGAAGGCCTTGATCTACACATCCACCAAGAGATATTTGATTCCCCCCACTAATCCCTTGCGGATCCTGTTACTCTTGGGTGTTTTTGCACCCTAGACGGTTGAGGTCACCTCGGAGTCACATTCTATTGTGGTGAAGCTTCGCGGTCTTGTTAGGAGTGTCGGGTTTCGGGTTCCGCAAAACCCTAAATATTCAAACTTAGGGGCATGTACAAAGATCTCTCGTGGGCTCGCCTCACCTAGCTCTCTACTCGACGGTGATGGAAAAGAACTCACTGATGGTGAGGAAGACTCAGAACACGACATTTTACCCATGTCCGGGCCGTTGGGAAGCGTAATACCCTTCTCCTGCTTTGGTGGACTGCCTCTCGTGGAGGTTGGTGTCTGAACTAGTACAATGCTCGAGGGCTTCTGGAGGCCGGTTCAGACCTGTGTCATTTCGGTGGGCGAATGAGTGAACCGAGATCGGATCGACATTCTACAAAGTAACCTACTCTCTATATATACTGGCGGCCCCGGTTCCCTTCCATTATCGTTTTGGTGGGAAGGGATCCCACAATGGCCAATTTTGAAGGGAACAGGGGAATATGCTCTCCTTTCAAAGGTGGTATTGTCGGAATTATGCCCTAGAGGCAATAATAAATATAGTTATTATTATAATTCCTGTATCAAGACAATCGTCTATTATCCATGCTATAATTGTATTGAATGAAGACTCATTTACATGTGTCGATACATAGACAAAACACTGTCCCTAGCAAGCCTCTAGTTGGCTAGCCAGTTGATCGAAGATAGTTAGTGTCTTCTGATTATGAACAAGGTGTTGTTGCTTGATAACTGGATCACGTCATTAGGAGAATCACGTGATGGACTAGACCCAAACTAATAGACGTAGCATGTTGATTGTGTCATTTTGTTGCTACTGTTTTCTGCGTGTCAAGTATTTGTTCCAATGACCATGAGATCATATAACTCACTAACACCGGAGGAATATTTTGTGTGTATCAAACGTCGCAACGTAACTGGGTGACTATAAAGATGCTCTACAGGTATCTCCGAAGGTGTTCGTTGAGTTAGTATGGATCAAGACTGGGATTTGTCACTCCGTGTGACGGAGAGGTATCTCGGGGCCCACTCGGTAATACAACATCACACACAAGCCTTGCAAGCAATGTGACTTAGTGTAAGTTGCAGGGTCTTGTATTACGGAACGAGTAAGGAGACTTGCCGGTAAACGAGATTGAAATAGGTATGTGGATACTGACGATCGAATCTCGGGCAAGTAACATACCGAAGGACAAAGGGAATGACATACGGGATTATATGAATCCTTGGCACTGAGGTTCAAACGATAAGATCTTCGTAGAATATGTAGGATCCAATATGGGCATCCAGGTCCCGCTATTGGATATTGACCGAGGAGTCTCTCGGGTCATGTCTACATAGTTCTCGAACCCGAAGGGTCTGCACACTTAAGGTTCGACGTTGTTTTATGCGTATTTGAGTTATATGGTTGGTTACCGAATGTTGTTCGGAGTCCCGGATGAGATCACGGACGTCACGAGGGTTTCCGGAATGGTCCGGAAACGAAGATTGATATATAGGATGACCTCATTTGATTACCGGAAGGTTTTCGGAGTTACCGGGAATGTACCGGGAATGAAGAATGGGTCCCGGGAGTTCACCGGGGGGGGCAACCCACCCCGGGGAAGCCCATAGGCCTTGAGGGTGGCGCACCAGCCCTTAGTGGGCTGGTGGGACAGCCCAAAAGGGCCCTATGCGCATTGGAAGAAAAATCAAAGAGAAAAGGAAAAAAAAAGGAGGAGGTGGGAAAGGGAAGAAGGACTCCACCTTCCAAACCAAGTAGGACTCGGTTTGGGAAGGGGAGACCTTCCCCCTTGGTTCGGCCGACCCCCTTGGGGCTCCCTGAGCCCCAAGGCAAGGCTCCCCCTCTCCCACCTATATATACGGAGGTTTTAGGGCTGATTTGAGACGACTTTTCCACGGCAGCCCGACCACATACCTCCACAGTTTTTCCTCTAGATTGCGTTTCTGCGGAGCTCGGGCGGAGCCCTGCTGAGACAAGATCATCACCAACCTCCGGAGCGCTATCATGCTGCCGGAGAAGCCTTCTACCTCTCCGTCTCTCTTGCTGGATCAAGAAGCCGAGATCATCGTCGAGCTGTACGTGTGCTGAACCCGGAGGTGCCGTCCGTTCGGCACTAGATAGTGGGACTGATCGCGGGACGGTTCACGGGGCGGATCGAGGGACGTGAGGGCGTTCCACTACATCAACCGCGTTCACTAACGCTTCTGCTGTACGGTCTACAAGGGTACGTAGATCACTCATCCCCTCTCATTTATGGACATCACCATGATAGGTCTTCGTGCGCGTAGGAAATTTTTTGTTTCCCATGCGACATTCCCCAACAGGTATTCACGTGGAAAGTGGCTGCCAGCGCTGCAGGGATGGGTTCAGGGGTGACGTCTACGCTACTGGCGGGTGTCGACGGCCTTGTTGCACCAGAATGGAAACCTTTGGGAGATGCCCTCGGAACCCACGTACTTCCGTGCCCCCTTTGCACTAAAGGGGAAACTGCGTTGCCCTGCTGTCCGCTGCTCGCGTGTCCTTCCGATGCGTCATCCTTGACTCCTGAGGCTGGGCCTCGCCTCGGAATATCCGCCGCTCCGGAGGGGTCCTCAGAAGGCCCCCTGCCGGTCTTGATGTTCAGCCTTCTTGCGAGGCTTGGCCCCTCGTGAGGGCCTTTTCTTGGGTGGTGTCGGGCCCGTCGGTTTGCTTGATGAAGTGGGCCACCCTGGGCCGCACATAGGCAGGTCTTGCTACCCCCATTCCCAATATGACACAGTAGCCCCCAGGCCCGAGGCGTGCTTGGGTTGGCTTCTAGGCGAAGTTCTGCGAGCGGCTCGAAGCGCCGCGGACCCTAATTGCGTGCGGGCCAGGCCCTATAAACGACGAACTAAGAGCTCGTCATCGCATCTTATTCATGCCACAACAGCCTCAGCAGGGCTCGCCGAACTACTTGTCCTGCATGTACGAGCCAGCTTTGTCTCCCGCCGGTTTCACCGTTAGTTGTCCCTCCTGTGCGATTCCGGCTCCCTCCGCTGAGCCCCCGCGCGCTGCATAATTTCTTCCCCTCATTCTCCCCGTCATGCCTCCGAAAGGGCGAAAGGTGGAGGCTCGCTGGGCCTGACCATCTCGATGGCGCCTCCGCCCGCGTTGGGCCGGTCGACGGTGGTGAATATTGAGGAGTTGGAGAAGATTCGACTGGTAGTTGCAGCTGGCTCCAATGAGTGGGGGGCACCCAGATGTGGCCAGGTTCGTGGCCTCGGGGCAAGATGGCAACCCTCGCGGTTCCCCTTCATATCCATGCTCTTCTTTCTAGTGTGTTGCTACCGTTCTCGAGCTTTCTCATCACAGTGCTTTCGCATTACCAGATCCACGGGCTCCATCTTGACCCCAGTTCTTTGGTTCTCCTCTTGGCCTTCGCATTCTTGTGCGAGGCCTTTGTTCGCGTTACCCCTTCCGTGGCATTGCTTCACCACTTCTTCTCCCTCGAGTTATTCTCCGAGGAGCAGTGCTCCGGGTGCGCGTCCTTGAAAATGGCCGGCGCATCGGTCCCGGGGGCCCTTGACGCTGAGCTCCACCCCAAAGCAGAGGGGTTCCGATGGTAGTGGGTGCAGGCCAAAACTACAGAGGCCGGAGTCCTATTCCAGCCCCCGCTCACCCCCGCAATGCCTAATCAGGAGTGGAGCCGCGAGGAGCTTAATGACCCTCGCCTCATGCTGGTCCTGACCCCGCTGGGAAAGCTGAAGCGGACGGGGTGACGATGGCCATGCTGGCGCGGGAGTTTATCTGTCGACGGATTGCTCCTCTACAGCGCCACTCCCGTCCGATGTGGGCCTACGCTGGAACTCGTGACCCAATGAGGATCCATGTCCTGCCTCTCTCCCCTATTGTCTTGTGTGAATTGGTCCATCGGCTGACCGGTGACGATCCTGATGAGCATCCCTAGACTGGCGTCCCATTGTACAAATTCAAGGCCCCGGAAGCTCTTGTCGCGGAGATGCCGCTCTTCGACCAGTGGGGGTTCCTCCCTGCGGAAGACGCACGACCCCAGGGGGACTCTAGCCTTGGGGTCCAGGCTCACGAAATCTCTAGTCGTGCCACCCTTCTCGCTGCCGGGATGGGCGGTGTATTTCCGCCCGTTCCCCCGGGTCTTGCTCTGGGTCGAGCCGGGGTTGGTGGTGACGACCGGTCGACTGTGGAAGCTCCCGCCCCCATCTTCAAGCTTCAGCCGGGGCCCACTGGGTCTCCACGCCCAGCCACCGGCGTTGGCCGGAAGAGGTGGTCGCCTGAGGGCAGCCGCTCCTCGACGCGGTGGCCTCCGGCGAGGAAGATGTGGGTCGCCGTAGACGAGTAAGCGCCCGCACCCTCCTTTATTTTTTGTTTTTGCGCCTCCCTTCTCAGCCTTTGTTCTACAGGCTCCCTACCGGCGGCACGGAAGACGTGTTAGTGCTGCCCGCCCGTGGGATCGCCGATTGTCTAGTGGTTCCTTCCCTCGCGCCCAGCGTGGTCCAACCGCCTGTGTCCCTCGCGCATGGTCCCACCACGGTCATCCTCACCCGCGGCCTCCAGTTTCCTAGGAGAGTGCCATTCCCCTCGTCTGTGACTCCTCCGAGGGTCATGCTGCGCGTCCCTTCAGGTTCCCTTGTGCTTGGCGATGTAGGGCCTCAGAGGGCGCTTCTTTACAATGAATCGCCTACAGGAAAGCCCCTGCCCCCGATCATAGATTTGGGCTAAGAGACTCCTCGCGTGCTTCTCCTGCTCGCCGTGTAGACAGCAAGAGCTCTCGCTGGCCACTGAATCTGTTGAGGATTTGCATGCCACACCGTGGGGCTTGCTCCGCACCATGGCAGACGCGTTTCAGCGTCTAGGAACGGGGCTTGCCAGCACTGAAGTCCGCCTGGAGGATGAGCGCCGGCAGCTTGCATCGGGGTGGCGCCAGCTTGAAGTTGCCGTGAACCTCTATCGGCTGCAGCGTGAGCGCGCCCGCGTGGAGGCGGAGAGGTCTCTTGCTTCTGGAATGGAAGCTCGCGAACGTGCTCTCTATGAGGCTCAAGAGGCTGATTGTTGGCGCAGGGTCTCCGAGGGTCGCCACACGGAGCTTTGCGCCGTCAACGCTTATTTTGAAGAACAGGCTCGGCTGAGGGCCGCCCAAGGGGGTGCATCCACTGAGTTCTTCCCTGCCGGCATGGGCTTTCGAGCGTCCGCCGACTCGCTGGCGCTGGTAGAGGTGGAGCAGAGCCTGGAGCGCGAGAGTCTGAAGGAGTGCTAGGTGTCGCTTGCCGAGGAATCCCTTGCCTCTCGTGAGGCGAAGCTTCAGGAGGAGATAGATAGGGGGTGGCTGAGGCTCAACGTTCCCTTCTTCTTGACTATCGTGCAAAGTTGAGGCTCTAGGAGTCCCTCTTCTGCGAGCGCCGTGACCACTTGAATAGTGAGGTCAATGCCCCCCCAGAAAAGGTTGGATCATGAAATGAAACGTCGATAGGCTGCGCTGGAAGGCCACACTACTGCCGAAGGTAAACTGTCTCTTCTTCACAAACAGGCGAAAGGCGCGGCTTCCCTGGTTAGAGAAACCTCAGGCGAGACAATCCATGCTCGCAGCCTCCAACTTGAACGCTCCCGGATGTTCTAATCCCTCGAGGGGAGAGCCTCCCGGGCTTTGAGTGACATATGCGGCTAGGGTGTCTCAAGCCCCCTGGTCCCCATGAAGGTGGGTACCTGTGCTTTTTCCTCCATATCATGGAGCGTCTTGAGGCGGGTGATGTGAAGACCCACGCGCTTGCATAGGAGAAGAGTCGTGACCTCTTGGGCCAAGGGGCCTCGAACGTCTTGAGCCACCTCCTTCGCCTCGACCCAGACTTTGACTTTGCCGCCGTGCTGTATCCAGTGCTAGAGATGGTCCGAACCGCCATGGCCGAATGGGTCGAAGTCCATGTGGAAGACCTGGTGACAAGGCTCGCCCCTGAAGGCTCTGGCGCGAGCTCTAGCGACGATGTGTCCTCCTGATCCACCGCCTTGTCCCCCTTATATGGTTATGTATAAGGTTTAATATCAACTTTGATGTAGTTGGAGGATACCTCTCATCGCGTCCTTTGAGGACGAGGTGTGTGCGATTTTTTCTCCTGGCCACGGCCGCTGCCAGCACCGTGTTGTCGCTACGTTGACCGCCTAACCGGTGAGCATGGCTCTGTTTGTGACGATTCCTCCCTACTTCTGGGCCGGTTTGCGGACCCTTTCGGCACTCTACGTCTGTAGCTCCCGGTCCTGCAAATTGCCCTGCCACCGTGAGGTGCAACCCGTTACCAAGGTCGTTCCACGCGGGGCAAAGCCCTGACGCTGTGGGTGCCCGCGTGTGCCGCACCTGGTTGGTCGAGTGGCCTTTGAGGTATGTTGCCCAGGAGTCCCCTTTGACACTCAAACCGCTCTACGTCGACAGGTCCCAGTCCTGCAGATATTCCCACCACCATTAGGTACGACCACAATGAGCGCTTCTAAGGGGCGGGGCCCCGCCTCCCCTGATACCGTTCGGAATTCTAGGACGGCATCAAAGGGGGAAGTGGTTTTATGACCGGTAAGGCTCTTGAGGCACGCCCCAGGAGTCCCCTTTGGCGCCCGAGCGATTCCCTATTCCGCGCCTCTCGTGGTTGCCTCGAGAGGCCCGACGGTCTCCCGAGGTTTCCGTAAAACGGCAATCAAAACAAAGGGAGAAAGATAACTCAAGTTCGGTAAACGAGAGAATGATAGACAAGAAATCCCTGCCCTAATTTTCTTTTCAGAACATTAAGGAAAGAGATACTCTAGCCTTCGATAGCTCAAAATACAAAAGGGGAGACCCTTGAGGGTCACAACTTGAAGCGCAAGAAAGGAAGGAGAAAATGTCGCGTCCGGCACCTAAGTTATTCTCCGCTTCCGTCTCCCCCCACCGTGGAGTATAGGGCTTCCACTAGGCGTGAGATGGACCCCCTCCGCGTCCTCGGTGGGCCCTGGGCGTATACAGCCTTGACTCGTTATTACCTGAGAGTGTCACGATGGAGGTGTATCTGGGAGGTTGCAAGGACGCTTTGGCCTCGCGAGTGTCCCTACCCCCGAGGCATAGGCACCTGATTTTGGAAGTCATTGCTGGACTGGGTTGCTTACCTCCGTATCCTCCCCAGCGCGGAGCATAGGGCTTCCATTAGGCGTCCTCGGGGGGGGGGGGGGGCTGGGCGTATACAGCCTTGACTCATTATTACGTGAGAGTGTCACGGGATGAAGTAGGTTCTAGAAGGATTGAAGGACGACGCAGAGGTGCTACGGGTTAATCCAGGTCCCGGGACGCTTCGGGAGCCCCATGCCTCACAGGCGCGTGCCCCGCTCGTGGTCCCCGGGCTTGTAGCGGCGTAGCGTGGCCCGTCCTGAGCGAGCCCTAGAGCGTGGGTCCCGAGTCCCGGGGACGTTGCCCCAACGCGCCTCGCTGGAGCCCCCCATATTCCTTCATTAGTACCCTGTGCCATGCCCCCAGGCGGGGCTAGCCCATCCTGAGGACAACAACAGGTAACAGAACAACTGCTGGAGACCGAACGAAGCCCGTACAGGCGATATGGGCATGTGTTCCACCCTCAGTCCCCAGGCGGGAGTCGCGCGGACCGGAGGCAGGGGCAGGTATACCACCCCAGCCTCTAGGTTGGGATCATCTGTCCCGGGAACATGGGCGTGTGTTCCACCCTCAGTGCCCAGGATGGGCCTCTTGGCCTGGATACAAGGGTGCGCCCCCCCAGCCCCAGGCGAGAGGTCCCAGGTCCCAGACCCACATGTCTCCCCGAAGCAGCTCCCCGCTAACAGGTGTGCCTCGCAAGGATACCTGCGTTGGATGTCCTCGCGAAGCCACCCCTGCATGCCGCCCCCGCGATGCTGATCACACATGTTTGCTCGAGTGCTGCTAGTGGGGTCGCGTGCGTGTCTCCTGCCGTAGTGATGGTCTGCGCTGCTTCCTTCGTAACCCGGATGCGTGCTGACACGGTCGTCGTCGAACTGTGCGCGCCTCCAGGGGTTGAAGTAGTCGTACCTCCAGTACTCCCTCCTTGTTCCGTGAAGCACGCCAGGGGGTGTTGGGTGACGCCTCCCCAGCGTGGCCGAATCACATGCCTCCAGCAGCTCCCGCCGAATCCCTAGTAGGGGCGGGCCTGAGTGGATGTTTGGGACGCGCTCGCGTGGTTCCCTCATTGTAGCCCCTGGCGATGCGGGCCGGTGAGCGTGGCTCCCGCGGGGGCGCGCTTGGGTCTCGTTGGGGGCATTTCGCCCAAGAGCACGCCTCTGTCCACCGACGCGGTGGCGGCTGGTGGCTTGTCGGCGCCTAAGCTAGTGCGCCACCAGGAGCGCGACATGTCTATGAGTCGGGTGCTGGCAGGTTCTGAGGGGGTAAGGAACTGCCTGGTCACATGGAAGGGTCAGGGCAACATGGGGATGCCCTGAGGTTCGCTAATGCGGCAGCCCCCATTGCTCGTTGGAAGCTCGTCCGGTGTGAAAATCGGTCGACGGGGTGGCGGAGCGTTGCATGGCATCTCGACCCGTTTGCGCATTCCGCGCCACGCGAGTGGCTCACCTCTTCGTGCGGATTCGCCATCCAGCTACCATGAGTGTAACAAGCTTCAGCTGGCCGGTCCGTAGGAAAGACATTGGCACGCCCTGTTGGGGATATTACCCACGTTAATGACCTGCCCTATTGGGCCGGGTCAGGTCAACGGCGATTCAACATTCATCATCTAGATAGGCCTTGTCCCAGGGTTTGAGATGCGTCAGGAGAACTACAATGGAGAGCCTGCCAGGGCCCATGAGCCTAGATGGCGGTTCATGATTTACGGAGAAGATAAGTCGCGTGGAGGTTTCCTAGCTTGGAAGACATGGCGGCTTAGAGATATGGCAGGCCATAATTTGTAATGTGGCTAGGACTTTGTAAACCCTAGGGCCTCGACCTGTATATAAAGGCGAGTCCCTAGGGCCAATAGTTCAAGTTACAATCCATCGAGAGCTAGGTCAGGCGATTTACGCCCTCCTTGTAATCGAATCCACCATCAATACACAGCAATAGGACATAGGCTTTTACCTCCATCAGAGGGGCCGAACCTGGGTAAACTTGAGTCTCGCTTCTGCGCAACCCCTTTGAGTCGCCACCAAGGTGCGATGGCTCCATCACTTAGTACTTTTTCACGCGGACATCTGCCGTGACAAAACCACGACAGTTGTCGCCCACGGTGGGGTAAGCCCACCATGGAGTTGAGTTCTCAAAGGTAGCCCTTCTAGGGTTTGGAAGATACGCGGTCAGCTTCATGACTAAGAGCCTCCATGGGAAGTACTACATCGACAACTCTTAGTGGGGGCCTGAGGCTGATTCAATCGAATCTGGATACAGGGTCCCCTTCGGCAAGATTCATGTCTGCATTGTCAAGTTTGGGGCACCCATACCAGAGTCGGACACCTTCATCGACACCGTCGAGCCGGCCCGATATGCCCATCCTGCCAAGCATCAGGTCAGGAAACGACAAACTTTCGTTGGTTTTACGCAAGGAACCAACCTACCGGACGAGCCGGTGATCCAGGAGAACACCCTTGTCAACTCTGACGACGAGTCGTCCATGGGCGACACGGATTTAATCTATCCTCTCCATGAAGGACAGCTTGGGGGATTGCCTGAGGAGGCAATCTCCGAGGACGTTGAAGGAGCCCATCGTGAGGTCGCCATTTACATGGCGGGAGCAGCGGCCCCTCAGCAAAACGCGGCTGGCAACAACGAAGCTAGTGGATCAGGGAAGACCCCGACTCAATCCATGGAGAAGTTGGTAGCAGAGGTGGCCAAACTCACGGAGATTGCTGTGACGGCGGAGACTCAGGAACAAGTCAACACCGAGTTAGCAAAACTAAGGGAGGAGATGGCCAAAATCCAGCACGACATTGAAGGTTAAGCCGCCAGGATGTTAACCCAATAGGTCCAGATCACCACGGAGACAGAGTGGCAAAGTGGTGAGGGATGGCGGCTTGAACCCAACTCGACTCTTTGATAGCCCACATACGCTTGGGATGGAGCCTAACCGGCCATGGCAAGTCACCCAGCGCGTTGACCCGGCCCAGTCGCCGTCCAACCCACACGCACCTCAACCGGCCCCGGCTCAAGCACCACGTTTTCACACGATGCAAGGTCACTTTTGAAACCCCGTTGACACCGTGCTAGTGGCAACCCGCAACCCTGAATCTCTTCCCATCCATTGAAACTATCTGGCTGCGGTAGAGGCAAGGAACGCCCTTGAGATCTGGAAAATGGCGGTGGACCAACAGGCACAATATTCATATAGCCGCGAGCGGCTACACTCCACACCCCAAGGAAGTCATACCAGGAGTCGTCATGATGTCCCGCCGGCATTGTCCAGCAGTGAACGACGAGGTCCTCCGTAGATCAACCTGCCTGGAATACTAGACACACGGGATCAAGACCTCTAGGATGCAGCACGAGCCGCCCGCCTGATGGAGACGGCGGTCGCGAGGGGTCAAGGTTATCCGACTTATGTGTTGCCTTCCCCCACACAGGCCGAGTCAGGTGGTAGGAACATTGGGATACCTTGCCTATCACCCGCCCTACGCAACGAGCGCATGTCGAACGATTTCAAAGGCCCACGCAAAGTTCCCAATTACACGCCCCGTCTAGAGCTAGGGGCATGGATTTAAATCTACGAGCTTGCAATGGATATGCTTGATGTTAATGAGGCAGTATGTGCCAAGTATTTTACGATGATTCTTGAAGGGACGGCGCACACTTGGCTGAAGAACCTGCCTCCAAACTGCATCAACACCTGGGCCGAGTTCAAGAAACATTTTGTGAAAAACTTCAGAGGGACTTGCAAGCGCCCGATGACTATTGTCGACTTACAGCACTGCATCCAGCGCCCGGATGAGTCGGCCCATCATTGGACGCGGCGGGTTGCAGATGTGATCCACTCATCGGATGGCATTTCGGTGCCTCAGGCCGTGCTGATCTTGGAGAAAAACTGTCACTACCAGCCTTTGGTGTTAATGAGGCAACTACAACCACCAGGAGGGGAGAGTCATTCAGAGACCACTCACAGTCCCAGGGGCGAGGCAACTACAACCCCGCGGGTCAAGGGAAGAAAAGGTAGCAGGAAGGCACCGCTGAGTTCGTCGCCAATAATAACACTAGGTACGGGAACCAGCGTCAGAAGAAGAGGGGCTTCAGCGGGAAAAAGCCACGCAACTATCACGAAATGCTCAAGGGCCCCTGCCCACAACATACCACCGCTGAAGGTCCATCCACCCATTCTTGGGAAGACTGTTATGTGATGCAGTAGTTTCGTGCCGAAGCACTGAAAAACGGCCAAGGAGGCAGTCATGGCAGACATACGGATCAGTTTGGTGCGGGCGGCTCGCACAAAAACCCGTTTGGTGCTTTTCCTAACCCAGTCACATAGGGCGGGTCACAGGCTAATGCTGGGCAGTACCAGGTCCAGAACAGTCAACAATATAATGCGCACGGCGGTTTTCAACAACAACTTCCACAAGGCGGCTCCCAGCAGCAAAATGACAACGGCGGCTTCCAGAACAAATCTAAGCAGTTGAACAACGGGCAGTATCACGTGTTCACTACCAGGACTTGCAAAAGGGACCAAAAGGTCAGTCACAGAACCTTCAACGTCATTGAGCCGATGCTCCCCTGTTACCTCAATTTGTCTGAGCAGCCCATTATCTGGAGTAGGGAGGATCACCCGCCCCGGGTTTACAACCCTAGCGACTTAGCTTTGGTCGTGGCGCCACAGGTAGGGGGCTATACCCTCTCCAAAGTCCTTATGCACGGAGGCAGCAGCATCAACATCTTATATTACAATACTTTTCGACAAATGAATTTCTCAGAAGGAGATTTGATGCCATCCTCCACGGTCTTCCACGTCATTGTCCCAGGTAAGCCGGCATACCCTGTTGGGAGAATAAATCTTAATGTGGCCTTTGGCACAGAGTCTAACTACCAGAGCGAGTCCCTCATGTTTGAGGTGGTCAAGATCAAGAGTCCTTACCACACGCTTTTAGGTCAGTCGGCTTACACCCGTTTTATGGCCCGCCCATGTTATGTCTACCTCAAGCTCAAGATGTCTGGCCCTAAAGGAACTATCACGATCAGTGGAGACCGAAAGATAGCTCAAGAATGCGAGGAGGGAGACGCAGCTTATGCTGAGCTAGCTTGCGCAGCTAAGGAACGCATGTTTCATCAGGCCAATGTTGACCCGCCGGACATGACTCCGCTCAAGAAAGCCACGATTGATTCAGAGCTACGTCTCAAGTTCAAGCTAACGGATGACACTAAGTTGGTGGATTTCAAGCCCGGCGACTCTTCCAAGCAATTCACCATTGGGACGGGTTTGGATGCCAAATAGGAAAGAGCGCTCATTGAATTCATCTGTGAGAATCGGGACATCTTCGCGTAGAAACCTTCTAACATGCCGGGTGTACCAAGAGAATTCGCTGAGCACCACCTTAACATGGATCCTAAGATGAAGCCGGTTCGGTAGTATCTCTACCGGTTTAATGAAGAATGGCCTAAAGTGATTGGGGAGGAAGTAGCCCGGCTTTTGGCCCATGGTTTCATTGTGGAGGTTTTTCATCGGGAATGGTTGGATAATCCAGTTCTGGTACTCAAGAAGAATGGTACTTTCCGCATGTACATTGACTACACCAACCTCAACAAAGCTTGCCCAAAAGATCCTTTCGCCCTCCCTCGTATTGATCAAATCATTGAATCTATGGCGGGTTGCGAGCGGCTGTGTTTTTTGGATGCATACTGAGGTTACCACCAGATTAAAATGGCTTTGGAGGATCAGGAGAAGACGTCGTTCATAACTCCCTTCAGTGCCTTTTGTTATGTGTCTATGCCATTTGGGTTCAAGTGCGCGGGGGTGACTTATCAACGCTACATCCAGAATTGCATACACAGCCAAATTGAGCGCAACTTTCATTCCTATGTTGATGACATAGTGGTGAAATCCCAAAAGAAAGAGTCACTCTTAGAAGACCTTAAGGAGACTTTTGACAATTTATGTGTGTATCAGATGAGGGTTAACCCAACCAAGTGTGTTTTCGTTGTTCCTGCAGGGAAGTTATAGGGCTTCTTGGTGTCAGAACGAGGCATTGAGGCTAACCCGGCAAAAATCAAGGCGATTACTTAACTCGGTAAGCCAGCCAATATCAACCAAGTTCAGCGCATGGCGGGTCGTATTGCGGCTCTAAGCTGTTTCATAAGTCGCCTTGGGGAGAAGGCCATCCCACTTTATCAGCTGCTCAAGAAAAGAAACCATTTTGTTTGGACGGATGAGGCCAATGAAGCTTTCGATGCCTTGAAGAAACAATTGGCTAAGCCGCCCGTTTTAGCCGATCCGGTTGACAAAGAGCATATTCTCCTCTACATTGCTGGCAACTCTAAAGCAGTAAGTGTTGCAGTAGTTCTCGAGCGCAAGGAAGAGGGAAAGGAATATCCGGTTCAAAGGCCGGTATACTTTATCAGCAAAGTATTTGAACTATCCAAACAACGTTATGCGCACTGGCACAAGTTGGTTTTCGGGATCTTCATGGTGAGTCGGAAACTGAAACATTATTTCCAGGAGGACCCGATCACAGTTATCAGCTCAGTGTCGCTTGGCAACATCATACAAAACCATGAAGCAACTGGGTGAATTGCTAAGTGGGCCATCGAGCATGGCCCTCACTATGTGAGATATATGGCCCGCACGGCTATTAAGTAGTCAAGGGCCTTAGTGGATTTCATCAACTATTGGACCGAGCTGCAAATTCGAGAAGATAGACCTAATCACACGTATTGGACTATCCATTTTGACGGGTCTAGATAGCTAGAAGGAACCGGGGCAGGTGTGGTATTAACTTCACCTCAGGGTGACAAATTTTTCTATGTCCTCCGACTCATGTTTCCGTGTGTACTAACAACACGGCGGAATACGAAGCTTTGCTCCATGGGCTTAGAATCGCCAACGAGATGAACCTCAGTCGAGTCAGATGCCTGGGCAACTCAGATTTGGTGGCACAACAAGTCTGTGGAACGTGGGATTCCTGAGATCCTTTGATGGCGACTTACAGGCGTGCTGTGTGAGATGTGGCAGGTCACATTCACGGTTATCAGGTCGATCATATTGATCGTCGACCCAGCGAGGCAGCTAATGCTCAGGTCGCAGTGTAAGCCGGTTCCCCCTAACGTCTTTTTGGATATTTTGCATAACTCGTCGGTGAACTTACCTTCTGAGGAGGATATAGGAGTTCCTGACCCCGAGTCTCAACTTGTGGGGGCTCTCCGCGCCACTCCAGATTGGGCGGTCCCTGACATGGCATATCTGGCGCGAGGCGAGTTACCTGCTGGTGATTTGCTGGCCCGCCAAATTATTCGGCGATGCAAATCCATGGTTATACATAAAGGCGAGTTGCACAAGCGAAGCCCTTCTGGAATCTTCCAAAGGTGTGTCTCATCGAAAGAAGGGTGTGCGATTCTTAACGAGATGCACGCAGGTGATTGTGGTCATCACACCGGGTCGGGCTCTTTGGTATCCAAAGCCTTTAGGCATGGATTCTACTGGTTAATAGCTCATGCAGATGCTCACGACATAGTGCGCAGATGTGACGGATGCCAAAAGTTTGGGTGTCAGATGCATGTGCTGGCTCAGGAACTGCGGATGATGCCAATTACATGGCCTTTTGCGGTCTGGGGACTGGACATGGTTGGCCCCTTCAAGATGTCATCTAACAAAAAGAGTCACATACTGGTGGCGTTTGACAAGTTAACCAAGTGGGTTGAAGCAGAGCCGGTCAGTAGTTGTGATAACGGTCGCCAAGTTACTCAAGAAGGTGATTTTTTTTCTTCGGGTATCCTCATAGTATTAATACTGACAATGGTACTAATATATCCAAAGGCGCCATGCAAGAATTTTGTGATAAAGAGCACATCCGGCTTTATGTCTCTCCAGTTACACACCCCCAATCTAACAGACAAGCGGAGAGGGCGAATCAAGAAATTTCGCGGCGGATCAAGCCCAGACTTATGGTTCCTCTGGAACGTACCCCGAAATGTTGGGTTGAAGAGCTACGTTCGATTTTATGGAGAATCAGAACTACTCCTAATCGATGTACTGCTTACACGCCCGTTTTCTTGGTTTATGGAGCTGAGGCGGTGTTACCAAATGACATTAGGCACGACTCGCCACGAGTCACCGCTTATGTTGAGAAAGACAATGAGCTGGCGCATCAAGATTCTTTGGATGCCTTGGAGGAGGAATGCGACTTGGTAGCACATGGTCAGCAATTAACCAGCAAGACTTGCGACGCTATCATAGCCGCCGAGTCAAATGTCGAGTCTTTCAGGAGCGCGACTTAGTGCTCCGTTTGACTCAGGATCATACTCGTATCATAAGCTATCCCCTCCGCGGAAGGGACCGTTTGTCGTCAGCAAGAGTCTTGACAATGGTTCCTACTACCTATTAGATCTTCGCCCAGATAGGCCAACTACATAGGTTGAAACAACCCAACCGTGGAACATTCCCCACTTGCGGCCTTATTACAGTTAGAGCCACTGGCTCCTTATCAGTACAAATAGCTTAAACATTGTAATCTGTTTCGATACAGATATATATAGCAATAAAGTCGGTGGCCACGAACTTTGGGGTCTCTACCGTTTCAGCTTCTTGAGAGCATGAGTCCTTATTGTTTCATAAGTCGTCCAAGCATGGACGCTATCAGTATGAAAGAGCATAAGTCGCCATGCTGCGCTTATTTCAAAACTGGATGCTGGTACTCCAAAGAGGGCCAAAGCTGCCACGTTGCACGGTTAAAACGTAGGCACCGTATATAGTTTTGAGAATCAAGCCGGCTTACTTGGGGGCTACTAGCTCCCAAGTCATTTTGTACTAAGAGCGTAAACGCTTCTGTAATCCTATGTCTGGATTTTCCCTAATCATAGGTCACTTGGGGGCTTCTACTCATTGTGTTCAGCCTGAATACCCTCTTGGCTAGCGAAAAATTAACGGATTACAATGGTTATACGAGACTGTGTGTTTGGCGACTCGCCCTATGATCCCATGAACTCTTGGCGAGTCAATCCACTTTTTGGACCCTGAACTTGCCTAGGTTAAAACATGAAGGGTGCTAGAGGGAGCCGTCATATGGAAAATAGACAAACCATGGGTTCACTGAACCTGCTTGACTGAAGCTTGACTCGCGCCTCATTAGCCGGTCTAAACAACTCAGGGTGTTGCAAAAGGCTTCCTGGGGTAGCACTAGAGTCTTGCAAAGTCGTCCTACCCTGTCGTGACTAATTTAGCCGGCAACCTTTATGACTACAAAGTATCTTTGTAGCATAACTAAGAGTTTTATAAAAACTCCATTCTAAACCACCACGATTGATTGAGCCGACTTATCTTTTCTTCTCTGAGAAACAGGAGAAGTGATTGTCTATCACACAAGGCAAAAACGCCTGGTAAGGCGATTCATATTAATGAAAGGGTAAGACTTCAAGGTCAGCAAAAGGTACAGTTGTATCATAATATTGTTTCCGTTTCTAGCCTATTACATGGCTAGGAAGGCTAGATCAGGTGACATAACATGGCGTTTGATGTTTAAACTAAATTCCGCGGGTGATCTTCAAGTAACTCCTGGCTCAAGCCGCCTCCGGATTATCCTGCCTCGAGCTTTCGCCATCTTGGATCTGTAAGTCACCCAATTTCCAATTGCAATTGGTGAAGGCATGGAACTCATCCTCGTCAGTCAAGATGTTGGACAGATCGGCATCAGAGTCAAAAGGATGCTTACGGCGTCGCGGAGTCTGAATGTTAATTTCTTATGAAGGAGAAGTAACCCGTTTGCTGTGCTCATCATAAGCCCCCTGATATTTTGATAAATCCAGGCCGACAGCCAGTTGAGTCGCCGCAAAGCGAAATTCTTTCACACAGCGATGGTAATCCTCTTCGGTAAACTCTGACCCGTCCCTCTTTAAGCTCTGGAAATCCCCGAGTTATTTCCTCCGGCTTAAGCTCTGGAGCATAGGCGAAGCACCGACTCAAGGTGGTCAGTGCTCCTTTCCGGGCGGCTGACCTCTTCAGCTCCTCTATGTGGGGTGGCAACATGGACAAGCATCCTAGCATATACTTGATTGATTGTATGGGCTCGTTGTCGCCCATGACGGCCTTCATAGTCATTACGCCACCAATGTACAGTTGCTCTGTCAAGGTAAAGATTGCCTTCAACTTTAAAATAAAATCATCTTGAAAAGTGGTGGCTCGAGGACCTCTAGTAAAGATGCACTATCATAATTCGCACGAAGATCTTACAACACGCCTTTAGAAGGAAATAGTGGGTACTAACCGAACACAGCACACGCCATCTTTCGGAAATGATGTTTTAATCCGAACAAATCTTGCACGGCGGCTTTCTTTTTCTCTTTGGCCTGTTCCACCCTTTTCTGTAAGGCGGCCTACTGAGTGTTGGCCTTGTTCTCAAGCTCTTTGTGGTCTGCCTTCATTTTTTCCATGTGAGCCAGTGCAAGGCGAAGCTTCTCTTCAAAGTTAGCTCGAGTTTCCTGCTGCTCAGCCAAACTTTGTTTCAAGCCAGCCACAATTGAGTCGTCCCAAGTCAATGATTCTGGCAAAACATCAGGGAAAGCAAGTTTCATGCACATTGGAAGCAACTCCCCTGACACTTGGGGGCTATTGTACAATTCATTTTTTCTAAGGTAATACCTTCAAGCAAGACCCGTCTCATCTTTAAAACGATGACCCTGCCCTTGGGTGCTACAGGTTGAAGCTTTTCTTCAAATACATGCTAAAGACCCGGCTCATCTTTCAAAAGATGACCCGGCCCTTGGGGGCTACAGTTCAAATTTTTCTTCAAATACATGCTAAACACCAGGCTCATCTTTAAAAAGATGACCCCGCCCTTGGGGGCTACAGGTTGAAGCTTTTCTTCAAATACATGCTGAAGACCCGACTCATCTTTAAAAAGATGACCCGACCCTTCGGGGCTACATGTTGAAGCTTTTCTTCAAGTACAAACTCAAGACCCGGTTCATGTTTGAAAAGATGACCCGGCCCTTGGGGGCTACACATTGAAAGATTACACAAAGAACGATTCGTCATGGATGACTCGCCCTTTGGAGGGCTAATGGGAGGACATGTCAAGAAGGTTAACAGGTATCATACCTCGTGTTTTCTTCGCATCATGTTAACCAAGTCTTTTTTGATTTCAAGATGACCCGGCCCTTGGGGGCTCGTCTCAAGGCAGCTCACAAAACCATAGTATAGTTCATCAAACTCTAGTTTCTCATAATAGGGAAGCTTCAGTTTGGATATGTCCTTTTCTGCAAAGACTCGGGCGTCTTTGGGTGCATGCTTGGTTAAAACCGCGCCTGCGGACTAAGAAAAACCGGTACCAGTGATGACGAGTGGATATGGGTTAGGTATCACGTCTTCAGCCGCCGTGTGAGTACTGGGCAGATTGGGGTATTTAGTTAACTCCTTCTGAGGACTTGGAAGCTCATCCCGGATGTCACAAAAATCATCAAAGGCCTCGGCATGAGTCTCAGCTGGCTTGTCTTAAGCTTCTCGGATGGAAGTACTCATTTCAAATATTTCAGCCGCCTTGGGAGCAGAAGATGACTCGCCGATTTTCCTCTTCTTTGCAAGATCCCTATGGAACAACGATACAAATGTTAAAATAGAAAACATTGACACCCGAAGGATCATGTTAATGAAAGAACTTACCCCTGAAGGCGGATCAATGGGGGAGGAGTTGAGGCCGCTGATTCGCCAGATGAAGGAGGTGAAACCTATTGGATGTAGTATTTAAAGATTTGGTAAATCGCGAGAATGGTTTGCACAGGAAGAAAGGATGCTTAATAAAAATGTACCTCGTTCGGTCGTTGTGACCAGCCGTTTTCTCGGGAAAGCCGGACAAAAGGTCCCCAGAGTGACTTCAAGTATGACGCTTGGGCGTAACACTCGCCTTCTTCAAAAGGAAGTTGGGATCCGGATAAGCACCAGAGTGAGACAGGGGAACTTTCCAACAGATTCGCCTTGCCGGCTTGGGAGGAGAAGAGTTTGAGTTGGAAGAAATGGAAATTACCTTGACATCTTCATCTTGGCTTTCAAAGTCATCATCCAACAAATATAAGTAGCAAAGCATGAGTACAAGTCAGCTTAAAGCAATAAAGAAAAATAGCATTTACCTCTGATTGCTCTTCGGCGACCCGAGACTCGCCCACAACGGATGACTCCTTTGTAGTGGCCTTGCCCTTGGTTTTCTTTTTCTTTGGGGCGGGTTTGGGCACTTTCTTGACGACTGTTTTGGGCCTTCGGTTCCAGAAGGCCGAACCCCTCTGATTGACATAATTAAAGCCCAGATCGGAGGCAAGCATGAGTATATTAAAAAGCTAGAAGGGCAAGTTCGGATGTTTTACCTCTCGAGCTGGGTTAGGAACGTAGAAAGGTTTTAGCTCGATCTTGGAACAGTTCTCAACAGGTTCGCCACTTAGCTTCTTCACAATTTCAACAATATCATCTTCTTCAAGCCTCACGTTGTAGAAGCATTGAGGGTGGCTTAATTCTCCATTGAATTCACACATTAAGCCGTTCTGGCGGCTCAAAGGCATAATTCTCCACTCCACCTAGCAGCGGATCAGATCGATCTCGGTAAGACCATTGGCGGTAAGGGCCCTGAGCTTTGCAAAGACAGGGACAAATGAAGCTTCTTCCTCTTTGGTTAGCTTTTCAGGCAGCTTGAAATCCATGGGTAGACGTTCCTCCCTGAACCCCAGTAAGGGGTTCTTATTGGGTGGAGAGGTGTCGCGGTTGTAAAACCAAGTTATTAACCAACCCTTGGGATGACTTGGCAATGCAGCAGCCGGGAACCCGCATTCTCGTCTTTGCTGCATGTTGAGTCCCCCAAGATCTAGGCAGGGCCCGTTGGCAAACTATGTTTGGCAGTTCAAATAAAAGAACTTCCTGGACAAAAGTACAGCAGGCTCTATCTCCAGGTAAGACTCGCATAACACTTGGAACTGGCAAAGGTTGCTGATGGAGTTTGGGCCTAAGTCTTGGGGATGGAGGTTCAAGAAACGCAAGGCGTACCTGAAGAACTTTGAGCCATGCGGTGTGAAGCCTCGCTCGAGGTGATCAGCAAAAACGACTACTTCCACTTTGGCGGGTTGCAGACGTTGCTCTTCTAGGGCGGTTCGCCAGCCGATCATTTCTTTGGGTGCAAGATTGCCCACTTTCACAAAGTTCGCGAGGTAGGCATCAACAAGTTCTCTTGGTAACCAGTTTCACTTGGAGATGGAACCCATGACTGCAAGCTTAAAAGGAGGGGGACGGAGATCTGCATAAGAAGGATTGGAGGGTCGTCAGGACGTATGAAATGGTAACTCGCCGGCTAGTAGCTTAGAGCATGTCTAAAGGGCGATTGTAACTCGCCACAGCATTGAGGGCGGGTTGCGATTCTAAAAATTTCCTTAAAATATTTCTAATCGAGGATAAACACGTTTCTAATGCCAAGACAAAGTTCACGGATCTAGGGGTGATTCTATTGAGGAAGATAACTTGACGAAATAAAAGCGCTAATAACGTAGGGACACTATGGAGCGGTGTGGTGGTCCTGTGAAACAATGGGGTGAACAACAGATTTACCATGGATTGTTGACGAGACTACCGCAATTCTTTGCTAAAATGTAGGATCTAAAAACCATACATATATGGGTCGATGGCGCGATGAGAAAATGCTCATGGAGTTCTGGTGCTACCCTAAGAACTAGGGAGGTTCGAGATTTAGATCTATTGGAGGAGAAGGAGTTACGTGTTGAATGAAGGTGACGACGGAAGCAGGCCACGGTGTTTGGAGCCGAAGACCACGCCCTAGATCAGCCCGAGAAGCAGCCGGTCTGAAGCAAAGGTTCGATTGCGGCACAGTGTTCGCGACGCGAGCTCGAGGAAGAAGACGAAATGGAGGCGATGGAATAGAGGTAGGTGGGGATGCCCCTTTCCCCCGTGGCTATTTAAAGACCTAGGACAAAAATTGAAACGGCACGCGCGGGAGTGAAGGAGGCGCATTGAAAATTGGAAATGATGGCGCCTAGATTCTCGGGATGATAGGATAAGACAAAAGATCTGTTGGAAGTGATGTCATCGAGATCCCTGGAATAGTGGAGAAGATGGCATCATCAATAAAAGACCTGGCGACTCATGAAGATTGGCGGCTTGTCACTCGTTGAATAAGAAAGGTCAGATGTCGTGTGTGAATTGCCATAGACAAGTATGAAGGTTTATTGGTGTGAATGAATTCAAATTAATTTGGGGCCTAATGTTGGGGATATTACCCACGGTATGACCCGCCCTATTGGGCCGGGTCAAGTGAATTGCGATTCAACATTCATGATCAAGATAGGCCTTCGCCCAGGGTTTGAGATGCGTCAGGAGAACTTCAACGGAGATCCGGCCAGGGCCCATGAGCCTAGATTGCGGTTCAAGATTTACGGAGAAGATAAGTCGCCGTTAAGGTTTCCTAGCTTGGAAGACACGGCGGCTTAGAGATATGGCAGGCCATGATTTTTAATGTCGCCAGGACTTTGTAAACCCAAGGGCCTTGACCTGTATATAAAGGCAGATAGGTCAAGTTACAATCCATCGAGAGCTAGGTCAGGCGAGTTACACCCTCCTTGTAATCCAATCCACCATCAATACACACAAAAGCAGGACGTAGGCTTTTACCTGCATCAGAGGGGCTGAACAAGGGTAAACCTGAGTCTCGCTTCCGTTCAACCCCTTTGAGTCGCCACCAAGGTGCGATGGCTCCATCAGTAAGTCCTTTCACGAGGACATCTGCCGTGACAAAGCCACGACACGCCCCGTATCTGGCGCGCAAAATGTCGGATTTCAGGCTCCAGAAAACCCTAAAGATTCGAACTCACCAGCGTGTACGAAGATCTCTCGTGGGCTCGCCTCACCTAGCTCGCTACTCGACGGAGATGGCAAAGAACTCAATCGATGGTGAGGAAGACACAGAACACGGCAGTTTATCCAGGTTCGGGTCGCTGGGAAACGTAATACTTTACTGCTGCTTTGGTGGACTACCTCTCACGGAGGTTGGTGGATGAACTAGTACAGCGCTCGTTGGCTTCTGGAGGCTGGTTCAGCCGTGTGTCATTTTAGTGGGCGAATTAGTGAATCGAGATCGGATCGGCCTTAGACAAAGTAACCTACTCTCTATATATAGTGACGGGCCCGTTCCTCTTCCCTTATCGTTTCAGTGGGAAGGGATCCCACAATGGCCAATTTCGAAGGGGGACAGGGGAACATGCTCTCCTGTCCAAAGGCGGTCTTCGCCTGCCAAGTGGCTGCCAGCGCTGCAGGGACGGGTTTAGGGGTGACATCTGCCCTACTCGGAGGCGGAGACGGCCTTGTTGCACCCGAATGGAAAGCTTTGGGCGATGCCTTTGGAATCCCAGTACATCCATGCCCCCTTTTCACTAAAGGGGAAACTGCGCTACCCTGGTGTCCGCTGCTCGCCTGCCCTTCCTATGCGTCATCCTTGACTCCTCAGGCTGGGCCTTGCCTCGGAATATCCTCTGCTCTGGAGGGGTCCTGAGGAGGCCCCCTGCGGGTGTTGATGTTGTTCCTCCTCGCGAGGCTTGGCCCCTTGCGAGGGCCTTTTCTAGAGTGGTGTCGGGCCCGTCGGTTTGGCTGATGAAGTGGGACAACCCTGGGCCGCACGCATGCATGTCTTGGTACACCCATTCCAAGAACGTCCACAGGAAGCCTCCAAGCTTTGTGTGGAGATAGAAGGAACCGTGTTTGTAAAGGTCCAGTCGCCGCCTTCAAGGGCACCAATAGTGGAATCACGGCATCTCGCATTGTGTGAGGGCGTGAGGAGAATACGGTGGCCCTAGTGGTTCTTGGGGAGCATTGTGCCTCCACACCAGTCCAACGGAGACCTACTTCCTATCAAAGGGAAGGAACTTCGGTAACACATCCTCGTCTCCACTGGTTCCACTTGCGATTATCTCTTACCTTTACTTTGTACTTACTATTGTTGTGGTGTATTCCTTGCTAGCACTTATAGTTCTCATTGTTAGCATCATATAGGTTGCTCGCCTAGTTATTCATATAGAGAACCTATTTGTTGCTAATCCGAATTTGTTAAGACAAGCTAAAAATTGCTAGTTTCCTATTCAACCCCCCCTCTAGTCAACCATATCGATCCTCTCACCACCCATGTATTTGGAGGACAAGGATGGCAACGCTACGAGCAGATGACACCAATAGAAGTACCTCCGTGGGGAGCAAGGACATCGAGACCCAGAAGATGGCGACACCCTCGACACTATTCCGTACTGATGCCACCTTCACCTACGATGATCAGGAAGTAATATGTGCAAGACCATGATCTACATCGCTAATAGAGGTACCTTGTCAATATCAAGGTTGTGGCGACCACCACAGGTGGATGAGAACCTCGCCATTTGGTCCGCCTAACCTTAGTGAGCTGGAAAATGGTTCTCTTCATCCTATGCTCTAGGTGTCAATATTGTGATCAACGTGACAAACTGGTTGAAACTCTATCATGCCTTGCTGATGTCGTTGCATAAAAAATGTCCACTTGGAACTCTTGATGCCTTTGAAGGCAAGGAGACAATGACAAGATTATGAAGACAACAAAAGATCCTATCAACGACATCCACGAGGAACAACCCTCATCGACAGCTCACCAGACGAGAACTCATCAAGAATTCAATTTCAACTCAATCCGAGTCATTCCGACAAACAACAACAAGAGACATGGTGACACCGTAAGAAGACCCAGAAGACCGAGTGAACTCCTCTCCCGGATACAAAGCAAGCACGAGTGTCCAGTCCGAAAACCCTAGGGTAGGTTGAGTCGTGAATCCCGTATACGAAGTCGAGTCCGCGAAATGATTCGGATAGAACCATGTTGTGTGTTTCTTGTTTTTATTGTTTGTGCCTTGATATGAGCCACGTTGTTTCTCTAGGAAACAAGTACGCACCTATATCACCTGCCTCATCTTGAAGTTGAGTTGACTTTTCAACACTTGTTGATTGCACTTGCACTCTACCAGCCCCGTAGGCACTTCCCTCCGTGTCGCTATCCTCTCTCTCACCTTTTTCGACAACTAGGGACAAGCAAGATAAGATGCACCAAGAATCAACTTCGACAAGTGACCGACACTGAAGATACTGACTATAACGTGTTCAACCAGACGCGATGTGTAAGAGGCAAGCCTTCCCTCGAGATTGGAAACCCCTTCCTAGGCCAACCTAAGCTCCACAAGCTTTCCCAACTCAAATTTCTGGTCACGTGTCTAACACACGGTTATGCCAGAGCACCGTTGAGCCCCGATAAACCCCCGCTTAGCACAGGGTTCCTTATGGAACAAGCGATCACAGTGAACAAGTATCCTCATTCTTATAGCTAGCACCAAAACCCCGATGCCATAGTAAGGATCCTTCCGAGATAAATGATTTGTAGGCAATGCATGTTGTGATGATGATATGCATCTTAAGGATATAGCTAGACTATCTTGGTTGATCGGTAGATCCTTAAAAGGTAGGTGAACTTGGTGGAACAAGTCGATAAGTAGCATAAACTACATGGTCCTGGAGTAAGTTTGGATTTAGTAGGACGATTAATATGACGAGCAATAATTCATGGTTGTATAATTGACTTTATCAAGTAATTGACATGGTTTGATGATTTTACCATAAAGACTTGGAGTGACAAGTAGAAGTTCTTAGTAGAGTTGAGATTCGGGGTAAATAGGTAACCTTAATGGAGTATCAATGATGTATTAGGCCACATGGTTTGCAGTAAATTGGATCTAGCCCGACGATCTCGATCACGATACCATGTTTCCTGGTGGATAACAACTACAAGTACTTTGAGTCATCGAATTGATTTACGAACCTTTATAAGTTGGCTTCAGAGATTAGTTGGCCATGATATTGAAAGTTGGTGGATACACTACGACGTAGCCCGGTGATAATATGTGGAACATGAGCACTCTAAGTGATCATGTAGAACCCCATCGGTATTGGAGTTGTAGGAGTGATGGGTCAAGTGATGATCGATCGGATTGATGGACCACTTGATCATATTCGTAGAAATGAAACAATATCTAGGATTAGAATAATACGTGTTTCCTTATTATAGAAATGTAGTACCCTGTCCACTGGATGATCTAGCTAGACATTTGGATTTGTGGTGTCTTAATTCAAGCTTAGGAGCTTGTATACCTCCCCGAGGTTCTTGCAAGGGAATGCATGTGCAATGTAGCTATATCATACTTGTGGTGTACTGTTTAGTCCCTCCCTCAACCCTGGAGTTGACTAGCATGACTGGTGCGGATTTGACTTATGTGAGATGGTATCTTTGATGAATTAGGGTGATTTTTGTCGAGAGTGAGAGATCAAACTATTGGCATCTAAGGAATGTGCCTAGGATAAGATGATAGAGGTTCACCCATGTCCTAAGTTCCTTGAAACCCTAAAGCTTCACCAAGACATAAGATGATCGGATTACGACCATATTAAACGACTCTAAGTCGTTGGAATATGGCCAGTACTCCGCCCGAGCACCACCCATCATGTCTAGGACGAACATGGGCATGAGGTACTAGATTATGTTGGACCACAAACCTCTCGGCCAGTGACCACCCATATCAAGTTCCCGCTCTCCTTACTTGTTTCATGAGTATTGTTCTTATGTGATGCTTGGGGAAGTATGTTGTTATCCTTAGGGATGACATACTTATTCATCCAAAGGAGGAAGAGCACCTTAGTCCTGTTTGGATGAGCCCCAGGAACGCCGACCACTATGACCCTCGAGAGTAAGGTGTTATCTCAAGAAGGTGGGCTTCTCGAAGGAACTTCAAGGTAGCGGAAGTCTATCCTACCCAAGACAAGACGAAGAACCGCCACGGTTGGGAAACCACGAAGATAAAGAAGAAGAAGAAGAAGAAGAAGAAGAAGAAGAAGAAGAAGAAGAAGAAGAAGAAGAAGAAGTAGAAGTCACCCACTGCTCCTGCGCCGGCTACCGAAACAATGTCAAGAAGCCTCGTTGATTCAAGCCGATGAAGCCTTTGGGCAGCGAGAGAAATCAAAAAGCCTCTTCCTGGCCCAAATCAAGGACGACAGTCCTAAGTGGATCATGGTGAAAACCTCCTAAAGGTGATTCACCTGCCTCCCGAGCCCAAGTACCCCTCTCAAACGTTCTCAGGTAGAGGAACATGTTCTGAACACTGAGTCTCCGAGCTTAGACTCATGGGCGAGACCCAACCCACATCCTTTCATGAGAAGCTTTCGAAGACCCACTTCAATACCCTAGAGGATGAAACCACGTGCGACCAAAGCTCACCTGACTTAAGGGAGTCAAGAACTTCCCCGTCAGCAAGAAGTTAAGCGAAGACCTTGGCCCTTATGTTCTAACACGAGACACCAAGATGTCACTAACTGGCATGAGTAGCCCCAGGACCAGCACCCACACACTCTACCTTGCCATGTATTCCGACATCAGGGTACACGCGCAAGCCAGAACCGTGCAGGAACATAGTTCACCAAGCCCTTGACCCTCGGTCAAGCCTAACTTATTGCCAGAACCTACTGACGGTCAGGCAAGGATGTGAAGAGCATTCGAAGTTGTATCATCAAACACCTCAAGACACACAACAACATGGGGACGTGAAGACTAACTCCAACTTAAAATTAAGTATCTCTACAACGCCTAGCCTAGCAATCTCGAGGACGAGATTTTCTTTAGAAGGTAAGGTCTGTAACACCCTGTGTTTTAACTCTCCTCACTAATTATCTTTTCTCAAATATTAGGAACTACTAAAAAATTTATGTTTGATTTGATGCTTGATATGAATGATGCTTGCTTCCTTGTTTGCTTATGTTTAATCCCAATGTTCCTGCTACTCTCCAGACTCACTCCCCAGACCCAAAACCTTGCCTAATGATCATGCCATGTGTATAGGACCAGAAACTATTTTACCAAATATTATTTTCACAAAAAAGCATTTCCTTGATTTAAGCTTTCAAAAACCCCTGAGTTGGGATTTCTACTACAAGTCCTAAAATTAGGGACGTTATGTTGCACCAAATGTTTCACTTAAAACCCATTATCAAAATTACTTCCCAAAAAGAAAATATTATTATTTTTAAAGTTATTTTACTATTTTATTTAAATACATTTCTCTGAGGCCAGAAACGCTCCCTTATGAAGGAAAGTTATTTTTATTGCTTTCAAAATATTTGACAAAATTTAGGGATACTCACTTGCTATATATATTTCGTATATAAGAGTTTCACCACATGGTCATGTTCAAAATATAAGGCAAAACCCTTCAAAACCCTTTGTGCCTATTTCAAGCTTTTGGAATATTTCTATAAGAAATATTCTCAATAAATTTCTGTAAAATTCTAGCATGTCACATATGATATATGTGATGATCTTGCCAAGTTTCATCTCAATCCAAGTTGATTTGATTCACTTAATTATTCTAAAACCCTATCTGTCCAGATCCAAATTGGAGCAACTCTACTTTGCCAAGTGTGTCTAATTGTGCTCAAATTTGGTGGACATATTATGATACTTCAATAATGCATCCACACCAAGTGGTGCATCAAGGAGAATAGAAGAACTTGTCCCAAACCCCTCAAAACCTTCTATGTTGATTTATAAATTTGGGAAACATTACAGTATGAAGTTTTTCCAATTGATCCCAAACTTTTTGGGCATGCTGTAATGCTCAAATAATGCCCCCATGCCAAGTTGTGGACTTGTGGGAATTGATTTTCATGGTTTCATATGCAGGAAGCCATTTCTACCCATTTCATGAGTTTTTCAAGTCTACATTGGAACCTTTCTCCACCAAATCCCAAATTTGGTGTCCAAGCTTATTTTAATCTGTTATGTGATCCTCTTAAGTTTCATATCAATTGGAATCCATATGGTAGCCCTAACATCCATCAAACACCTTGTGTGCATTTACCAAAGTTATTGCTTTTGCCTCTTCTAGTATTTCCCTCGAGCTTAAATTTCTACCACAGCCTTCCCTAGTCCCCTTTTACCTACAGTAACCTTGCGATGTCCACTGGTCAACTATTGGGGGTGACTCCATGTATCTACTCCTCATTTTTACCTTGACATCACTGGTTTACCCCTCTTGCTATACTTCTGCTTAAGCTAAAGCCCCCACATCTTTATAGAGATCCCTAGCATGCTAATGCATCATTTCAAACCAAGATATGGCATGATCATGTAGGAAAAATGAGAAGCACATCCGAAACTTGATTTCTGGCTGAAATGTAGCTTTGAACTACAACTGCTAGCTAGACACCTCTTCTTTATCTGAAACTTTGCAAGAATGTGGTCCTTCCGTACCACGAAACGTGTTTTGATTTCCAGATTCCCCCATTAAGCACCCTCATTGCTAGACCTAAGATTGTTGCTACAAACTAAACTGCACTAAAAAACAATTCAAATAAGCCCCATATGCAACTAAACACCCGAGTCACCTTCCTGCATGCGTGTCTTGAGTGTAGGACATGTTTGACTAGTCGTAAGGCCACTCTAGGCATGAGTACCCATGGTGACCACACCACTGGAATGCAGAAATGGTGCTCTCCACCTTGGCCTCTTGTTGCAGATCGGGTACAATAAGGGGTGCGTGTCCAAGAGCGCCGCAGGGCATCCGTTGACCCCTCCGTAGGGCCAGCAAGACTCCAAGTTGCTCAGGCCGCGTGTGCCGGCCGTGCGAGGGGGCACCAGAGGCGGATCGAACCTCCCCTCATAGCCCCTCGTCTATACCTCGCCCCCGCACACACTCTTGCTCTACCTCACTCTCTTCTCCCTCCTAGCAACCTCCAGGACCTCCCCTCTCCTTCTCCCTAGCTATCTCCCCCGAGGCCGCGTGGTGGTGCCTCGGCCTATGCTCGGGCTAGCGCGCCCCAGAGCTTCCCCTCACCGCTAGACTCTCCTCCGACCACTCCTGGCTAGCGTGAGCCACTTCCCCTCACCCTGGTCCTCCCAAGGGCGTTGTGTCCCCTGGGCCCTCCGGTAGTCGGACCGCGGGGGATGCTGGCCGGTAGCATGGCCACCGGCGATGGCGCCTCCCTTTGTCTTCCTGCACGAGCAGGAGGAAGGGTATGGACCCGACAGGTGGGACCCCGCGTCAGCCTCCCGCCAACCGGGCCCACTTGGTTAAGCACAGGCGCCATCAGCGCAGTACGCCTCCCCATGCCAAAGGCACACTTCAGGGAAGGCGCCTCCCTCCCCAGCTGCTAACGCTAGGCCGAGCCACAGGGCTGGCCCACCTCCTCCCCAGTGCCATTGGCCGCAGGATAGCCCTCCGGTACAACCGTTTGTTCTTTCTGATTTTTAGGAACATCAATAATCCATAATAAATCCATTTGGACTCCAAATCTGATGATTCAAATTTCTAGGGGTTCCTAAATTCAAGATCTATCTAGATATGTGCATTGCACATTTTTCCAAAACACTTTTATGTGGGGTTGATATATAAAATCCCATTTGATTATTTTAAACACCACCATACAAAAATCCCAGAGGATTCAAATCAACTCCAATTGGAGCGATTCCAATTTCCAGAGTCTTCTAATGTCATGCTTTTATTTTTGAAGCAGTAGTCAACATTTTCATGTGGCATGTTTCTGTTGCAGTAAATAAATAGCTCCTTTTTGCTATTTATCCAATGTGAGAAAATCCCTAAAATATTAATATCCACTCCAAATCCAGTGAAACAACTTCCTAAATGTTTCTAAAATCATGCTGTGTTAAATGAGTGCCTCCACTCATTTTTAGCAGAATGTTTTCTCTTGTTTCTTAAAGGATAACCTATTAAATTATCCCTGATGGTCCAAATATCCTAGAGCAAGCTTCAGGTATTTTTCGTATGACGAGAGAGGTCCAATAAAAATAAAACTCCTATTTATATATCACTTTTGTTTCTGCTTGTTGTGTGGCTTACTATGATTGTTTCTAACGATAGTTGATGGAGTAGACGGAGTACTCGGAGTTGGACCAGAAGATCTGGAAGACCCCGAGGACTTAGGTGAGCAAAGGCAAGCAACCCTTTGAGAATGTCTGAGAAAACATTTGTATGCATTCCATGTTGAATACTTTACTCTGATGCATATGATCATGAATTAGTCGGTAACCCCTCGGTAGGGTGTTTCCAATAGCTCCTCTGGAGCACTTGCATTGAGCATGACCCTACCATCTATGAGGGTCATGCTGATAAATGTTGACAAGTAGTAGTAGTGCTATGCATAGGATGAGCATATGCATGATATTGGTAACACAAAGATCATCTTAAAGGTATGATAAAAACCCCGTCGGGTGCCACTAATGCCCGAGGGTGATGGTGTTGAGCCGGATGACCACTTTAGAAATAAGTGGTAACCGAAAAGGTTTGGTGTGAGTGGTTTCGGAAATGGGATTAGATTTATGATGTGTCGACCGTCCCAACCTTACATGTGTGACCACGATACCCCTTTATGGGACGGGGCTTTATTGATTACTTTGGTCGGTGCTAGCAAAGAGCCCGCATTACTAGTGGTGGGAGTGATGTGGTCACTCTTGTGATGGCGACGTACCAGGTAGGTCGATTATGTCGTTTTTACGTGTTCCAGGCACACCGTTGGTCCCCACATGGATGATACGGTTTACAGTTGGTGCTCGTAAGACGTACAACATGTGGGCTGGGTACCAATAAAGTGGACTCTTTGGCTAGTGTCGTCAGGGGAAAGGCAATGATCGGGTACTTACCTCGGGTAAATTGTATACTGCGAGTCGTGGATGACACGGAAGTTTCCCGGATATCATGGGTACAACATACACCCTCTGCAGAGTATCAAACTATTCGAATAGCCGTGTCCACGGTCAACGACAGTTGGGTGGTGTTGCTTAAACTACGTCCAGTCGTTTCCGCAAAAACCAAGTCTGTGTGTGTGGTTGAGAAAGATGATATTGTCAAATCCGAGGACTTGGCATATAGGGTGAGCGTGAGGTGTTCAGCCCTCAGCAGATATGTTGATATCCGTAACCTATTCTTATGATTACCATCTCCCTTATGATGCACGATTATACCTACACTTGACCATATTACTGCAATTAAAGAAAACCCTACTTTCCGCAAAGCCTGCATTCTCATGCTAGTTCATGTTCCTTATTAGCTTGTTCCACATCATGGGCTGTTTGCGAGTACATTCAAAAGTACTCATTGGCTTACCACTGGTTATTTCATTGACCAGGTAGGAGAGAACAGGAAATGGTGAATAGTAACTTGGTGACATTCGTGCGAGCTAGGGTGTTTCCCAGTTAGAATGCGTGTAGAGTAAGGCTGATGTCATGGGTTCACACTTTCGACCAATATCTCCACTATTGGTCAAGTTTGGTGTGTTGGCCTTCAAGGCCCTATATATGAAAGACTTGACAACAATGATCATTTATTGTATCAAACGGTATGTATGGTTGTAAGACTCTTGTTATTCAGTTTATGTGTGTTCGATGAGCATTGGTCTCTGGTTTCAGTGAGCACGTTCATTCGACGATCTCGACTCGTAAGTCGGGGTCCCCACAGATGATGATTATGCATTTATTGATCCCGGAGCATATATAGTCGATCCAAACTATTATTAGTTTGTATGCATCCCAAATTAAATTATATACGTATTATTATTCATGTCAGGTATTCAATAATTTTATGTTGTACTAAATTCATTTACTCTTTTGTCATGGAAGGTGTTGAAACATGGTAGGTGCATGTCCACAGCACTCCGCGGGTACTTCTTCATCGGCGGCCCATAGGAGGGCTACTTCCATTGCACCCCTATCTCTCTGGAGAGCGTTGATAGACAGTATGGGGACACCATTAGGTAATTCTTCGTCGGTGTTGTTGCCCACCGGGACTGGAGGTCGGGGAGGGAAGAAGATATGTATATGATGTGGCCGCGGGAGAGGTAGGCAGATTACTATGCCTTCCTCGTCGAGAGCCCCAACTCATTCACCCAAGCATCGGACTACTAGGGTGGACCCATTTGAGGTGGAGTCTATGGGGACTTCGGACCACGAGCCTTGAGTCTACGGGCCATCACCCCATGAGACTCCAGACTAGGACGGGGATGTAGCTACCTCCTAGGAGAAGTTCAGATGGGGTACCTGGCCGGATCCAGCTCAACAGCCGAGTCGTCATGCTGATGGTGGTGGGATCAGTTTACTCATAGTGATGCGAGGTGGTTGAGGGGATCACCATGTACCAGCGTAGTGATACATGTCACCTGTCCCTGCTAGCGACCCGCGAGTAGAGGCTGATGATTACGCCTGATGGGGACAAGTAAGTGCATTTACTCCTTTTGTACCTTTTGCCTTCACATTTCTTCAAATACCTAATGCATTGGCCTTGTCATATTGCAGGGGTTGGCGGCACGCCAGTGCACTCCGCAAGTTCAACAATATCCGTGGTGTGCTTTGTCGAACAAATATCCCGGGGTATGCACGTTGCCTAGTGAGGGCCAGATTCCACAGCTAGGATTGAGCTAGGATCACTACTTGGTTGCCCAGGCCCCGTAGGAGGAGATGATCGACGGTTTCTTATGCCATACGAGGGCCGAGATGGTGATTAGAATATTTTGGGTAATTTCTTCTTTACACAATTAAAAATTAACAATTGATACTTATTGTACTAATCAATGTTGTCTTGTTTGATTGCAGACCTTATACAGGTGTGAGGAGGGTTACAAGGAGGATGCGGCAAAAGTTTTCGATACCGAGTGTAAGCGCCTATTAAAAAACTTACGACACAAGGCTTGGCCAGAGGCTATTCGATATTACTACTACATGCTATGTATTAAGAAGTACACGCAATCGTGTCACAAAAAGTTTCCGAAAAAGAATCAATACATTAAGGTAATTACGTATTCTTAAGGCCATGTATTTATTTTCCTTGATTTGATTTATAGGTGTAGTGCTCAAATTTTTCTTTACTAACTTAGGTGCCCCCGAGATTGTGTGCACATAAGATGGATTGTTGGGAGGCATTGGTGGATGAGTGGTACACTGACCACTGGCGATCCATACACAATAATGCCAAGGACCAACGTCCGAAATGGTTGGTGTGCCACACCATGAAGGCATCACCAACTTATTTAAGTTCGGGCGAAACTAGGTATGTGGTTTGCTTCATGATTCATGCAATCCATTCCTCATGCAAAGTTCAGCCCTTTACTAATACTTTGTTCCTCTCTTTTAGGCACAACAAAATAACCCAGAGATGCCAGAGGTGTACGACCTCTATGCCATGGACCATACCGGCCGCCTCGTACAAGAAGGCCAAGGCATTCACTGAGTCTGACCTCGATCATCCAGAAAAGTTCACCAACATGTCCTCCCACCACAAGCTCATGATGTACAACAAGTAGGCGATGCAAGGAAAGGGGAGGACTATATCCCGAGCAAGCATCCTATTGACCTAGAGCTGGTGATAATATCTCATGGCGGGAAGCCCCATGGCTCCATAACCATTGGAGATGGATTGATATATTATCCTCTCACTCTCTGGGAGATCAAGGCGTGCCAAACAAGCTCTTGTCCTAAGATAAGGACTCGTCCATCAAGGTTAGTTATACGGACTGAGATATCCTTCCTCCATTACATTGTGTGTGCGGGCGTCGGTGATTAGAATGCTAAAGAGGAGTGGTGTTTCACAACTTGACAATGTTGTGAAGAAGTTCAAGGTGGAACAGTCCAAGAAAGTGTTCTTGCGTATATTAAAGGTGTGAAGTTTAGTAAGACTCAATGCCCAGTGATTACAGAAGATAAAGAAAAGGCGAGTGTCAGACCGCTATGCTTCAGCCATAGGCTCTATCATGTATGCAATGTTGTGCACAAGACCTAACGTCGGCCTAGCCATAAGTATGGCGGGAAGGTTTCATAGTAATCCAGGAAATGAACACTGGACAACGGTCAAAAATATTCGGAAGTACCTGAAAAGGACTAAATAAATGTTTCTCGAACATGGAGGTGATCAAGAGATTGTCATAAAGGGTTACGTCGATGGGGATGGATGGGGATGGATCATGATGGGATCGCGGGACGGATCGTGATGAGATCGCAGGACGAGCTCCGATTTGGATCACAGAGATGTTCCAGTACATCAACCGCATTATATACGGTTCCTCTTAGCGGTATACAAGGGTATGTAGATTCACTTTCCCCTCTCGTAGATGATCATCACCATGGGTAGGTATTGCGTGTGCGTAGGAAATTTTTTGTTTCCAACGTTGCCCAACAGTGGCATCATGAGCTAGGTTCATGCGTAGATGATATCTCGAGTAGAACACAAAAGCGTTTGTGGACGTTGATGTTCAATTTTCTTCCCTCCTTATTCTTTTCGTGATTCAGCGGTATTGTTGGATTGAAGCGGCCCAGAACAATTTTACTCGTACGCTTACGAGAGACCGCTTACCACTGACTTGTTGCATAAAGATGGCTAGCGGGTGTCTGTTTCTTCAACTTTAGTTGAATCGGATTTGACCGAGGCGGTCCTTGGAGAAGGTTAAATAGCAATTTTCATATCACCGTTGTGTCTTTGCGTAAGTAAGATGCAATCATACTAGATACCCATAGTAGCCACGTAAAACATGCAACAACAAATTAGAGGATGTCTAACTTGTTTTTGCATGGTATGCATGTGATGGGATATGGCCAAATACATGATATGATATATTGGATGTATGAGATGATGATGTTGTAATAGTTAAATATCGACTTGCACGTCGATGCTACGGCAACTGGCAGGAGCCATAGGTTTTTCTTTAAACTAACGTTTGTGCTTGCAGATGATTTTACTATATCGCTATGTTGTAGCGTTAGTAGTAATAACATAGATAGCGTGACAACCTCGATGGCGGCATAATGATGGAGATCATGATGATGGAGATCATGGTGCGGCGCCGGTGACGATGGAGATCATGCCGGTGCTTTGGTGATGGAGATCAAGAAGCACAATCATGTCACTTATGATTTGCATGTGATATTAATCCTTTTATGAACCTTATTTTTCTTAGATCATTCACATACAATAGAAGCACAAGTTTGGTGATGTTAATCCCTCACTAAAATTTCAAGATAAAATTGTGTTCTCCCCGACTATGCACCATTGCGACAGTTCGTCGTTTCGAGACACCACGTGATGATCGGGTGTGATAGACTCAACATTCACATACAATGGGTGCAAAACAGTTGCACACATGGAACACTCGGGTTAAACTTGACGAGCCTAGCATGTACAAACATGCCCTCAAAACAACAGAGACCGAAAGGTCGAGCATGAATCATATAGTTGATATGATCAACATGGAGATGTTCACCATTGAAACTAATCTCAACTCACGTGATGATCGGACTTGAGTTAGTAGATTTGGATCATGCGCCACTCAAATGTCAAGAGGGATGTCTATTTGAGTGGGAGTTCTTAAGTAACATGATTAATTGAACTCATTATCATGAATATGGTCAAAAGATCTGTGCAAATTATGTTGTAGCTTGCGTTGTAGCTCTACTGTTTTAGATATGTTCCTAGAGAAAATTTAGTTGAATGTTGATAGTAGCAATTATGCGGATTGGGGGCATAAACTTAGGATTGTCCTCATTGCTACGGCGAAGGCTTATGTCCTTAATGCACCACTCCGTATGCTGAACCTCGAGCGTCGTCTGTGGATGTTGCGAACATCTGACATGCACGTTTTTGATGACTACGTGATAGTTCAGTGCGTAATGCTTAAATGGCTTAGAATTAAGCCGTCGAAGACGTTTTGAACGTCACAAAACATATGAGATGTTCCAAGAGATGAAATTGGGATTTCATGCTCATGCCCTTGTTGAGGGGTATGAGACCTTCAACGAGATTCTTTGTCTACAAAGTAAGGGAGAAAAGCTCAATCGTTGAGCATGTGCTCAGATTGTGTGAGTGCTACAATCGCTTGCGAGTGGGAGTTGATCTTCCACATAAGATAGTGATGGTTCTCCAAAGTCACTGCCACCAGGCTACTAGAGCTTCGTGATGAACTATAACATATCAAGGATAGATATGATGATCCTTGAGCTATTCGCGATGTTTGACACCACGAAAGTAGAAATCAAGTAGGAGCATCAATTGTTGATGGTTAGTAAAACCACTGGTGTTAAGACGGGCAAGGGCAAGAAGGGATACTTCATGAAACGACAAACCAGTTGCTTCTCTAGTGAAGAAACACAAGGTTGAACTCAAACCCGAGATTAAGTTCTTATGTAATGAGGGGAACGGTCACTGAAGCGAAACTACCCTAGATACTTGGTAGATGAGAAGGCTGGCAAAGTCAACTCGGTAATCCAACATCACAACAAGCCTTGCAAGCAATGTGACTAAGGAGTTAGTTACGGGATCTTGTATTACTGAATGAGTAAAGATACTTTCCGCTAATGGGATTGAACTAGGTATGGAGATACCGACTATCGATTATCGGGCAAGTAACATACCGAAGGACAAAGGGAACAACATACGAGATTAACTGAATCCTTGACATAAAGGTTCAACCGATACAGATCTTCGTACACTATGTAGGATCCAATATGGACATCTTGGTCCCGCTATTGGTTATTGACCGGGGAGTCTCTCAGGTCAGGTCTGCATAGTTCTCGAACCCGCAGGGCCTGCACACTTAAGGTTCGGTGATGTTTTTGTTACAGTTGAGTTATAGGTGTTGGTAACCGAATGTTGTTCGGAGTCCCGGATGAGATCTTGGACGTCACGAGGAGCTTCGGAATGGTCCGGCGGTAAAGATTGATATATAGGAAAGTGGTCTCTGAACTCCAGAGAAGTTTCGGACATTTCCGGTAGTGTACCGGGAGTGATGAATGGGTTCCGGGGGTCCACCTGGTTTGCCCACCCACCGCAAAGGGTCTCATGGGCTGTGGGAGGACGTGGACCAGCCTTTACTGGGATGCCCGAAGCCTCCACTAAATCCCAAGGCGTATTCAAGGTGGGAAGGAAAGAAACCCAAAGGTGGAAAAGGTGGAAAGGGTTTACAAGTGGAGAGGAGAAATCCTACTCCTAATAGGATTGGAGTAGGACTCTTCCACCTCCAATTTAGGCCAAACCATGAGGATTTGAGGCTGCCTCCTCCGCTACCTCCCTCCTATATATACAAGAGGTTTTAGAGGTGAGGGCTAAACCTAATTGCCACGTGCTCCCTCTACTTCTCTCTAGATCTGTTCTTCCTCTAGATTGGTTTTTCAGCAGCGCTTAGGCAAAGTCGTGCTCGAATATATCCACCACCACCACCACCATGTCACCGTGCTGGAGAACTCATCTACCTCTCCGCCCCTATTGTTGGATCAAGAGGGCGGGGATTGTCATCGAGCTGTACGTGTGCTGAACGCGGAGGTGCCATCCGTTCGGTACTAGATCGGGATAGATCATGACGTGATCGCGGGACGGATCGTGATGAGATCGCACGATGGGCTGCAATTTGGATTGCGAGGATGTTCCACTACATCAACCGCGTTATATACGCTTCCTCTTAGCGATCTACAAGGGTATGTAGATTCACTCTCCCCTCTCGTAGATGATCATCACCATGGGTAGGTATTGCGTGTGCGTAGGAAATTTTTTGTTTCCCATGCAACTTCCCGAACATGAACTAGGTATGCAGATACCAATGATCCAATCTCGGGCAAGTAACATACAGATAGACAAAGGGAACAACATACGATATTAACTGAATCATTGAGATAGATGTTCAACAGATAAAGATCTTCGAATATTTAGGTACCAATATGGGCATCCAACTCCCTCTATTGGTTATTGAACGGAGATTGTCTCGGTCATGTATGCATAGTGCTCGAACCCGTAGCGTCTGCACACTTAAGGTTCAGTGATGTTTCGGTATTATTGAGTTGTGCGTGTTGGTGAACGAAGGATATTAGGAGTCCCAGATGAGATCCCGGACATCACGAGGAGCTACGGAATGGTCTGGAGGTAAAGATTTATATATATGAAAGTGGTATTCGCGTTCCAGAATAGTTTGAGGGAATTCCAGTATTGTATCGGGCGTGCCGAAAGGATTCCTGGGGTCCACCGGGAGGGGACCACCCACACCGGGGGGGCACATGGGCCTAGGAGGTGGGGCACCAGCCCCTGGTGAGCTTGGGCAACCAACCCCAAGAAGCTCATGCGCCAAACTCGAGAGAGGAGGTGGAGGACGAGTCCTCCCAAGGGTGTCCACCTCCCTTCTGGGAGGTGGACTCTCCCCCTACTTTGGCTGAACCTCTTTTCTTTGAGGAGGGGCCAATGCAAGCCCACCTACCGCTTCCTCCTATATATAGTGGAGGTTTTGAGGGCAGCCACCACCTCAAAAGCCACATGCTGCCCTATCCTCCATAGATCGTCTTCTTCGTCTAAATTAGTTCGGTAGAGCTCGAAGAAGCCGTGCCGGATTAGTTCACAACTACCGCGACCACGTCATCATGCTGTCGGAGAACTCATCTACCTCTCTGCCCCCTCTTGATGGATCAATAAGGCGGATATCGCCATCGAGCTGTACGTGTGATGAACACCGAGGTTCCTTCCATTCGGTGCTAGATCGTGATTGGATCGTGGAACGACTTGCGACTTGGATCACGAAGACGTTCAACTACATCAACTGCATTTCTTAACTCTTCTCGCTTAGAGATCTACAAGGGTATGTGTATCCGATCTCTCCTCTCGTAGATAGTCATCACCATTGATAGATGTTGTATTTGCGTAGGAATTTTTGTTTCCCATGCAACGTTCCCCAATAGTTGTATCAAATCTAGGTATATGCATAGATTACATCTCGAGTAGAACACAAAGGAGTTTGTGGGCGTTGATAATCAGATTGCTTCCCTCCTTAGTCTTTTCTTGATTCAGCGGTTTTTTGGGATGAAGTGGCCCGGACCAACTTTACTCGTCCACATACGAGAGACCTGTTTCATCGACTGACATGCAACTTGTTGCGTAAAGATGGCTGGCGGGTGTTTGTGTGTCCTACTTTAGTTGAATAGGATTCGGAAGAGGTGGTACTTGTAGAAGGTTAAATAGCAACTTGCATAAAACCATTGTGGTTTTTGCGTATGTAAGAAGCGTTCTTGCTAGATACCCATAGCAACCACGTAAAACATGCAACAACAAATTAGAGGCGGTCGAACTTGTTTTTGCGGGGTATGTTGTGATATGATATGGCCAAAGAGATGATGATATATATTTGATGTACGAGATGATCATGTTGTAATAGTTAATATCAACTTGCATGTCGATGCTATGGCAACCGACAGGAGCCATAGGGTTGTCTTTAATTATTGTATGACCTACGTGTCAGTCATTAAGCGCTATGTAATGCTTTACTTCCTTAAACAGTAGCAATAGTAGTACAAGCATGGTTGGCGCAACAACCTCGATGGCAACACAATTATGGATATCGTGATAATGGAGATCATGGTGTTGTGCTGGTGATGATGGAGATCACGGCGGTACTTTGGACATGGAGATCAAAAGCACAAGAGCATGGCCATATCATGTCACTTATGATTTGCATGTGATGCTAATATTTTTTATGCACCTTGTTTTTCTTAGGACGATGGTAGCATTATAAGGTGACCCCTCATTAAAATTTGAAGATAAAATTGTGTTCTCCCAAAGTGTGCACCGTTGTAACAGTTCTTCGTTTTGGGACACCACGTGTTGATCGGGTGTGATAGACTGTACGTTCACATACAACGGGTGCAAGACCATTATCGACATGCGGAACACTCGGGTTAAACTTGAAGAGCCTAGCATGTACAGACATGTCCTCGGTACATAGGAGACCGAAAGGTCATACGTGAGTAATATAGTAGATATGATCAACATGGAGATGTTCTGCATTGAAACCACCTCATCTCACGTGATGATCGGACATGGGTTGGTGGATTTGGATCATGTACCATTCGAATTACAAGAAGGATGTCAATTTGAGTGGGAGTTCTTAAGTAATATGATTAATTGTTCTCGGATCAAGAGGTATGAGACCTCCGATAAATTCTGTGCTTGCAAGATGGAGGAGAACGGGTCTATAAGTGAGAAAGTACTCAGAATGTATGGGTATTCCAACCGTCTGGCTAAGTTGAGAATCTTTCTCCCGCCAGAGGCAATCACTGACATGGTTCTTCGATCACTACCACCTCGCTACAAAAGCTTTCTGATGAACTACAACATGCAAGGGTTGCATAAATCAGTTGTCGACCTGTTTGCGATGCTGAAAGTCACCGAGTTAGGAATTCAGAAGGAACATCAAGTGTTGATGGTCAATAAAACCACCAGTTTCAAAAAAATGGCAAGGTCAAGAAAGGTAACTTCGAGAAGAGTGGAAAAGCTGTTGCCCCTCCTGTGAGGAAATCCAAGCCTGGACCCAAGCCAGAAACTGAGTGTTGTCATCTGGTCGACAAGAAGGCGGCCAACACGAAACAAAGTATATACGATATACATGTTATTGATGTGTACCTCGCCAACTCTCATTGTAGTGCCTGGGTATTTGATACTAGTTAGGTTGCTCACATTTGCAACTTAAAGTAGGAACTACGGAATAGACGGAGGTTGGGAAGGACAAAGTGACGATGCATGTGGGAAATGGTTCCAAGGTTGATGTGATCGCCGTCGGCACACTCTCAGTTCAATTACCATCGAGATTAGTGTTGAACCTGAATAACTGTTATTTAGTGCTTGCGTTAAGCATGAACATTATATTGGATCTTGCTTATTGCGAGACGGTTACTCACTTAAATCAGATAATAATGGTTGTTCTATTTATATGATAATATCATTATGGTCATGCACCCAATGTGAGGGGTTTATTCTTATTGAATCTCGATAGTAATGACACACATGTTCATAACATTGATGCCAAAAGATATAGAGTTGATAATGATAGTATCACTTTCTTGTGACACTGCCGCTTAGGTCATATTGCTGTAAAGAACATGAAGAAACTCCATACTGATGGAATTTTGGAGTCACTTGATTTTGAATCACCTGACACATGTGAACCATGCCGCATGGGCAAGATGACCAAAATTATGTTCTCCGGAACAATGGAGAAAGCAAGTGACTTATTGGAAATCATACATACTGATGTGTGCGGTCCTATAAGCATTCAGGCGCGTGGTGGATATCGTTACTTTCTCACCTTTACCGATGACTTAAGTAGATATGGTTATTTTAAATTATTGGAACACAATTTTGAAACGTTTGAAAAGTTCACGCAATTTCAAAGTGAAGTGGAGAATCATCACAACAAGATGATCAAATTCCTACGATCTGATCGAGGAAGAGAATATATGAGTTATGGGTTTGGGACTCACTTAATACAATGTGGAATTGTTTCACACTTAACATCGCCTGGAACACCACAGCGTAATGGTCTGTTCGAACATCGTAATCGTACTTTATTGGATATGGTGCGTTCCATGATGTTTCTTCCCAATTTACCGTTATCATTTTGGGGTTATGCATTAGAGACAACTACATTCACTTTAAATAGGGCACCATCAAAATCCGTTGAGACGATGCCATATGAACTATGGTTTTGTAAGAAACTAAAGTTGTCGTTTCTTGAAGTTTGGGGATGTAATTCTTACGTTGAAAACCTTCAGCCAGAAGAGCTGGAACCCAAAGCGGAGAAATGTGTCTTCATAGGATACCCAAAAGAAATAGTTGGGTACTCCATCTGTCTCAGATCCGAAGGCAAAGTGTTTCGCGCTAAAACGGAACATTTCTTGAGAAAGAGTTTCTCTTGAAATAATTGAGTGGTAGGAAGAGAGAACTTGATGAGGTTGTAGAACCTTTACTTCAACCACAGAGTAGCGCAACACAGAAAGATGTTTCTGTGGAGCATACACCAGTTGAAGAGGAAGCCAATGATGATGATCATGAAGCTTCAGATGAAGTTGCTATCGAACCTCGTAGGTTGACAATGACACGTACTACTCTTGAGTGGTACGGTAACCCTATTTTATCAATCATGTTGTTGGACAACGATGAACCTATGAGCTATGGAGAAGCAATGGTGGTCCCGAATTCCAACAAATGGTTACATGCCATGAAATCCGAGATAGGATCCATGTATGAAAACAAAGTGTGGACTTTGGAAGTATTACCTGAAGGGCGAAAGGCCATTGAGAATAAATGGATCTTAAGAAGAAGACGTACGCGGACGGGAATGTCTCCGTCTATAAAGCTCAACTTGTGGCAAAGGGTGTTTCACAAGTTCAAGGAGTTGAATACAATGAGACTTTCTCACTCGTAGAATGCTTCAGTCCGTCAGAATCATGTTAGCAATAGCTGGTATTTTTTGATTATGAAATTTGGCAGATAACGGTCCTTAATGGTATCATTAAGTAAGAGTTGTATATGATGCAGCCAGAAGGTTTTGTCGATCCATAGAATGCTAACAAAATGTGCAAGATGCATCGATCCATTTATGGACTGGTGCAAGCATCTCGGAGTTGGAATAAGCGCTTTGATGAGGTGATCAAGGCGTTTGGGCTTATACAAGTTTATGGACAAGCTTGTATTTACAAGAATGTGAGTAGGAGCTCTATAGCATTTCTGATATTATATGTGGATAACATATTGCTAATTGGAAACAATATAGAATTTTCGGGAAGCATAAAGGATTAATTGAATAAGAGTTTTATGATGAAGGACCAGGGAGAATCTCCTTACATATTAGGCATCAAGATCTATAGAGATAGATCGATACGCTTAATAGGACTTTCACAAAGCACATACCTTTATATAGATTTGAAGAAGTTCAAGATGGAACAGTCCAAGAAAGGGTTCTTGCCTGTATTGCAAGGTGTGAAGTTGACCAAGACTCAATGCCAGTGAGTGCAAAAGATAGAGAAAATATGATTGTTGTCCCCTATGCTTCAACCATAGGCTCTATCATGTATGCAATGTTGTGCACGAGACCTGATGTCACCGTTGGCATAAGTATGGCGGGAAGGTTTGAAAGTGATCCAGGAATGGAAAACTAGACAACGATCAAGAATATTCTGAAGTACCTGAAAAGGACTAAAGAAATGTTTCTTGTATGTGGAGGTGATCAAGAGCTCGTCATAAAGGGTTACGTCGATGCAAGTTGGTGCAGTTCCAAGCAAACTGTAGTAGCTGATTCCACATGCGAAGCGGAGTACATAGCTTCCACGAAGGCATTTAAATAAGGTGTTTGGATGAATGAGTTCATGGCAGCTCTTGGAGTTGTGCCCAGTGCACTGGATCCAATGACTCTATTCTGTGACAACACTCGTGCCATTGGTCTAGCCAACGAACCAAGGTTTCACAAGAGGACCTGACATATAATGTGACGCTTCAATTCCATCTGCGATTATATCAAGGAGGAAGACATAAGTATTTGCAAAGTCCACACGGATCTGAATGTTGTAGACCCATTGACTAAGCCTCTTCCAAGCGCGAAACATGATCAACACCACAACTATATGGGTGTTAGATTCATTACAATGTAAACCACATAGTGATGTGAGCTAGATAATTGACTCTAGTGCAAGTGGGAAAATGTTGGAAATATGCCCTAGAGGCAATAATAAAATAGTTATTATTATATTTCCTTGTTCAAGATGATCGTTTATTATCCATACTATAATTATATTGATTGGAAACTCAAATACATGTGTGGATACATAGACAACATACTGTCCATAGTGAGCCTCTAAGGACTAGCTCATTGATCGAAGAGGGTCAAGGGTTCTTGACCATAGACATGAGTTGTCATTTCATAACAGGATCACATCATTAGGGGAATGATGTGATGGACAAGACCCAGACTATGAACATAGCATGCTATCGTGTCAGTTTATTACTACTATTTTCTACATGTCAATTATTTGTTCCCATGACCATGAGATCATGTAACTCACTAACACGGGAGGATTACCTTATATGTATCAAACATTGCAATGTCACTAGTTGACTATAAAGGTGTTGTACATGTATCTCCGAGGGTGTCTGTTGGGTTGGCATGGATCGAGACTGGGATTTGTCACATCGTATGACAGAGAGGTATCTCTAGGTACCACTCGGTAATACAACATCGCAAGAAGCTTTCAAGCAATGTGGCTAATGATTTAGTCATAGGATGTTGTATTATGAAATGAGTAAAGAGACTTGCCGACAACGATATTGAACTAGGTATGCAGATACTAACGATCGAATCTCGGGCAAGTAACATACCGATAGACAAAGGGAACAACATACGAGATTAATTGAATCATGTATATAGAGGTTCAACCGATAAAGATCTTCATAGCATATGTAGGAACCAATATGGGCATCAAGGTCCCACTATTGGTTATTGACCGGAGAGTGTCTCGGTCATGTCTGCGTAGTTCTCAAACCCGCAGGGTCTGCATAGTTAAGGTTGGGTGATGTTTTGGTATTATTCAGTTACGTGTGTTGGTCATCGAAGGTTGTTCGGAGTTCCAGATGAGATCCCGGACGTCACGAGGAGCTCCCGAAAGGTCCGGAGATAAATATTTATATATAGAAAAGTGGTATTCGGGTTTCGGAATAGTTTCGGGGATTTCCGGTATTGTACCGGTAGTGCCGAAAGGGTTCTGGGCTTCATCGAGAGAGGCTCACCGACCTCGGGGGGCACATGGGCCTAGGAGGTTGCGCACCAGCCCGTGGTGGGCTTGGGCAGCCAATCCCAAGAGGCTAATGCACCAAACTTGAGAGAGGAGGTGGAGTAGGAATCCTCCCAAGGGTGTCCACCTCCCTTATGGGACGTGGACTCTACCCCTACTTTGGCCGAACCTCTCCTCCTTGGAAGAGGGGCCAAGGCAAGCCCACCTACCTCTTCCTTATATATATAGAGGAGGTTTTGAGGGCAGCCACCACCTAAAAAGCCATGTGCTACCCTATCCTCCAAAGATCATCTTCTTCGTCTAGATTAGTTTGTAGAGCTCGGTGAAGCCCTTCTGGATTAGTACACCACCACCGCCACCGCGCCATCGTGCTGCCGAAGAACTCATCTACCTCTCCGTCTTCTTGTTGGATGAGGAAGGCGGAGGTTGTCATCGAGTTGTACGTGTGCCGAACGCGGAGGTGTCGTCCGTTCAGCATTAGATTGTGATTGGATCGCGGGACGTCTTGAGATTTGGATTGCAAAGACGTTCGACTACATCAACCATGTTTCTTAACGCTTCCCTCTTAACGATCTACAATGGTATGTGCATCCAATCTCTCCTCTCGTAGATGGTCATCACCATGAATAGATCTTGTATGTGCGTAGGTAAATTTATGCTTCCCATGCAACGTTCTCCAAAAATAATTACCTAAGTTGGCCCAATAATGACCTATACTTAACTTCTTTTCCTCCAAAATGACATAATAAGCTTAGTTCACTCAAAAATGACATAATTACTAGTTAGCTCAATAATGACCTATATTTAACTTATTTTCATCCAAAATGACATATTAAGCTTAGTTAGCTCCAAAATGGCATAATTACCTCTGTTAGACCTTCTTCCAAAACGTCATAATAAGCTTAGTTAGCTCAGAAATGGCATAATTACCTAAGTTAGCACAAAAATTACCTATACTTACCATTATTTTACTCCAAAATGACATAATAAGCTTAGTTAGCTCTAAAATAGCATAATTACCTAAGATATCTCTAAAATAACACAAATAAGGAATAAGAAGAAGAATAACAAGGAAGAGGAGAATAAGAAAGAATAGAAGAAGAAAGAGAAGAAAAAGAAAGAATAAAATAAGAAGAGTGAGAAGATAAAGGACAAAAAGATATAAGAGAAGAATGAAGATGAGAAAAAGAGAGAAGAAGAAGAAAATATATTCTTATTCTTCCTTTTTCTCTTTTTTATTTTTTCCGTCTTCTACTCCTTCTTGTTATTCTTATTCTTCTTCTTACTTCTTCTTCTTTGTTTCATCTTATTATTTTTGTTCCCTTTCTTTTTGTTCTTCTTCTTCTTCTTCTAGTCTTCTTCTTCCTCTAATCTTCTTTTGCTTATTCTTCTTCTTCTTCTTCTAGTCTTCTTCTTCTTCTAAATTTCTTATTCCCATTTTTTAGATTTAATTCACTTCATGGAATCAGGCATTGATGGACTGCTAGTGTTTAGTTTTTGTTTTGAGTTGTATTGATGAACAATGTGAAACTATGTATGTATATATGGATGGACAGTGTGAAACTATGTATGTATTGGTTCATTCAATAGCCTATGTGTTCTCTTGTTCAATATTTCACGATGATGTTGGATAGTACATATTATTTGTTAGAATACATGTCCTATGCTTCATCTTGAAACTATATATATATCACATATGCATTCTGAAAATGCATGGAATAATGAAAAAAGATAAAAAAAAGTTGTAATAAAGGCACTTTGCCGTGTCCCAGTGGACGACAAAGGACAAAGACCTCTGTAACCTGGGAGCACTATGTATGACCCATTTGGTCATTCTACGCTCAGCTGGCAAAGGACAAAGACCTTCCTGGCAAAGGGAAAAGACAAAGTACGAGGGACGTGCAGCCACGCGCCTACTTACGTCATAGGGACACACGACAAAGGAAAGTGTTTGTTTGCCGTCCCTAGGCAGACGACAAAGTCTTCAATTAGCCACCTAACAGGGCTAATAGCTATATTTTTTCGTACAGGTCATTCGCCGTCAACTAGGCCAGGAAGGTGGACGACCAATGTCTTTGTCGTCCAATGTGCTTCTGGAGATAGCAAAGCCGATCATTACCGTGACTTTCGGTGCTGAAAGTGGGGCTGTCAGCTAGCAGACGACAAAGTTGTTTGACATCCCTAGCCTGGTCCTTTGTCATCTGCTATGGTAGACCACAAAGTAATTGATTCCTGTAGTGATGGCAATCCCTACTCTTTGCATTGACATCTACCGGTGGGTATCACGATAGCCCGTTAGTACGCCTAATTGATGTGAGACTATCTTCTCCACTTTTACCACTTTGTTATCTTTCACCATATTCTATTCCACCTTATTCTATGTCCATGGATCACGGTCACGTATTGCGTGAAGAATAAAAAGTTGATTCACATTGAAAAAGTATTATCCAATTGTGTGACTTCCACACTGTGCCACTTAACATTTGTATTAATGTGGTGTAGACGGAGCCATGCTTTGCTAATGTGAAAGATTAATGTCAGTAGACAATCTTTTAAGATCGTATACTTTAAAAGATTGATTATTTTGTTGCTTGCGCTTATAATTATAACTATCTTGATGTTTGTTAATTCATCGTTTCTTAATGAGCATACATGCAAAAGCTTGCATATTGGATAGCATGTCAAATAAAAAATTATGTTTTTATCAATTAGCTACTCGAGAACGAGCAGGAATTAAGCTCCGGGATGCTTGATACGTCTACAACATATCTATAATTTTTTATTGTTCCATGATGTTATATTATCATCTTAAGATACTTTTTGAGTTATAAGGCACCAATTCATATTATTTTTTAGCACTAATCTATCAACCCAGTGCACAGTGTTAGTTGTTGTTTTCTGCGTGTTTTTTGTTTTCAGGTTTTTAGTACCAAACGAAGTCCAATTGCCACGAAACTTTTGATGACTTTTTGTGGACCAAAAGAAGAGCTAGAGGCTTTGGGAGGAGATTTGGAGCCACACGAGAATCCCACAAGGCAACAGTGTGCGGCCAGGGGGTGGTCGTGCCCTCATGCCTTGTCACCTGCCTATGGCCCTTCTTGCCTCGTTCAGTGGCCTATAAATTCCCAAATATTCCATAAACCCTAAAGATATCCACGAAACACTTTTTACACCGCCGCAAGTCTCTATTCCACGATGACCCCATCTATAGCTCCGTTCCAACACTCTGCTGGAAGGGTGATCAATCGCGGAGGGCCTCTTCATCAACCTTGGTGCCCTCGTGATGATGTGTGAGTAGTTAACCATAGGCCTATGGGTACATAGTTAGTTTCTATATGGCTATCTCTCTATCCGGATCTTCAATACAATGATCATTGCATCTTCTCTTTGATCTATACAATGTAATACTTTTGTAGGGTGTGTTTGTTGGGATCCGCTGAATTGTGGGTTTATATTAAAATTATTCAAGAAATGTATTTGAATCTTCTCTAACTTTTATGATTCATATTTGCACGATCATCATAACTTCGTAAGTTTGTCTGATCTATTGAATTGCTTTGGGCAAGTAGTTTGATCTTTCTTCAATGGTATATGTGAGTTGTAGTGGGTTCAACGTGGCAAATCTCTATATCCAAGTGATAGAAAGGGAACAAGATTTTTCTTTGTGTTGCTGCCACTAAGGATAAAATGATGGGACTTATTCATATTGATTGAGTTAATTTGCCTACATCATGTTATCGTTCCCCGAGCATTACATTGTTTTACTTAATACGCTAGATGCATGTTGGATATCGGTCGTTGGGTGGAGTAATAGTACTAGGCGCAGACAGGAATTGGCCTATGGCTGTATACACATGATCATTGTGGTGAAAATCGCATAACTAACCGATGTTTTATCAATTGCCCAACAATACTTTGTTTAGCCGCCATATGTTGCTTTCGTGAGAGATGCCACTAGAGAACACTATGCCCCCTGGTCAATTCAGTTATATATTCAGAAAACTTATAATTTCCTCGTTTTTATTATTTGTATTTTATTTTATTTTGCAAGTCACAACTATGTACAATTATCTACACACCTCATTCGCTTGCAAATAATGAGATCAAGGGGATTGACAACCTGCTTGCCCTTGCTGGGTGCAAGTTGTTTGTTCTTTTGTGTGCAACTGCTGATGATGGTTAAGGATGGAAATTCCTATTAGTTTGAAAAAACTTGGTTTCTTAATGGAGGGAAATACTTACCCGTATTGTGTTGTGATAACCTGTTCTTGTTCACAGAAAATCCAACGCGGATCACAAGCATCATGAAGTCTGTCGCTTTTATTTCTTTGCCATCACAAGATCTAACAAAGCTTATTTTCCCTTACAATAAAAGATCATACATGTTTAGGAGAATTTTTGCTTGCTTTGTGCATCGGTTACAATTTACTTGAAGGATCTCATTCTATCCATAGGTAGGTAAAGTTGATTTTGATGGCAAGAAACTGGGTTTAAGGGTTATGGATGCACAAGTAGTATATCTACTTACTGCGATTTTTTGGGCTAGCAAATGATCCAAGGCAAGCACCACATGTTAGAGGATCCATTACAATATAACTTCTATGTGAATGTAAACACACTGAACTCATTATGTAGTCTTCCTTGTCCAACATCAACACTTCGATCATTATAGAATATTTGGTGGGGGCTCACAATCATAAAAGACGTCCAAGATAGTATATTTGTATGTCAATCTCATGTCATCTTTCATAATTTTGCATGTATTGTGTCAATGACTAATGCTATGTTTTTTAACTCCCAACAACTTTTATCAGTCATACGTCTTTGTGAATTCATTACTCCCCATGGGGTTAGCATATGATTTTTCTACTTTTTTTATTTCATTGCTCTCATTTATGCATGGGAGTAAAGCAAACAAACTCAAGCTAATCTTTTTTTGACTAGGAGGTGTAGGGAAACCCACAAATCATTTCAAACTTTATTACTAAAAATGATGTTACAAAATACTATGATTACCAGTAGTAATCAGGATGCTAACTAAGAGAAAATAAGGAAAATCAACTACCTATAACTCCTCAAGGAGGCAGATAAGACATCCAACTAAGTAACTCATCCTTGAAAAGTGATTTATCATGTACTGCATAAGGGTCAAATCATGGATGGAGGCACTTCTCCATTTATTAATAATTTGTATCTCATGTCTTAAGACCTAGCCATTCCTTATTGTCCAAATGTTCCAACACGCCAAAAACACCACCTCAGTGAAGAATGGCTTTGAAAAATCCCTCCCAGCCTGTGTAACAATTGTCCCTATCTCATCACCCTTCAACCAACATATCTGAAGAAAATTCCAGATTCTAGCATTTAAATTGCTCTAAAAAAGGGGATGGGTTCTGGTTTGCCTTGTGTGAAGATGACAAAGAACAAATTTGTGCCATCATCAACTTGTGAGTGCATTATTTCAACAATATCTTTAGTGTTTAGCCTGTCCATGATCATCATTGATACTTGTGATCTACATTGAGTTTCCATGAAGAGGAACGGGTTATCGCAGCACAATGTGAGAAAGTATTTCCCTCAGTTCTAAAATCAAGGTTTATCGAACCAATAGGAATATCAACAACAACTTTCTTTAGCAACTGCACACAGAAGAACAAACAACTTGCACCCAATGCGGGCAAGAGGGTTGTTAATCCCCGTGGTCTCGTTATTTGCAAGTAAGTAAGATGTGTAGATAATTGTACATAATTGTACATTGCAAAATAGAATGAAAACAAGTGATTGGAAGAAAGCTATTGAAGTTTTTGTAAATATATGGTGAATAGACCTGGGGGGCATAGTTTTCCCTACTGGATCTTTCATGAAAACAACATATGGCGGGTAAACAAATTACTCTTGGGCAATTGATAGAAAAGCAGATAATAATGCAATATTCACGGCAATAATCATGTGTATATAGGCACCACGTACATAAACAAATAGGCTAACCACTTCCTGCACCTATTACTATTATTCCACTCATCGACCGCTATCCATCATGCATCTAGAGTATTAAGTAAAACAAAGTAATGAATGGAGAACGATGACATGATGTAGAAAGAATAAACTCAAGCACTTTGAATAAACCCCATCGTTTTATCCTTAGTAGAAGCAACACAAAGACGCATCTTCTCCCCTTCTGTCACTTGGATATATAAATTCGCCAGGTTTAACCTACCACAATGCACCTCTCTCACCGAAGAAATATCGATCTAGTTGGCCAAACTATTTCAATACATCAGAGAGAATTACAAAGCTATCATTGTTGATTGCTATGCAACATGCATCTAGATTATTAAGTAAAACAGAGTAATGCATGGAGAACGATGACATGATGTAGACACAGTAAACTCAAGCAATTTGAATAAACCTCATTGTGTTATACTTAGTGGCAGCAACACAAAGAGACATCTTTTCCCCTTTTGTCACTGGGATATAGAAACTTAGTAGGTTGAACCCACTAGAATGCACCTCTCTGACAGAATAAATATCAATCTAGTTGACCAAACTATTTCAATAGATCACAGAGAATTACGAAGCTATCATAATCATGGACATAAGAATAATATTAGAATTTAGAGAAGACTCGGATATTTATCATAAAAATATGAACATAAACCCACAATTCATCGGATCCCAACAAATGCATAGCACAAAAGGATTACATCATATGGATCAAAGCAAAGACGCGATGATCATTGTATTGAAAATCAAGAGAGAGGGAGATTGCCATCTTGGTATTAGCGAAGCACCCGTATGTCTGTGGTCAACTACTCAGGCATCATCATGAGGGTAGAAAGCTTGATGAACAGCCCCTCCGTGATCGACCCCCCTCCAGTAGGGTGCCAAAAGAGATCTCCAGATGGCCTCCCATCGGAACAGAGACTTGTGGCAGTGTAAAAAGTGTTTCAGGACTGCATTTAGGGTTTTTGGGATATAGTAGAATTTATAATCAAGAGAACGGAGTAGGGGAGCCTCAAGGGGTCCACAGGCCATCACGGTACCCTCCAGGCCGCACAATGTTGCTTGTGGGGCACTCGGGTGGCCCCTACCTTCTTTCGATACTCATTGGTCTTCTTTGGGTCCAGAAAAAATATCCAATAAGTTTCACGTGAATTGGACTTCGGATGATATTGAAAACCTAAAAAATGGAAAACATGCAGAAAACAACAACTAACGCTATGCACTGGGTAAATAGGTTCGTGCTCAAAAATAATATAAATTGGTAAGTAAATACCCAATAAGTAGGCTAGAATTATAATATATCAGCATGGAACAATAAAAACTTATAGATACATTTGAGATGTATCAAGCATCCCCAAGCTTAATTTCTGATCGTCCTTGAGTACGTAAATGATCAAAACAGATTTTCTGAAGTGACATGCTACCAATTATGTAACCTTATGCATGTATGCTCACTCAAAAACAATGAATTAACAAACATTGACATCGAAATATTTAGAAGTATAAGCAAGAAAATCATTAATCTTTCAAAGTATATGATCCTCAAATATTGTTTTACCCCCATTCATCTTATTATATTAGCAAGGCATGGCTCCATATTTACCACATTAATACAAATGTCAAGCACCACGGTGCCCAAGTCACGCAATTGGATCATACTTCAATATGCATCAACTTTTTATTCTTCACACAATAGATGAGCGTGAACCATTGGACATAGCATATAGGTGGAACATAATATGATTGTAGGTACCAAAGTGGTAAAAAGTGGAGAAGATAGTCTCACATCAATTAGGCGTACCAATGGGCTATGGAGATGCCCGTCGATAGATATCGATGCAAATAGTAGGGATTGCCATGGAAATGATGCAATAGAGCTATAAGTGTATGAAAACTCAACTTAAGCTAAGTGGGGTGTGCATCCAACTTGCTTGCTCATGAAGACCTCGGGTTTTTAAGATGCCCGTTATCGGAATATACAAGAAAAATTTATGAAAAAGTGATTCCCACAAGCATATAAATGGTATAACATGAGACTCTCTACATGAAGAACAAGGTGCCACTTTGAGGCACAAGTGTGGTAAAGAATAGTAGCAAAGTCCCTTCTCTCTTTTTCTCTCATTCATTTGTTACTAAGGTGGGATCATTTGGACTCCCCAAATTTTATTTCCTCAGTGGGACAATGCAATAATAATGATGATCATCACACTTTTATTTGCATAAAACTCAATACGAAGACTGATACGATGGTATGACTGTATATGAATGCCTAGGGTAGTGCACCAGGATGTGCAAAGATCTAGCATGACATGTATAAAAAATATCATGAATTTTAGATTTTCCACAAATAATATGTCAACTCTATATGATCCTGAAAAGCGATATGATGATGAATAAACTAGTCGTGTGAAGTGACGATGTTATTATCATGGCAATATATCTTGGAATGGCTATGGAAATGCCGTGATAGGTAGGTATGGTGGCTATTTTTAGGAAGATATAACTAGTCTTATGTGCAAGAAATCATGTCATGTCACGGGGCTTGGATGCACCGAGGAAAATTGAATCGATCCTCGAGGTGAGAATGGGTAATGCACGGTATCCAGGAGGCTAGCAAATATGAGGAGGTGAGATTGCGTATGTGTCGGGCCCCTGGAACTGGGGGTACCCACCCCCGTCGGCCTACGACCCATGGCATAACGTGCTACATAGGGCTGGTTGGAGCCATCAGCAAGCCCAGCAAGGGAGAGCCTCGCGAGGGCCGTCACCTCACGAGGAGAGCATTGGAGGTTTGTTGCCACGGACCAACAAAGGTCGCCGACTACAAGGACGCGTCCTTAGGCCACCCCTAAGGCCCTCAAGGGGCGGGCTCGTCAAGGGCAACCAGGAAGGGTCTCGTGACCCTGCATCTTCACGTCGGTGGCCCGAGCTATGCAGGTAGTGTAGGAGTGGTGCCAGCAAGCACGGATAGGGAGGCTTTCCCCTTTCGGTGTAAGGAAGACGGGCTAGCTAATAGGCTCCCAAAGCAACCCCAAAGGTTTCCCATTTGCTGCAAGAGGACAAAGGATGGGGGCTCGACAAGACAGGGTCACCCGCGAGCCCAGCTATGCGTCACGGCGAAGAGCTTTGGCACGCGAATACCACTTTTGTAAGGGTGGACTCTAGTCTTGTCGCCTTTCAAAATGGCCATTGTGGCAGCCCTTCCTGCCGAGTGTTTCAAGGGGAATAGGAGCAATGCCATAATAAAAGAGAGGTCCGACCTTCGTAGCTAGGATCCGTCATCTCCACTAGGTGAAGAACCCCCCCTTTGGTACTCGTCTTCCACCTCAAGCAATCCACACAACTAGAGCAGGATTTCAGACCGCAAGGTGGCCTAAACCTGGGTAATCTGATTCTGCGTTCTTGTTCGCCTTCCTTAGCTCGAGCCATGGAAGTGTCGAAGTGAAGTTTAGAGGTAGAACATGGTAGGAGAGTGAGCGCACCCAGACTTCAAACCTTTCTGGGTCTGCGGAGCCCTGATTTCGACATTTGGCGCGCCAAGCAGGGGTGCACAACATTCCTCCAGCTCCAGTTTCGTCTCCAGCTTCACCGACCACATGGATGAAGCTCATCGCACGTGCCCCGAGCACTTGATGCCGGATGGTCATCACCGGCTCACCATCATCACGGACACCATCGTCTTCGCTCGTGCCGCCCGTCAGAATAAGGGCTCCTCATGGACCCCGATGAGGCAAGGCGGCCGCCTCGGTGCATCTCCCACGACGTCTCCCTCGGCATGTGTCCACGTGGGAGACCTGAACACGCAGGACACACTGCTCATGGGAAGCAAACTGCTCCACCACCGCCCGACGAATGAAGGATATGACGCCTCGGTGGACCACATCACCTTGCTCGTCACCTCCGCCAGGAGGGCCCTCGTGGCCTACATCCTAAATCAGCCCCGGTGCGAGAAGCGAGGGGCTCATCCAGCGAGTTGCCTCCACCCTCGCGCGGTGACTTACTTGGTCCACAGTAGGAGGGGCCTAAGAAGGGTCCACCTTGCACCGTACTCCTGCTCCTCCCGGTCCCGGTAACCTGATTTGGGCCAGCACCGAGTCCCTGCGGCAGTGCGCCTAAAAGAGTCAGCGGGATGTTCTGCGCTCACCACAATGCACGCACTCATCACACGGAAGACTATCAGGAAATCGGGTCTTCCTGAAGTGAGCACGCCATCCGGCACACGAACCGCGTCGCCCGTGTTGCCGGGTGCAAAAGTGACCACGACAGGGGCAGAGGGGACGACCCCACGGATCACCCCCACCAGGGCCGGCGCGACCAACCCCACGCTGATAGCGGAAGCAGTCTGTCTCAGGAAGACGCTCGGCGTGGGTGGCCTCGCGGCACGTGTCGTGGGAATGATCTTCACAATAATATGAGGGTTACGAACTAAGGGGCGAAGTCTTGCTAGGCGCAGTGGATGCACTCGGATTTACGAGTTCAGGCCCCACTCGAAAGGGTAATAGCCCTATGTCTCGAGCCCTAAGGCTAATATTTTCTTATGGGGGTGTAAAGGATTACAAGTGCTGAATCCTTGAGACGGTGCCCGGGAGTGGCTTATATAGTGTATGCCACGACCAGTGAGCATCATTACAAGGAAATAAATGGTAATAAAGAAGGAAGTTACTAGAAATGACACCTTCAACTTATTGGTAACGTGAGTCTTTAGTGCACTTCATGTGGTGGACTAAGTCCCTAGCCATTGCTACCTCTTCGGTGCCTTCACTTTGCTGTAGTCCGAGTGGCATGATGCATCCGATTGGCGCGAGGGGATCCGAGTGACCCGAGACAGACCGAGTGGCGGTTGTTGAACCGAATGAGGTTGAGCCTGTCTCGGCGACTTTAAGGACACTGATGTCAGCATGGGGTTCTAGGTAGACCCAAGCAAACAGGTCTGTAGACCTACACCTAATGTATAACCCCATCAGTAGCCCCGAGTCGGTTGAGGTTTTGTAGACCGAGTGAATAACTGCCCTCGATGTCCTTGGAGGTCTTAGGGTTGCGGCTCGGTCTGTGTTATTCAGGGTCTCCGCAAACCACGATGCGTTCAAGACTGGTGAATTCCGATTGTCCAGTCATGCAGGTACAGCTGCAGTAGGCGACGATAGAACATATTTCGAGAAGATAGATTCCATGAATTGGCATATAGAAGGGCTCACGCGCACGGCGGGTTTGGCAGAGAGGCGCGTAGTGGAAGTAGTGGGGCGACGCTCCGATTTCCATGCATGAGATGTCGCAGTCACGCTATAGTGCGCGGGATCTCCGGGTGTGGGGACCCCGACTTACGAGTCGAGATCGCTGAATGAACGTGCTCAGTAATCCGAGAGATCAATGCTCACCGGATACACATATACTGAATATTAAGAGTCTTAAATCCAACATACCGAAATAATACATCAAATGACAACCAACGTCAGGTTCACATAAGTAGGGCCTATAAGGCCAATTCACACCGATACGTCTAATAACGGAAATCTTGGGGTAAAGAGGGTGCCCATGCCATCACCCTACACCAACACGCATTCTGACTGGGAAGCATCCTAGTTCGCAAGTCCGTCTCCGATGACGTATTATTCTCCAAACTCCGGTTCTTCCATGTCCGATCAATAACTTAACCAGTGGCAAGCTAGTGACTACTTTGAATTTACTCGCAAACAACCCATGATAAGTATAATGCAATTCGTATGGTAACAAGTAATAGGCAGCATAGGTGGGTAGCAAGTTGTTTGTAATTAAACATGATCATAGATGGATGTGCAACATAAGCTAGATGGTATTTACATGAACAGGTTATAGATATGAACATATCTGCTGAGGGCTGAACAGTCCGGTTCACCCGATAAGCCAAGTCACCAAACTTGGTCATATCAACTCTTTCACAGATATGACTTGAACACACACACACACACACACTTAATTTATGCGGAAATGATTGGACGTAGTTTAAGCAGGATTAACCAACTGTCCTTGACCGTGGACATGACTATTCGAATAGTTTTACACTCTGCATAGATTGTACATTGTACCCACGAGATCCGGGAAACTTCCCTCTCATCCACGACTTGCGGTATTTAACATACCTGAGGTAAGTACCCGATCAATGCCTTTCCCCTGACAATACTACACAAAGAGATCCACTCGATTGGTACCCAGCCCAGATGATGTACGTCTTACGAGCATCAACTCTGGACAGTACCATCCATGCGGGGACCAATGGTGTGCCCGAAACACGTAAAAACGACATAGTCGACCTACCTGGTACGACCCCGTCAGGAGAGTGACCACATATCACTCCCGCCACTAGTAATGTGGCTCTTTGCTAGCACCGATGAGAGTAATCCACAAAGCCCCGCCACATAAAGAGGTAACGTGGTCGCACATGTAAGGTTGGGACGGTCGACACATCATAAATCTAATCCCATTTGTGAAACAACTCACAGCAAAATATACTCGCTGCACCCCTTCTTCACAAGGGGTCACCTAACTCATCATCACCCTCGGGCATTAGTGGCACCCGACGGGGTTTTCATAAACCTTTAATATTTACCATCATCAAGCTCATGCTTCTAGTATGCTTAGTTCTACTTGTCAACATGAATTTAGCGTGACCCTCATAGGTGGTAGGATCATGCTCAAATGCAAGTGCTCCGTAGGAGCCATCAGAAACATCATATCGATGATTTACCGAATACTCATGATCATATGGAACGGGAAAGATTGCTCTACTAGCATGGAATATAATATTTTCTCAAATGTGGTCAAAGGGCTGCTTGCGTTGATCAGCTAAGTATCCTGGGTCTTCGGGGTCTTCGAGTCCAACTCCTTCATCAATCATGGTATCTATCGTCGTAGTAAATAATGAAATAATAAGTAGCTCACTCAAAAAAAGGGCACAAACACACTTTAAAAATGTTGTCCTATTCTGATAAAGCTACATTGTTATTTTGAAATTTTTTGTCTCTGGTTTTAGTGAAAAGATTATTTTTTAAAATCTTTTTAAAAGAAGTTAAAGTATTCAAAATAACCTTTTTAATTATTACTATACAGAAAAGTTGTCTTAAAAATTGTGCAATGTGTCTATTAAATTCTACTCATTTAAAACAATCCTACAAAAATTCTTATAATACATGATTAAAACATGTAGAAAAACAATCCTACAAAAATTCTTTTAAAACATGTAGAAAAATAATGAAATTATATTGGATAACAAATCCTACAAAATTCTTTTAAAACATGATTAAACAGAAAAAGAAAAAAGGGTTTTAGCTCAGGCCAACCAGCTAGCCCAGGCACGCGCGCCGCCAGGTTCAAACTTGACGCCCGGGCCCGTGCGGTCAGCGGCAGAGAGGAGACAGGGGGAGAGAGAAGAGCCACCGATAGGTGGGGCACACCTGTCGAGGTCATCTTCCACATCTAGACAGAGGGGAGGGGAGGCACGGCCGCGACAATACCGACGCACTCGAGCCCAACTGATGGCAGGAATGGAACCAACACATCGTTGCCTACCTGCTGGTGGTCGAGGGGACGACGGGGAGGCCCTGGTTCACCGCGATGAGGTGGCTGCGGCGAAGCCGATTCGAGAGATGGATGAAATGGGTGCTACGGGCAGGGATTAGCTCGGGGAAGTGGGGGTAGCTTCCTGAGCTCACTACGGTCACGGAGGAGGAGAAAAGAGCATCAGGGTTGTCCTGTAGCCTGAGATCGACGGAGCTCCGAAGCAGCGGGGCCTCTGTCGATCTCGAGCACCGAAGCTCGCTGTGCTCGAATGGAGTGATTAGGGGTTCAATTTAGGCTCTAGAGGAGTAGGATGAGGGTGCTGTAGGGAGGGGGAGGCCTATTTATAGGCCTTCGATGGTGCACCAAGCAGGAAGCGCCGGTGGTTAATCCGTCGCTCGCAGGAGGGGCACTGAGAGCTCGAAGTCGAAACCACAGTATTGTGTACATGCTTTACGACCCCTCTGACTCACTCAGAGGGAGACAGAGCAAGGAGGAGCGTGCATGCATGGCTACAGTCTTCTGGCCGAATCTGGCGCGCGCGGGAACGCGTCGCTCTGGTCAACAGGGCCAGGGAGGAGGCGCCCTGAGGTTGCCCTAACGTAGGAGGGTTATCGAGGACGCGAATGGAAAACAGGGGGAGGCTTGAACCGGCCGGGGCTGGCCACCTTTGCCTCGGGTGCACCCTGTAGCGTGCCTAGAGTGCACTGTTGGCATGCCTAAGGTGCCTTCGCTGTGTCTGGCATGTTCTGGGGCTGGGTTGGAAGATCCTTAGCTCTGTGAGAGCCGAGAGACTCCCTGCTGGTCAAGGGAGGTGATTAAAGAGGTGATGCCAGACTTGAACCAGAAATTAGAATGGGGTTTTTGGATCTTCTGCTTGGATTCAAGGAGGGGCCACTCATCTGCCATTGGCGAGTGGTGCTGGCTGTTTGGTCTATGAGTTTGGAGGAAAGTGTATGGGTGTGGAGTAAGGTAGGAGCTGCTTTACTAATCTGGAAAAAGGTGTTCGACAGGTGTTTGGGGTAGCTACACTTCACCACTGTTGAAGGAAGTTAACATGATAAAGTTTGATGCAAAAATAGGATGCTCCATGAAATTTGAGCTTCATTGGACAAGTTTCGCAATGCAAACTTGAAATCACCCCCAAATGGGCAGATCTGTCCCTTCCAAAGAGGATGTGTGTAGATTACCCCCTGCAATCCCATTTTTGGTAGAGACTCCTTATTCGGGGTGTTGAGCACTCCTGCAAAGTTTCAAGTCATTTGCATAAACTTTGCTATGTATAGTTGCTTCAAATTGATTCTGGACAAAAAGGGTTTTAGGATTATTTCGTGAATCAAACCACCTTAGGATGAGGTGAAACTTGGTGTGACCACCAAATATAGCTTGTGAAGGTAGAATTTTCTAGGAATTTATTGGAAATATTTCCTTTGGAAATATTTCAAAAGGTGAAAAGAGACACAGTTGGTTTTCAAGGGTTTGCTCAAATATTTTTTATATAAATAGGGGTTGAAAATCTTATGTATGGAAAATATATGTTGGGGTCAGAAATGGACATGCATATAAAACATGAAAATATTTTGAGAAATAATTATTTTATGATATTGGAGAGTTAAAATAGTTCTAAAACCAGATTACCATCTTTGGGTAAAGGCACTACCTTGTCATTAGGGACTTGTAGTGCAAACTCAAAGCAAGGTTTTTAAAAAATAGTCAAAATAAGAAAAAGAATGTTTTGAGAATAATCATATTATAAAAATATGGTTTTGGAATCTACTCATACAAGCATATATACACACAATGACAATCATGGCACTCACATCATTTGTTTTGATTTTTTAATAAACTCAGATTTTGAACTACAGTTGAAGTGAGATAAAAACAGGGTGTGACAGACCTATCCCCCTTACAAGAATCTCGTTCCCGAGAATCCTAAGCTAGGTGCTAAAATGGTGCAGAAATTTGGATCGGAGATAGTATTCACGCTCCCATGTTGCTTATGCTTCGGTGTGGTTGCTCCACTTAACCATGAAGTACTTAATGGTGCGGCTGCTAGTGCAACGCTGTGCTTCGTCGGATATGCGGATCGGCCTCTCACGATAAATGAGATCCGGTTGGAGGCTGATGGCTTGATGGTCAATGTCCTTATAAAGATCTTGACGGTTCGGCGCTTGCACACACTTCCGAAGTTGTGACACGTGGAAGACGTTGTGCACACCCGAAAGTTCCGGAGGTTGCTCCAAATGATAAGAAACTTCTCCATGCCTTGTCGTAATCTTAAACGGTCCAATGAACCTTTGAGCAAGTTTCCCCTTAACATGGAAACGCTTGGTTCCCTTGAGAGGCGTGACGCGGAGGTACCACTGATCTCCTACATTGATCTCCACTTCTCTACGCTGAGAATCTGCATAGCTGTTCTGTCGCGACTTGGCTGCTTTCAAGTTCACCCGGACAACTTCCACTTTGTCTTCTACTTCACGGAGAACTTCCGGTCCGAAAATCAATCCTTCGCCGGTCACAGACCAGTTGAGCGGGTACGGCACTTCCGTCTCTATAGCACTTCAAATGGGCCCATCTCGAGACTGGACTGGTAGTTGTTGTTGTATGGGAAGTCAACGAATGGTAGACAATCTTCCCATTTGGTCCCATTTGCCAAGACAAATGCGCAGAGCATGTCTTCAAGTATCTGGTTCACTCACTCCATCTATCCGCTCGTCAATGGGTGGAATGCGGTGTTGAAAGAGAGCTTGGTCCCGAGATCTTCTTGGAATTTCTTCCAGAATCATGAGGTGAATTGCGTGGCTCGCTCAGATACAATCTCCTAGGGAACTCCATGGAGGCTCACGATACTCTCAATGTAGAGGCTAGCCAGCTTGTTGCCACCATAGGTGGTGCTGACCGGAATGAAGTGAGACACCTTGGTCAGATCGTCGACGATGATCGGTATAGAGTCATGGCCTCTGCTGGACCTGGGTAGACCGGTGACGAAGTCCATGCTGACTCGGTCCCACTTCCATTCGGGCCCTTGGAGAGGTTGTAGCAATCCAACAGGTTGCTGGTGCTCAGCCTTGACTAGCTAGCACACGTCGCACTTGGCGATATAAGCCGCTAGTTCCCTCTTCATAGCGTGCCACCAGAATCTTTTCCGAAGGTCCTTGAGTTCTTCCTTGTTGGGTGCGCATAAATGTTTCCCAAACCACACTACTCCTTGTGCATCCACCAAGAATTCTGGGGCCTTGCTTTCCTGTATCTTCTTGTTGATGCCTTCGATGCTCTTGTGCCCTTTCTGGGCTCCCTTGATGTCGTCTGCCAGAGTGGGTCTGACTTCGAGGTTAGCTAGGAATCCTGGTTCAACGATCTCCAAAACAAAGCTTTCCATCTCTTCATATAAGGCGGGTAGCCTTTCATTGTGCATAACATTGAAGGTGCTGGCTTTGCTGCTTAAGGCATCGGCCACCACATTGGCTTTACCGGCGTGGTATCGAATGCTGAGGTTGTAGTCTTTGATTAGCTCCAACCATGTTCGCTGCTTCATATTCACTTCCCTTTGAGTAAAGTATACTTTAGACTCTTGTTGTTAGTGCATATTTCACATCGCTTCCCGAGATGGTAAAGTCGCCATGTCTTTAGGGCATGCACCACGACTGCCAACTCGAGATCATGTGTGGCGTTGTTTTCCTTATGCGGGTGCCGTTGCGGTGACAGGTAATCCCCCGCCCTGTCGTCTTGCATTAGTACTCCACCGAACCTCGTTTGTGAGGCATCACAATATATCAAAAATTCCTGGTGATATCTGGAGTAGCCAGTACCGGGGCGGTAGGCAATCTCTTCTTTTCAACTCCTGGAAGCTTTCTTCATAGTCCGGCGTCAATTCAAACTTCTTGCGCTTCTTCAAGAGTTGAGTCATTGGTCGAGCGATGCGGGAGAACCCTTCCATGAATTTACGGTAGTATCTCGCGATTCGGCCGAGGAAGCTTCTGACCTCCTTCACATTGATTGGCGATTCCCAGTTGGTTACTGTGGTAATCTTGGAGCGATCGACCGCCAATCCATTTGCTGTCATGGTATAAGCCAAGAATCCAACTTCGTGCAACCAGAATTTGCATTTAGTAAATTTGGCATAAACTGGAGCTCTCGAACTTTTGCAACACCAATCTCAAGTGTTGCTCATGCTCTTCTTCGGACTTGGACAAGATTAATATGTCATGGATGAAGACGACGACAAACTTCTCCAGGTATTCCATGAAGACTTTGTTCATGAGGTACATGAAGTATGTTGGGGGATTGGTCAAACCAAATGACATGACGGTGCACTCATATAGACCGTACCGGGTCACAAATGCAGTCTTAGGTATGTCTTCGGGCCGGATCTTCAATTGGTAATATACAGATCGGAGATCGAGCTTGGAAAATACCTTGGCTCCATTTAGCTGGTCAAATAGGTCTTCAATCTTGGGGACTAGGTACTTGTTCTTGATCGTGACTTCATTGAGGGAACGGTAATCGACACAGAGTCTGATAGTCCCATCCTTATTAGACACGAACAGAACAGGTGATCCCCGAGGCGATGCACTCGGACGAATGAATCCCTTCCTGAGTTGCTCATCCAGCTCCTTCTTCAACTCTGCTAGTTCTTTGGATCCCATCCTATATGTCTTCTTATATATAGGCCTTGATCCGGGCATGAGCTCAATGATGAACTCGATGTCTCGGTCAGGAGACATCCCTGGCAGCTCATCAGGAAAGACGTTCGCGTACTCAGAGACTACTGGCACTTGGTCCAACTCTTCTCCCGATAGGCAATTTACCCGAGGGACTTGAGTGGATGTAGGCTCAGGGACATACTGACTTTGACCCCTTGGTCTCTTTTCATGGTAATAGCCCTCTTGGCACAGTCCAATATGCTCTGGTGCTTGGCCAACTAATCCATTCCAAGGATCACGTCCAAGCATTACGACTTAATGACGATGAGATCTGTTGTGAATCTTATCCCACTAATACTGATCCGGACTCCTCTACTTCCTAGGTTGGTCCTTAGCACTGCTCCCGGGGTATGTACAGCTTTCCCATTAAGGAGGCTAGGCTTGAAACCTCAATTTTCTGCAAACCTCTAAGTAACAAAAGAATTCGAAGCACCACAATCATACAATACTGTTGATGGGGTGGAGTTGACGAGGAACGTACCCAGAATGCAGTTGTGTCTTCCTGTGCTTCTTCTGCAGAGATGTGATTAATACATCCACTGCTGTGGTACTGCTGGTTGCGGGGAGCTCGGTTCCTGCCTGGTGCTCCTTGACCTTGTCCTTGATTATGGGCACTGGGCCTGATGTATCGTACCTCTTGTTGGGGAACTGCCTTGAGTAGTGCCCTGTCTGACCACACCCAAAGCAGGTAACCTGCCCTGGGATGTTGGGCTTGACTCCACTGTTATTGGGCGGGTTGATTGCTGGCTTGGTGTTGAGTTGCTGCTGGGGCTCATAGTTCTGGTGAAATGTTGGTGCCTTGTACGGTTGTTGCTGATAGTTGGGTCTTTCTGGGGCTGACTTCCATGGGCGTGGCTTCACGTTACTGGGTCCTCCACTACCCATCAACTTGCGCTTCCGGGTATCATCCATTGCACGACTCTTATCCTCCAGCATGAGGGCCTTGTTAACCAGATCACAGAAGATCCGACATTCGCAGACAACCAACTGATACTGAAGTAACTGTTGCAGTCCTTCCATAAAGCGTTCCACCTTTGCGGCTTTAGTGTTGACGTCATCTGGTTCATATCTTGATAGGAGGTTAAACTTCTGCAGATACTCCTTCAGGGTTCCACTGCCATGCCTCAAGGCTCGGAATTCCCGCTTCTTAATAGTCATCATTCCACGGGGAATGTGAGCAGCGCGGAATTCTTCCTTGAATACTGCCCAAGTGATAGCTTGCCCTTCTCGCATGATCTGGAACACGTCCCACCAAGCTCTGGCCGTGCCTCCAAGATAGTGAGAACCATAAAGGACTTTATCGCGATCATCGGTGCACTTTACCAGCACGAGGAGGTCTTCGATGGTGCAGATCCAGTCATCAGCATCCAACGGTTCAGTTGTCTCCGTGAATATAGGAGGCGTAGTCCTCATAAACTCAGACGGAGTAGAGCATCTGTTGCCATTTCCGTTTTGCGGAGAATTGTTCACCAAGACTTGAGCCAGCTATTAGATGGCGCCATTGTTGGCCTCACGTTCCTCTCCGAGAGCTTGGAGGAACTGAGTGTCGGTGCACTAAAGTCTCGGGTCTCCAGTGCCCCGGACTAGTGTGCGGACACCGGCAGCCCCTCCACGGCGGCAAGGTGCATCGTTGGAGCTTAGGGCAGAAGCAAGACTCAGAAGCCACCAAGTACAGATTGTTGGAAATATGCCCTAGAGGCAATAATAAATTAGTTATTATTATATTTCTTAGTTCGTGATAATCGTTTATTATCCATGCTATAATTGTATTGATTGGAAACACAATACTTGTGTGGATACATAGACAAAACACTGTCCCTAGTAAGCCTCTAGTTGACTAGCTCGTTGATCAAAGATGGTCAAGGTTTCCTGGCCATAGGCAAGTGTTTTCACTTGATAACGGGATCACATCATTAGGAGAATCATGTGATGGACTAAGACCCAAACTAATACACGTAGCATGTTGATCGTGTCATTTTGTTGCTACTGTTTTCTGCGTGTCAAGTATTTATTCCTATGACCATGAGATCATATAACTCACTGACACCGGAAGAATGCTTTGTGTGTATCAAACGTCGCAACGTAACTCGGTGACTATAAATATGCTCTACAGGTATCTCCGAAGGTGTTAGTTGAGTTAGTATGGATCAAGACCGGGATTTGTCACTCCGTGTGACGGAGAGGTATCTCGGGGCCCACTCGGTAATACAACATCACACACAAGCCTTGCAAGCAATGTAACTTAGTGTAAGTTGCGGGATCTTGTATTACGGAACGAGTAAAGAGACTTGCCGGTAAACGAGATTGAAATAGGTATGCGGATACTGACGATCGAATCTCGGGCAAGTAACATACCGAAGGACAAAGGGAATGACATACGGGATTATACGAATACTTGGCACTGAGGTTCAAACGATAAGATCTTCGTAGAATATGTAGGATCCAATATGGGCATCCAGGTCCCGCTATTGGATATTGACAGAGGAGTCCCTCGGGTCATGTCTACATAGTTCTCGAACCCCCAGGGTCTGCACACTTAAGGTTCGACGTTGTTTTATGCGTATTTGAGTTATATGGTTGGTTACCGAATGTTGTTCGGAGTCCCGGATGAGATCACGGACGTCACGAGGGTTTCCGGAATGGTCCGGAAATGAAGATTGATATATAGGATGACCTCATTTGATTACCGGAAGGTTTTCGGAGTTACCGGGAATGTACCGGGAATGACGAATGGGTTCCGGGAGTTCACCGGTGGGGGGGGGGCAACCCACCCCGGGGAAGCCCATAGGCCTTTGGGGAGACACACCAGCCCTTAGTGGGCTGGTGGGACAGCCCACAAGTGCCCTATGCGCCAAGGAGAAGAAAATCAAGAGAGAAAGAAAAAAAGGAGGAGGTGGGAAGGAAGGGGGACTCCCTCCCACCAAACCTAGTCCAACTCGGTTTGGGGGGGGAGAGTCCTCCCCCTTGGACTCGGCCGACCCCCTTGGGGCTCCTTGAGCCCCAAGGCAAGGCGCCCTCCCTCCCACCTATATATACGGAGGTTTTAGGCTGATTTGAGACGACTTTTCCACGGCAGCCCGACCACATACCTCCACGGTTTTTCCTCTAGATCGCGTTTCTTCGGAGCTCGGGCGGAGCCCTGCTGAGACAAGGTCATCACCAACCTCCGGAGCGCCGTCACGCTGCCGGAGAACTCTTCTACCTCTCCGTCTCTCTTGCTGGATCAAGAAGGCCGAGATCATCGTCGAGCTGTACGTGTGCTGAACGCGGAGGTGCCGTCCGTTCGGTACTAGATCGTGGGACTGATCGCGGGATTGTTCGCGGGGCGGATCGAGGGATGTGAGGACGTTCCACTACATCAACCGCGTTCTCTAACGCTTCTCCTGTACGGTCTACAAGGGTACGTAGATCACTCATCCCCTCTCGTAGATGGACATCACCATGATAGGTCTTCGTGCGCGTAGGAAATTTTTTGTTTCCCATGCGACGTTCCCCAACAGTGGCATCATGAGCTAGGTTCATGCGTAGATGTCTTCTCGAGTAGAACACAAAAGTTTTTGTGGGCGGTGATGTGCGTTTTGCTACCCTCCTTAGTCTTTTCTTGATTCCGAGGTTTTGTTGGATTGAAGCGGCTTGGACCGACATTACTCGTACGCTTACGAGAGACTGGTTTCATCGTTACGAGTAACCCCCTTTGCTCAAAGATGACTGGCAAGTGACGGTTTCTCCAACTTTAGTTGAATCGGATTTGATAGAGGAGGTCCTTGGATGAGGTTAAATAGCAACTCATATATCTCCGTTGTGGTGTTTGCGTAAGTAAGATGCGATCCTACTAGATGCCCTTGGTCACCATGTAAAACATGCAACAACAAATTAAAGGACGTCTAACTTGTTTTTGCAGGGTATGCTTGTGATGTGATATGGCCAACGATGTGATGTGATATATTGGATGTATGAGATGATCATGTTGTAATAGAAATATCGACTTGCACGTCGATGGTACGGCAACTGGCAGGAGCCATAGGGTTGTCTTTATACTAACGTTTGTGCTTGCAGATGCGTTTACTATTTTGCTAGGATGTAGTTTTGGTAGTAATATTATGAGTAGCACGACAACCCCGATGGCAACACGTTGATAGATGATCATGGTGTGGCGCCGGTGACAAGAAGATCGTGCCGGTGCTTTGGTGATGGAGATCAAGAAGCATGTGATGATGGCCATATCATGTCACTTATGAATTGCATGTGATGTTAATCCTTTTATGCACCTTATTTTGCTTAGAACGACGGTAGCATTATGAGGTGATCTCTCACTAAAATTTCGAGACGAAATTGTGTTCTCCCCGACTATGCACCGTTGCTACAGTTCGTCGTTTCGAGACACCACGTGATGATCGGGTGTGATAGACTCAACGTTCACATACAACGGGTGCAAAACAGTTGCGCACGCGGAACACTCGGGTTAAGCTTGACGAGCCTAGCATGTGCAGACATGGCCTCGGAACACATGAGACCGAGACATGGCCTCGGAACACATGAGACCGTAAGGTCGATCATGAATCATATAGTTGATATGATTAGCATAGGGATGCTTACCACTGAAACTATACTCAACTCACGTGATGATCGGACTTGGGATAGTGTAAGTGGATCATGAACCACTCAAATGACTAGAGAGATGTACATTTTGAGTGGGAGTTTAGCATATAATTTGATTAAGTTGAACTCTAATTATCATGAACATAGTCTAATGGTCTTTGCGAATTACGATGTAGCTTGCGCTATAGCTCTACCATTTTTTATGTTCCTAGAGAAAATTTAGTTGAAAATTGATAGTAGCAAACTTTGCAGATTAAATCTGTAAAACCGAGGATTGTCCTCGTTGCTATGCAGAAGGCTTATGTCCTTAATGCACCACTCGGTGTGCTGCACCTCGAGCGTCGTCTGTGGATGCTGTGAACATCCGACATACACGTTTCTGATGACTACACGATAGTTCAGTACAAAATACTTGATGGCTTAGAAGCAAGGCGCCGAAAACGTTTTAAAACATCACGGAACATAAGTGATGTTCTAAAGAGATGAAATTGCGATTTCATGCTTGTGCCCTTGTTAAGAGGTACGAGACCTCCAACAAGATTCTTTGTCCACAAAGTAAAGGAGAAAAGCTCAATCGTTGAGCATGTGCTCAGATTGTCTCAGTACGACAATCACTTGAATCAAGTGGGAGTTAATCTTCCAGATGAGATAGTGATGGTTCTCAAAAGTCACTGCCACCAAGCTGTGAGAGCTTCATGATGAACTATAACATATCAAGGATACATACAATGATCCTTGAGTGATTCGCGATGTTTGACACTGCGAAAGTAGAAATCAAGAAGGAGCATCAATAGTTGATGGTTTGTAAAACCACTAGGTTTCAAGAAGGGCAAGGGCTAGAAGGGATACTTCGTGAAACGGCAAAACAATTGCTGCACTAATGAAGAGACCCAAGATTAAACCCAAACCCGAGACTAAGTGCTTCTGTAATGAGGGGAACAGTCACTGAGGCGGAGCAACTCTAGATACTTGGTAGATAAGAAGGCTGGCAAAAGTCGAAAGAAGTGTATTTGATATACATGATGTTGATGTGTACTTTACTAGTACTCCTAGTAGCATCAGGGTATTGGATACCGGTTCGGTTGCTAAGTGATTAGTAACGCAAAATGAAAGCTACGTCATAAATGGAGACTAGCTAAAGGCGAGGTGACGATACGTGTTGGAAGTGTTTCCAAGGTTGATATGATCAAACGTCGCACGCTCCCTTCACCGTCGGGATTGGTGTTAAACCTAAATAATCGTTTTTTGGTGCCTGCGTTAAGCATGAACATGATTGGATCGTGTTTATTGCAATACGATTATTCATTTAAAGAGAATAATGGTTACTCTATTTGCTTGAATAATCACCTTCAATGGTTTATTGAATCTCGATCGTAGTGTTACACATGTTCATGATATTGGTGCCAAAAGATACGACTTAATGATGATAGTACCACTTACTTGTGGCACTACCGCTTGAGTCATGTCAGTATAAATTGCATGAAGAGGCTCCATGCTGATGGATCTTTGTACTCACCTGATTTCGAATCACTAGTGACATGCAAATCATACCACATGAGCAAGGCCTTGTTTTCATTGAGATGAAACAAGATAGTAACTTGTTGGAAGTGATACATTTTGATGTATGCAGTCCAATGGGTGCTGAGGCAAGTAGTGGATATCATTATGTTCTTACTTCAATGATGATTTGAGTAGATACTAGAGTATTTACTTAATGAATCACAAGTCTGAAATATTGAAAAGTTCAATTCTGTTTCGGAGTGAAGTTCGTCGTAACAAGAGGATAAACTGTCTACGATATGATCATAGAAATGAATATCTGAGTTACGAGTTTTGGTACGCAGTTAAGACAATGTGGAAATTGTTTCGCAGTTCATGCCACCTGGAACATCATAGTGTCATGATGTGTCTGAACATCATAGCCATGCACTATTTGGTACGGTGCACACTAAGATGTCTCTTATCGAATTACCACTATCGTTTATGGGTTATGCATTAGAGACAACCGCATTCACTTTAAATAGGGCACCACGTATTTCCGTTAATATGACACAGTATAGACTGAGGTTTAGAGAAATCTAAACTGTCTATTCTTGAAAGTTTGGGGTTTCGACACTTATGTGAAAAAGTTTCAGTCTGATAAGCTCGAACCCAAAGCGGATAAATGCATCTTCATAGGATATTCAAAACAGTTGGGTACATCTCCTATCTCAGATACGAAAGCAAAGTGTTTGTTTCTAGAAACGGATCCTTTCTCGAGGAAAGGTTTCTCTTGAAAGAATTGAGTGGGAGGGTAGTAGAACTTGATGAGGTTATTGAACCATCACTTCAACCAGTGTGTAGCAGGGCGCAGGAAGTTGTTCCTGTGGCGCCTACACCAATTGAAGTGGAAGCTGATGATGGTGATCATCAAGCATCGGATCAAGTTACTACAAGCTTAGTAGGTCGACAAGGTCGCGTACTACTGCAGAGTGGTACGGTAACCCTGTCTTGGAGGTCATGTTGTTGAGCAATAGTGAACCTACGAGTTATGGAGAAAGCGATGGTGGGCCCGGATTCCGACAAATGGCTGGAAGCCATGAAATCCGAGAGAGGATCCATGTATGAAAACAAAGTGTAGACTTTGGAAGAACTACTTGACGGTCATAAGACTAATGAGTAAAGATGGATCTTTGAAAGGAAGACAGACAATGATGGTGACAAGTCACTATTAAGAAAAGCTCGACTTGTCGGAAAAATGTTTTCGACAAGATCAAACAGTTGACTATGATGAGACTCTCTCACTCATAGCGATGCTAAAAGTCTGTTAGAATTATGTTAGTTGTTGATGCATTATTTATGAAATATTGCACGTAGGATGTCAAAACATTGTTTCCTCGACGGTTTCCTTGAGCAAACATTGTATGTGATACAACCAGAAGGTTTTGTCGATCCTAAAGATACTAGCAAGTATGCAAGCTCCAGTGATCCTTCAATGGACTAGTGCAAGCATCTCGGAGTTGGAATATACACTTTGATGAGATGATCAAAGATTTTGGGTGTGTACAAGGTTTATGAGAAACTTGTATTTCCAAAGAAGTGAGTGGGAGCACTATAGAATTTCTGATAAGTATATGTGGTTGACATATTGTGGATCAGAAGTGATGTAGAATTTCTGTAAAGCATATAAGGTTGTTTGAAAGGAGTTTTCAAAGGAATACCTGGATTGCGCTACTTGAACGTTGCGCATCAAAGATCTATGGAGATAGATCAAAAGCGCTTAATGAAAGTTCCAATAAGATGCATGCCTTGACAAGTTTTTGAAGGAGTTCAAAATAGATCACCGAAGAAAGAGTTCTTGGTTGCATTGTGAGGTGTGAATTTGAGTAAGACTCAAAACCCGACCACGGCAGAATAAAGAGAATAGACGAAGGTCGTCTTCTATGCCTTAGCCGTAGAATCTAAAGTATGCCATGCTGAGTACCGCACCTGATGTGTGCCTTGACTCAAAGTCTGTTGAGAGGTACAGAGAGTGATCCATGATTGAATCACTAGCAGCGGTCAAAATTTATCCTTAGTAACTAATGGACTAAGGAATTTTTTCTCGATTATGGAGGTGGTTAAAGAGTTCGTCGTAAAGGGTTACGTTGATGCAAGCTTTGACACTAATCCGAATAACTACGAGTAGTGAAGCGGATTCGTATAGTAGAGTAGATATTTGGAGCATTTCCGAATAGCACGTAGTAGCAGCATCTATAAAGATGACATAAAGATTTGTAAAGAACACATGGATCTGAAAGTTTCAGAACCGTTGACTAAAACCTCTCTCACGAGCAAGACGTGATCAGACCCCAGAACTATATGGGTGTTGGATTCGTTGGAATCACATGGTGATGTGAACTAGATTATTGACTCTAGTGCAAGTGGGAGACTGTTGGAAATATGCCCTAGAGGCAATAATAAATTAGTTATTATTATATTTCTTAGTTCGTGATAATCGTTTATTATCCATGCTATAATTGTATTGATTGGAAACACAATACTTGTGTGGATACATAGACAAAACACTGTCCCTAGTAAGCCAATAGTTGACTAGCTCGTTGATCAAAGATGGTCAAGGTTTCCTGGCCATAGGCAAGTGTTGTCACTTGATAACGGGATCACATCATTAGGAGAATCATGTGATGGACTAAGACCCAAACTAATAGACTTAGCATGTTGATCGTGTCATTTTGTTGCTACTGTTTTCTGCGTGTCAAGTATTTATTCCTATGACCATGAGATCATATAACTCACTGACACCGGAAGAATGCTTTATGTGTATCAAACGTCGCAACGTAACTGGGTGACTATAAAGATGCTCTACAGGTATCTCCGAAGGTGTTAGTTGAGTTAGTATGGATCAAGACCGGGATTTGTCACTCCGTGTGACGGAGAGGTATCTCGGGGCCCACTCGGTAATACAACATCACACACAAGCCTTGCAAGCAATGTAACTTAGTGTAAGTTGCGGGATCTTGTATTACGGAACGAGTAAAGAGACTTGCCGGTAAACGAGATTGAAATAGGTATGCGGATACTGACGATCGAATCTCGGGCAAGTAACATACCGAAGGACAAAGGGAATGACATACGGGATTATACGAATCCTTTGCACTGAGGTTCAAACGATAAGATCTTCGTAGAATATGTAGGATCCAATATGGGCATCCAGGTCCCGCTATTGGATATTGACCGAGGAGTCCCTCGGGTCATGTCTACATAGTTCTCGAACCCGCAGGGTCTGCACACTTAAGGTTCGATGTTGTTTTATGCGTATTTGACTTATATGGTTGGTTACCGAATGTTGTTCGGAGTCCCGGATGAGATCACGGACGTCACGAGGGTTTCCGGAATGGTCCGGAAACGATGATTGATATATAGGATGACCTCATTTGATTACCGGAAGATTTTCGGAGTTACCGGGAATGTACGGGGAATGACGAATGGGTTCCGGGAGTTCACCGGGGGGGCAACCCACCCCGGGGAAGCCCATAGGCCTTTGAGGAGACACACCAGCCCTTAGTGGGCTGGTGGGACAGCCCACAAGTGCCCTATGCGCCAAGGAGAAGAAAATCAAGAGAGAAAGAAAAAAAAAGGAGGAGGTGGGAAGGAAGGGGGACTCCCTCCCACCAAACCTAGTCCAACTCGGTTTGGGGGGGAGAGTCCTCCCCCTTGGACTCGGCCGACCCCCTTGGGCCTCCTTGAGCCCCAAGGCAAGGCCCCCTCCCTCCCAACTATATATACGGAGGTTTTAGGGCTGATTTGAGACGACTTTTCCACGGCAGCCCGACCACATACCTCCACGGTTTTTCCTCTAGATCGCGTTTCTGCGGAGCTCGGGCGGAGCCCTGCTGAGACAAGGTCATCACCAACCTCCGGAGCACCGTCACGCTGCCGGAGAACTCTTCTACCTCTCCGTCTCTCTCGCTAGATCAAGAAGGCCGAGATCATCGTCGAGCTGTACGTGTGCTGAACGCTGATGTGCCGTCCGTTCGGTACTAGATCGTGGGACTGATCGCGGGATTGTTCGCGGGGCGGATCGAGGGACGTGTGGACGTTCCACTACATCAACCGCGTTCTCTAACGCTTCTGCTGTACGGTCTACAAGGGTACGTAGATCACTCATCCCCTCTCGTAGATGGACATCACCATGATAGGTCTTCGTGCGCATAGGAAAATTTTTGTTTCCCATGCGACGTTCCCCAACACAGATTGCAAGGCCCCAGCAGGCACTCGTTTGTTGGGAAAGAAGAAGAGACCCCGGCAGGGGGATAGACAATGCCACGACGAGACCCTCGCGCCGAGGAAGAAGGACTAAGCCCCGGCAAGCCACCCTTGTCGGGAAGATTGACAAGGCCTCGGTAGGCCATCTACTCCCTGCCGAGAGGAAGAAGAAGAGCCCCGGCAAGGTAACCCTGCCAGGAAAGAAGAGAAGGCCCGAGGAGAGCCACGGGCCCAGGGCGCTGTCGCGACCTATGAAAGCCTCCACCGAGGAACACACCATCACGAATGCATGGACCACGTCTCCGCCCGCACACCAGCGCAACACCCCGAAGTTGCCACGTGTGGGTACGTGTCCAACCCCCCCTTACGAGGCCAGGGAAGTTTGTCGAAGCATTTAATGCACCGCAATAACACTGTAACTGTCGTTCGGCGTTGTTCCACTCGTGAACCCACCGTTCACCCACTAAGCCACTGTGGTGACCCCTTCGCCTACAAAAGGAGGCCCGAGGCTTAGTAGTAAGGACTTTTGGCTTTTCGACCAATCGAAAGGCTGTGAAGAGGGACAGATCTACACTAACCCAAAACAAATAACTAAACACATGCAGGAGTAGGGTTTTATGCACCACACGGCCCGAACCTTGGTAAAAAGACCTTGCCGGGCCCTGACTGTTGGTTCTGCACTTGCCGCGGCCCCTCTCCCTGCCGAACCAGCAAAAGAGGACCGTTGAGGCCCCCATAGGTGTCGATATTTTCACCAACATCTTTGGCGCGCCAGGTAGGGGGATCGCCGGAGGTAGGAGGGCATCAGCGCCGCCCCGATCCGATGAGCCGCTCGACGGCTCCACGGATCTCAGTTCGCCGCAACATCTTCCCTATGTGGGAGAAGGCAGTGGCTGCTCTGCCCGCGCGAGAGCTCATAACGCCTCCATAGGTGATATGCGGGCGTAGGTGGAAGGAGTGGAAGCGCCGAGATCTACATCGCCCTGCCAACACACCTCCTTGCAACACCGCGTTGCTGTCGGGGGCGTGACCTGGGGCTTCAGCCAGGACTCCGAAACTTACTCCGACCGTCGCACATCTCCGGAGTGTCACATGATCGTCTAGGATGCGTTCGAGGCCCCGAACTGCCCCTTTACGTGTCCTCTAGCTCACATTTCTCCTTGGAGCGTTGTGATGCCAGCAAGATGCGCTCGGGGGCTCCGCTAGCAGATCTGTTGCTAAAGAGATGCGAAAGTGATACGCCCGAGCGTGCCTCTTTCCTTCATAGTGGCCAAAGGCCACCGGCCAAAATCTCATTGGCAAGAAGGCCGCTGGAGGCAACATAAGCTTGCCGGGGGTATGGATATTCTTCCCCGGTGGCACCTACAGACGCTGTGGTAGGAATACCGCAACGCGCGAGATAAGTAGAGAGGCAAACTCCTTGCCAGACTCTTGGTAGATTAATCGTATCCTTTTGAAGCGTCGACTTTTGTATGAGAATCATGTGCGCAGATGGACCTTGCTACGATCAGTGCACCCCGACTTTGTTTCTAGACTGTTCAACGACTTGAGTGGGCAAAGAGCGCCATCATCTCGTTTCAAACTCGTTCAATGATTCGGACGGCTAAGTAGCACCTTATCTCGCCTCGAGCCGCGCTCGACGATTTACATGGTTACATTGAGTGCGGCAAGGAGTCTTGCGGTGACGACTTCCTCTGTTGAGTTTTCTGAGGATCCGCTCCTAAATACTCGCGGCAGGATAATTCAAGACGGCAAGCATCTGGAAAGTGCAAAGGTATAATCATACAAAATGAGATCGAATAAAGGATGCATCTATTAATTCATTTCACTTGATACATTTGATACCACTTAGAAAGAATTGTTGTCCTAACTTAAAGACTCTGTCTTTTGACGTGGAACGACATATGCAGAGGAGTGAAGTTCACAAAGACAAAAAGAGGGTCAACCCCTGGCGCAACCCAGGCTGGTCCCTCCTGGACCAGCATTGCAGTGGAGAACAGTGTCGGTGGATAGGGAAACCGGAGTAGATGAAGCGGCTGGAGGAAGTTGTCAGAATCGCAACTCAAGTCTTAGAATCTTACAATCTTACGTTCCAAACTAAGCTCTCCGATTCTATGATTTTTCTCATAAAATCTAAGATTCTACGATCCTGGTAGTTATGATTCTAAGATTCACGATCCTAGCAACAGAGTTTCGATCCGATTCAGAATCGCGATTCTGACACCGTTGGCTAGAGCCAATGGTCAAACCCCCTCAAAGACGAGGCGTCGATGCGGGTTCCGACAACATACCCCCACTAAGAGGGGGAAGGGCGTGAGCGGGCCTCAGCGGCAGGGCCAGCAGTCAGTCTGAGGTAGGGAAGTTGTACTCCAACTTGGCCCCCGGGATTCGAACCTGCCAAGAGCGCCACTGCTGCCGCAGTCACCCACGTCGCTATCGCTCTTGGAGGGACACTCGGCGCCGCTCGAGATCTCTTCATAGAAACCGAGACGCACACTTGTGCGCGAGTAAAACTTGACAGATAGCATATTTTCCTTAGCTAGCTTAAAGCGGAGGATATGCCCATCCTCGATGCTGTCGGCGCGGGCGAAGCTTCCCAGCCCCGCCCGAGCAGCCTGGAGTGGCGCTTCCGGTAATCCACGCGCGCCTGCATGGTGCCATGGGAGCAGTGGTGCGCCCGCAACCACAAGACAGGGGGTGTGGCATCCTCCATCGCCCTAGCGAAAGGGAGGGGGAGATGCAGGTGGCCCCACGGAACGCCGTGCAGCTCCACGACCAACTCCAGCGTCGTCCCGTCCGAGTGCCCGCCTAGCCCAGGAGAAGGCGCAGGCGCTGGAGTAGCACTCCGCCTCCCTCGACCACGACCCCGGCGTCCTCGGCCCCTCGAGCCTCTCTCACCACGGTCGACGGGGCTCCCGCTGGCTGCAGCCCCTGAAGCTGTGGCATGATCCGAGCGGGATCCCCTTGCTGCCTTGGCGGCCGACGGAGGCGGGCCCCGTCCCCTAACCATTGTTAGGGGCGGGTGCCACCGGCAAAGCTGAAAGAAACAAGAGAAGACAAGGCGATAGGCGCGGAAGGCTTCGAGAATGAGATGGGTGGGCAAAACCTCCGCGCAAACACCCTAATTGATAGGGCAAAGCTCGGAGGCCACCCTCCTCGCTCCAGAAGCCACCGCCCCTCTGGCCCAATCGCCCTCAAGTCACGAGCGGAACATGGAACCCCCGTGATGCGCTAATAAATGTAGGGGAGGGTCCGTCCATGCCCGCGGCTTTTGAGGCCATGATCAACACTAGCCCGACCGCCGCTTCGCATGTCCTACACGTGGCAGAGGCATTTTCAGGGAATAAAGAGGCCATCTTGTGCACATCGCGCACCCTTCCACTTCGCGCGTTCAATACACGACGTGGTGAAAGAAAGCCTACAACAACTCGATTTCGATAAGCCCGAAGCCAGTGAGCTCGTGCAACCACTTTGGGCCTGGCCCAACAACAGCTCAGATGTGTGTGTGGCCCAGGCTCGGGGGCTCCTGTCGGTGCACTAAAGACCGGGGTCTGCAGTGCCCCGGACTAGTGTGCGGACACCGGAAGCCCCTCCATGGCGGCAAGGCGCGTCGCTGGAGCTTAGGGCAGAAGCAAAACTCAGAAGCCACCAAGTATAGATTGCAAGCCCCCAGCAGGCACTCGCTTGCTGGGAAGGAACAATAGACCCCGGCAGGAGCTACCTGTCGAGGAGATAGACAATGCCACCGCAAGACCCTCCCCTCGAGGAAGAAGGACTAAGCCCCGGCAAGCCACCATTGCGAGGAAGATTGACAAGGCCTTGGAATACCATCGCCTCCATGCCGAGAGGAACAAGAAGAGCCGCGGCAAGGTAACCCTGTCGGGAATGAAGAGAAGGCCCGAGGAGAGGTACGGGTCTAGGGCGCCTTCACGACCTATGAACACCTCCACCGACGAACATGCCACCGCCGATGCATGGAACACAAGTCCACCCGCACGGTAGAGCAATACCCCGAAGTTGCCACCTACATGTCCAACCCCCTCCCCCCCCGACGAGGTCAGGGAAGTCTTTCGAAGCATTTAATGCACCACAGTAACACTGTAACTGTCGGTTGATGTTGTTCCACTCGTGAACGCACCGTTCACCCACTGAGCCACTTTGGTGACCCCTTCGCCTATAAAAGGAGGCCCGAGGCTCAATAGTAAGGACTTTTGGCTTTTTGGCCAATTGAAAGGCTATAAAGAGGGACGGATCTGCAGTAACCCAAAACGAATAACTAAACGCACCACGCGGGTCGAAAATGAGGTAAAAAGACCTTGTCGGGCCCTGCCTGTTGGTTCTACTCTTGTCGCGACCCCTCTCCCCGCCAAACCAGCAGAAGGGGACCGATGAGGCCCCCATATGTGTCGATCTTTTCACCCACACTGAGCCACAGTTAGGCTATCCGGAGGAGATGGTGGAAGGGGAATATCGCCTTCCTGCTGCTCGAGCTGATCTCCAGCTTGATCGTTCCCTCCAGTTCCCTGCTGGTGTTCAGAAGTGGCAGAGCTGGGGTTGCCGAAGCTGCTGGTGCGTGTTGAAATCACCATCCTGTTAGGGAGCAGACATGTGAATATGCCGAATGTTGGAAATATGCCCTAGAGGCAATAATAAATTTGTTATTACTATATTTCTTTGTTCATGATAATCGTTTATTATCCATGCTATAATTGTATTGATTGGAAACACAATACTAGTGTGGATACATATACAAAACACTGTCCCTAGTAAGCCTCTAGTTGCCTAGCTTGTTGATCAAAGATGGTCAAGGTTTCCTGACCATAGGCAAGTGTTGTCACTTGATAACGGGATCACATCATTAGGAGAATCATGTGATGGACTAGACCCAAACTAATGAACATAGCATGTTGATCGTGTCATTTTGTTGCTATTGTTTTTCTGCGTATCAAGTATTTATTCCTATGACCATGAGATCAAACGTCACAACATAACTGGGTGACTATAAAGATGCTTTACAGGTGTCTCCGAAGGTGTCCCTTGAATTAGTATGGATCACGACTGGGATTTGTCACTCCGTGTGACGGAGAGGTATCTCGGGGCCCACTCGGCACTACAACATCACACACAAGCCTTGCAAGCAATGTGACTTAGTGTAAGTCACGGGATCTTGTATTACGGAACGAGTAAAGAGACTTGCCGGTAACGAGATTGAAATAGCTATGCGGATATTGACGATCGAATCTCGGGAAAGTAACATACCGAAGGACAAAGGGAATTACTTACGGGATTATGTGAATCCCTGGCACTGAGGTTTAAACGATAAGATCTTCGTGGAATATGTAGGATCCAATATGGGCATCCAGGTCCCGCTATTGGATGTTGACCGAGGAGTCCCTCGGGTCATGTCTACATAGTTCTCGAACCCGCAGGGTCTATACACTTAAGGTTCGGCGTTGTTTTATGCCTATTTTAGTTATACGGTTGGTTACCGAATGTTGTTCGGAGTCCCGGAGGAGATCACCGACGTCACGACGGTTTCCAGAATGGTCCGGAGACGAAGATTGATATATAGGATGACCTCATTTGATTACCGTAAAGTTTTTGGCATTACCGGGAATGTACCGGGAGTGGCGAATGGGTTCCGGATGTTCACTGGGGGGGCAGCCCACCCCGGGGAAGCCCATAGGCCTTAGGGGTGCCGCACCAGCCGTTAGTAGGTTGGTGGGCAAGCCCAAGAAGGCCCCTGCGCCGGAGAGAAAGAAAATCAAAGAGAAAAAAAGGGGGAAGTGGGAAAATAGGGAAGGACTCCACCTTCCAATCCTAGTAATCCTCCTCCACCCACTTCGGCCGACCCCTTGGGGCTCCTAGAGCCACAAGGCAATGTCCCTCCCCTCCCTCCTATATATACTGAGGTATTAGGGCTGATTTGAGACAACTTTGCCACGGCAGCTCGACCACATACCTCCATGGTTTTTCCTCTAGATCGTATTTCTGTGGAGCTCGGGCGGAGCCCTGCTCAGATAGACAACCACCAACCTCCGGAGAACCATCACACTGCCGGAGAACTCATCTACCTCCCCGTCTCTCTTGCTGGATCAAGAAGGCCGAGATCATCGTTGAGCTTTACGTGTGCTGAACGCGGAGGTGCCGTCCGTTCGGCACTAGATCAGAGCGGATCGTGGGACGGATCGAGGGACGGTTCATGGTATGGTTCGGGGGGCGGATCGACGGACGTGAGGATGCTCCACTACATCAACCAAGTTTATTAACGCTTCCTGCTGTGCGATCTACAAGGGTACGTAGATCTAAAATCCCCCGCATAGATGGACATCACCATGATAGGGCTTTGTGCACGTAGGAAATTTTTTGTTTCCCATGCGACATTCCCCAACAGTGGTATCATGAGCTAGGTTCATGCGTAGATGTTATCTCGAGTAGAACACAAAAGTTTTTGTGGGCGGTGATGTGCGATTTGCTGCCCTCCTTAGACATTTCTTGATTCCGCGGTATTGTTGGATCGAAGCAGCTCGGACCGACATTACTCGTACGCTTACGAGAGACTGGTTTCATCGCTACGAGCAACCCCGTTGCTTAAAGATGACTGGCGAGTGTCGGTTTCTCCAACTTTAGTTGAATCGTATTTGACCGAGGAGGTCCTTGGAGAGAGGTTAAATAGCAATTCATACATCTCCGTTGTGGTGTTTGCGTAAGTAAGATGCGATCCTACTAGATACCCTTGGCAACCACGTAAAACATGCAACAATAATTAGAGGACGTCTAACTTGTTTTTGTAGGGTATGCTTGTGATGTGATATGGCCAATGACGTGATGTGATATATTGGATGCATTAGATGATCATGTTATAATAGTTAATATCGACTTGCACGTCGATGCTACGGCAAACGTCAGGAGCCATAGGGTTGTCTTTAAACTAATGTTTGTGTTTGCAGATGCGTTTACTATATTGCTAGGACGTAGCTTTAGTAGTAATAGCATAGCATACACGACAACCTCGATGGCGGAACGATGATGGAGATCATGATGATGGGGATCATGATGATGGGGATCATGGTGTGATGCCGGTGACAAAAAGACCATACCGGTGCTTTGGTGATTGAGATCAAGGAGTACTTGATGATGGACATATCATGTCACTTATCAATTGCATGTGATGTTAATCCTTTAGACACCTTATCTTGCTTAGAACCACGGTAGCATTATGAGGTGATCTCTCACTAAAATTTCAAGCTCAAATTGTGTTCTCCCCGAATGTGCACCATTGCGACAGTTCGTCGTTTCGAGAGACCACGTGATGATTGGGTGTGATAGACTCAACGTTCACATACAACAGGTGCAAAACAGTTGCACACGCAGAACACTCGGTTCAACTTGACGAGCCTAGCATGTGCAGACATGGCCTCGGAACAAAGGAGACCGAAAGGTCGAGCATGAATCGTATAGTTGATATGATTAGCGTAGAGATGCTTACCACTGGAACTATTCTTGACTCATGTGATGATCGCACTTGAGATAGTGGATTTGGATCATGTACCACTCAAATGACTAGAGAGATGTACATTTTGAGTGGGAGTTCTTAAGTAATATGATTAATTGAACTAATTATCATGAACATAGTCTAATGATCTTTGCGAATTACGATGTAGCTCGTGCTATAGCTCTACTATTTTTATATGTTCCTAGAGAAAATTTAGTTGAAAGTTGATAGTAGCAACTTTGCGGACTAAGTCTGTAAAACTGAGGATTGTCCTCATTGTTGTGCAGAAGGCTTATTTCCTTAATGCACCACTCAGTGTGTTGCACCTCGAGCGTCGTCTGTGGATGTTGTGAACACCCAACATACACGTTTCTGATGACTACGCGATAGTTCAGTGCAAAATACTTAATGGCTTAGAAGCAAGGCGCCGAAGACGTTTTGAAACGTCACGAAACGTAAGAGATGTTCTAAAGAGATGAAATTGTGATTTCATGCTCATGCCCGTGTTAAGAGGTATGAGACCTCCAACAAGATTCTTTGTCCACGAATTAAAAGGAAAAAAGCTCAATCATTGAGCGTGTGCTCATATTGTCTGAGTACGACAATCGCTTGAATCAAGTGGGAGTTAATCTTCCAGATGAGATAGTGATGATTCTCCAAAGTCACTGCCACCAAGTTGTGAGAGCTTCGTGACGAACTATAACATATCAAGGATAGATACAATGAACCTTGAGCGATTTGCAATGTTTGACACTGCGAAAGTTGAAATCAAGAAGGAGCATCAATAGTATATGGTTAGTAAAACCACTAAGTTTCAAGAAAGGCAAGGGCTAGAAGGGATACTTCGTGAAACGGAAAAACAGTTGCTGCATTTATGAAGAGACACAAGATTAAACCCAAACCCGAGACTACGTGCTTCTGTTATGAGGGGAACGGTCACTGAGGCACAGCTACCCTAGATGCTTGGTAGATAAGAAGACTGGCTAAGTCGACAGAAGTATATTTGATATACATGATATTGATGCGTACTTTACTAGTACTCCTAGTAGCACGAGGATATTGGATACTGGTTCAGTTACTAAGTGATTAGTAACTCGAAATAAATGCTACGGAATAAACGGAGACTAGCTAAAGGCGAGGTGACAATATGTGTTGGAAGTGTTTCCAAGGTTGATATGATCAAACGTCGCATGCTCCCTCTACCATCGGGATTGGTGTTAAACCTAAATAATTGTTATATGGTGCTTGCGTTAAGCATGAACATGATTGGATTATGTTTATTGCTATATGATTATTCATTTAAAGAGAATAATGGTTACTCTATTTGCTTGAATAAACACCTTCAATGGTTTATTGAATCTCGATCGTAGTGTTACACATGTTCATGATATTGGTGCCAAAAGATACAAGGTAATGATGATAGTACCACTTACTTGTGGCACTGCCGCTTGAGTCATGTTGGTATAAATTGCATTAAGAGGCTCCATGTTGACGGATCTTTATATTCACTTGAGTTTGAATCACTTGTGACATGCAAATCAGACCTCATGAGCAAGGCCTTGTTTTCATTGAGACGAAACAAGATAGTAACTTGTTGGAAGTAATACATTTTGATGTATGGAGTCCAATGGGTGCTGAGGCGCGCAGTGGATATCATTGTGTTCTTACTTCAATGACGATTTGAGTAGATACATGAGTATTTACTTAATGAATCACAAGTCTGAAATATTGAAAACGTTCAATTCTGTTTCAGAGTGAAGTTCATCGTAACAAGAGGATAAACTGTCTACGATATGATCATAGAGATGAATTTGTGAGTTGCGAGTTTTGGTACACAGTTAAGACAATCTGGAAGTTGTTTCACAATTCATGCCACCAAGAACACCATGGTGTGATGGTGTCATAGCCGCGACCTATTTGATATGGTGCATACTATGATGTCTCTTATGGAATTACCACTATCATTTATGGGTTATGCATTAGAGAAAACCACATTCACTTTAAATAGGGCACCGCATGATTCCGTTGAGATGACACAGTATAGACTAAGGTTTAGAGAAATCTAAGCTGTCTTTTCTTGAAAGTTTGGGGCTGCAACACTTATGTGAAAAAGTTTCAGTCTGATAAGTTCAAACCCAAAGCGGATAAATGCATTTTCATAGGATATCCAAAACAGTTGGGTGCATCTCCTATCTCAGATCCAGAAGCAAAGTGTTTGTTGCTAGAAAACGGGTCCTTTCTCGAGGAAAGGTTTCTCTTGGACGAATTGAGTGGGAGGGTGGTAGAACTTGATGAGGTTACTGAACCATCATTTCAACCAGTGTGTAGCAGGGCGCACGAACTTGTTCCTGTGGCGCCTACACCAATTGAAGTGGAAGTTGATGATGGTGATCATTAAGCATTGGATCAAGTTACTACAAACCTCTTAGGTCGACAAGGTCGCATACTACTACAGAGTGGTACGGTAACCCAGTCTTGGAGGTCATGTTGTTGAACAACAATGAACCTACGAGTTATGGAGAAGCAATGGTGGGCCCGGATTCTGACAAATGGCTGGAGGCCATGAAATCCGAGAGAGAATCCATATGTGATAACAAAGTATAGACTTTGGAAGAACTACTTGATGGTCATAGGACTATTACGTAAAGATGGATCTTTATAAGGAAGACAGACGATGATGGTGAATCGTCACCATTAAGAAAAGCTCGACTTCTCGCAAGGATGTTTTCCGACAAGTTCAAGAAGTTGACTGTGATGAGATTTTCTCACTCATAGCGATGCAAAAGGTATGTTGCAATTATGTTAGCAATTGCTGCATTATTTATGAAATATTGCACATAGGATGTCAAAACATTGTTTTCCTCGACGGAAAGGTTGTATGTGATACAACCGGAATGTTTTGTCAATCCTAAGGATGCAAACAAGTATGCAAGCTCCAGCAATCCTTCTATGGACTGGTGCAAGCGTCTCGGAGTTGGAATATATGCTTTGATGAGTTGATCAGAGATTTTGGGTTTATACAAGGTTTATGAGAAACTTGTATTTCCAAAGAAGTGAGTGGGAGCACTATAGAATTTCTGATAAGTATATGTGGTTGACATATTGTTGATCAGAAGTAATGTAGAATTTTCGTGAAGCATAAAAGGTTGTTTGAAAGGACTTCTTCGAAGGAATACCTTGATTAAGCTACTTGAACGTTGAGCATCAAGATCTATGGAGATAGATCGAAAGGCTTAATAGAAGTTTCAACAAGATGCATGCCTTGACAAGTTTTTGAAGGAGTTCAAAATAGATCAGCAAAGAAGGAGTTCTTGACTGTGAATATGAGTAAGACTCAAAACCCGACCACGGCAGAATAAAGAGAACAGACGAAGATCATTTTCTATGCCTTAGCCGTAGACTCTAAAGTATGCCATGATGAGTACCGCACCTGATGGGTGCCTTGCAGCAAGTCTGTTAAGAGGTATAGAGAGTGATCCAGGATTGAATCACTGATCAGCGGTCAAAGTTATCCTTAGTAACTGAATGGACTAAGGAATTTTTCTCGATTATGGAGGTGGTTAAGGAGTTCGTCGTAAAGGGTTACGTCCATGCAAGCTTTGAGACTAATCCGAATAACTATGAGTAGTGAAAAAGAGTCGTACAGTAGAGTAGATATTTGGAGTATTTCCGAATAAGACGTAGTAGCAGCATCTATAAGATGACATAAAGATTTGTAAAGAATACACGGATCTGAAACTTTCAGAACGGTGGACTAAAACCTCTCTCACGAGCAAGACGTGATCAGACCCCGGAACTATATGGGTGTTGGATTCGTTGAAATCACATGGTGATGTGAACTATATTATTGACTCTAGTGCAAGTGGCTGACTGTTGGAAATATGCCCTAGAGGCAATAATAAATTATTCATTACTATATTTATTTGTTCATGATAATCGTTTATTATCCAAGCTATAATTGTATTGATTGGAAACGAAATACTTGTGTGGATACATAGACAAAACACTGTCCCTAGTAAGCCTCTAGTTGACTAGCTTTTTGATCAAAGATGGTCAAGTTTTCCTGACCATAGGCTAGTGTTATCACTTGATAACGGGATCACATCACTAGGAGAATCATGTGATGGACTGGACCCAAACTAATGAACGTAGCATGTTGATTGTGTCATTTTGTTGCTACTGTTTTTCTGCGTGTCAAGTATTTATTCCTATGACCATGAGATCATATAACTAACTAGCACCGGAGGAATACCTTGTGTGTATCAAACGTCACAACGTAACTGGGTGACTATAAAGATGCTCTACAGGTATCTCCGAAGGTGTCGGTTGAGTTAGTACGGATCAAGACTTGGATTTGTCACTCCGTGTGACGGAGAGGTATCTCGGGGCCCACTCGGTAATACAACATCACACACAAGCCTTGCAAGCAATGTGACTTAGTGTAAGTCAAGGGATCTTGTATTACGGAATGAGTAAAGAGACTTGCCGGTAATGAGATTGAAATAGGTATGCAGATACTGAATATCGAATCTCGGGCATGTAACATACCGAAGGACAAAGGGAATGACATACGGGATTATATGAATCCCTTGCACTGAGGTTCAAACGATAAGATCTTCGTTGAATATGTAGGATCCCATAGGGGCATCCAGGTTCCGCTATTGGATATTGACCGAGGAGTCCCTCGGGTCATGTCTACATAGTTCTCGAACCCGCAGGGTCTGCACACTTAAGGTTCGACGTTGTTTTATGCGTATTTGAGTTATATGGTTGGTTACTGAATGTTGTTCGGAGTCCCGGATGACATCACGAATGTCACGAGGGTTTCCGAAATGGTCCGGAGACGAAGATTGATATATAGGATGACTTCATTTGATTACCGGAAAGTTTTCGGCATTACCGGGAATGTACCGGGAGTGACGAATGGGTTCCGGATGTTCACCGGGGGGGCAGCCCACCCCGGGGAAGCCCATCGGCCTTAGGGGTGCCGCACCAGCCCTTAGTGGGCTGGTGGGAAATCCCAAGAAGGCCCCTACGCAGGAGAGAAAGAAAATCGAAGAGAAAAGAAGAAGAAGGGGGAAGTGGGAAAATAGAGAAGGACTCCACCTTCCAATCCTAGTTGCGTTAGGATTGGAGGAGGAATCCTCCTCCCCCCACTTCGTCCGACCCCTTGGGGCTCCTTGAGCCTCAAGGCAAGGTCCCTCCCCTCCCTCCTATATATACTGATGTATTAGGGCTGATTTGAGACAACTTTCCCACGGCAGCCCGACCACATACCTCCATGGTTTTTCCTCTAGATCGTATTTCTGCGGAGCTCGGGCGGAGCCATGCTGAGATAGATCACCACCAACCTCCGGAGTGCCGTCACGCTGTCAGAAAACTCATCTACCTCTCCATCTCTCTTGCTGGAACAAGAAGGCCGAGATCATCGTCGAGTTTTACGTGTGCTGAACGCGGAGGTGCCGTCCATTCCGCACTGGATCGGAGCGGATCGTGGGACGGATCGTGGGACGGTTCGTGTGACGGTTCGCGGGGCGTATCGAGGGACGTGAGGACGTTCCACTACACCAACCGTGCTAATTAATGCTTCCTGCTCTGCGATCTACAAGGGTACGTACATTTGAAATCCCCCTCGTAGATGGACATCACCATGATAGGTCTTTGTGCGCGTAGGAAATCTTTTGGTTCCCATGCGACGTTCCCCAACACCGAGTTGGTCGGGGAATCATAAGGGGTGAAGTTCCTCAATAAGGGGGTTTTGGTACCGTGCTAGTGTGTGAGTTAAACAAAGGGGAAATCTAATGCATTGAATTAAAACAAGTGATGTAGTCGCTTACAAGCTCCCTAAGGCAAAAATGCGGCTTCCATCATACATGATCACACAACAGTCATGGTTCTCATGAACCGATACACGGACTCAACTACGCATGGGGAGATTCCTAATTGCCTAAGACGTTCCTCTAAGCGGCGGACTACTCGGTCTCGTATGCAGGCTCAGCATGATCTTCATCTTCATCCTCGTCGGTACCTTCCTCCTTCAAATGTTTGGGAGAGGGGAGCGGTCCATCATGGCGTCTCTTTGTTGGCGAAGCAGTGAGGAGCTTAGTGTATTCTTCCGCGGTCAGACAGCGACTCTTAATAGGAGTGGCCTAGAGCGGTGGTATCCCTCCTCGGAAGGCAATGACTGACTGCCCTCCGGGTCCTCCTTCCTTCTTGACCTTGCGGGTCTTCATCTTTTCCATGCGAAGTAGGACCTTGACTTTGTGTAGTTCTTGGCGAAGCATCACAGACTCTTTGATCAGAAGGTGAGTCAAGGTGTTGGCGGAGAGGCTGAAGTTTGTCTGAAACCAGAGTTGCGTCTCGCTCTCCGAGGATGGGTTAAGTGTCCAGCTCCCGTCAAGACCGTCCTTAATAAAAGGCAGGTGACGATTAGCCGGATCGTTAGCCATGTCGGGAAGAATGTTGCAGAGACGAAAGAGCGCCTCTCGTGCGACTCTCTCCAGCGCCAACATCAGATTCTTGATTTGTGGTCCTTCAAAGAACCAACTAGTTGGGGAGTCGTTAGACTTCACTATCACGTCCACGTGATATTCTTTTGTGTCTGTGTTGACCCAGTGCTCGTGGTAGAGAAAAATGGGTGTGCGGTATACTTGACACTTGTCGAGGCTATCTCCCAAGAGTAGGGGAAACCCCGTCTCCAAAAGCATATTAGGTACGGCGGCCATCTACAAGGTTGTAGGAGAGGGTTAGAAATTTTTGTGGGCGTAGAAAATCTCGTGTGCAAGGGCATAGTGCACTACTCGTCTCGGCTATCGTCCAAGCTACAGTCAAGATGGTTCTGATACCGGCACTGTGGGGGCCCCGACTTACGAGTCCAGATTGTCGAATGAACGTGCTCAATGATCCCAGAGGTCAATGCTCACCGAACACACAGATACTGAATCTTAAGAGTCTTACATCCAACATACCAAAATAATACATCAAATGACCAACAAGGACAATTCACATAGGTAGGGCCTACAAGGCCAATTCATGATCACACAATACATCATACCAGAATAATACATCATACATGAACACACGAATACTGAATCTTAAGAGTCTTACATCCAACATACCAGAATAATACATCATACATTATCACACAACACTGTTGGTTCACATAGGTAGGGCCTATAAGGCCAATTCACACCGATACATCTAATAACGAAAATCTTGGGGCTGAGCGGGTGGCCATGCCATCAGCCTACACCAATAGGCATTCTGACTAGGAAGTCCCTGTTGGCATCCAAGTTCCCAAGTCCGTGTCCGATGACGTATTTTTCTCCAAACTCCGGTCCTTCCATGTCTGGTCAATAACATAACCAGTGGCAAGTCAGTGACTACTTTGAATGTACTCGCAAGCATCCCATGATAGGTATAATGCAATTGGTATGGTAACAAGTAATATGCAGCATAGGTGGGGTAGCAACTTGTTTGTAATTAAACATTATCATAGATGGATGTGCAACATAAGCTAGATGATATTTATATGAACAGGTTACAAATATCAACATATCTGCCGAGGGTTGAACACTCCGGTTCACCCGATATGCCAAGTCACCAAACATGGTCATATCAAATCTTTCACAGATATCACCTTAACACACACACACTTGGTTTATGCGGAAACGACTGGACGTAGTTTAAGCAGGATTACCCAACTATCCTTGAACGTGGACATGACTATTCGAATAGTTTGACACTCTGCAGAGGTTGTACGCTATACCCACGAGATCCAAGGAACTTCCGTGTCATCCACGACTCACGGTATTTAACATACCTAACGTAAGTACCCGATCAATGCCTTTCCCCTAACGATACAAGAAAAAGAGATCCACTCGAATGGAACCCATCTCACATGATGTACGTCTTAGGAGCACCAACTCTAGACAGTACCATCCATGTGGGGACCAACGGTGTGCCCGGAACACGTAAAAATAGCATATTCGACCTACCTAGTATGACCCCGTCACGAGAGTGACCACATATCACTCCCACCACTAGTAATGTGGCTCTTTCCTAGCACCGACTAGAGTAATCAACTAAGCTCCGTCCCATAAAGGGTTAACCTGGTCCCACATGTAAGGTTTGGACGGTCTACACATCATAAATGTAATCCCATTTCTGAAACCACTCACACCAAAATATACCCAGTGCACGACTTCTTCACAATTGGCCACCTAACTCATCATCACCCTCGTGCATTAGTGGCACCCGATGGGGTTTTGTAAAACTTTGATATTTACCATCATCATGTTGATGCTTCTACTATGCTTATTTGTACTTGTCAACATGAATTTAGCGTGACCCTCATAGGTGGTAGGATCATGCTCAAATGCAAGTGCTCCGGAGGAGCCATCGGAAACATCATATCGATGATTTACCGAATACTCATGATCATATGCAATGGGAAAGATTGCTCTACTGGCATGCAATATAATATTTGCTCAAATGTGGTCAAAGGGTTGCTTACCTTGATCAGCTAAGTATCCTGGGTCTTCGAGTCCAACTCCTTCGTTAATCATTGTATCTATCGCCGTAGTAAATAATAAATAATAAGTAGCTCACTCAAAAACAGAGCACAAACTCACTTTAAAAATATTGCCCTATTACGATAAATCTACATTATTATTTTGAAAATATTTGTCTCTGGTTTTTGTGAAAATAATATTTTTAATTTTTTTTAGCAGAAGCTATAGTATTCAAAATAACCTTTTTAATTATTATTATACAGAAAAGTTGTCCTAAAAATTTGTGCAATGGCTCTATTAAATTCTACTCATTTTTAGAAGAATTATGGTGGAAAAATAATCAAATTATATTGGATAACAAATCCTACAAAAATCTTTTAAAATATGATTAAACATAAAAAGAAAAAGGGGCTTTAGCTCAGGCGTGGCTCGGCCCGTGAGTTGGGCCGACACAACTGGCTAGCCAGCCAGCTCGCCCAGGCGCGCGTGCCGCCACGTTCAAACCTAACGTGCGGGCCCCGTGCGGTCAGCGGAAGAGAGGAGAGAGGGGGAGTGTGAAGTGCCACCGACAGGTGGGGGACACCTCTTGGGGTCGTCTTCCACCTGTAGACCCACGGGAGGGGAGGCACGCCGGCGGAGATACCGACGCCCTCAGTCCCAACTGGTGGCAGGAATGGAACTAGCATATCATCGCCTACCTGCTGGTGCTCGAGGGGACGACGGGAAGGCCCTGGTTCACCGGCGACGAGGTGGCTACAGCGGAGCCGATTCGGGATATAGATGAAATGGGTGCTACAGGAAGGGATTAGCTTGGGGAAGTCGGGCGAAAGCTTCCTGAGCTCACTACGGTCATGGAGGAGGATAAAGGAGCATAGAAGCTGGCCTATAGCTCGAGATCGACGGAGCTCCGAAGCGGCGGGGCCTCGGTCGATCTCGAGTACCGGAGCTCGCTGTGCTCGAATGGAGTGGCTAGGGGTTCAATTTCAGCTCTAGTGGAGTGGGATGAGGGTGCAGGAGCGAGGGGGAGGCCTATTTATAGGCCCTCGACGGTGCATCGACCGAGAAGCGCCGGTGGGTTCACCGTGCCTCGCAGGAGGGGCAGTGTGAGCTCGGGGTCGAAACCACGGTATTGCGGACGTGGTTTAAGACCCCCGTGACTCACTTAGAGGGAGAGAGAGAGAGGAGGAGCATACATGCGTGGCCGCGGTCTTCTGGCCGAATCTAGCGCGTGCGGGCACGCGTCGCTCCAGTCAATAGAGCAAGGGAGTAGGGCCCCTCAGGCTTCCCTGATGAGGGAGTGTTGTTGGGGACGCAAATGGGCAATGGGGGGAGGCTTGAACCGGCCGGGGCTGGCCACCTTTGCCTCGGGTGCGCCCTGTAGCGTACCCAGGGCGCAGTTTTGACATGCCACGACATGTTGGCGTGCTCTGGGTCCCTTGGCCTTCTCTGGCATGTCCTGGGGATGTGTTGGAAGATCCTTAGCCGTTTGAGAGCCGAGAGACTCCCTGCTGGTCAAGGGATGTGATTAAAGAGGTGATGCCAGACTTGAACAAGAAATTAGAATGGGGTTTTCGGCTGTTGGGAGTGGTTGTCGCTGTTTGTTCTATGAGTTTGGAGGAAAGTGTATGGGTGTGCTGTGAGGTAGGAGATATTTTACTAATCTGGCAGAAGGTGTTCGACATGTGTTTGGGGTAGCTACACTTCACCACTGATGATGAAAGTTGGCAGGATTTAGTTTGATGTAAAAATACTATGCTCCACCAAATTTTAGCTTCATTGGACAAGTTTGGCAATGCAAACTTGAAATCATCCCCAAATGGGCAGATCTGTCCATTCCAAAGAGAATGTGGGTAGATTACCCCCTGCAAATCCCATTTTTGGCACAGACTCCTTTTTTGGAGTGTTGAGCACTCCTGCAAAGTTTCAAGCCATTTGGATAAACTTTGCTATGTAGAGTTGCTTCAACTTGATTGTGGACACAGAGGGTTTTAGTATTATTTAGTGAAGCAAACCAACTTAGGATGAGGTGAAACTTGGTGTGGCCAGCCAATAAAGCTTGGGAAGGTTGCTAGAATTTTCTAGGAATTTATTGGTTTGGAAATATTTCAAAAGGTCAAAACAGACAGAGTTCCTTTTTAATGGTTTGCTAAAATATTTTGAATACAAATAGGGGTTGAAAATCTCATTTATGGAAAATATATGTCCTCTCACTATCTCCAAATTTTCTCACATTTTTCTAAGGCAAAAAAGTAAATTTTCATATAGAAATATCTTTTCTGGCCTCAGAAAAGGACATGTATATAAAATAGGAAAATATTTTTAAAAATAATTATTTTATGATATTGGAGAGTTAAAATAGTTCTAGAACCAGATTACCATCTTTGGGTAAAGGCACTCCCTTGTCATTAGGGACTTGTAGTGCAAACCCAAAGCAAGGTTTTCAAAAATAGTCAAAATAAGAAAAAGAATCTTTTGAAAATAATCATGTTATAAAAATATAGTTTTTGAATCCACTCATACAAGCATATATACACACAATGACAATCATGGCACTCACAACATTTGTTTTGATTTTTTAATAAACTTAGATTTTGAACTATAGTTGATGTGAGGTAAAAATAGGGTGTGACACCGGGATACTGTAGATCCTCCTTGTACTGCCGATGTGTTCGATGGGGATTTCTGCCACTTCGTATTTAAGAACCAAAATGTGGGAAAGAGAAGAGGAATCGTGTCTTGGGACTAGATCCTTCTCGTCCCCACTCCCGTCTCTTCCCACCACAGACCAGAATCATCGGATGCCTCAGTCGATCTTCGGCTTTTGCTTCTCTACCGCCGACCATGGCAAAGGGGGTCATATCGAGGGCCGAGTGGGCCAAGAGGGGGTCGCATGGATCCTCCCACGGGGGTGGATCTAGGGTGACTGGATGCCCCCCGTCACGAAGGCGCGGTTGCCGGAGTTGGAGGGCGAGGGCTTGATAGGCCGGGGGAGCTGGCGACTGCTTGAGGACCGCGAGATCGAGCCGGCACCCTAGAACAACGAGCGGGTGCTTTTGGTCACCAACATCGAGCGAGGTTTTTGTGTGCCTCCACATCCTTTCTTTCGAGCATTCCTCGCTTTTTTCGGGGCTCAACTTCACGATTGGTCTCCCAATGTACTTTCGTATCTGGCTGCTTTTGTCTCATTGTGCGAGAACATCCTGAGATGTTATCCACATTGGGGCTTGTTCAAGCGCTTGTTCACATGTCGAGTGATGACCGCGAAGAAATATGCCTCCTCGAGGGTAAAGACCAACAGAACAGAGCTTTCCGGTGGCTTGCGCATTCAACTTAGGGACAAAAGTAGCTTTCCCCAGATGAGCTTTCCGAACTCGGTGAAGAACTGGCAGGATTCACGGTTATTCTGCCGAGATGTCCCAGTTGGCTAGGGTTAGTCGGGCCGTCCTCCCGTTTTGGTCGATAGGATCCACTTCGCTCCTACTTTGACTTTGTCCACAGGGGAGAAGGCCGACGCCTAAATCTTGATGATAGCAATGGTGTATTTAATTCGAAAAGGGGTGAACAGGATGGACCTCTTGGAGGTCTTCTTCCAGCATAGGATTCAACCCCTTCAGGCTAGAGCTCACCCGATGTGGTAGTATGAGGGACTGGATGACCAGACCCGAGTGCATCCTTAGGAGCTCGATGAAGAGGCAGTGGAGAATAAGCTCAGGGCCATTACTCCCATGAGGGACAACCCCAGAGGCTCGAGGCAGGTGCAACCCTTTGCGGGTGATAACAAGCCGAATGATGTGACTCATTGAACACGCGGTCTGAGTGAACTGCTTTGTTGTTGACATTGAGGAGGAGACGTCTCGAATAGGGAAGGAGCTCAATCCCAAGAGAGGGCTCCTGAAGGATAGCGCTGCCTTGTCTCTCCTCAGACTATAGGATCATGTCGGATACATGGCAGATTGTTTCAAGCTGCTTCAGTCGGCTGTTGGAGAGATCAACCAGGAGAAGGTGCCTGAGGATGCTCCTGTGAAGGATGCTCAAGCCGTCGTGAACCGAGTGAAGGCCATCCATTGTGAGATCAGGTCATGGAACAAGTCATCAGCAAGGGCCGGAGCCAACATTGGCCTATCTCTCATCCGCATCCATCGCAAAGGGAGTGGACGAAGAGAAGTTGAAGAATCTTTTGGTCCTTAATCAAAGAGTGCCAAGTTTGAAGACTTCATGGAGGTGTTCATGGTGGTGTCCACCGGATCACAGAGGGCATAGACCTTCATACCTTCGTCAAAGCGGTGGAGTTTTCGGCCTCCGAGTGATGCTCGGAGGAAAAAAAATTAAGTTTCCGTTTGCCTCGATATGCCATGTGGTTTGATGTAGCACCGAACTCTGAGTGGGCCCTGGGCTTCTCTTTTGCGCACCGTGAGTTAAGCTATATCGGTTTTATCTGCAGTTGGTTTTGGATCTCATTTGCCCGGTTGCTTTTGTTTGGGGTTGTTTATACTCGGCCGAACGCAGTTTCATGCTCGATTCCCCAAGTGCGGAGGTTGTCCTCACTCAGGTCTGTTTGTGACTTAGGCGAAAGCTGGTACACAGCTTAGCCTCCGAGTGTGGAGGTTATTCTCACTCGGGTCTGTTTCTCCCTCGGCGAAAGCAGAATCGTAGCTTGTGATGATTGTTCTGTTCATCTTGGCGCCCGAGTTGAGGTCTTGCCTTCACTCGGAACCACTTTAACTTAGGAGAAAGCTGGTTCGCGGCTAAGCCCCCGAGTGTTGAGGTCCCCGAGATCAGTCGGGGAAAGGTTTACCTTAGGTGAAACGGGTTCGCTACCAAGATGATAGTTCTTGCAAACTCGTTGATGGTCTTGTCCATCAAGGTCCCGATTGACAATCACGTCTTCATTCAAAACCATTTTGAATTAGGCGAAATCTAGTCCGTAGCCAAGCCCGCGAGCATGGACGTTGCCTCCACTCAGGGCAGGTTTTTCACTAGGCGAAAGCGGAATTGCTGCTTAGGAATGATTGTCCTATTCATGTTGGCACCCGCATGGAGGTCTTGCCTTCATTCGGAACCCCTTTAACTTAGGCGAAAGCTGGTTCACGGCTAAGACCTCGAGTGTGGAGGTCCCCATGATCACTCGGGGAAGGTTTTACCTTAGGTGAAACGGGTTCGTTACCGAGATGATAGTTCTTCCGAACTCGTTGATGGTCCTGTCCATCAAGGTGCCTGACTAAGGCTAAAGCTCGTCTGCTGCAAAGCCCCCGAGTGAAGAGGTTGTCTTCACTCGAGGCGGGATTTAGGTTAGACGAAGACAGGTTCATAGTTAATGTTTCACACCCACTCGGGGTGTGTTTCACCGGAGTGAAGTATTCTAACATAGTCGAAAAAATTGAGCACTTTATTCTTCTATTCATTCAGATTCATTACTAGAATGAAGAAAGCTCTATGTGTAGAACTTGTAGAGCAGGTACACGTTCCAAGCTCGGGGTTCCTCCGTGTCATTGTCGATGTTGAAAAGTTGTTAAGTGATCCATCTCTAACGTATCGATAATTTATGAAGTATTCATGCCATATTTGCCTATGTTTATAATAACTTCATATGGTATTGGTGCACTTTATATGATTTATTTAGAACTAACCCGGACTGACGTTGTTTTCAGCAGAATTACCGTCGTGTTGTTTTTGTGCAGAAAATAGAAGTTCTCAAAATCGCCAAAAACTTTTTTATTATTTTTTCCGGAACATATGAGCAACGTTGGAGCGAAGAACCATTAGAGGAGGGTTGCCACAGAGGCACAAGCCAACAGGGCGTGGCCTGGGCCTTGGCCGCGCTTGGATAGCTTGTGGGGCCCACGTGGTTCCATTACGCGCGATTGCAACGCTGAAAAGTCCTATAAATCCCGGAAACCCCAGAAGAAAAGAGGGAACTTCTTCTCCGCCGCCGCAACTCTTTGTATCGCCGAAAAACCAATCTGGAGGGATTCCGGTACACTGCGGGAGAGGGAAAACCATCATCAGTGGCCATCTTCATCATGCCGGCGGAGGCCATGACTAGGAGGGAGTAGTTCACCCTAGAAGTTGAGGGTATATACTAGTAGCTATGTGTTCAATCTCTCTCTATCTCTCTCATGTTCTTGAGATGGCACGATCTCAAGAACATGGGCTTTGTTAATATAGTTGGATCATATGATGTATTTCCCTTACCATCTAGCTATGAGTCTTTTCCTTTAAGATCTCGTCATGTTTGATTGAGCATATTGGTATGACAACACTTGATGTAAGTCCTGCGTGGGATACCCGTAGTGACATTGGGGTATTCTATTGATTCACTTGATATATGTTGAGGCATCAACATGCGGGTTCCGGTGACCTTGGGGGTTCATGCATAGGGGTTGATTGCATGTTTTCATACCATGTTCAACGATCGAAATCTTGGGGTGCTCCTTGCACATTCTTTGTGTTGGATTGAATATGATAGCTCTGAAATTGTTTGATGCATGTCGCATAATTTAGCCGCGGATACTTGAGGTGACTGTGGAGTATCTAGGTGACATTGGAGTATCTAGGTGACATTAGGGTCGACTGATATATATCATTGGTGTACTCTAGTACAAACTCTTAGATACATCAAACGGAAAGGATAGCTTGATGTTATCTTAGTACGAACTCTTGAATAGATTGAATGAAAAGGATAGCTTGATGTTATCTTAGTACAGACTCTTGAATAGATTGATCGGAAAGAATAAATTTGATGTGGTTCTACTACCTACACCAATTTAATCTTATTGTTCTCCACTAGATAGGAACTTTGGAGTTATTCTTTGTTGCACGTTGACGGATCCAACTATGTTAGCATTGTCGAGAGATCGCACTAGTGAAAGTATGTACCCTAGGCCTTATTTCCAAGCATTAATACAACATTTTTTTCGTTATTTGCCACTTGTTACCTTACTCTTTTTTATTTTCACATTACAAAAACCTATATCTATCATCCATATTGCACTTGTATCACCATCTCTTCGCTGAACTAGTGCACCTATACAATTTACCATTGTATTGGGAGTGTTGGGGACACAAGAGATTTCTTGTATTTGATTGCAGGATTGCTTGAGAGAGACCATGTTCATCCTACACCTCCCATGGATTGATAAACCTTAGGTCATCCACTTGAGGGAAAATTGCTAGTGTCCTACAAAGCTCTACGCTTGGAGGCCCAACACGAGTATACAAGAATAAAGATGTGTAGTAGACATCGGTAAGCCCCATTGTGTAGAACTTTGGAAACGGCGTATGGCCCTTGCCATGGAGGTGCGAGGTAGTGGGGTTTCTCTTGGTCCAGTCGGAGGACCAAATCGCCATCTTGAAATGCTCGGCCCCTGACTTGTCTGTCGTGGTAGCGCCGAAGGTCTTGCTGGTACGCGGTGGATCGAATGAGGCCTAGTTCCCTCTCTTCCTCTATAAGATCAAGGTTTTCGTGGCACGCTGCTTCAGCTTAGGCTTCATTGTACAGCTCAACTCGTGGGAGTTGTGATGCAGGTCAATCCGTAGGACGTCTTCCGAGCTGTACAACAAGAAGAAGGGAGTTCGCCCGGTTTAACGATTCAAAGTCATTCGCATACCCCACAGGACGGATGGTAACTTCTTGACCCTAGCGCGAGCAGTGTATTTGTGATCTCTCATCAGCCGGGGTTTCAGGCCTTGGAGTATCATGCCATTCGCCCATTCCGCCTGTCCATTCGACTATGGCTGTGCCACGGCGACATAGTTAACCCGAGTGCCGTGGGAGTAGTATAACTCGCAGAACTCATCCTAGTTGAAGTTGGACCCGTTGTCACTGATGATGTCATGGGGAACTCCGAATCTGAACATGATCTACCGAACGAAGCTCACGACAGTCACCGAGTCAAGGCTTTTGATGGGTTTGGTATCAACCCACTTGGTGAACTTATCCACCGCGACTAGCAGGTGGGTGAATCCACTCGACCCGGCACGCAGAGGGCCGACCATGTCGAGGCCCCATACGGCGAATGGCCACGTGAGGATCGTCTTCAGCACGGACGCAGGCTTGTGCGACTGATTCTTGTAGAACTGGCATCCGACACACTGGTCCACCATGTCCATTCTCGCCTGATTGGGGTGGGGCCAATAAAAACCTACTCAGAAGGCCTTTGCCACCAAGGTCCGAGAGGACTCATGGTATCCGCAGTTTCCCGAGTGGATCTCGTGTAGGATTTGAAGCCCTTCCTCCGGGGAGATGGACTTCTAGAAGACTCCTATGACACACTTCTTCTATAGTTTGTCTCCGAGAACTTCAAAATCTTTGGACCACAGAATGATCTGCCGGGCTTCCTGCTCGTCCTCGAGAATCTCCTACCGGAGCAGGTAAGCTAAATAAGGTTGTGTCCATTCAGGACCAACGACCAACATCTCGTGGATGAGGTCGACCATGGCCGGGATATCAATCTCAGTTGGATCGGACGGACCGATTGCTTGTGCGGGCTCCTCGGCGAAAGGATCCTCCTTGATTGAGGGGGAGCATAGGTGCTCGAGGAACACACCCTTTGGCACAATCCTTTGAGTGGACCCGATCTTTGCCAAGTCGTCAGCTGCTTGGTTCTTGGGTCAGGGCACATGGTTTAGTTCCAATCCTTCAAAGTTCTTCTCCAGCTTCATGACCGCACTGAAGTAGGCTGTCATTGCTGGGCTTCGAATGTCCCGTTCCTTCACGACTTGGTTGCCAACGAGATCCGTATCACCGTAAACCATCAATCGGTGTATACCGATGGAGATTCCCATGTGGAGCCCGTACAGGAGGGCCTCGTACTCGGCCTTATTGTTGGACGAATCAAAGTGAATTTGGAGCACGTAGCTCAATCAGTCTCCCTTGGGGAAAATATGAACCACCCCAGCCCCCGAGCCATGGAGCATCCTGGATCCATTGAAGAACATAGTCCAATACTCGGGGACGACTGGAGCATGCTTCTCTTGCTCTACCCACTCGGCTAGGAAATCTGCCAGGGCCTGAGACCTGATTGCTTTCTTGGATTCAAACTTCATCTCCAATGGTAGGAGTTCAATCGCCCATTTGGCCACTTGACCAGTCGTGTCCCGAGTGTGTAGAATTTCTGCTAAGGGAGCGTCGTTGATGACAGTGACTGACTGGTCTTGGAAATAGTGGACCACCTTCTTCGCGGTCAGGTAGATCCCATAGACCAACATTTCATAGTGCGGATATCTTTGTTTTGAAGGAGTCAACACTTCGGAAATGTAGTAGATTGGTCTTTGTACCTTGTAAGCTTTGCCCAATTCTTACCGCTCCATCGTGAGTACGGTGCTAACCACTTGGCTAGTGGCAGCGATGTACAGGAGAAAGGGCTCCTAGATTCTCGGAGCAGCCAACACCGACTGGGTGGAAAAGTAGGGCCTTGAGTTCGTTGAATGCGACCTGCGCCTCCTCGGTCCACTCGAATGTTTCAGATTTCTTCATTAGTCGGTAGAGAGGCAGGGCCTTCTCACTAAGTCGCGAAATGAATCGACTGAGGGCCACGAGGTAGTGCTTAACCCTTTGCACATCATGGATGCGCTCCGGTCGTCTCATCTTGATGATGGCTCCGATCTTGTCGGGGTTAGCATCGATCCCTCACTCGGAAACGAGAAAAAACGAGTAGCTTACGAGCCAGTACACCAAAGGTGCACTTGGCCGGGTTGAGATTGATCTCGAAGCGTCGAAGGGTTGCGAAGGTTTCGGCGAGGTCGGCCAGGAGGTCGGAACCTTTCCTGGACTTGATCACGATGTCGTCCATGTATGCTTCGACATTCCCACTGATTTGGTTCTGCAAACATTTTTGAATCATACGCTGGAATTTAGCTCGAGCATTTTTGAGACCGAATGGCATCGTCATGTAGCAAAAACAACCTAATGGGGTGATGAAGGCTGTCTTTATTTCATCCGGTCCATACATTCAGATCTCGTGGTACCCAGATTACGCATCCAGGAATGACAGACGTTCACATCCGGCAGTAGAATCCATGATCTGATCTATGCGAGGGAAAGGGAAGTGATCCTTCGGGAAGGCCCAATTGAGGTGCTTTAAGTCAATAAACATTTGGAGTGTATTGTTCTTCTTTGGCACGAGGACCACGTTCGCCAACCACTCGAGTGGTAGACCTCGCTGATGAACTAAGCATCTAGGAGTCGAGCAATCTCTTTGTTGATTGCCTTACGTTTCTCCACGGAGGAGTGGCAGAGGTGATCCTTGACGGGCTTGATCTTTGGGTCCACTCAGAGGCAATACTTAGCCAGCTCCCTGGGGATCCCTGGCATGTCAGACGGCTTCCATGCGAAGATGTCCGAGTTCTCATGGAGTAACTGGATAAGCTCGGTTTCCTATTTGTCTCTGTGTGAGGTGGAGATGTTGGTCGTGGCGGAACTCGGATCGGTAGGGTGGATCTGATCCTGCTTCGTCTTGTCGGCCGACTGAAAGGCGGATTCGGTGGTTGGCTGCTTCGACTTTAGTAGATTTGTGGTGTCCACTTCCTTCTTGTACCCATCTAGCTCGGCTGCAAGGACCTGCACGTTGGTGATCCCTGGCCCTTGCTAAGGTATTCTTCGGCCACCTTCCTATTGCCAGTCACGGTGATCACACCCCTCCGACCTGGCACCTTAAGTTTAAGATACATGTAACATGGGTGTGCCATGAAACGTGCATAGGCGGGCCTACCCAGGATGGCGTGATAGGTGTTGTGAAAGTCGACCACCTTGAAGGTTAACCCCTCCTTGCGAAACGATTTCTCTTTGCCGAATACAACGCTCAGAGTGATCTGACTGACAGACTCGGCTTTGTTCCCGGGGATGACCCCGTGGAACTACAAGTTGCTCTTGCTCATCCGGGCCAACAGGATGTCCATGGCCTTGAGAGTGTCCATGTAGATGATGTTGAGGCCACTACCTCCGTCCATGAGGTCCGAAGTCAGATATCGTTGACCGCGTGGTCCACCACCACCGCCGGCCTCCCGGGGTGGCTATGCTGGCCGAGTGGTGTGACTAGTAAAAGGTGACGGGCATTCTTGCCCAGTCGAGGTACTTTGTGACAGCTAGAGCTTCCATGTTCAGCTCCCGATTGATAACTTCCAATCGTCTCTTGCTCTCCACCTCGGCGAAGATCATGAGAGTTGCCTGAATGTTAGGATACTCGGAGGCATCCATAGGGTCCTCCTCATCCGCCTTGTCTCCAGAGGCCTCTCCTCCCATCTCCGCCCGGAGTAGTCGACATTCATGAGCCGTGTGCTTGGTGGGGATAGTTTCTCCCTCCTCGTCCTTGCGAGAATGGATCGGACACGGCTGGTCTAGCAGATTGCTCTTCGACTCGACTTTCTTTTTGCCAGCCCAATCCTGCTTCTTCTTGGTTTTGTTTTGGCCCTGTCCTGGGACAACAACTACTTCGGCTTTACCAATGGGTCGCCATTTCACTTTTGCGTCTTTCCAACGTTGCCCGACTGAGGGGCCTCGCTGGCTTGGCCCTTGCAGCTGCAGAGGCGATCTTCTTCCTCGCCATTCGTGTATCGATTGACGATCTCCATGGCCCTAACAAGAGACAGGTCTCCCAATCAGCCAAACTTGAGGATGAGCTCTCAATACCGAGTGCCCACTTTGAATGCCCACACGGCTTGGTGCTCGGTGACATTCTTAATGGTGTTGTGGAGTGTGGTTCACCACTGAATGTACTCCCGGAGAGTCTTGTTTGTCTTCTCTATATAGTGTTGCACCTCTGTTAGTCCACTAGGGAATTTGTATGTTCCCCCGAATGTCTTGGCAAACAGTGAGATGAAATCGCCCGAGCTGTGGATGTTGCTGGGGGCAGGTGCTTCATCGCGCCGTAGTCGTCTCTTCCGCCGATTTGGATGGCCACTCGGTAGTCTTCTAGCAGGTCTCTGGCTTCGAACCGCCATTAAATTTGCCAATCCTTGTGGCCAACCGGTAGTTGGAAGGGATTTCGGCTTCTCGGATGTGTCGGCCGAGGCACACGAGGACGGACACTCCCTGGCCTGCCCGCGATCAATCGATCACCTGCTGCGCGATGATGGATCGAGCGTTGAACTCGAGGCCCCAGTAATGGCCGCCCTCACGACCCTGTAGCCGATTGGGGCTTGGCTTGCAGTCGTGAGGATGACGACCGAGTGAGCCCCTCACACGAGGGGGTGACCTGCTATGGTCCCGATGACCTTGCCTCCCGTCTCCCTGTGGGGCTCGAGTCTCTGTGCAGTCCCAAAGGAGGACACCTTTGGCGTCACCTGTGCACATGCGGCCTATGGGTTGACTCCATGGTTTCCGCCTGGACGGATTTGTTGTGGATGCAGTGCCGCGACTGTGACACTGCAGAATTCTGTTATAGGGACGTCTTCAGCAGGGCTTGGATTTGCCAAATGCCTTCCCCGGTCACGTTGTAACTCGGCTGAATGGAATCAGCGATCCGATTGGCGGCAGCCGGGTTCAGTAGAGGATCCTGAAAGTGCGTTATATCGACTAGAGGGGGGATGAATAGAAGATTTTTAGAATTTCATCACTGAGGAAATTCCTTTTGAGGAAATTCCTCACTGATGACTAACTTACAGCGCAAACAGTTGAGGATCAGTCGTGCAAACGTTCACCACAACAGTATTACAGAGTGAAGATTATGAAAACAGATTGCATAGTAAGAAGGCACGCAGAATACAGATGATGATTAACTCAAGTGAAGAATTTGGGGTTGAGGAAATTCAGAGAAAGTCTTCAGCAAATTCTTCAAACAGTCACAGTGAAAGTCATCAACACATAATACAGCGAATGTAAAGAGTTGAGGAATTAGAACCCGATTCTTGGTGAAGACTGTTGTTGATGACCCAGTTCCAACTGCTGTGACAGTTGTACATATGGTTTCGAGCGGCTTGTTATTGAAACCAAAGGACACCCAGTCCCGGGACACACAGTCCCTACCGTATTCTCCTTGAGCTAAGGACACACAGTCCTCGCCCAACACTCGTGGTAAGTCTTCAGGGCAGACTTCCAAACCCTCACAAACTCGGCCACCCGGCGATCCACAATTGACTGCTGGATTGCTCTAGACCATGACGCCTAACCGTCTGGAGGATGCACAGTCCTCAAAGGTAAAAGGCTTCAGTCCCACACATGAACAACTTCTTCAGTGATGCTCAATCACTAGGTTTGGTTTGTGGTTTCGGTGGGTGGTGTATTTCCTCACTAATGATTTACTCTCGAAGGCTCTGAGGAATTGGGTTGCTCTTATGACAAGTGTCATTTTCTAACGGAGCAGCCGACCAGCTAGTGGTTGTGGGGGGCGGCTATTTATAGCATGGGAGCATCCCGACATGATTTGACACTAATGCCCTTAAATAATATGACCGTTGGAGTGGATAAGACCAGTGACTTGGCATGGTTATCGAAATGGTCGGGACCCTCAACTGTGAGAGTCCTCATGTCACTCATATTCCTCACTTGAGGCTTTTGTTAGGATTTGGCTTGGGTTGAGCATCATGAGGAAATCCATTTCATAGTGTTAATTTGACCCCCTTTAACAGTAAGGTGTTCCTATTCATCAAATGCGAAGAAAGTAAAACAGAGAGCGAAAATCTTCATGCCTCAATTTCTTCAGAATGATTTTCTTCAGGAACCACCGGTCTTCTCAATATCAATATCTTCATGAGGTATATCAATTTCATCGTAGATTCCTCGCGATTCATTTCTTCAGCTTCAGACCAATTTCTTCAACTGAAGATATACATTTTTAGGGGTCGATATTCTTCAAATATCTCAAACTCCTCAATGACTTATAGATCCTGTGTACACTTATAAACACATTAGATACTTAACCTATAAGTCTTCAAACCACCAAAATCACTAAGGGGCACTAGATGCACTTACAATCTCCCCCTTTTTGGTGGTTGATCACAATTAGGTTAAGGCTTCAACAGGGATCAAAAATATGAAGTGTAAATACTCAATTGAGGAATTTGAAGACAAGATTCATAGAGACTCCCCCTGAAGATGTGCATACCTTGAGGATTTTGCTTTTATAGCATATGCACATTGATGATTTATATCATGGAGATCTCCCCCTGAATCTTGTAAATCATGCATACATATAACATATCATATGAAGAAAATGAAGATGCATGATGGCAAATGGTATCTGACGAATTCCAGCATGCGTGCATTAAAACTTGAGGAATAAGCATGCGAAGAAAAACGTTCAAAAAGCATCAGAGTACCATCGGGCTTAAGTTACAACTCATTACATAAAAACTTCAGAAGAGCCAAGAGTTTGTAACTTAAATATAGTTCATAAGCCCCAAAAATAAATCCCGTTTGAAGACTAACTCTCAAGTTTCTCCCCCTTTGTCATCAAGTGACAAAAAGGGACAAACTGAGGACTAACGCCCGTGAAGACTTCATTTCTTTGCGGTTGATGAAGATCCTTGGCGCTTCTTGGGTGTAGTCTTCTTCCTTGGGCCTGTTGCGGTGTCGAGTTGTTCCTCATCAGATTCGGTGGTGCGGAATGACGAGAAGGAGCTATCTTCAAGATCTGGCACTGGAATGGGCCTGAACTTCTTCTTGGGAGGCCACGGCCACTCAAAGTCTTGCTCAAAGTTCATTTCTTCAAGCTCAGTCTGGATCTTCAGATGTGCAAGAGTAGCCCAGGTGCGATCAAAAACCTCATGCAGATAGTGATCGAAAACCTCAGTCTGGGTCTCAGTGAGGGTTTTCACAATGGCACCAAACTGGCGTTTGACCCATTTGTGGTTGTGATCTACCTTCTGATGAAGACTGAGAAGAAGTTCTCTGGTGTTTAGCACGCGAGGAGGAACAGGGCTGGGTGGACGAGTCTCAGTATCGTCCCATGAAGAATATGCGTCTGGCTCTTTAAACTGACCATCAAGAGGCATGCTGCCTTCATCAATCACAAACTTTCCTTTTCCCTCAATGGGCTCGAAAGTCTTCTTGTTGACCCGGATAGGAGGCATATAACCAACATGGTTCTGGAAATCTGCGTGGAAGTTGATGCCTGTCCTTGTCTTGAGGAATCTCATGATCCATGGTGCATAAATTTTGTGATCATACGGGCACATTGCATTGTCAGCCAAAGTCCTCAAGAAGAAATCATGGATATTCATGGGGATACCGTGAATGATGTTGAAGAGGATATTCTTCATGAGGCCGACAACATCTTCTTCATCGTCATGGCCTTTGATTGGCGCGAGCACACTGCACAGAGTGCGGTAGACAGACCGGGGTGTGTACTTGAGCTCATGGACGAGGAATGTGGTTCTTGAGGGTTTTCCTGCATCCAAAGGCTTCACGAGGACTTCCATCATTCCATTTGGCAGCTCATGCTCACCATAAAGCTTCACTGCCCCGTCTGAAGGAATTGGTACGGGCAGTTCTCCGAGGAGTTCAGACGCTGGAGCCTTGTAGTGAGTGTTTTGGGTCATCCAGTCGAACACCCAAGTTTTGATGTCATCAGCATTGCCCGAGATGTGCAGCCTTGCATAGAACTGAAGAATAAGCTCACTGTTCCAATCTGATATGTCTGAGCACATAGGGAGCAAACCTGCATCATGGAGTACACTGAGGACTGGTTCCATGGAGGGCATTTCTTCAAGTTCATCATGAGGAATGTGCCTGTGCTGGAATATCTTGTTGCGTCCACAGAGCACAGAAGCATAGTAGTTCATCTGAGTCCTTGTCCAAAACTTCAGATGCCTCATTTGAGGCTTGTCATAGGGATTCTCTCCGATGAAATACCTGCGTTCCTCAAAGAAATTTTCTTTCTGAAACTTTGGCCGTTTCGAGAATGGCTGGCGCTGAACTGGCTTGATATTGTGCTGAGGAATGGGAGGGGAAACAACCATGGCAGTCTCTGGGTTGAGCACAATGAATTCATTGTCAGGGGCGGGAACATTTTCTTCAGCAGTTTCCTCAGGTTGAGGAATTTCATCAGCTGGTATTTCTTGCTCTGGCAGAGCTTCAGGCTGAGGAATTTCTTCTTCCTTCTCAGCTTGAGGAGTTTGGTCAGCCTGTCCAGTGGGAGGAGCCTGCTCAGACTGGACATTTTCTTCAGCTTGGTTTTCATCACCTGACTTTGTGGCAGAAGCAGATTCATCAGCTGCTGCAGCTGAAGCTTGAGTAGTCTTTGTCTGAGGAACATGAGGTTGAGGACTTTCATCAATCTGGATTTCCTCATCAGTATGCTCCTCAGAGGCAGCATCCTTCATTTCCTCATCTGCCCTTGTAGTTTGGTCACCAATGACGACCATTTCATATGAAGGTGCAACATTTAGAGGCACCGGGTCCAGGGGGCAGATTCTTCACTTTCCTTGAGGCGTTTTGCCTCAATCTTTTCTTCTGCTGAGGAAGCTTTTCTCTTCTTCGCTTCCTTCTCAGCAGCTCTTGTCTTTTTCACGTCTGATGCAGACGGGATTAACTTCTTCACCTTTGAAGCTTTTGGTGAAGGTGTTTTCTCTACAGATTCTTCAGCTGGTAGTGAGGAACCAGCGGGAACAGAGTCATCAGCCTGCTTTGGTGAAGCAGCTGGATCAGGAGCAGTTGCATCAGGGGTTGCAATTTCATCAGTGGCGGTCTCGGTGATGATTTCTTCAATGGCCGGGTCATCAGCACGGCGCTCTTGGTGTTGTTCCTCAGCTTGAGGAATTTCCTCCTCATTAGGAGATACATCTTCTGGCTGCTCAACCAGGGGCTGAGGAGTTGGTGCTGGTGGTGGATGTCGTTTGTTGTAGTCATCAACAGCACTATTGGCTAGCTTGATGAAATTGCGCTTGATGCTTTCGCGGTCTGACAATTTGTCACACTAGTTAGTCAAGACTTGCAGCTCTGCCTGGGTTGACACCAATGCTTCAGGCGTCAGCTTGAGGAGATTTTGCCTGAGGAATTTCTCCTTTTTGGCCTTTGCAATCTTTGCCTACTTGGCCTTCTGTTCCTTCCACTTGGCTTCGTTTATGAAGGTGGCCACCATGTGGCTGATGCCAGGAGGAAGTTTCAAGTCATCAATGGGGGTGTTAGGGTCCTCATACCATATGTTGATGTAGTCGAGGAGGACCTTGGGGTCCATGGCCAGAGGAATAGCACTGCCTGATGCTTGTGCTACCCGTTCTTGCTTGTTCCTGGTGATGGCTTGCAAGGTTTCATCATCATACTCATCACTGGACGAGACTGCGATGATTTTGCTGGGGCTGGGCAGAGGTGCAGGTTCAGTAGTTGCCAAAGTCTTCACAAGGGGTGTTGAAGACTTTGTCTCCGAGCTAGTTGCAGCTAGGAGTGAGGAGCTAGAGCTGGCAGTCGTAGGCTTCACGACTTTCTTCTGTACTGGTTTTGGAGGTGGAGCTGAGGACTTTGGTGTAGATGAGATGGGTGATGAGGGTTTTGGCGCTGATGGTTTTTGTGTTGACGGTTTTGGAACCGAGGGTTTTGGAGCTGAGGGTTTTGGAGCTGAGGGTTTTGTGACAGAATCCTATCCAGACTTCTTTTGAGGCTTTGGAGCCATTGGCTTTGATGGGGCAGACTGCTTTTGAGGAATCTCTGAGCCTGAAGTTTCTGCTGCTCAGGAATGAGCAGCACCGGAGGCAGCAGCTGAGGATTCATTAAATTTCTTCACTGCTGTTTCGGCTTGCTTCTTGAGCTTGGCCAGATGCCTTTCTTTTTCATCTGGGTAGTCATCAAGTGTCATAAGACTTGAGGGATGAGCCACTTGATGATCCTCAAGTGGAGCCCTTCTGCCAGGAGGCTTCAAAGCGAATTTCTTCGCATATTTTGGAGTCACAAATCTGTACTCCTTCCACTCCTTTGCCCATCTGCGTTCAATTTTCTGCAGCCTAATCTTTCTTTTAGCCATTGTCTCAGGTTCTTCATCAGGCATGCAATAGTCCATGTATATGTCATGAGGAATATCAACAGTTGTGTTCTGCTCCAGTTTCTTTCCTCCCTTCTGTTTCCTTTCTTCCTCCATTTTCTTCAGACGAGCAATTTGCTGATGATTTTGAACTCTTCAAGATTCTGATGAGCCTTGAAGAGTTTCTTCCAGAAACGCTGCAAATGAGTTAATGTGGTGAGAACCGAGAGATTCATCAGCTGACATGTGTGTACCTGTGAACAGAGTATAGTTGCGAGGAATTTGGAGAGGTCATATGCGTTCTCAGATTTGAAGAAAATGAAAAAGTTTGACAGTTTGAGGAATATAACCAGTGGTTGAGGAATTTACTTAAGCATACTCTTCTTGGGTTCCAGAGTTGTACAGATCCGAAAATTTGCACAATTGAGGAATCTCGTGAAAATCTTAGATGCTTAGCTAGTTCATCAATGATTGTGGTGATGGATAGTGTTTGAGGAATCATGTGCGCATCGTATCTTGAGGAACAACAGATTTCACATGGGAGAGGTAAAATTTCAGATCTGAGCTACTGTAAAAATGGAGTATATTTACCCTAGAAGGTGCGAGCGAAGAACACAAAAGGTGGTGTTGGAGAGGCTCTTCGGTAAAGTGTCCAATGCACCCTAACTTGGCAGCAGAGGACGTCTACAGCGGCGGCGGACGTAGATGTTCCGACTCCGGCGTGATCCTGGCGGCGAAAAGGTTGAGGCAGTGAAGCTCTTCCTTGCCGGCGACAAGACAACCAGCGGAGGCGCTAGGGTTCGATGGAGAGTGTGATGGCAGGAGAGCGATGAGGCGAAGAAGAAGATATCGAGGGGGATAAGGACCTATTTATAGCCCGAAAGTTACTGTTTGGCGCAAAAGTTTCGGACCGAATAGCCCTTGCCTCTACGTCTCCGCAGGACACGTGTAGCTCCCGTACGATGCGGTGAAGATAGTGGAGATCGTGGTTATCCGATCGTGGGAACTGGAGTTCAGTTACTGTTCTTTTTAAAGAAAACAATTTTTGAAGATTTGAGGATTTTTGTTACAAAATCATCAGCTGACAAGGATACAATGAGCATTTTGAACAAAGTTTCAAGTAGAATGCATATGAAGAATTGAATAGACTGGATAAGTATAGCATAGAGGGAAAGTAGGGTCCGATCACATTCACTTAGCAGAAACATCAACTTGAAGAAATAGCAATAAGTTAATGCTTTTGAGGACTAGAAATCACAGTCTACCTAGGCAAATGAAAGTCATCAAGTGTTTTTGAAGATTTTGCAATAGATCATCACAATGAAGAACAACTGTTTTGAAGAAAAATGCATTGTGAGGAAATTGACCATTTGAAGAAAATCAACTTGAGGAATTTCACATTGGGCGGTGGCGTTACCCGCCATATAAGAATGTTGATTACAGACGCCGCGTACAATTGTCGTAGGGCCCTGAGAATCAATTTCTTCGTTAATTTCTTCACATTCAGAATGACTTTCTTCATTAGTTGAAGAAAATTGTTTCATCATGTGTTGCACATCTAAGTCATCAACTTTGCATAAGTGTTAGGATGTGTGCATGTGTTTACAAAACATTTGAAGACTCTAAGATATTTAGCTCACACCGCAACTTGCAAACCCTTTTCTCATCCAAGGGCGTAGTGAAGATATCAACCAGTTGATCATCAGTCTTCACATGGTCGATGAGGATATTGCCCTTGAGGACATGGTCCAGAAGAAAATGATGACGAATCTGGATGTGCTTGGTCTTCGAGTGCTGCACTGGGTTGTAGGCAATCTTGATAGCACTCTCATTGTCACAGTAGAGAGGCACATTCTTCATGTTGATGCCGTAGTCCTTGAGGGTTTGCTTCATCCATAGTAATTGAGCACAGCAAGAACCACCAGCAATGTACTCACCTTCGGCAGTGGAGAGTGATACGCAGTTCTGCTTCTTTGAGGACCAGCAAACTAGTGATCTTCCGAGGAAATGGCATGTGCCAGACGTTGACTTGTGATCCACACGGTCACCAGCATAGTCTGAATCAGAATACCCTACCAGATGAAGATTGGAGCCCTTGGGATACCACAATCCTAGTGTTGGTGTGTGAGCTAAGTATCGAAGAATATGTTTCACAGCCTTATGGTGTGATTCCTTCGGTTTTGCTTGAAAACGTGCACACATGCAAACACTAAGCATTATATCTGGCCTAGATGCACATAGATACAATAAAGAGCCAATCATAGAACGGTATACCTTCTGATCAAAATCTTTACCATTTTCATCAGTGCCGAGGTGACCGTTGGTAGGCATTGGAGTCTTGCCACCTTTGCATTCATGCATGTCGAATTTCCTCAGAACATCCTTGAGGTATTTCTCCTGTGATATGAAGATTCCATTGTTTTGTTGATGAATTTGAAGTCCTAAGAAGAATTTCAGCTCCCCCATCATGGACATCTGATATTCTTCACTCATCATATAGGCAAATTCATCACTGTATCTTTTGTCAGTACAACCAAATATGATGTCATCAACATATATTTGACATACTAATAGCTCATAATCATATGATTTTGTGAAAAGAGTTGGATCGAGTGAACCAGGTTTGAAGCCTTTCTTCATGAGAAATTCCTTCAATGTATCATACCATGCCTGAGGGGCTTGCTTGAGGCCATACAGAGCCTTTTTGAGTCTGAAGACTTTGTCTGGATTTTTTGGATCCTCAAAACCTGGGGGCTGAGCAACATATACTTATTCCTCAAGCTTACCATTGAGGAATGAACTTTTCACATCCATTTGATATAAGATAATGTTATGATGATTAGCATAAGCAAGTAGAATTCGAATAGCTTCAAGTCTAGCAACAGGTGCAAAAGTTTCATCGAAATCTATTCCTTCAACCTGGGTGTAGCCTTGGGCTACAAGTGGTGCCTTGTTCCTCACCACTTGACCCTCCTTGGTGCCGATGATGTTATGCTTGCGAGGATCTGGTCGTTTGACGAGCTCCCATATGTCATTCAGCTTGAATTGAAGAAGTTCGTCTTGCATGGCTTGGATCCACTCCGGTTCCAGAAAAGCCTCAGCTACTTTTGAGGGTTCTGTGATGGATACAAAGGAAAAATGCCCTCAAAAGTTAACTAAGTGTGAAGCTTTTGAGCGAGTGAGAGGACCTGGCGCGTTGATGTCGTTGAGGATTTTGTCAAGTTCTACTTCATTTGCAATCCTCGGGTGAGCTGGTTGAGGATTTTCTGTGGGCTGAGGAAGTGGTGCTGTTGCAATTTCCTCAGGAGCATCTTCTTGGCTTTCATCAGCGATGGGGATCATCTCTTCGTCAATTTCCTCAGTGGGGACAATGTCTTCAGTAGGCTTAAGATTTATTGCTTCTTCAGCAGACAGCTTATCTGGATCAGAAGGCAATTGCTCTCTTTGCGAGCCATTAGTTTCATCGAACCGCACATCTACAATCTCAACAACTTTGTTGTGATAGTTGTTGAAGACTCTGTAGGTGTGCGAGTCCTTTCCATAACCGAAAAATAAAACCTTCATGTGCCTTAGGTGCAAATTTTGAGCTATGATGAGGATCTCTAATCCAGCATTTTGCACCGAAGACTTTGAAATAACTTACATTGGGTTTCTTGTCAGTGAGGAGTTCATATGAGGTTTTCTTGAGGAATTTGTGAAGATATACCCTGTTGATGATATGACATGCAGTGTTGATTGCTTCAGGCCAGAAGCGACGAGGAGTCTGATATTCTTCAAGCATAGTTCTTGCCATTTCAACCAGAGTCTTGTTCTTTCTTTCGACGACACCATTCTGCTGAGGAGTATAAGGAGCAGACAATTCGTGAGTAATACCAAGTTCATCAAGATAATCATCAAGACCAGTGTTTTTGAACTCGGTTCCATTATCACTCCTGATATGTTTGATCTTGATGCCGAAGTTCGTCGAGGCCCTTGAAGAAAATCGTTTGAAGATTTCCTGCACTTCAGTTTTATACACTATAATATGCACCCAAGTGTATCTGGAATAATCATCAACTATGACAAAGCCATATAGAGATGCTGCATTGGTTAGTGTTGCATAGTGTGTACGTCGAAATAAATCCATATGAAGCAATTCAAATGGACGTATAGTGGTCATGATGGTTTTGGAGGGATGCTTGGATCTGGTCATTTTCCCAGATTCACAAGCACCGCAGAGATGATCCTTGAGGAATTTGACTGATTCGATGCCAATGACATGCTTCTTATTTGCAAGTGTGTGCAAATTCCTCATGCCTGCATGACCTAGTCTTCGGTGCCACAGCCATCCTTCTGAGGTTTTTGCTAGTAAGCAAGTGGCTGGTTGAGGACCTGTAGAGAAGTCAACAATGTACAAATCCCCTCTTCTTACACCTTCGAAGACTTTGGATCTGTCAGATTCCATGATGACTACACATCTATATCTACCAAAGATAACAATCATATCAAGATCACAAAGCATCGAGACTGACATGAGGTTAAAACCAAGGGATTCAACAAGCATCACTTTGTCCATATGCCTATCCTTGGAAATAGCTACTTTGCCAAGTCCCAATACCTTGCTTTTACCTTTATCAGCATATGTGATTTGCTTCAGAGGTGATGGAGTTAGTGGCATATTCATCAGTAGGCTTTTATCACCAGTCATGTGATGTGTGCAGCCACTATCGAGAACCCACTCAGTATTTTTGGGTTTGTCATCCTGCAGATGAATTAGTACAGCTTACCATCTCATATGCTTCAGATTTGAAGAATATGATACTAATTTCATCAGTTCAGTGATTTCATCATAACAGAAATATAAGGACGTGTGAAATATTTCTATTTCATCAATCATTAGCTTGCGTCCTATCAAGAATTTCCTCAGGTCTCCAGCAAATTCTTCAAATGATGATTTTCATCTGGAGACCTGCCCTGCAGAAGTGATTAGTTTGATTTCTTCACCACCCACATCTGAAGGGGTGGAAAAGCGTTCATCATCCTGCGAGCACCATATGAGAAAGGTGGCATTGAAGCTAATGCACTTCTCTTAACAGTAGGGGGGTTAAAGTACTCATATGAGTATGCAGAGAACTGGTTTGAGGATTTATGAACATAATGATTTGAGGAGTATCGCTCATAATCATATTCTTTGTAGTTTCCCTGCATGTTAGACGCATAAGCACGGGTACGAGCATAGTTTTGACCAGTTGAGGATTTTGATCCTCTTGAAGACTTTGGTCCTCCTGAGGAATTTGATCTGGGGTTCAGATTCTTCAGAGGTGATGTCATGAGAACATTCACTTGAAGATTTTCAAGACAACTTTTGGGAACCCAGATTTTCCTCAGAGGAGGGCCATTCCTGCAGTTAGTTCCACCATATCGAGCAAATAATTCACCAGATTGATTTTTGAACAGTTTATAGTTCGAATCAAATGACTCATCCGAGGAATAGGATAATTCACATGAGAAGCCAGTGAGATTAGATGGATCAAAAGGAGGTCCGGTAGCAGCAACCCATGAGGTTTTGGGATACTGCTCCGGTTTCCAATAAGATCCATTAGCATTTAGTTTTCTCTCAAAGGCAATTCCTTCTTTCCTTGGTTTCCTGTTCAAGATCTGCTTTTTGAGCACATCACAAAGGATTTGGTGTCCTTTGAGGCTTTTGTACATGCCTGTCACATACAATTCCTTCAACCCTGCATTTTCATCAGTAACATTTGTGTTCTCCTCAAGTGAGGAAATAGACACAACAGGAGCAGTTGAAGAATTTGTAGCATTTGATGATTCTGGTGAGGAATTTGCAGTTTCACGTTCAATGCATTTAAGACATGGAGGAATAAATTCAACTTGACTAGCGCTAATCTGTTGAGCTAGTAATGAATCCTTTTCCATACGAAGATCATCATAAGACATCCTCAGCTTCTCAAGATCAAGCTTCCTTTGAAAAAATTCGTAGGAAAGCTTCTCATGATCAGTGAGGAGTGTATCATAACGATCCTGAAGAATATCAAATCTAGACTGAAGATTTTTCAAGTCATCAGCGAGGATTTGATTAAGATTCATTTCATCATTCAACAGATCATCACTTTTGTCTAGCAGTTTTTGAAGCTTTTCCAGAGCAGTTTGTTGTTTAGTGGCAATGATGGCAAGTTTACTGTAACTGGGTTTTTTGTAATCATCATGTTCATAGTCACTTGAATCAGAGGAGGAGGCATTATATGATACCTTTGAAACTTTCGCCATGAAGCAATAGGTTGGAGCGAAGTCATCAGCATATTCATCAGTATGGATGGTGCAATCATTTTGTTCAAGATTGAAGATTGACTTGCTGATGAAAGTGGTTGCTAGTGCAAGACTAGCCTGTCCGGATTCTGAGTCTTCTCCAGAGCCTTCTTCTTCATCACATTCCTCTGACTCTGCCTCGGAATACATTTCCTTGCCAATAAGTGCCCGAGCCTTTCTGAAGCTAGTCTTCTTGTGTGAGGAGGACTTTGAAGATGAGGATTTTGAAGATTTCTTCTTCTTCTTTGAGTCATCAGAACTGTCATCCTTGTATTTCTTCTTCTTTGATTCCTTTCCCAGCGAGGACAATCAGCAATGTAATGACCTGATTTCTTGCACTTGTGAGAGGTCCGTTTCTTGTAATCCTCAGATGCAGATTCTGATTTCCTCATGTCTCTTCTTGATGATTTACCGAACTGGCCTCGTCCTGTAAATCTCTGGAATTTCCTCACAAGCATTGCAAGTTCCTGACCAAATTCTTTGGGGTCACAACTGCTGTCATCTGTGTCTTCTTCTTCAGATGAGGAAATTGCTCTTGCCTTCAGTGCACGTGGTCTGGAATAGCTTTGTCCATATAGATCTCTCTTTTCTTCTAGTTGGAATTCATGAGTATTTAGCCTTTCGAGGATATCAGCAGGATCTAGCATCTTGTTGTCTGGTCTTTCTTGAATCATCAGAACGAAAGTGTCAAATGAAGAATCCAAAGATCTCAGCAATTTCTTCACAACTTCGTGATCAGTGATGTCTCGAGCTCCCAGTGCTTGCAGTTCATTTGATATGTCAGTGAGGCGATCAAAGGTGTCTTGGCAGCTTTCATTGTCATGTCTCTTGAAGCGATTGAAGAGATTGCGAAGAATATCAACACGAGAGTCACATTGGGTTGATACTCCTTCATTTACCTTGCACAGTCTCTCCCAGATCAGTGTTGCAGAGCCTAAGGCACTTACTCTTCCAAACTGGCCAGGGCTCAGATGACCACAGATGATGTTCTTCGCTTGAGAATCGAGTTGCTTGAATTTCTTCACATCAGCTGCAGTGACACTAGCAGAAATGATGGGGACACCATTTTCCACAATATACCAGAGATCATTGTCTATAGCTTGTAGATGCATTTGCATTTTGTTCTTCCAGAAGGGAAAGTTCTTTCCCTCGTAGGTAGGATATGCTGCAGTCACCTTAAACATGCCTGCTGTCGACATAACTAAAACTCCAGGTGGTTAAACCAAAATCACACAGAACAAGGGAGTACCTTGCTCTGGTACCAATTGAAAGTGCGTTATATCGACTAGAGGGGGGTGAATAGGAGATTTTTAGAATTTCATCACTGAGGAAATTCCTTTTGAGGAAATTCCTCACTAATGACTAACTTACAGCGGAAACAGTTAAGGATCAGTCGTGCAAACGTTCACCACAGCAGTATTACAGAGTGAAGATTATGAAAATAGATTGCACAGTAAGCAGGCACGCAGAATACAGATGATGATTAACTCAAGTGAAGAATTTGGGGTTGAGGAAATTCAGAGAAAGTCTTCAGCAAATTCTTCAAACAGTCACAGTGAAAGTCATCAACACATAATATAGCGAATGTAAAGAGTTGAGGAATTAGAACCCGATTCTTGGTGAAGACTATTGTTGATGACCCAGTTCCAACTGCTATGACAGTTGTACATCTGGTTTGGAGCGGCTTGGTATTGAAACCAAAGGACACCCAGTCCCGGGACACACAGTCCCTATCGTATTCTCCTTGAGTTAAGGACACACAGTCCTCGCCCAACACTCGTGGTAAGTCTTCAGGGCAGACTTCCAAACCCTCGCAAACTCGGTCACCCGGCTATCCACAATTGACTGCTCGATTGCTCTAGAACATGACGCCTAACCATCTGGAGGATGCACAGTCCTCAAAGGTAAAAGGCTTCAGTCCCACACAGGAACAACTTCTTCAGTGATGTTCAATCACTAGGTTTGGTTTGTGGTTTCGGTGGGTGGTGTATTTCCTCACTGATGATTTACTCTCGAAGGCTCTGAGGAATTGGGTTGCTCTTATGACAAGTGTCAGTTTCTAACGGAGCAGCCGACCAGCTAGTGGTTGTGGGGGGTGGCTATTTATAGCCTGGGAGCATCCCGACATGATTTGACACTAATGCCCTTAAATAATATGACCGTTGGAGTGGATAAGACCAGTGACTTGGCATGGTTATCGAAACAGTCGGGACCCTCAACTGTGAGAGTCCTCATGTCACTTATATTCCTCACTTGAGGCTTTTGGTAGGATTTGGCTTGGGTTGAGCATCATGAGGAAATCCATTCCATAGTGTTACTTTGACCCCCTTTAACAGTACGGTGTTCCTATTCATCAAATGCGAAGAAAGTAAAACAGAGAGCCAAAATCTTCACGCTTCAATTTCTTCAGAATGATTTTCTTCAAGAACCACTGGTCTTCTCAATATCAATATCTTCATGAGGAATATCAATTTCATCGCAGATTCCTCGCAATTCATTTCTTCAGCTTCAGACCAATTTCTTCAACTAAAGATATACATTTTTAGGGGTCGATATTCTTCAAATATCTCAAACTCCTCAATGACTTATAGATCCTGTGTACACTTATAAACACATTAGATACTTAACCTATAAGTCTCCAAACCACCAAAATCACTAAGGGGCACTAGATGCACTTACAGAGCCTGCATTACCTCGATGTGCCGCGGGCGGTCATTCTGAAACAATGGCCTGCGACTAGAGATCGGCTGGTCTCTTGCAGCCTGACCGTCGAGTTTACGTTGGAGCCTCTCGAGGCGCTCGCGCTCGGCCAGGTTGGCCAGTTGCGCCTTCTCCAGGGGGATCTCCTGAGCGGCATTCCCGGTGATAGGGGTGCAAAAGACTTGGTCGCTCCTCCGCCGTAGTTCTTCATGTTGCTGCTTAGTGAGCGGTTATGGAATGTGGTTGTTCCTGTTGCCGCGATGAGGCTCCCTGCCATCACACTCGAGAGAGTTATCTGCGGCGAGGTCAGGATTATTTCCCATGTTGGTGTCGGGCATCAAGATCTCTCCTGCAACCCAGTTGTTGCCACAGTCGGAGTCACCGAGTGACCCCTCGCTCAACGAAGGGAAGAGGCTGACGCTAAGCTCATGATAGTTGAGCATGGCCACCTGTTCGGAGATGGCCTGGTTGGCCATAGCGTGCTTAATCCATCGCTGCATCTGCGAGCGCCCGGAGCACTTGCGGAAGGACGGCAGCGAGTCATGGCGATGCCGAATGATATGGCACCGATGGCTGTTGGATTACGAGTCCATGTGCTACTGCGCTGAAATGTGACACACCTTGCACGGGGAGGGCATCGGTATCTAGTGGTGCATCCCGCAGCCACGCCAAATCATCGACGATGAAGCTGAAGGAACTGAACAGGATCTCTCCGTCGAGTGTCATCATGCTGACGAAAGTGTGAAAAATCTCCAACCGTGCTGGATTTGCTAGAAGCATAGCCCATAGTGGGCACCAACTGTCCTGGGAATGATACTGACAATAATACCAGGGGTACGAACTAAGGGGCGAAGTCTAGCTAGGCGCAGTGGATGCACTCAGATTTACGAGTTTAGGCCCCACTTGGAAGTGGTAATAGCCCTACGTCTTGAGCCCTGACGCTGATGTTTTATTATGGGCGGTGTAAAGAATTACAAGTGTTGAATCCTTGAGCGTGTACCCAAGAGTGGCTTATATAGTGTCTGCCATGACCTGTGGAGCATCATTACAAGGCAATAAATGGTAATAAATAAGGAATTTACTAGAAACGACATCTTTAACTGTTGTTTTTACTGGTAACGTGAGTCTTCCTTGCACTTCATGTGGTGGATTAAGTCCTTAGCCGTTGCTACCTCTTAGGTGCCTTCACCTTGCTGTAGGCCAAGTGATATGATGCATCGGACTGGCACGAGGGGATCCGAGTGACTCCAGGAAGACTGAGTGACGTTTGCTCAACCTAATGAGGTCGAGGCTATCTCGACGACTTTAAGGACACTGATGATTGTCGGGGGTCCTAGGCAGGCCCAAGGAAACAGGTCCCTAGCCCTACCCTTAATGTATAACCCGACCAGCACGCGACCTTGGGACGGTGTTGCTCTACCACCGTGACCACTGCCTCCCGGGGGAAGGGTGTCGTTGCATACACCGGTATCACGGCCCTTGAGCCCCAAGCTGGCGCTCATCTCACTTCGGCATAGCAGGTCGCGTCAGGCGCCCTTGTCAGATCAGGCTTGGGGGCTAGCACCTGGAGCCGCCTGGCTTGGTCGATGTGATGAGGGGGCGCTCGGACACCCCATGGAGGCACGCCTTGGCATGCATCGACGAGCCGGTAGTATGGAGCCAAGCATCGAGGGCACAGGAGTTCGCCGCTCAAGAGATCAACAAGCTGAAAGGGGTGTGGGCCATGCGTGCCTGCAAAAGCATCTGGATCCCGCGAGCTCATGAAGCCTCACGAGCGAGCCGCCCCCCACCAAAGGGGTAGACCCCTGCGGCACATGATGTCAAGCTGCCTGACGTGCCCACGGTAGCTTGGCCATCAAGTTTCCGGTATTTTGCATCGCCCCAAGCGGGCGTTTCCTCGATATGTAATGAACTTGATTAACCTTCACTTGAGATGGTGTCCTTTGTCTAAATATTAAGCTATATTGTCTCCGCACTGCCGGGGGCTGGCGCTCCCCCGCAACCGCCTTGTGATGGTTCCGTGGTAGGGGGTAGACATGGCGTATGTGTCGGGACTTGTCCTCGCAGCATCGAGAATCTTAGTGATCGAGCTTTGGCTCACGGGCTGGCCACCCGTGTGAGTCATGTCACCAAGGTCCTTAGTTTCATGCCCTCCGGGAGAACGATCGCACGTAGAGGGAGGGAATGTGGCTTTGCTCGCACTACCGTGGGGCAGGCTGCTTGTTCTGTCCCGTAACAACTCACCTAACGATAGGCTCTTGTGGCCACACGGGGCGCGATGGCGCTCATGTTTGGGCCACAGGATTGTTGTGCCGATATGCGCACTCCCATGTTGAAACGCATGGAAGCACCTGAGGACTGCGTTGGGTCCTCTTAAGCCTTGGGCCTGGGGTGTCTGCCCAATCGTCATCGCCCGTGACACTCTCACGTAAGAATGAGTGGGCTGTATACGCCCAGAGCCTCATAAGTGGAAGCTCACGACGAGCCGTGCTGTGGCCTCGGTGTAGGGCTCCTGCCCACACTCAAGTGGAAGTCCCTATGCTCCGTGCTAGCGGAATGAATATCAAACCGCGACAATGCCCACACCCTATTGGAATCCCCTTGCATCGTTCCTAGGGAACAATCAAAGAAGACGTCCTATGGGCTACAACTAACTCAGGCTCACCCATGCAGGACACGGCAGTCGCACTTCTTTTAGGCTGACCCGTGCTGAATACGAGAGCTGCATTTCTTTCTAGGTTGACCTGTGCTGGATACGACATCCGATTTTCTTCCTTTATTTTTTTGAGTTGTGAACGAGCTCACAAGGCTGACTCGTGCCAGACATGGGAGCCGTACCTCCCGTTTTTGGGATTGTGAACAATTTCACCTCGGGTTTTAACGAAAGTTTTTGTCTTCTAGTTTTCGCGGAGTTTCCTTGGTTTTCTTTCTTTTGACCATGCCCACGCCTAGGGTGGAAGACAACAAAGAATGTCCTCGGGGACCTAGCAACCTTAGGGTGGAAGGCCCTCGGTCCGGCAGCCATAGGTCCCCCTCCACGGCATGCGCCCTCTCGCTTTATGTTGGGCCTCACGCTCGCGGCGGCAGGGTATGGTGCCTTCACCTGGGTCTACCCCGACGTTGTTGGGAACCTAGAGAACTGGGTTCAAGCTCGCGGGCATACCCATGCGCACGTCACCTCATCAAGGCCCTTGGGGTTATATATTTCTCGTGTGACGCCCAAATGTGAACGGGAAGCACGTACCCTTCGAGACAAGGTGTTCTCTCGGCAGGACTTCCCTCAAGGGGCCTCGCAAGGCGGGCCCCACAAGAAGTGACACCTCGCACAAGCCGCTAACGCGATGAAGGAGAGCCCCCGAGCGTCTTACCTCCCGAGCCCTCGTACTCAAGCTCAGGGGATAGGCCTTAGTGTCGCGAGGCGTCGGGATGACATTGGAGAGGGTTCAAGTTGAAAAAACATTACCAAGGAGAAGTTTATTTTCGACCCAAAATAGCAGTCAATTTGAAGCATGAAGGACATAACCTTTTTTTACACGCCCCACGAGACCATCTTGTTGCATTATAGGAAAGGGGAGGCGACGCAAAAAAGAGATTGGGCTCTTGAATCACCACCGCCAGGGACCTCAACACTAGCATCGCCCGCTCTTAGTCGAAGCCCTCCTCCTCCTTGACGTCGGCACCCGAGGAGCCATCGGAGTCGCTGATGAGGATATGTACCTAGGGTACGGTCATAGTCTTGGCGTACATGTCCTACCTAAGGACACTACATTGGTAGACTTAAAGACTACAAGGAAGACTCCAACTGGAATCACCATGGCACACGAGTCACTCGACACTGCATTCACTCGGAGGTTTCTCCCTCCATTTGACATTTGCCTTTCACTCGAAAGAACTAGAAGCCAGTCTACAACAGAAGATCACAAGCCACTCCAGGGAGACCAATGGGGAAACATTCGACTGGTCGCCATAAGTAGCATTTATTATGTATGTTACCAGTAACATTTACCTTTATTACCATGACTGAACCCTTGGTTACCGGGGATTGATGAGGGACAACACACTCTATATAAGCCACCTCTCCCCTCTGGCACATGGGTTCAACGCCCTTGTGACCTACACATTACACACGACAGAAGCTCCTGAGCACTGAGACGTAGGGCTATTACCTCCACGACAGGGGCCTGAAGTCATACATTCATGTGTACAATCTCACCATAAATAGGACTCTGCCCTCCTCCTTACGTAGCCCTAACTTCTACTACCAGACTTGTTCCCACGGTAGTTGGCGCCCACCATGGGGTAGGTGTCTAAGCGACTTCCGACGAGTTTGCAATTTTCTCCTTCATCATGTCTTCCGAAGGCGGTTTGTTCCTAGGCCATGCTACGGCGACAGAAATCTTCTCTCGTCTCTTGAGCTTGCGTTGGTTTTTCCCTTGAAGAGGAAAGGGCGATGCAGCACAGGAGCAGTAAGTATTTCCCTCAGTTTGAGAACCAAGGTATCAATCCAGTAGGAGAATCTCGTCAAGTCCAGAGTACCTGCACAAACACAAAAGAGCTTGCACCCAACGCTATAAAGGGGTTGTCAATCCCTTCAAGATTGATTGCAAAGTGAGATCCGAAGGCGGAAAGTGCAGCGAAGAAAAAGGGTAAGGCTGAAAATATGGTGTGAAGTAGACCCGGGGGCCATCACTACTGAACTTCAGAAATTTGCCGTCTGCCAAAGCAGACGGCAAAGGGTGCAACCACGGATGGCAAAGGCTTTGCCGTCGGTCAGCTGTCGGCAAAGTAGACGGTAAAAAAAATCCGCTGAAGAGGTTCTTTGCCGTCTGCTTTCCCAAAGAGGACGGCACAGAATGTTTGCCATGAGGGGGCAGACGACAAATTAACTGGGATGGCATATATTGCAACGTCCCCTCCTCCCTTTGACGTCTGCCTCCCCCCTTTGCCATGTGGGGGCAGACGGCAAAGAGGGGAGAAAGAGGGGGCAGATTCCCACCTTTGCCGTCTGCCTCCCCCCTTTGCCATGTGGGGGCAGATGACAAAGAGGGGAGAGAGAGGGGGCATATTCCCCCCTTTGCCGTCTGCCTCCCCCCTTTGCCATGTGGGGGCAGACGGCAAAGAGGGAAGAGAGAGGGGGCAGATTCCTCCCTTTGCCGTCTGCCTCCCCCCCTTTGCCATGTGGGGGCAGACGGCAAAGATGGAACCAAACCCTTTTTTATTTATTTTTTGTTATATCCAGCATTTTTAACAATAATCAGGATATATATATATATATTTGACATAAATAAATTTCTTTCCGTACTCATAACCATATTAAAATAACCTCTTATATCCAGCTTTCAAGTTGCATCCACGTGCATACAAAGTTTCATATATTACACCAGTTTCATCCACGTGCATACAAAGTTTCATATATTCATATACTACAATAGTTTGAATACAACCCATGGTACAAGAAATCATCTTCAAGCATTCCATCAATATTTTCCAAGCTTCCCGTGAAGTGAAGGTAATCTGCAAAATGACAAATAAGAAAGTTAGAAGAATAATACTAGATGAAGTAGTGTATATATAGGTTATTTCGGAGAGAAATTCGCCAAGTATAGACCATTTAGGAGCTAACTAAGCTAATTATGTAGCTAGGCTAACTATAGGCCATTTAATACCTAAGTTAGGGGGAATAGGTCATGTTCCAGCTACGTAAGCCTTATTATGTCATTTAGGAGAGAACTTAGCTAACTATAGGTCATGTTTTATTAAATAGACCATTTAGGAGCTAACTAAGCTAATTATGTCATTTCGTAGGATAATTAGCCAACTATAGGTCATTTTTTATTAAATATGTCATTTTGGAGCTAACTAAACTAATTATGTCATTTAGATGGATAATTAGCCAATTTAGGCTTTCTTGGATGAGTCTAAGTTACGTAGAAGAAGAGAAAGAGAAGAAGAAGTAAAAGAAGGAGGAGGAGGAGGAGGAGGAGGAGAAGGAGAAGGAAGAGGAGAAGAAGAAGAAAAGAAGAAGGAGAAGGAGAAGGAGGAAGAAGGAGGAAGAAGAAGGAGAAGGAGGAGCTCCTTCTCCTTCTTCTCCTCCTTCTTCTCCTTCTTCTTATCCTCCTCCCTCTCCTTCTTCTCCTTCTCCTCTTCTTCTTCTTCCTTCCTTTCATTTTTCCTCTTTCTTCACCTCTTGTCCCCTTCTTCGGGCTAAATTGTCTAAGAATGCCTTTTTGGAGCTAATTATGTCATTTCGAGGATAATTAGCTAAGTATAGGTCATTTTTTATTAAATAGGTCATTTTGGAGCTAACTAAGCTAATTATGTTATTTAGATGGATAATTAGCCAATTTAGCCTTTCTTGGATGAGTCTAAGCTACGTAGAAGAAGAGAAAGAGAAGAAGAAGTAAAAGAAGGAGGAGTAGGAGGAGGAGGAGAAGGAGAAGGAGAGGAGAAGAAGAAGAAAAGAAGAAGGAGAAGGAGAAGGAAGAAGAAGGAGGAAGAAGAAGGAGAAGGAGGAGCTCCGTCTCCTTCTTCTCCTCCTTCTTCTCCTTCTTCTTATCCTCCTCCCTCTCCTTCATCTTCTTCTCCTCTTCTTCTTCTTCCTTCCTTTCATTTTTCCTCTTTCTTCTCCTCTTGTCCCCTTCTTCGGGCTAAGTTGGCTAAGAATGCCTTTTTGGAGCTAATTATGTCATTTCGTAGGATAATTAGCCAAGTATAGGTCATTTTTTATTAAATAGGTCATTTTGGAGCTAACTAAGCTAATTATGTCAGTTAGATGGATAATTAGCCAATTTAGGCTTTCTTGGATGAGTCTAAGCTACGTAGAAGAAGAGAAAGAGAAGCAGAAGTGAAAGAAGGATGAGGAGGAGGAGGAGGAGGAGAAGGAGAAGGAAGAGGAGAAGAAGAAGAAAAGAAGAAGGAGAAGGAGAAGGAGGAAGAAGGAGGAAGAAGGAGGAGAAGGAGGAGCTCCTTCTCCTTCTTCTCCTCCTTCTTCTCCTTCTTCTTATCCTCCTCCCTCTCCTTCTTCTTCTTCTCCTCTTCTTCTTCTTCCTTCCTTTCATTTTTCCTCTTTCTTCTCCTCTTGTCCCCTTCTTCGGGCTAGATTGGCTAAGAATGCCTTTTTGGAGCTAATTATGTCATTTTGAGGATAATTAGCCTCCATGCATGCATTAGCCGCAAATTAGACCAATAAATCAAATGGGCCCTTAATGGTAATTAATTACCCTTTGTTTGAACCAAGATATGAAACCGGGATAGTCGCCTCCATGCTTTATAAGAAGCTCATACTCTTCGACGGAATCCTTTTCGATGACCGCTCCATCCGAGAATTCGGCGACGTATCGACTATATCAAATATTCGGGAATAAGAGTAGTTCAAAGCAATGAGAAGTTGCGGAACAATAAATTACCGAGAACTTACTCGATGTACGGCCGCACTTCTGTTAGGTTGGTGAAGATATACAATGAAATGGTCCGCCATTCTTCGACATCCAACTATTTCCCTTTCGAAGCACCGGATGGTGCGAGCTTACCTTTGAATAGGCTGAGGTTGGATCGAACTTTTTCTCGATCGCCATCATTGTACCGAGGCTTCGGGTTATGCAAATGATGATTTTTGGCTTCGTAGTGTGCTGTCACGAAGTTTGCCGCCTCCTCAGTAATGAATGCCTCGGCCATCGATGCTTCAATTCTACGTTTATTTTTACACTTAGCTCGAAGCGTCTTCTGCATCCTCTTAGTTGAGTAGCACCATCGATTTTGAACGGGCCCCCCATTCTTGCCTCGGTCGGGAGATGCAAAATCAAATGTTGCATTGGATTAAAGAAGCCCAGTGGAAAGATCTTTTCTAATTTGCAGATCAACTCCGGCGCCAACTCTTCCATTTCATCTAGCACGCCAGGCGATAGTTCTTTCGCACAAATAGAACGGAAGAAATAGCTCAGCTCTGCCAGTACTAGCCATTCATCCTCAGGGATAAAGCCACGCAACATCACCGGCATTACCCCCTCAATCCATATGTGCCAATCATGACTCTTGAGCCAAAATATTTTGAATTTCTCAAGACTCGCTCCCCTCTTTAGATTCGGAGCATATCCATCGGGGAACATCAACCGCATTTTCACCCACAATAGCATTTCCCTCATAGCTGGCCTTTCAAGATTGAACCATGCCTTTGGCTTCGCTATGCTTTGCTTCCCTTTCCATTGTCGCAAGTTTTGCAATGGTCGATCACATAGAGCCTCCAGGTCGATTCTAGCCTTAGGATTATCTTTTGACTTCCCCTCTATGCCGAACAATGTACCAAAAATGGCCTCCGCAATATTCTTTTCAGTGTGCATCACGTCAATGTTGTGTGGGCAAAGGAGGTCTTTGAAGTAAGGGAGATCCCATAAGCATGACTTGTGAGTCCAGGTGTGTTCCGTATTATACCCTTTGAAGTATCCTGGACGCAAACGATTAGGCTCGAGAGCGTTTACCTGATCAAGGGTCGGTTGGCCTGTCAACGCAGCTGGTGCAGTGTTTTTGACAACTCTACCTTTGATGAAATTATTCCTGTCTTTTATGAACTTATGGTCAGGATCCAGGAATTGTCTATGCATGTCGAAGCAAGAATACTTGCAACCAGCCTGCAGCCAACGGAACTGAAGAGCTGCCTTGCATGTGGTGCACGGGAACCTTCCATGCACACACCAGCCAGCGAATAGCGCAAACGCCGGATAATCATGCGTCGAGTACATGTACCACACATGCATTTTGAAATTTGTTTTGGTAGCCGCGTCGTAGGTCTTGATCCCATTATCCCAGGCTTCTTGCAACTCATCGTTAAGCGGCTGCATGTTCACATTCATATTCTTCCCCGGATAGGTGGGCCCTGGAATTATCAACGTCAGGAAAATGTTCTTTCTTTTCATAATCTCTCCGGGTGGCAAATTTAGTGGAATGACAAATACAGGCCAACAATTGTATTGTGCTGCCGTCATACCATACACATTGAACCCATCCATGCTGATGGCAACTCTAGGTTGCCTTGGATCTTTCGATTTATCCTTATGTAATGCATCGAAGTGCCTCCACGGAAGACCATCTGAAGTGTGTACCAGCATCTTATTCCCATCCGCATCTAGTTCGGTTCTTTTGCCCAATTTGTGCCATGTCATCTGTCTGGCCGTCTCTTCGACCATGAAAAATGTTGAAGTCTTGGTACGATTGGCAGATATCAAAGAACACTAATGTTGATTTTGGTTTGATTCTTCTCACGCATGTCGTTGTCTACCACAATATACCTGGAAGAATTTCAAATGGGGCAATAGTTCAAGGCCACATACTCAAGCCTAAATAAGGCACATCCATTCTCACAGGCATGTATCTTCTCATAGGGCATCTTAAGTACATGGATGATTTTCTCTGACTGGTACAGGTTCGCAGGCAGTACATGGCCTTTGGGTAGAAAGCGTCCAAATATCGTCATCATCGCGTCGTAGCATTCTCTGCCTAGGTTGAATTGAGCCTTCAGAGCCATTACTTGCGCGATGGCATCCAGCTGACAAAGCTCAGTCTACTCGTGGAGAGGACGTTTTGAAGACTCTAGCATTTCATAGAAGGCCTTTGCAGATTCCTCTATCTCATCGTCTGAATCACGAGCATCATCAAAGTCTTGCACCATGTCATCAATCCCGGTACCATGCCCGTCGGTGCGACTACGAATCACCTCAGGTCTGGCACGTTGGTCAGACTCACCATGAAAAGTCCACACCGTATAATTAGGCATAAAACCCCACTTCTGCACGTGTTTACCCATTTCAAACTATGTCTGCTTTTTCTAGTTGTCGCAGTTGGGACAGGGGCACCATGTTTTATGCTGGCCATTTGCAAATGCAGCTCTCACAAACCCCCTGGTTTTTGTTAACCATTCATGGGTCATGTCTTTCTGACTAGGGTAACCAGTGTACATCCAAGCATGATCACTCATGTTGCCTAGCTACCTATGGGGGCACAAGAAATAAATATATAATTCATCATCTATATTCATACGCTAATCAAGTTTGTCAGTTTTATTACGTCCATGCAACCTACACGCTAATAGGTAAAGATAGGTCCTAGTCCCACCCGAGTATGTGTAGACTGGGTTCGTTTTCCCATGCTCTGCTCCGGATGCGACGCAGAATTTCGGCAGCACCTCTCCGCTGTTCTCCTGATACACGTCTCGGCAATAAGCAGAGAGGATGTGTACCCGGAGAACAACAGGGGAGGCACTGACGAAATTCCGCATCGGATCCGGAGAACAGCAAACGGGAAAACAAACCCAATCTACACATACTCAGGCTGTCCATGGATAATATTGGACAATTCAAAATGATGGCGGTTATAAATATGCAAAGAAATGCATATTTATAGATGTCGCCCTTTCGAACAGGAGACGCATACTGGTCACGCATACTCATGATTGAAGAAACCTATAGCTAGCAAGTTTCATCGGCACGAAGACCGGGACAGAACAAATTAAGGGGGTAGGATTACAAGTCATTTGTGCTCACCAACAAACGCAAGGGCGGGGCTCGTCCAACGCACGTGGAGGTCGTCGAACAACTGCACATTGAAATTCACCCGATCAACACAAATATGATGTTTTTATAATTAACATAATCGGAAAATATGTGACCTAACTCATAATTTACAAAATTATGACCCCGTCGGCTTAGTGGCGTCGATGGTCGGTGGTGTCGGGTGTCGGTGGCGTCGATGGTCGGTGGTGTCGGGTGTCGGTGGCGTCAGCGGTCGGGGGTTAGTTGTGTCGGTGGTCGGGGGTTAGTGTTGTCGGGGGTCGAGGATCACAGGCGTCGGGGGTTGGGGTCTCTTTGGTCAGCAAGAGGCCGAAGAGGTGTCAGGGGTCGGGGGTTGGGGGTCAATGGTGTCGTGGGTCGGGGGTAGGGGGTCGGGGGTCGAGGGTCAGGGGCGTCGGGGGTAGGGGGTCGAGGGTCAGTGGCGTCGGGAGTCGAGGGTCAGTGGCGTCGGGCGTCGGGGGTCGAGGGTCGAGGGTCAGTGGCTTCTGTAGTCGAGGGTTAATGGCGTCGGGCATCGGGGGTTAGGGTTAGTGGAGTCGGGGGTCGGGAGTCGGGGGTCGGGGGTCAGTGGTGTCGGGCGCCGGGGGTCGGCAGTCGGGTCTCAGTGGCGTCGGAGGTCGGGGGTCGAGGGTCGGGGGTTGGTGGCGTCGGGCGTCGCGGGTCGTGGGCCGGGGTCGAGGTTCGGGGTCCTTTTCTTTCTTCTTCTCCTATCTCTTCTTCTTCTTCTTCTTCTTCTTCTTGATCATCATATTATTATTCTTCTTCTTCTTTCTCCTCCGCCTCCTCCTCCTCTTCTTCTTCTTTCTTTTATCTTTCTCCTCCTTTCCTCTTTCTTCTTCTTCTTCTTCTTCTTCCTTTTTCTTCTAGTTTATTATTATCTTATTTTCTCCTAAGTTTTTTGTCTATCTATTGTTTTCTTCTCTATCTACCTTTTCTAATGCTGTTCCTGCAACCTTTCTTTTTTATTTATTATCTTTCATATTTTTCATTGTGACAACCTCTTAATATTTTCAGCCATCTCTTCATAGGTACTACTAACTTGGAGGTGTTTATTATGTAGTCCAGTTTCTTCGTGCTTGAATTTGTCCATATTTCTCTTTAATTTTCACCATTGAGAAGTTAAGATGTTGGTTTTGACGATATTCTGATCTTGGTTAGTAAGAGTAGGATATTCTGATTGAGTTGAAGCCTAAACATGACATGTAAAATCAACATGACATGTGAAGCCTAAACATGCCATGTGAAGCCTAAATAAATGACATGACATGCTTGAATTGAGTAGGATATTTTCACCATTGAGTGGAAGCCTAAACATGACATGTGAAGCCTAAATAAATGACACACTATATGTCTATACTATTTACTATCTATTGTGTATGTAAAATCAAAAGTGTCATTTAACTGAATCATAAGATGTGTCTTATAGAGACGTGCGTGCACGTGCAAGGCTACTAGTTTAAAAGAAAAAACAGGAAATAAAGAAAAAAAGAAAAAAAAAACTTACCTGAAGTGGGAGGAGGGCAGTGGGAGGTGGGGAGGGCGAGCTCCGGCCCTGGGCGGCGGGGAGGAGGGGCATGGGGAGGACGTGCGCGGGGAGGAGGGGAGGGCGAGCTCTGGCCGTGGGGGTGGCGCCCCTTTGCGGGGAGGAGGGGAGCGGGGAGCTTCGGTCGTGGGCGGCGGGGAGGAGGGCCGCGGGGAGGAGGGACGCGGGGAGGAGGGGAGTGGGGAGCTCCGGTCGTGGGCGGCGGCGGTGGGCCGGAGCAGCTCAGGTGGTGGTCACGGCGGCGCTGGACTGGGGAGGGGTGCGTGCGAGAGAGGCAGGAGATCGAGGGGAGCGGGGGTGGAGCGTGCCGTTGGGGGAGCGGGGGTGGGGGCTTGTTGCCGTTAGGGGGAGCCCCCATTGCCGTCTGCAGAAGCTGGGAGGCAGACGGGAAAGGGGTGGGTGGGGTGGGGCGGGCTTCGGCCGTTAGGGTGGCGCCCCTTTGCCGTCTGGGTGCTCTTTGCCGTCCGCCTCTGGGGCCTTTGCCATGCGTCAGCAGACGGCAAAGAGGTGGCTGACGGCAAATAAAACCTTTGCCATCAGCAACCTCTTTGCCGTCTGCTTTGTGCGAGCTGACGGCAAAGATCCTCTCTGCCATGCGTCAGCAGACGGCAAAGGCATGGAAGATGGCAAATTTCTCAATTCCAGTAGTGCATAGTGTTCACTAGAGGCTTCTCTCAAAATAGCAAATATTACGGTGCGTGAACAAATTACTGTCGAGCAATTGATAGAACCGCGCAAAGTCATGACGGTATCTAAGGCAATGATCATACATATAGGCATCACGTCCGAGACAAGTAGACCGATACTTTCTGCATCTACTACTACTACTCACACATCGACCGCTATCCAGCATGCATCTAGTGTATTGAGTTCATGACGAACAGAGTAATGCCTTAAGCAAGATGGCATGATTTAGAGGACAATCTCAAACCAATGATGAACACCCCATCTTTTTACCCTTGATGGCAACAACACGATGCGTGCCTCGCTACCCCTTCTATCAGTGGGTGAGGTCACCGCACGGTATGAACCCAAAACCAAGCTCTTCTCCCATTGCAAGAATCATAGATCAAGCTGGCCAAACAAAACCCACAACTCGAAGAGAATTACAAAGATATGAAATCATGCATATAAGAGATCAGAACAAACTCAAATAACATTCATAGATAATCTGATCATAAATCCACAATTCATCGGATCTCGACAAACACACCGCAAAACAAGATTACATCGAATAGATCTCCATGAAGATCATGGATAACTTTGTATTGAAGATCCAAGAGAGAGAAGAAGCCATCTAGCTACTAGCTATGGACCCGTAGGTCTATGGTGAACTACTCACGCATCATTGAAGAGGTCATGGTGTTGATGAAGAAGACCTCCGTATCCGAATCCATCCTCCGGCAAGGCACCAGAATGTGCCCTAGATGGGATCTTGTGGAGACAGAAGCTTGCGTCGGTAGAAAAGTACTTTCGATGATCTCCTGATTTTTTCTGGGATTTAAGGGACTATATAGGCGGAAGACCTAGGCTCCCTGGTAAGGCGCGGGCCCCCCTAGCCGCGGCTAGGGGGCTTTTGGGGTCCCTGGTGGCCCCCTGCCTTGGTTGTCAAGCTTCCCGATCTTCTTCTGTTTCAGAAAAAATCTTTTTGGAAGTTTCATTCCGTTTGGACTCTCTTTAAAACCTCCTATGAAAGGGGTCAAAAACACGGAAAAAACAGAAACTGGCACTTGGCACTGAGTTAATAAGTTAGTCCCAAAAAAGATATAAAAGGCATACAAAACATCCAAAGTTTGACAAGATAATAGCATGAAACCATAAAAAATTATAGATACGTTGGAGACGTATCTAGCATCCCCAAGCCTAACTCCTGCTCGTCCTCGAGTAGGGAAGTGAAAAAGACTGAATTTTTGATGTGGAATGCTACCTAGCATAGTTGTCCTTCGGAACTTCTTTCGTGTGACATGAATGTTCAGATCCGTAAGATTCAAAACAATAGATTGCTATTGACATCAAAACAATAATACTTCAAGCAAACTAGCAAGGTAATCATGAACTTTCAAAATAATAAGGCCAAAGAAAGTTATCCCTACAAAATCATATAGTCTAGCTATGCTCCATCATCCTCACACAACTAATTTAAATCATGCCCAACCCTGGTATTCGCCAAGTAATTGTTTTCACACTCTTACTTTATTCAAACTTTTTATAACTATCATGCAATACATGACCGTGAGCCATGGATATAGCACGATAGGTGAAATAGTGTGGTGGTGGTTGTGATACAAAAAAGGAGGAGATGGTCACATTGACTCGGCGTATCAAAGGGCTAGGGAGATGCCCATTAATAGATATCAATGTGAATGAGTAGGGATTGTCATACAAAGGATGCACTAGAGCTATAAGTATGTGAAAGCTCAAAAGGAGAACTAGTGTGTGTGCATCCAACTTGCTTGATCACCAAGACCTAGGGCAATTCGGAGGAAGCCCATAATTGGAATATACAAGCCAAGTTATATAATAAAGATTCCCAGTAGCTTATGGTGGTGAAGAAACGAGAGCCTCTCAATCATGAAGAACATGGTGCTATTATGAAACACAAGTGTGGAAAAAGATAGTAGCATTGTCCCTTCTCTCTTTTTCTCCTTTTTTATTTGGGCTCTGGGGCCTCTTTTTTGTTTTTTTTATTTGGGCTCTTTGGCCTCTTTTTATTTTATTTCCTCACATGGTACAATGCTCTAATAATGATGATCATCAAAATTTTATTTACTCACATCTCAAAGCTTAGAACGATGATGACTCTATAGGAAATGCCTCTGGCAGTGTACCGGGATGTGCAACGATCTAGCTTGGCGTATGACATTGAAACATCTCGCTAGCTATCTTATGATAATGCAATGTCTATATGAGAGTGACCGAATAGTCATGAGATGGAACGATGGGAGTTACATGGCAATATATCTCGGAATGGCTATGAACATGCCATAGTAGGTAGGTATGGTGGCTGTTTTGAGGAAGGCATATGGTGGGTTTGTGCACCGGAGAAAGTTGCGCGCCACTGGAGAGGCTAGCAATGGTGGAAGGTGAAAGTGCATCTATACCATGGACTCACATTAGTCATGAAAAACTCACATACTTGTTGCGAAAGTTTTTATTAGTAATCGAAACAAAGTGCTAAACGCATACTCCTTGGGGAAGGGTTGGTAGGTGTTAACCATCGCGTGATCCCGACCTCAACACAAAGGATGACAATAAATGGATCAGTTATGCTTCGACTTCCTAACATAGCGGTTCACCATACGTGCATGCTACAGGAATCACTAACTTCAACACAAATATTTCTAAATTCACAACACCCTACTAACATAACTCTTAATATTACCAAATCCACGTCTCAAAACTAATTGAGAGGAATCAAGACTTCTCTTACTACTCAATGCACATGAAGATGGAGGTTTTTGTATCCTCTTTGGGTACCTATCACCTTTGGGACAACTTTCATAGCATAAGGCAACTACTAAGTCACGCACCGCCGTGCTCTAAAAGATCTAAGTGAAGCACATAGAGCAAAATTATCTAGCTCAAAAGATATAAGTGAAGCACGGTGAGCATTCTAATAAAATCATGATGAGTGCATGTCTCTCTCAAAAGGTGTGCAGCAAGGATGATTGTGACACAACAAAAACAAAAGACTCCTACGATACAAGACGCTCCAAGAAAAACACATATCATATGGTGAATAAACATATAGCTCCAAGTAATGTTACCGATGGATTGAAGACAAAAGAGGGGATGCCTTCCCGGGGCATCCCCAAGCTTAGGCTTTTTGGTGTCCTTGAATTTGCCTTGGGATGCCTTGGGCATCCCCAAGCTTGAGATCTTTCCACTCCTTATCTCTTTGTCCATGAGAACATCACCCAAAACATGAAAACTTCACAACACAAAACTTTAAACAGAAACTCGTGATAACATTAGCACAAGAATACAAACTACCACCTCTTTAGGTACTGTAGCAATCTTGATTTCTATTTATATTGGTGTTAGATTACTGTATTCTCACTTTTCCATGGCTAGTACCCCCCCGATACTATCCATAGTTTCATCAAAACAAGCAACCAACTCAACAAAAACAGAATCTGTGAAAAACAGACCAGTCTGTAGCAATCTGTATACTTCGTATACTTCTCTTACATCAAAAATTCTGAACAATTACGACTGCCTGGGAGAACGGCATATAAACCAGAATCAAAAGGAATCAACTCAAAATCTCTTTCTGAATAAAAATGAAAAATAATCTCGTGAGCGAAAAGTTTCGGTCATTTTCCAGCAGGATCAAACAACCATCACCAAGACTAGTCATAAAGGTTTTGCTGGCTCAAACACAAAAAGAAACACAAAAGACACTATCATAACAGAATTATGATGGTGTGGACGCAACAAAACAGAAAGAAAAATATAACTGCATTGGGTTGCCTCCCAACAAGCGCTATTGTTTAACGCCCTTTAGCTAGGCATAAGGCAAACATATCTAAGTCTAACATACTTCCTATGCATAGGCATTTTATAGGAAAACAAATTGTCAAGACAACCAATAGCTACCATATGCAAGGAAGAAGAAAGAGACAATGTCAATCTCAACATAATGAGAGTTAATTTAGTGATATGAAAGTTTCCACCACAATATTTTCCTGTCTCATAACAATTGCATGTGGGATCATCATCAAATTCAACAATATAGCTATCTCATAGGATATTCTTTTCATGATCCTCATGCATGCAAAGTTGACGCTCTTCAAAAATAGTGGGATTATCATCAACTAAAGTCATGACTTCTCCAAACCCACTTTCAATATTATTGCAAATATCATATTCATCATGAGGCTTAAACAAATTTTCAAGATCATAAAGAAAAATCATCGCCCCACTCATGATCATTGCAACAAGTAGTGGACATAGCAAAACTAGCATCCCCAAGCTTAGGGTTTTGCATATTTTTAGCATGCTTGTCATTAATAGAATTTATAATGAAATCATTGCAATCATGCTTTTCATTCAAGGAGCCCTCGTGAATCACTTCCTAAATTTCTTCATCATGATTTTCAGATTCACGCATCTCAAGCAAAACTCCATAGAGAAAGTCAAGTGCACTCAACTCACTAGCAAATGATTCAACATAATTGGATCTCTTAAAGAGATTAGCCAGTGGATGAGGATCCATATCACTAGATTTTCAGCAAGCGAATGTGCAAACATATTGAAGGCACATAGAACACAAGCGAACAGAAAGCAAGCGAAAGAAAAGAGCCAACAAAAAAGGCAAACGAAAAAGGCGAACGAAGAAAAGGGCAAACGAAAAGGCAAACGAAAAAGGAAAATATTTTCGTAATTTTTTCTTTTTTAGAAGTGGGGGAGAGGAAAACGAGAGGCAAAAAAAAGTAAATGCAAGAGTTGAGTTTGCGACACTTACTTGGATGAGTTCTTGACTTGATCCTCCCCAGCAACGGGGCCAGAAATTCTTCTGCTACGGCGACAAAAATATTTTGTCGTCTCTTGAGCTTGCGTTGGTTTTTTCCATGAAGAGGAAAGGGCGATGCAGCACGGGAGCAGTAAGTATTTTCCTCGGTTTGAGAACGAAGATATCAATCTAGTAGGAGAATCTCGTCAAGTCCAGAGTACCTGCACAAACACAAAAGAGCTTCCAACCAACACTATAAAGGGGTTGTCAATCCCTTCAAGATTGATTGGAAAGTGAGATCTGAAGGCGGAAAGTGCAACGAAGAAAAAGAGTAAGTCTGAAAATATGGTGTGAAGTAGACCCGGGGGCCATAGTGTTCACTAGAGGCTTCTCTCAAAATAGCAAATATTACGGTGGGTGAACAAATTACTGTGGAGCAATTGATAGAACCGCGCAAAGTCATGACGATATCTAAGGCAATGATCATACATATAGGCATCACCTCCGAGAGAAGTAGACCGATACTTTCTGCATCTACTACTATTACTCCACATATCGACCGCTATCCAGCATGCATCTTGTGTATTGAGTTCATGACGAACGGAGTAACGCCTTAAGCAAGATGACATGATGTAGAGGGATAATCTCAAACCAATGATGAAATCCCCATCTTTTTACCCTTGATGGCAACAACATGATGCGTGCCTCGCTACCCCTTCTGTCACTGGGTGAGGTCACCGCACGGTATGAACCCAAAACCAAGCACTTCTCCCATTGCAAGAATCATAGATCAAGCTGGCCAAACAAAACCCACAACTCGAAGAGAATTACAAGGATATGAAATCATGCATATCAGAGATCAGAAGAAACTCAAATAAGATTAATAGATAATCTGATCATAAATCCACAATTCATCGGATCTCGACACACACACCGCAAAAGAAGATTACATCGTATAGATCTCCATGAAGATCATGGAGAACTTTGTATTGAAGATCCAAGAGAGAGAAGAAGCCCTACGTATCCGAATCCCGTAGGTCTATGGTGCACTACTCACGCATCATCAGAGAGGTTATGGTGTTGATGAAGAAGCCCTACGTATCCGAATCCCTCCTCCAGCAGGGCACCAGAACGTGCCCCAGATGGGATCTTGCAAAGATACAAACATGCGGCAGTGGAAAAGTACTTTCAATGATCTCCTGATTTTTTCTGGGATTTTAGGGAATATATAGGCGGAAGACCTAGGGCAGAGGAGTCGTAGGGAGCCCACAAGCCTGGTAGGAGCCGACTCCCCTGGTCGCGGCTAGGGGCCTTGTGGGGTCCCTGGTGGCCCCCTGCCTTGGTTCTCAAGATTTCCGATCCTCTTCTGTTTCAGAAAAAATCTTTTTGGAAGTTTCGTTCCGTTTGGACTCCGTTGACAATCCTCCTCTGAAAGTGGTCAAAAACACGGAAAAAACAGGAATTGGCACTTGGCACTGAGTTAATAAGTTAGTCCAAAAACGATATAAAAGGCATACAAAACATCCAAAGTTTGCAGGATAATAGCATGAAACCATGAAAAATTATAGATACATTGGAGACGTATCAGGCCACGAGATCCATTTCGGTGCACTCACCTTCGTCGATGATGACCCAACATGGCTTCAGGAAGTGCCTCTTGACGTTGAGGTGCTCCCGATCTGCGGGGCGACGCACTTCCGTGGAAGCTCCTGCAGCATTCTTATTCGACGGCCAACGACTCCGGTATCGTTTGCTCTCCCCGTTGTTCGTCACCGCAAGCAATCAGGTGGCTCGCGGCTCCAGCATTGGGTGAGTCATGCGGTGGCTTGCCAAGCGTCATCTCCAAAGGTTGTAGTTATCGAGCCTGCCGAATCACTTCACGGCATATTTGACTCTGCATCAGATCAGTTCATTGTTCCTTCCAAGTGGGAGAGCTATGATCCTGTAGCTGAGGTTATCATGGTGGGTTCACATCAAAAGCCCGCATGGTTTTGGCCGTGGCTGGCGCGAGGCTGGAGAACCATCGAACGCGCAGCAACGCCGAGATGAGGATATTCTCAATGAGCGCACCCGCCAGCGTCTACCAGTTTCCAGTCGATGTCAGCGGTAGTTATTTTCGAGTGTATCTCAGAACAACGTCCAGGTATTCCGTACTCCATTTCTGAATGTTGCGGCCACTTCTAGGATTGCAGATTCTATTCAACCGTCAGGTTCGCAGGCTAGCAGAGGTATGGAGTGGATCCGAGCATTGCTTCAGGTAGCGCAACAACAGAATTCAACTGTTTCTCAGTTGCACAATAGGTTGCACAATGATTCACCCAAGGCAGTCACAGTTCATCGGCTCAGAGCCCAGTGTTACCTCTACATCACTGAGGCGGAGGTTACCGTGAAGATCGGTACAGACATGAGGGGCGAGATCAGTTTGCTCCTCGTTATCACTGCGACGGCCGCTGTCGAGGGCTTACTCCTCCACGGAGTGGTACATATGTGCCCAGACATTATGACAATAGGTGCCCGTTCGGCGATGAGCGGAATCCTGGGTTCGATGCGAGGAATGTACTCGCACACAGGGGGATTGACAGAGGCAGGGCTAACAGAGATGGCTATGACAGACTTAATCCGAGTGGAAGTGGTGCCATTGTTTCTGGCCCCAACTGTTTCAGAAGAGCTATTCGATCCGCTGGGATTCCCCAACTTCAGGTTGGAGACTGTAATAAGCTAGTTCAATTGCGAGTCAAAGCCAGAAATATGGTTAGACGATTACCCAATGGCAGTGCAGTTTGTTGGAGGCAATGACAATGTAGCCATGAAGCATTTGTCTTTGATGCTGGACGGTTCATCCCAAGCGTGGCTTAATCAATTGTCTCCTTCTAGGGCACGTGCAAACGTCCTGCTGGTTTATCTGAGCTGCATCAATGTGTGCAGAAACAAAATTAAACTTTGAGGGATTACATTCAGCATTGGAGGTAGAATGGATGTCGGCCTTCAAGGTTGGTGTTAGGTACAGAGAGCTTTACATGAAGTTCAGTCGCACAGGATATATGTCCTTGAGCAAGATGATGTAGATTTCCACTAGATACGACAATGGCGAAGAGGATGACCGCCTCCACAATGACAAAGGGAAGGCAATCGACAATGATGCTGGCGGCAGCAATGCCAATCGGAAACAAAAGCGCAAAACTGACGGTTCTTCTCAGGTAGAAGGATCCGCTCTGGGGCCTGAGGAAAGAATAAGGGGATATCCAAAGGGATATTTACCCCCAAGAAATTGAAGAATCATTAAGGAACAGACGTTCTAGATAAGACGTGTGTAATCCACATGAAGAAATATGATGAAGGCAATTTAATATTGCCCAAGCACACCACTCAACAATGCAAGTTGTTGATCCTGAAGTTCAAGGAAAAGCAGTTGAGTGAGAAAACTTCTGAAAAGGAGGATGATGAATATAAGGAGGATTTTCCTGAGGTCAATGCCACATTGATGATTTTTGCCGATATAGAAAGCAAAAGTTGACTGAAAGTCATTAATAGAGAAGTCAATATGGTTGTTCCGGCCACCCCCACATACCTCAAGTGGTGTCAGACTCCTATAACCTTTGACCAGTCAGACCACCCTACTCATGTCACTACCCTCGATCGGCACACTTTGGTGGTGGATCCTGTTGTGGGAGGCACTCGAATCCGCAAGGTTCTTATGGACGAAGGGAGTGGATTGAACATCTTGTACGCAGCTACCCTTAACGGGATGAGCATTCCAATTTCCCGTGTAACTGAGAGCAACATGCAATTCCACGGATTCATCCCTGTGAAGAAGGCCAGGTCACTCAGTCTGATTGCGTGGGATGTAGTGTTTAGTACTGACTCAAATTTTCATGAAGAAAAGTTGACATTTGAAGTCGTAGACATCTAGAGCATGTATCACGCCATCCTTGGTCGACCGGCTTATGTCTGTATCATAGCCCGTCTATGTTACACATACCTCAAGTTGAAGATGCCCGGGCCCAAGGGTGTGAACACAGTCATAGCGAATCGACAAAGGGCTGAGGAGTGCCTTCAGCAAGGCTCCAAGATTGTCGAGCATCAAATGGCTATGGGTGAGTTGGAAAATATAAGAAGAATAGTGATCCCGCTACTCTGCTACGTTCCAAGAAGCCCGCGTCTGAGTCAGCTTTTCAATCGGCGGGACGTGAAGAAAGTAAACATTCACCTGACAGATCCAGACGCTGCCCCGACTAACATGTCGATAACACTCGACAACAAATAGGAAGCCGCGCTCATTCAGTTCCTCCGTGAGAACTAAGTGTCGACCCGAAGGCCAAGCCCGTCAAAGAGCATTTGCGTCGGTCGGCGGCCGAGAAACGGAAATAAATCTGCGAGGAGGTGGCTCGACTCTTGGAGGCTAAGTTCATACGGGAGGTTTAGCATTCCGAGTGGCTTGCGAACATCGTCATGGTCCCCAAGAAAGACAAGTCGCTCCACATGTGTATTAACTTTAAACATATCACTCGGGCCTTCCCGAAAGATCATTTTCCCCTTCCCCGTATCGATCAGATTGTCGACTCAACTTCGGGATGCGAGCGTTATATTTTCTCGATGCATGCTCTTGTTACCATCAGATCCATCTGCTTGGTACAGATGAAATAAAGACTGCCTTCAACACCCCTTTCGGGTGTTTCTGTTATATCACCATGCCTTTTGGTCTAAACAATACTGGCGCTACTTTCATGCGTATGATTTAGAAATACCTGCTCAACCAAATCAGAGGAAATGTTGAGGCTTATATGGATGATATTGTAGTCAAGTCTGGCAAAGGTTCCGACCTACTCACTGAGTTGGGGGAAACATTCGCCAAATTGAGGAAATATGATATCAAATTAAACCCAACCAAGTGTTGGGGAACGTTGCATGGGAAACAAAATTTTCCTACGCACACGAAAACCTATCATGGTGATGTCCATCTACGAGAAGAGATTAGATCTGCGTACCCTAGTAGATCGCTCAGCGGGAAGGGTTAAGAAACGCGGTTGATGTAGTGGAACGTCTTCACAATCCGTCCCTCGAACCGTTCAACGATCCGTCCCACAAACCGTACCGCGATCCCGTCCCACGATCTGTTCCGATCTAGCGCCGTACGGACGGCACCTCCGCGTTCAGCACACGTACAACTCGATGATGATATCGGCCTTCTTGATACACCAAGCAAGACGGAGAAGTAGACGAGTTCTCCGGCAGCGTGACGGCGCCCTGGTGGTGGTGATGATCTACTCCTGGAGGGCTCCACCCGAGCTCCGCAGAAATCCCATCTAGAGGCAAAACTATGTGGAATAGGTTTGAGTTGCACGTGGCAAAGTTGTGTCTCAAAAACACTAAAACCACCAGTATATATAGGAGGAGAGGAGGGGCTAGCCTTGGGGCTCAAAGCCCTCAAGGGTGCACCGGCCAAGGGGGAGGAGTTGGACTCCAACCCCAATTCGGTTTGGTGGGGAAGGAGTCCACTCCTTCCTTCCCACCTCCCTCTCCTTTTTTTCTTTCCTTTGGTATTTTTGCTTGTGGCGCCATAGCCTTCTTGGGCTTACTCCACCAGCACACTAAGGACTTGGTGCGCCACCCTAAGGCCATGGTCTCACTCCCGGGTGGGTAAGCCCCTCCCGGTAAACACCCGAAACCCATTGGTCACTCCCGGTACACTACCGAAAATGCTCGAAACATTCCGATGACCAAATGAAACCATCCTATATATCAATCTTCGTTTCCGGACCATTCCGGAAACCCTCGTGATGTCCGTGATCTCATCTGGGACTCTGAACAACATTCGGTAACCACACATATAACTCAACTATACTAAAACATCATCGAAGCTTAAGTGTCCAGACCCTGCGGGTTTGAGAACTATGCAGACATGACCCGAGACACCCCTCGGTTAATATCCAAGGGAGGGACATGGATGCCCATATTGGATCATACATATTCTCCGAAGACCTTATCGGTTGAACCTTAGTGCCAAGGATTCATATAATCCCGTATATCATTCCCTTTGTCCTTCAGTGTGTTACTTGCCCGAGATTCGATATTCGTATCTGCGTACCTATTTCACTCTCGTTACCGGCAAGTCTCTTTACTTGTTCCATAATACAATATCCCGTGACTTACACTTAGTCACATTGCTTGCAAGGCTTGTATGTGATGTTGTATTATCGAGTGGGGCCCGATATACCTCTCCGTCACACGTAGTGACAAATCCGGGTCTTGATCCATACTAACTCAACGGACACCTTCGGAGATACCTGTAATGCACCTTTATAGTCACCTAGTTACGTTGTGACGTTTGATACACACAAGGTATTCCTCCTGTGCCAATGAGTTATATGATCTCATGGTTAATGGAATAAATACTTGACACTCAGAAAAGAATAGCAATAAAATTACACGATCAATATGCTACGTACATAGTTCGGGTCTAGTCCATGACATGATTCTCCTAATGATGTGATCCCGTTATCAAACGACAACACTTGTCTATGGTCAGGAAACCTTGACCATCTTTGATCAACGAGCTAGTCAATTAGAGGCTTACTAGGGACAGTGTTTTGTCTATGTATCCACTCATGTATCTATGTTTCCAATAAATAAAATTATAGCATGGATAATAAATGATTATCATGAACAAAGAAATACAATAATAACTAATTTATTATTGCCTCTAGGGCATATTTCCAACAGTCTCCCACTTGCACTAGAGTCAATAATCAAGTTCACATCACTATGTGGTTTCAACGAATCCAACACCCATACGGTTCTAGGGTTTGATCATGTCTCTCTTGTGAGAGAGGTTTTAGTCAACGGTTCTGAATCTTTCATATCCGTGTGTGCTTTACAAATCTTTATGTCATCTTATACATGCTACTACTACGTGCTATTCGGAAATACTCCAAATATCTACTGTACTATACGAATCTGTTTTACTACTTAGAGTTATTCGGGTTAGTGTCAAAGCTTGCATCGACGTAACCCTTTATGACGAATTCTTAGGTCACCTCCATAATCGAGAAAAATTCCTTAGTCCACTAGTTACTAAGGATAACTTTGACCGCTGTTTTAGTGATTCAACCCTGCATCATCTTTTGTACCCCTTGACAGACTCATGGCAAGGTACCCATCAGGTGTGGTACACAGCTTGGCATACTTTAGAGCCTACGGCTAAGGCGTAGGGGACGACCTTCGTCGTTTCTATTTCTTATGCCGTGGTCGAGCTTTGAGTCTTACTCAAATTCACACCTTACAAAAGCCAAGAAGTCCTTCTTTGCTAATCTATTTTGAACTCCTTCAAAAACTTGTCAAGGCATGCATTTCATTGAAAGTTTATTATGCATTTTGATCTATCTCTATAGATCTTGATGCTCAATGTTCAAGTAGCTCTATCCAGGTTTTCCTTTGGAAAACTCCTTTCAAACAGCCCTTTATGCTTCACAGAAATTCTACATTACCTCCGATCTACAATATGTCAACCACAAGTTTGGAAATACAAGGTTCTCATAAACCTTGTATAAACCCAAAAGCTTTGATCATCTCATCAAACCGTATATTCCAACTCTGAGATGCTTGCACTAGTCCATAGAAGGATCGTTCGAGCTTGCATACTTGTTAGTATCCTTTAGGATTGACAAAACCTTCTGGTTGTATCACATACAACCTTTCCTCAAGGAAACCGTCGAGGAAACTATGTTTTGACATCCTATGTGCAATATTTCATAAATAATGCAGCAACTACTAACATAAGTCTCATCATAGTCAAATCTTTGAACTTGTCGGAAACATCTTTGTGATAAGTCGAGCTTTTCTTAATGGTGACTTTTCACCATCATCGTCTGTCTTCCCTTTAAAGATCCATATGTACTTAATAGTCTTACGACCATCAAGTAGTTCTTCGAAAGTATACACTTTGTTTTTTACAAGGATCCTCTCTCGGATTTCGTGGGCTCTAGCCATTTGCCGGAATCCGGGCCCACCATCGCTAGGTTCATTGTTGTTCAACAACATGACCTCCAAGATAGGGTCACCATACCACTCTGTAGTAGTACGGGACCTTGTCGACCATACGCGACCTTGTCGACCTACGAGGTTTATAGTAACTTGATCCGAAGCTCAATGATCACCGTCATCAGTTTCCACTTCAATTGGTGTAGGCGCCACAGGAACATCTTCCTGCGCCCTGCTACACACTTGTTGAAGTGACGGTTCACTAACCTCATCAAGTTCCACCACCCTCCCACTCAATTCTTTCGAGAGAAACCTTTCCTCCAGAAAGGACCCGTCTCTAGACACAAACACTTTGAATATCCTATGAAGATGCATTTATCTGCTTTTGGTTCGAGCTTATCAGACTAAAACTTTTTCACATAGGCGTCGCAGCCCCAAACTTTCAAGAAACGACAGCTCAGGTTTCTCCAAAGCATAGTCTATACTGTGTCATCTCAACGGAAATACACGGTGCCCTATCTAAAGTGAATGCGGTTGTCTCTAATGCATAACCCATAAAAGATAGTGGTAATTCGATAAGAGGCATCATAGTATGCACCATATCAAGTAGGGCGTGACTATCACGTTCGGACACACCATCACAGTATGGTGTTCTAGGTGCCATGAATTGCGAAACAATTTCCACATTGTCTTAACTGTGTACCAAAACTTGCAACTTAGATATTTATCTCTATGATCATATCGTAGACAGTTTATCCTGTTGTCATGACGATCTTCACTCTGAAATAGCTTTGTACTTTTCAATATTTCAGACTTGTGATTCATCAAGTAAATACTCATGTATCTACTCAAATCATCAGTGCAGTAAGAACATAATGATATCCACTCCGTGCCTCGGTACTCATTGGACTACACACATCAAAAATGTATTGCATCCAACAAGTCACTTTCTTGTTCCATGTGGTATGATTTTGCATGTCTCAAGTCATTCAAAATCAAGTTAGTCCAAACGATCCATCACTACTAGGGAAAACCCAAGTAGTAGCGCTGGGTCTAGACTTATTAGTAACGTTGCGTCCAGCGCTATTGCTAATGCGTTATAGCTAACTCTTAGCAGTACCGCTGGATTGAAAGTGCTACTTATATCTACGTTAGCAGTAGCGCAGGAATAAGTAGAGCGCTAGTGCTAAGCGAGCGCTACTCCTAATATTCGAGCGCTACTGCTAATATTCCTGCTTTTAATATTTAATTTGCATCGTATTTATGTCCCCCTAAGTATTTGTGAATTCTCTATACAATGGTTTCATCATATCGTAATAAACATGCATAATTTGCATCACATCATACATATAAAGTACTCCCTCCGTCCCAAAATTCTTGTCTGATATTTGGTTCGAGACGAATGTATCTAGTCAAATTTAGTACTTAGATACATCCATTTCTAGACAAAGCTAAGACAAGAAGTTTGGTACGGAGGGAGTATCATGTCATATAACTCATCATCATCTTACGTACTCTTCTAACAACTCATCATCATCTTAATCGTATACCAAGTTATCATATGATACACAAAAAGTAAAGCAGAGAAACATCTTAATAGTCAGCATATGCATGCATCCTAATCGATCATGTCAAGTTAAGATAAACCAGAATAACTTGTCACTCATAAGACCTAGTCCTCGCTCTTAAGTATAATATCATAAAACAAAATAACACCTATGTCTCCATGATGAATCACAAATATCCAACGTTCTCCAACTTGTGGCTTGCGCTCCTTCTTTATTTCTCTCCACGCTTCAATTTGAAGCCTTTTTATTTTGATTTGAGGTTACTCCAGTATGGAGCATCGAACTCAGCCCTCAGCGGGCTTTCAATTTTCATTTGACCTTTTTTGTGCATCAATAGAGGCACTACATCATGTGGCAGTTGCTGTGGAAGAACATAATAATAACCAAGTTAGCAATGTAATCAACACCATTTATGCAATTAATAGTAGAGCGTACTTAACTAGGAAACTCTTACCAAGATATTTCAGCGAATGTCATCCGGCCTCAACCTATGCACTAGTGGCATTTAAAATGTATAATTTTGACCAATTCCAAAATTATACGAGAAGGTATCCCTAGAAACCAGAACACCAACAACAAGAAAGTAGAGAAGAACATCCTTCTCCTTCCAAGTTAGATGTGATCCATATGTGTAGTGTGTCGTGTCAATTAATTTCCCTAATTCACTCGAACAAACGAAATAAGCTGTAAATTATAATTTAAAAAATTTCGTATATGTATGAACACCAACTATTTCTAAATATAAACGCAAATTACTTGACAAATATGGTTGAGAAACTCACATGGAGGTAAAACAGGAAGCATATCATCGACGACCACCCAAATATCGATGTTGCCTGGCATATTATCTTCAGGACGAGATCGAAGGTTATTTCCATACCCTCCTGAAATCCATATGCCTTCCGAAGATCTTCCCACTTTGGGCACCCAAATTCTGTTTGAAAAACTGAATTAAATACTTTGATATCAAATGTGTGACCATGTATAGTCCTCAGGTTAGTGCTCCTCATCTCAATTCTCTCGTGGTCTTCAAAACTAAGCCTGTCCAACACATATCTTCTTGCATGGAAAGGGAGGAACATATCTCCATTCTCATCAATCTTCATGCTGAAGAACCTATCGTCTCGCAGCTAAGGCGTGTCGCACATACCCCGATAGTCGCCGCAATATTCACACTCCCAATATTCATCGTCACACATTTCCTGCTTTAATGTGGTAAATGTGTAAACAACAACCGTGACACTATTTAGAAAGAATTCACACTCCCAAGCACTCCATATGTCCTAGTTTCTAGCACTAGTCATGACGAAATTCACGGAAATATTCGGCATGACCTTTGCTAAATAGTGGACATATGGTGCGCCTGAATTTTGTCGGAACGGAAATGAATCAACATTCCGGCAAAACATAGGCTACTCGGACATTCCGACAACACTCGAAATAGAACATTTTCTAGATGCTAGGTAAGAAAAAACATGAGCTTAATTTTTGGTTTCTCACCAACTTCAACTCTTATTAAGCTTCTAGGGTCTAGAAAAATTAGATTTACGGTTTAAACCTAAATTATGCAAGAGGTGTTTCTTACTAAGTCTAAGTACCTGAAATCATCACCCTTTATGTGAACAACACCAACAATTTTAAATGATCAAGGATCATCTGACAAGGGTTATTTTCCCCAAGTTTAGATGACCAATGATCAACATGGCATAGCATGAACTAAATCCATTTATGTGGTCACAAATAACGAAGAAGTTGTCTTATAATTTTCATTCTATGTAAACTAATAAACATACTACTCCCTATGTACCTTGTGGAATAAACATGAGACTATCTAGAAAGCATGCATTGAACTTTCTAATTATAACTACCAACCTTTAAGAGTAGATTAACACTGTTAAGGTCGAAATAGTACTATATATTTCCATGAAATTTTACTGAAATATACATAGATGCATACAAATCTAACAATGTATCTTTTATAATGACCTTTTGAAGGGTTGTGATGCCTTCATCTACGTGGGTACGAGGCCGTGAACGAGATCAAGGCCGCTGTGGGTGCTTACTGGAGCGGGAGGGGGCGTGGCGATGGCGAGGGAGGCATCAGCGAGGGGGCCGGTGGCGGCGCCGAGGGGAGGGGGCGGTGGCGACGACGAGGGAGATGGCGGCGACGATGACGGTGACAGCGAGGGAGGCGGCGGCGGCTTTAGATCGAGGATAGGGGGGTGGGGGAGTTAGGAAATTTTGAGGCCGCGGTGGGGGTGGTAACTGAACATAGTAGTAGCGGTGGTTCCTAAACCTACGCTACTGCTATTGTACTAAGCAGTAGCGGTGGTCCTAAACCTGCGCTGCTACTGCACCTACTACGGTTACATCGTTGGACCCCTTTTATCAGTAGCGATGCATACTACGCAGCACTATTGATATTGAAGTATGCAGTAGCACAAGTGTAGGAACGACGCTACTACTACAGCTACTGCGGGGTTCCCTATTTATCAGTAGCGCATATTATGAGGCATGCGCTACTACTAAGGACATTAGCAGTAGCGCTGTGTGATATCTAGTGCTACTGCTTAATAGCAGGAACACTTTCTACATTCCAGCGCTACTAATAGGTTTTTCCTAGTAGTGCATCTGCATGGAGTTTCTTCATGCGTTTATACCAACAGGTATGGCTTGCATGTCTCAAACGTTTCAAAAATGAGTGAGTACAAAGATCCATCATCGTGGAGCTTCTTCATGCATTTTACACAACCATGACTCAAGCAGCAGTGCCACAAGTAAGTGGTACTATCATCATTACTTTGTATCTTTTGGCACTAATATTATGAACATGTGTAACACTACGATCGAGATAAAATAAACCAATGAGGGTAATTATTCAAGCAAATAGAATAACTATTATTCTCTTTAAATAGATAATTGTATTGAAATAAACACGATCCAATCATGTTCATGCTCAACGCAAACACCAAATAAAAATTACATAGGTTTAACACCAATCCCGAGGGTAGAGGGAGCTTGCGATGTTTTGATCACATCAACCTTGGAAACACTTCCAACACCTAACGTCACCTCGCATTTAGATAGTCTCAGTTTAGATCGTAGATTTCATTTCGAGTTACTAATCACTTAGAAACCGAACCGGTATCTAATAACCTTGTGCTACTAGGAGTACTAGTAAAGTACACATCAATATCATGTATATCAAATATACTTTTGTCGACTTTGCCAGCCTTCTCATCTACCAAGTATCTAGGGTAGCTCTACCTCAGTGACCGTTTCCCTCAAAAAAGAAGCACTTAGTTCTCGGGTTTGGGTTCAATCTTGGGTTTCATCATTAGAGCAGCAACTGATTTGCCGTTTCATGAAGTAGCCCCTCTACCCCTTGACCTTCTTGACACTAGTGGTTTTACTAACCATCAACAATGGATGCTCCTTCTTGATTTCTACTTTCGAAGTGTCAAACATTGTGAATCGCTCAAGGATCATCATACCTATCCTTGATATGTTTATAGTGCATCACGAAGCTCCACCAGCTTGGTGGCAGTGACTTTGGAGAACCATCACTCTCTCATCTGGAGATTAACTCCCACTTGATTCAAGCGATTGTTGTACTCAGACAATATGATCACATGCTCAACGGTTGAGCTTTTCTTCTTTACTTTGTAGACAGGGGCAGGAGCATGAAATCTTAATTTCATCTCTTAGAACCTCTCTTCTGTTCTGCGATGTTTCAAAAACGTCTTCGGCGCCTCACTTCTAAGCCATTAAGTATTATGCACTAAACTATCACGTAGTCATAAAAAATGTGTATGTCAGATGTTCGTAATATCCACAGACGATGCTCGAGGTACAGCACACCGAGATATGCATTAAGGACATAAGCCTTCTGCGCAGCAATGAGGACAATCCTCAGATTTACGGACTCAGTCCGCGAAGTTGCTACTATCATCTGTCAACTAAATTTTCTCTAGGAACATTTAAAAAACCAGTAGAGCTATAGCGCAAGCTACATCATAATTTGCAAAGACCATTTGACTATGTTCATGTTAATTAGTTCAATTAATCATATTACTTAAGAACTCCCACTCAAAAAGTACATCTCTCTAGTCATTTGAGTGGTACATGATCCAAATCCACTAACTCAAGTCTGATCATCACGTGAGTTGAGAATAGTTTCAATGGTAAGCATCTCTATGCTAATCATATATACTATACGATTCATGCTCGACCTTTCAGTCCCTTATGGTCCGAAGCCATGTATGAACATGCTAGGCTCGTGAAGTTTAACCCGAGTGTTCCGCATGTGCAACTGTTTTGCACCCGTTGTATGTGAATGTTAAGTCTATCACACCCGATCTCACGTGGTGTCTCGAAACGACGAACTGTCGCAACGGTGCACAGTCGGGGAGAACACAATTTCATCTTGAAATTTTAGTAAGAGATCACCTTATAATGCTACCGTTGTTGTAAGCAAAATAAGGTGCATAAAAGGATTAACATCACATGCAATTCATAAGTGACATGATATGGCCATCATGTTGTGCTTCTTGATCTCCATCGCTCAAGCACCGGCATGATCTTCTTGTCACCGGCGCCACACCATAATCTCCATCAACATGATCTCCATCAACGTGTCTCCCTCGATGTTATCGTGCTATCTATGCTATTACTACTAAAGCTACGACCTAGTAATATAGTAAACGCATCTGAAAACACAAACGTTAGTTTAAAGACAACCCATGGCTCTTGCCGGTTGCCGTAGCATCGACGTGCAAGTAGATATTGGCCATATCATATCACAAGCATACCCTGCAAAAACAAGTTAGACGTCCTCTAATTTGTTGTTTCATGTTTTACGTGCCTGCTATGGGTACCTAGTATGATCGCATCTTACTTACGCAAAAACCACAACGGAGATGTGCCAATTTCCATTTAACCCCTCTCCAAGGACTGCCTCCGTCAAAAGCAATACAACTAAAGTTGAAGAAAACGACACCCGCCAGTCATCTTTATGCAACAAGGTTGCATGTTAGTCGATGAAACCAGACTCTTGTAAGCTTAAGAGTTATGTCTTCCCGGGCCGCTTCAATCCAACAATACCGCCGAATCGAGAAAAGACTAAGGAAGGCAGCAAATCGAACATCACCGTCCACAAAACCTTTTGTGTTCTACTCGAGATAACATCTACGCATGAACCTAGCTCATGATGCCACTGTTGGGGAACGTTGCATGGGAAACAAAATTTTCCTATGCACATGAAGACCTATCATGGTAATGTCCATCTACGAGAGGAGATTAGATCTATGTACCCTTGTAGATTGCTCAACAGGAAGCGTTAAGAAACACGGTTGATGTAGTGGAACGACTTCCTGATCCATCCCTCGAACCGTCCCATGGTCCGTCGCACGAACCGTCTCATCTGGGACTCTGACCAACATTCGGTAACCATGCATATAACTCAACTATACTAAAATATCATCGAACCTTAAGTGTGCAGACCCTGCGGGTTCGAGAACTATGCAGACATGACCCGAGACACCCCTCGGTCAATGTCCAATAGCGGGACCTGGATGCCCATATTTTATCCTACATATTCTTCGAAGATTTATCGGTTGTACCTTAGTGCCAAGGATTCATATAATCCCGTATGTCATTCCCTTTGTCCTTCGGTATGTTACTTGCCCGAGATTCGATCGTCGGTATCACCTGTTACCTTTAGAGTCACCTAGTTACGTTGTCACGTTTGATACACACAAGGTATTCCTCCGGTGCCAGTGAGTTATATGATCTCATGGTCATAAGAATAAATACTTGACATGCATAAAACAATAGCAATAAAATGACACGATTAATGTGCTACGTACATAGTTTGGGTCTAGTCCATCACATGATTCTCCTAATGATGTGATTGCGTTATCGAGCAACAACACTTGTCTATGGTTAGGAAACCTTGACCATCTTTTATCAACGAGCTAGTCAACTAGAGGCTTACTAGGGAGAGTGTTTTGTCTATGTATCCACACATGTATCTATGTTTCCAATCAATACAATTATAGCATGGATAATAAACGATTATCATGAACAAAGAAATATAATAATAACTAATGTATTATTGCCTCTAGGGCATATTTCCAACAACAAGTGCACTTTTGGAGTTCCTAGTGGTAAGTTACTTGGTTTCCTCATTTCCGAATGGGGGATCAACGTCAATCCCGAGAAGATCGGTGCCATTATTCGAATGCAATGCCATGAGCGTGTGCACGATGAACAAAAGCTCACAGGCTGCTTGGTGGCCTCGAGTAGGTTTATTTCTTGCCTCGGAGAGAAGGATTTTCCTTTATAGCGACTCATGAAGAAGTCTCATACGTTCGAGTGGAATCATGGGGAAGAACCAGCATTTGTTGACCTCAAAGCCTTGCTTTCCACCCAGACGGTGCTTGCTACTCCGCACAACAAAGAACCCTTGCTCCTATACATTGCAGCCACTAACCAAGTCATCAGTATAGCTCTCACCGTCGAGCGAGAAAAAGAAATCAAGGCTTATACAGACCAGCGTCCAATTTACTATTTTTCCGAAGTATTGACTCCTTCCAAGCAAAGGTACCCTCATTATTAAAAGCTCATCTGTGGTATATATCTACCAATGAAGAAGGTGGCATACTACTTCCAAGATCACTCGGTTTTAGTCATTAGTGATTCTCCATTGTCTGAGATCCTCAACAATCAAGATGCGACTGGTCGGGTGGCAAAATTGGCCATTAAACTCCTATACTTTGAAGCAAAGAAGGCCACGAGATCTCAAGCACTTGCTGACTTCATGGCCGAGTGGATAGAACAACATCAGCCAATTCAAATCCTCTCGGCACACTAGACCATGTTCTTTGATGGATCTAAGATGTTGAATGGATCTCGTGCTGGCGTGGTATTGGTATATCCAAAGGGTGACAACCTCAGTTATGTCCTCCAGATTCATTTTGATTCCTCCAATAATAAAGATGAATACGATGCACTCCTCTATGGGTTATGTATGGCCATCTCACTCGGCTTCCGGCGCCTGATGGTATACGGTGATTCAGATTTGGTAGTTAATCAGGTGATGAAGGAGTGGGATGTCAGGAACCCTGCCATGACTGGATATTACCATGGAGTGAGGAAGCTTGAGAAGAAATTCGAAGGTTTGGGACTCCACCATATCCCCCGAGTGAAGAATCAAGCAGGTGATAATCTAGCAAAGATCAGATCCACTCGAAGGCCTGTACCAAGAATTGTCTTTCTGTAACACCTACATTCTCCTTCGATGTAGGAACAACCCTTCACTGAAGAGCCCCCGCAAGCAATAAGCGCCTCCAATCCGACTGAGGTTGACGTCCCAGCAGCAAGGTTGTCAGAATCATGATTCTGAATCGGGTCGGAGCTCCGTTGGTAGGATCGTGAATCGTCGAATCATAACTACTAGGATCATAGAAACTGAGATTCTATGAACAAAATCGTAGAATCGGAGGGGCTAGTTTGGATTGTAAAGTCTTAAGATTCTAAGACTTGAGTCATGACTCTGACAACTTTGCCCAGCAGTCATAGGTCTAGTCATGGAGATTCTGTGATTACGCCTGATTGGATGGTGCCATATATTGCATACATATTGAGACAAGAACTCCCAAAAATGAGGTTGAAGCTTGGAAGATCATCCAAATGTCCAAGGCATTTATTGTGATGAATGGACAACTTTAAAGAGAAAATGTAACTCAAGTAACTCAGTGTTGTATCTCTCCTAAAGAAGGTTGACTGATTCTAGAGGAAATTCACTCGGGGACCTATGGTCACCATGCGTCCTCTCGAACGATTGTTTCCAAAGCATATCAAGTTCGTTTCTTCCGGCCTCGTGCCAAAGAATGGCTAAGGAAATTGTTGAACACTGCAAAGGATGTCAGTTTTACGTAGACTTGTCACATAAGCCGTTCGCAGTATGGGGTTTAGATATGGTTGGTCCTTACCGAACGGGCTTGAGTGGATTCATGTATATGCTTGTACAAGTCGAAAAGTTCACCAAGTGGATTGAGGTTGAACCCATATAGAAGCACGATTCACGCACTGTTATCAAATTCCGAAAAGAGATAACATTTCGGTATGCAGTCCCCCGCAGTTTCATCACAGATAAAGGTTGAAACTTTGACTCGGAACAGTTCAGATACTTTTGCTCCGCCCAAGGCACTCGAGTGAATTACGCATCCGTCGCAAACCCCCAGACTAATGGTCAAGTAGAGCGAGCAAATGGTCTTATCCTTCAAGGGTTGAAGCCTCGAATCATGCGAGATCTTGATCATGCGGCTGGAGCTTGCGTTACTGAATTGTTGTTTGTTCTATGGGGTTTCGAGACAACTCCTCACCGGTCGACTGGGCGTACTTCTTTCTTCGTGGTGTATGGAGCCAAGGATCTTCTACCAAGTGATCTCCTTCACAATTCTCCCCGTGTAGATCTTTACACAGAAGCTGAAGCTGAACAAGAACGAGAGGACGGTGTCGATCTCCTGGAAGAGGAACGTGAAATGGCTCTGATATGTTCGACTGTGTACCAGCAAGATCTGCGTCGCTTCCATGCGAGGCACTTCAGGATTCGGTCGTTTCATGAACATGATCTTGTGCTCCTATTGGATCAACAACGGCCTCACAATCTCACCCGCATGGGAAGGTCCTTTCATCATCACCAAAGGGCTAAACGATGCAACCTACTACCTCTTCAACCTCAATAAGAATATCAATGAACCACGTGCCCAGAATGCAGATTTACTTCATCGTTTTATACTTGACGACTGAGTTGTTTGATGTAATAAGAGTACTCTAGACAATGTTGTTTATCAAAGTTATGACTCCCGTGGTTTTTAGTCGATCCCAATTGCAGAATCTCATATTCAAAAAACACTCTGAGTGATGAACATTCTTCTCACTCGGGGGGCTTAGCTGCGAACCAGTCTTTGCCTAAGTTTAAAAATACTCTGAGTGACGGACATTCTTCTCAATCAGGGGCTTAGCTATGAATTAATATTCGCCTAAGTTTAAAAAATACTCGGAGTGACGAACATTCTTATCACTCGGAGGCTTAACTGCTAACTGATACGTCTCCAACGTATGTATAATTTTTGATGGTTCCATGTTATTATCTTGGCAACTTTGGATGTTTTGTATGCATGAACATGCTATTTTCTATCTTTTTTGGGACTAACCTATTAACTCAGTGCCAAGTGCCAGTTCCTGTTTTTTCCGTGTTTTTGACCTTTTTAGAGAAGAATATTAAACGGAGTCCAAACAGAATAAAACCTGCGGAATGAGTTTTTCCATAACAGAAGATACGCACAGGACTTGAGAACCAAGGCAAAGGACCCCGGGGGAGGTCACAAGCCCCCTAGCCACGGCCTGGGGGGGCGCACCTAGCAGGCTTGTGGGCCCCCCGTGGCTCCTTTGCCCAACTTCTTCCGCCTATAAATTCTCTAAAAATCCAAGACCACCAGAGAGATCCACAAAAATACTTTTCCACCGCCGCAAGCTTCTGTCTCCGCAAGATCCCATCTCGGTACCGTTTTGGTACCCTGCCGGACGGGGGATTCGGACACGGAGGGCTTCTTCATCAACACCATTGCCTCTCCAATGATGCGTGAGTAGTTCACCACAGACCTTCGGGTCCATAGCTAGTAGCTAGATGGCTTCTTCTCTCTCTTGGATCTTCAATACAAAGTTCTCCATGATCTTCATGGAGACCTACCCGATGTAACCTTCTTTTGCAGTGTGTTTGTCGAGATCCGATGAATTGTGGATTTATGATCAGATCATCTATGAATATTATTTGAATTTCCTCTGATCTATTATATGCATGATTTCTTATCCTTGTAATTCTCTTCGAGTTGTGGGTTTCGTTTGGCCAAGTTGATCTATAATTCTTGAAATGGGAGAAGTGCTTGGTTTTGGGTTCATAACGTGCGGTGTCCTCACCTAGTGACTGAAGGGGTAGCGAGGCATGCATCGTGTTGTTGCCATCAAGGGCAAAAAGATAGGGTTTATATCTATTGCATGAATTTATCCCTCTACATCATGTCATCTTGCTTAAGGCATTATTCTGTTTGTTATGAACTCAATACACTAGATGCATGCTGGATTGCGGTCGATGTGTGGAGTAATAGTTGTAGATGCAGACAGTATCGGTCTACTTCTCTCAGACATGATGCCTATATGTATAATCATTGCCTTAGATATCATCATGACTTTGCGATTCTATCAATTGCTCGACAGTAATTCGTTCACCCACCGTAATACTTGCTATCATGAGAGAAACCTCTAGTGAACACTATGGCCCCCGGTTCTACTTCACATCCTATTTTCAGATCTACACTTTTATTTTGTTGCACTTTCCACCTTCAAATCTCACCTTGCAAATAATAGTGAAGGGATTGACAACCCCTTTATAGCGTTGGGTGCAAGTTTGTTTGTTTTTGTGCAGGTACATTGGTGCCTCATCTTGATACTCCTACTGGATTGATACCTTGGTTCTCACCCTGAGGGAAATACTTACTGCTACTGTGCTGCATCACCCTTTCCTCTTCAAGGGAAAAACCAACGCAAGCTCAAGAGGTGGCAAGAAGAATTTTTGGCGCCGTTGCCGGGGAGTATTCAAAGTGAAGCATATCCAATTAACTATCACAAACGCATCTCTTGCATTTACATTATTTGCCTTTTGCCTCTCGTTTTCCTCTCCCCCACTTCTGAAAAAACAAAATTTACAAAAATATTTTCCTTTTTCGTTCGCCCTTTTCTTTTTCTTGCTTTCGGTTTCTTCTGTGGGATAGTGTACATATCATTATGGCTAGTCCTATCGCTTTGAACGATACTCCCGAGAGCGAAGTTCTTAATTTCAAACAAAATGAGGGAGAAAACTTAATGGATGCTTTGTATAGGATTTGCAATGCTCAGAATAGATCCACTCGTAAGCAATCTACTACTGTTCTGCTTCGCAACTTTTATCTGGGTATTTCCCCTTGGAATAGGTATGTTTTTGACACAATCATAGGCGGAAATTTATTAGGTAGCGATACCATTGATTCTTACGGTGCCTTAATAAATTTGGTAGGCTCACCCCCACTCATGGTTAATGGAACTACCTTAACTTTGGAACATGTGATGCGTAGGCTGGATATCGTTGAAAATAAAGTTTCTACGATTGAACTCATTGAAAATTTGGATAAAACGATCCACAATCAAATCACTCAGTATGGATCCAAGGTGGGAATGACTTTGAAAAATTTAAAGGAGAGGGAACCACAGTTAACGAAAAACTAGGTCTTAATTCCGCTAGAATTGGCAAACTAGAGGATGTTATAACCAACTTGGGTTCCGCTTTTGCCGCTGTTCAGAACACTCCAAAATTTGCCCACAATAAGGCCACCAAGTTTGTTTTTGTTCCTAAAAACAGTGGTGAGCCATCTAGTAAGAGAGATGAAGATCTTAAAACGCTGAGTGTTCACCTTACTTATTGTTTGAGCACCAAAGACGACGATACTTCATTCTATCGCCTTATGCCTAGCTAAGGGCGTTAAACAATAGCGCTTGTTGGGAGGCAACCCAATGAATTTATGTTTGCTTTTTGCTTTCTGTTTTGTTGTGTCCACACCATCATAATTCTGTTATTATTGTGTTTTTTGTGTTTGTGGTAAGTAAAACCTATATGACTAGTTTTGGTGATGGTTGTTTGATCATGCTGAAAAAGACAAAAACTTTGTGCTCACGAAATTATTTTTCATTCCTATCCATAAAGAGCTTTTGAGTTGATTCTTTTTTATTGTGGTTGATATGAAAATTTCCCTAATTCTCATAAAGTTTCAGAATTTTTGAGATACTATAAGTGTACGCAGTATACAAATTGCTACAGACTGGTCTGTTTTTGATAGATTCTGTTTTTATTGTGTTGATTGCTTATTTTGATGAAACTATGGATAGTATCGGGGGGTACTAGCCATGGAATAGTGAGAATACAGTAATATAACATCAATATAAATAGAAATCAAGTTTACTACAGTACCTAAAGAGTTGCTAGTTTGTTTTCTTACGCTAATTATATCATGAGTTTCTGTTTAAGTTTTGTGTTGTGAACTTTTCAAGGTTTGGGTGATGTTATCATGGACAATGGGATAAAGAGTGGAAAGAGCTCAAGCTTGGGGATGCCCAAGACATCCCAAGCAAAATTCAAGGACACCAAAAATCCTATGCTTGGGGATGCCCCGGGAAGGCATCCCCTCTTTCGTCTTCAATCCATCGGTAACGTGACTTGGAGCTATATTTTTATTCACCACATCATATGTGTTTTGCTTGGAGCGTAGTGTATTATAGGAGTATTTTCTTTTTGTTTTGTCGCAATCATCCTTGCTGCACACCTTTTTGAGAGAGACATGCACTCATCGTGAATTTGCTAGAATACTCATTGAGCTTCACTTATATCTTTTGAGCTAGATAACTTTGCTCTAGTGCTTCACTTAGATCTATTTAGAGCACGGCGGTGTCATATTTTGAAGAAATAAAAAATCTCGATCTTCACTATTATCTTTTTGAGAGTGCTCTCTCTAAGTAACTTGGTAATTGGCATGTGCTATAAAAGTAGTCCTAAAGATGATAGGCATCCAAAGAGGATATAATAAAAACTTCCATATTCAAGTGCATTGATTAGTAAGAGAAGTTTGATTTCTAACAATTAGTTTTGAGATTTGGATTTGGTAATATTAGAGTTATGTTAGTAGGGTGTTGTGAATCTAGAAATACTTTTTTTGAAGTTAGTGATTCCCGTAGCATGCACGTATGGTGAACCGCTATGTTACGAAGTCGGAGCATAATTCATTTATTGATTGTCATCCTTTGTGTGGCGGTCGGGATCGCGCGATGGTTAACACCTACCAACCATTCCCATAGGAGTATGCATTTAGCACTTTGTTTCGATTACTAATAAAACTTTCGAAACAAGTATATGAGTTCTTCATGACTAATGTGAGTCCATGGTATATATGCACTTTCACCTTCCACCACTGCTAGCCTCTCTAGTGTTGTGCAACTTTCGCCGGTGCACAAACACACCATATACCTTCCTCAAAACAGCCACCATACCTACCTATTATGCATTTTCATAGCCATTCCGAGATATATTGCCATGGAACTCCCACCGTTCCTTCACATCACTTGTGCCTTCACTTTCATATTGCCATTGGATGATCGTAAGATAGCTAGCGAGATGTTTCAACGTCATACATTAAGTTAGATCGTTGCACATCCCGGTACAGTGACGGAGGCATTTCGTATAGAGTCATTATTGTTCTAAGTATCAAGTTGTGAGTAAATAAAAGTGTGATGATCATCATTATTAGAGCATTGTCCCATGTGAGAAAATAAAAAAAGAGGCCAAAGATGCCCACCAAAAAAATGGAAAGAGGCCAAAGAGCCCAAAAAAGAGAGAGAGAGAAAAAGAGAGAAGGGACAATGCTACTATCTTTTTCCACACTTGTGCTTCAAAATAGCACCATGTTCTTAATGATAGAGAGTCTCTTGTTTTGACACTTCCATACTAGTGGGAATTTTCATTATATAACTTGGCTTGTATATTCCAATGACGGGCTTCCTCAAAATTGCCCTAGGTCTTCGTGAGCAAGCAAGTTGGTTGCGGACCCACTAGTTCTCCTTTTGAGCTTTCACACACTTATAGCTCTAAGCGCATCCGTTGCATGGTAATCCCTACTCATTCACCTTGATATCTATTGATGGGCATCTCCATAGACCTTTGATATGTCGAGTCGATGTGACCATCTCCTCCTTTTTTGCCTCACAACCTCCACCACACTCTATTTCACCTATAGGGCTATATCCAGGGCTTACGCTCATGTATTGCATGAGAGTTGAAAAAGTTTGAGAAAGTAAGAATGCGAAAACAATTACTTGGCCAATACCGGGGTTGTGCATGATTTAAATTCGTTGTGTGGGGATGATGGAGCATAGCTAGACTATATGATTTTGTAGGGATAACTTTCTTTGGCCTTGTTATTTCAAAAGTTCATGATCACTTTGCTAGTATGCTTGAAGTATTATTCTTTTCATGTCAATAGTAAACTATTGTTTTGAATCTTACGGATGTGAACATTCATACCACAAGAAAGAAGTTACAAAGGACAAATGTGTTAGGTAACATTCCACATCAGAAATTCAGTCTTTATCACTTCCCTACTCGAGGACGAGGAGGAGTTAAGCTTGGGGATGCTTTATACGACTCCATTGTATCTATAATTTTTGATGGTTCCATGCTATTATCTTGTCAACTTTGGATGTTTCGTATGCATGAACATGCTATTTTATTTCTTTTTTGGGACTAACCTACTAACTCAGTGCCAAGTGCTAGTTTCTGCTTTTTCCGTGTTTTTGACCTTTTCAGAGAAGAATATTGAACAGAGTCAAAACGGAATAAAACCCATCGAATGATTTCTTCCATAACAGAAGATACGCAGGGGACTTGAGAACCAAGGCAAAGGAGCCCCGGGGAGGTCAAAAGCCCCCTAGTCGCATCCTTGGGGGCGCCTAGCAGGCTTGTGGGTCCCCGTGGCTCCTTTGCCCTACTTCTTCCGCCTATTAATTCTCTAAAAATCCAAAGCCACCAGAGAGAGCCACGAAAATACTTTTCCGCCGCCGCAAGCTTCTGTCTCCGCAAGATCCCATCTGGGGACCGTTCTAGTGCCCTGCCGGAGGGGGATTCGGACACGGAGGGCTTCTTCATCAACACCATTTTGTCTCTGATGATGCGTGAGTACTTCACCACAGACCTTCAGGTCCATAGCTAGTAGCTAGATGGCTTCTTCTCTCTCATGGATCTTCAATACAAAGTTCTCCATGATCTTCATGGAGATCTATCCGATGTAACTTTGTTTTGTGGTGTGTTTGTCGAGATCCGATGAATTGTGGATTTATGATCATATGTAACCTTCTTTTGTGGTGTGTTTGTCGAGATCTATGAATATTATTTAAGTTTCCTCTGATATCTTATATGCATGATTTCGTATCCTTGTAATTCTCTTCGAGTTGTGGGTTTCGTTTGGCCAACTTGATCTATAATTCTTGCAATGGGAGAAGTGATTGGTTTTGGGTTCATACCGTGCGGTGTCCTCACGTAGTGACAGAAGGGGTAGCGAGGCACACATCATGTTGTTGCCATCAAGGGTAAAAAGATGGGGTTTATATCTATTGCATGAATTTATCCCTGTACATCATGTCATCTTGCTTAAGGCATTACTCTGTTTGTTATGAACTCAATACACTAGATGCATGCTGGATAGCGGTAGATGTGTGGAGTAATAGTAGTAGATGCAGACAATATCGGTCTACTTGTCTCGGACGTGATGCCTATATGTATGATCATTCCCTTAGATATCATCATGACTTTGCGCGATTCTATGAATTGCTCGACAGTAATTCGTTGACCCACCGTAATACTTGCTATTATGAGAGAAGCCTCTAGTGAACACTATGGCCCCCGGGTCTACTTCACATCCTATTTTCAGATCTACACTTTTACTTTGTTGCACTTTTCCACCTTCAGATCTCACCTTGCAAATAATCGTGAAGGGATTGACAACCCCTTTATAGTGTTGGGTGCAAGTTTGTTTGTTTTTGCGTAGGTACATTGGTGCGTCATCTTGATACTCCTACTGGATGATACCTTGGTTCTCAAACTAAGGGAAATACTTACTGCTACTGTGCTGCATCAGCCTTTCCTCTTCAAGGGAAAAACCAACGCAACCTCAATTTTTCGCCTCAGTTAAAAACCTTGCCGAGTGACAAGCAACACTTCCACGCGGAAACTTAGTTGTGAATCAGTCTTCGCCTAAGTTCAAAACCTTTCCGAGTAATGAGCATCAATCTCATTCGGAAACCAAACAGACTTAGCCAAAGAAAGAATTGGAAAGAAAAATGTAGATAAATCCAAGATCTTTAGCATAGATAAAAGTCATCCATGCGCGCGTGAGTACTCAGGCTTAAGGCCTGAACGACGCTTTAAACGGTTTCACCATCACTCGGCATACCGAGGCATATAAAGTTTCAACTGCAAGTAAAGTTTTTCTCAAGCACCGCTGGGGATCGCGGGCTCGATGAAGGTGTCCAAATCAATCCCGCCAGCGGCCCGAGTGCCTTCTTCGATGAAGGTCTCCACGAAGTTTTCAAATTGAAGTTTCTTCGTGTTGTCCACCTGGAGAACCATCAGCTTGGCCTCCTTGGCCTCCTTGCAATGGACCTGGACGTGTGAAAGCGCAACGTCAGCTCCGCAGCGAGCAACAGATTTCTTCCATGCGTGTACTTGACTGGGAATCTCGGTGAGGCGGACCATCATGGACTCGAGGTTGGTCTTGAGGGTATCTTGTGGCCACAGTTCTTTGTCAATCTTGACCAGTGCAGCTTTCAGTCTGGTGGCATACCCTTGAACACTTCTAAGATGAGTGTCAAGGTGGAACATGTTCATGGCTCGATCTCTTTGGTTTCCTTATCAAAATCCTGGCACAATACTACACGAAGGGGAAACGAAAGTTTGGTCACACCACTGTTCTGAGGAAATTAAGGAAATTCACTCGACGGAAGAAAAGTTTCCTTCAAGCATGGCGAACATCTTCTTCACAAAGTCGCCGAATTAGTTCTCCAGACCACTCCTTCTGTTGGTCAGCTGCTTAGCCCTTTTCATCTAATCGGCCCATTCTCGCTTGAGTTTGGTGTTTTCTTCTTCCATCTTACTGGTTGCGTCAAGCTTCTTTTTCAGTAGCCTCGGTTTTCTCCGTCGCCACATTCTATGCTTCTACGAGATCCTCGTCTTTATCTTCATGCGCCTTCTTCACGGTATCTAAAGAAATAACATTGTTGAGTCGCGCTTGGAGGCGGTTCTCATTACGCATGCCTGTTTGAGTGTGGACACTCGGTTCAAAGGATGGAAGATGAAAATGATAGGTCGATTGGTCGACAACGATTACTTGCAGCGTCTTCAGCTTGGTCTGTGTGTAGTTCAGGTCATTCTTTGCCACCTCCAGATCAAGCTGAAGCTGGTTTTTCTCCTTCTCTAGGTCGACATACTTAGTGCCAAGCTCACAAGCTTTCTTAAATCAACAAAGAAGTAGTTCAATCGACATTAATATTCCTCCAATCCCGAGTGGAAAAGAGCAAGTTTAGTCGACTCAATGGTGGCCCGCCGCCCCACCCCACACCCATGCAAAGCGTCATATCATGGTTGATGGAAATGATGTCCATGAAACCTGCAGGATAAGTCTTGCCAGTTCGAACCTTTTGATCCCTATGATAAGCATTCAGAGGTGGAGACACTAAAAAAGGGACTCACTCACCATACTGAGTGACAAGCGTACTCCAAGTACAAAAAAGGGCCCCGAGTCCAAGTTCTTAAGACCACTGCCAATCGTAAATGATCGACAGTAGTCTTGGGGACTACACCAAGTGGGTGCACTCAGTGTGCCCCCACTGGATACATCACCACTCGACCAGGTCCGACCTGTCGAGTGCCAAGCAAAGAGCAAACATGCAAAATGGTCTCTATAAGACCCCCACCGATGCACGCCCTCGACGGCGGCTCAGGGACTACACCCAGTGGGTGCACTTAGCGTGTCCCCACTTGACCAACTATCACTCGACCAGGTCCGACCTTTCGAGTGCCAAGCAACTATCAAAACAAATCTAATGCCCCTATCGACGTCATCGCCATTCGAGAGCGATCTCGGGAACTAAACCCAGTGGGTGCACTCAGCATGCCCCCACTGGACTACAAACCACTCGACTAAGACATGATTTTACTCGAGGGCAAAACATGCATGTATACACCAAAATAAAACACCGAGTGGGTGTACAGTCAAGATGGACAGGAATGCATTCAAAAATTAACTTACAATCGCACTTACTCGGACATTGGCACGAAGCGCTGAGCTGGCATCAGAAGCCAACTTGCTGGCCTCGTAGGCCTCCTTCACTCGCTGTTGGAAATATGCCCTTGAGGCAATAATAAAATGGTTATTATCTTATTTCCTTGTTCATGATAATCGTCTATTGTTCATGCTATAATTGTATTAACAGGAAACAGTAATACATGTGTGAATAGATAGATTACAGTGTGTCCCTAGCAAGCCTCTAGTTGGCTAGCTCGTTAATCAATAGATGATCATGGTTTCCTGATCATGGACATTAGATGTTATTGATAACAGGATCACATCATTGGGAGAATGATGTGACAGACAAGACCCAATCCTAAGCATAGCACTAGATCGTATTGTTCATCTACTAATCCTTTTCTAATATCAAGTGTCTTTTCCTTCGACCGTGAGATTGTGCAACTCTCGGATACAGTAGGAGTGCTCTGGGTGTATCAAACGTCACAACGTAACTAGGTGACTATAAAGGTGCACTACGGGTACCTCTGAAAGTGTCTGTTGGGTTGGTATGAATCGTGATCGGGATTTGTCACTCCGTGTAACGGAGAGGTATCTTTGGGCCCGCTCGGTAGAACATCATCATGAGATCAATGTGACTACAGAGTTAGTCACAGGATGACGTGCTACGGAACGAGTAAAGAGACTTTCCAGTAACGAGATTTAACAAGGTATAGGCATACCGACGATCGAATCTCGGGCAATTTCTATACTGACAGACAAAGGGAATTGTATACGGGATTGATTTAATCCTTGACATCGTGGTTCATCCGATGAGATCATCGTGGAACATGTGGGAGCCACCATGGGTATCCAGATCCCGCTGATTGTTATTGGTCGGAGAGTGTCTCGGTCATGTCTGCATGCCTCCCGAACCCGTAGGGTCTACACACTTAAGGTTCGATGACGCTAGGGTTATAGGGAATTGGTATACGAAGTTACCGAAGGATGTTCGGAGTCCCGGATGATTTCTCGGACGTCACGAGGAGCTCCGGAATGGTTCGAAGGTAAAGATTGATATATAGGATGGATGGGTTTGGACGCCGGAAATGTTTCGGGCACCACCGACAAAGTGCCGGGACCACTGGAAGGGTTCCGGAAGCACACCGGGAGGGGCCACAAGCCCAGGAGGGCTAAATGGGCCAAGTGCGGGAGGGAACCAGCCCCTATGTGGGCTGGTGTGCCCCCCACACCCAGCCCATGCGCACCAGAGAGGGAGGGTGGGGAAACCCTAGGCGCTGGTGGGCCCAAGGCCAACCTAGGGGTGCGCCACCCCCTCTCCCTGCCCTGGACGCCGCACCTCCCATCTAGGAGGGCTGCCGCACCACCTAGGGTGGGAACCCTAGGGGTGGCACCCCCCTCCCCTCCTCCTATATACAGGGGGTTTTGGGGCTGTTTTGCACACAGTTTTCCCTCTCCCTCGGCGCAACCCTGCTTCCCTCCTTCATCCTCTCCCACGGTGCTTGGCGAAGCCCTGCCGGGAGACCTCGTCTCTCCATCGACACCACGCCGTCGTGCTGCCGGAGATCTTCCCCAACCTCGCCCTCCTCCTTGCTGGATCAAGGTGCGGGAGACATCACCGCGTTGCACGTGTGTTGAACTCGGAGGTGCCATGGTTCGGCACTAGATCGGAATCACATCGCGATCGGAATCGCCGCGAGTACGACTCCATCAATCGCGTTCTAGCAACGCTTCCGCTTAGCGATCTTCAAAGGTATGAATATGCCCTCACCCCTCTCTCGTTGCTGGTCTCTCCATAGGAAGATCTGAATATGGCGTAGGAAATTTTTGAATTTATGCTACGTTACCCATTAGTGTTATCTGAGTTAGGATTTCTATGCGTAGATTCTATGCTCGAGTAAAACACAAAAGGTTGTGGGCGATGATTTGTCAATTTCTTGCCGCTACAAGTCTTATTCTTTTCCGGCGGTATTGCGGGAAGAAGCGGCCTGGACCGACCTTACACGTACGCATACGTGAGACTGGTTCCACCGACTGACATGCACACCGTGCATAAAGGTGGCTAGCGGGTGTCTGTGTCTCCCACTCTAGTCGGATTGGATTTGATGAAAAGGGTCCTTATGAAGGGTAAATAGCTTTGGCATCTCATACATCACATCGTAGGTAAGAAGGCGTTCTTTCTAGAAACCCAAATCAGCCACGTAAAACTTGCAACAACAATTAGAGGACGTCTAACTTGTTTTTGCAGGGTTTGACATGTGATGTGATCTGGCCAAAGTTGTCATGTTGCATGTGTGATGTATGAGATGATCATGTTATTGTAATAGGATTCCCGACTTGCATGTCGATGAGTATGACAATCGGCAGGAGCCATAGGAGTTGTCTTAATTTATTGTATGAGATGCAACGCCATGTGTTTACTACTTTTACTTCATTACTAACGGTTATCTATAGTAGTAGTGGTGGTAGTAGTTGGCGTGACGACTTCACGGAGACACGATGATGGAGATCATGGTGTCACGCCGGTGACAATGATGATCATGTGATGCCTAGAGATGGAGATCGAAAGAGCAAAGATGATAATGGCCATATCATGTCACTATATGATTGCATGTGATGTTTATCATGTTTTTCATCTTATTGCTTAGAATGACGGTAGCATAATAAGATGATCCCTCTTAAAAATTTCAACAATGTATTTCCCTAAGTGTGCACCGTTGCGAAAGATCGTTGTCTCGAAGCACCACGTGATGATCGGGTGTGATAGATTCTAACGTTCGCATACAACGGGTGCAAGCCATATTTACACACGCGAAACACTTAGGTTGACTCGACGAACTTAGCATGTACAGACATGAACTCAAATACAAGAGACCGAAAGGTCGAACATGAGTCATATGGTTGAAGACGATCAGCATGAAATTGCTCACCATGACGACTAGTCCGTCTCACGTGATGATCGAACACAGATTAGTCAACATGGATCATGTATTACTTAGATGACTAGAGGGATGTCGATTTAAGTGGGAGTTCATACTTAATTTCATTAAATGAACTTAATTGTCATGAACTTAGTATAAAAGTTGTCTTTATAAATATTGTAGATGGCCAACGCATTCCTAGAGAAAAACAAGCTAAAAGATGATGGTAGCAACTATGCAGACTGGGTCCGCTACTTGAAGCTCATCCTTGAAGGATCTAAATAGGCTTATGTCCTTGGTGCGCCACTAGGTGACCCTCCTACTGCTGCCGCAACCCAGGAAATTCTGAACGTTTAGCAAACGCGGAGTGATGACTACTCTCTGGTTAGGTGTGGCATGTTATACATTTTGGAAACGGGGCTCGAAAGGCGTTTTGAGCAACACGATGCATATGAGATGTTCCAAGAGGTGAAACTAGTTTTTCAAGATCATGTCCGTGTCGAGAGATATGAAGTCTCCGACAAGTTCTTTAGCTGTAAGATGGAGGAGAACAGTTCTGTCAGTGAGCACATACTCCAAATGTCTGGGTTACACGGTCGTCTGACTTCACTTGGAGTCGAACTTCCAGATGACACTATAATTGACAGAATCCTCTAGTCTCTCCCACCAAGCAACAAAGGTTTTGTGCTGAACTACAACATGCAAGGGATGGAGAAGACCATTCCCGAGTTGTACTCAATGCTCAAGTCTGTAGAAGTAGAAATCAAGAAAGAGCATCAAGTGTTGATGGTCAATAAGACCACCAGTTTCAAGAAGAGCAAGGGTAAGAAGAACTTCAAGAAAGACGGCAAAGCCGTTGCCGCACCCGGTAAGCCAGATACCGGGAAGAAGAAAAAGAATGGGCCCAAGCCTGAGACTGAGTGCTTCTATTGCAAGGGAAAAGGTCACTGGAAGCGGAACTGCCCCAAGTACTTAGCGGACAAGAAAGCCGACAACGTTAAAGGTATATATGATATACATGTTATTGATGTGTACCTTACCAGCGCTCGTAGTAGCTCCTGGGTATTTGATACCGGTGATGTTGCTAACATTTGCAACTCAAAGCAGGAACTGCTGAATAAGCGAAGACTGGCCAAGGACGGGGTGACGATGCGCGCAGGAATGGCTCCAAGGTCGATGTGATCGTCGTCGGCACGCTGCCTCTACATCAACCGTCGGGATTAGTTTTAAACCTTAATAATTGTTATTGAGTAGCAGCTTTGAGCATGAATATTGTATCAGGGTCTTGCTTAATGCAAGACGGCTACTCATTTAAGTGAGAGAATAATGGTTGTTCTATTTATATGAGTGATATGTTTTATGGTCATGCTCCGCTGGTGAATAGTTTATTCCTGATGAATCTCTATCGTGATGTTACACATATTCATAGCGTGAGTATCAAAAGATGTAAAGTTGATAATGATAGTCCCACATACTTCTGGCACTGCCACCTTGGTCATATCCGTGTTAAGCGCATGAAGAAGCTCCATACTGATGGACTACTAGAGTCTCTTGACATTGAATCATTTGACACATGCGAACCGTGCCTCATGGGCAAGATGACTAAGACTCCATTCTCAGGAATAATGGAGGGAGAGACCGACTTATTGGAAATAATACATACTGATGTTTGTGGTCCAATGAACGTTGAAGCTCGCGGCGGCTACCATTATGTTCTCACTCTCACCGATGATTTGAGTAGGTATGGGTATATCTACTTGATGAAGCACAAATCCAAGACGTTTGAAAAGTTGAAGGAATTTCAGAGTGAGGTTGAGAATCAACGTGATAGAAAAATTAAGTGTGTACGATCTGATCGTGGAGGAGAATATTTGAGTCACGAGTTTGGCACACTCCTAAGGAAGTGTGGAATCGTTTCACAACTGACGCCGCCTCGCACACTGCAACGCAAAGGAGTGCCTGAACGTCGTAATCACACCTTATTAGATATGGTACGATCTATGATGTCTCTTACCGACTTACCGCTATCATTTTGGGGATACGCATTAGAAACTGCAGCATTCACTTTAAATAGGGCACCATCTAAATCCGTTGAGACGACACCGTATGAACTATGGTTTGGCAAGAAACCTAAGCTGTCGTTTCTTAAAGTTTGGGGCTGCGATGCTTATGTGAAGAAACTTCAACAGAGGAGCTCAAACCCAAAGCGGAGAAATGCGTATTCATAGGATACCCTAAGGAAACTATTGGGTATACCTTCTATTTTAGATCCGAAGGTAAAACCGTTGTTCCCAATAACGGATCCTTTCTAGAGAAAGAGTTTCTCTCGAAAGAAGTAAGTGGGAGGAAAGTAGAACTTGATGAGTTAATTACAACCCCTCTCGAATCGGAGAGTAGCGCAAGGCGGGAAATTGTTCCTATGGCTCCTACGCCAACGGAAGAGGATGTTAATGATGATGATCATAAGCTTTGGATCAAGTTGATACTAAACCGCGAAGGTCCACAAGGGTACGCTCCGCACTAGAGTGGTACGGCAACCCTGTCATGGAAATCATGTTGTTAGACAATGGTGAACCTTCGAACTATGAAGAAGCAATGGCCAGACCGGATTCCAACAAATGGCTTGAGGCTATGAAATCCGAGATAGGATCCATGTATGAGAACAAAGTATGGACTTTGGTGGACTTGCCCGATGACCGGCGAGACATAGAAAATAAATGAATCTTCAAGAAGAAGACTGATTCAAAAGGAAATGTGACCGTTTATAAAGCTCGACTTGTCGCAAAGGGTTTTCGACAAATTCAAGGAGTTGACTACGAGGAGACTTTCTCTCCAGTAGCGAAGCTGAAGTCAGTCTGAATCATGTTAGGAATTGCCGCTTTTCAGGATTATCAAATTTGTCAAATGGACGTCAAAACAGCGTTCCTTAATGGGAATCTTAAGGAAGAGTTATATATGATGCAACCAGAAGATTTTGTCGACCCTAAGGGTGCTAACAAAGTGTGCAAGCTCGAGTGCTCCATCTATGGGCTGGTGCAAGCATCTCGGAGTTGGAACATTTGCTTTAATGAGGTGATTAAAGCGTTTGGGTTCATACAGGTTTATGGAGCAGCTTGTCTGTACAAAAAAGTGAGTGGGAGCTCTATAGCTTTCCTCATACTGTATGTGGATGACATATTATTGATGGGGAATAACATAGAGTTGTTGGAGAGCATAAAGGCCTATTTGAACAAGAGTTTTTCAATGAAGGACCTTGGAGAAGCTGCGTACATATTAGGCATCAAGATCTATAGAGATAGATCGAGACGCCTCATAGGTCTTTCGCAAAGTACATACCTTGACAAGATATTGAAGAAGTTCAATATGGAAAACTCAAAGAAGGGGTTCTTGCTAGTTTTGCAAGGTATGAGATTGAGTAAGACTCAGTCACCGACCACGGCAGCAGACAGAGAGAAGATGAGTACTGTCCCCTACGCTTCAGCCGTAGGTTCTCTAAAGTATGCCATGTTGTGTACCAGACCTGATATAAACCTTGCCATAAGTTTGGTAGGGAGGTACCAAAGTGATCCCGGTATGGAACACTAGACAACGGTCTAGAATATCCTTAAGTACCTGAAGAGGACTAAGGAGATGTTTCTCGTTTATGGAGGTGACGAAGAGCTCGTCGTTAAGGGTTACGTCGATGCTAGGTTCGACACAGATCCAGATGACTCTAAGTCACAGACTAGATACGTGTATGTTTTGAATGGTGGGGCAGTGAGCTGGTGCAACAGCAAGCAAGAAGTCGTGGTAGCATCTTCATGTGAAGCGGAGTACATAGCTGCTTCAGAAGCGGCTCATGAAGGAATTTGGATGAAGGAGCTCAGCACCGACCTTGGAGTGGTCCCAAGCGCGTCGGGTCCGATGACACTCTTCTATGATAACACTGGGGCCATTGCCATAGCCAAGGAGCCCAGGTTTCACCAGAAGACCAAGAACATCAAATGCCGCTACAACTCCATCCAGGACCATGTACAGAGTGGAGTAATAGATATTTGTAAAGTGCACACGGATCTGAATGTTACAGACCTGTTGACTAAACATCTTCCTCGAGCAAAACATGATCAACACCATAATACTATGGGTGTTCGATACATCACAAAGTAACTAGATTATTGACTCTGGTGCAAGTGGGAGACTGTTGGAAATATGCCCTAGAGGCAATAATAAAATGGTTATTATCATATTTCCTTGTACATGATAATCGTCTATTGTTCATGCTATAATTGTATTAACAAGAAATAGTAATACATCTGTCAATAGATAGATTACAATGTGTCCCTAGCAAGCCTCCAGTTGGCTAGCTCATTAATCAATAGATGATCATGGTTTCCTGATCATGGACATTAGATGTTATTGATAGTGGGATCACATCATTGGGAGAATGATGTGATGGACATGACCCAATCCTAAGCATAGCACTAGATCGAATTGTTCTTATGCTAATGCTTTTCTAATGTAAAGTGTCTTTTCCTTCGACCGTGAGATTGTGCAACTCCCGGATACCGTAGGAGTGCTTTGGGTGTATCAAACGTCACAACGTAACTGGGTGACTATAAAGGTGCACTACGGGTACCTGTGAAAGTGTCTGTTGGGTTGGTACGAATCGAGATCGGGATTTGTTACTCCGTGTGACGGAGAGGTATCTCTAGGCCCACTCGATAGAACATCATCATGAGCTCAATGTGACTAAGGAGTTAGTCACAGGATGACGTGCTACAGAACGAGTAAAGAGACTTACGAGTAACGAGATTGAACAAGGTATAGGGATACCAACGATTGAATCTTGGGCAAGTTATATACCGACAGACAAAGGGAATTATATACTGGATTGATTGAATCCTTGGCATCGTGGTTCATCCGATGAGATCGTCGTGGAACATGTGGGAGCCACCATGGGTACCCAGATCCCGCTGTTGGTTATTGACCGGAGAGTGTCTCGGTCATGTCTGCATGCCTCCCAAACCCGTAGGGTCTACGCACTTAAGGTTCGATGATGCTAGGGTTATAGGGAATTTTTATACGAGGTTACCGAAGGATGTTCGGAGTCCCGGATGAGATCCCGAACGTCACGAGGAGCTCCGAAATGGTCCTTGGCGAAGCCGTGCCGGGATACCTCGCCTGTCCATCGACACCACGCCGTCATGCTGCCGGAGATCTTCCCCAACGTCTCCCTCCTCCTTGCTGGATCGAGGTGCGGGAGACGTCACCGGGCTGCACGTGTCTTGAACGCGGAGGTGCCGTGGTTCGGCACTAGATCGGAATCACACCGCGATCTGAATCGTCGCGAGTACGACTCCATCAACCACGTTCTAGCAACGCTTCCACTTAGCGATCTTCAAAGGTATGAAGATGCACTCACCACTCCATAGGAAGATCTGAATATGGCATAGGAAAATTTTGAATTTATGCTACGTTACCCATCACTCGCAGCACCATTTGCTCAGCCTGGATCATGGCTTCCTTACCAGCTCCAGTCTAGTCCTCTGGGACGCGATGTACAGAGAACTTGGGCGTCGGGTGAGTTGGTGTGGCAGCTGAGGTCACAAGAGTGGCCTAAAGTTGTCCAATCGGCACTGAAACCCCAAGAGTTGAAGGTGCTGGCGGGCCATGATGTCAACTGTGCTTTCCTTGCAACGCCGCCAGGAATAGTCATGTCGACGGCACCGAGAATCCTTCTGTTGTGCCTACGGAGCCTTGTGTTGTTGTTCCCTTGAAGCGGAAAGGGTGATGTAGCACAGCGGTGGTAAGTATTTCCCTCAGTTTGAGAACCAAGGTATCAATCCAGTGGAGGAGTATCACAAGAGCCTGCACAAACACAAAGAACCTGCTCCCAACGCTATGAAGGGGTTGTCAAACCCTTATAGATTGTTTGCCAAGTGAGAACTGAAAGCAACAAACTAACAAAGCAAAGTAAAAGCGAAAGTGGAAACGATAGATGTGAATAGACCCGGGGCCGTAGTGTTTACTAGTGGCTTCTCTCACGAAAGCAAGTAGACGGTGGGTGAACGAATTACTGTCGAGCAATTGATAGAACCACACAAATTCATGACGATATCTATGGCAATGATTATATCTATAGGCATCACGTCCAAAACAAGTAGACCGACACTGTCTACATCTACTACTATTACTCCACACGTCGATCTCTATCCAGCATGCATCTAGTGTATTAAGTCCAAAAGAACAGAGTGACGCCTTAAGCAAGATGACATGATGTAGATGGACAATCTCATATCAAAGACAGAGCCCAGCTTGTTACCCTTGATGGCAACTACTTAATGTGTGCCTTGGTTCCCCTACTGTCACTGGGAAAGGTGACCACATGGTAGAACCCAAAACCAAGCACTTCTCCCATAGCAAGAATCATAGATCTAGTTGGCCAAACAAAACCCAAGACTCGGAGAGACTTACAAGGATATCAAATCATGTATATAAGAAATCAACAAAGACTCAAATATATATCATAGATAATCTGATCACAAATCCACAATTCATCGGATCTCGACAAACACACCGCCAAAGAAGATTACATCGGATAGATCTCCATGAATATCATGGAGAACTTTGTATTGAAGATCCAAGAGAGAGAAGAAGCCATCTAGCTACTAACCACGGACCCATAGGTCTGAAGTGAACTACTCACGACTCATTGGAGGGGCGATGATGATGATGAAGAAGACCTCCAACTCTAAAGTCCCATTCGGCGGCGCACCGGGAAGGGTCTCTAGAAGAGATCTCACGGAAACGGAAGCTTGCGGCGGCAGAAAAGTATTTTCGTGGATCCCCCCGATTTTTTGCTGTATTTTAGGGTATATATAGGCCAAAGATCTAGGTCAGGGGCCGCTCAGGGAGGCCACAAGCCCTACCACCACCGCCTCCCCCTTGGTGGCGGTGTGGGGGCTTGTGGGCTCCCAGGAGCCCTCCTGGCTCGGCCAACAGGCCTCCTCATCTTCTTCCGTTCGGGAAAAAATCATTTCGGGGATTTTATTCCGTTTGGACTCCGTTCCATAATCAGATCGGAAAAGAGCCAAAACCACAGAAAAAACAGGAACTGGCACTTGGCACTAAATTAATAAGTTAGTCCCAAAAAAGATATAAAAGGTACATAAAACATCCAAAGATGACAAGATAAGAGCATGAAACCATCAAAAATTGTAGATATGTTTGAGACGTATCTAGGATCCCCAAGCTTAACTCCTGCTCGTCCTCGAGTAGGGAACTGAAAAAGAATGAATTTTTGATGCTTTCACCCTACCTAGCATAGATGTCCTTTGTAACTCCTCTTATGTGACGTGAATGTTCAGATCCATTAGATTCAAAACAATAGTTTGCTATTGACGTGGAAATAATAATAATTCAAGCAAACTAGCAAGGTAATCATGAACTTTCAAAATAACAAGGCCAAAAGAAAGTTATCCCTACAAAAGCATATAGTCTGGCTATGCTGTATCGTCATTGCACAACGAATTTAAATCATGCACAACACCGGTATTGGCCAAGTAATTGTTTCACACCTTTACTTTCTCAAACCTTTTCAACTCTCACGCAATACATGAGTGTGAGCCATGGTCACTATAGATGGTGTGGAATGTGGTGGAGGTTGCAAGACAAAAAAGGAGAAGATAGTCACATTAACTAGCATTATCAATGAGCTGTGGAGATGCTCATCAATAGATATCAATGTGAATGAGTAGGGATTGCCATACAAATGATGCACTAGAGCTAAGAGTATGTGAAAGCTCTTAAAGAAAACTAGTGGGTGTGCATCCAACTTGCTTGCTCACGAAGACCTAAGGCAATTTTGAGGAAGCATGTCATTGGAATATACAAGCCAAGTTATATAATGAAAATTTCCCACTAGCTATATGGTGGTGACAAAACGAGAGACTCTCAATCATGAAGATCATGCTGCTTAATATGCACAAGAGTGGAAAAAGTGGTAGCATTGTCCCTTCTCTCTTTTTCTCTCATTTTTTTGGTGGGCTCTTTGGCCTGTTTTTTTTGGTGGGCTTCTTTGGCCTCTTTTATTTCCTCTCATGGGACAATGCTCCATTAATGATGATCATCACACTTTCAACTCAAAACTTAGAGCAACGATTACTCTATATGGAATGCCTTCGGTAGTGTACCATGGCAATGAGCTAGCATGGCATAGACATCAATGGAAACATCATGCTAGCTATCTTACGATCATGAAATGTCAATGTAGACGTGGTGGCACATGTCATGGTGGTAGTTGCATGGCAATATATCTCGGAATGACTTTGAAAAAGCCATAGTAGGTAGGTATGGTGGCTGTTTTGAGGGAGGCTAATGGTGGGTTTTGTGCTTCGGCGAAAGTGGCACGGCACTATGAAGATAGTGATGGTGGAAGGTGAAAGTGCATATAAACCATGGACTCAACGTTAGTCATGAAGAACTCATATACCTGTTGCCAAAGTTTTATTAGTAATCGAAACAAAACATTCAACTCATACTCCCAGGGGAAGGGTTGGTAGGTATAAACCATCGTGCGATCCCGACCGCCACGCAAAGGATGACAATCAATAGACTAATCATGGTCAGATTTCATCACATAGCGGTTCACCATACATGCATGCTACGGGAATCACTAACTTCAACACAAGTATTTCTAGATCCACAACACCTTACTAGCATGACTTCAATATTACCATAACCACAACTCAAAACTAATTGAGATGAATCAAACTTCTCTAACTATTCAATGCACATGAAGGTGGAAGTTTTCGTATCCCTTTGGATAACTACCCCTTTTGAGACTACTTTCAAAGCATAGATCAACTACCAAGCCACGCACCGCTATGCTCTAAAAGATATAAGTGAAGCACATAGAACAAAAGTATCTAGCTCAAAAGATATAAGTGAAGCACATGTGAGGTGAATTGTCTACCAAAAGATATAAGTGAAGCTCGACAAAATCACGGTGAGTGCATGTCTCTCTCTCTAGGTGTTCAGCAAGGATGATTGTGAGACAACAAAACTAAAAGACTCCTACGATACAAGATGCTCCAAGCAAAAACACATAACATGTGGTGAGTAAAAATATAGCCCCAAGTAACGTTACTGATGGATTGAAGACGAGAGAGGGGATGCCTTCCCGGGGCATCCCCAATCTTAGGCTTTTACGGCATCCTTGAATCTCTTGGGGTGCCTTGGGCATCCCCAAGCTTGAGATCTTGCCACTCTTTATCTCTTTGTCCATAAGAAGTTCACCTAAAACTTGAAAACTTCACAACACGAAACTTAAACGGAAACTGGTGATAACATTAGTATGAGAAAGCAAACCACCACTTCCTTAAGTACTGTAGCAAACTTAAATTCTACTTATGCTGATGTTGGGTTACTGTATTTTCAATCTTCCATGGCTAATAACTCCCGATACTATCCATAGTTTCATCAAAATAAGCAACCAACACAACAAAAACAAAATCTGTTAATAGCAGACCAGTCTGTAGCAATCTGTATATTTCGTATACTTCTGGTACTTCAAAAATTCTGAAAAATTACTACAGTCTGAAGAATTTTCTTACCAATCAGCAGCAAAAATAATCAACTCAAAACCTGTTACAGAAAAAATATGAAAATTATTTTCGGTATCATAAGGTTTCTGTCTTTTCCAGCATGACCAAACGATCATCCCCAAGACTAATCATAACGGTTTTGCTTGGCACAAACGCAAAAAGAAACACAAAAAACACAATCATAACAGAATTATGAAATTGTGGAAAACACAAAACAGAAAGAAAAAGGATAGATTCATTGGGTTGCCTCCCAACAAGCGCTTTTGTTTAACGCCCTTAGCTAGGCGAAAGGCGATGGAATCACGTATAGTCATCTTTGTTGCTCAAACCATAAGTAGCCCTCATCATAGATTCATAAGGCAATCTTATTTTCTTTCTAGGAAAGTGCTCCATTCCCTTCTTCAAAGGAAATTTAAATCTAATATTCCCTTCCTTCATATCGATGATAGCACCAATAGTCCTTAGGAAAGGTCTACCAAGAATAATGGGACATGAAGGATTGCAATCTATGTCAAGTACAATGAAATCCACGGGTACATAGTTCTTATTTGCAACAATGAGAACATCATCGATCCTTCCCATGTGTTTCTTGACAGTAGAATCCGCAAGATGCAAATTAAGAGAACACACTTCAATCTCATGAAAACCCAGAATATCACATAAAGGCTTTGGAATCGCGGAAACACTAGCACCGAAATCAGACAAAGCATTGCACTCATAGTTTTTGATCTTGATATTGATAGTAGGTTCCCACTCATCATGAAGTTTTCTAGGTATAGACACTTCTAGTTCGAGCTTCTCTTCAAGAGATTTCATCATAGCATCTACGATATGCGCTGTAAAGGCTTTGCTTTGGCTATAAGCGTGTGGAGAGTTTGCAATGGATTGCATCAAAGAAATACATTCAAACAAGGAGCAATTATCATAATTGAATTCCTTGAAATCCAAAGTGGTAGTTTCATTACTACCCAAAATTTTGATTTCTTCACCTCCACCCTCCACACCTTTATCATCAAGATAGGAGGACTCTGAATCATTGGGGCGTTTTTCAACCAAAGTGGATTCATATCCAGCCCCTCCATATATTGGTTTGACACGCAAAAACAAAGATTCAAGAGGAGAAACACCAAGCACTTTAAGATCCTCGTGATTTGCATCCCAAATTTTAGGTTTAGCTGCCATCTTATTGACTAAGGTAGCCTGCTTGTCAGAAATTTGGCCCACCAATTTTTCAAGATGAGCAAGCTGGGAATTAAGTGCACGGAAATTATTGGCCATATCATCAACCTCTTTATTCAAACAGACCAAAAAGGAATTTTGCTCTTTTAATTCCCTACGGAAGTAACTATTTCGGTCAAACTGTGAAGACATGAAACCTTTGGCATTAGTTTCAATCTCCTACAATTTTCTGAAATAGTTTGGTTTGGCCATGAGGAAAGGTCTCTCACGAACAAACCTAAGAGCAGGCGGGCGAAAAGGGAAAGGCAAAAAGAAAAAGATAACGGCAAAGGAGAAAGGAAAACGAAAACGGCAAATGTGAAGTGGGGGAGAGGAAAACAAGAGGCAACTAGCAACAAAAGTAAATGCAAGAGATGAGTTTGTGAGACCTACTTCGATAGATCTTAATCTCTCCTCCCCGGCAACGACGCCAGAAATACTTATGATGTCAGCTGTGCTTCCCTTGCAACGGCGCCAGGAATAGTCATGTCGACGGCACCGGGAATCCTTCTGCTGCGGCTACGGAGCCTTGCGTTGGTGTTCCCTCAAAGTGGAAAGGGTGATGTAGCACAGCGGTGGTAAGTATTTCCCTCAGTTTGAGAACCAAGGTATCAATCCAGTAGAGGAGAAACAAGAGCATGCACAAACAGAAAGAACCTGCTCCCAATGCTATGAAGGGGTTGTCAATCCCTTATAGATTGTTTGCCAAGTGAGAATTGAAAGCAACAAAGTAACAAGCAACAATAGACCCGGGGGCCATAGTGTTTATTAGTGGCTTCTCTCATGAAAGCAAGTAGACGGTGGGTGAACGAATTACTGTCGAGCAATTGATAGAACTGCGCAAAGTCGTGACGATATCTATGGGAATGATTATATCTATAGGCATCACGTCCAAAACAAGTAGACCGATAGTGTTTGCACCTACTACTATTACTTCATACGTCGACCGCTATCCAGCATACATCTAGTGTATTATGTCCAAAATATCAGAGTAACGCCTTAAGCAAGATGACATGATGTAGATGGACAATCTCATAACAACGACAGAGCCCATCTTGTTACCCTTGATGGCAACTACTTAATGTGTGCCTTGGTGCCCCTACTGTCACTTGGAAAGGTCGCCACATGGTAGAACCCAAAACCAAGCACATCTCCCATTGCAAGAATCATAGATCTAGTAGGCCAAACAAAAGCCAAGACTCAGAGAGACTTATAAGGATATCAAATCATGCATATAAGAAATCAGCAAAGACTCAAATATATATCATAGATAATCTGATCACAAATCCACAATTCATCAGATCTCGACAAACAAACCGCCAAAGAAGATTACATTGGATAGATCTCCATGAAGATCATGGAGAACTTTGTATTGAAGATCCAAGAGAGAGAAGAAGCCATCTAGCTACTAACTATGGACCCGTTGGTCTGAAGTGAACTACTCACGAGTCATTGGAGGGGAGATGATGATGATGAAGAAGCCCTCCAACCCCAAAGTCCCCTCCAACAGGGCACCGGGAAGGGTCTCCAGATGAGATCTCGCGGAAACGGAAGCTTGCGGTGGCGGAAAAGTATTTTCGTGGATCCCTCGATTTTTTGCTGTATTTTAGGGAATATATAGGCCAAATATCTAGGTCAGGGGGCGCTCAGGGAGGCCACAAGCCCTGCCACCGCCGCCTCCCCCTGGTAGCAGAGTGTGGGCTTGTGGGCTCCCAGGAGCCCTCCTGGCTTGGCCCACAGCCCCCCTGATCTTCTTCCGTTCGGGAAAAAACATTTCGGGGATTTTATTCCGTTTCGACTCCGTTCCAAAATCAGATATGAAAAGAGCCAAAAACACAGAAAAGACAGGAAGTTACACTTGACACTGAATTAATAAGTTAGTCCCAAAAAAGATATAAAAGGTACATAAAACATCCAAAGATGACAAGACAACAGCATGAAACCATCAAAAATTGTAGATACGTTTGAGACGTATCAGGCCACTCGACAGTGGAACCTCAAGTCAAGCTTTAGCTCTAGAAGAGTCGCCAAGCTGTTGAGACAATGCTGCAGTCAACCTACAAGGCTCCTCGTCATCGTCCACGTGGATGACGTTTACAGCTCCCAATTAAGAATGTTTACTTATTCAATCGACGAATCATTTCCAAAAAAAGAGCAGTGTGAAGATTTGTTATACCTCATTGAGAAGTGGCCATGTCAGCAGTTTCCACTTCCATGTGCTTATATTTATTTGATGGAGGTGACATCGCCGAGGTAGCAGCTCTGGCAAGCAAACTTCACTGGTTCAGTAAAAACATGAAGTTCCACAACAACAGAAGAAGGAAAATGAACACTTGCATTTAGGCGACGGGCACAATGATCTTCATACGAGGGAGGGCCTTCCAAGATTTTGGCGGGGTAGACTTAGGTTGCTTCACAGCCTTTTGAGTCGACTCAGAGGTTGCGGCCAGGTCGTGCTTCAGATTCCTGGTGCACGATGCCAAGGTTCTGCTTGGTACAACTGCTGGGTCTTGACGCTGATTGGATCATTGCTCGATGCGCGAAGGACACTGAACATCTTCCTGACTCTCCTCTGAGTCGTCATCACCACCTTCACTGTCATCGGTATAATCAGTGTCTACGTTGCCGCCTGCGCTCTCTTCTCTGTCATCTTTCTGTCCTCCGTTTGGTATGGGCGAGTACATGTTTGTTAACTACTGCAAGTTCCAAACAATAAAGTCAGTTGGTTGAATACTCGATCACTCGATGAATGATGAAAGCATTCAACAAAGATATAACTCACTAGGTTCGGCAGCGGGTTCTTGGCAGAGAAAGGAAGGATTCACTTGGTGTCACATGCTCTAGTGATGCTTCTGAGCCACTACACAATAATCTCCTCAAAGATTTCCTCTGGATGTGTCCGATTAGTGTCTTCGACGCCCGAGTAATGCCAGTAGTGTGGTCCCTCTCTTGAAGGGCCTGGATTCGCCGATTGAGAAATGCCTCTAGTAGGTCCATACCAGTCACTGCACCACAAACCAAATTTACTACTGCATTCAATAAAATTCCTACCTGAACTTTTTCTTCCTCCGTCATGTTCAATGTTCTGGGAGTACTGGGCCGCTCTAAGGTGAAGGGAGGAAGGCCAGTTGACATACTGGGAGATGCAACATCCTTGCAATAAAACCAAGTCGACTGCCAACCCCGAATGGATATAGGAAGGGTCATTGTCGGAAATGCGCTTGTGATCCTCTTTTGGAGTCCCAGGTCACCGCATAGCTGGGTGACATGGGTCTTACTATCACTAGATTTGGCCTTTTTGACCGACTGAGACCAAATGGTGAAGATATGTTCAAACATGCGCTAGTAAGGTGAACAGCCCAGGAAGCATTCGCATAGTATTAGGAACGCAAAGAGGTATGAAGTGGCATTCGGATGGAAATGATGAAGTTATGCGCCGAAGAAATTCAAGAACCCATGGAAGAACGGACGGGGAGGCAGAGAAAAACCTCGCTCGACATGGGAGAGGAGGAGGACCCTCTTACCTTCGTGCGACTCTGGCTTGGTCTCTCCATCCGGAAATCGAGATTCTTGACGTCCTCCACCGTGATGGTCGACCAAAGGAAATCTTCTTGGATCCACCCCGACGGCACCGAAGACCGGGCGGAGGATGGTTTCTTCCCTTTGACTCCCTACTTGGCGCACTCGAGCTTCTCCGTCTTCCCCTTCGTTATCACGGTGGCGGTCGTCGAGGCGGCGCAGAGCGCACGCGTGGGGGAGAGAAGGGCGGAGGAAAAGAGGGGAATGACGGAGGAGTACTATTCCATCCTTAGAACCATCCCGTTTTATAACTGTCCGAGTGAGTCGCTAACTTATGGTGCCGCCGGATCCATGTGTATCCCGATTTCACAGGAAGCGTAGTACATAGCACTAAAGACGGCATGAAGATCGAGGTGTCATGCCTCCACTTGCTATGGTTGTTGCGTCAACATCACACGATGCACGCTTCCCAAATTTTCGAATCCCGTGAAGTCCGGACCTGATGAAGCGACCTATCGCATCAAGGGACCCTTCATACTGCTCGAACTAGATTCCGTACTCAAGTGCACTCGGACACATGTCAAGACAGAATCAATCATGGTGAATGACAAAGACTTCAATCAACGCATACTTCTGAGAAGCCCTAAAATGCATTCGGGATTTGTGTGTCTTATCAGAATCTGCGTCAGCCCATTACCACTCGAACCCCGATCCATTCACGGGCTAATGATGGGGATATGCACCTAGGGTAGGTGCATAGGCCTGGCCTACATGTCCTACCTAAGGACTCTACATTGGAATACTTAAAGACTACAAGGAAGACTCCGACTGGAATCACCATGGCACATGAGTCACTCGACACTGCATCCACTCGGAGGTTTCTCCCTCCATTCGACAGTTGCCTTTCACTCGGAAGAAACAGAAGCCAGTAGACCACAGAAGATCAGAAGCCACTCCGGGGAGGCCAATGGGCAGGCATTCAACTGGTCGCCATAAGTAGCATTTATTACGTAGGTTACCAATAACGTTTACCTTTATTACCATGACCGAACCATTGGTTGCCGGGGATTGATGAGGGGTAGTGCACTCTATATAAACAACCCCTCCCCTCTAGCAAAAGGGTTCGCACACCTCGTAACCTACACATTCCACATGACAGAAGCTCCTCACACTGAGACGTAGGGCTGTTACCTCCACGAGAGGGGCCTGAACTCATACATTTGTGTGTAAAATCTCGCCATAGCTAAGACTCTACCCTCTTCTTACGTACCCCTAACTTCTACTGTCAGACTTGTTCCCACGATAGTCACCGCCGCCCCCGCTCCCCCCGTAGGAGGAGCTACTCTTCCCTCGGTTCAGGAAGGGTTGTGGTGCCGCTAGTGTCATCTTCCATGCAAAAGTCGAGAAGACATTCATGAATTGCGTGGACGCCCCGTCGAACTTGAAGTGGAGGACATGCCCTTCTTGCAAGCCGTGGGCAAGGGCGAACGACTTCCATGCATGCCCAAGAAGATGAAGCCGAGGGAGTTCAATTCCGTACCCACCCAAGTAGGGCCGCTGCAGTAGCCGTCTGGCCCTAGCCACAGGCCCAGGGGAGCATGCTCCTCCATCTCCTCCGCAAAAGAATTCGCGAGCCGGAGCTAGGTGCGAGACCTGGATTCCATCTGCACGATAAGCTTGCGGGCCGCGTGGGCAGAGTGACTTCATGACGTGAGAGGCCGGGTGTCCTTGCAGTTACGCTGGCCCCGTTCGCGGCCGCCGCACCAGCGTTCGTGAGCAGAACCCCTCCTGCGGCTGCTCGGGCCGGCACGAGCCACCGGCGGGGAAAGCCCGCATCGTGCTAGAGGTGCCTCGAGCGCGGTGGCGGGCACATGAGGGCGACCTCTTCACCTCGCCAGCCATGGTGAACACACTCCCCCCATCATTGCTTTCTCCTTCTCGGCAATAGAGGATCTCTTCACTGGTGCCATCGCTGCGGCACCGACAAGCAAGATCGAAGGGCAAGAATGAGTAGGTTGGGGTAGGAGACCCTTCCCCTTGTTCTTATATGGATCCTCCAAGTGGGTGTTCAGCCCACGCCTCCTTCCCCGCATTTAGTGGGCGGAAGGTTAATGGGAGCAATGATTGCCCCGCCGCGCGCATGCTTTATGTCAGCAAGAGACGGTTGCAAAGGCATCATGAGGAAGTGGGAGGTCCCCGCACCCTGTCAGACGCCACGAGTCACGCTCGACTCGGCCGTGCCGTCCTGATTCCCCTTGCAGGATGAAGCACGCCGATCGCACGTCCATGGGTTGCCCTACTAGGCCCGTGATCCTAGGAAAGCCCGGGAACGTCTGCTCGCGACTCACGATGCGTGATGTGGCTTGGGATTGGTTCATCGCCAAGTTGCTCTGGAAAGGCCCTTGCGGGGGCACCAACGTTGTGAGGCCCTCCCAAGCAACCGTCGTCACGGGCTTCACGGTGGCCCCGTGGGGCCGCTCCAAGAGGGCGCCACCGAGGGCTTCGTGGGGAAGGATGGCCAAGGTAATGGCTGGAAACAACCTATCGAGGTACGGGAAAATAACAAGAAGCCCTTGGGGGCTGTCGTCCTAGGCCACTATCGCTCGTCAGGGGTAAGGGCTTCGGGACCTACGTGATACGGGACCCACCGGCCAGAGCATAAGAAACACATGAAGGGCAACAGAGGATCTCGGGGAAGGAACATAGACACCCCAAGCATAACACTTAGCTACTACTTAACACAATAGTATATTACATAATTTCAGATGCCCTCCCAGGGCCAAGTGATTCTTCTTGCAACTTGAAAGGGATAGAAAATCCTTAGCAGAGTAGGCCCTAGTGCCGAGGCTGCCGCTCTCCTCGGAGGGTGCCGCCTGGATGAACCAACGACCAGGGACACCACGTGCTCGTGCACCTCATCCATGAGAGGGCTCTGGAGTTCCGCAGGCACCGGATCGATCACGTGGGAGAGGTCGAATGTTGAGTCGTGGTGGTGCTGGTTGGAGAAGACACGCGTCAGCATGCTGTCTAGGAGGTCGTGCGTGCCGGACACGATGTCTTCGACCACCTTAGAGACGCCTGATTGCAGCACTTCCACCACCTTGAGGAAGAAGTCGAGGTAGCCACCCTGAGTAAGTGTGCCATCGCTATGTGCCCACGACAGTGCTGGTGCATCCTCGACGAAGCGGCGGAGCGCCCGTTCACGACACGAGTAAGCTCCAGGAACTTCTTGGCACGATGCGCCTTCATGAGCCGTGCATGCGTCGCATCATTCCTGGCCGCGTGCACGGCATCGGCGGCCTCTCCAACCTAGCCCTAAAGCGAAGCTAGCTCCTCCTTAGTGCCCTCCTCACCACTGAGGACGGCTTGGAGAGTGGCTTGAGCATCCTGCAGCTGGGCCCTGAGTGCACCCACCTTCTCTTGGAGTGTGTTGCACCTGAGATGGAGGCGGTTTTCCTGCCGGGTGAGCTCGTTGTGATAGTTCTCTGGGGTGGCCTCTCACACTCGGGCCACCCTCACATCCACATTGGCAGGGGCTTCCTCACGCACCGCCACGAGGGCCTCATGACGCTCACGCTCCGCCTCCTCATCGTAGGTGGTCAGGGTGGCCTCCCACTCGCAGAGGGCGGCGTCCACCTCCCGCTTAATGATGTCTGCCTCCGTGAGGGTTACGTCCGCCTCACGCCCTGCACCCCAAGAGGCGGATGTGGTGGATTGGGCCACATGGCACCAAGGCCTTGTCGTGGACTTGGGGGCTACTTTTCAGGCCCCTGGAACCGGGGGTACCCAGGCCCGTCGGCATGCGGCCGCATGCACAATGCTACAGAGGCATGGTTCGGCCCATCGGCAAGCTCAACAAGGGAGACCCTACGAGGGCCCTCTCCTCGCGAGGAAAGACCCAGAGGATCATCGTCAAGGACTACGAGAGATCTCCTGTTGCAAGGATGTGTCATGAGGCTACCCCCGAGGCCCTCGCGGGGCGGGGCTCCTCAAGGGCAACCAGGCAGGGTCTTGCGACCCTTCATGTTCACGTGGGTGACACAGGTTGCGGAGAAGGCACAGGTGGCACATGAGGCATGAACAAGGAGGCTTTCCCCTTTCGTGCTAAAGAAGCGGGGCCACGTGGCGGGCTCCCAAAGAAACATCCAAATGTTTCCCATTTAATGCAAGAGGACCAAGGGTGGGGTCTCGACAGCACATGGGTCACCCCAGATCCCACTCGTGTGTTACGGCGAAGAGCTTTGGCACGTGAAGACCAGTTTTTTAATGGTGGACTGCAGTCCTGTCTCCTTCTGAAATGGTCGTTATGGAAACCCTTCCCGCTGAGTGTTTTGGGGGGAAGAGTACCAAGGCCATTATAAAAGAGAGGCCCGACCTCCGTAGCAAGCATCCATCATCTTCACTAGGGCAAGAACTCGTCTTCCACCGCAAGGAAGGTAGAGAACAAGGAGTAGGGTTTTACACCAGAAGGTGGCCTGAACCTGGGTAAATTGCTCGTGTGTTTTTTTGTTTTCTTTGTATAGCTCGAGCTATAGAAGATTCACAGTGAAGTTGACAGGTAGAACAGGGTAGGAGAGCAAGCACTCCCTAGAGTTCGAACCTTTCTCGGTCCGCGGAGCCCCAATTCTCCCAGTTTGTCCATGGTATCACATTAGTCATAAAGAACTCATCTAAATATTGCAAAGTTTTTTTAGTTTTATCACAAAACAATGTACTACACGCATGCCCCAAGGGATGGGGTTGGTAGGAGTCAACCATCATGCGCCCCCGACCCGAAACAACACTAGGATTTCAACGAGGAATGGAAATGCTCACACTTCACCACCATGCCTTTTTAATTTTTAGACGAACAAGATGTTAACATCTCTTAATATTGACAACTCTCTGAATTACTAATAATGAACTCACACCATTTTCATATCACCACATCAATATCATTAACCCATAATTCTCTATATGTGCTACGAGATGGTTTTAATTATCACTCATTGGACACCTATTATTTTGGTCCATTCTTATGACCCATGAAAATTATCTCACTATTTATTTAACTCTAAAAATATAAGTAAAGAATGATTGCATAATATTTCTATAAAATCTACACACCATCATGCTCAAAAAGATATAAGTGAAGTACTAGAGCAACAAGTGGTCTCAAAATATATAAGTGAAGCACATAGAGTATTCTAACAAATTATGATGATGGTGTGTGTCTCTCCAATAGGTATGGACCAAATTATGATTGTGGAAAACTGAAAGTAAAATTAAACAAAAGCAAACGATGCTCCAACAAAAACTCATATCAAGTGATGAATAAAAATGTAGCTCCAAGTGACATACCGATGGATTGAGACAAAATAGGGGATACCTTTCGGGGAATGACCAAGCTTAGAGCCTTGAGTCTTCCTAGAATGTTACCTTGGGGTGCCTTGGGCATCCATAAGCTTATGCTTTTGCTGCTCCTAATTCCTTCGTCCATCGGGATAATACCCAAAACTTGAAAATTTCAATGATATAAAACTCAATAAAACTCCGTGAGGTTCATTAGTATAAGCAACATATCAAATACTTTAGGTACTATTGTAAGGTGATTCTTATTTTGTAACCCAAAAAATTCTAAAACAAAACCCTTTATAGTAATCTGTAATAACCATATACTTTTGTAACCCAAAAAATTCTGAACAATTAGGAAGACCTAAGGAATTTGTATATCATTACTGTAGCTATCACACATGTTATTCATATCCTCATGACTCTCGAAACAAGTACTAAATAAAATCTAAATATTTCAGCTATAGCTATCTCACATGTATCCCTATGTAAAAATATTCAGTTCGATCATACAAGCTACTAAGCTTGAATAAAATGCTACAAATCCAAGTGCTCTTCTAATCTACGCAATGTATGAGGTACCGCATCTCTATGCAAAGGAAACATGTAAAATAAAATCCAAGATATTGTTTCATTCCTACGAATCGAATATCAAAAGTGTTCAACATAATCTTCTAGAGTTCCTGTAATTGCCAAAACTCTAAAAGGACTATTTTATCATATTATATCCACCAGTTTCCATTATCATGATCAAGTAAACTCCAAAGTCAAGCTTATACATATCCCGAAATCAACTCTAACATCCAATCCAATTTTTCTAGTTCATATTCCAAGGAGAACTATGGTATGATGATCGAGATCATCAAATTTAATCCAAATTACTCCAAACCATGTAGTCTCAATCATTGTCAACACCTTGCTAGGATCACCTATTCAACCCCATCTCATGTCCAACGAGAATTCCTACTTGTTCCTACAATTCATCATTGTAATGTCACCAATTTCCTATCAATATCATCTAGTGAAGTCGAATTCTTGCACCTCAAGAATTTTAGGATCAAATAACAATTTCCCTACTAAATCCAATTTGATCAAGGGTAATGCTTACTCCATTAACTGCATCCACCAAGTTTATATACCAACATAAAATTTTCATGATCCACCAAAGAGTTTAGCTATGTCCTCAAGAAAACTATTTTATCCATGTCAAATCATTGTCTACTAATCATATATCCTCAAAACAATCTTCTGTATGGCACCGTGAGTTCAAGTGTTGCCTTAAGAATGTGATGTTTTTGCTCACTATGACCACTAGTTCCATAATGAACCAGTGCCACACAAATGTTGTGAAAGCTTAACTAGTTCCCTTGCGAACTTGCATGTTAAGCACGTGCTTAATGGTTTGAGCTCGGGTAACTTCACAGGCCCGGTCTGGTTTAGGGAAGGACTACCAAACTTGAGCGAAATGCATAACTCTATGGTGTTGCACTTGGTTGAGTAGGTTGTTACAAAAATTCTTCAGTGTTAGTTGTTTGTCGAGGTGGTATCCTTGGTGCATCTTGTCTCACTGGTCTTAAGTTGACAAGATAGGTTAGAGCGAAAAGTAGCCTAGACGAGGGGGTGCGTAAAGCGGTGGTCTAATGCAAGTGTATTCAAGCACGTTCCCAAAAGGCCAAACACATTCATTATGATACGATGGGTCATATAGTTGCATACATGTTACGTAGGGAAAAATTGCGACTTATACCACAACGCACACCGATAAAAACAAGGAACACATAACATGGTTTCATTTGAACTATCACATGGACTCAACTTGGCATAGGGGATACACGACTTATCCTACCCTATGGTGCTCGAACTTAGTAGTCGTGTTTTCCTTCATATCTCGGACATAAGGATGTTTAGTTTTCACGTTCTAGGTCCACCTGGTGGTACCGGTGGGTAGGCAATAGTCGGTTGCTTGTTGGGACACCTCTTGGCATGATGCACAAATTCGCCACATTCAAACAATGTGACAGGAGTAATGGAGTTGCTAATCATCCTTGGGTTACGACGTCGGTGGTCACATGATGTTACTCCACATGGTGGATATGGTAATCCATTCCAATGGCTTCTGCGCAGGGCTCAGTTGTAGGCTTTCGGAAGTTCCTCAATTTGCTGACTTTGATTGGTGAGGTGGACTTATAGGGTAGCAATTTGTTGTTCTTGCCCGACCACCTTCTTCTTGACGCAGTCAAGGTGAAAAGGTTAACGAAAATTCTGGCGGAACTTCAGGAATTCTTCGGTAAGCTAATCTAGAAGGTAATATGCCACATTGGCAAAGCGTATGTGGAACTTGAGGGTTGGGTCCTCATCTCCTCGTGATTCGTAGCTTGAGCAGGGGCTCCTAATCCACTCTTGTTAGGTAGGTAGTGTCTAGCTTTTTATTCCTTCATTTTTGGGAGAAGGTCTCGAAGATGTAGGAGGGCTTCTTGGTCCTCGTGTTGAATGGCCACTCTCTTGTTGGCATGGGCAGTCCAACAAAGGACCAACCCTGTCATGAGGTCTTGGTAGGTACAACCACCTTGGCATAGAACTACTGCTCGAACTTGCCATTCTACAATTCACGCGGTGTGTACATGGGCACCAAAGGATAGTAGTATTGTTGGAGGTGGTCTCTTAGGAGTGGTGGAAACCCGGTCATGAGGATTCTCAAGGGGGCGATGGCCATCTACAAGATGGTCAGAGAAGGGTTAATATGACAAGAGAGGATAAGGTGAGCATGAAAGGTTTTTTAGTGTGCTAAATGAGAAGGGGAGAGAAGTATAAAAGGTTTTGCAAGTGATTGGGAGGGTCTGGGACTAGTTCCTATCCTAATTAACATCCATGCTAACTAAAGCTTCCTACAATCAGGATGGATGTGATACCAGCTCTCTCGGGACCCCAACTCATAAGACGTAATCATCGAATGCATGTGTATAGTGATCCCAAGATCAATGCTCCATGAACACACAGAAACTGAATAAGAAGAATTTTACATCCATTACATACCGTCTCACACAAATTATGACTGTTATGGCCACGTCTTACATAGGTAGGGCTATGAAGACCAAATCAACAGATAAAGATTCGTAGCGGAAATCTTCAATGATAGCATGGATCCATGCCAGCTGACCTAGCACTACACCTTTGTGACTAGGAAGCATCCTAATTCGCATGATCGTCCCTGAGGTGTTGTTCATCATATTCATGCTCTTCCATGTGTGGCCAACTAAATAGCTAGAAACAAGGGAGTGAATGCTTTCGAAGGTGCACGCAAGCAACCTATGTTTGGAACAAGTATACAATGCGTGGTATAACACGAAGTAGGACCTGTTGCAGAAAGCCAGTTTGGAATGCAACATAAAGACGTATCATTTGTGGATCATACATCATAAGGCTAAATATACCAGTATAAACACAGTTTGATCAACTAAAATATGTTCCTTTCATCAATTCATCTGACTTAGTTGAAAGATTCCTTTCACGCGCCCCTGTTTTGAAAAACTCTGGACATAGTAAAAGCAGCAGCACCCAACTGTGTGTGACCATGGACACGTCTATTGGAATAGCTTGAAACTCTCTAGAGGTTGCACACTTTACCCAAAATCTTGGGGAACTTCCATGTGAAGTCACGACTTGCGGTATATTACATACCCAAGGAAAACAACCGAACAATATCTTTCCCTTCACAACACTAAACATAGAATCCACTCGTTGCTACACAACCCACATGATATACATCACATCGAATCATCCAAGATGCGACACAATGGTGTGACGGGTGTCTGTGTAAATAGCCATAGTCCTCCTTCCAGGCATGACCCTCTATCGAGAGTGACCACGTCACTCCCAGCACTAGTAACGTGGTCTCTTTGCTAGCATCGACCAAACTAATCAACCAAGGCATGAACCAGAAGAGGTATTGTGGTCATACATGTAAGGTTGGGAATGGTCAACAAATCTAAATTCTAATCCGTTCTGATACCAAGCTGAATATCTCCCTCGGGCATTAATTCTAAACACACACATACAACTTTCCTCGATACACCACTTCTTTATCATTGGTTACCAAGCTCAACATCTCCCTCGTGCATTAATGCCATCCGACGGGATTTCAAAAAGACTTCGGTAAAACACTATTTTTCATCTCGATGCATATCTGATAACCCACAAGTATAGGGGATCGCGACAGTCTTCACTAGTAGTATTTCACAAAATTAATTGATTTGACACAAGGGGAGCCAAAGAATATTTATTGGCCGTAACAGTTGAGTTCTCAATTCAACCGCATGTGTGATATCTCTCTACATCAAGGATTTATTAGGACACCAAATGTTGGTAATAATAGTAATAGTCATAGCAACAATTTTGGTAATAGTAGTAATGGTAGTAAGAGTAGCAATTGAGTAGCAGGTGTGATAGTAGCAGCAACAGTAGTAACTTAGCAATATTCAGTGTATGTAAACCGTAGGCACGTGCATCCGTGATGGATAATGATTTAGATGACATTGATCATGTAACAGTTTGATGCGTCTCCGATGTATCTATCATTTTGTATTGTTCTATGCTATTATATTATCATTCTAGAATACTTTTTGGGTAATTATTCACCCCTATTTATATTATTTTTGAGCACTAACCTATTGACCCAGTGCCAGTTCCTGTTTTCTTTGTGTTTTTTGCTTCGCGGAAAATCCATATCGAACGGACTATAAAAATTTACGGAGATTGTTTTTGCAATATATGTGAGTTTTGGGAGTTGGAATCAATGCAACACGATGACCAAGGGAGGCACAAAACAACAGGCCGCGGCCTGGGGGCGGCCTGGTGGCTTGGGGCCACAACTTAAGTCCGTTAAAGCTCTCCTTCTGCCACAAGGCACATATTTTCTCAATAAAAATCCTCCAAAAATTTCAGCCCGATCGGAATTATGGATCTCCGGATATTTAATAAACAGTGAAGGGCGAGAAATGAGACGCGAAAACACGAGATAAACACACACAGAGATTCAATCCCCGAGGGGCTACTGCCCTCCTGGTGCCATGGCGACCATGTACATGAGGAGAAACCCTCCTCCCACCTAGGGAGGAGGCGAAGGAAGAAGAAGAAGGAGGGGTTCCCTCTCTCCCTCTCTCCCAGTGGTACCGGAGCGTTGTTGTGGCAACCATCGTGACGGCGATCTACACCAACAACTTCACCACCGTCACCACGAACTATCTCCTCCTCTATGGAGCGGTGTAGAACCTCTATTCCCCGCTGTAATCTCTACTTGAACATGGTGCTTAATGCTATATATTATTATCCAATGACGTGTGGCTATGCTATGATGTTTTACTATATTTATTTTGTCATACGGGTTAATTATGATATGATGTTATTGGTATGAGTTGTGTGTTGATATGGTTCTTCCCTAAGATGCCTTCTGTGAGGCGCACACGTGAAGGATACACGCTGGACGATTTGCAATATGTTCATGATTCACTTATAGTGGGTGGCTAGAGTGAGAGAAGCTTACACCCGAGTAAGGGAGTCGTGTGCGTATGGGAGTAAAGAGGACTTGTTGTTTAATGCTATAGTTGGGTTTACCTTAATGATTTCTAGTACATGTGATGCTTGCTAAAGGTCAAATCTTAAGAGCATAAGTTCCAAGTATGGAAAGTGTGTTAGCATATGCCTCTCCCTCATTGCATATGATAAGTATCTATCATGTTATATTCAATTACCTATGGACAATCTTTCTCTTGCGTTAGACAAAAAGCTTTTTACTAAACAGCCCCTAACTTTTATTTCCATGCCCTTTTTTTTGCAAAATAGTAACTCACTTTTATTTCCACGTTCATTATTACCTTGCAAAACTATCTCTTACACCTACTAAATACTTCTAGTTTCTTTCCCGCAAAATAGTTTCATACTTGTTCTAGGTAAAGTAACCGTCATTGTTCGTAGAGTTGTATCAACGGTCGATAGAACTTGAGAGAATATTCATTCTACCTTTAGCTCCTCATTGTGTTCGAAACTCTTACTTGTTGCAAAAGCTTACAATGCATCCCCTACACTTGTGGGTTAACACATTTACACACTAGGGCGACATAGAAATATCTCCAATTCATCAATGTAATGTAGGCATGTATTCTATAAATAGTCATACGTGCTTGCGATAAAAACATGCATGACATCTTTTCTCCTACCATCCCATGGAAGCGGGGTCCTATTGAAAACTGAGGGATATTAAGGCCACCTTTTAATAGAGAACCTGAACAAATCATTAACACATTGTGAATATATGAATACCTCAAACTACAACAATCACCGGAAAGAATCCCAATTATTGACACCTTGGGGTATGCGGATCAAGACACATACTTGGTAACTACAACATGCAAGATATGATCCAAATCACTCTCATATTCATGAAAACATAATAGATTCAGATCTGAAATGATGGCACTCGGCCCCTAGTGACAAGCATTAAGCAGAGAAAAGTGATAGTAACATCAATCCCAGAACATAGTGGACACTATGGATCAAGCCCTATCAAACGTAACTTTATTAAATGATCAGTCTCGTGCAATCTCACCGCTGTCTAGCAAACCTACATAGGAAATAGTCACTCCCGGTGGTGAGCATCATGGCGGTATTGATGAAGAAGGGTTGGTGATGACGCGGACGACGAATCCCCCTCTCTAAAGCCCCAAACAGGCTCCGGATCAGCCCTCCGTAGGAAGAACACGAGGTGGCGGCGGTTCCATCTTGTCAAACGAGATGAAAACTTCTCTCCTATTTTTCTCCGGAGATGTGATTTTATAGGACTCGAATTAGGGTCGGAGGAGCCACGTGGGCCCCACAAGCCATTAGGGTGCAGCCAGGGGGTCGTGTCTTGTTGTCTTGTGGCCCCTGGAAGTGTCTCTCCAGCAGGTCTTTACTCCATCAATCCTCATAAATGCCATTCATAATTCAAAGAAAGTTACACTCGATTCCGAGAAAAAAAATTCTGCAAAAAAATTACACAAAGGTAGTTGTGCTGAAAATAGCGTTAGTCCAGGTTAGTTTCACTCAAATCATGCAAGTTAGAAGCCAAAACCTGAGCAAAAGTGTTTCGAAAAGTAGATACGTTGGAGACGTATCAACTCCCCAAACCTTAACTCATTGATTGTCCTCAAGCAATTCAGTTCATAAACTGAAAGCGATAAATAAAACTATTACAAACGCTTTTGTTCTCGTCGTCATTCATTTGTTAGCTAGTGTTCACGTTTTCAACATAAATCATAAATAAACACATCCATGAAAATATTTTAAGAATCATATACAATCATGGAAATACGTAACCAACTAGCAAGAAATAATAATGTATCTCACATGCCAACAATTTGTCAAAACAATCACCATATAATATGGTGACATGGTATCTCGCTAGCCCTTTTTGAGACTGCAAAACATAAATGGAGAGCACCTCTGAGTATTAAGAAGTGACTAAATATTATAATTCAAAATAGAAAAGATCCTATTCATACTCCTAACCAACATGGACTAGACTCAATGAAAACAAATGACAACAGTGCTCTCCAATCTGGTGTTGTAAGTAAGAGTGCGATGACTGAACATAAAACTAAATATATAGGCCCTTTGCAGAGGGAAGCATTGATTTGCAGAGGTGCCAGAGCTTGTATTTTTTTTAAAAGGATTGAAAAACATAATTTTGAGTGGTGTTCTTTACTGTCAATGTTACGACAAAGGTTTTCAGTATCTTCCATGCTAAGCTCATTATTGGTGGTACCCAAACAGAAATGTAAAGTTTTACTCCCCTCCACCATCCATACACAACCATGGCTAGCCAAATTAACGGGTGCCCTCCAACATATCAACTTCCCCAAGGAGTTTTTTTCTAATTTAATTTTGATAAAGAAGGAGGAGCAGAAGAAGAAGAAGAATAAGAAGAAGAAGAAGAAGAAGCAGAAGAAGAAGCAGAAGAAGAAGAAGAAGAAGAAGAAGAAGAAGAAGAAGAAGGATAAGGAGGGGGAAGGGAAGGAGGAGAAGAAGAAGGATAAGGAGGGGGAGGGGGAGGAGGAGGAGGAGGAGGAAAAGAAGAAGAGGAAGAGGAAGAGGAAGAGGAATAAGAAGAAGAATAAGAAGAAGACGAAGAGGAAGAAGAAGAGGAAGAAGAAGGATAAGAAGAGAAGAATAAACGACCATCGTGACAGTAACGTACTTAGCATGGAAGATACTGATTGCCCCGTCGATCGATGAGCGGTATGAGTGTAGAAAACCGATGTGTGTTTGAATATTTAGAGGTGGCACATGCAAATTTACTTGCAATGGCAGGGTAATACCACATATAGGTATGTATGATGTCATGTGGAATAACTTGGTTTTAAGGATATTGGATACACAAGCAGCATTCTTGCTTAGTACACGTGATGGCTAGCAAAAGATTAAGAAGTGACCAGCTAGAGACCAACAACGGTCATGAACATGCATTGAAAATAATCAACTTTGAACAAAGCATGAGTAGGATATAAACATTTTGAATTTAAATATCATCAAGGATGCACTAGTTTTGAATTAACTACATGCTTGCACATGGGCCAAGTCAAACCACTTGAATTATTCAGCGGAAAATACCACACTACCATATCACATCATAACCATTTTAATGCATGTTGACACACAAGGTAAATCAATTTCAACTCCTAGCTATTTAAGCATGCCATGAAAAGCTATGAACTTGAATTGTCATCAAAAACATGTTCACTCACGATATACGAAATTAAGATCGAACAAGCCAAAATATTTACAAAAACTAAAAACAAGATGAGTTCATACCCGTTTACTTTGCCATGATCACTTCGTCAAATATCGTCATTATTGCCTTCCACTTGCATGAACGAATGGTGCGATAATAATAAAAAAAGTACACTGGTGCTGTGGACTAAGCTGGAATCTGCATGGTGATTTTAAACAAAGGGAAAGACAAGGTAATATTGGCTCTTTGTTAGATCAATAACAAAGCACATGAGAGCCAGCCATCATTTTTCATCGTTGTCTTCCCTTTTCATGACTCAACAAAAAGGAAAAGAAATTCACACAAACACATTGAAATATTTTTGGAGTTTTTGTTTTTATTAAGCAAGCAAAATAAAATAAGGGAAAACAAGAACGAGAAAAAACTATTTATGCGGGCAAGCTCCCCACAAGCAAAATGGAATCTTTTAGGTTATCTTTTAATACTACAAAAACTGAATGGAAGAGAAAAAAATAAAAGAAGCGAGCATTTTTTTTGGATTTTCTAAAAAGTTTGAAACACACAAAAAGGAAGCGGAAAAATAAAGCTAATCATGAATATACAATGAAAGAGGATGAAAACCGACAATTTATATGAAGTGTCGGAATATGAATGTAATGTCGGTGAGAAATACGTACTTCCGCAAGCTTGGGCTTCTTCCTAGTTTGGTAACCATAAGGTCCAGAAAAGTGCTCATGTGGTGGCACCGTTCTACTTCTCAAACAACAGCCCCAAAAATTGACACGTTGACGGAGACTTGCTTGCGTTGGTTTTTCCCTTGAAGAGGAAAGGGTGATGCAGCACGCGAGCAGTAAGTATTTCCCTCAGTTTGAGAACCAAGGTATCAATCCAGTAGGAGAATCTCGTCAAGTCCAGAGTACCTGCACAAACACAAACGAGCTTGCACCCAACGCTATAAACGGGTTGTCAATCCATTCAAGATTGATTGCAAAGTGAGATCTGAAGGCAGAAAGTGCAACAAAGTAAAAGAGTAAGGCTGAAAATATGGTGTGGAGTAGACCCGGGGGCCATAGTGTTCACTAGAGGCTTCTCTCAAAATAGAAAATAATACGGTGGGTCAACAAATTACTGTCGAGCAATTGATAGAACCGCGCAAAGTCATGATGATATCTAAGGCAATGATCATACATATAGGCATCACGTCCGAGACAAGTAGACCGATACTTCCTGCATCTACTACTATTACTCCGCACATGGACCCCTATCCAGCATGCATCTATTGTATTGAGTTCATGACGAATAGAGTAACGCCTTAAGCAAGATGACATGATGTAGAGGGATAAACTCAAACCAATGATGAAAACCCCATCTTTTTACCCTTGATGGCAACAACACGATACGTGCCTCGCTACCCCTTCTGTCATTGGGTGAGGTCACCGCATGGTATGAACCCAAAACCAAGCACTTCTCCCATTGCAAGAATCATGGATCAAGCTGGCCAAAAAAACCCACAACTCGAAGAGAATTACAAGGATATGATATCATGCATATAAGAGATCAGAAGAAACTCAAATAAGTTTCATAGATAATCTGATCATAAATCCACAATTCATCGGATCTCGACAAACACACCCCAAAAGAAGATTACATCGGTTAGATCTCCATGAAGATCATGGAGAACTTTGTATTGAAGATCCAAGAGAGAGAAGAAGCCATCTAGCTACTAGCTATGGACCCGTAGGTCTTTGGTGAACTACTCACGCATCATCGGAGAAGTCATGGTGTTGAGGAAGAAGCCCTCCGTATCCGAATCCCCCCCTCCGGCGGGGCACCAGAACGTTCCCCGGATGGGATCTTGCGGAGACAGAAGCTCGCGGCGACACAAAAGTACTTTCGATGATCTCCTAATTTTTTCTAGAATTTATGGGAATATATAGGTGGAAAACCTAGGGTAGAGGAGGCCCAGGGAGCCCACAAGCCTCGGAGGTGCGGCCCCCTTGGCCGTGTCTAGGGGGCTTGTGGGGTCCCTAGTGGCCCCCTGACCTGGTTCTCAGGATCCTCGATCTTCTTCTGTTTCAGAAAAAATCTTTTTGGAAGTTTCGTTCCGTTTGGACTCCGTTTAAAATCCTCCTCTGAAAAGGGCCAAAACACGGAAAAAACAGGAACTGACACTTGGCACTGAGTTAATAAGTTAGTCCCAAAAAATATATAAAAGGCATACAAAACATCCAAAGTTTGACAAGATAATAGCATGAAACCATCAAAAATTATAGATACGTTGGAGACGTATCAAACATCCCCAAGCTTAACTCCTGCTCGTCCTCAAGTAGTGAAGTGATAAAGACTGAATTTTTGATGTGGAATGCTACCTAGCATAGTTGTCCTTTGCAACTTCTTTCGTGTGACATGAATGTTCAGATTCGTAAGATTCAAAATAATAGTTTGCTATTGACATGAAAACAATAATACTTCAAGCAAACTACCAAGGTAATCATGAACTTTCAAAATAACAAGGCCAAGGAAAGTTATCCCTACAAAATCATATATTCTGGCTATGCTCCATCATCCTCACACAACTAATGTAAATCATGCACAACCCCGGTATTCGCCAAGTAATTGTTTTCGCACTCTTAATTTCTCAAACTTTTTATAACTATCATGCAATAAATGAGCGTGAGCCATGGGTATAGCACTATAGGTGGAATAGAGTGTGGTGGTGGTTGTGAGACAAAAGGAGGAGATGGTCACATTGAATCGGCGTATCAAAGGGCTATGGAGATGCCCATTAATAGATATCAATGTGAATGAGTAGGTATTGCCATACAAAGGATGCACTAGACCTATAAGTAAGTGAAAGCTCAAAAGGAGAACTAGTGGGTGTGCAGCCAACTTGCTTGCTCATGAAGACCTAGGGAAATTTGAGGAAGCCCAGCATTGGAATATACAAGCCAAGTTATATAGTAAATATTCCCACTAGTATATGGTGGTGACGAAACGAAAGGCTCTCAATCATGAAGAACATGGTGCTATTATGAAGCACAAGTGTGGAAAAATGTAGTAGCATTGTCCCGTCTCTCTTTTTCTCTCTTCTTTTTTTTGTTTGGGTGCTTGGGCCTTTTTTTCTTCTTTTTTTTATTTGGGCTCTTTGGCCACTTTTATTTTATTTCCTCACACGGGACAATGCTCTAATAATGATGATCATCACACTTTTATTTACTCACAGCTCAAAGCTTAGAACGATGATGACTCTATAGGAAATGCCTCCGGCAGTGTACCGTGATGTGCAATTATCTAGCTTGGCGTATGACGTTGAAACATCTCGCTAGCTATCTTACGATCATGCAATGGAAATATGAGAGTGACGACACAAGTCATGAGACGGAACGATGGGAGTTGCATGGCAATATATATCGGACCAGCTATGAAAATGCCATAGTAGTTAGGTATGGTGGCTATTTTGAGGAAGGTATATGGTGGGTTTGTGCACGGGCGAAAGTTGCGCGGCACTAGAAAGGCTAGCAATGGTGGAAGGTGAAAGTGCATCTATACCATGGACTCACATCAGTCATGAAGAACTCACATACTTGTTGCGAAAGTTTTTATTAGTAATCGAAACAAAGTGCTAAACGCATACTCCTAGGGGAAGGGTTACTAGGTGTTAACCATCACACTATCCCGACCTCAACATAAAGGATGACAATCAATAGATCAATTATGCTCCGACTTCCTAACGTAGCGGTTCACCATACGTGCATGCTACGGGAATAACTAACTTCAACACAAGTATTTCTAGATTCACAACACCCTACTAACATAACTCTTAATATTACCAAATCCACGTCTCAAAACTAATTGAGAGGAATCAAAACTTCTCTTTATACTCAATGCACATGAAGATCGAGGTTTTTGTATCCTCTTTGGGTGTCTATCACCTTTGGGACTAATTTCATAGCATAAGCCAACTACCAAGTCACGCACCGCCGTGCTCTAAAAAATCTAAGTGAAGCACATAGAGCAAAATTATCTAGCTCAAAAGATATAAGTGAAGCATGGTGAGCATTCTAGCAAAATCACGATGAGTGCTTGTCTCTCTCAAAAGGTGTGCAGAAAGGATGATTGTGACACAACAAAAAGAAAAGACTCCTACGATACAAGACGCTCCAAGAAAAACACATATCATGTGGTGAATAAAAATATAGCTCCAAGTAATGTTACCGATGGATTGAAGACGAAAGAGGGGATGCCTTCCCGGGGCATCCCCAAGCTTAGGCTTTTTAGTGTCCTTGAATTTGGCTCGGGATGCCTTGGGAATCCCCAAGATTGATCTCTTTCCACTCCTTATCTCTTTGTCCATGAGAACATCAACCAAAACATGAAAACTTCACAACAGAAAACTTGAACAGAAACTCGTGATATCATTAGCACAAGAAAACAAACTACCACCCCTTTAGGTACTGTAGCAATCTTGATTTCTATTTATATTGGTGTTAGGCTACTATATTCTCACTTTTCCATGGCTAGTACCCCCCGATACTATCCATAGTTTCATCAAAACAAGCAACCAACTCAACAAAAACAAAATATGTCAAAAACAGACCAGTCTGTAGCAATCTATATACTTCGTATACTTCTGGTACCTCACAAATTCTGAAACATTACCACTGCCTGGCAAAAGGCTTATCAAACAGCAGCAAAACGAATCAACTCAAAATCTCTTTCTGAATAAAAATGAAAAATCATCTCGTGAGCGAAAAGTTTCTGTCTTTTTCCAGCAGGATCAAACAACCATCACCAAGACTAGTCATAAAGGTTTTGCTTGGCTCAAACACAAAAAGATACACAAAAGACAAAATCATAACATAATTATTATGGTGTGGACTCAACAAAATAGAAATAAAAAGATAAATTCATTGGGTTGCCTCCCAACAAGCGCTATTGTTTAACGCCCTTAGCTAGGCATTGATAATTCAATGATGCTCACACAAAAGAGAAGAACTGAAGCACAACGAGAGCATCATAAAGCATGTGAAAATCACATCTAAGTCTAACATACTTCCTATGCATAGGCATTTTATAGGAAAACAGATTGTCAAGAGAACCAATAGTTTCCATATGCAAGGAAGAAGAAAGAGACAATAGCAATCTCCTGGTAACGAGAGGTAATTTGGTAACATGAAAGATTCTACCACAATATTTTCCTCTCTCATAGCAATTACATGTCGGATCATAATCAAATTCAAAAAAATAGCTATCACAAAGGATATTCGTTTCATGATCCACATGCATGCAAAGTTGACGCTCTTCAAAAATAGTGGGATTATCATGAACTAAAGTCATGACTTCTCCAAACCCACTTTCAATAATATTGCAAATATCATAATCATCATGAGGGTTAAACAAATGTCAAGATCATAAGAAAAATCATCACCCCATTCATGATGATTGCAACAAGTAGAGGACATAGCAAAACTAGCATCCCCAACCTTAGGGTTTTGCATATTTTTAGCATGATTGACATTAATAGAATTTATAATGAAACCATTGCAATCATGCTTTTCATTCAAGGAGCCCTCGTGAATAACTTCATAAATTTCTTCATCACAATTTCAGATTCACGGATCTCAAGCAAAACTCCATAGAGAAAGTCAAGTGCACTCAACTCACTAGCAAGTGGATCAACATAATTGGATCTCTTAAATAGATTAGCAAGTGGATGAGGATCCATATCAATAGATTTCCAGCAAGCGAAGATGCAAGCATATTGAAGGCACATAGCACACAAGCGAACAGAAGCCAAGCGAAAGAAAGAGCGAATGAAAAAGGCAAACGAAAAAGGAAAACGAAGAAAAGGGAAAATCTTTTTGTAAATTTTTGTTTTTCAGAAGTGGGGGAGAGGAAAACGACGGGCAAAAAAGTAAATGCAAGAGATGAGTTTGCGACACTTACTTGGATGAGTTCTTGGCTTGATCCTCCAAGGCAACGGTGCCAGAATTTCTTCTTGCTACTTCTCAAACAACAGCGCCAAAAATTGACACGTTGAGAGAGACTTTCTTGCGTCGGTTTTTCCCTTGAAGAGGAAAGGGTGATGTAGCACAGGAGCAGTAAGTATTTCCCTCAGTTTGAGAACCAATGTATCAATCCAGTATAAGAATCTCGTAAAGTCCAGAGTACCTGCGCAAACACAAACGAGCTTGCACCCAACGCTATAAAGGGGTTGTCAACCCCTTCAAGATTGATTGCAAAGTGAGATCTGAAGGCGGAAAGTGCAACGAAGTAAAAGAGTAAGGCTAAAAATATGGTGTGGAGTAGACCCGGGGGCCGTAGTGTTCATACATCGTCCGAGACAATGATCATACATATAGCCATCACGTCCAAGACAAGTAGACCGATACTTTATGCATCTACTACTATTTCTCCACACATCGACCGCTATCCAGCATGCATCTAGTGTATTGAGTTCATGACGAACCGAGTAACGCCTTAAGCATGATGACATGATGTAGAGGGATAAACTCAAACCAATTATGAAAACCCCATATTTTTACCCTTGATGGCAACAACACGATACGTGCCTCGCTACCCCTTCTGTCACTGGGTGAGGTCACCGCACGGTATGAACCCAAAACCAAGCAGTTCTCCCATTGCAAGAATCATAGATCAAACTCGCCAAACAAAACCCATAACTCGAAGAGAATTACAAGGATATGAAATCATGCATATAAGAGATCAGAAGAAACTCAAATAAGATTCATAGATAATCTGATCATAAATCCACAATTCATCGGATCTCGACAAACACACAGCCAAGGAAGATTACATCGGATAGATCTCCATGAAGATCATGGAGAACTTTGTATTGAAGATCCGAGAGAGAGAAGAAGCCATCTAGCTGCTAGCTATGGACCCGTAGGTCTATGGTGAACTACTCACGCGTCATCGGAGAGGTCATGGTGTTGATGAAGAAGCCCTCCGTATCAGAATCCCCCTCCGGCACGGCACCAGAACGTGCCCCAGATGGGATCTTGCGGAGACAAAAGCTTGCGGCGGCGGGAAAGATGTTTCGATGATCTCCTGATTTTTTCTGGAATTTATGGGAATATATAGGCGGAAAACCTAAGGCAGAGGAGGCCCAGGGAGCCCACAAGCCTGGGAGGCGCGGGCCCCCTTGGCCGTGGCTAGGGGGCTTGTGGGGTCCCTGGTGGCCCCCTGCCCTGGTTCTCAGGCTCCCCGATCTTCTTCTGTTTCGGAAAAAATATTTTTGGAAGTTTCATTCCGTTTGGACTCCCTTTAAAATCCTCCTCTGAAAAGGGTCAAAAACACGAAAAAAACAGGAACTGGCATTTGGCACTGAGTTAATAAGTTAGTCCCAAAAAAGATATAAAAGGCATACAAAACATCCAAAGTTTGACAAGATAATAGCATGAAACCATCAAAAATTATAGATACGTTGGAGATGTATCACACCTCAGCATCCAAATCCTAGGCCTCGGCCTCTGTAGTATCTAACTCATTACGCTATGCAATTATAAGCTCGGGAAAGATGGTGTACCTGTTCCTGGCATGGAGGTTAAACAAAGAGGGTGTAGGACACACAATAATATTGCAAGTAATCTCGTTGTATACTAAATTATAATGAATGCCTTGTGGTATATCAGGTGCATGAGTGAAATGATGTTCTATCAAATATTGGTGGTCGAGATAAACCTGGGGCAACAAATAATTAGTGGGGCGTATAGCCACTTGAAAATACTTATCCAGGTGTGTGGCATAAATACCACCATGGATCTTGGCTTTGCTTTTATTAAGATGCAAACTACGTGCGACAATAGCTCCTAGGTTGTATATGTTATCACCATAAAGTGCAAGTCGCAAAATACCTAGTGTTCGGGCACTCAGACCACCACCATGTTCCATAGCAATTATGCATTTTCCTATAAACATAGCGAAAAGATGCACACAAGGAAAATGCAAACTAGGTGGCCCTGGCGTTTGATAAACCCCTAGTTTGCCCCATGGTTAAGGTGATCAGGAAATTCTCAAAATCCTCAGGCCTAGGCTCGTGTATCCCCCCGTCAGAGGGACGCAAGCATATTTCAAAAAATCTATCAAGAGGGCATTCATAGGTTGTTGCATACAAGTCAAAATTACCATGGGAGCATCGGCCATGTTTACGAAAAAAAGTTTTGAACAAAGGAACTAGTAAGGGGATAGTAGTGATCACACTTGTCTGCGAGGAAATTGGCCAGCCCTTTGCAATGAATTACAAGAATTCACTCATCAAGGGTGTATGTGGACATTCACAAGGCCTAACCTCAGTGTTACGAGAGATCTTGGTGTCACTATCTTGAGTCCTTCCCGCAACTCCTTTGGCACTCCGACTCGAATAACCCTTCCTTGGGGAACATGTCCTTAAGAAGATCATTCTCCTACACACAATTTCTGAAATTTTTGGATCACAAAAATATGCTCATAAAACTTTATGAGAAAGATAGCAACTACACAAATGGGTATTTAGAAGCTATATCAAGCATTCTTGCTACCTAGAACTTAAATATTTTAACATGCAAGCTCATTTTGTGTAGCACCAAGTAAGGAAATTTTTGGCAAATATAAAATACTAAGGAAAACACTAATTGGAAAGATGGAGGAGTCACATACGAAGGAACAATTTCCTCAAAGCAGTTTTAGAAATGGGTTTCCAAGAAAAGATATCAAATTTTTTAGTTTCTAGGGGAAGAACACGAGAGAGAGAGAGCTAGGAAATATTTTCTGCAGGTAGGATATGATGTGAGGTAAATGGATAATGAAGGGGGGCACTGGGTCCCACAAGTTATCACGACATGACCAGGGGGCGCCGTGTTGGCTCGTGGCCCACATGTGCATATCCCTACTATTATTTTGATGCCAAAAATTAACATTTATTCCAGAAAAATAATGTTAAAAAATTACGGCATTCTGAGACTTTTTATTTTTTGCTAATTTTTTTATGGTACAAAAAACCCAGAAAATAGGGTAATCATGGCATTTTATTTTTCTATAGCTACAAGAACAAAGAATAAACATGGGGTACAGAGAGTTCTGAATACTCAATTCCTCAATCACATGTATTTTGAAAAGGATCCATTAATAAGGTTGATCAAGTCTTATTAATCACCATTTCCGATTAACATGAAACCAAAGAATTTTTTGGTACACCACTCGGTTACCTCAATGGGGATTTGCATCTCCCCTACAATAAGATTATAGTATTTCTTTTTCTTGGTAGTAGGTAGACGGATTGTAAAATCTCCAATGATGAACGTAGGAAGAGGCTCAATGACATAAATATTGTTAACCGGAGTTTGCTTCTTCGGAAAATACACCATATCTTTCTTGCCATTAATATGAAAAGTGACCTTTCTTTTGTTGCAATCAGTAATAACCCCTGAAGTATTTAGAAAAGGTCTACCAAGGATGATCGACATATTATCGTCCTCTGGCATATCAAGAATAACAAATTCTGTTAAGATAGTAACATTTGCAACCACAACGGGGTCATACTAGCAAATTCCAATAGGTAAGGCAGTTGATTTATCATCCATTTGCAAAGATATCTCAATGGGTGTCAGCATATCCGTTTCAAGTATTTTATAAAGGGAGAAAGGCATAACACTAACACCAACTCCTAAATCACACAACACAGTTTTAACACAGTTTATTTTAATAGAGAAACGTATCGTGGGTATACCCGGGTCTCCCGTTTCTTAAGTATTTCAAAATCAAAAGAGTAATTTGTAAGCATAGTAGCAATTTCAGTTTCGGGTATTTTTCTTTTATTTGTAATAATATCCTTCATGTACTTTTCATACAGAGGCAATTTCAATATATCACTCAAGCGAGTGCGCAAAAAGACAACTCTAATCATTTCAGCAAAGTGTTCAAAATCTTCATCGTCCCTAATATTATAAGTCTTTTGAGGGAATAGCATGTGTTTTTGAATCCCTAGATCTCTTTCCCTTCCATGTTTTCTGGCAACAAAGTATCCCTGATCATAACATTTATTTTTAGGAGGTGGGTTATCAAGACCCTGAGAAGGTTCTATTTCAACATCAATATCATGGTGCTTATTACTACCTGGTGGATCTTCCACATGAACATCATCATTATTATTACCATTATCATTATGTTCCTGTTCACTACCAGATTGTGTATCAGCATCAGTAATAGAAACAACATTATCTTTTTCAGCAGGTTTTTCAATATCAGGTTCACTAGGGGCATGCAACGTCCTGTGCTAGGAGGATGATCTTTTTTAGTGGGACTAGGAGTATCATCATTAATTCTCTGGGAATCCTGTGGGACTAGGAGTATCATCATTAATTCTCTGAGAATCATGTGCTATTCTTTCAGGACGACCTTCACGTTAAAGATGTTCCTGAGTCATTCTACCTCCTTTAGTCATCACTCAAATAACATGATCATAAATATTATTCATCTCAGCAAGCGAATCATTTCGTGACTTTTCTACTTGATCTAGTTGGGTGTGAACCATAGAGGCATGCTTGCCTAGACCTTTCACATCATTAGCAATTCTAAAAACCAAGTTACTTAAGAGGTCTATCATTGTGGCATTATTATTCAGTTGATTCTTAATATAGTTATTGAAGTGTTCTTGTTTAATAATGTGGTTGTCAAATTAATCCATGCATTGATCGGGAATCTTAGTATAAGGTATATCATTTTCAGTAAAGGGATGGAGAGAGTTTACCTCTATTACCTGTGTTGGGGTGTCAAGTCCATGTATTTCTTCAATTAGTGGTAATTTCTTGACATCCTCAATTTTAATACCTTTCTCTTTCATAGATATTATTGCTTCTCGCATACCTTCATGGCCGAGGAATAGAATAACTCTCTTCTTTTGGATAGGTTCTGGTGTTGTTTCAGGGAGTGTCCACCCATCGACATTTTGCAATATATTATTTAGTATCTCTTCTGCTTGTGCCATTGTTCTTTCCGTGAAAGCACAAACATCAGAACTATCTAGGAAGTCCCTAGAAGTATCAGATAGTCCATTATAAAATATATGAAGAATCTCATTCTTCGTAAGAGTACAATAAGTCAATGACCTAAGTAGCTAGAGAAGCCTTCCCCTAGTTTGAGGGAGATTATCTTATTCAATTTGCACAAAGTTGAATATTTCTTGTAAGGCAGCTTGTTTCTTGTGAGCAGGATTTTTTTCTAAAGAAGTTATAAAGCATATCCTGGGGATTATGCATACAACTAAGAAAAAGAGAAACAAACCATTCTTTGGCCTCGCCTTTCATTGAGAAAGGAAAAATATTAAGGATATAATAGTAGCGTATATTTTCATCATTGGCGAACAAAGCAGAAATTCCCTTCAGTTTCATAAGGTGTTCAACTACAGTTTCATTTTCATCGCCATGAAAAGGATCGGAATCTACAATAGGAATTAATTGAGGGCCTATAGCAAATTCATAGTCCTTATCAGTGACAAATATAGGAGAAGTTGAAAATTTAGGATCATGTTTCATTTTCTCCATCATAGATTTTTCTTTTAGTTCTCATAATAACTTTTTCAAATCATCTCTATCATTTCAAGCAATAAAGTCTCTAGATACCTGACCATGCATAACATAAACTTCAGGTACGTAAGGTATTTCATATCTAGTAGTTGGACGATGTGTTACACGTGATTCTAGATCTTCATTAGTTTCAACATTTTCAAGTTCACTAGTTCCTGTAATATGAGGATCAAATGATTCTCCTAGTGGCACAATTTCAGTTTCAACATCTGTAGCAATAGTATCATGATTAATTTCAGAAGTAGCGTCATCAAGTTCATGCGACATATCAGGACGATCAAAAGGTGGTGGTGTAACAAGATGATTCATAATAGTAAGTGAATCAAAAGAAGAGCTAAATGGCAGTTCCTTACCTCCTCTCGTGTGAGAGTGGATGATCTTAGTTTGATTATCTTTCAAATTCTTCATAGTGGCAATTGGATATCATCAACTCAACACAATAAATAAAGCTATGCTCCCCGACAACGGCGCCATAAAAAGGTCTTGATAAACCACAAGTATAGGGGATCGCGATAGTCTTCAAGGGTAGTATTTCTCCATAATTTATTGACTCGACACAAGGGGAGCCAAAGAATACTTATTGGCTGTAACACTTAAGTTTCAATTCAATCGCACCTAGGATATCTCTCTGTAGCAAAGATTTAGTAGCACAACAAATTATAGTAGTAAAAGTAACAGTGATAGCAACAATTTTGGTAAGAGTACTAACGATAGTAAGAGTAGCAATTGAGTAGGAGGTGTGATAGTAGCAAAAATAGTCGTAACTTAGCACGTGGTTTGGTAATGGATAATGGTTTAGAGGACATTGATCATGTAACAGTTACATGCTAGGGTCACACAGAATTAGTTCCATATCATCAATATAATGTTGGCATGTATTCCGTATATAATCATACGTGTTTGCGATAAGAACTTGCATGACATCTTTTGTCCTACCCTCTCGTGGCAGCGGCTTCCTCTTGGGGTATGCGGCCTCCTTTTAATAGAGAGCCGGAACAAAGAATTAACACAAGGTGAATACATGAACTCCTCAAACTACGGCAATCACTGAAAAGAATCCCAATTACTGTCACCTTGGGGTATGCGGATCAAGAAACGTAATAGGTAACTACAACTTCCAAGATAGGATCCAAATTACTCTCATATTCATGAAAACATAATAGGTTCAGATATGAAATCATGGCACTCGGGCCCTAGTGATAAGCATTAGGCATAGCAAATTCATAGTAACATGAAACTCAGAATATAGTGGACACTAGGGACCAAGACCTATCAAACTTAACTTGGATACAGTATCAACCTCATCCAATGCCACCCCTGTCTATCAAGCCTACAAAGGAATTACTCACTCCCGGTTGTGAGCATCATGGCGCTATTGATGAAGAAGGCTTGGTGATGATGACGGCGACAAATCCCTCTCTCTAGAGCCCCAAACGGGCTCCAGATCAGCCGTCCAAAGGACGAACAACAGGTGGCGGCGGCTCCGTCACATGAAACGCGATGAAAACTTATGTCCTATTTTTTCTCCGGAGATGTGATTTTATAGGACTGGAATTAGGGTTGGAGGAGTTATTTGGGCCCCACAAGCCATCAAGGCGTGACCAGGGGTCGGCGCCCTGTTGGCTTGTGGCCTAGTGGTAGGGTTTCTCCGGTTGGTGTTTGCTCCATAAATCCTTCTAAATGCCAGAAATAATTCACAAAAAGTTTTGTTCTATCCTGAGAACTTGTATTTCTTCACAAAAATAACATCAAGGTAGTTTTGCTAAGAGCAGCGTCACTCCTGGTTAGTTCACTCAAATCAAGCAAGCTAGAAGCCAAAACTGGAGCAAAAGTGTTTGGAAAAGTAGATACATTGGAGACATATCAATATCCTCGTCCCACTTGCATAACAACTAATTTAACACCCTATCTACTTCCCACCAAAACAACTCTAAGTAGAAAATAGAGTCATGACAATGAAAGTATCAACGAGGAAAGCAACGGAGACCAACCTAGGAAGGTTGTCGCCACATCATCATCGTGTTTTTCCGATGTGAAAATACAGGTGCTATAATGCCGTGCATAAAAAGTTCATCAACACAGTCAATGGATGCTTCCCTGGATTGGAAAGTTCTTCGAAATATTCAAAAGCTTTGGTCCAACTTTCTGTCAACCACGTAATCTATCGTCGCAAAATAACTAGCACAAATAAGGCCATAGCAAAAACAGGAAAAATAAAGAACTCGGAAAAAGGTTAACTTATTTTCATTAAATACTACATTGAAAGATAAATATACCACTTGTGTTGGTTTTGGAGTTGGAGTGACACAAACAAGAATTTGGATTTGAAATAGTAGATTTAAATGCCCAAATAGGGATTTCAATAGGAATAGTGTAGAAGAGAGAGAGAGAGGGAGAGAGAGGGGGGTGGATGACAGACGGACCTCGCCTGTCATCCTCATCCTCGCGGAAGAGGGTCAGCGTGCTCACGGGCATCATTGCAGTGCACGACGAGGTGAGTAGACAGTTCAGAATGGGCTCGGGGAAGAGCCCATGATCGGGTAGTAGTGGAGGGAGTCATCATAGAGGCTCGGGCGCCCTGTTCCAGTGACCTCTTGGAGAGGGATAAATCACGAAGGGCCTCTACATCAACCTTTCGTCTCCCATGGTGATGTTTGAGTAGGCTACCGAGGACCTACGAGTGCATAGCTAGTACCTAGATGGCTATCTCTCTCTCTATGTTCTTTAATACAAAGTTCACTGCGATTCCCGCGGTGATCTGTTCAATGTAGTCTTCTTTGTGGTGTGTTTGTTGGGATCCGACGAATTTTGGGCTTATGATCAGTTTTCATAAAAATATATTGAGTCTTCTCTTAATTCTTTATGAATGATTGTTATAGCTTTGTATTTCTCTCGAGTCTATCGGTTTGCCTTGGCCAACTAGACTGATTTATCTTTAGTGGGAGTGGTGCGTTGTGATGGGCTCAATCTTGCGGTGCTTAATCCCAGTGATAGAAGGGGACATGACACGTATTTGTATTTCTTCCCCTAAGGATAAAATATGGGGTTTATTCATATTATTTGAGTTTACATTGTCTACATCATGTCATCTTGCTCCAAGAATTACTCAATATATATACGTGATTCTTATATATATGATCATTGTTGTAAACAAATAGTTCATAATTGTGCACTTCTCTATTAATTTCCCAACAGTAATTTGCCTACCCACCATATGCTTTCTTCAAGAGAGAAGCCTCTAGCGAAAACTATGGCCCCCGCGTCTTCACATATATTATTGCAAAAACCCTGAAAATATTATTGCCATTTACCTTCTGTTATTTTATTTTATATTTGTATTATCTGTCTATAACTATTTAATACTTGCAAATAACGAGTTCAAGGGGCTTGACAACCCTCTAGCCCGCGTTGGGTGCAAGTGTGTACTCTTTTGTGTGTAGGTGCTAAAGACGGGATTTACGTGGTTCTCCTATTGGTTCGATAACCTTGGTTCTCAGTGAGAGTAATACTTATCTCTACAGTGTTGCATCACCTCTTCTCTTCGAGGAAAATACCAATGTATTTTACGAGTAGAATGAATAATTTTTGGCGCCGCTGTCGGGGAGGAGGCACGAAAATAGTCTCCCGTCAACTTACAATTTCTCGCACCATTGCCGGGGATACATCATCAAATACTTATCAAGTACCTTCACAAAAATTATCACTCACTTTTTCTACTCGTTACTTTTCTTTATATTTTCTTTCCAAAAAATACCAAAACACAAAAATATTTATATTTGCTAGTTTACCCGCTTTGCTGTTACAATGTTTGGATCACCAGTTAATGTTTCTCGTCATTTGGAAGTACTATACTTTAAACAAAAACAAAATTAGAATCTTAAATATACATTGTACCATATAATTGAGTCTTACCATAATTCTATTATAAAAAATGATATGAAGATCCTCCTTCGTAACTTTTATGTAGGACTCGGAATGTCCAATAGACAAGTTCTGGACCTTATTGCAAAAGGAAATTTTATCGAATTGGATTCCCGTGTTGCGTATGAAAGAGTGGAATTAATTGTAGGAACTCCTCCATTGTATTAAATATCTTATTTTACACATGAGGGGTTCCAAATAATAAAGAAGTTAGGGGGTTTGTAGAAAACACAACTATGATACAAAATGTTAGCGAACCTATAAAAACATTAGGCCCTAGCCGTCACCGCATGAATCCTTTCCTCACTACTTCAAATAAAAAACATGAGTCCCTTGAAAAATTGGTGAATTCACTTTCAAAGGTTATGATTAAATGAAAGGAACCTCCAGCGTACAATAAGTGACCAGCTAAATTAGCTAAGGTGGATGAGAAAGACAACGGCACTTGATACTATGCATGATGCCTAGCTAAGGGCATAAAATTATAGCGCTTGTTGGGAGGAAATCCAATAGTTATCTTATTTTATGTGTTCTACTTTGTGTTATTTCATATTCACGTGATTATTTCTACTGTAATGATTGTGTTTTATGTCTTGATTAGTGCTCAGACCTACTAAAGCCTTTGTGATGATATGGATTATAGTAGATTTGATCCAATGCAAAAACAAAAACTTTTGTGTCGAGTGCGGAATTTCTGTGATTTTACTAAAACATATTTTTAATCTGATTTTTCCAAAACATTGGTATCCAAATTCCCTAGGTTTTCTTTATTTTTAAGAATTTTCGGAGTTACAGAAGTATGGTTTTAGTGCTGATCATTACAAACTGTTTAGTTTTAGATAGATTCTGTTTTTGCTTGCATAGTTTGCTTATTTTATAGATGTTATGGACTATATCGGTGGGTATAAGCCATGGAGAAGTTAGAACACACTACCATACGCAATAAAAAAAACTGAATGAATTTATAACAATACCTTAATTTTATGATTTCCTACAATACTAACAGATATCATGAGGTTCTGTTGAGTTTTGTGTGACGAAGTTTTCAAGTTTTGGGTGTTACCATGATGATTAAAGGAATAAAGAGCAGGAAACCCCTAAGATTGGGTATGCCCAAGGTACCCGATGGTAATATCCTAGGAAGACTCAAGCCTCTAAGCTTGGGGATACCCCGGAAGGCATCCCCTCTTTTGTCTTCATTCCATCTGTATGTCACTTGGAGCTATATTTTTATTAATCACATGATATGTGTTTTACTTGGAGCATCATGTATTATAGTTTGATTGTGTTTTTTTCCACAATAAATGTTTTTTGGACACTCCTACTTGAGAGAGACACATGTTCATCATGATTTGTTAGAATACTCTATGTGCTTCACTTATATCTTTTGACCTAAGTTGTTGCTCTAGTGCTTCACTTATATATTTTAGAGCATGGCGGCGTTTAGATTTTGTAGAAGTAATTGCACTCTCGTTCTTTAATGATATTTATTTTAGAGTCTAATGGGTAGTAACATTAATTTCATGGGTTATAAGACTAGTTCAAAAATGATAGGTATTCAAGGAGAACATAATAAAACCATGCATCTAACACATAAAAGAGAAATTGTAGGTTAATGATATGGATGTGTTAACAGAAAAGGGAATGAGTAGATGGTTGTTGGTTAGTAGGAAAACGAATATTAAAGGGTGGTACTTGTTGTTTATCTAAATATTGGTTTTGGCATGGTAATGATGTGTGAACATTCTTATTCCTTGTTGAAATCCTAATGTTGTTTAGGTCGGAGGCATGCGATGGTTAAGTCCTGCCAACCTCCCCCATAGGGGCATCAATATTACTTTGCTACAAGAGAGATAATAGGGTTATGCAATAGGTATATGTGTTCTTTATGACTAATGTAAATCCATGTATCTACACACACTCACCTTTCCATATTTGGTAGCCACTTTGGTACCGTGCATTTCCCATTCTCACCTCGAGGATCAGTGCAACCTTTTCCTGTGCATCCAAACCCCATGATATGCTACACTCTATCACAATATGCCACCTTATATCTTCCAAATAGCAACCACCATATCTACCGATCATGGCATTTCCATAGCCATTCGAGATATATTGCCATGCAACTTCCACCGTTACCTCACATGACTTGTGTGTTCATCATCACATTGTTTTGCATGATCATGTAGCTAACATAGTATTTGGGAAAAGACACCATTCATCATTATTTATTTATATATATATATATATATATGTGTTTGTGTGTGTGTGTGTTTGTGTGTGTGATGCGGCAACAAACAACAGTGCCAGAGAATGATATGTTGACGGAGACTAGGCTTGCGTTGGTTTTTCCCTTGAAGAGGAAAGGGTGTTGCAGCACAGGAGTAGTAAGTATTTCCCGCAGTTTGAGAACCAAGGTATCAATCCAGTAGGAGAATCTCGTCAAGTCTAGATTACCTGCGCAAACCCAAAAGAGCTTGCACCCAACGCTATAAAGGGGTTGTCAATCCCTTCAAGATTGATTGCAAAGTGAGATCTGAAGGCGGAAAGTGCAACGGAGTAAAAGTGTAAGGCTGAAAATATAGTGTGGAGTAGACCCATGGGCCATAGTGTTCACTAGAGGCTTCTCTGAAAATAGCAAGTATTACGGTGGGTGAATAAATTACTTTCGAGCAATTGATAGAACCGCGCAAAGTCATGACGATATCATAGGCAATTATCATCCATATAGGCATCACGTCCGAGACAAGTACACCGATACTTTCTGCATCTACTACTATTACTCCACACATCGACCGCTATCCAGCTTGCATCTAGTGTATTGAGTTCATGACGAACAGAGTAACGCCTTAAGCAAGATGACATGATGTAGAGGGATAATCTCGAACCAATGATGAAAACCCCATCTTTTTACCCTTGATGGCAACAACATGATGCGTGCCTCGCTACCCATTCTGTCACTGGGTGAGGTCACCGCACGGCATGAACCCAAAACCAAGCACTTCTCCCATGGCAAGAATCATAGATCAAGCTGTCCAAACAAAACCCACAACTCGAAGAGAATTACAAGGATATGAAATCATGCATATAAGAGAAATCAGAAGAAACTCAAATAAGATTCATAAATAATCTGATCGTAAATCCAAAATTCATCGGATCTCGACAAACACACCGCAAAAGATGATTACATCGGATAGATCTCCATGAATATCATGGAGAACTTTGTATTGAAGATCCAAGAGAGAGAAGAAGCCATCTAGCTACTAGCTATGGACCCAAAGGTCTGTGGTGAACTACTCACGCATCATCGGAGAGGTCATGGTGTTGATGAAGAAGCCCTCCGTATCTGAATCCCCCTCCGACAGGGCACCAGACCATGCCCCATATGGGTTCTTGTGGAGACAGAAGCTTGCGGTGGCAGAAAAGTACTTTCGATATCTCTTGATTTTTTCTGGGATTTTAGGGAATATATAGGCGAAAGACCTAGGGCAGGGGAGCCACGGGGAGCTCACAAGCCTGCTAGGCCCGCCCCTCCCCCCTAGGCCAGGCCTGGTGGGCTTGTGACCTCCTCCGAGGTTCCTTGCCTTGGCTCTCAAGTCTCCTCCGTGTCTTCTGTTATGGAAAAATCATTTCACAGGTTTTATTCCGTTTGGACTCCGTTTAAAATCCTCCTGTGAAAAGGGTCAAAAATACGGAAAAATAGGAACTGACACTTGGCACTGAGTTAATAAGTTAGTCCCAAAAAAGATATAAAAGGCATACAAAACGTCCAAAGTTTGACAAGATAATAGAATCAAACCATCAAAAATTATAGATACGTTGGAGACGTATAAAGCGTCCCAAGCTTAACTCCTGCTCGTCCTCGAGTAGGGAAGTGATAAACACTGAATTTTTGATGTGGAATGCTACCTAGCATAGTTGTCCTTTGTAACTTCTTTCGTGTGACATGAATGTTCAGATCCGTAAGATTCAAAACAATAGTTTTCTATTGACATGAAAACAATAATACTTCAAGCAAACTAGCAAAGTAGTCATGAACTTTCAAAATAACAAGGCCAAAGAAAGTTATCCCTACAAAATCATATAGTCTGGCCATGCTTCATCATCCTCACACAACTAATTTAAATCATGCACAACCCCGACATTGGCCAAGTAATTGTTTTCTCACTCTTACTTTCTCAAACTTTTTATAACTATCATGCATACATGAGTGTGAACCATGGATATAGCACTATAGGTGGAATAGAGTGTGGTGGTGGTTGTGAGACAAAAAAGGAGGAGATCATTTCATTGACTCGGCGTATCAAAGGGCTAAGGAGATGCACATTAATAGATATCAATGTGAATGAGTAGGGATTGCCATACAAAGGATGGACGAGAACTATAAGTATGTGAAAGCTCAAAAGAATAACTAGTGGGTGTGCATCCAACTTGCTTGCTCACGAAGACCTAGGGCAATTTTGAGGAAGCCCATCATTGGAATATACAATCCAAGTTATATAATAAAGATTCCCACTAGCATATGGTGGTGACGAAACGAGAGGCTCTCAATCATGAAGAACATGGTGCTATTATGAAGCACAAGTGTGGCAAAAGATAGTAGCATTGTCCCTTCTCTCTTTTTCTCTTTGTTTTATTTGGGCTCTTGGGCCTCTTTTATTCCTCTTCTTTTTATTTTTTATTTTTGGGCTCTTTGGCCTCTTTTTTTTAAGATTCCTCACACGGGACAATGCTCTAATAATGATGATCATCACACTTTTATTTACTCACAGCTCAAAATCTCAAAATGATGATGACTCTATAGAAAATGCCTCCGACAGTGTACGGGGATGTGCAACGATCTACGTTGAAACATCTCGCTAGCTATCTTACGATCATGCAATGGCAATATGGGAGTGACGGCACAAGTCCTGAGACAGAACGGTGGGGTTTGCATGGCAATATATCTCGGAATGCCTATGAAAATGCCATAGTAGGTAGGTATGGTGGCTGTTTTGAGGAAGGCATATGGTGGGTTTGTGTACCGGCGAAAATTGCGCGGTACTAGAGAGGCTAGCAATGGTGGAAGGTGAAAGTGCATCTATACCATGGACACACATTAGTCATTAAGAACTCACCTACTTGTTGTGAAAGTTTTTATTAGTAATCGAAGGAAAGTGTTGAACGCATACTCCTAGGGGAAGGGTTGGTAGGTGTTAACCATCGCGCGATCCCGACCTCAACACAAAGGATGACAATCAATAGATCAATTATGCTCCGACTTCCTAACATAGCGGTTCACCGTACGTGCATGCTATGGGAATCACTAACTTCAACACAAGTATTTCTAGATTCACAACACCCTACTAACATACCTCTTAATATTACCAAATCCATGTCTCAAAACTAATTGAGAGGAATCAAGACTTCTCTTTCTACTCAATAGACATGAAGATGGAGGTTTTTGTATCGTCTTTGGGTACCTATCACCTTTGGGACTACTTTCATAGCATAAACCAACTACCAAGTCACGCACCGCCGTGCTCTAAAAGATCTAAGTGAAGCACATAGAGCAAAATTATCTATCTCAAAAAATATAAGTGAAGCACGATGAGCATTCTAGGAAAATCACGATGAGTGCATGTCTCTCTCAAAAGGTGTGCAGCAAGGATGATTGTGACATAACAAAAAGAAAAGACTCCTAAGATACAAGACGCTCCAAGCAAACACATGTCATGTGGTGAATAAAAATATAGCCTCAAGTAATGTTACCGATGGATTGAAGACGAAAGAGGGGATGCCTTCCCGGGGCATCCCCAAGCTTAGGCTTTTTGGTGTCCTTGAATTTTGCTTGGGATGTCTTGGGAATCCCCAAGCTTGAGATCTTTCCACTCCTTATCTCTTTGTCCATGAGAACATCACCCAAAACTTGAAAACTTCACAACACAAAACTTAAACAGAAACTCGTGATAACATTAGCACAAGAAAACAAACTACCACCTCTTTAGGTACTGTAGCAATCTTGATTTATATTTAGATTGGTGTTAGGTTACTGTATTCTCACTTTCCCATGGCTAGTACCCCCCCCCCCCGATACTATCCATAGTTTCATCAAAACAAGCAACCAACTCAACAAAAACAGAATCTGTCAAAAACAAACCAGTCTCTAGCAATCTGTATACTTCGTGTACTTTTGGTACCTGAAAAATTCTGAACAATTATGACTGCTTGGGAAAAAGCCGTATCAACCAGCAGCAGAAAGTATAAACTCAAAAGTTCTTTCTAAATAAAAATGAAAAGTCATCTCGTCAGCGAAAAGTTTCTGTCTTTTTCCAGCAGGATTAAACAACCATCACCAAGACTAGTCATAAAGGTTTTGCTTGGCTCAAACACAAAAATAAACACAAATAACATAATCGTAACATAATTATGATGGTGTGGACGCAACAAAACAGAAAGAAAAATATAAATTCATTGGGTTGCCTCCCAACAAGCGCTATTGTTTAACGCCCTTAGCTAGACATAAAGCGATAGAATCACGTACCGTCGTCTTTGGTGCTGAAACCATAATTAGCCCTCATCATGGATTCATAAGGCAATCTTATTTTATTCATAGGAAAGTGATCCATTCCCTTCTTTAAAGGAAATTGAAATCTAATATTCCCCTCCTTCATATTGATGATAGCACCGATAGTCCTTAGGAATAGGTCTGCCAAGAATAATAGGGCATGTAGGATTGCAATCAACGTCAAGCACAATTAAATCCACGGGTACATTCCTATTTGCAATAATAAGAACATAATTGATCCTTCCCATGGGTTTCTTGATAGTAGAATCCGCAAGATGCAAATTAGGAGACCACTCTTCAATCTCATTAAAACCCAGAACATCACATAAAGACTTTGGAATAGCAGAAACACTAGCACCCAAATGACACAAAGCATTGCATTCATAGTTTTTGATTTTGACTTTGATAGTAGGTTCCCACTCATCATGAAGCTTTCTAGGGATAGAGACTTCCAATTCAAGTTTCTCTTCAAGAGATTTTATCATAGCTTCGACGATATGATCGGTAAAGGCCTTGTTTTGGCTATAAGCTTGTGGAGATTTAGCATGGATTGCATCAAGGAAATGAATTCAATCAAGGAGCAACTATCATAATTGAATTCCTTGAAATCCAAAGTAGTAATTTCATTACTACTCAAAGTTTTAATACCTTCTACTCCACTTTCAATGCTTTTAGCATCAATATAGATGGAATCCGAATCATTGGGGTGTTCTTCAACCAAAGTGGATTCATATCCAGCCCCATCATCATTAGGTCTGACACAAGGAAACAAAGATTCAATGGGAGTCACACCAAGCACTTTAAGATCTTCGCGATTCTTATCACGAGAACACGGCTTTTTAAGCCATTCATGTCTAACACGAATTTGGGTGGTGCTTTCTTTGCTCTCACTCATGGAAACACGCATAGCTTTCAAAGTTTCGTCCATATTGATCTTCGGAGGAGCACATCTAACTTTCAAAGCATCAATATCACTAGACATTCTATCAATGCTCTTAGCCAAATCGTCAATTTTGAGTAGTTTTTCCTCTATGGACGCATTGAAAATCTTTTGTGAGTTGATAAACTCTTTGATATTACTCTGTAGATAAGAGGGTAATCTATTGTAATTTCCATGAGTATTATTGTAGGAGTTGCCAAAGTTATTAGAGGAGTTACTAGGAAAAGGCCTAGGAACATAGTTTCCTCTAAAAACATTGTTATTGCCAAAATTATTCATACCAACAAAATTAACGTCCAAGCTAGCGTTGCTACTCTCAATCAAGGAAGACAAGGGCGTATCATTAGGATCTAAAGGAGCACTTCTACTAGCAACCAAATTCATTAACTCATCCATCTTAGCACTCAACGAGTTAATTTCTTCTATAGCGTGTACCTTCTTACTAGTAAGTGACCCTCCAGTGTGCCACTGAGAGTAGTTCGTCATGATATTGTCTAGGAGTTTTTTTTGGCTTCTCCTAACGTGATTTCCATGAACGTTCCACCTAAGGCGGAGTCCAAGATATTTCTAGAAGCGAAATTCAAGCCAGCGTAGAAGATTTGTATAATCATCCAAAGACTCAAGCCATGAGCGGGACAATTTCTAATCATCAATTTCATTCTCTCCCAAGATTGTGCAACATGTTCATGATCAAGTTGCTTAAAATTCATGATATCATTACGGAGAGAGATAATTTTAGCTGGCGGAAAATACTTGGATATATAAGCATCTTTGCACTTATCCCAAGAATCAGTACTATTTTTGGGCAAAGACGAAAACCAAGTTTTTGCTTGATCTCGCAACGAGAAAGGAAAAAGCTTCAATTTAATCACATAATTATCCACATATTTCTTCTTTTGCATATCGCAAAGCTCAATGAAGGTATTAAGATGGGACGCGGCATCTTCACTAGGAAGGCCGGAAAATTGCTCTTTCATAACAAGATTCAGCAAAGCGGCATTGATTTCAGATGACTCTCCACTAGTGGCAGGAGCAATTGGAGTACTAATAAAATCATTACTATTAGTATTCGAGAAGTCACAAAGTTTGGTGTTTTCAGTCATGGTGACTTCAGCAAGCAAGAAAGCACACAAGCGAACAAAGAGCAAGCGAGAGAAAAAGGAAAACGAAGAAAAGGGCAAATCTTTTTGTAAATTTTTGTTTTTGAGAAATGGGGGAGAGGAAAACGAGAGGCAAAAAAGTAAATGCAAGAGATGAGTTTGCAACACTTACTTGGATGAGTTCTTGACTTGATTCTCCCCGGCAACGGCGCCAGAAATTCTTCTGCTGCGGCAACAGACAACAGTGCCAGAGATTGACACGTTGACGGAGACTAGGCTTGTGTTGGTTTTTCCCTTGAAGAGGAAAGGGCGGTGCAGCACAGGAGCAGTAAGTATTTCCCTCAGTTTGAGAACCAAGGTATCAATCCAGTAGGAGAATCTCGTCAAGACCAGAGTACCTGCGCAAACACAAAAGACCTTGCACCCAATGCTATAAAGGGGTTGTCAATCCATTCAAGATTGATTGCAAAGTGAGATTTGAAGGCGGAAAGTGCAACGAAGTAAAAGTGTAAGGCTGAAAATATAGTGTGGAGTAGACCCGGGGGACATAGTATTCACTAGAGGCTTCTCTCGAAATAGCAAGTATTACGGTGGGTGAACAAATTACTCTCGAGCAATTGATATAACCGCGCAAAGTCATGGCGAGATCTATGGCAACGATCATACATATAAGCATCACGTCCGAGACAAGTAGACTGATACTTTCTACATCTACTACCATTACTCCACACATCGACCGCTATCCAGCATGCATCTAGAGTATTGAGTTCATGACGAACAGAGTAACGCCTTAAGCAAGATGACATGATGTAGAGGGATAATCTCAAACCAATGATGAAAACCCCATATTTTTACCCTTGATGGCAACAACACGATACGTGCCTTGCTACCCCTTCTGTCATTGGGTGATGTCACCTTACGGTATGAACCCAAAACCAAGCACTTCTCCCATTGCAAGAATCATAGCCCAAGCTGGACAAACAAAACCCACAACTCGAAGAGAATTACAAGGATATGAAATCATGCATATAAGAGAGATCAGAAGAAACTCAAATAAGATTCATAGATAATCTGATCATAAATCCACAATTCTTCGGATCTCGACAAACACACCGCAAAAGAAGATTACATCGGATAGATCTCCATGAAGATCATGGAGAACTTTGTATTGAAGATCGAAGAGAGAGAAGAAGCCATCTAGCTACTAGCTATGGACCCGAAGGTCTGTGGTGAACTACTCACGCATCATCGGAGAGGTCATGGTGTTGATGAAGAAGCCCTCCGTATCCGAATCCCCCCTCCGACACGGCTCCAGAACGTGCCCCAGATGGGATCTTGCGGAGAAAGAAGCTTGCGGCGGTGGAAAAGTACTTTCGATGATCTCTTTATTTTTTCTGGGATTTTATGGAACATATAGGCGAAAGACCTGCTAGGCCCGCCCCCTAGGGCCGGGCCTGGTGGGCTTGTGACCTCCTTCGAGGTTCCCTGCCTTGGTTCTCAAGTCTCCTGCGTGTCTTCTGTTATGGAAAAAATCATTCCCAGGTTTTATTCCGTTTGGACTCCATTGAAAATCCTCCTCTGAAAAGGGTCAAAAACACGGAAAAAACAGGAACTAGCACTTGGCACTGAGATAATAAGTTAGTGCCAAAAAGGATATAAAAGGCATACAAAACGTCCAAAGTTTGACAAGATAATAGCATGAAACCATCAAAAATTATAGATACGTTGGAGACGTATCAATGTGTTATGCTAGATCATTGCACATCCTGGTACACCGCCAGAGGCATTCATACAGAGTCAGTTTTTCATCATCATTGAGTTGTTATATTGAGTTGTAAGTAGATAGAAGTGTGATGTTCATCATTATTAGAGCACTGTTGCAGTGAGGAAAGGATGATAGGAACTATGATTCCCCGACAAGTTGGGATGAGACTATGAACAAAAAATAGAAAAATAAAAAAGGGAAATAAAAAAGGTGAAGGAATAAAAAGATAAAGTAAAAAATATATAAAAAAGAAATAAATGAGAGAAAAAATAGAAGGTACAATGCTGCTACTTCTTTTCCCACACTTGTTCTTTGAGAAAAGCATCGAGTTTGTCATAAAGGGAGTCTCACGAGTTTTTGTTTTCATATAGGAGTGGGAATTCTCCATTATAGAACTTGTCTTGCATATTCTGATGATGGTCTTCCTCAAATGCCCGAGGTCTTCATGATCATGGAAGTTGGATGCATACCCACTTAGCTTTCATTGAGCTTTCATACACTTATAAGTCTAGTGCATCCATTGCATCAGAATCCCTACTCCTCGCGTTGATATCGATTGATGGGATTTTCCTTAGCCCGATAGTCTGCCTAGTTGATACAAGCCTTTTTCTACGTTTACTCCTATGTTACCAACCACCATACTCCATTCCACCCATATGCTATGTCCATGGTTCACGCTTCTGAATTCAGTGAGGCTGAAAACGCCGAAGGGCGTTAAGAAGTACGATCCAATTGCTTGAATTAACATCATGGTGCTAAACACTTGTATCTATGTGTTCAATATGGATACATGCCATGCTAATATGATAAAATGAATGGGGAGTAACATTCTTTAGGGACCGTATATTTTGAAATATATGATTACGTTACTTGTGTTTATGGATATTACTATGTTGATGTTTATTAGTTCATTCTTTCTCAATGATTATATCTAAAACATATTACATGTTAGGTAGCATGTCACATAAAAAATTCTATTTTTACCATTTACCTACTTGAGGACGAGCGGGAATTAAGCTTTGGGATGTTGATATGTGTCCAACATATCTATAATTTTTTATTGTTTCATACTATTATATTAATAATCCTGGATACTTTATATGCATTTATATGTTGTTTTATATCATTTTTGTGACTAACCTATCAACCCAGTGCCTAGTGTTAGTTGATGTTTTCGATGCATTTTTGTCTTTTCAAGAAAATAGTACCAATCAAAGTCTAAATGCAACAAAAAAATAACGACTTTTACTAGACAAAAATATGACCTGGAAGCTTTGGAGGGAGACCAAAGGCCATGCGAGGGGGTGCGAAGACAATAGGGCGCACCTAGGGGGATGGTCCCGTCCATATGTCTTGGGACCACCTCTCAACGCCTCTTGACCTAACTTTTCCTCTATAAACCCTATAATATTGGGTATACACTAGAGAGCCACCTGAAACACTATTCTCGTTGCTCCAATTATTTGTTCCGTCGTGATCGCATGAGGAGCCATCTTCCGATGCCTTGCCGGAGGGCCTCTACATCAACCTTTCTACTCCCATGGTGATGTGTGAGTAGTCTACCGTAGTCCTACGGGTCCATAGCTAGTACCTCGCTGGCTTTCTCTCTATGTCTCTATGTTCTTCAATACAAAGTTCACCGCGATTCCCGCGATTGTTGGGGAACGTAGTAATTTCAAAACAAATCCTACGCTTCACAAGGATCTATCTAGGAGAAACCAGCAACGACCAAAGGGGTGGAGCATCTTCATACCTTTGCAGATTGCTAAGTGGAAGCGTTGCTAGAACGCAGTTCATAGAGTCGTACTCGCAGCGATTCAGATCGCGATGGATTCTGATCTAAGCGCCGAACAACAGCGTCTCCGTGTTCAACCCATGTGCAGCCCGGTAAAATCTCCAACGCCTTGATCCAGCAAGGAGGGAGGAGAGGTTGAGGGAGAGCTCCAGCAGCACGACAGCGTGGTTCCGGTGGAGCTGCCTCGTACTCCGGTAGGGCTTCACCAGGCCCTACGGAGAACAAGGAGGAGAGGAGGTAGGGCTGCGCCGTGGAGAGGTGGTATTGTGTTGTGTGCAGCCCCAAAACCCTACACTATATATAGGAGGAGAGGGAGGAGGATGCACACCCCTAGGGTTTCCACCCTAGGTGGTGCGGCAACCCTAGATCGGCAAGCGGGCAGCGGCCATGGGTGGAGGAGGTGGCTCCCTAGGATGGCTTGCCACCCAAAGCAAGCCCACCACGCCTAGGGTTATCCCACCCTTCCCTCTTGTGCCCCTTGGGATGGGTTGGGTGGTGCGCTTAGGCGCTGGTTTGGGTGGTGTACTTAGGGGCTGGTTCACATCCACTTTCACCCCACGAACCCCTTCGGGGCTCGTGGCCCTTCCTCCCACTACAATACCGACGAACTCCGAAACTCTTCCAGCGATCAAAACTCCACTTCCTATATATGAATCTTTACCTACGGACCATTCTGGAACTCCTCGTGACATCCGGGATCTCATCCGGACTACGAACAACCTTCGGTAACCACATATACTCTTCCCATAACAACCCTAGCGTCATCTAACCTTAAGTGTGTAGACCCTATGGGTTCGGGAACCATGCATACATGACCGAGACACCTCTCAGGTCAATAACCAACAGCGGGGTTTGGATATCCATGTTGGTTCCTGCATGTTCCACGATGATCTCATCAGATGAACCACGATGTTAGGGTTTCAATCAATTCCGTATTGAATTCCCTTTGTCTACTAGTATGATACTTGCCCGAGATTAGATCGTTGGTATCCCTATACCTTGTTCAGTCTCATTGCCGGCAAGTCTCTTTACTCGGTCCGTAATACATCATCCCATGTCTAACTACTTAGTCACATTGAGCTCATTATTATGATGGATTATTGAGTGGGCCTAAAGATACCTCTCCGTCACATGGAGTGACAAATCCCAGTCTCGATTCGTACAACCCAACAGACACTTTCGGAGATACCTGTAGTGCACTTTTATAATCACCTAGTTATTTTGTGATGTTTGATACACCCAAAGCAATCCTACGGTATCTGGGAGTTGCACAATCTCATGGTCTAAGGAATGATACTTGACGCTAGAAAAGCTTTAGCAAATGAACAATATGATCTAGTGCTATGCTTAGGATTGGGTCTTGTCCATCATATCATTCCCTAATTATGTGATCCCGTTATAAATGGCATCCCATGTTAATGATCAGGAAACCATGATCATCTATTGATCAACGAGCTAGTCAACTAGAGGCTCACTAGGGACACATTGTGATCTATATATTCACAAATGTATTACAATTTCCGATTAATACAATTATAGCGTGAATAATAGACACTTATCATGAACTAGGAAATATATAATAACCACTTTATTATTGCCTCTAGGGCATATTTCCAACAGTCTCCCACTTCCACTAGAGTCAATAATCTAGTTACATTGTGATGAATCGAACAACATAGAGTTCTGGTGTTGATCATGTTTCGCTCGTGGAAGAGGTTTAGTCAACGCATCTGCGACATTCAGAACCGTATGTACTTTACAAATATCCATATCTCCATCCTGGATGTAGCCACGAGTGGAGTTTAAGCGGCGATTGATGTCCTTGGTATTCTTGTGAAACCTGGGCTCCTTTGCAATGGCAATAGCTCGAGTGTTGTCACAGAACAGAGTCATCGGGCCCGACGCACTAGGAATCACTCCTAGGTCGGTGATGAACTTCGTCATCCAGACTCCTTCATGTGCTTCTTCTGAAGCAGCTATGTACTTCGCTTCACATGTAGATGCCGCCACGACGCTTTTCTTGCAACTGCACCATCTAACTGCCCCATTATTCATAATATACATGTATCCGGTTTGTGACTTGGAGTCATCCGGATGTGTGTCGAAGCTAGCATCAATGTAACCCTTTCCGACGAGCTCTTCGGCACCTCCATAAACGAGAAACATATCTTTAGTAATTTTCAGATACTTAAAGATGTTCTTGACCATTGTCCAGTGATGCACTCCTGGATCACTTTGCTACCTCCCTACCAAACTTATGGCAAGGTTCACATCTGGTCTGGTACACAGCATGGCATACATAATAGAGCCTATGGCTGAAGCATAGGGGATGATACTCATATTTTCTCTACCTTCTGCCGTGGTTGGGCGTTGAGTCATACTCAACCTCACATCGTGTAAAACAGGCAAGAACCCCTTCTTAGCCTTATCCATATTGAGCTTCTTCAATATCTTGTCAAGGTATGTGCTTTGTGAAAGACCTATCAGGCATCTCGATCTATCTCTATAGATCTTGATGCCTAATATGTAAGCAGCTTCTCTAAGGTCCTTCATTGAAAAACTCTTATTCAAATAGGCCATTATGCTTTCCAAAAGTTCTATATCATTTCATATCAGCAATATGCCATCCACATATAATATGAGAAATGCTATAGAGCTCCCACTCACTTTCTTGTAAATACAGGCTTCTCCATAAGTCTCTACAAACCTAAACGCTTTGATCACCTCATCAAATTGAATGTTTGAACTCCGAGATGCTTGCACCAACCCATAGAGGGAGCGCTGGAGCTTTCATACCTTATTAGCATTGCTAGGATCGACAAAACCTTCCGGCTGTATCATATACAATTTTTCCTTAAGAAAGACGTTCAGGAATGTCGTTTTGACATCCATTCGCCATATTTCATATTCAAAAAATGCGGCAATTGCTAACATGATTCGGACCGACTTCAACATTGCTACGAGTGAGAAGGTCTCATCATAGTAAATCCCTTGAACTTGTCGATAACCCTTAGCGACAAGTCGAGCCTTATAGATGGTCACATTACCATCCGCGTCAGTCTTCTTCTTGAAGATCCATTTGTTTTCTATGGCTCGCAGATCATCAGGCAAGTCCACCAAAGTCCATATTTTGTTCTCGTACATGGATCCTATCTCGAATTTCATGGCTTAAAGCCATTTGTTGGAATCCGGGCCCTCCATCGCTTCTTCATAGTTCGAAGGTTCACTGTTGTCCAACAACACGATTTCCATTACAGGTTTGTCGTACCAATCTGGTGTGGAACGTACCCTTGTGCACCATCAAGGTTCAGTAGCAAATTGATCCAAAGTTTCATGATCATCATCATTAACTACTTCTCTAGCCGGCGCACGCACCTCAGAAACATGTTCATGTGCCACGTTACTCTCCGGTTCGAGAGGAGCTATGATTACATCATCAAGTTCTGCTTTCCTCCCACTTACTTCTTTCGAGATAAACTCTTTCTCTAGAAAGGATCTATTCTTGGCTACAGAGATTTTACCTTTGGATCTAAGATAGAATGTGTACCCAATAGTGAAGACGCATTTTTCCACTTTGGGTTTGAGCTTCTGTGGTTGAAGTTTATTCACATAAGCATCGCAGCCCCAAACTTTCAGAACCGACAGCTTAGGTTTCTTGCCAAACCATAATTCATACGATGTCATCTCAACGGATTTAGACGATGCCCTATTTAAAGTGAATGCAACAGTTTCCAATGCATATGCCACAAATGATAGCGGTAAGTCAGTAAGAGACATCATAGATCCCACCATATCCAATAAAGTGCGATTACGATGTTCAGACACACTGTTACGATGCGGTGTGCTAGGTGGTGTGAGTTGGGAAACAATTCCACATTTCCTTAGGGGTCGTGCCAAAATCGTGAATCAAATATTCTCCTCCACGATCACATCGAAGGAACTTTATTTTCTTGTCACGTTCATTCTCTACCTCACTCTGAAATTCCTTGAACCTTTCAAAGATTTCAGACTTGTGCTTCATTAATTAGACATACCCATATCTGCTTAACTCAGAATTGAGGGTGAGAACATAACCATAGTACGACGAGCCTCAACGCTCATTGGACCACATACATCAGTATGTATTATTTCCAACAAGTTGGTTGCTTGATCCATTGTTCCGGACAACGGAGTCTTGGTCATCTTGCCCATGAGGCACGGTTCGCATGTTTCAAATGATTCAAAATCAAGAGACTCCAAAAGTCCATCTATATGGAGTTTCTTCATGCGCTTGACACCGATATGATGAAGGCTGCAGTGCCACATGTATGTGGGACTATCATTATCAACCTTGCATCTTTTAGTACTCACACTATGAAGATGTACATATCACATCACATAGCATACCCTGCAAAAACAAGTTAGAGATCCTCTAATTGTTGTTGCAAGTTTTACGTGGCAGATTTGGGTTTCTAGCAAGAACGCTTCTTACCTACGTGACAGCCACAACGTTGATATGCCAATGCTATTTACCCTTCATAAGGACCCTCTTCATCGAATCCGATCCGACTAAAGTGGGAGAGACAGACACTCGCTGGCCACCTTATGCAACAAGTGCATGTTGGTCGGTGGAACCAGTCTCACGTAAGAGTGCATGTAAAGTCGGTCCGGGCCACTTCATCCCATGATGCCGCCGAATCATGATAAGACTAGTAACGACAAGAAATTGAAAAATCATCGCCCACAACTTTTGTGTTCTACTCGTGCATAGAATCTTCGCATAGAACCTGGCTCTGATAACATTGTTGGGGAATGTACTAATTTCAAAACATTTCTTACACTTCAGAAGGATCTATCTAGGAGAAACCAGCAACGAGCAAAGGTGTATAACAACTTCATACGTTTGAAGATCACTAAGCCGAAGCGTTGCTAGAACACGGTTGATGGGATCATACTCGCAGTGATTCAGATCGCAGTGGATTCCGATCTAAGCGCCGAACAACGTAGCCTCCGCATTCAACACACGTGCAGCCCGGTGATGTCTCCAACGCCTTGATCCAGCAAGGAGGGAGGAGAGGTTGAGGGAGAGCTCCGGTGACGGGGGAGCTGCGTGGTACTCCGGCAGGGCTTCGCCAAGCCCTGCAGAGGACGAGGAGGATAGGAGGTAGGGTTGCGCCGTGCAGATGTGGAATTGTGTTGAGTGCAGACCCAAAACCCTCCACTATATATAGGAGGAGAAGGAGGAGGGTGCCTACCCCTAGGGTTTCCACCCTAGGTGGTGCGGCATCCCTAGATGGGCAAGAGGCGGCGACCAAGGGTGGAGGAGGTGGCACCCTAGGTTGGATTGCCACGCAAGGCAAGCCCACCACGCTTACGGTTAGCCCATCCTCCCCTCTTGTGCGCCTTGGGTTGGGTTGGGTTGACGCACGAGCCCACTTAGGTGCTGGTTCCCATCCACTTTAAGCCCACGTAACCCATCGGGGCTGGTGGCCCTTCCCGGTGGACCCCCGGAACCCTTCGGCTTGTCCCGGTACAATACCGACGAACTCTGAAACTCTTCCGGAGATCAAAACTCCACTTCTTATATATGAATGTATACCTCCGGACCATTTCGGAAGTCCTCGTGACGTCCAGTATCTCATCCGGGACTCCGAAGAAGCTTCGGTAACCACATAAACTATTCCCATAACAACCCTAGCATCATCGAACCTTAAGTGTGTAGACCCTACGTGTTCGGGAACCATGCAGACATGATCGAGTCAATAACCAATAGCAGGGTCTGGATATACATGTTGGTTCCCACATGTTCCACGATAATCTCATCGGATAAACCACGATGTCGGGGATTCAATCAATCCCGTATGCAATTCCCTTTGTCTACCGGTATGAAACTTGCCCGAGATTCGATAGTCTGTATCCCTATACTTTGGAAAATCTCGTTGCCGGCAAGTATTTTTACTCGTCCCATAACACATCATCCCGTGGCTAACTCCTTAGTCACATTGAGCTCATTATGATGATGGATTACCGAGTGGGCCCAGAGATACCTCTCCGTCACATGGAGTGACAAATCCCAGTCTCAATTCGTACAACCCAACAGACATTTTCAGATATACCTGTAGTGCTTCTTTATAATCACCCAGTTACGTTGTGACGTTCGATACACCCAAAGCACTCCTACGGTATCCTGGAGTTTCACAATCTCATGGTCTAAGGAATGATACTTGACATTAGAAAAGCTTTAGAATACGAACAATACGATTTAGTGTTATGCTTAGGATTGGGTCGTGTCCATCACATCATTCCCCAATGATGTGATCCCGTTATCAATGACATCCAATGTGCTTGATCAGGAAACCATGATCATCTATTGATCAATGAGCTAGTCAACTAGACGCTCACTAGGGATGCATTGTGACCTATATATTCAAAAATATATTACGGCTTTCGATTAATACAATTATAGCATGAATAATAGACAATTCTCATGAACTAGGAAATATAATAATAACCAATTTATTATTGCCTCTAGGGCTTATTTCCAATAGCAATGATCTATTTGATGTAATCTTCTTTCGGTGTGGTTGTTGTGATCCGATCAATTGTTGGTTTATGATCAGATTATTCATCAAAATTTGTTGAGGTTTCTATTAGTTCTTTATCCATGATTATTATATCATTGTATTTGTTACCGATCTATTGGTTTGGATTGCCCAACTAGATTGATTTATCTTATGTGGGATTGGTGCGTTCTGATGGTTTCAATCTTGCGGTGCTTAATCGATGTGACACAAGGGGACATGACACATTTTTGTATTGGTGCCATTAAGGATAAAAAGATGGGATTTATTCATAATAGTTGAGTTTACTTTGTCCACATCATGTCATCTTGATCCAAACATTATTCTATGTTTACTTAATACTCTAGATGCATGCTAGATTGTGCTCGATGTGTGGAGTATGTGTAGTAGACGTACGAAGGATTAGGTCTACTTGCTTATGGACCTGATGCCTCTATATATGATCATTGGCGCGAAAATTTGTTTCATAACTGTGCGCTTTTCTATCAATTTTTCAACAATAATTTGTCTACACACCGTATGCTTTATTTGAGAGAGAAGCCTCTCGCAAAAAGTATGGCCGCCAAGTCTTAACATATATTAATATGAAAACGCTAAAAATATTGTTGTCATTTACCTTCTGTTATTTTATTTTATATTTATATTATATATCTATGACTATTTAATACTTGCAACTAACGAGTCCTCTTGCCCTCGTTGGGTGGAAGTGTGTTCTCTCTTGTGTGTAGGTTCCGAAGACGAGAATTTGTGTGGTTCTCCTATTGGTATAATAACCTTGGTTCTCACTCTCAGAAAAACTTATCTCTATCGTGTTGCATCTCCTCCCCTTTTCAGGGTAAATCCAAAGGTAGTTGACAAGTAGCAGCGTCAGGCATGCATGGGGGAGGGGTTAGAGACAAGGACATAGGTGGCGCCCAACACTATGGCGTGTCACAGACGCCAAGGCGCATCGACTGCCGTGAGGGGGAGGTCAACGTTGTTCATGAGCGTGTAGTCGACTCTCTCGAGCACGACTGCACGCTTGGTCAGCATGGGTGCGTCTGGATGTGCTCTAGCGCGCCCACCAGTGTCCGTTGGTTGCAGAGGGAGTAAACAAAGTGGGGTCATGACCTTGGATGCTCTAGGTGATCGCCAGGAGAGAGGGAAACCTAAGAGAGAGAGAGAGAGGGAAAGAGAAAAAAAGAGAGAGAGATAGAAAGATAGATAGATAGATAGATAGATAGACAGAGACTATGAAGATGATGCAAGTAGTCTTTTTAGCCCCCTCAACCATGGAGCTGGGTTCTGGACATTTTCAAGAGGAGGGGGACCTTGTGGAGCTTTGTTAAAAACATCAACCCAAGGAGAGATCATTTGGGCCTCCAATGATTGATCTCAAGGATGCACTAGAAGGTGTTTGAAATGGTTATGGGTTTGCTAAGTTGTTCTACATGACTTGAGACTTAACATGAAGGAGACTTAGGATCAAATGGTCATCTCCACAATTTTTTAGCTCAATATATAGGATAATGTGGCAAATGTAATGATTTTCCACAATCCCTAGAAATGGGTAGAAATGGATTTTTTTAGATATAGCTAAGCTACATTGTTATAATTGATGCACCACTTGGTGTAGATGCATAATTAAGGGATTAGAACATGTCCACAAAGTTTGAGCCAAATGGTGATAGTTGGCAATGCAAAGTTGTTGAAATTAGAATTTGGACAGAGAAGGTTTTCTGAGACTTTTGTGAACCAAAACTACTTGTATTGAGATGAAACTTCACAAGATCATCACACGACGCATATGTGACTTGCTGTAATTTTCCTGAATTTATTCGACGTTATTTCTTATAGAAATACTTCAAATAATTGAAATATCCACAAGGGATTTTGGAGGGTTTTGTCCAATATTTTGAACATGACCATGTGTTGCAACTCATATATATCGAAAATATATGTCTAGTGAGTTTCCCAAAATTTTCTCAAATATTTTGAAGATAGTAAAATATCTTTTCACTATAAAAGACCATTTCTCGACTTAGAAAAAGGCATTTAAGTAAAATACAAAAATAACTTAAAAATTATTTTTGTTGTTTTGGGAAGTCTTATATATAATATGTTTCAAATAAAATCTTTGGGATAAAATATTTACCCTAATTTGAGGACTTGTAATTCAAACCTCACTTCAAGGATTTTTCAAAACCTAAATCGAATAACTGCTTTTTGGCGAAAATAATTTTGTACAGAAATAGTTTTTTGTCCTATAGACATGGCATTATCATCAGGAAACATTTTGGATGATGTCGAAGAGCTATGAGTGTAGGAGTGTTTTTATGAATTAAGAGCACACTCAAAAAAGAAAACAAATAGCAATCAAATCAAGCATCATCTGCACACAAAAAGTTTTTGTTGGTACAAAATTATATGCTTTATTAACATAGTAATGTTATGTAAAACACTAGGTGTGATGAAAATCCTCACCTGAGTCAACACGTTGACCATGTTGACTAGGCCGAACGATGGTGCTACAGTGAGCGCACCCAGGCAGAGGACGACGAAGGAGCCTCGGTCAGGAATAAATAGGAGTCAGGGAAGATGCGACATTGTACTTATAGGAAGCAAACCTTCCCCCTTGATCTAACATATTGACCAGGGTAGCTTCATGTCACCAACGCTTGCCGTGGTTGAGGAATTCCCGTACCAAAAAAAGCTTAGGATATCGGGTTCAATCAGACAAGATGAAGGCAAGTCTTGACATACATCTAATTATTCGATGCAAATAACCGTAATCCACTACAAAACCCCTCGATATGCTTTTTTGAAATAATCAAGGGTGTCGATATGAAGTGTCAGAAGTGTTTTGACACCAGGAATTTCAGAAGGACATGTACCTCTGCATCATGCTTCTGCAAGGATTCAAATAAATTAGAGAATGGTTCTTAGGTTTGAAGTGTATCAAGTGTACATGTCATTCAAGTGTTTGGCTATGTTGTGAAGATTCTCTGCATATGTATTTTAATGTGTATATGATGATGGATTTCATGATTGATTCATAAGTAGAATTGTGTGGTCATGAGTTCAATAGAATTAATAGGTCGACCTACCATTTGCTGCTACATTCCCCTCTCTAGTTGTGAGAAGTGGCCTAGTGTAATCTAGAATTTATTTTACAATTATTATCATACAGAAAATTCCAGATTTGTATTGCCACACTGATATTTTCATAAACTAGTCTTAAACTAACAAATTCAGAACTTAATTTGTGAGAATGTTCTTATATTCTAATAAGCACTGTCAGAAATTGTATTTTGCACTCTCATAAATGGTACATGCTTCATAAACAGCCTACGTAATTCTCATCAATCTCTAAATTTTCCTCAGTGCATCCCCTGCTTTGCAAGAGGCGAACTTATGAAGAAGATGAGTATGAACAGATTTGTGATGACCATAGTACTTGTCCAACTGGAGACAAGAGAGGGCTTTTGTTTTTCATGTAGAATGAACAAGATAGGACTTTTTCAATAGGACGTACTTGGAATCAATTTGCCAAAGTGTACAAGTTGGCAGTAGGTATGGAAATGTCCCTCATACTAGGTGCAAACCTAAATGTCACCTCCTGGTACGTTTTAGCACCGTTCCAATAACTCATCCTTGTATGTCTTGTGGCAAATATCAAGCAATTTTAAGTAACAACGTTAAATCGGGTTGTTGGTCATGACAAATCTTATTTACAAATATTTTTCAAAGCTTATTACGAGTGTATATTGTATAAAAACAATTAATCGAAAACATGGAAATTACTGAAGGGAGCAAAGTAACCTAGGAAGAGATATGGTTTGTCATCGACTTTGTTAATCAAAACTGGATTTTCGCGGATGATTACAATGCTGAACAAGAGATCGTTCCTAGATGCCCCTGCTCCACGTATTGAGGAGGACCAACATTGACAAAAAATCCATGGTTAGAATTGTATCTACTCTCATTATCTTCAGATAGTCCAAGTACTTATGTAGATTTCTTAAAGTTTTCAAATTGTGTTATGCGAGTAGATACATCCACTACATGTTGTGCATACGTACATGGGTGCAAATGGAGAGCTTGCCATTGTTTTCCATCCTAGAGTGAACATTAGTTCCACTTCACACTTAGCTTCATGATAAGGAGATGGAAGCATCATCCTTAATGGGTGGACCAATGTTGTGGATGTGTGGGAAAAACATATTGAATACACAATGAGCTTCGTGATACACCATGGACGTGCAGATACATTTCAATTCCTTGGTTTCATTCCTGCTATACCAGCTGAGGCGTAGATCTAACTTTGTGTCATGTTGCCTCAATGATCGTGCATCACTGTATGTCATGTTTTATTATATTGTTGGTACTGATGTGATGATGGCGAACATGTATGTTATATGAAGTACTATTAGATTATGCCATTTTGTAATGTTGAGAGCATACACCGAGAAATAATATATGTATTTCAAGACAAGCATCTCAACCTTAAACACTGGAAATTTATTCTAATATGTTATAGACAAGCAATTTTGTTATCCATTTTTCTAGACTCGACAAACATTTTTTGTGAAAATAAACATTTTCTATTAAAAATCATCTAGGAAAATGGACATGCCTAGTGATGCCCAAAAGCATCACCGAATTCAGGCTAGAACGTAGTTGAATTCGGCAAGGGTGTTTCCCCGTGAGGAAAACACATCTTGAAGATGGACCATAACAAAAAATGATTTTAGGCGATGTCTCCTTTTTTCACAAAAGTTTTTATCACTGAATAGAGCACAATTATATCGGTACCTAGGACAATGTCGCAAATCCTATCACCACTTTTCCACACTCGCTATACTAAATCCATTGTTCTTTTATTAAAACAACACCTAACTTTTATTTCCACATTCTCTATTATCTTGCAAATCTACCCAATTACAACTACAAACTAGTTTTATTTCTTGTACTAGGTAAAGTGAAAATTGTTGCACGTAGACATGTATCGGTGTCCGATAGAACTTGAGAGCATATTAATTCTATCTTGAGGACCTCATTGGGTTCGACACTCTTATTTATCAAAAAGGCTACAAATGATCCCCTACACTTGTGGGTTATCATGGTTTCTTTGGCGTCGTTGTCGTGGAGCAATAGACTAGGTTGAATATTCGCGTGTGAGCTTGTTTTCTTTATCACTATGTAATTTTCGTTTTCTGTTCTAAGTTGTTTGATATCTTTAGTTATGGATATGGAAAACGAAACACCAAAAAATATAGTTTTACTTGCTACTCATGGATATGGGGAACCTCATACAATCCTTGATGTTGGTTATGTTGAAGGAATTAAATACTACTTTGATATTCCTGATAAATCTTTGTTAAACATAATAATGGGAAACACTTTGGATGACCTAGAATACTTTAGAGATTATCACTTGTCTCAAAAAGGGAAACACTTATGGAAACAAATTAAAATGTTGCATTGGTATACTTGGAATGTGTGCTTAAGATATGATTATACTTGTAGCTCCCAGATTAAGGGTCTAGAACTTCCCTTTTAATGTGAATTTAATGATAATGAAACCTTGGCTTCTTATTATAATGGTGTATACGATTATTATGATGTGGAGCAAATAGAAGAATTTGTTGCTTTCAAGTGTGCTTATGAAATTCAATTTTTTGTTTGGAAAGCATGAAAATTGTGATGATGCCCATTATATATGATAATCTTGTGATACTTATATATTTATTTGAAAATTATAAACACAATATTGATATTAATAAAAATATTGAGAGAATGTTTGTTGTACTAGATGATATTAATATTGTTTGCAGGCTCCTACGGAAGAATAAATTGATGAAATTGTGATCTCATTAGATGACAAAGATGAGGAGGAGAGCGAAGAAAAAAATGAGGAAGATCATATTAGCTACATGTTCCCACCTTCCAATGAGAGTAACTCTTTATCTCATATATTTTTTAATTTACCTTCGTGCTTAGTAGAGGATGAATGCTATGTTGATAACTTCTATGATCGCTTGGACTCATTTTAAATATCACTTTCAAATGAAATTGATGGTTGATATGCTTATGGCCATAATGAAATTACGTATTGTGCTTATAGAGATGAACTTGTTATAGTTTCTTATGTGAACTATGAAATTTTTGGTATTGCACCCACACACGGTAGTCCTATGATATTTTTGAATTCTACAAACTACATTATATCAAAGAAGTTTGTTCCTATTCAGGATTATATTGATGGTTGGATTTTGCAATTGCACATGATGATTATCATGGATATAATATGCATGTGCTTGCCACTTCTACTTGCAATTATTAGGAGAGAGGAACTGAATCTCCACCCCTCTATGTTTCCAATACGACAAAATTGCAAGAAACTATTTATGGAGCGCATAGGCTTCTACTTTGTGTGAATGAATTGTTCTCATATGACTTGTCAATGCATAGTAAGAGAGTTAGACTCTGTTTTCTATGATACATATTAATTTTTGCTCACTACTAAATTACAAATCACTATTAATGAAAATTGTCTTTGATATACCTTGGTAACCGGGTGGATCGATTACTTGAGCACTTTATGCCTAACTTAATGGATTTATTAGAAAGCGTTGCGAGGGAGACAACCCGAAAGTTTTAGAGAGTCATTTTATTCTGTTGTGTGCTTATGAAAATGTAAAAAAATAAAAAATGAAATTGGGAACTTAAAACGTTTTCAAAAAGAAAAATGTAAGTGAGAAAGACGAGAACCGTTGAAGTGGGGGGCGTCCTAGAACTTTTGTTCATGCCCATGGAAACTTTGTAAATCGGGATTATAGAAACTTTTCAACAAAACAAATTATACATTTAAATCCATTGAATTATACAAAAAATGTGCCAATATTTACTTCTAGGGTGTTTAAATTGCTTTATTGATATGTGCTATGTAGAAACAAAAACTTTTGGGGTAGTGTTTGAAATTTTTTGTATCTTACTAGAATGTCGAAACTTTAGACAGTAATTTTCTGAAAATGTTTATTACAACCTAATTATTAAGAAAATTTTCAATTATAGAAATATATCTTTCATCTGCATCTTTACATACTATATTGTTTTAAGAAATTGTTGTCATAGTTTGTTTGTTTCCTTGCGTTTGCAATTTTGCCAAGCCCCATTGACGTGGGAGCATTAAAGTTGTGTTAGAATAAAATAGGTAATGATTAAATATAATATACAATATTTTTACAAGAATACATGAGGGTATTTTATGTTATATGTAATAAACACTCTAATAAAAGTTATTTTGAGTTTTGTGCGGGTGAAGTGTTCGAAGACCAAGGAGTCAACGAAACGAGAAGAATAAGGAGAGGCAAGAGTTCAAGCTTGGGGATTTGCAAGGCACCCGAAGTAAATATTCAAGGAGACTCATGCATCTAAACTTGAGGATGCCTCGGAAGGCATCCCATCTTTCTTCCTTGACAAATATCTTTTTGTCTCAGTTTTTCTTTCTGCACTTGATATGAGTATTCTTGGAGCATATTTTCTGTTTTCCTTTGCCTTTTTCTTTTATGCATAATGCACTACTCGAATAAGAGAATTTGCCATCAGCGAGGTATTTGCCGTCTGCTGGCTGATAGCAAAGAGCCTATGTGCCATCAACTTTCAGAAAACAGATGGCAAACATCTGGCTGATGGCAAAGAGCATGTTTGCCATCAGCCACCTCTTTGCCGTCTTCCAACGGGCGGTAGAGAAGGTGCAGGCAGACGACAAAGAGCTGGCTATTGGCAAAAAACCTTGTTGGCCATCGGCCACCTGTTTGCCGTCTGCCAGGATATGGCACAGAAGCTGAAGGGAGACGGCAAAGAGGACGGCCCTAACGCCAGAGCCCATCCCATCCCACCCCACCCCACCCCACACCTTTGCCGTCTGCCTCCCAACCTTTGTCGTCCGCTGCAGACGGCAAAGGGGGCGCCCCCCTAACGGTCATCAGGCCCACCCGCTCCCCCACTCTCTCCACCCCACACACCCTCTCTCTCTCTCTCCCCTCCGCACCCTCTCTCTCGCCCCTGCCCACACCAGCGCCGTCGTCGAACCACCGGAGCCGCTCCGCCCCCCACCCCGCCCCGGCCACCCACTACACCCCGCCCCGGCCACCCACCCCGCTCCGGCCCCCAACCCCGCTCCGACACCCTGACGCCCCTGTCGTCCCGACGCCCCTATCGTCGCGGCGCCCCCGGCCGCCACAGCCGCACCGGCGTCACCGTGCCGCCCCCGTCCACCGCCGCCCACGCCACCCCACCGCCCCCCGCCGGTGAGTACCACCACATTCTTCCATTTTTATGTTCTTTATTTCGGTTAATTTAGCTAGTTTATAATTAGGTTAGTTTTATTAGTTTATTAGGCTAATTAGGTTAGTATTATTAATTTATTAATTTAGTTTATTAGGTCAATTAGGTTAATTAGTTAGGTTAGAAGAAAAAAAGAAGAAGGAAAAAAAATGAAAAAGAAAAAAGGAAAAGAAGAAAATAATTAGAAGGAGAAGAAGGAAAATAAAAAGGAAAGGAAGAAGGAGATGATGAAGAAGAAGAAGAACAAGAACAAGAGGAGGAGGAGGAGAAAAATAAGAAGAAGAAGAAGAAGAAGAAGAAGAAGCAGAAAAAGAGGAGAGATGAGAAGGAGAAAGAAGAGGAAAAAGGAAAAGAAGGAAGAAGACGAATAAGAATAAGAAAAGGAAAAGGAAAAGGAAAAGAAGGAAGAAGAAGAAGAAGAATATGAAAAGGAAAAAGGAAAAGAAAGAAAGAAGAAGAAGAAGAAGAAGAAGAAGAAGAAGAAGAAGAAGGTGACATCCGGACACCCCGACACCCCGGCACAAAGCCCCGACAACCCGACACGATACCCTGATGCCCTGACACCTCGGCATGACGCCTGAGACCCCGACACGATATCCCGACGAGACCCCGGCACAATCCTACGCCCAACTATTAATACGCCGCCCCCGACGCCACTGACCACCAACCCCCGACCCCCGAGACCTCTTCGGCCTCTTGTTGACCAAAAAGGGGATGTTTGACCTTCCAGAGGCCGTCGGCCACGAACCTCGCCAGGAGAATGCTCGGAGAGGATAGGAGAGCCAGAGAAGAGAGTTAGGGGGTTCCTCGACATCGATGGAACCCTAGATGACATCTATATAGGTCATATATTCGTGTTAGGTGATATATTTTTTGATTTTATTAATGAACACGATATATTTGTGTTGATCGGATGTATTTACATGTGCAATTGTCTCGTCTGCTGTTTGAAGACCTCCACGTGCGTTCGACGAGCTCCGCCCCTGTGTTCGTGTGTGTGTACAAATGATATCTCCTCTTCACCCCTTAATTTGCTCTAGGTCGGTTTGTACATGAAACTTCCTAGATATAGGTACATTAAATTATCATTATGCATGACCAGTATGCGTCTCCCATTGGAAATGGTTACAGTTATAAATATGCATGCATTTGCATATAATTATAACAGTGATTCATCTGAATTGTCCAATGTTATCCATGGACAGCCCGAGTATGTGTAGATTGGGTTCGTTTTCCCATATGCTTTGTTCTGAATCGGATGCAGAATTTTTTCAGTGCCTCCCTGTTGTTCTCTGAATACACATCCTCTCTGTTTATTGTCGAGACGTGTATCAGGAGAACAACGGGAAGGTGCTGCCGAATTTTTGTTTTGGATCCGGAGTAGAGCATGGGAAAACGAACCCAATCTACACATACTCGGGTGGGATTAGGGCCTATCTTTACCTATTAGCGTGTAGGTTGCATGGACGTAATAAAACTGGTGAACTTGATTAACTGATGAACATATATGCTAAATTAATTATATATATATATATTTCTTGTGTGTTTAGTAGCTAGGAAAGATGAGTGATCGTGCGTGGATGTACACCGGTCACCCTAGTTAGAATTAGATGACGAAATAATGGTTTCTAAAAACCAAGGACCTTGTGAAAGCTGCATTTGGAAATGGCTAGGAAACAAACTGGTGCCCCTGTCCAAAGTGCGACAACTATAAAAGGAAGACAAAGGCTGTAATGATTTAACACGTACAGAGGTGGGGTTTTATGCCTAATTATATGGTGTGGACATTTGAAGGTGAGTCTATACAATGTACTAGAGCTGAGGTGGTTCGTCATCGCACCAACGAGCATGGTACTAGGATCAAAGACATGGTGCAAAACGTTGATGATGCTCAAGATTCGGACAAAGAGACGAAGGAATCTGCAAAGGCCTTCTATGAAATGTTGGAGTCTTCAAAACATCCTCTCCATGACCACACTGAGCTTTGTAAGATGGATGCAATTGCACAAGTAATGGCTCTGAACGCTCAGTTCAACATGTGAAGAAAATGCTACCGCGCGATGATGACACAATTTGGACGCTTTCTACCCAAAGGCGATGTCATGCCTGCAAACATGTACCAGTCGGACAAAATACTTCGTGTACTTAAGATACCCTATAAGAAGATAGATGCCTGCGAGAAAGGGTGTGTCTTATTTAGGAATGAGTGTGCACACTTGTACTATTGTCCCAATTGCGAGTCTTGCAGGTATCTTGTGGTGGACAACGGTATGGGTGAGAAGAGGTAGACCAAAATCGCAGTTAGTGTTCTTCGGTATATGCCAATCATACCAAGGCGTCAACGTATTTTCATGGTCGAAGAGACAGCCAGACAGACAACATGACACAAATTGGGCAAAAGAACCGAACTAGATGCGGATGGGAATAAGATGGTGGTTCACACATAAGATGGGGAAGCGTGGAAACATTTTGATGGATTACATCCGGATAAAGCGGTAGATCCATGGAATCCTCGAGTGTTCATCATCATGGATGGGTTCAATCCCTTCGGCGTGATGGCAACCCAATACATTAGTTGTCATGTATTTGTCATTCCACTCAATCTCCCCCCCCCCAGTCAGATTATGCATAGAAAGAACATATTCCTGACGTTGATAATTTCAGGGCCCAACTATCCAGGGAAGAATATGTATGTGTACATGCAGACGCTTAAGGATGAGTTGCAAGAAGCTTGGGATAATGGGGTCAAGACATACGATGCTGCTATAAAAGAAAACTTCAAAATGCATGTGTCGTACATGTACTCAATGCATGCCTTGCCGGCGTATGCCCTATTCTGTGGATGGTGTGTGCATGGAAGGTTCCCGTGCCCCTTGTGCAAGGGAGCTCTTCAGTTTCATTGATTGCAGGCGGGTGGGAAGTATTCTTGTTGTGACTTGCATAGACAGTTCCTGGATCCTCACCATGACTTCAGAAAAGATAAGAAGAACTTTACCAAAGGTAAAGTTGTCAAAACCATGACACCACTTGCGTTGACAGGCCAACAGATCCTAGATTAGTTAGACGCCCTCGAGCTTGACCCAAAGTGTCCAGGGTATTTCAACGGGTATAATTCAGAACACGCCTGGAGTCACAAGTTATGCTTTTGGGATCTTCCTTACTTGAAAGGCCTCCTTATTCCACACAACATCGACATGATGCGCACTGAAAAGAATATCGGAGAGGCAATTTTTGGCATACTGTTCGATATAGATGGGAAGACAAAGGATAATCTAAGACTAGAGTCAATCAAGAGAACCTATGTCATAGACTATTGCAAAACATGCGAGAAGGCAAAGGAAAGCTATTTGGGAAATTATCTTGTGGGTCAAAATGCACTTGGTGTTCCCCGATGGGTATGCAGAAAATCTAAAGAGGGGAGTGAGTCTTGAAAATTTAAAATTATTTGGTCTCAAGAGTCATGATTAGCACATATGGCTTGAGCGGATAATGTCGGTGATGTTACGTCGCTTTATTCCTGAGGATGAATGTCTAGTACTAGCGGAGCTGAGATATTTCTTCCATGTTCTATGTGTGAAAGAACTGTCGCCTAGCGTGGTAGATGACATGGATGAGTTTGCACCGGAGTTAATCCGCAAGTTAGAGAAGATCTTTCCACCGGGCTTCTTTAATCCAATGCACCATTTTATATTACATCTGCCGACCGAGGCAAGATTAGGTGGGCTTGTGTAAAACTGTTGGTGCTATGCAACTCATGTCTACGCATGCTTCTATTTTTGTAGACTATGTTGGGCCTCCAAGCGTAGAGGTTTGTAGGACAGCATCAATTTCCCTCAAGTGGATGACCCAAGGTTTATCAAACTCAGGGAATTAGAGGTTGAACATGGTCTGTGTGAAACAACCCTCAATTAAGATACAAAAAGTCTCTTGTGTCCCCAACACACCTAATACAATGGTAAATTGTATAGGTGCACTTCTTCGGCCAAGAGATGGTAAAATATGGGTGATAGATGTGGCAAGGCAAGGTAATATAAATCTATAATAAGAATGGATCAAGGAAGCAACTCTAATCACATGATATTTCCACTAAAACATGATATTTCCACTAAAACATGCAATGGAGACGTACTCGGAGGTCATTCCTTTGTGATCAAGAGAGGACGAGAATTATGTAGGGCTACCAAAGCACACCTCAGAGTTCGTAGTTCTCATCTATGGATTTCACAATGTCACCGCGGCCATCCAAAGAGAGTACCACAATCACCACAACATATCTCAAGGATAGTAAAAGGCAAGCACCAGGAGACTCTCAATCCTCAATCAATTCACAAAAGAGGAAATAACTGATGAAAATATTCTTCTCATCCATGTCTAATAGACCGCTGTCACCATGGTCTCGGGGATTATACTAGATAGTATCTCGGGGATTATACTACATAAGATCAAGGGGAAACATCATGGGATCCCCCTAGATTAACATAACCCATGATCACAATCAAGATCACATCATGAGAGAGAGAATTAACAACATAGCTACTGTAGATACCCTCAGCGCCGAGGAGGAACTACTCCCGCTTCATGGAGGGAGGAAGCAACGTCGATGGAGATGAATCTGGGGGCGCTTCCACATCCTGGCATGGTGCCGGCACAGGAATTCTGGTCCCCAAAACTTGTTAGTGATGGCGGCGGAGATGGGAATTGCTTCTGGAGAAAAGGGTTCCGGAATCAGCATTTCCTCCATGGGGGTAAAAATAGGAGCCATGGTAGGGCACGAGAGGAGGTGACCCCCACCCAGGCGGCCTTTGGGCGTGGCCAGGTGGTACGCCGTGCAAGGAGGCCGCCTGGGCGACGCCTGGCTCCCCTCTGGCCCACCTTTGGTGCTCTCGAAGCTTACGTCACGCTGATTTTTATATATTTTCCTCGGGATTTTTGGGACTCGGTAAATTGGGGTAAAAGTCCTTGCAAAAGAGACATCAGCATACAGAAACTGGCACTGGGTGCACTGAGTTAGTAGGTTAGTCCAAATATGTGTAAAAAGGTATGAAAGTGTAGCCAAACTTATAACAATGTCACCCAAAAGATCATGGAACAAACAAAAATTATAGATACGTTTGGGACGTATCAACATCCCCAAGTTAATCCCTGCTCGTCCTCAAATAGGTAAATGATAGCAAGCATAATTTATGTGGTGACATGATAACACACATATAAGAACTTCAAAGTAAAGCAAGTAAGATATGCAATTCAAGTCAAGACAATAACAAGCAAGAGTCTATATCTAGTATTCAAACTAGCAAAGTAAGAACATAAAGGTGCAACAGCAGTTGCTATCCGTGACTTGAATGTCTCCAAATGGTGTTTTCGTGCAAGAAATGGGAGATGGGTTTAGAGAATAAAATATATATTTTTCTAATTGAGAACTCAATCTAATAAAATTCACACTTGGTCTCCTTTGGAACCTTATTTTGACTCATCCCCAGACCACTAGTCAGGCACAAGTCAAAATGATCGTCTCCTCTTTGACTTTGAGCACTCATGCAATGGATGAGCGCAAGCAACATATGTTGGCACTTAGGATGGCAAAGAGAATAATGACGGGGCAGGAAGAGAAAAAAGGTCTAAAAGTCTCACATCAATGAGGACAACCATAGACGACAGAAAGCCAAATGATAGATATGATGTGAGGAGTAGGGATTGCCATGCAACGGATGCACATATGAGCTAAGGTAAGCTCTCCAATGGAACTAGTGGGGTGCATCCAACTTGCTTGCTCATGAAGTCCTAGAGCTCATTTTAGGAGGATCATAATTGGAATATGCAAGCCAAGTTCTATAGTGTAAGGGTCCCCACATAATTATGCATGAATCATAATCTCTATGTAGTACAAATATAACAATGGAGTACGAGTGTGGATCTTTCAAAAGGAATAATAGTGTTGCCCCCTTCTCTTTTCTATGTGTGGCCACTTTGGCTCTTTCTATTTATCTCTCATTTGTCCTCTTTGGGATCTTTTCATTTGTCCTCTTTGGGAACTTTTAATTTGTCGTCTTTGGGATCTTTTTCTCACTTAAGGGCAACATTCTATGTTTTACAAGAATAAAAAGAAGATCATGACACTGTATCAGAAGTACTCACCTAGAGACAAATGAAAACTATCATTATGTATGCAAATGTATGCCTTTGGCAGTGTAGCAGGATATGCAATGAAACTAGCGCGTCATGTAGCAATAATAAGGGCAGGGCCCAACTACATGCGGCTCCTCGATCAAGCAAAAGCATGTATGACATGAAGATCAAGTCATGAGATGGTGGATGTTCCCTGGCAATGTATCTCAAAATTGCTATGGAAATGCCTTAATAGGTAGGTATGGTGGCTGTTTTGAGGAAAGATATAATGAGGCTTACGATGACACAGCGTATCATGCCAAGGGTTTGGATGCACCGGCGAAGTTTGCACCAACTCTCAATATGAGAAAGGGCAATGCACGGTACCGAAGAGGCTAGCAAAATATGGATGGTGCAAGTGCCAACAATCGAATACTCACATTAGTCCGAAAAACTCAAGCACTTATTATCTCTAACTCTCTATCTAGTTAGGAGATTCACAAAGAGACAAGTACCCCGAGAAGGAGTGCTTGGGTGTTTGGTTATCCTTGCGCATCCTCAACCCATGGTAACGTGAGGGTACTCCATATATTTCAACCCCTCCACAGGTTAGCGATCAATCTAGTAGCTAGAGTTATCCACTAATTTTTAGTTTTTGAATAACACACGGATTTCCGAAAATACGACAGCTACCACTAATAGGCTCAAGCTCTTGGCACCACTAGTCCAAACAATACTCAAATCACTACCTCAAAACTACTTCAAGTTAATACTACACTTAAATAGCATCCTCAGTTACCTACTCATGCAAGACACACAACTCAGTGCAACAAGCCAACTCTCTAAACAAGATAAGCATGATAACATAAGAGAGTTCCAAAAGAAACCTAAATAAAAGTGCTTAAAAGATATACCATGAAAACTAAGAGCCAAGCATGACATCAGCTAGAGTAAAGATAGAGAACACACAAAAAAGATAAGCATGAAAACTTTGTTGTGTTCTAGGGTGGAATGGAGCGTGTTTCTCTCCCGAACAAGGAAGGCTAGGTTCCTACTTGTTATGAACAACAAGCAAAACTAAGCAAACTAAAAAGTAAAGAGAGGGACGCTCCAAGCATAGCACATAACATATGAAGTGATAAAAATATAGCATTGAGATGGACGAACTGATGATTGTTCATAGAGAAGGGGATGCACGGGGCATCCCCAAGCTTAGACACTTGAGTCTCCTTGAATATTTCTTAGGGGTGCATGGGGGCATACTTGAAAACTCCCTTTATACGAAACTCATCATAAGCTGATTAGAGTGGTTAGTGCCCATGATAAAATAATGCATTACCAATTGGAAATAAATATTTTCATGAAAAGCTATTGTTTCTCATGATTTCCAAAAGGTTTTTGCAAAGGAAAAGAAAGCTTAAGATTTGCAAAATGATGAAAACGCAAAATGTGGCAGAATCTGTGAAAACCAGAACAACAGGTAGTAAATAATTTTTTTGGGGCACGTCTGTAACTCAAACCAAAAAACTCACAACAAACGCCAGAAAGAAAATTATATAGAGCATACTGTCAAAAAAATCAGATAAAAAAGATGATCTGGTGATTGTTGGCGAATTTTTCCATCAAGCAGACAGAATTTGTTGCTGGACAGCATGTCACAACTTTTGAACTTTCTTGCAATCGGAGGCTAAAACTTGGCATAAAGCTTGAAAATAAAGATACAATGATGTTTCTACAGTAGTAACAACCATCAAGACCACTAAAACTGAAAGTAAAAAACTCAAAGTAAAGATAAGAAGGGTTGTCTCCCTAGAGCCCTTTATTTATAGCCATAAAGACAGGCTTAAGATTTTAATGATGCTCTCGTAGGAATAAGAGTTGTAGAACAAAATAGAGCATCAAGAAGCAAATACCAAACACATTTAAGTCTAACATGCTTCCTATGCATAGGAATATTGCAATAGAATAATTCACTGAAGCACAAAGCAATAAGCATTGGAAGGAAAAATAAGTGCAGCTTCAAAACATTCAACATAAAGAGAGGGAACTTGATATTATTGAAATATCTATAAGCATATGTTCCCTTCTCATAATAATTTCCTGTGGGATCATGAATAAACTCAACAATATAAGTATCACATAAACCATTGTTACCATGATCCACATGGACTTCATGAAGAGGATAAAACTTGGAGTAAAAGAGAGGTATAAGATCTTGCCAATTTAGCAAATGAGAGTTATCAAGAAGCCTATACCAATCCAAAGCCTTATCTTTTAATGATAGAAAGAATAGCTTTATTATAACAAAAACCATCTATATACCTGCAAGCTTAAATAAGGAGCATAAATGTGAAAGGTATAGCAAGTGTTCCCCTAGATGTCTATCCCCTTCATATCGATTAGACAAGACACAATCAATAATACCAGTTGGTATTTTAAAGGGCACAATTTTCGTAGGCGGGGGAGGCTTATCCAGAACAATAGTGGTGGAGTGGTTTCCCGCAAGCAACAAACCAAGAGTAGAGTTGTCCATAAGCCTAACTAGTGAAAATAAAAACAAGAAACGAAAAGATTTAATTGCAAGATCTAAAGATATACCTTCAAGCACTCACCTTCCCGGCAATGACACTAGAAATAGCTTGATGTCTACGCACGCTTCTATTCTTGTAGACTATGTTGGGCCTCCAAGCGTAGTGGTTTGTAGGACATCAACAATTTCCCTCAATTGGATGACCTAAGGTTTATCGAACTCAGGGAAGTATAGGTTGAAGATGGTCTCTCTCAAACAACCCTGCAAATAAGATACAAGAAGTCTCTAGTGTCCCCAACACACCTAATACAATGGTAAATTGTATAGGTGGACTAGTTCGACGAAGAGATGGTAAAATATGGGTGATAGGTGTGGCAAGGCAAGGTAATATAAATCTGTAATAAAAATGGCAGCAAGGTAGCACGTGACAAAAGTGAGAATAAACGGTGTAACAATGGTGAGAAACAAGGCCTAGGCTTCATACTTTCACTAGTGGCGACACCCAACAACATTAACATAGTGTAATCACATGATATTTCCACTAAAACATTCAATGGAGATGTACTCGGAGGTCATTCCTTTGTGATCAAGAGAGGACGAGAATTATGTAGGGCTACAAAAGCACACCTTAGAGTTCGTAGTTCTCATCTATGGATTTCCCAATGTCACCAGGGCCATCCAAAGAGAGTACCACAATCACCACAACATATCCCAAGGAGAGTCAAAGACAAGCACCAAGAGACTCTCAATCTTCAATCAATTCATAAAAGAGGAAATCAATCATGAAAATATTCTTCTAATCTATGTCCAATAGACTCTTGTCACCATGGTCTCAAGGATTATACTAGATAATATCAAGTGAGTACATCAAGTCAATACATAGAAGAAGGGAAAACATCATGGGATCCCCTAGATTAACATAGCCCATGATCACAATCAAGATCACATCATGAGAGAGAGAATTAACCACATAGCTACTGTAGAAGACCTCAGCCCGGAGGAGGAACTACTCCCGCTTCATGAAGTGAGGAAGAAACGTCAATGGAGATGAATCCAGGGGCACTTCCCTATTCCTCCACAGGAATTATGGTCCCTCAAAACTTGTTGGCGATGGGGGCGGAGATCGGAATTGGTTCTGGAGAAAAGGGTTCCGGAATCAGCGTTTCCTCCATGGGAGTACAAATGGGAGCCAAGGTAGGGCATCAGAGGAGGTGGGCCCCACCCAGGCGGCTTGTGGGCGCGGTCAGGGGGTAGGATGCACAGGTATGCCGCCTGGGCGACCCCTGGCTCCCCACTGGCTGACCCTTGGTGCTCTCGAAGCTTCCGTCATGCAGATTTTTATATATTTTTCTCTGGATTTTTGGGAGTCGGTAAATTGGGGTAAAAGTCCTTGCAAAAAAGACATCAGCAGAGAGAAACTGGCACTGGGTGCACTGAGTTAGTAGGTTAGTCCAAATATGTGTAAAAAGGTATGAAAGTGTAGCAAAACATATAACAATGTCACCCAAAAGATCATGGAACAAACAAAAATTGTAGATACGTTTGGGATGTATCAGCAACTGAGAGGATGCACAAGACGCATCGAGCTAAATGTAAAAATAAACGTAGAATTGAAGCATCGATGGCCGAGGCATTCATTACTGAGGAGGTGGCTAACTTTGTGACAGCACGGTACGAAGCCAAAAATCTTCATTCGCAAAATCCGAAGCCTCCGTACAATGATGCCGACCCTAAAAAAGGTAGATCCAACCTCATCCTATTCAAAGGGAATCTCTCACCAGCCGGTGCTTCAAAACCAATAATGTTGGATGTTAAAGAATGGGGGAACATTTCATTGTATATCTTCAACAACCTAACAGAAGTGCGGTCGTACATCGAGTAAGTTCTCGGCACATTTTTCTGTAACTTCTAGTTCCCTTGAACTACTCTTATTCTCGGATATTTGATACAGTCGAAGATTATGAGCTTATGGCAAAGCATGGCGGTGCTATCCCGGTTTCATCTCTTGGGTCAAACATACAGTAATTATCAATAATGGACCTTTTCATTCCTTGGTCTAACTTGCAGCTAATGCAACAATTGTTTTGTATTAAACTTGTAGGCTAATTCAGAGTCTATGGACGCCAAATTGAGACAAGCCCCTAATGGTTTTGACTATAAGGTCCATCTATTTGAGAAATACAACATCAACGTGTATCACTTTCGTACCTTTGGCAAAGAGCTATCTATGCCAGACCAGAAATCTACAAATTGTGGTGTCTCTGCTATCGGCGAAGGTGGTACCGAGTATTATGGAAGATGTGAAGGAATTTATGAACTTCAATTCTATTGTGAAAACCCACCGAATGTCGTAGTCTTAAAATGTTATTGGTTCCACCTGAAGGAGACTAGAAGGACTCATGAACATATAGGGTTAGTCTAAATGACTAGAAGGACTCAACAGGCAACCCAAGTTTTCTATCTACTGTGGGCATGCCAAGCTGATAAGAATCTGAATGGTTGGTATGTTGTTTATGAAGTGCCACCAAGAATTAGACCACCTCCCCCAGATGAAGAGGATTATGAACCTCACATTAACCCAGACACATATCACATAGAATTCTTCCAAGAAACACGTCTTTCCAAGAAACGTTTCAACCGCCGTGCTTCACCCCAGAACATGGAAGTAGACAGCGAGACTGAATCTGACGTCACTCCTGAGCAGGAGCAAGCAGAGCCAAAACTAGAAGAGGTTACTGCTGCGGATGACCTATTAATGCTTGACCGATTATAGAAAGGCCTTCCACAAGTTCATGTCGTTGAACCCGATGAGCATATCATTCATGACGACATGCATGATAGTGATGATGATTACGCATTTATTAATCCAGAGTATTATTTATGTGCATGCATCCCAACTTAAATATATATGTACATATTTTTATTCATGTCAGGTATTCAACTTTTTTATTACTAATTGGTTTTACTCTTTAACATGGCAGGTGTTGATAGATGGTGGGCGCGGGTCCAGATCGCTCGGCGAGTTCTTCTTTGTAACACCCTGGTTTTCACCCCCTGTTTTTTTCATTTGCGGGATTTGACCCCCGTCTTTTTCCTCGGTGTTATCGGATTTTTTTCACTCTTGGGTATATGAAGATGCTCATCTATCCTTGCCTTCCCTATCCAACCAAAGATTCTCCTCAGTCCAACTTTGCCACCCAAGACCATTTCTCGGGGTTTTGCCGTCAAAACCCTACCTTCCGAGTGAGCCTGGTACCAGGAAAGGAGGTACTACCCATGATAGTTAGGGTACGAAGAATTACAACAAAGCCCGAAGAAGAAACTTCCAGGCCCTAGAATTAAGATGTTTGTTGGTAGTACCCGCTACCCCGCCCCGCAACACTACTATCAGAATAAAGAGTACACCTGACAGGAAAGAAAAGCAATCAAGAAAGCCATGTGCAGAGACAACACCGGGTCCCTCCGATGAGGTAGTTAAAAGGTCAGAGAACCAACGCAGGCAGGACAACTGATGGATCCAAGTCGCACACAGGTAAGTCCCCCTTCCCGAGGAGGTAAGCCTGGAAATCTCGGGGACGAGATTTTCTTAAGGGGGGTAGGTTTGTAACACCCTGGTTTTCGCTCCCTTTTTTTTCATTTGACGGATTTGACCCTCATCTTTTTTCTCGGTGTTATCGGATATCTTTCACTCATGGGTATGTGAAGATGGTCATGTATCCTTGCCTTCCCTCTCCAACCAAAGTTTCTTCTCGGTCCAACCTTGCCACCCTAGATCTTTTCTCACGGTTTTGCCATCAAAACCCTACCTTCCGAATTGCCGGAAGGGAAACCCTAATCCTTTCAGTTTGAAAGGAACCCCAATTTCCTTTGCCCTGTTGACTCCCAAACCTTTTCCGAGTGATCATCCCTTATCTTTAAACCCTAGATACACAAAAATATTGCCAAGTCATTTGCAATATTTTTGATTTATAATTAATTCCTTTTTCTGTGAGTTGAAGGGATTAAATCCATGAAAATATCTATCCATCTCCAAAGTTCATGAAAACTTGTGGAGATATTCTTTGTGATCATATTGAGCTCCCATAAAATATTGGCCATTATTAAATGGGGGAAAATTGTTTTTTCCTATTTAATACCAATATTGCATTTTGGGCACTTTCTAAAGGAGCTACCATTTTGGTAGCCAGGAAAAATCCCAAATAAATTGTGGAACTTCTCCTATCCATATATTCTCCAGTTCCATCAATATCCCAAGTTCCATGGTTCAAATGTTGAGCACAACATCAATTTGCAAATTCTGTCCACTTGGAAAATTTTCAAAGGAAGTACTTGATTTCTTGATCTCCTTGAGCTGAAATTTCACACGGTGGTTAAAATTTCCAATTCACTGACGGAAACCAAAAATCAGCTCAAGCCCTCTATTAATATTTTCCCAGCAATTTTCCTAAGTTTCTTCCCATTTGGAAGCTCTGTGAAGGAAGTATCATTTTGGCATTCTCAAATGAGATGAAAATTTTACAGTAGCTTCCTATCCTCAAATCATCATCCTCCACCAAATTTGAACCAAATCTATGTAGCCATTTTCTCCCAGCAAATTCATTTTCATTTCTGTCCAATTGGCAAGTTCGTGGAAGGATTCTCTCACATCGCTCGACCCATGGCTCAGCTCTCGAAGAAAGGCAAGAAGTTCGAATGGACGCCGGAGTGTGAAGCAAGCTTCCAGGAGTTGAAGAAGAGATTGACTACCGCCTCGATATTGGCTACGCCAGATATCGGCAAGGAGTTTGTGATATATTGTGATGCAACACGGCGGGGTCGTCGCATATTTGTCACGGCAACTGCGCTCGCATGAGGAGAACTATGCCACCCATGATCTCAAGTTGGCAGCAGTAGTGCGTGCACTGAAGACAGGGCGACACTACCTTCTGGGGAAGCGATGTGAAATATACACTGACCACAAAAGTCTGAATTATATCTTTATTCAAAGGGAATTGAATATGAGGCAGCGAAGATGGTTGGAGTTAATCAAAGACTATGACCTCAGCATTCAATACCACCCCGGTAAGGCCAATGTGGTGGCCGATGCCTTAAGCCGGAAGGCCGGCATATTGAATGTTATGCCCAAGGAAAGGCTACCCGCCTTGTATGAAGAGATGGAAAGCTTTGGGTTCGAGCTAGTTGAACCAGGATTTCTAGCTAACCTCGAAGTCAAACTAACATTGGCAGACGACATCTAGGAGGCCCAGAAGGGGCACAAGAGCATCGAAGGCATCAAGAAGAAGATCCAGGAAGGCAAGCCTCAAAATTCTCGGTGGATGAGAAAGGAGTAGTGTGGTTTGGGAAACCTTTATTTGTACCCAACAAGGCAGAACTCAAGGACTTTATCCTACAGGAAGCTCATGACACACCCTACTCTATTCACCCCAGAGGCACCAAAATGTATCAAGACCTCCTAGAAAGATTCTGGTGGCACGACATGAAGAGGGAAATGGCCTCCTATGTTGCCAAGTGCGACGTGTGCCAGCAAGTCAAAGCTGAACACCAACGACCTGCTGGTGTGCTACAACCTCTCCAGGTGCTCGAATGGAAGTAGGACCGAGTCGGCATGGACTTTATCACCGTCTTACCCAGGTCCAGCAGAGGCCATGACTCTATATGGGTCATCGTCGACCATCTGACCAAGGTGTCTCACTTCATTCTGGTTAGTACCACCTATGGGGGCAAAAAGCTGGCTAGCCTCTACATTGAGCATATTGTAAGCCTTCACAGAGTTCCCAAGGAGATAGTATGTGACCGAGGCACGCAGTTCACCTGAAGATTCTTCAAGAAGTCCCAAAAATCTCTCGAAACCAAGCTCTCTTTCAGCACCGGCGTCCACCAGCAGACGGGCGGACAGATGGAAAGACTAATCCATATACTCGAAGATATTCTCCGCACATGTGTCTTGGCACATGGTGCCAAATGGGAAAATTATCTACTATTCGCCAAGTTCTCGTACAACAACAACTACCAGTCCAGTCTCCAGAAGGCCCCATTTGAAGTCCTATACGGACGAAAGTGCCGCACCCAGCTCAACTGGTCCGAAACCGGCGAAGGATTGATTTTCGGGCCGGAGGTTCTCCGTGAAGCAAAAGACAAAGTGGAACTTGTCCGAGAAAACTGGAAGGCAGCCAAGTCGCGACAAAGGAGCTATGCGGATTCTCACCACACAGAAGTGGAGTTCATTCCCCGAGACCATGTGTACCTTCGCGTCACACCTCTCAAGGGAACCAACCATTTTCATGTCAAGGGGAAACTTGCCCCAAGGTTTATTGGACCTTTTAAGATCACGACGAGGTGTGGAGAACTTGCTTACCAGTTGGAGCTACCTCCGGAACTTTCGAGTGTGCACAACGTCTTCCACGTGTCACAACTCCGGAAGTGTCTACAAGCGCAAAACCGTCCAGATCTTTATAAGGACATTGACCATCAGGCCATCGACCTCCAGCCACATCTCAAGTATTTCCATATATAATATTTTCAACCCCTATTTATATTCAAAATATTTGAGTAAATCCTTAAAAACCTATTCTGTTTGTTTTAATCTTTTGGAATATTTCCAAAGGAAAAAAATTCCAATAAAATCCCAGAAAATTCCAGCAACCTTCCCAAGCTATATTTAGTGGCAACACCAGGTTTCATCTCATTCCAAGGTGGTTTGGTTCACTAAATAATTCCAAAAGTCTTTCTATCCAGAACCAAGTTGAAATATCTCTACATTACAAAGTTTGTGCAAATGGGAAGAAACTTTGTGGGAGTGTTGCACACCCCAAATGAGGAGCCTCTGCCAAAAGTGGGATTTTCAGGAAGTGATTTACCCACATTCCCTTTGTAAGGGATAGATCTGCCTTTTGGGGGATGATTTCTAGTTTGCATTGCCAAACTCATCCAATGAGGCTCAAATTTGGTTGACTATCTTATTTTTGCACCCAAGCTAATCATGTTAACTCTCACCACCAGTGGTGAGGTGTTGCTACCCCAAACACATGTCGAACTCCTACTGCCATAATAGCAAAACAGCTCCTACCCCACTCCACACTTGAGCTCTTCCCTCCAAACCTTTTGAACAATTAGCCAGCACCACTCCCCAACTACACGAGAGTGGCCCCTCTTTGAGTCCAAGCAGAAAGCCCCAAAATCCCCATTCTAAATTCTGGTCTAGCACTGGCATCTCTTCTTTCCTGTCCTCCCATGGGTAACAGTGAGCTCCTCGGCTCCCAAACGGCTAGGCATCTCCAAGCCAAGCCCCAGGACAGCCCAGACAAGGCCAAAGCGCCCCAGAGAGCACCAACATGTTGTGGCAGGCCAAAACTGCACTTTGAGCATGCTGCTGGCCACACCCGAAGCTTAGGTAGCCAGCCCGACCGGCTCAAGCCTCCCCATGTTGTCATTTCTAGTCCCCGACCACCTCTCTGCATCAGGGCAGCTCCAGGGCCCCTCCTCCCTCGCTCTGTTGACCGGAGTGATACGTGCCCACGCGTGCCAGATCCACCAAAAGACCGTGGCCATGCGTGCATGCTCCTCCTCGCTCTCTCTCCCACTCAGTGGGTCACGTAGGTCCCAAAACCACGTCCACACCCCGTGGTATCGACCCCGGAGGCTCACTGCCCCTCCTGCGAGCAGTGGTGAAACCCCCGACGCCACTGGCTCGGTACACCGTTGGGAGCCTATAAATAGGGCCTCCCCTCGCTCCAGCACCTCCATCCTAGCTCTCCACAGCCTGAAGTCCACCCCTAGTCTCTCCATTTGATCATTGCGAGCTCGTGTGGTCGAGATTGACCGAGGGCCTGCCGCTTCAGAGCTTCGTGGATCTCAGTCTATGGGCTAGCTCCGGTGCTCCTTTCACCTCCTACAGGTTCCAAGCAACCTCAGGGAGCTTCCCCATCACCTCACCGAGCTTATCCACACCCGTAGCACCCAGTTCATTGACCTCCCAAAACTGCTCCGCCGTTGCACCTGATCGCTGGTGAAGCAGGGCCTCTCCGTCGACCTCTCGGCCACCAGCAGGTAGGCGACGGTAGGCTGGTTCCATTTCTACCCTTGGTTGGGCTTGAGGACATCGGTAGCATCATCGGCGAGCCTCCCCTTCTCTCAGTCCCAAGGTGGAAGACGACCCTGACAAGTGGGGCTCACATGTCGGTGGGTCATATCTCCCCCTCTCTCTCCTCTCTGCCGCTGACCGCAGGGGCCCGCGTTTGAGGTTTGAACCTGGCCGTGCGCGCGCGTGGGCTGACTGGCTTGCTGGGCTCGCCCAAGCCACACGTTGAGCCAGGCCTGAGCCCCAGCCTTTTTCTTTTTCTGTTTATTATGATTCCAAATGATTTTTATAAAAATAATTATCCAGTATATTTTTATTATTCTTCCACCATAATTCTTCTAAAAATGAGTAGTATTTAAGAGAACCTTTTGAAAAAATTTGACACAATCTTTCTGTTTTATAAAAATTAAAAGGCTATTTTAGAATAGTTTTGCTTCTGTTAAAATACTTTTAAAAATAATCCTTTCACTAAAACCAGAGACAAATATTTATAAAATGACAATATGGATATATCAGAATTAAGCAACATTTTTAAAGTGACTTTGTGCTCTATTTTTGAGTGAGCTACTTATTGCTTATTATTTATTATGGTGATAGAAACCACATTTGACGAAGGAGTTGGACTTGAAGATCCCGAAGACCCCGGATACTTAGCTGATCAAGGCAAGTAGCCCTTTGACCATGTCTGAGCATATGTTATATTGCAAGCTAAGTAGAGCAAATATTTTCGTTGCATGTGATCATAAGAATCGGTAAATCATCGGTATGATGTTACCGATGGCTCCTCCGGAGCACTTGCATTTTGAGCATGATCCTACCACCTATGAAGGTCACGCTAATATTATGTTGACAAGTAGAGCTAAGCATAGTAGAAGCATGAGCATGATTATGGTATAAATCAAAGGTTTATGAAAATCACGTCGGGTGCCACTAATGCCTGAGGCTGATGATGAGATAGGTGGCCACTTTTGGAGAAGTGGTGCACCGGATCTATTTTGGTGTGAGTGGTTTCAGAAATGGGAATAGATTTATGATGTTTCGACCGTCCCGACCTTACATGTGCAACCACGTTACCCCTTTATGGGACGGGGCCTTGTTGATTACTCTGGTCGGTGCTAGCAAAGAGCCACATTATTAGTGGCGGGAGTGATGTGTGGTCACTCTCGTGACGGGGTCCTGCCAGGTAGGGCGACTATGCCCTTTTTACGTGTTCCGGGCACACCGTTGGTCCCCGCATGGATGATACTGCCTAGAGTTGGTGCTCGTAAGACGTACATCATGTGGGCTGGGTACCAATCGAGTGGACCTCTTTGCCTAGTATCGTCAGGGGAAAGGCATTGATCGGGTACTTACCTCGAGTATTATATATACCGCGAGTCGTGGATGACATGGTAGCTTCCTGGATCTCGTGGGTATAGCGTACAACCTCTATAGAGTGTAAAACTATTCGAATAGTCGTGTCCACGGTCAAGGACAGTTGGGTAAACCTGCTTAAACTACATCTATTCATTTACGCATAAACCGTGTGTGAGTATGTGTGTGTCTTTGTAAGATTATGGTGTTACCTCGAAGAGTTGATATGACCAAATTTGGTGACTTGGCAGATCGGGTGAACCCGGAGTGTTCAACCCTTGACTGATATATTGATTCCTATAACTTGTTCGTCTAAATACCATCTAGCTTATGTTGCACATCCATCCATGAACATGTCCATTGACAGTTAAGCTGCTATCCACCAAAACTGCATATTACTTGTTATTCTACCAATTGCATTGTTCATATCATGGGTTGTTTGCGAGTACATTCAAAGTACTCATTGGCTTGCCACTTGTTATATTATTGACCACACATGGAAGGACTGGAGTTTGGAGAATAGTACGTGATCAGAGACGGCCCTGTGAACTAGGACGCTTTCGAGTCAGAATGCCTGTAGGCTGATGGCATGGGCACCCGCTTAGCCCTAAGATTTCCACGACTAGTTGTATCCCTGTGAATTGGCCTTATAGGCCCTACCTTGTGAACTTGACCTTATCGGTCATGTGTTGTAATAATTCGGTACTTGGATGTAAGACTCTTAATATTCAGCATTTGTGTCTTCGGTGAGCATTGATCTCTGGGATCACTGAGCATGTTCATTCGGTGATCTCGACTCGTATGTCGGGGACCCCACAATTTACCTGGGAGCACTACCAGGCTGTGCAGTCCCCACGGGAGGAGATTGTAGATTGTGTCTTTTGCCACACAAGGACCGAGATGGTGATCAATACCTTCTAAGTAAATTCTTCTTTTATACAATCTAAAATTAACAATATAGCTAATTATTTTACTAATCGGTGTTGTCTCTTGTTATTGCAAACCTTCTACAGGTGTGAGGAGGGATATGAGGCGGCGGCGGCCAATGTTCTCGAGGCCGAGTGCATGCGGCTATTACAGAACTTGCGCCACAAGGCTCGGTCACAGGATATTCGAGACTACTATGCCATGCGTGGTGTTAAGAAGGAGAAGAAGGAGTGTCGTCGAAAGTATCTGAAGAAGCAGAAGTACATGACGGTAATTACCAATTCTTAAGGCCTTGTACGTAGTTTTCTTGATTTGATTCATAGGCGTAGCGCTCAAAATTCTTTTTACTAACTTATAGGTGCCCCCGAGATGGTGTGTAGATAAGATGGATTGTTGGGAGGCATTGGTGGATGAGTGGTGCATAGGCAACTGCCGAGCCGTCCACGACAATGTGAAGGAGCGGCGTGCCCAAATGTTTGGTCTGCCACACCATCAAGGCAGCACCAACTTAATTCAGTTCGGACGAAACCGGGTCCATAGTTTTCTTCCTTATTCATGATATTAATTCTTCATGCTAGCTTGAGTCCTTTACTAATACTTTCTTCCTCTCTTTTAGGCGCATCACAATAAGGCGGAGGTGCCAGAGTTGTACGGCCTTTATGGCATGGCCCATACTGCTTCCTACAAGAAGGCCAAGGCATTCTCTGAGTCTGACCTGGATCATATCCAGAGATGTTGACCAACATCTCCGCCCACCACAAGCTCGTGAAAAACAGTGACGTGGGGAATGCTAGGAAAGGGGAGGACTTTAACCCGATCCAGGAACCTTTGGATCCAGAGATGGTGATGATATCTCGCGGAGGGAGGCCCCATGGCTCGATAGCTATTGGAAATGGGATAATACATTGTCCACTCACTCTCCCGGAGATCAAGGCGCACCAGTTGAGCTCCTGCCCTGAGATAACAGGTCGTCCACGCCCAGCCGATCTCGCCATCGAGGTTAGTTGTACAGACTCACCCAAATTTCATCCATTTCATTGTGTGTGTGGCCATCGATCATTATAGTTGTAACGAGTAATGTTGTTGCAGGCTGCTCTTCAGAAAGAGAGAGCGGCAAACCAGGCTTCTCTTGAGAAAGAGAGTGTTGCAAACCAGGCTGCTTTTCAGGATACTCTTGAGGAGAGGGACCGGAACACGTCTCGGTTCTTGGAGGAGGAGAGGGCCCGGAATGATGCAGGTGACCTCCCCATGTTTCACATTAGCCAAATCATGCATGTAATGTCGGTTTCATTAGTAACTAATACGACCGACTGTTCAAAACCAAATGTGCAGTCTATGTGCGAGAACACCGGTCAGCCCCCTCCGTCGATGTCTGTCTTTTATTCGATTGACTCGGTGAGTTTCATTTCTATGGTCATTATAAACTAGTATTAACATTTGAGTGTCATCATGCTAACGAGACACTGCAAAATATCTTTTCTCCAGAATAACTCCTGAGTGGCATCGCACGATCCTTCTCCAGGGAACCGTCTCCAAGCGCAGCCAGCCCGACCAACCTTGCTGATTCTCCCAAATGACCACGATGGTAAATTTTCTCTAGTTCATTAACGACATAATTAGCTAATTTAGCTCCAAAATGATGTAATTAGCTAATTTAGCTCCAAAATGACTTAATTAGCTTATTTATCCTCTTTCCTCTTCTCCTTAGCTTAATTTCCCAACAAAAACATACTTAGCAAATTAACCTCCAAAATGACATAGTTAGCTAATTTAGCTCCAAAATGACATAATTAGCTACTTTAGCTCCAAAATGACATAATTATCTTAGTTAGGTAAAAAGCATCACAAGAACCTTTGTTAGCTCATAATTTAGCGTATCTTCTTCCTAAATGACGTAATAAGCTTTTCCTCCTAAATGACATATCCTTTTCCTCTGCTTCTTCTTCTCCTCCTCCTTCTCCTCCTCCTCCTCCTCCTTATTCTTCTTCTTCTTCTTCTTCTCCTTCTCCTCCCCTTTCTTCTCCTTAGCTTATTTTCCCCCAACAATGACATAATTAGCTAAGTTAGCTCCAAAATGACATAATTAGCTAGTTTAGCTCCAAGAAGACATACTTAGCTAATTTAGCTCCAAAATGACATAATTAGCTAATTTAGCTCTAAAAAGGCATACTTAGCTAATTTAGCTCCAATAAGAGGAGAACAGGAGAATAATAAGGAAAAATGAAAAGAAGGAAGACGAAGAATAAGAAGAAGAAGAAGACAAGAAAAAAGAATAAGAAGGAGAACAAGAAGGAGAAGAAGAAGGAGAAGGAGGAGAAGAAGGAGAAGGAGTCCTCCTTCTCCTTCTTCTCCTCCTTCTCCTTCTCCTTCTTCTTCTTCTCCTTCTTCTCCTATTCTTTTATTCTTTTCTTCTTCTCCTCCACCTCCTCCTTCTTCTCCTTCTCCTCCTCCTCCTCTTTCTTCTTCTTCTTCTTTTCTTTCATCTCCTTCTTCTTCTCTTCTTTCTTCTCCTCTTTCATCTTCAACTTAGCTTATTTTCCCCCAACGAAGACATAATTAGCTAATTTAGCTCCAAAATGGCATAATTCGCTAATTTAGCTCCAAAATGACGTAATCAGCTAATTTAGCTCCAAAATTACATAATTAGCTTAGTTAGGTAAAAAACATCACAAGGGCCTTGGTTAGCTGATAACTTAGCGTATCCTTCTCCTAAATGAGATAATAAGCTTTTCCTCCTAAATGACATATCATTTTCCTCTCCTTCTTCTTCTTCTCCTCCTCCTTGTCCTCCTCCTCCTCCTCCTCCTCCTTCTACTACTTTTTCTTATCCTTCTCCTCCTCTTTCTTCCCCTCTTTCATCTTCTCCTTGGCTAATTTTCCCCAACAATGACATAATTAGCTAATTTAGCTCCAAAATGATATAATTAGCTAGTTTAGATCCAAGAAGACATACTTAGCTAATTTAGCTCCAAAATGACATAATTAGCTAATTTAGCTCTAAAAAGACATACTTAGCTAAGTTAGCTCCAAGAAGAGGAGAAGAGGAGGAGAAGAAAGAGGAAAAATGAAAAGAAGGAAGAACAATAAGAAGAATAGAAGAAGAAAAAAGGAGAAGAAGGAGAAGAAGAAGAAGGATAAGGAGGAAAAGAAGGAGAAGGAGTCCTCCTTCTCCTCCTTCTCCTTCTTCTCCTTCTTCTTCTTCTCCTTCTTATTCTCCTTCTTCTCTTCTTATTTTCTTCTTCTTCTTCTTATTCTCCTCCTTCACCTCCTCGTTCTCCTTCTCCTCCTCCTCCTCCTCCTCCTCCTTCTTCTTCTTCTTCTCCTTTTTCTTCTCCATCTTCTTCTCTTCTTCCTTCTCCTCTTTCATCTTCTACTTAGCTTATTTTCCCCAACAAAGACATAATTAGCTAATTTAGCTCCAAAATGACATAATTAGCTACTTTAGCTCGAAATTGATATAATTAGGTACTTTAGCTCCAAAATGACATAATTAGCTTAGTTAGGTAAAAAACATCACAAGAACCTTGGTTAGCTCATAACTTAGCGTATCTTCCTCCTAAATGAGATAATAAGCTCAAAATGGCATAAGAACCTTGGTTAGCTGATAAATATTATATACTTAGCTTGTTTTCCTCTAAAACGACATAATTAACTTAGTTAGGTAAAAAAAGGCATAAGAACCTTTGTTAGCTCAAAAAGGTCATATACTTAGCTTATTTTCCTCCAGAATGACATAATAAGCTCAAAAATGTCATATATTGTTGTTGTTCTTCTAACTATCTTATTCCCATTTTGCACATTAGATGTACTACATGGAAGGTGGCATTGATGTAGTAATTTAGTTTTTGTTTTCATTTGACTTGATGATAATGTGGAACTATATGTATATGTATATATGGATGAACAGTGTAATATAGTGTATTGATGAACAAACAACATTGATGAACTTTATATGATTATCTGTGTGTTTTGAACTATATATGTGTGATGTGAAATATATATACATAAAACAAATAAAATAATGACAATATGGGCTCTTTGCCGTCTGCCAACTGATGGCAAAGAGGCCACGTGGCAGCCAGCTGTGCAACCTGGGGAACATGGGTTGGCCCATATGGTTACTTTGCCGTCTGCTGCCTTTGAAGGCAGACGACAAAGATAGGGCAAGCAGATGGCAAAGAGTCTGGGAGAGACAGACGATAAAGAGTCTGAGAGAGTGAGACGACGAACACTTGGAAAAAATGAGACGACAAGGAGCCTGAGAGAGTCAGACGGCAAAGAGCCTGAGAGTGGCAGACGGCAAAGAGGCTGAGAGAGGCAGATGGCAACTACTCCGTTAGCCACCTAACGGAATAGTTGTCTGTTGGCTGCCGTGTACAGGTCTTTCCCGTCTGCTTAGACAGGTGGCTGACGGCAAAGGTCTTTTCCGTCCACTTTACGGTAGCACACGACAAAGAAGGTACTTTGCCGTCGAAAGTTGTCGCAGAAATTTTGCCGTCGGGAAGTTGACGGCAAAGGAATTTGCCGTCCATGGTACACCCATTTGCCGTCTGTTATGGCGGACGGCAAAGAGTCTAATTCCTATAGTGATGATGCTATGGGATAGTCCTTATTTGACTTCTAGAATGCTATTTTTGTCGGTGTTTACTCACAACATATGCCATGGGTAGGCTAAAGATGCTCGGAACCGAAGTGACACTGGTGGGCGCTGGGGACGAGGTTGGTAAAAGCATAGAACGCATGATGTACCCTGGTTCAGGGCTCTCCGTGGAGATAACACCCCTAATCCTGCCGGAGTGTATAATGTAACAAAGAGGTTACAATGTGCTCCTAGAGCTGTTTTGCGGAGGAGGAAGAAGGAGAAACCGGGTCGCATCTACCTCTCCTGTATGAGCGTGTGTATGAAAGATTGACCGACCCTCTGCATGGAGGGTGGTCGGGGGGATTTATAGACGAACCCACCAACCTACAATAAGGATAAAAGTACATGAGCAGGGCCTGGCTGGCAGCCTCGCCGGCTGGCCAGGGGGCCCACGGGGGTCTTGTCTTGTCGCTGGAGGGGCCCATCGGCTGCGAGGTCCCATCTGGCTATGGGACCCGTCGGCTAGCCAGTAAGGCTCTCGCGTAAGGCTGATGCAGGACACGTGTAGTACATCCATCTCGTCTTGCGAGATTCGTCATGGGGTGCTAGTACGGCCGTCTCCAATGTTCCCACGCCGAGTGTGATAATGGAGTTGGAGGTTCACGGGACGACACTGTGCAGGATCATTGATTGTAGCCGGAGTAGGTCAGCAGCATGGCCGCCGACGCCGTACCTGTCGTGCTCTCCAATCCAGTGCCTTGGATGACGCGTAGCCACCTTTAACCGTAGGGTCTCGTGATGACCTACGGTCTTATGTGACTTGAGCTCCCTCGCCGGCCAACAGCCTTGCTCGCCGGCCTGGGAACTTCCGCCTGGCGTCTAGCCGGCCGGCGCGGCTTAGATGTCTAGAGCAAGGTCGCCATCTCTCCCCTAGCCAGCAGGTGCTTCCTAGCCGGCCAGAGTGATTCGGCTGTCTCGCCCCCAGCAGGAAAGAGCTTCCTCGCCGGCCAGGGGGATTGGGCCTCATTGAATGAGTCATACTGTTGCTTCAAGGTAGAAGGCAAAGGAGTAGGCTCGATGAGCTTACCTCGAGGTTATCCCCCCTCCAGTAGTCCCCGAAGGAGGGGAGGCCTGCCACCTCAGAGCGGAAGGCCTCGCCGGCTTGAGTTGTTTGATGTTGATCTTCCTTCGCTGCCTCCGATAGGAGGCGCTCGCTCGGAAGCCGGATGGCTTCCGAGGGACGCCTCGGCTTTGTTGCAAGTTGTGCAGGTTGCGCCACGTGCCAGGCGCTGGCCTGGCGTGATGATGGTTTGCCCAGATGACGGGACCGGACCTGAACCCTGGGTCCCGCCACGACGCCCCCTCGGCCCCCTGCCTAGAGGATCCTGTGCGGTTTACTCTGCGACGGTTGGGTTTCGGGAGTCGTTAATGTGCCCGTAATAATCGGCGGAGGTGGGCCTTGTGCGCATCGGATACCTTCCCCACGATCCATCGTGGGGGTTTAAATGGGGTGCGGTGGTACCGAGGAGGCCATTCGCCCCCTTCTCGCCCCGCACTTGCGCCCCTTCCTTCCCTAAGCCTAGAGAAAGAAGGATCCTCGCTTCGTCTTCGTCGTCGCGCAGGCCATCGCCGCCAACCACTTCAAGCTTTCGTTGTCCGTTGTCATGTCGAGCAGCGCCCCCAAGGGTGCCTGGCTCGGCAGCGCCATCTGCGACGGTCACATTGAGGCGCTCTTGTGGTGGTGCGGGTGCCAGGAGCAGAAAACTCCCCGACGCCAAGGGAGGGAGAGGTAGTTGTGTTCGAATAACACTTCTACCGCGGCTTCGGGACCCCGGCAAGCAACTTCTTCGCCAACTTCCTCATCTTCTTCGGCTTGCATTCGCACCATCGGGCGCCAAACGCCATTCTTCAGCTTGCTTCGTATGTCCTCTTGTGCGAAGGCTTCCTGGGTATTGAGCCCCGCCTCGACCTCTGGCAAAAGTTATTCTTCTTCAAGCAGGAGTCCATAAAAATGGACAAGGCCGAGGCAGAGAAGCTCAAGGGCCCCCGCCTGATGACCCCGTGTGGCGCGACACTAGTGCATCATCACACGTCGTGCGCCTTCCCCCAGATGCCGCTCCACGACTCCATAAAATTGTGGCAAAGGGGATTGTTCTATGTGAAGAACGTCGACCCCTCCCACGACGGCCTCCACCTGCCCTCCTTCGTCATCGCTCCTCTGACGGTGAAGAGGAACTGGAAGGCTTCATATCCGAAGACGATCGCCGAGGTGGAGCAGATATGCCCCTATCTCGATACCCTGAAGACTCGCGGCCTCCTGGGCCGCGTCCTCCTCACCACCATGATGACCCGTTGGATCCTGCCTCTACAGAGGCGGCCACATCTCATCTGCGAGATGGGCGGCTGGCATAATCCCTGCCGGCTCTTCACCAAGAACTTTCGATCTGGCACGGTGGCTCAAAATGTGAACCTGATCTCCTCCGCCAACATGGACAAAGGTGGAGGTTGGGAACGTGAAAAGACTCCTTACGACTGAGCTCATCCGGCTCCAGTGATAAGTATCTTCCCGAATCTTGTTTTCCTTTGTTTTGAACTTGTTGTTCTCTCTTTTGGGCTGGCTGCCAACTCCATTGCTTAGTTGTTCGAGAGCCTGCAAGTTCTCGACCCGCCAGTCGCTGACGTCGGACCCCTCGGAAATTGAGGATGAGGGGGTGATAGAGTCGCGAGCCACCGTCCCCGAAGCTTCGGAGGAAGCGCTCGAGTTGGTGGGCTCTGAGCCGCCTAGTGAGCACCTAAAGCCCTCCCTTATTGACTGGACGAACGATGACAAGACGCCACCTACTCCGCCTGATGCAGCCTTCGGGGAGGATCCAGATGATCTGGAGGAAGTCACCAGCCCTCCCTTGATGCGGGGCCGCTACAAGGCTGGTGAGATGGCTGCGCCTGGCGAGACGGCAAGGAATAAGGGCAAGGGGGCAGCCACATCCAAGCCAGCCCCCAAGCGCGCCACAATGGGGCCTCCAGCCGGAGGACGAGGATGCGGCGCCAAGAAGCACCGCGCTGGCGTCCGCAGGAAGCGGGTACCCGTCGTGGCGGGGTAAGAGTCCTTTGTTATCTCTTTTCGATATGTTGTGTCAGGATAGATTGCTCAAATAGTACTTGGCAGGGAGGCAGAAGACGTGGAGGAAGAAACCGCCTCCGCCGTCGAGCGAGCTAGCTGGGCAGCTGCTGATGCTGCCCAGTAGGTGCTGGACGAGGAGTCCACCCTTCGCTGGGAAATGGCGGACCACAAGAAGGCCGCAGGCCAATCTAGGCCCAGCCGAGCCGAGAAGCCGCCCGCCAAGGAGAAACGGTCGAAGACCAAGCACGACCCAGCCAAGCGAGCGTGCATGGAGGACACAGCTAGCGATGCGGCTCCAAAGCGCGCCCAGGGGGCCAAGCCAACCAAGGCCACCGAGCATGCCGCCTCCATGACAGTGAACCTCGAGGTGGTCCCCGACACGCCGAAAGCTGATGTAGACGGCGCGCCAGAGATTACCATGGAAGCACCGGAGGTGACCATGGATGCACCGGAGACGGCCGATCCACCCAAGCTGCGGAGGCAGCGTTGGCCGGGACGTCAAGGGAGTCAGCCACTAACCCACCATCTGGAGACGACACCATCAGCATGGCCAGCCGCCGCTCGGCTGCCCCTTGAGCCGGCCCCATTAGCTGGAGCCGGCCCATGAGGACTTGGCGCGTGGCCAATGCTGAACGTGCAGCATTTCCCCCAGGCACCGAGCTCAGTGGTGTCCCAGAGCTGGTGGCGTTGTTCGCCAGCAGTCATGACAAGGTGAAGCAGGCGGCCCTAGTGGCCAAGTGCGACCTGGAACGCCTTGAATAGCGAACCAGGGTGAGTCTTCTATCTTCTTCATCTTCTCTGCGTTGGTTTGGCTTTTCTGTGCTCTTGAATCAGTGGGTGCACGCCAGTGCATCCCAGTAGGTGTAGCCCCCCGAGAATTGGGCCGGCCAAGCATTGGCCGGGCCGAATCTCCTTGTGCTATGCTTGTCTTTGCTTTTTTAGTGGGGGTGTGCTAGCGCACCCACTGGGTGTAACCCTTGAGAATCGGGTCGGCTAAGAGTTAGCTGGGCCGAATCTTACTTCTTCCTTTGTTTTCTTGCTCGTAGGAGCTTCATGGCGCCCAACTGCAGGCGCACAACATGTTGCGGGCCCAGAACCAGGCGGCTGATGGCCAAGTCGGCGATCTTCAGGGCTGGCTGAAGGCTGCTGTCTCGGAGCGAGACGCCTTGCGCGAGGCGGAGAAGCAGCTCCAGCAGCAGCTGAGTCTTCTCTAGAAGCAGCTCCAGCAGCAGCTGAGTCTTCTCTAGAAAGAGAAGGACACCTCCCACGCTACCAACACGGAGCGCCTTAAGACGGCTCATCTCGAGGAGATGGAGCTCAAGGACGCTGCCCAGAAGGAGAAGGAGGATGCACTGATCCAAATGTAGGCGCAGCTGGCTAAGGCGATGGAGGCGGTCGAGACCCTCCGAGACGAGCTCTCCCATGTGACTCAAGAGAGCACAGTGCTGGAGCGCGAGGCCCTGGAGGAAGCTTGCGAGACCGACATCCATTTCAACCATAAGATTTTCTTTATCTTGTCTTGATCTTTCTTTTTTGTTGTTGGCCTCCTGTCTTATTCCTCTTCGCACCACTTCCCATACCCCAGGAATCTTTCCTGGGACACGGGAAGCGGCTAAAACGGCTGTGGACACCAGCCGTGAGGAGCGTCGCGCTGCTGGTGAGGAGGTGGACGCCGACGTCGGCTGGTGTGTGGAGGAGATCGCCGTTGGCATCAGGGCCTTCCTGCTCGTTCTGGCTGAATCCCTGGAGCGGCTCCAATGCGCGGGCTCATCGATGATAAGGGTGTTCTGGCCCGGCGTCGTGGAGCTGGCGTCGATGATCCAAATGTCCTGCTGGCTTGAAGCCGATAGCGCCCGCCACGACGCCTGGCGCGCCTCAGCCGCGCGCAGTGGTGCATATCTGGCGCTTCGCTTGGCCAAGTCCTAGTATCGAAACCTGGACTTGGGCTAGCTCACAGCGTAGCGCGCTGGCTTAGAGGAGGAGTTGTAGGACTTAGAGGATCAGCTGCAGATGAGGGCCAGCGGCATCGCTTCTTTCGTCGCCTGGGATGAGTTCAGCTTGGAGTGTGATGAAGAAGGCAACGTGGTCCCTCAGGACTTGTTCCTACTTCAGCGTTATGACACCGATGACAGCTCTGCCGAGGCGGCCCTTGAGGAGGAAGCTGTTGATTCTAGCAGCGAGGCTTATCCATACTCAGCCACGAAGGACGAAGCCGGTGTCTCTCGTGGTGGATACTGTGCATCCGCCTCGGGCGTATCCGGCGATGGTGAAGGCACCACTTCAGGAGCTGCAGCCGGGGCCGCAGACGAAGCCGTCACCCCTTAGCTGGTCCTTTTTTGTTTTTTGTTGTCTGCATTGTATCGTCAGTCCAACAATTCCACCCACTGGGGTGTTTATTGTAATGAACTTTGGCCGTGGGCCTTTTGAATGCTTTCGAATGTAACATACGTTATGTCATTCTGCATAGAATTCGTAAACACCATGCTTGCTGACTCGTGTTTGATCTTTTGATTCCTGTTTGACTCCTTTTTCTCCAAGTCCTTTATTCTCTCTGACATCCGCCTCGCTAGCCCGACAACAGGGAGCCGCTGTGTGACTGGGACGAGGATTCTGTCTTTGTGAATATTGGACTTAGCTTTTTTGAAGCCATCAAGACTTTAAGATTCAAAAACGAGCCAGTAGAGGCCGGCTAGAATAATAAGATCGAAAGATTATCAAACCAACCCGAGCCGGCAACCCTTTTTGTAGTTGAGCTTTTCATGCAACCAGCCTTCACTACCACTGCCTCGTTAGCCGGACAGCCGGGAGCTGGTCTGTAGCTTGTTCGAGACAGCAAGGTTTGACCCGGCGTCCACTATACGCTCGTCTACAACTAAGGAAATCTTTAAGGCCGGCTAGCGCGCCCCCGAGCCCATGGAGTCGGACCAGGGGACTCACAAATGAGTAAAAGAATCTTGCCATGAATCCAAAAGTAGTGTGTCCCAAGCATCGCCTTGGAACGCAAGATACATACGTACATGCTCTTTTCTTTTATCTCTCTTGCATTCTAACACTAGAACGGGAGAATCAATGGCGCGTTCCATGGACGCTCTGTCTCTTGGCTGGAGTCATCTCTCTTGCGCTTCCTTGGATTATGGGCATCGATCCGGTAGTATGCATTGTTATGCAATGCCCGCCTGATGATGAAAGGACCCTCCCATGGGGAAGAGATCTTGTGTTGGCCGCATGTTCGCTAGATTCTTCTGAGCACCAACCCCCCTCTGTGAGGGAGAGAGGCTTGATCTTCTTGCGGTGGTAGTACCTCAACTTCTGTTGATATACGGTTGTCCGGCTCAAAGCTAGATCCCGTGCCTCCTCGAGCAGACCAACGCCGTCTTCTCTTGCCTACTTTGCTTCTGTCTCTGTGTACAAGGTGACCCGAGGCGAGTCGAACTCGACATCCGTGCGGATAATTGCCTCGGAGCCGTATACCAGAAAGAATGGTGTGAACCCGGTCGACCGGTTCGGCGTGGTGCGGAGGTCCACAACACAGCCGGCGGCTCTTCAATCCAGCAGCCGGCTGACCCGACAATTGGCGCTACCAGCCTTGGCTTGATGCCGTCCAGGATCAGGCCGTTCGCCCTTTCCACCTGGCCATTAGATTGCGGGTGCGCCACCGAAGCCAAGTCGAGCCGGATGCCTTCCTTGGAGCAGTAGAGTGCCAAAGCACCCTTGGCGAAGATGGTGCCGTTGTCGTTGATTATGCTATGGGGGACGCCATAACGGACAGCGATGACCTTGATGAACCTGACGGTCGTTGGGCCGTAAAGCTTCTTTATGGGCTAGCCTCGATCCACTTGGTAAACTTGTCAACAGCCACCAAGAGGTGCGTCATGCCGCCTCAAGCGGTGTTGAATGGCCCCACCATATCCACCCCCCAGACGACAAATGTCCATGCTAGGGGGATGGCTTTGAGGGCTGAAGCCGGCATGTGGCTCTACGTGCTAAAGCATTGGCAGCCTTCGCATTTGTTGACCATGTCCATGGCCTCCTCAAGGGCCGTGGGCCAGTAGAATCCGTGGCAGAACGCGTTGGCCACCAGGGAGTTGGAGGCGGCATGATGCCCACACTCACCCTGGTGTATGTCTCTGAGGATCTCTTGCCCCTTTGATGACTCGACGCAGCGCTAGAATACACCAGTCACGTTACGCCGAACCAGCTCACGATTGATGATGGCGTAGGCTGCTGATAGACGCTGAATCTGCCTTGCCTCCGCCTCATCTTTAGGAAGTTAACCGCGAAGAAGGAAGGCCAAGATGGGTTGAGCCCACGATGGAGCCGACACAAGGGATGGCTCCGGCTCGACCTGAGTATCGGGGGCTTCTACAGCCCCAACGCTTGTTGAACCAGTCGCAGGCTCGAGACTTTCTGTCTCCATTCCCGCTGTGGCAGCCGGCACACCGTCTACCTCCATGACAGCCACCCACTTGGTGTTGAGCCGATAGGATTCGAGGCTTGGCGTAGACGGAATTATTGTTGTTGCCGGCGAAGCAGACGTAGCCGGCGAAGTAGTTTTAGCTGGCATAGGTGTTGGAGTCGGCAGAGCTAGTGTAGACGGCACAGTAGTTGTAGCCGGCAAAACTAGCATAACCGACATCGTTGGTATTGAAGGGTCTCCCGGCACAAAAATCGACGCCGACTCCAGAGACGGCTTGATGGAGGGCTTGTGCAATTGCTCGAGGGAGACGCCGGCTGGAATCAACTGCCTTGTAGAGCCGATCTTGGCTAAGGTATCATCTGCCTCGTTGTCCGCCCTGGGGACGTGATGAAACTCACAACCCTCGAAAGGGCCGCTGAGCTGTTGGATGAGGAAGCGATAGCTCGCCATGTTGGCGTCCCTCGCATCCCATTCGCCAAAGACTTGCTCCAACACGAGATCGGAGTCGCCGAAGCAAATGATTCGTCGTATGCCAATATCCTTGCCAAGCCGGAGGCCATGAGGGAGCGTATCGTACTAGGAGACGTTGTTGGAGGCGGCGAAGTGTATCTGGAGAGCATACTTGAGTTGGTCTCCTCTCGGAGGCGTCAGGACGATGCTGGCTCCAAGACCAGTTCGCATTTTCGAGCCGTCGGAGTGCATATGCCAATGAGTGGAGTAAGGAGGCGGCGGCATGAATCGGGTTTTGGCCCAATCGACGAGGAAATCGGCCGCCACCTGGGAATTTATGGCAGTGCATGGGTCATAGCGGATGTCGTGGTCGTCCGTGGAGATGAACCACTTAGCAATCCGGCCCGTAGCATCACGGTTGCCCATGATTTCTGAAAGTGGAGCAGTGCTCACCAAAGTGATGGCATGCTCTTGGAAGTATTGCTTCAACTTCTTTGCGGCAAGGTAAACACCATAACACATCTTTTGATAGTGGGGGTAGTTTTGCTTGGAGGTGGACAAGACCTCGTTAGGGTAATAGATAGGGCGTTGCACTAACAATACCTTGCCCTCCTCCTTGCGTTCTACTACCAAAACCACACTAACCACACGAGTGGTCGCTGCAATGTATATGAGAATGGGTCCCCTTTCGGCCGGCGACTCCAAGATTGGCAGGCTTGAGATGACGCGCTTGAGGTCGCGGAAGGCTTCGTCTGCCTGGTCATTCCAATCGAACTTGGTTGTTTTCTTCGTTAGTTGGTAGAGTGGAAGCACCTTCTCGCCAAGCCGGCTGATGAACCGGCTAAGGGACACCAGGCAGCCGACGAACTTCTGGGCGTCGAAGATTCGAGCCGGCTTCACCATCTGCTCGATGGTTCCGATCTTCTCAGGGTTCGCTTCGATGCCATGAGCGGACACGAAGAACCCCAAGAGCTTGTCACCGGGAACCCCGAAGATGCATTTCTCCGGGTTGAGCCGGATCTTGTACTCGCGCAGGTCGGTGAACGTCTCCCGCAGGTCTTCAAGGAGACTGAAGTGCTGCTTGGTCTTGATGTCGTCCACATAGACGTGGGTGTTTCTACCAATTTGTGGAAGGAGGCACTGCTGCATGCAGCGTTGAAATGTGGTACCAACGTTCTTTAGACCGAACGTTATGGTGGTGTAGCAGTAGGACCCGAAGGGTGTGATGAAGGAGGTCTTCAAGCGATCAGGTAGATCCAGCTTGATTTTATGGTAGCCTTAATAAGCATCCAAAAAAGACAACAGTTCACAGCCGGCTGTGGAGTCGATCAGTTCATCTATCCTGGGCAGAGCGAAACGGTCTTTCGGCCATGCCTTATTCAGGCTCGTGTAGTCGATACACATTTTCCATGTGTTGTTCTTCTTCAGCACCAGTCCGGGTAGAAAAGCTCCATTATGAAGCCGGCTGCGAGAAGCCGGGCGATCTCTTCTTCAATTGTGCGCCGCTTCACCTTAGCGATGCAGCGCAAGGATTTTTTCACCGGCTTAGCATCCGGCCGCAAATGCAGCTTGTGCTCGACGTACTTCCTTGGAACCCTTGGCGTGTCTTTTGGAGACCATGCAAAGATGTCCCAATTCTCACAGAAGATGTCCCGTGTCTAATTTGGGGCTGAGGTTATTCCCAATGGTGACGCACTGCTTGGGGTTCGCAGGGTCGAGTGTCACCTGCTTGGTCTCTTTGGCTGGCTTGAATGAGCTCTCACCGGCCGACTGGTATGGTGGTGTAGGAATTGCCGGCTACTCGGTAGCCTGAGCCACGACCTGGTCGATCTGCCTTTTCTCCTCAGCAATCACCATGGCGTCGGCCAGACGGCTACTGTCTTGTGCACACTTGAGCGACTTCTTGTAGTTGCCAGCGATGGTGATGATGCCCTTTGGACCCGGCATCTTCATCTTGAGGTAGGCGTAGTGAGGGATGGCCATGAATTTGGCTAGAGATGGTCTGCCCAACAGCGCGTGATACATGCTATTGAGATCCACCAACTCGACCCATATTGGCTCTCGGCGCAAGTGCGCCTTGTTACCGAAAAGGACATCCAGCTGGATTTTGCCGATCGATGAGTAGGACTGTCCTGACACAATGTCGTGGAAGACAGTGCTGGTCGGCTGGAGGTCCTTCTCCTTTAGCCCAAGCTTGAGCAAGGTGTCACGGTAGAGGATGTTGATCCTGCTGCCGCCGTCGACCAACACCCGGGAGTACCGGTAGGTGAGCCTCTTGGAGGCGAAAGTGGGGTCGAGGACGAGCGGGTATGAGCCAGGGTTTGGCATCACCGCAGGATGGTCAGGCCGGCTCCACGTAATTGGCTTTTCACACCAATGCATGAATTGGGGAGCACGAGGGGGGCGTGGCGTTCACCTCACGACGGCGTTCTCGCTGGCTGTGCTTGTCATCACCCTCGCTGGTGAAGACAACATAAGCTCCGTCTTGATGGGGGTAGTCGTCGTGGAGATGACTATCGTTGTGAGGCGGTGGAGGTGGAGCCGGAGCCGGCCCAGGAGCCAGAGCACGAGGCGTCGCACCTGCACCTGGGGGAACCGGCAGGCCCTCTCCTCGCGACAGTCGCTGTGCAAAGCTGCTTTGTCGGAGGGTATGGGTAGCTGGCTTCGCCCCAGTGTGCATCTTGCACGGCGCGTCGAGCATTTGCTCGAAGGTGAGCTTGGGCTGCCAGTTCTTCTTGTCGGTCCGCTGCCGTTGAGAGCCGTCTTGAGTAGCCGGCGCGTCTTCCTCCACGCTAGCCACCTGCTTGCTATTGGAGCGTGTATCAAGTTGATCCACCTTGCGCTTGTTGTTCTGGCCGCCTCAATTGTCGCCAGCCGGCTTGGGAGTAGTCGGTGTGGGGACAATTTTATCCGAGGCGGTGACCTTGACCCGCATCGCGGAGTCGGCCGTCGCGTACTTGTCCCCCTTGGCCATGAGCACCACCAGACAGGTGGGCTCGGAGCACATGAGCTTGTGCCTGAGGAGAGTGTCGTCTTGACAGCCATCAATGAAGTATTGGATGGCTTGTACCTCATGCACTCCCTCGCAGGAGTTGAGTAGCTCGGTCCAACGCATGACGTAGTCGCGAAGGGGTTCGTCGGGTCTTTGGACGTACATGGCCAGCTCGTCGGGCCGACCAGGGCACTAGTGAAGTTGCGGACGAACGCCTCCTCGAAGTCAAACCATGAGTTGACGCTGCCAGTTGGAAAGCTATTAAGCCATGTTCTAGCCAAGGCGGTCAGCATGAGAGGCACGTAGCGGACAGCTACGCGCTTGTTGCCCCGAGCAATGCCACCGGCGATGGTGTAGTCGATCAGCCAGTCTTATGGCTTGGTTGTGCCGTTGTACTTGGGGGTGTCCCGAGGGAGAGTGAAGCCTCGGGGGAACGGCTCCCATCTGATCTGGGGGCTGAAGCACGCCGGACCGATGGGACCATCGTCCTCCAGAAGAGCCGACTGCGCCACGATGTTGAGGCGTCTGCGAGCATTGTTGTCGTTGTGTGGGACGTGAGGGACGATCCGGGCCATGATCGGAAAGGTATCTTGAGAGATCGTGGCATTGGCCGCCTCCCTATGCCTCCGAGGACGAACCTCACGCTCCGAATCCCCCTTGTTGCCACCATTTGTGCTACAACGGCTTGAAGTTAGCTCTCTCTGGCATAGAGAACGCATGTCTTGGCTACCCTCGGCCATCCTGCCGGCAGTGCGGTGCGAGGAAGATCCCTTGGCGTGACGACGACCGCTGGGGTTACGGCGTGCTCTGGGATCGGCTCCCGGAAATTCGATTGTGCCTGACCAGGGTCAAGCAGAGACTGCAGCTCATTTGCAGCGTCAAGGAGATGCTTGACCCGCTTCTCCCGAAGGACGTGCTCCTCGCCCTCCAAACCTCGCATTTCTGCCATGGCCACCTGAGAAGCCCGGAAGTTGGCCGCAAGGGTATCATAGATGGGCTGCTTGCCGCCTAGGATTTCGGCACTGACCCGGCCGCGGCTGCGGACCGCGCCGAGCCGGCGTGGACCATCAGCAGCCGGAGTGAAGCTGTAAGCGGAGTTATACTCGCGCTGCACGGCCTCCATTCGGATTTTAGCCGCAACGATGGCAATTCCCTCCTTCAGGATCTGCCTGCGAGCCTCCTCCGCGTCGGTGGGGTTTGTGGAGGTGGCGATGGGCGTCTTCAAGCCGGCAAGGCAGCATGAAGCGTGTCGGCTCATACCGCAGGGGTTTCAGCAGCATTTGTTGACGCCTTGTCGTGAGCCTTGCTCGTGCCGGCACCAATGACCATCACCACCATGAGGTTGGAGACGATGGTGACGTGATGCGGGGCAAGACACCCCACAGATGACGGTGGACCGTCGAAGACGAGCACATCATTGGGTACTCATCAATTGCAGGCCTCTCCGTGAGGGAGAGCCTGCTGAAGCTAGCACATAACATGTCAACATCGATGTCCTCGCTGGGTTAGCGAGGTCCATCGTCGAGGCGCAAGTAGTTGAAGAGAACGCCGAGGTTCGCAACAACGGCGATGACGACGCTGGGGAGTGACTCGTAGTGAGACTCCTTATCAGAATCCGTGAGACGGACTGGGACGTCGATCAACATCGTAGAAGTCTCCTCAAGGGTAGGCTCCACGGGCATGCTGATCGGTCCGGACGCGAAGCATCCGGCAGTGTAGGCGAAGGGCGGTGCCTAGCACGTAAAACCGACAGATGCCACAGACGGCCCCATGGTGGGTGCCAAATGTCAGTGTTTACTCACAACATATTCCATGGATAGGCTAAAGATGGTGGGAACCGAAGTGACACCAGTGGGCGCTAGGGACGAGGTTGGTACAAGCATGGAACGCACGATGTACCCAGGTTCAGGGCTCTCTGTAGAGATAACACCCGTAATCCTGCCAGAGTGTATAATGCACCAAAGAGGTTAGAATGTGCTCCTGGAGCTGTTCTGCGGAGGAGGAAGAAGGAGCAGCCGGCTCGCGTCTACCTCTCCTGTATGAGAGTGTGTATGAAGGATTGACCGACCCTCTACATGGAGGGGGTCGGGGGGGTTTATAGACGAACCCACCGACCTACAATAAGGATAAAAGTACTTGAGCGGGGTCGTCTTGCGAGATTCATCATGGGGTGCCAATACGACCGTATCCACTGTTCCCACACCTAGTGTGATAATGGAGTGGGAGTTTGACGGGCCGACATTGTGCAGGATGATGGATCGGAGCCGGAGTAGGTCAGCAGCATGGCCACCGACGATGTACCTGCCGTTCTCTCCAATCCAGTGCCTTGGCTGACACGTAGCCACCTTTAACTGTATTGTCTCGTCATGACCTACGGTTTGATGTGACTTGAGCTCCCTGGCCGGCCAGCAGCCTTGCTGGCCGGCCTGGGAACGGCCGCCTCGCCTCTAGCCGACCGGCGCGGCTTGGATGGACAGGGGGAGGTAGCCGTCTCGCCCCTAGCCGGCAGGTGCTTCTTAGCCATCCAGAGAGATTCGTTGTCTCGCCCCCAGTCGGCAGGAGCTTCCTAGTCGGCCAGGGGGGTTGGGCCTCATAGTATGTGTCGTACTGTTCCTTCAAGGTAGAAGGCAAAGGAGTAGGCTCGCTGAGCCTACCCCGGGGTTATCCCCCCGTCAATTTTCACTTCACTTATATATTTTGAGTATGGCTTTATAGATTGCTTCGTGTGCTTCATTTATATCCTTTGAAGTTTGGATGGTTCCTTCCCTACATCAGAAACACTGTTATTTGTGGAATGCTTTGTTTCTTCACTTAATTCGGGCATATCTAGGTATTTCGTAGAAAGAACTAAAACTCTCATGCTTCATATATATCTATTTAGAGTGTTGGCAAGAATTGATCATTCACATGGTTAGTCATAAAAAGACCTACATAACTTGTAAACTACTAAATATGACAACACAAAGTGTTGACAACACAAAGTGTTAAGTCTTTTGAATAACTATTCATTAAAGTGTTGACACTCGTGATCTCCGTTCGGTTTTCCATGAAGAGGAACGGCTTATCGCATCACAAAGTGGTAAGTATTTTCGTTAGTTATGGAAACAAGGTTTATCAAACCAATGGGAATATCAATCAAAACCGACTTCAGCGGCTGGATACAAGAGAACAAACAACTTGCACCCAACGCGGGACAGAGGGTTGTCAATACTTTTGTCTTGTTATTTGCAAGCAAGTGACGTGTGTAGATAATTTTAGTTAGCAAGGTAAAATAAAAACAAGTAAATAATAGAAAGGTAATAAAGGTTTTATGAATATGTTGTGAATAGACCCGGGGGCCATAACTTTCCCTAATGGCATTTCTCATAAAAATAGCATACGGTGGGTAAACAAATTAGAGTGGGTAACTGAGAGAAAAGAGGATAGTTATGTGACATTCACGACAATGATCATGTGTATAAATGCATCACGTCCGTAAACAAATACTACGACTCGTGACTGCACCTATTACTATTACTCCACTCATCGACCACTATCGATCATGCATCTAGAGTATTAAGTAAAACTGAGTAAGGCATGGAGAACAATGACATGATGTAGACAGAATAAACTCAAGCAATATGAATAAACCCCATCATTTTATCTTTAGTAGCAGAAACACAAAGATGCATTTTGCCCCCTTGTGTCAGTGGGATATAGAAATTCGCCAGGTTAAACCTACCACAACGCACTTCTCTCATCGAGAAATATTGATCTAGTTGACAAACTATATTAATAGATCAGAGAGAATTATGAAGCTATCATATTCATGCACATAAGAATCATATAAGTATTGAGAGGTGACTCAAATATTTATCATGAACAATTTGAACATCAACCCACAATTCATCGGATCCCAACAAACGCACTACACAAAAGGAATTACATCATATGAATCAAAGAGAAGAAATATTGTTAGGTTAGGCCTTTTATTTTTCTATTTTTTAGTTTTCATTGCTTTACCGAGGTAACCATGTCCATATTGTAATCCTTGATCAATAAAGCTTTAAGACTATGGGGGGCTCTGCCCTTACAGTGTTCAGTCAAAAAAAGAGAAGATGCGATGATCATTGTATTGAAGATCAAAAAGAGAGAGATTGCTATCTAGGTACTCACTATGGACCCATAAGTCTATTGTGAACAACACACACATCATCGTGAGGGCAGAAAGTTTGATGAAGAGGCCCTCCATGATCGGTACCCCCTCTAGCAGGGTACCAGAACGGTGCTCATGATGGCCTCCCGTCAGAACACACACTTGAAGTGGCGTAAAAAGTGTTTCGGTACTCGTTCTAGTGTTTTTAGGGTAGAAGAGAATTTATAAGACATAGAACGGAGACCTATTAACCCCATTAACAATTGGCACTGGGCACTGGGTCAATAGGTTAGTGCTCAAATATAATATAAAATGGTAAATAAATACCCCAAAAGTGTTCTAGAATGATAATATATGAGCACAAAATAATCAAAAATTATAGATACGTTGGAGACATATCAAGTGTTTGTCGTTGCATGACATGGAAGTTGGAGTGTTATATATCCGTGAGTGAAAACCTTGTGTGTTGTCTAATTGAGGGGGTGGGGGTGGGGGAGTTAACTCCTCCACAAATCCTCCCTATGCGAATGCAATAAGTGATTTGGTTCGAGAGAGCTAATAGATGACACAATAAGTATCTGAGTTCCTTGTGTTTGTCGGATTTCGGGCTCCGCAAAACCCTAATGATTCAAACTCACGGGTGTGTACGAAGATTTCTTGTGGGCCTTCCTCGCCTAGCTCGCTACTCATCGGAGATGGAAAAGAAGTCACTCGATCGTGAGGAAGACACAAAACACGGCAGTGTACCCAGGTTCAGGCCGCCGGGAAGCATAATACCCTACTCGTGCTTTGGTGGATTGCCTCTCGTGGAGGTTGGTGGATGAACTAATACAGTGTTCGAGGGCCTCCGGAGGTCTGTTTTTTCCTTGTGTGATACCGGTGGGCGAATCAATGAATCGGGATCAGATCCCCCTCTACAAAGTAACGTATCCTCTATATATAGCGGCGGCCCCGGTCCTCTTCCCGTATCGTTTTGCCGGGAAGGGATCTCACAATGGCCAATGTTGAAGGGGAACATAGGAACATGCTCCCCTGCCCAAAGGTGGTCTTTCCCTGCAAAGAGGTTGCCAACGCTGCAGGGATGGGTCCAGGGGTGATGTCCATCCTTCTGGCGGGCAGCAATGGCTTTATTCCACTAGAAGGGAAATCTTTGGAAGATGCCTTGGGAACCCCGATACTTCCTCGCCCCCTTTGCTCTGAAGAGGAAACTGCTCCGTCCTGTTGTCTGCTGCTCGTCTGTCCTTACTACACGTCATCCTTGACTCATGAGGCTGGGGCTTGCCTTGGAATATCCTCCGCTCCGGAGGGGTCCTCATGAGGCCCCCCGCGGGTCTTGACGATGTTCGTCCTCGCGAGGCTTGGCCCCTCGTGAGGGCCTTGCCTTAAGTGGTATCATGCCCAATCGTGCTTGCTTGATGAAGTGGGCCAGCCCTGGGCCACAGGCAGGCAGGTCTGGGTACCCCCATTCCTAGAATGCCGACAGTAGCCCCCGGGCCCACGGCGCGCTCGGGTTGGCTTCTAGGCGAAGCCTTGAGGTCAGCCTGAAGCGCTGCGGGCCCGTAATGGCTGTGGGCTAGGTCGGGCGCGCGTCACGCGGCTAATGTTGGGTTCCCCTTGCCTGTCTCCGCTCGAGTAATTAGGAGTCTGACTTGTTGCGTTGGTCCATTATTGCCTTCCCTTCTCCCACACTCGCTCTTCCTCCTCGGTCTCCTAGTCCAACCGGCGTCTCCTAGATCCAGCGCCGCTCCCTTGCTAGTTCAGCGATGGAGCCCGCCGGCAAGCAGAAGCCAGAGGCGCAAGGTCCTGCCCCGGCTCCTCCGCTCTTGGAGTGCGCCCTCCCCAAGGCCGTGTATCTTGTCCCCTTGCTTCCATGGACTGCGGCCAAGTCCAACGAGCACGGGCGGACCCTTATCTGGCCTGGCGCCATAGAGAAGCGGCCCGTGGCAAAGGTGGTATACCCCTTCTTCCTCTATAGCATCTTCGCCGGGCTGGTGCCGCCTTTCTTCTCATTCTTCACCGCCATCCTAAATCACTACGGGATCCAGGCCCTCCATCTCCAACCCAACTCCATCTTGCTTCTATCCGTCTTTGCTTTCTACTACGAGCCTTCGTAGGCGTGCGGCCTTCAGTATCCCTCTTCCGCCATTTCTTCAGCTTGCGCCTGCACGACGGCGGCCATTTATCGGCATGGGTATCCTTCGTAGCGGCCCGAAGCTGGAATTTGCTCCTGAAGGACGAGAAGAAGGTGGAGAACTTCAGGCATCGTTGGGTTCTCATGAGCCTCAAGGACGCCAACCCTTGGCTGGAGGAGCCAAAGGGGATGCGAGAGATGATTTCTGCGTGGAGCTCGCCGAAGCTCTCCAACCCTCGGGCCGTGCGTGCCCATCCTCGAGAGCTTCTTCTCGCGACATCAGCACCAGAAGGCTGACCGGTGGGATGATAGTGATGGAATTCTTGGCACATCGCCTCGCAGCCCTTCAGGCCCATTCCAGGACCCTGTGGGAATACCGAGTTGGTGACGACGATCTCAGGCTCCGGTCCCAGGACCTTCCCACTAGGGAGCTAAACAGGGTCGTGGCGATCTTGCCGGCGGGTGACCCTGGTAACCTGCCCGTGGCTCTAGGTCCGCCGTACCACCTCGACGACCGAGCCGATTGGATCGCCGCGTTGCTTGTCTTTGATGAGTGGGGGATTTTCCCGGCCGAGGGCTCTGGTCCGGTGGAGGTATCGTTGGACGACACCTCCAACGGGGAAGCCTCGGAGAAGATCGTCGAAGACTGCCCCGCGAACGCGCCTCCCCCATCGCAGGCCATCCTTCTGCACATGCTTGAAGATCATGATGCCACCAGCGAGGTCTCCGTGGTGATCTCCTCGCGCCCGACCAAGGCCTCCAGGTGTCCCGTGTCGGCCACGCGTGCCACACGGTCCGCGTGTGTGCTCACCCCCGAGAAGAGCGAGGCTAGGTCATCCTTGGCGCATCCCGCCTTTGCCAGCGGAAAGCCTGAGCCGCCGGGCTCGCCCGCTCCATGGGGGGCCCTATCGCTCCCGCCGTCGCGGGGGCGGAGAAGAAGAAGAGATGGATCGACCTCGAAGAGTAAATTACTTGTCTTGGCAAGCTTTGCACATCCTCGTCCGCGCTTGGTTGATTCCCTTTTTTGCCTGATGTTCGGCATCGTCTCGCTGGGGGCGAAGTGGAAGAAGATGAGCATCAAGCTGAAGGCGACTCCAGACGCGCCACCGGCCCTCTCCAACGCATCGCAGCCAGCCGATGGAGAGGGGGAGGCTCGCGTAGCGGCCACTCAGGCCTTGATCATCGCCCCCCAAGCCCCAAAAGCGTCCCGAGGCGGTCGTGGAGATGCCGTTCCCCGAGGGGCAGGCTCTTGAGGGTCGTCAGCCTGTTGATGCGCCAATGCTCACATCCTCCAGGCAACCTTCAAAGCCCCCTGCCCCTCGCGACGATGCCTCCCTGACGACACCGACCGGGACAGCTCTAGATGCTACTTGGGAGGAGACCAAAAGGACTTCGGTATTGACCCAGGGCGTCCTGAACGAGGCCTTCCACGCTCTGGGCAAGGTCACGGTCGTGATGGCGAATGACGAGAAGGAGGCCAAGGCCGCTCGTTCCGCATGCGAGGAGGCGATGGCAGGAGCCACTACGGCTGCGAGACACTGCGAAGAGGTGGAGGCTTGCCTGAAGGCCCTCCAAGAAGAACAAGCCAAGCTAGCCGAGAAGCGTCGCCTACGGGAGGAAGAACTCACGGCTCGCGAGGCCAAGCTCGCCACCCGAGAAGAAGAGCTGTCCTAGGAGGAAAATCGCTTGGGCGCGAAGCAGGCGCGCTTGGACGATAAGGAGAAGGAGGTCGCCTCGAGGAAGTTCCTTCTCGATGCCAAGAGGGATGCATTCGCCGTAGTTGAGAGGAAGAAGGCCGCGGAGCTTGTCGGTTTCCGTGATGTTGAGCCGAGGCTTCGCACGGCACAACGCACCCTCTACCGGGACGGGTTCGACGAGCCTCTGGCCACTCGAGAGAGCGGATTTGCCGTGCTCGTGGCAGAGCTCGCCATGGCATTGGAGTATGTCGTCGTCCAGGTGGACAAGATCTTGGACAGCGAGTGGCCCCCCTTTGTTTTCCCTGCAATCCACATCGTGCCGCGTGGAGGCGTCAAACTTATCTGCGTTTTCAAGGATTTATTGAGGCTTGTAATAACCGTCTGACTGCCTGAATGGTTTCTTTGCCTCGTTGCTTTCATGTTTGTTGTGATACTCTGCGTCGGCAGGGCCCACCCCGCGCATACCTCCATCGCCAATGAACCGAACAGAAACCAGGACGACCCAAAGAGGGAAGGCGCTACGAGCACAGTTAGGCCCCTGAGTCGTGATGCTCATGGGTCCCCCTTGACATGCGAGCAGCCCACATGAGGGGAACGCGATGAGGATTTTGGAACTTCAGAACACTTTCAGCACTCTCCGTTGGCAGGGCCCGCACCGCGCGTACATCTGCCGCGATTGGACTGACCGGAAACCAGGACGGCCCAGAGGGGGAAGGGTCTACGAGTACAGTTAGGCCCCGAGTCGCGATGCTCGGGGGTCCCCCTTGACGTTCGAGCGACTCCGATGACTCTCCTAAGAATCTGAAAATTTGAGAACCCCTTCAGCGCTCTGCGTCAGTAGGGCCCGCCCCGCGCATACCTCTGCCGCGATTGGACCGACCAAAAACTAGGACAGGTGAAAGGGGGAAGGGGCTATGAGCACATTTAAGCCTCCTGAGTCTGGATGCTCATGAGTCCCCCTTGACGTACGAGTGACTCCAGCGTTCTCCTTGAGACATTTTAAGTGGTTTGTTGAGCGCACTAGGCTCTGTGTTAGAAGGGCTCGCCCCGTGCGTATCTCCACCGTCGTTGAACTGACCGAAAACCAGGATGGCCCAAGAGGGAAGGGGCTACGGGTGTAGTTAGGCCCCTGAGTCGCGATGCTCAGGGTCCCCCTTGACGTACGAGTGGCTCCATACCTCCGGTTGAGTTGATTTCCTGGCCATCTGTGTGCTGAGTCATTGGTGGACTATGTTTATTTCCTTGCCAGCTGCGGGCCTAATCATTGGCGGACTGAGTTGATTGCCTTCGTCTTCTCTCTAGCGCGGAGTGTAGGGCTTCCACTATGCATGGGATGGACCCCTCCGCGTCCTTGGGGAGGGGGGCTGGGCGTATACAGTCTCGGCTCGTTATTACATGAGAGTGTCACGCTCGGGGTGTATCTGGGAGGTCACGAGGATGCTTTGGCCTCGTGAGTGTCCCTACCCCCGAGTCATTGGTGGACTGATTCCTTTGACTCTTCTCCCGTGCGCGGAGCATAGGGCTGCCACCAGGCATGGGGTGGACCCCTCCACGTCCTCGGGGGGCCCTGGGCGTATACAACCCCGGCTTGTTATTATGTGAGCGTGTCACGGTGGGGGTGTATAAGGGAGGTCGCGAGGACGCTTTGGCCTCACGAGTGTCCCTACCCCCGAGTCATTGGTGGACTGATTCCTTTTGGGTCATTGGTAAACTCCGCTTACTTCTTCTTCTTCGGGAGTGAGACAGGGTGTCTGCTGCCTTAGGAGGCCTGCAAGGATAAGCTTCGACCAGAGCCCCCAAGCGGAGGGTCGACCGCCCGAAGATGCAACCAAGGTAGAATGTTAGGGTCCGAAGTGGGTGCGACCAAAAACAACTGAAGGATTCTTAAATGAAAGTGGCGGCAGGGGAATGCCCTGAACTCGTGGAGGCCACGAGGCCCTTGTGGGTGCCCTCGGACGGAGTAAGCCAGAAAGTTACATGGCAGCGGCCAACCAAAAGGTCACCTAGCGGCAATGCCGCTTAGGGGCCGAGGGCGCCACAGTCGCCCGATCTCCTGCTTCCACGGTCGCGACCCTCACGGGTCCGCCGTCTCCCGAGGCTCGGGACCTTTGCTCGGCTCGAGCATCTCCTCCTCTTCCTCGCCACACCGGAGCAGGCAAGGCATCAGCATGGCCCACTGGAGTCGCTGGTAGGTGGCAGCCGCGTTCCTCAGCCCGAAGGGCATGAGGGTGCTAGCGCCTGGGTACACCCACCGATAGTCCACTACCGCGGGCCAGAAGGGCCCTTGAGCGCGGCTTTTTCGATGGCTAGCGCGTTGATGCTGATGCGGAGCCGATCGACCATGCCGACAATGGCAACTGCGATTGGTGATGCAGGGCAGTCCCCGCCTCGCATGGCATGGGCCTCTCGAATCTCTTGGATTTCTCTAATGACAGACTCACGAGAGATGGTCGGATGCGCACTGGAGCTCACCTCGGGTTGTGCTTGAGCGCCACCCTTGCCTCACTGGTCAGGCCCGGGACCTCCCGGGTGGGAGCCCCCAGCCCTGACCCAAGGGGAGCGCCGAGCGCGCCTTCCTATGTGATGGGAGGAATGACCCCGTCCCCAGGCACGGAGCCCAAAGGCCTAGGGTGCTCCGTGGGGGAGGAGCTGCTTCTTCTTCTTGCATGGGTCCTTGCGAGGTGGCTCATCTTCTTCGTCGTTCGAGTGATCAGCCGCCGCCGCACGGTAGGCGCGTTCGAGTGTACAGACGACATCCATTTCGTCGTAGGTGATGGTGATGACGCCGCCACTCCCTGGCATCTTGAGGACGTTGTAGCCATGGTGGGTCAGTGTCATGAACTTGGCGAGAGCCTGGTACCCAAGGATCAAGTTGTACGGCAGGTGGATGTGCGCGACATCGAAGCCGATGATCTCAGTGTGGTAGTTCTTGCAATCGCCGAAAGTGACCAGCAGATGCAACTGCCCAATGTGCATTGTGGACCCCTCTGTAACTCCTGAGAAGGCCTTGGTGGGCATGAGCCGATGATCTCAGTGTGGTAGTTCGTAAGGCAGCTGGAGTTTCTCGAAGGTCTCGACCGAGAGGATGTTGATCCCCGCTCCACTATCGATAAGGGTCTTGGTGACGAGGACGTTGCTGATGGTCGGGGTGCACATCATGGGGAGTTTGCTGACCATGAACAAGCACCTGAGCAGATCACTGTTGGGGAACGTCGCATGGGAAACAAAATTTTTCCTACGCGCACGAAGACCTATCATGGTGATGTCCATCTACAAGAGGGGATGAGTGATCTACGTACCCTTGTAGATCGTACAGCAGAAGTGTTAGTGAACGCGGTTGATGTAGTGGAACGTCCTCACGTCCGTCGATCCGCCCCGCGAACAATCCCGCGATCAGTCCCACGATCTAGTACCGAACGGACGGCACCTCCGCGTTCAGCACACTACAGCTCGACGATGATCTCGGCCTTCTTGATCCAGCAAGAGAGACGGAGAGGTAGAAGAGTTCTCCGGCAGCGTGACGGCGCTCCAGAGGTTGGTGATGACCTTGTCTCAGCAGGGCTCCGCCCGAGCTCCGCAGATACGCGATCTAGAGGAAAAACCGTGGAGGTATGTGGTCGGGCTGCCGTGGAAAAATCGTCTCAAATCAGCCCTAAAACCTCCGTATATATAGGTGGGAGGGAGGGGACCTTGCCTTGGGGCTCAAGGAGCCCCAAGGGGGTCGGCCGAGTCCAAGGGGGGAGGACTCCCCCCCCAAACCGAGTTGGACTTGGTTTGGTGGGAGTCCCCCTTCCTTCCCACCTCCTCCTTTTTTTTCTTTTCTCTCTTGATTTTTCCTTCTTGGCGCATAGAGCCCTTTTGGGCTGTCCCACCAGCCCACTAAGGGCTGGTGTGCCACCCTCAAGGCCTATGGGCTTCCCCGGGGTGGGTGCCCCCCCCCCCCCCCCGGTGAACTCCTGGAACCCATTCGTCATTCCCGGTACATTCCCGGTAACTCCGAAAACCTTCCTGTAATCAAATGAAAGTCTCTTTACTCGTTCCGTAATACAAGATCCCGCAACTTACACTAAGTCACATTGCTTGCAAGGCTTGTGTGTGATGTTGTATTACCGAGTGGGCCCCGAGATACCTCTCCGTCACACGGAGTGACAAATCCCAGTCTCGATCCATACTAACTCAACGAACACCTTCGGAGATACCTGTAGAGCATCTTTATAGTCACCCAGTTGCGTTGCGACGTTTGATACACACAAAGCATTCCTCCGGTGTCCGTGAGTTATATGATCTCATGGTCATAGGAACAAATACTTGACACGCAGAAAACAGTAGCAACAAAATGACATGATCAACATGCTACGTCTATTAGTTTGGGTCTAGTCCATCACATGATTCTCCTAATGATGTGATCCCGTTATCAAGTGAGAACACTTGCCTATGGCCAGGAAACCTTGACCATCTTTGATCAACGAGCTAGTCAACTAGAGGCTTACTAGGGACAGTGTTTTTTCTATGTATCCACACATGCATTGTGTTTCCAATCAATACAATTACAGCATGGATAATAAACGATTATCATGAACTAAGAAATATAATAATAACTAATTTATTATTGCCTCTAGGGCATATTTCCAACAGTCTCCCACTTGCAGTAGAGTCAATAATCTAGTTCACATCACCATGTGATTCCAACGAATCCAACACCCATATAGTTATGGGGTCTGATCACGTCTTGCTTGTGAGAGAGGTTTTAGTCAACGGTTCTGAAACTTTCAGATCCGTGCGTTCTTTACAAATCTTTATGTCATCTTATAGATGCTGCTACTACGTGCTATTCGGAAATGCTCCAAATATCTACTCTACTATATGAATCCGTTTCACTACTCATAGTTATTCGGATTAGTGTCAAGGCTTGCATCGACGTAACCCTTTACGACGAACTCTGCAACCACCTCCATAATCGAGAAAATTCCTTAGTCCATTTGTTACTAAGGATAAATTTTGACCACTGCTAGTGATTCAATCATGGATCACTCTTTGTACCTCTCAACAGACTTTGAGTCAAGGCACACATCAGGTGCGGTACACAGCATGGCATACTTTAGATTCTACGGCTAAGGCATAGAAGACGACCTTCGTCTATTCTCTTTATTCTGCCGTGGTCGGGTTTTGAGTCTTACTCAAATTCACACCTCACAACGCAACCAAGAACTCCTTCTTTGCTGTTCTATTTTGAACTCTTTCAAAAACTTGTCAAGGCATGCATCTTGTTGAAACTTCTATTAAGCGCTTTCGATCTATCTCCATAGATCTTTGATGCTCAACGTTCAAGTAGCGTAATCCAGGTACTCCTTTGAAAACTTCTTTCAAACAACCTTGTCTGCTTTACAGAAATACTACATTACTTCTGATCCACAATATGTCAACCACATATACCTATCAGAAATTCTATAGTGCTCCCACTCACTTGTTTGGAAATACAAGTTTCTCATAAACCTTGTACAAACCCAAAATCCTTGATCATCTCATCAAAGTGCATATTCCAACTCCGAGATGCTTGCACTAGTCCATTGAAGGATCACTGGAGCTTGCATACTTGCTAGTATCTTTAGGATCGACAAAACCTTCTGGTTGTATCACATACAATGTCTGCTCAAGGAAACCGTCGAGAAAACAATGTTTTGACATCCTACGTGCAATATTTCATAAATAATGCATCAACAACTAACATAATTCCAACAGACCTTTAGCATCACTATGAGTGAGAAAGTCTCATCATAGTCAACTGTTTGATCTTGTCGAAAACATCTTTGCGACAAGTCGAGCCTTTCTTAATAGTGACTTATCACCATCATCGTCTGTTTTCCTTTTAAAGATCCATTTTACTCAATAGTCCCATGACCATCAAGTAGTTCTACCAAAGTCTACACTTTGTTTTCACACATGGATCCTCTCTCGGATTTCATGGCTTCCAGCCATTTGTCTGAATCTGGGTCCACCATCGCTTTCTCCATAACTTGTAGGTTCACTGTTGCTCAACAACATGACCTCCAAGACAGGGTTACCGTACTACTCTGCAGCAGTACGCGACCTTGTCGACCTACGAGGTTTGTAGTAACTTGATTCGAAGCTCAATGATCACCATCATCAGCTTCCACTTCAATTGGTGTAGGCGCCACAGGAACAACTTCCTACGCCCTGCTACACACTGGTTGAAGTGATGGTTCAATAACCTCATCAAGTTCTACTACCCTCCCACTCAATTCTTTCGAGAGAAACCTTTTCTCGAGAAAGGATCCGTTTCTAGAAACAAACACTTTGCTTTCGGATCTGAGATAGGAGATGTACCCAACTGTTTTGGATATCCTATGAAGATGCATTTATCCGCTTTGGGTTCGAGCTTATCAGACTGAAACTTTTTCACATAAGTTTCGTAGCCCCAAACTTTCAAGAAAAAGCAGTTTAGATTTCTCTAAACCTCAGTCTATACTGTGTCATCTCAACGGAAATACGCGGTGCCCTATTTAAAGTGAATGTGGTTGTCTCTAATGCATAACCCATAAACGATAGTGGTAATTCGATAAGAGACATCACAGCATGCACCATACTAAATAGTGCGTGGCTATGACGTTCAGACACATCATCACACTATGATGTTCCAGGTGGCATGAACTGCGAAACAATTTCCACATTGTCTTAACTGCGTACCAAAACTCGTAACTCAGATATTCATTTCCATGATCATATCGTAGAGAGTTTATCCTCTTGTTACGACGAACTTCACTCTGAAACGAAATTGAACTTTTCAACATTTCAGACTTGTGATTCATTAAGTAAATACTCCTGTATCTACTCAAATCGTCAGTGAAGTAAGAACATAATGATATCCACTGCGTGCCTCAACACCCATTGGACTGCATAAATCAAATGTATTACTTCCAACAAGTTACTATCTTATTTCATCTCAATGAAAACAAGGCCTTGCTCATGTGGTATGATTTGCATGTTACTAGTGATTCGAAATCAGGTGAGTACAAAGATCCATCAGCATGGAGCCTCTTCATGCAATTCATACTAACATGACTCAAGCGGCAGTGCCACAAGTAAGTGGTACTATCATCATTGACTCGTATCTTTTGGCACCAATATCATGAACATGTGTAACACTACAATCGAGATTCAATAAACCATTGAAGGTGAATATTCAAGCAAATATAGTAACCATTATTTTGTTTGAATGAATAATCGTATTGCAATAAACATGATCCAATCATGTTCATGCTTAACGCAAGCACCAAATAACAATTATTTAGGTTCAACACCAATCCCGATGGTAGAGGGAGCGTGCGACGTTTGATCATATCAACCTTGGAAACACTTCCAACACGTATTGTCACCTCGCCTTTAGCTAGTCTCCGTTTATGACATAGCTTTCATTTCGCGTTACTAATCACTTAGCAACCGAACCGGTATCCAATACCCTCATGCTACTAGGAGTACTAGTAAAGTACACATTAACATCATGTATATCAAATACACTTCTTTCGACTTTTGCCAGCCTTCTTATCTACCAAGTATCTAGAGTTGCTCCGCCTCAGTGACTGTTCCCCTCATTACAGAAGCACTTAGTCTCGGGTTTGGGTTTAATCTTGGGTCTCTTCATTAGTGCAGCAACTGTTTTGCCGTTTCACGAAGTATCCCTTCTAGCCCTTGCCTTTCTTGAAACTTAGTGGTTTTACAAACCATCGACTATTGATGCTCCTTCTTGATTTCTACTTTCGCAGTGTCAAACATCGCGAATCTCTCAAGGATCATTGTATCTATCCTTGATATGTTATAGTTCATCACGAAGCTCTCAAAGCTTGGTGGCAGTGACTTTTGGAGAACCATCACTATCTCATCTGGAAGATTAACTCCCACTTGATTCAAGTGATTGTTGTACTCAGACAATCTGAGCACACGCTCAACGAATTGAGCTTTTCTCCTTTACTTTGTGGACAAAGAATCTTGTTGGAGGTCTCGTACCTCTTAACAAGGGCACAAGCATGACATCACAATTTCATATCTTTAGAACATCACTTATGTTCCGTGACGTTTTACAACGTTTTCAGCGCCTTGCTTCTAAGCCATTAAGTATTTTGTACTGAACTATCGTACAGTCATCAGAAAACGTGTATGTCGGATGTTCACAGCATCCACAGACGACGCTCGAGGTGCAGCACACTGAGTGGTGCATTAAGGACATAAGCCTTCTGCGTAGCAACGAGGACAATCCTCGGTTTTACAGACTCAGTCTGCAAAGTTTTCTACTATCAATTTTCAACTAAATTTTCTCTAGGAACATATAAAAAACAGTAGAGCTATAGCGCAAGCTACATCGTAATTCGCAAAGACCATTAGACTATGTTCATGATAATTAGTTCAATTAATCATATTACTTAAGAACTCCCACTCAAAAAGTACATCTCTCTAGTCATTCGAGTGGTACATGATCCAAATCCACTATCTCAAGTCCGATCATCACGTGAGTCGAGAATAGTTTCAGTGGTAAGCATCTCTATGCTAATCATATCAACTACATGATTCATGCTCGACCTTTCGGTCTCATGTGTTCCGAGGCCATGTCTGCACATGCTAGGCTCGTCAAGCTTAACCCGAGTGTTCCGCGTGCGCAACTGTTTTGCACCCGTTGTATGTGAACGTTGAGTCTATCACACCCGATCATCACGTGGTGTCTCGAAACGACGAACTGTAGCAACGGTGCACAGTCGGGGAGAACACAATTTCGTCTTGAAATTATAGTGAGAGATCACCTCATAATGCTACCGTCGTTCTAAGCAAAATAAGGTGCATAAAAGGATTAACATCACATGCAATTCATAAGTGACATGATATGGCCATCTTCACGTGCTTCTTGATCTCCATCACCAAAGCACCGGCACGATCTTCTTGTCACCGGCGTCACACCATGATCTCCATCATCATGATCTTCATCAATGTGTCGCCATCGGGGTTGTCGTGCTACTCATGCTATTACTACTAAAGCTACATCCTAGCAAAATAGTAAACGCATCTGCAAGCACAAACGTTAGTTTAAAGACAACCCTATGGCTCCTGCCGGTTGCCGTACCATCGACGTGCAAGTCGATATTTCTATTACAACATGATCATCTCATACATCCAATATATCACATCACATCGTTGGCCATATCACATCACAAGCATACCCTGCAAAAACAAGTTAGACGTCCTCTAATTTTGTTGTTGCATGTTTTACGTGGTGACCATGGGTATCTAGTAGGATCGTATCTTACTTACGCAAACACCACAATGGAGATATATGAGTTGCTATTTAACCTCATCCAAGGACCTCCTCGGTCAAATCCGATTCAACTAAAGTTGGAGAAACCGACACTTGCCAGTCATCTTTGAGCAACGGAGTTACTCGTAACGATGAAACCAGTCTCTCGTAAGCGTACGAGTAATGTCGGTCCAAGCCGCTTCAATCCAACAATACCGCGGAATCAAGAAAATACTGAGGGCAGAAAAACGCACATCACCGCCCACAAAAACTTTTGTGTTCTACTCGAGAAGACATCTACGCATGAACCTAGCTCATGATGCCACTGTTGGGGAACGTCGCATGGGAAACAAAAAATTTCCTACGCGCACGAAGACCTATCATGGTGATGTCCATCTACGAGAGGGGATGAGTGATCTACGTACCCTTGTAGATCGTACAGCAGAAGCGTTAGTGAACGCGGTTGACGTAGTGGAACGTCCTCACGTCCCTCGATCTGCCCCGCGAACAATCCCGCGATCAGTCCCACGATCTAGTACCGAACGGACGGCACCTCCGCGTTCAGCACACGTACAGCTCGACGATGATCTTGGCCTTCTTGATCCAGCAAGAGAGACGGAGAGGTAGAAGAGTTCTCCGGCAGCGTGACGGCGCTCCGGAGGTTGGTGATGACCTTGTCTCAGGCGGGCTCCGCCCGAGCTCCGCAGTAACGCGATCTAGAGGAAAAACCGTGGAGGTATGTGGTCGGGCTGCCGTGGAAAAATCGTCTCAAATCAGCCCTAAAACCTCCGTATATATAGGTGGGAGGGAGGGGACCTTGCCTTGGGGGTCGGCCGAGTCCAAGGGGGAGGACTCCCCACCCAAACCGAGTTGGACTTGGTTTGGTGGGAGGGAGTCCCCCTTCCTTCCCACCTCCTCCTTTTTTTTTATTTTCTCTCTTGATTTTTCCTTCTAGGCGCATAGAGCCATTTTGGGCTGTCGCACCAGCCCACTAAGGGCTGGTGTGACACCCTCAACGCCTATGGGCTTCCCCGGGGTGGGTGGGCCCCCCCCGGTGAACTCCCGGAACCCATTCGTCATTCCCGGTACATTCCCGGTAACTCCGAAAACCTTCCGGTAATCAAATGAGGTCATCCTATATATCAATCTTCGTTTCCGGACCATTCCGTAAACCCTCGTGACGTCCGTGATCTCATCCAGGACTCCGAACAACATTCAGTAACCAACCATATAACTCAAATACGCATAAAACAACGTCGAACCTTAAGTGTGCAGACCCTGCGGGTTCGAGAACTATGTAGACATGACCCGAGAGACTCCTCGGTCAATATCCAATAGCGGGACCTGGATGCCCATATTGGATCCTACATATTCTACGAAGATCTTATCGTTTGAACCTCAGTGCCAAGGATTCGTATAATCCCGTATGTCATTCCCTTTGTCCTTCGGTATGTTACTTGCCCGAGATTCGATCGTCAGTATCCGCATACCTATTTCAATCTCATTTACCGGAAAGTCTCCTTACTCGTTCTGTAATACAAGATCCCGCAACTTACACTAAGTCACATTGCTTGCAAGGCTTGTGTGTGATGTTGTATTACCGAGTGGGCCCCGAGATACCTCTCCGTCACACTGAGTGACAAATCCCAGTCTCGATCCATACTAACTCAACGAACACCTTCGGAGATACCTGTAGAGCATCTTTATAGTCACCCAGTTACGTGGCGACGTTTGATACACACAAAGCATTCCTCCGGTGTCCGTGAGTTATATGATCTCATGGTCATAGGAACAAATACTTGACACGCAGAAAACAGTAGCAACAAAATGACACGATCAACATGCTACGTCTATTAGTTTGGGTCTAGTCCATCACATGATTCTCCTAATGATGTGATCCCGTTATCAAGTGACAACACTTGCCTATGGCCGGGAAACCTTGACCATCTTTGATCAACGAGCTAGTCAACTAGAGGCTTACTAGGGACAGTGTTTTGTCTATGTATCCACACATGCATTGTGTTTCCAATCAATACAATTACAACATGGATAATAAACGATTATCATGAACTAAGAAATATAATAATAACTAATTTATTATTTCCTCTAGGGCATATTTCTAACAATCACCTGGGTCAAAAGTGATGGTGTTTTCGGACCAGTTGACGGGGCACGTTGCTTCGGGCTTCGGGAGAGCGGCATTCACCTCCCGAGCGAACTGCTTGAAGGCGCGGTTGGAGGCTGAGGTCTGGGTGCCGCCCAGGATGGAGGCCACCGCCCTGATCTAGTGGAAGCCCCCAACCCCATCATCTTGCCTGTCTTCATCCCTCCATCTGGGTGGCGGAGGCTGCCCAGCCTCATGAGGACGAGCCTCACGAGGCTGCCCGCGTCGTTGCGCCTCTCGAGGGTTGTCACACCAGCAGTCGTCCCAAGCCTGGTCGCGCCAACGGTCCTCCTTTGGCTGCCCGTGCCAACGGTCTCCATGAGGTTCTTCACGCCACCCCTGACACGGGCCTCTCGTCCCAGCGACATCCACTATGACCACCGCCGCGCACGGGGCCTTTGTCTCCCCATCCAGGGCGCCTGCTGAAGTGCTCGGCACGGACCAGTCGGAGCTCTTGGCACTAGGAGGTATCATGGCCAATGGTGCCATAGAAGAAGGACGTTGGCCCCCTCCAGACAGACGCTCTCCTCCTCGGCCGTACTTCGTCTCAGGATCGACTGTGAGCATCACACGAGCCTTGTGCATCGCCTCCTTGCCTTGGTCTTCTTCTCTTCTGGGTCCGTCGCCTGAGGCCCGAGGAGTGACAGGCGACCTTCTTCAGCCCTGGCGCACTTGTTTGCCAGGTTGAACATCTCCAGTGCAATGCTCATTTCATCACTCACGGTGAGCTCCCCCTTCATCTTCAGCCCTGGCGCACTTGATGACGGTCTCATCCGATGCGTTGGGATCTTGAGGCGCATGGCTGTGAAGCGTTGTATGAACTTGGGCAGGGTCTCCCCCTACTGCTGCTTGATGCGCGGTCATGGGTGCCCTGGAAGTTGGTGACAAAGTGTTCGCATAGGCCATCCCAGGAGGTGATGGACGCCTTTGGGAGGTTGAGGAGCCAAGAGAGCGCGCCGCCCTTGAGCGCCATGGGGAACCAGCACGCCATGACCTTCTCGCCTCCTCCTATCGCCCAAATGCTCAGCGTGTAGAGTTGCAGGAACTTGGCCGGGTCGAGGGTGCCGTCGTAGCGTGGGGGTATGTTAGGCTTGAACTTGCAGGGCCACGTAGTTGGGTAGAGCTCAGGGGCGATGGCGAGGCACCCCACCGGCCCGACGGGTGTAGCGCGCGTGGGGGCGACCTGTTCCTATTTCTCCAACAGGTCTGCTTCGACCGAGGCGTGCTCGTGGCCCGGGACATGCAGCGTCGAGAGCTCGTGTACGTCGACGCGTGGTCGAGGAACCACCTGAGAGCTTCCTTCCTGGGCTCAAAAGATCGATCGAGGGGATGCACTTCCTTCCTGGGCTCGGAACGCGCGACACGTCTTTCGCTAAGGATGGTTGGGGCCGAAACGAGAAGGAGAGCACCATAGAATCACTGGCAGCGGCGACGAGCTCCTCGATGCACTCGAGCCAGTCGTTGTGCTGGTCAGGGGCGGGCTGGTAGCGGAGCAGTTCGGTGGCCATGCAAGTGCCCGCCTCGGGCGTGTGGTATCTCCGGCCGGGCACGCAAGGACGACCCTGAAGCTTGGACGAGCGACAAAGTGGCGGTGCAGCCGTCGGGGTGCTCGATAGCCGGCTGGGAGGAACCTTGCTATTCTTGAGCGTCGGGGCTCGTGGAGGCATTCACCATGGGAGACGGTGACTCACGCGCGCCGGCTGGGCCTGCGGGCGCTATCTGAGCAACACGAGTGGTGCGGCGCTCGGTGCAAGCCCGGCGAGCGTCAGCGAATGGAGCAGCAAAGCTTGGTGAAGGCGGAGGTTGGAGGAAACCTTGACATGCCTCCTACCTGGCGCTCCAAATGTCAGATTTCGGGCTCCGCAAAACCCTAAAGATTCAAACTCAGGGGCGTGTACGAAGAATTCTGGTGGGCTCGCCTCGCCTAGCTCGCTACTCATCGGATATGGCAAAGAACTCACTCGATGGTGAGGAAAACACAGAACACGGCAGTTTACCCATGTTCGGGCCGAAGGGAAGCGTAATACCCTACTCCTTCTTTGGGGGATTGCCTCTCGTGGAGGTTAGTGGATGAACTAGTAAAGTATTCGAGGGCCTCCGGAGGCTGGTTTTTGACTTGTGTGATGCCGGTGGGCGAACGAATAAATCGGGATCGGATCCCCCTCTATGAAGAAACCTATCCTCTATATATAGAGGCGGCCCTGGTCCTCTTCCCTTATCGTTTCGGCGGCAAGGGATCGCACAATGGCCAAATTCGAAGGGGAGTAGGGGAACATGCTCCCCTGCCCAAAGGTGGTCTTTTCCTGCAAAGAGGCTGCTAGTGCTATAGGGACGGGTCTAGGGTGATGTCTGTCCTGCTGGCGGGCAGTGATGTCTTTGTTGCACTGATATCTATGCACGCTTTTATTCTTGTAGACTATGTTGGGCCTCTAAGCGCAGAGACTATGTTGGGCCTCAAAGCGCAGAGGTTTATTGAACTCAGGGAAGTAGAGGTTGAAGATGGTCTCTCTCAACCAACCCTGCAATTAAGAAACAAGAAGTCTCTTGTGTCCCCAACACACCTAATACAATGGTAGATTGTATAGGTGCACTAGTTCAGCGAATAGATGATAAAATATGGGTGATAGGTGTGGCAAAGCAAGGTAATATAAATCTATAATAAAAATTATAGCAAGGTAAAAGTGAGCATAAACGGTGTAACAATGATGAGTAACAAGGCCTAGGCTTCATACTCTCACTAGTGGCAACTCCCAACAACATTAACATAGTCTAATCACATGATATTTCCACTAAAACATGCAATGGAGACGTACTCACAGGTCATTCCTTGCTGATCAAGAGAGGACGATAATAATGTAGGGCTACAAAAGCACACCTCAGAGTTCCTAGTTCTCATCTATGGATTTCCCAATGTCACCGCGGTCATCCAAAGGGAGTACCACAATCACCACAACGTATCTCAAGGATAGTCAAAGGTAAGCACCAAGAGACTCTCAATCTTTAATCAATTCACAAAAGAGGAAATCACTCATGAAAATATTCTTCTAATCCATGTCTAATAGACCACTGTCACCTTGGTCTTGGGGATTATACTAGATAATATCAAGTGAGTACATCAATCCAATACATAGAAGAAGGGGAAACATCATGGGATCACCCTAGGTTAACATAGCCTATGATCACAATCAAGATCACATCATGGGAGAGAGAATTAACCACATAGCTACTGTAGAAGACCTCAACCCAGAGGAGGAACTACTCCCGCTTCATGGAGGGAGGAAGCAAAGTCGATGGAGATGAATCCAGGGGCACTTCCCCGTCTCGGCAGGGTGCTGGCACGGGAATTCCAGTCCCCCAAAACTTTTTGGCGATGGCGGCGGAGATCGGCATTGCTTTAGGAGAAAAGGGTTCCGAAATTAGGGTTTCCTCCAAGGGGGTAAAAATAGGAGCTAAGGTAGGGCAGCAGAGGGGGTGGGCCCCACCCAGGCGGCCTCCCTACGCGGCCAGGGGGGACGCCGCGCCACCAGGGCGCCTGGGGGGCTAGTGAACCCCCCTCTGGCCCTCCTCCGGCCGCCTGGAGTCTTCTGGAACACTGATTTTTTATATATTTTTTGTGGAATTTTTCGAGCACTGTAAATATAGGTATAAACCTGAAATTCACAGACATCACAGACAAAAACTGGCGCTGGGTACACTAAGTTAGTAGGTTAGTCCAAATATGTTGAAAAAGGTATTAAAGTGTACAAAACACATAGCAATATCACCCAAAACATGTATGGAGCAAGCAGAAATTGTAGATACGTTTGGGACGTATCATGCACCATAACTGAAACCTTTGGAAGATTCCTTGAGAACCCTGGTACGTCCTCGCCCCTTTGCACTAAAGAGGAAACTGCTCAGCCCTACTGTCTGCTACTCGCATGTCCTTCCTATACGTCATCCTTGAATCCAAAGGCTGGGCCTTGCCTCAGAATATCGGCCGCTCCGGAGTGGTTCTCACGAGGCCCCCCGTGGGTCTTGAAGCTGTTCCTCCTAGCGAGGGCCTTGCCTCGAGTAGTATCACGCCCGATCGTGCTTGCTTGATGAAGTGGGCCAGCCCTAGGCCACACGCAGGCAGGTTTGGGTACCCCCATTTCCAGAACGCCGACAATGTTTATTCTAAGTTTCTGGACCATATAAGCACTTCCCGTCCTTTCCGTATTTTGCTAGCCTCGTCTGTACCGTGCATTGCCTATTCTCACCTCGAGATTTGGCGCATATCTCGTCAATGCATACAAACCCCGTGATATGATAAGCTTTATCACCCATAAGCCTCACTATATCTTCATCAAAACAGCCACTGTACCTACCTATCATCGCATTTCCATAGCCATTCTGAGATATATTACCATCCAGCTCTCACCGTTGCCGTTCACATAACTTGAGCGTTGGTTGTCATTTTTCTTTGGATGATCATAGAGCTGACAAGATATTTGGGAAAGCCACCTATGATCATTGCACATATGTTGCGCTAGTATCATTGCACATCCTCGTACACTACCAGAGGCATTCATTTTTATTGACTTGTAAGTAAATAGAAGTGTGATGATCATCGTTATTAGAGTGTTGCCCCTACCTATGAGTATATAAAACAAATAAAGAAAGAGATTCCAAAAATATCCCAGCAAAAAATTAGAAGAAGATAAAAAGAGGGAGGGGCCAGCATTACTATCCTTTTTGGACAGTTGTGCTTGAACGTAGCACCATGTTTTTCATATAGTGATTCCTCATGTTTAGTCACTTTCATATACTAGTGGGAATCAATATAAAAATTAGCTTGTATATTTCCTTTACATGTTCCTCAATTTCGTGAGCTCTTCATGATGCAAGTAGGTTAGATGCACACTCACTTAGTTTCAATAGAGAGCTTTCATATACTTATAGCTCTAGTGCATCAAAACTTGCTTAGGAATCCCTTCTCCTTGCATCGATAACACTTAAAAGGCGTCTCCATGGCCTAACGAGCCGCCGAGTTGATGCGAGACTATCCTTATATTTATCTTCTCCTATAAATACCTACCATCATTCTATTCCACCTAAAGTGCTGAAAGTCCATGGCTCACACTCAGGTATTGAGTGCAGTTGAAAATCTGAAGTGCGTGAAAAATGACGAGTCAAGTGCTTGGTTAGGCACCGAGTTGATCATGATTTATACTTTACCTTAGGAAGATAGAGTAATCACTAGTGCAGCGACATCCTATACAAGCGGTTCTTAACCCCTTCCTATGAAGTAGTTTTAAATTGTCCTATTGTGTGTGTGGGCTATAGGGGGGTCCATCCCACCCAACACAAAACTCATTAGCGATAGTGACCAATGAACATAAATGTTTGGGGAGACTAACCGTATGGGGTGTCCGCATCTATCACAAATGAGAGCCATTAGTAAATTGTTTGGCATATGTTAAGTTTTCCAAACGGGCCATCCTTGCTACTCGTGTGGGATCGCATTACCATCGTGTGGCAACCCGGTTGAGATGAATGGGAATACCCCATAATCTAGCCCAGAGATCAAGTCTTCTCGAATACAGAACTGCTTGCCATATAAAAAGTCAGCTCTTTATTACAAATAATATGGGTACAAGCGATTACATCAAAATAGATACGCTACGCTTGCTAAGGTAGCTCTGTGCTAGCAGTGGGACGACGCATAGCAATGGGATAACTTCAAGCAGCAGAACAATAATAACGGTGATGAACTCTACTCTGCAGGGACACTGGTTGATACGCATCCTAGAGTGTATACTCGGGATCCTCCCCAAGCAATGAATTACGACAGGACCTGCAATGAAAGCACACACCAAGCAACACAGTCAAGATAAACAACATCATGTCATTTATAGGTTAATTGATAGTGAGCATGATACTACTAGAACAACGGGAGATAAGCATGGCAAGCCATGTTACTCATGATATAACATGATGATACTAGCACTAGCATAAGAGGGGGTCCATGTCTAAGGTCTCGTAGACCAATTTACTCTTCTCGGATGTTATCTAATAACCAATATAGATATCAATCTTAGTAACCATCGCAATCATCATGGTATCAAATCATGATCACCAAATATCGGTATCAACGATACCCCCGTGATCATCACATGGCCTCATAAAGATCAACCAACTTCCTTCCTTGGATAACCTGGGTTGTTTATTATCCAGATTATTATTACTGTTTGCCTCATAAACTTCCTTCATGAACTGTGTCCATATCCGAGGACATGGCTATTGATATATTATACACTTTGTAAAGGTTAGTACATTGTACCCACACCCCGAAACACATGGCCCCATGCTCCCATTCTGGTGGATCAGCAATATTTCGACAAAACCAATCTATTACATGACCCTCTCCCTACCACTCCGACAAACTCCCCTTTGGGCTATGTCATGGGTGGCCTCGAAGACCTGGCCAAAATAAACTATCATCATCCCAAACAGGATATCAATACCATAAAACTCGGGCACACAAGGTTATGAGTGCCTATTGGGCCAGGGTAGCCCAATGCACAACATTCCCTAGTTGGAGGTACTTGTGAGATGCATGATAAAAAACTGAATTAGGGCCTCCCCATCCAAGCAAATGTGGTTGCACTGGTGAGCTTGATTCGGTGGCACCATGACTCACCCAACATATTTTTTCAAGCTTGATTAATGTGAGAACTTGAATGGTGATGACCTCAGACATGGAAAAATAACATGATGAAATGTCAATGCAAATGAGGTGGATATCAACGTAAATATGGATGTGTAGCATAACCATTTCGCAAAGGGATCATAGCATCATTACCAACAAAGCATTTATTCTATGAGATTAAAATGAGCATAGCCTAGTGATGATCTTGCATATTACTACTATTATCATAACAAACGATAATGATTCATATGAGGATATCCTTATCACTAGCATACAATAGTGATTACCAGGATGAAACATGAAAATAATAACATTAGCATTTAATCATTTAACTAAATATATACAAATTAACATGGCATAATAATGAGCATGGATTGACAACTATATTCAAAGCATTCACTAATTAATTAAATGACAAAATAATTATTTAATCATTCAAGTGAAAACCATGGCTATTGCAAGTCCATCATGCAAGTGGTTGTTGTGGCTTGCTTAGGGCTGAAGGAATCATGCGAAAGAAGTGCGATGAACTAACGGAAATGCTTAATGGAAAAGTTTCCCTCTCTATGGAGATGATTAGAGGGCAAGGGAAAAAGGACATTTTCAAAGTGTGACAACATTATGAAAATGGCTCCAATGGAATGAGATGGACGAAAAGTGAACGTGGGCTTTTGAGTCACCTGAATTCGAGTTACTGTTGAAGAGATATGGTCATTCATTCATTAAGGAAAACAAACAGAAAAAAAGTTTCTTTGTGCTCGTAATGGGTGAATGCCCGCAATCCAACCGTTTTGGCGCCGTGCTAAAAACACCCTTCCACAAAGGAGAACACAGATTTAGTCTCGAAGAAGCATGAGAGTACGCTTTCCAAAGCACAAAAGCGTATTTCTTGAAAATCACCTCTACTTATGCTCCTCGGACCGACCGGCTGGGTCACTAGCGCGTGGATCCCGCCCTGACTGTGACATCGCCGGATTATGCTACAATGGTCATTGTAATTAAGTTACAGTGATGACCGTGATCAATGCCTAATCTTTTTGCTAAACAGTGCCTGATCACCTTAAACTTCGTACCTCATTTCAATTTTCTGTTGGAATTAAAAATTCAATTAGTGGTTGGTATAAATAATTTTGTCAAACCTACAAACGAAAATGTTCAAATTGTGACAAATAGTTCATAGGTAATTATGATGGGGAAACCACATTTTCATAAAGTGTTTGAGGTCATATAAATACTTAAAACTGTGACTTAAGCAATTATTTTAAAGCTTTTAAATTGTAGGAATACGCAAACACATATTTAAGTGCCAAAATTGGTTATGGCAGTAAGCTAATTTAAAACAATATTTTAGGTCCTACTTATGTATTTTAATAAAACTAAATTAAATAGAAACTAAAATAAAACATAAAAGGAAAATAAAAAAGGGGGGAAAGGCGTTCCTCCCCAGTTGGGACGGCCCAGCCAGCCCTACCCCAACAGGCTCGACCCACCTAGCCCACTAAAGGGGGGGTATTTAAACCCCCCTAACCCTAAATACACCCACCTCACCTCACTCTCCCTCTCACCCTGCAGCCACCAACCCTCCCCGACGCTCCTTTTCCCTCCCCTCCCAATATAGGACGGATCGTGGCTGGGTGTCGCACCGCCCCGCTATCGGCCACCTCCGGTCGGCCTCCTCCGATGCCCCACCGCTCGTCCCCGCATCCTCCCCGGCCGACTTCCCCGTGCCTCGTCCAATTAGCCCCCCTACACCGCAAGTGAGCCCCAAGCTCTCCTGCCCACTCTTCCCCTCCCCCCTTCGGTCGCACTCCGACGACCACAGCGGCACCCCCCGCTCCGGTGACCCCCTCTCCCCTCAGTGTGCCATGTCCGCCCTGCAGCCCGCTGGCCCTCCCCTTGCACACCTCGCCTCGCCTCGCCAGCTGCGCGCCACCGCATCGGCCTCGCCCCGTCCGCTCTGGCGAGGACCCTCTGTGGCCTAGGCCGCCACTGCTCCGACCACCCCGCCTAGTGGTCGGCCGCTGCTCTGAAATGGCCTCGGCCTCCCCAGGGCCACGCACTCGCCCTGACCCCGCTGTCGTTGGCTGGCGCCACCACCACTGGCCAAAACGGCCGCCGGGGGTCTCCCTGGCCATCGCCTCACCCAGGTTGCCCAGCCATTTTCGTGATAAACCAGGAGGGGATTAACCCCCTTCTAATTAGTTGTTTGGGGGGGATTAACCCCCTCCCCTTTAGTGAATGACACAGGGGGCCCAGAACACCCCTCTAAAATGCTTAAAAAAGGAATTAGAAAAAAAAATTGTAAAAAAAAATGATAATGAAAATAATTAAAATGATTAATTAGTTATTCTTTGAAGTAATTAATTAATTATTAATTAGTCAACTTAATTAGCTCCCTAATTAATTGTGTCTAATTTAGTTGAAGTAATTAAGTAGGTTAATTAAAACCTAAGCTAAATAAATTAAATATGCTAATTAATTAAATTAAGTAGAGTATGACAGGTGGGTCCCACCCCACTAATTAGACTGATTAAAATTTAATTAAACATTAATGAAAACTATGTCAATGACATGTGGGACCCACTAGTCAGGGTTGACCAGTCAACTGAGGTGTTTACTGCCGATGTCAGCATGGCATCATGCTGATGTCATAATTCTGATTATTGAATTTAAATAATCTCTTTCAATTTATAGGTATTAATAAAACTTTAAAAATTAATATAAAATAAACCATAAGTCAGATGAAAATAATTTATACATCAAAGTTGATCAGAAAAACGAGACGAACCCGGATACGCTACCCGTTCGTGTGTCACGCGTCCCTAGCGTAGTGAATGTGGAACTTTCCCATCCGTTTCGCATGACTAGTAGTATCTAGAGACACGGGAAAGATCAGCTGATATTTTTCCGATCCGTCTATGACGGATGATACTGCGTTAGCTCATGCCTAGCCCTGCATCTTGTCATGCCATGATTAGTGTTGCATCTGGATTTATATTTATTGTTCCCCCCTTCCTTATCGGTAGACCATGAGACTAACGCTGTTGTCGGGTATGACTACCCACCTCACGACCAGCCCTATGCTTCAGCGCAACAAGCCAAGAAAACCCCCCTTAAGCATTCATATATCGCCTATTCTTTCTCCCTCATGCTTGCATTAGAATTTTTCTACTAGTGTAATTAGCTCCTATATCTGAGGCATAGCCTGATTTTTATAAACTGCTACATTATTCAACTCCACCTTACAACTGTTTAGTATAGGTGGAGCAGTCATCCCCTTTGCCCCCTTAGTCCAGTTGCCCCGCTTTATCGTCATGTCTCGATCAACTGATTAAAATACTAAGAATTTGGGTATTTGATCTTGGTTGGTCGGAGACCTTTTTGTACTAACCAGCTACGTGGGAGAAGTTATGGGTACTCGACATCGTGGTATCCGGCGAAGCTCTTCAAACGTCAGCAATGGAGCGGCGCGCACCCGAGTAGTCCGGATAAGCATCGTTCATGTATAAGAGGTGTCATGACTGACATTGGCCGCCCACACATCGTTTAGGAGGGCAAAGGGTGATGGGCCAATGACCCGTGCATGCTTAGCATTTAGACCGGAGGGCTGGCCTCTCTATTGAGCCTAGGTGGGGTTGCGACATGTTGATGTTTCGAGCATGACCTATGAAAGTGTGTCCGGTTAGAGTTTATGAAGCGTGACGGGAAACTTGGTGTACCCCTACAGGGATGAAAACTAACTATTCGAATAGTCGTGTCAACGGATACAAGACGACTTGGAGTTCTGCCCCGATCTTATACAACTACAACTGTTACTTAACTGGAATGATTGTTTCGGGATTGCTTCTTCATAGAGAGACGAGGAAGAATCTCCAGGCATGAATTTAATTAATATTGCTACAACAATATGAATATTAATTTTGTTACCTGCTCTACTCTCGTCTATTGCTGCAAGACCCCTAAAGATGCTAGTCTTCGATAGGACTAGTTCCCACTCTCTATTCTCGCATTTTTGCAGTTTGTCCACATATAACCCCTTCCTTTGATACTCATGTGGACTTAGCATAGTTCTGAAGTGAGTCTCGTGAGTACTTTGGATGAGTACTCACCGTTGCTTTGCTCCCCTTTTCCCCTTGATCCGGTTGCTAAGAAAAGATGACGGAGCCCAGGAGATGGCGTATCCCTCCAGCGACGAGTGCTACCCCAACAGTGCGTACTACTACGTGGAGGTTTCTCATGACCAGGAGTAGTTACGAGGTTCCCGGGAAGGAGGCCTGGCCTTGTTTGATTGATGTATCTTTCGTGCTAGCCTTCTCTAAGGCATTATCATGTTTCATGTTTGCACTCAGATATTTGTTGCTTCCGGTGACTCGTGTGTTTATCGAGCTTCTGTATTCTAGCCCTCGAGGCCCCAGGCGTGTAATACGAAGCTTGTTTGTTTTATTTGTGTCTAGAGTTGTGTTGTGATATCTTCTCGTGAGTCCTTGAGCTTCGTTGTACGCATTTGCGTGTATGATTAGCGTACGAACAAATCGAGGGTGTCACACTAACTCTCTTCCTTGCACCTCGTCGTCTTCGACCTCCCGATGGGGAGATGCACAGGGGCCTAGTCGGGCCTCATGTCGGTGACTCCGGCCATACCGCGAGGTGGTTCGGCTACCGGAGGGATCGGGGCGGCGCCGCGCTTGAGGTAGGATTTTGCAGACTTCTCAGGGTGCGCATGTGGAGAAGGGTACTGACTACGGAGGATAAGGGCCTTGGGGACGGCTTAAATAGCTTGGGAGAGCCTGCCGGATGGGCCCTGCCACTTCGCTGTGTCATCGGTGCTCTAGCTTGAGTAGGCCACGCTGAGGGGAGATGGAAGGTGTCTAGAGAACTCACTCAATGCGGAAAGGCCATGAGGGCACTTGAGATATCTCGGAGATGACACGATTACACGGTAATGGTAGAGGGGGCATAGACAACACTCATACGCGACTATTGTGTAGTGGGAAGGAAGAAAGAGGAGGTGCGAGGGCTGGGGAGTGAGCGTGTGGCCATGGGGAAGTTGCTAGACATAGAGCGGTGGCGAGAGCTTGCTAAATTATCGAGGTAGGGGGACCTACTGCCAGCTATATGGCATGCCAGCCGCATGGTCACTTCGTGACTATGGCATTGCCACGCATTCTAGGTGGCCCATGCATGTTTGGTGAGTTCGTCACTGTCCAACTTTCTGCTAGGTCCAAATAAACAATGATAGTAGTTCTGGATGTGGCGGAACTAGGCACAACTATGAATTAGCAACATGATGTTTGATTAGGTGTTGGAGTAGTGCATAAGACCAATGTACCTGAGTTGTGGATATGAGTGACCATCCACTAAGAAAGACTATCTTGGTAAATTTGTAGCTCAAATGGATTGGTATAGATAGCACTTGCTTTGCAATGTGCCAACCTAGACACAAATATGAAAGTTAAAGTTGTGCTCACATAGATTGTTTGATTGAGATAAAATTTGGGGGATAATGATCATTTAGGCATATGAAAGCACTATACAAATTAGATAAATAAAAATGGCACTTCCTTCAGAGTGGTCCTTGTGGACAGGATCTTAGGAAATTTCTTGATAAATACTGAATGAATGAAATAAGCTCAAATTTTGTGGAGGGAGGTTATATTGGTAGGTGATGCCCTGGTAAATTTTCTGAAATTATGCAGCTATACAAATTAAAGTTCTTGACAATTTGAAAATATGACTAGAAGACAAGATTGGATGGTGTGCTCACCATGAGCATGGAATCTTGAATATTTTTACATATCCAAGGTCCATATAATCCAAAGGAATTTTGGGAATTTTGTGGAAAGTTTGTGGAACATAGGAATATAGGTTATTTCACAACCTAGGGCAAAAAATATTACTCCTTTAATAGAAAAAAGGAATATTCCCAAGAAATAAATATTAGGATTGGGATAAGATGGAAATGTCATGGTCTTGGGATGGACTTGAAGAGAGATAATCTTCCCAGGTTTCCTGATCACAGAGCGACAGAAAAGGAAATCTAAAAGAGAAAGAAAGGGCCAAAAACCAGGGTGTCACAAAGCTTCCCCCTTACAAAAATCTCATCCTCGAGATTTGATTGCTCATGGAAGAAGTATGAACATACCGTCTTAAGGAAACCATTTCCAACTCAGATATCCTATTCCTTTATGAAGTTCTCACTAAATTTCATATGACACGATTGCCTTGATCTCAGTGACTTGCTTCATCATATACTAATCCTCATAGGTCTTACCACGTTTCATCCTTCTGTCGGCTTCGGTTCTTTTATTTCTGCTCGCTTAGCTAATGTATTATCATGAATGGAAATATGTGATCTTTGTTAAACCGACTGAGATATTGTATGTAGATAGGATACTTGTGTACCAAGTTAGGTTAGATATTCGGTTAGGATCTATCTCTAGTTTAAACCGAATAACTCTATCTCTATCTCCTTGTATTCAAAATACTTGTATGCATATCTCAGGGTTGCGCCTGCTATATAAACACGTAAGCGTCGCCCTAACCGGTACGACGCTTCTAGCTATTTCCACATGGTAATCAGAGCCCATCTCTTCCATCACATCTAGAGTTTAGTCACAGCTATCATGGCCACCTCCGCCACCGCCAACTCTGGTCTCTCTGGCCAAGTCACCGAGCGGCTTACCCGAGCAAACTACATCCTATGGCGAGCCTAGATCGTGCCGCAGCTCAGAGGTGCTAGTTACTTCGGATATGTGGATGGAGTCACACCAGAGCCAGCCAGGGAGGTCGTCACCAAGGACAAGGACGGGAAGGAGACCTTCATCGTCAACCCTCTCCACTCCATCTGATTTCGAGAGGACCAACAGGTACTAGGTTACCTGCTGAACAATCTGTCTAAAGAGGTTCTGGTATAGGTCACATCAATCTCCCATGCGCATTAACTTTGGACAACACTGGCTAGCATGTTTTCCTCCCAGTCGCTGTCCAAGGTGAACAACATCCGCATCTCTCTGGCCAATGTCCAGAAGGGGACGCAAACGGTGGCCGCCTACTTCGTGCATATGCGATCACTCGCCGACGAACTTGTCGCGGCGGGGAAACCTCTTCCCGATGACGAGTTGATCTCGTACATCCTCCCTGGACTCGACATGGAGTACCAGCCGCTTGTCTCTGCCCTCGACGCACACACCACGCCGATCTCCTTAGAAGAGCTCTATGCCCAGATGAGCAACTTCGACCAGCGTGTCGCGCTCTACCAGGGCACGGGCTCTGGCAGTGGATTCAAATCCTCTGCCAATGCTGCTTCACGTGGTCGAGGCGGTGGCAACCGTGGATCGCCACGCAAAGGGAAAAGCACCAACGACAACAACCGCGACGGCGCAAAATCCCGCAGCAACAACAACAACAACGACTGTCCCTCCTACACCAACACAAGGGGCCGTCGTAACTCCAACAACAGGTCACGACCAGATTCCATCCGGTGCCAGATCTGTGGCAAACCGGGGCACTCGGCCAAGGACTGTTGGTACCGCTTTGAAGATGACGGAAATTTATCTCAGGACGAAAAGGTCGCCGGCGGAGCTGAGGCCTCATATGGGGTTGATACAAACTGGTACGTGGATAGTGGTGCAACTAACCACATCACCGGCGAGCTGGAGAAAGTAACCATGCGGGACAAGTACCGTGGCCAAGATCAAATCCATGCTGCAAACGGAGAAGGTATAAGAATTAGTCACATTAGTCACTCAATTATTAAAACCCCCCATCGAAAACTCCATCTCAGAAAAATCTTGCATGTACCCAAAGCCTCAATGAGCCTTCTCTCTGTTCATCGCATTGCACTTGACAATCATGTCTTCCTCGAGTTTCACCCTTTTTTATTTTTGATCAAGGATCAGGCCACGAAGAAAATCCTATACAGAGGTAGATGCGTGCGAGGACTCTACCCGTTGATTCCCGAGTTTAGAAGGCTCAATAATCGTGTGTGTGGTGTCGCGAAGTTGTCCTCAACAAGGTGGCATGATCATTTAGGGCATGCATCTTTCCCATTAGTTCAACGTGTGCTTAGGAAAAATAAGCTCTCATATTTTGAAGAGCATAATTCTGAAACAATTTTTGATTCGTGTCAAAAGGCCAAGAGCCATCAATTACCCTATCCTATTTCTACAAGTGTGTCCACAAAACCATTTCAACTTATCTTTTCTAATGTTTGGGGTCTTGCACCCTCCTCTGTTGGTCGATACACTTATTATGTTAGCTTTATTGATGGCTATAACAAATACTCATGGATCTATCTTCTTAAGAAACGATCCGATGTATTCCAAGTCTTTCAAAACGTTCAAGCACTCGTTGAACGCAAATTTGATAGCAAGATTATTGTTGTCCAATCAGATTGGTAGGGGAATATGAAAAATTAAATTCCTTCTTCCAAAAACTAGGTATATCTCATCATGTCTCTTGCCCACATGCTCATCAACAAAATGGGTCTGCTGAACACAAGCATAGACACATTGTTGAGGTAGGGCTTGCCATTCTTGCACGAGCATCCATGCCCCTAAAATATTGGGATGAAGCTTTTCTTACTGCCGTGCACCTCATCAACATTATGCCTAGTAGAGTTATCAACTATGAAACTCCCACCGAAAAACTCCTTCATGTCAAACCAGCCTACAATTCCCTTCGTGTTTTTGGTTGTGCTTGTTGGCCAAACCTTAGACCATACAATAATCACAAGCTCATGTTCCGCTCCAAACAGTGTATCTTCATTGGGTACGGTGCCCAACACAAAGGTGTCAAATGCCTTGATGTCTCCACTGGTAGGGTCTATATTTCTCAAGATGTAGTGTTTGATGAAACAAAATTTCCTTTTGTTGATCTCAACCCCAACGCCGGTGCACTACTTTGCCAAGAAATCCTTCTTCCTCCAGGGGAAAATAATTGTGCTGATCCAATGTTGACTAACCCTCTTACAAGTTTCTCTGAGAATTGTGATGCTGTAGAAAAAAATCCAGGTGCAAATACGGCGGCACCAGTGCAAACGGATGAAAATCCAGTGCATTATCGCATGTGCCTCCCGCCGGGGAGCAAATCCCCCTCGGGATCAGAACCGCAGCAGCCTCGCGCATCTTCTCCGGGATCTGTCTAGCCGCCGGTTGTCGGGATCTCCCTCGATGGCCTCGCATGCTCTCCTGTCGGCGACACGTGGGCCGCGGTTCCCCTACAGCCGACTGGGTCCGGCGCGGCTGGATCCCCTGCGCCCATGCAGCCTTCGCCTGGGGTTGGCGCGGGCGGATCTTCTGCGGCGCCCATGCAGCCTCCCCTCGCTCGCTGGCCAACTGCCCCGAGCCACGTCTATGTGAGGCACGCCACGTCTGCCCCAGCAACAACTTCTCCTCCTGGTGCCGGCGCGCACCTAGAGGAGGATACTGTCCAGAGAGGATCAGCTCCAGGATTCTCTGTACCGGCATCTCCATCAGCAGAAAACGATCCTGATCTTTCCTCACCGCCACGGACACGTCTCCAAAAAGGGGTAATTAAGGCTGTCAACTATAAGCACATTACGAAGTTTGGTTTGGCATGCTCCACAGGTGAACCTCGTACCCTTCAAGAGGCTTTTGATGACACTCGATGGAAACAAGCAATGGAGGAGGAGTACATGGCTCTTCAGAGAAATAAAACATGGCATCTTGTTGCCCCACATCAAGGTAAAAATTTAATTGATCGCAAGTGGGTTTTCAGGATCAAAAGAATGTCTGATGGAACTATAGATCGTTACAAAGCTAGGCTTGTCGCAAAGGGTTTCAAACAAAGATATGGTATAGATTATGAAGATACCTTTAGCCCTGTTGTAAAAGCAGCAACCATTCGCCTTGTTTTATCCATTGCTGCTTCCAAGGGATGGTGTCTTAAGCAACTAGATGTGCAGAATGCGTTTCTTCATGGTGATCTCGAAGAGGATGAGTATATGAGACAACCTCCTGGGTTTCAAGACAAAACTTCACCCTATCATGTGTGCAAACTTGATAAAGCTCTCTATGGATTGAAACAAGCTCCTAGGACTTGGTATTCACGCCTTAGTCACAAATTACAAACTCTTGGATTTGCTCCATCTAAGTCTGATACATCATTGTTTATTTACAAGCAGTCAAACACATATATATTTGTGCTTGTCTATGTTGATGACATCATTGTTACTAGCTCTTCCAATGAGGCAGTTGCAGGCCTCCTGAAAGATTTCAAAACTGAATTTGCTTTGAAAGATCTAGGAGACTTGCATTATTTCTTGGGAATTGAGGTCAAGAAAAATGGAAATGACCTTCATCTATCTCAAGAAAAGTATGCTATTGATCTAGTAAAAAGAGCTAGGTTACAGGGATGCAATCCATCACCAGTACCCTTATCTAGCTCTGAAAAACTAGCTCTTACTGAAGGAATTCTTTTGAATCAAGAGGATAACACTAACTACAGAAGTCTGATAGGTGCACTTCAGTACTTGACTCTTACAAGGCCAAATATTTCCTTTGCTGTTAATAAAGTCGGTCAGTTCCTTCATGCTCCCACTGATATTCATTGGACTGCTGCCAAGCGTATAGTTAGATATGTGAAAAATACCTTGGGCCCTAGTCTTACATTCAGAAAATCTTCATCTACCCTAGTCAGTGCATTTTCTGATTCAGATTGGGCAGGTTGTGTGGATGACAGACGATCAACTAGTGGTTTTGTTGTATTCTTTGGACCTAACCTTATTTCTTGGTGTCCAAAGAAACAAGCAACAGTGTCTAGATCTAGCACAGAGGCAGAGTACAAAGCTTTGGCAAATGCTACAGCAGAAATTATTTGGGTTCAGTCCTTACTTAGAGAGCTTGGAGTTAAACTGACTCAAGCCCCATGTTTGTGGTGTGACAATCTTGGAGCCACTTATCTTGCAGCTAATCCAGTATTTCATGCCAGGACAAAGCATATAGAAATTGATTTTCATTTTGTCAGGGAAAGAGTTGCAAGCAAACAATTGGGTATTCGTTTTACTCCCTCCAAAGATCAGGTTGTAGATGGCTTTACTAAAGCTTTGCCCACTCGCAGTTTTGAGGAGTTTAAACGTAATCTCAACTTGACCAAGTTGTGATTAAGAGAGGATGTTAAACCAACTGAGATATTGTATGTAGATAGGATACTTGTGTACCAAGTTAGGATAGATATTCGGTTAGGATCTATCTCTAGTTTAAACCGAATAACTCTATCTCTATCTCCTTGTATTCAAACTACTTGTATGCATATCTCAGGGTTGCGCCTGCTATATAAACATGTAACTGTCGCCCTAACCGGTACGACGCTTCTAGCTATTTCCACAATCTTCCCATAAGTCCGGAAAGGATTTCCACTTGGCTTGACATTCTTTTATTCAACACTGATAATTTTTTATGAAGATGTGAAGAAATTCCCTCGATGAACATGAAACTTGTTTTTACTCCTTGTATTTTTTTACCCTAATAGATACATGTCTCGTGTTTCAAAACAATGCCAAGAATCTTACCCGTCCTCTTGGCGGAATCTGGATACTTGCAGGGAGTTCTTAATCATCTTGGTTGGCTCCACTTTCTCGAGTATCAAATCCGTACCAAAGATTCTAATGTTGCCTGTTATGACCAGCAGAAAGGAGTAAAGTCTTGGGAGCTATAATATGCTTCAAACAATAGCATCTCAAGAACTAACTGATAGTTGTTCACGCGAAAGAATTGTGTTTACGATTGTCTATCACTTCACTAGGAACCAGACGTGAGGACACATGATCCTTGATTTTTGTTTAGTATTTCGATTACTCATACTATCAGTATATCCATGGGTCTTGAGAAGCTTTGACATTGTGGTTGTAGTCAAACAGTTGAGCTCGCCTTTCGTCTGCCATGACAAATTTGGATATTTGATACAGAAAGTTCCAAGTATATACAGTTGTACAAGCGGGTTAACTTCATTTGATGTTCGTACGAACGGAATAGAAACCTTGGGTATATATTCGTGGTGATCGATACGAAATCAAACTGTCTTGGATATCAGTATCATGTTGCTCATGTAAAAACTATCCTTCTATATTGCCGGTCTTGCATCCTTCAGTATTGTTCTCTTTTTATGGATATTTTTCTGAGAAAGATTGTCCATATAAATTCTTGATAACCACAATCATACCTTAGTCGTGTTCATGACTCAGGTCATAGGAACTATACCCGGTTCACATATATAGTTGTAAAGAGCTCATTGTTGTCGCGTGTGAGGAATTTGTATTTGATAACCAGTACCAAGATTGTTTGCCCAATGTTGTCTTACATCATACCTTGTCAGTCTTTGCATCACACTGAAGTGTACGACTGGCTTTCCTCCTCTTGCATAACTCATGTGGTGGTTGGACTCTCACCTTCTTTTGATGGATCTTCTTGAGATTAATTGCATCTTCGTACGGTGACTTGCATGACCTGGGCAGCATGCTCAAAATATACAGGAAAGTATATGTAGTCATGCATTTGATTCCTGAGGCAGACACTTGTGTCTCGACTAGCTCGTGCGTCTAACCAAATGATTGTGGCACTGATTCTTGATATGCACTACGAAATCACTTTGTAATATCTGGTAAAAAGTTGATAAATGTTTATAGTGCCGTGCTCACAATGATTGGATAGCTTGTGTTGGATTTCATCAAAATTATCACACTAAACTAGACTAAATAGCTTATGCCCAAAGCGTTTGCCGGAGTAGCTTTCTTAAGAAGACTCGATATCATACTGCAGAAGCTTCTCCTCCTGGTTTCTTATTGGGAAGATTTGGTAGTATATGCCAGAAACTTTCTGCGGTAGCTTGCCGAAGAAGACTGGTTATCTTACACTTGAAGTCATCCACATATCATACCAAGGAAGATTGACGGTCCTTGCATTGTAAGCTTCTCTGGTAGCTTGGGGAGGTAGTTTGGGTTGTTTACACCAGAAATTTCTCTTTTCCATATGCGGACTGAATGCCATATGTATACCCTTAATATTTATGATTTTTACTACTTGTAAGAAAGTAATTTGTCGGACAATCCTTCTAGCTGAGTATTGGATACTTCGCAAATTCTGACTTGCTTCCGATGGATAGAATGTTCCAAATTCGACTCTAAGTGTAACCAACCTTGTTTATGGATCATACCTTTGACTGAGAATATAACGTGGTTCTTGCGCACACTTGTCTTCCTATTGGTTTAATCATTACTATTGTAAAGATTGCACCACAGATGTATACTTGGTCCAGGATGTCATTTGTAGTCAGACTAGATATTCCCAAAATAGTGCAGTCGGCTGAGAAGTCCATAATGTTTAGCGAAGCTTCCAAATATTTTAAATTCTTACTGATTCTTCGAGTCTGGTGTCGGTTGATGATAAACTTTCCTAAGAGGAAATAAAGTTATACCAAGGGCCCAAAGAAAGAAGCAAGAGAAACAACTCAAACAAAAGCACACAAGGCATCAAGATTACATACAAGCAACATCAGATTTTACATCTATTCACATCAAGATGCAAGCCTACTTAAGCACACAAATATCGCATGAACTCTAGTATTACAATCCAATATGTTGTGATGGTGTGTATGAATTTGAATCCATGTGTGAAGGGATTGTTGTAAACGAAGCTACACCATGCGCTGGCTTAGATAGGTTGCAACTCGATAGGCTTAGGGGTGAGGATGTGCTTAGTGATCATGTAGTGAGACACATATATCTTAAATAGGATAGAAGGGAGCTGTGCTCGTCCAAGGAATCAACGACAGGGTAAGATGGTAGTGAAAACTAGGACTTGCGGGCAATGTCCTTTTCTGAAAATAAACATCAGTAAGGGGTGCCAAAGCAGTGAGTTGGATGGAACGATCAGGGACATAAACGGTAGGTGTGGCTAGTGGAAAGGCATTGTACGATACCTGCACACAAATCCTGCAAGTGGTGTTTGGAACACAAGGTACTTCCACATCACTCGTGTGGGAACCCCTACTCATAAGTTGTGATCACCGAATGTACATGAAAAGTGATCCCAGAGATCAATGCTCACGGAACACAGAAATAATGAATAACAACAGTCATGCATCCATTACGTACCGTTTTACTTGAATATGGCATTTATGGCCGAGTCTTCATATATTTGCAGTGGAAATATTCAACGACAGTGTGAACCGATGCCATCTGCCTTAACCCTACAGGCCTTCTAACGAGGGAGCGTCCCCGCTCGCACGTACATTGTCAGCTCGCTCCTGATCCTCGTGAGAACACGCTCAGTGTGCTAGAACGAGCTCGAGAGAGAGAGGTTTTTTTGCAGCGAACAACTTACTGCTTTTCTATTTCTTGTTGCTTAATTGTACACCGAATATAGGGGGCCTCTAACTAACTCCCCCGAATGCTAGCTGCGGACTCGGACGACGATCGAGCTATGGCCGTTGCCATCCCAAAGACTCTCTCCCGCGTTCCTACAAACTCGCCATGAACCCCTGCTGCCGCGCCATCCCACGACGGGTACGGTGGTGATCCTAAACTCTAGAAAAGCAAAGACTTGTGCCCCACGCAGTGAACAGGCTCACAGATCGTGGGTTTATTCTACTGGACTTGAAACTAGCCTAAACAGCGCAGGGTTTAACTCACAATCACTCCCTAACCCGTCAGTTGTTTACTTGATCCCAGCGACGCCGATTGCAGCTCGCAGCTCCTGAAACTTGACACGCCCTAGTGCCTTTGTCAGCAAGTCCGCGAGTTGTCCGTCAGTGCCGATGAACTCGACCTCCACGCGCCCGTCTTCCACGCACTCCCTGATGAAGTGATATCTTATGTCCATGTGCTTGCTTCAGTCATGAAAAACGGGGTTTTTGCAGAGGGAGATCGCGGACTTGTTGTCCACCTTCAGCTTGATCCTCTCGGCCTTCTTGTTCTATAGTTCTCCAAGAAGCCGAGCCAGCCAGATGCCCTGGCATGCCGCCGTCGTTGCGGCGATGTACTCTGCCTCGCATGAGGAGAGCGCAACCACTTCTGTTTCAGGGATTGCCAACTGATGAGGTTCGGCCCCAGAAAGAACAAGACGCCGGTGGTGCTCTTGCAGGTGTCTATGTCGCCCGCGTGATCGCTATCGCTGTACCCATTCAGCGTCGCGCGTTCGTCTCCGTGCATGTACCGGCAACCGAAGTGCAGTGTTCCGGCGACGTACCGGAGGATTTGCTTGACGGCTGCCAGGTGCTCCGTCGTGGGGGGATCCATGAAACGGCTGACGTAGCCCACTGAGTAGGCGATGTCGGGGCGTGTGTGCACCAAGTACCGCAGACTCCCGACGATGCTGCATTACTCCATTGCGTCGGTCGCCGGCGCGGTGCTTCCCTTGGTGAGCTTGGGCCGCGGCTGCATGCGCATTGGGCCGGGTCTACACCCTACCATGCCACTCTTGTCGAGGATCTTCGTGGCGTAGGCAGCCTGGCTCAGCATGATGGAGTTCTTCTCCTGCTTCACCTCGATGCCGAGATAGAAGATGAGCAGCCCCAAATCCCTCATGCGAAAGAGCTTCTTCATCTCCTCCTTGAATCGTGTGATCTCTAGCTTGTCGTTGTCCATGATGACGAGATCGTCAACGTAGACACCGACGAGCAGCCTCGCTGTCCCCGCGCCGCGCCCGTAGATGGCGTGCTCGGAGTCGCTTCTCCTGAACCCCAGCTCCACCAGGCAGCTGTCGAGCTTGGAGTACCACGCGCGTGGTGCCTGTCGTAGGCCGTAGAGCGCCTTGTCCAGGCGCAGCACCTTGCCCTCCTTTCCAGCGACGATGAAGCCAGGAGGCTGCGCTACGTACACCTCCTCATGGAGATCATCGTTGAGGAAGGCGCTCTTGACGTCCATGTGGTGGACGGGACACCCTTCTTGAGCTGCCAGAGCGAGCAATAGGCGGACAGATTCGAGGCGTGCCACTGGGGCAGATACCTCCTCAAAATCCACTCCCTGCCTCTGGACGTATCCCTTCGCGACGAGCCTGGCTTTATGCTTCTGGACATCTCCGTTTGCGTCCCGCTTGAGCTTGTAGACCCACTTGAGTCCGATGGGCCGAAACCCTGCAGGTAGATCGGCGAAGCGCCATGTTTCGTTGTCAATGATCGACGCCATCTCCTCGTCCATGGCGCGTCTCCAGTTTGCATCGCGCTCGGCTTCGGCGAACGTGAGTGGCTCACCCATGACCCCGAGGTGGAGTTCTTCCTCCTCGACTGCGTCAGGGTCGAGCTCGTTCTCATGCACCATCACGTAGTCCTCGAAGGACTTCGGCTGCACGATGCCGTTGCGCGACCGCGTCATCATGGGGTGTTGGAGCTGCGTCGGCGTCGGTGCTGCTTCAGGAGATGGAGCCGGTGGTCCAGGGTCTTGAGATTGCTCCGGTGGTGCAGTGGGACTTTGGCGTGCACTGCTTGTCTCAGTGGAGGTCGCCGCGCGTGGCGGCGAGCGCGTCATCGTATGCGTGTAGAAGTCGACGGTGAAAGGGGCCGTTGTGGCCACTGCTCCCTACTCCGTCCAGTTCCAGCTTGCCTGTTCATCGAACACCACATCTATGGTGAGATGGATGCGCTGCCGTGATGGATCATACACCCGGTATGCGGCCGAGCCAGGTTCGTACCCGAAAAGCACCATAGGTGTGCTCCGGTCATCCAGCTTGGCCGGGTGTGGTTTCACCGTCTTGACATGGGCGACACAGCCAAAAACACGAAGGTAGCTTACGTTTGGTTTGTGTCCATGCCATACCTCATACGGCGTCTTGCCGTCGACGCTCTTCGTAGGCGAGCGGTTTAGCAGGAACACCGCCGTGCTCACCGCCTCGCCCCAGAACCTCGCGAGCACCCCCCTCGCCTTCATGATCCTCCGCATCGTTGCGACGATAGTCTGGTTCCGTCGCTCCACCACTCCGTTTTTCTGTGGCGAGTACGGCGCAGTCAGCTGGCGCCCCACTCCCTCATCGACGCAGTAGGAGGCGAAGGTGATGGAGTTGAACTCGCCTTCGCATTCGTGCAGAGGAGGCGAAGTTTGCGACCCGTTTCAACCTCCGCGTGCGCCTTGAACTACTTGATTGCGTTTGCCGCTTCGTCCTTCGTCCGGAGCAGTGTGAGTCACATGTAGCGGCTCTTGTCATTGACGAGTAGCAGGAAGTAGCTCTTGTCGGCGGGAGTCATCGGCGTGATCGGCCCGCAGAGGTCCCCGTGCACGAGGTCGAGGATGCCCTCAGCGCGATGCTTGGCGGCTTTCGGGAAGGGGGCTCGACGTTGCTTTCCTGCTATGCAACTGTGGCACAGCTGCTCGACGTGTTCGATCGGCGGAAGGCCACGCACCATCTCGCGACTGGCTAGCCGGCGGAGTGCGTCGAAGTTGAGATGGCCATACCTGGCGTGCCACCTCCATGCGTTCTCCTCCTGGCGTGCGGCGAGGCACACCGGTTGTGTGATCTTGAGAGTGACCACGTACAGCCGGTTCCGTGCCCGCGGCACTCGTGCCAGTAGACGATTGTGGCGATCCCGGAGGTAGAGGAGACCGTCGTGGATGAAGACGTTGCAGCCGCTCTCGTCGAGCTGACCGAGGCTGACGATGTTGCTGCGCAAACGAGGGATGTAGTAGGCGTTGGTGAGCGCGTGGTGCTCTCCGTTCGGACACGAGAACAAGATCGTTCCTCGCCCTTTTATGTCGACGACGGAGCCGTCTCTGAACTTCACCGTGCCGGAGACGCCGGTGTCCAGGTCGGCGAAGGCAGACGCGCAACCAGTCATGTGGTTGCTCGCGCCTGTGTCCAGGAACCAGATGTCGTCGGGTTGGCCCTCCTTGGTGAGGAAGACGCGTTCCTCGACCAGTTCCACGGTGCTGGCGTGACCGCTGGTCGCCATGGGCGTGGCCTCGGCACTTCCCGCCTGCGCTGTCTTCCCCTCGCCGTCAGGGGTTGCCACAGACATGAGGAGCGCGGGCCCGTCGTCGTCGTCGTGGAACCTGCACGCCCTAGCGAGGTGCAAGGCCGGCTCGTCTTCCTCCACCTTGGCCAGGTTCGCTTGCTGGCCCTTTCGTTCGCGCTGTGGTTCCGGCAGTCCCTGGAGATGTGCCCGGCGTATTTATTGCAGTTGTAACACTTTACGTGCGACATGTCGCGTTTGCCGCCACAGTCGCGTCGATCGTTGTCGCGGCCCCGTCCCTGCGGCTTTCCCTTCAGCTTGGTTTTTCCTCCACTTGCGCCTGAGCCCTGTCCTTGCTCGCGCTGTTTCCCACGCGCCAGCCACTCCTGCTCTGTAAGCAGAAGTTGCCTGCCGGCGCTTTCCGTCGGGGCGCCGGAGCACCGCTCGACAGATGATCGTAGGCGCCCGATTAGCTCCTCCACAGTCAGGTCGGTCAGATCAAGCAGTGTCTCGACGGAACAAGCGATCTGAACGTACTGGCTGGGCACCTCCCTGAGGATCTTCGGGACTACCTTTACCTCGTCGACGGTGTCCTCGAGCGAGCGCACGTTGTTGACGAGGGCGGTGATCCGCAGTCCGAACGCGTCGAGGGTTTCGCCTTCCTTGAAAGCGATCTGCTCGAACTCCCTGTGGAGCCATGGCGCGGTCGCCTCGCGGACGCGGCTTACCCCCATGCGCACGATCCTGACGGCCTCCCACGCCTCCTGCGCGGTTTCCTTGACGGCGAGGACGGGGATCATCTCCGGTGGGACGACCCGTAGCAGCGCCGAAAGTGCTGCCATGTCCTCGCGATCACCAGGTACACCCATGCCTAACATGGCCTCCCAGAGGCCTTGGGCGCGCAGATTGATCCGCATTATCACGGACCATTCGACATAGTTCGTGGCGGTGAGCGTGGGGTAGACGATCGTGCTACCGTAGTTCGTGCGCTCCTGCACGACGCGCTCGTGGACGACCACCTCGTTGCCGCCCCTCCTGACGACGCTACGTCCACGGCTCCGCACCCGTGGTTGCGTCGGGGTAGCAGGCGCCGGTGCCGGTGCCCCTTGCGCTGCTGCTGGTGTGTCGTTCCCTTCCCCTCCGTTGGGAGGGATCGATTGCGTGCGCTGTCGTCCGTTCGACATGGCCTCACGGATTGTGAAAGGCTCTGATGCCAATTGTCAGCTCGCTACTGAGCCTAGCGAGAACACGCTCAGTGCGCTAGAACGAGCTCGAGAGAGAGAGAGTTTTTTTTGCAGCGAACAACTTACTGCTTTTCTATTTCTTGTTGCTTATTTGTACACCGAATACACGGGGCCTCTAACTAACTCCCCCGAATGCTAGCTGCGGACTCGGACCGAGATCGAGCTCTGGTCGTTGCCATCCCAACAACTCTCTCCCGCGATCCTACAAACTCCCCATGAACCCCTGCTGTGGCGCCATCCCACGACGGGTTCGGTGGTGATCCTACACTCTAGGAAAGCAAAGACTTGCGCCCCACGCAGTGAACAGGCTCACAGATCGTGGGTTTATTCTACTGGACTTGAAACTAGCCTAAACAGCGCAGGGTTTAACTGACATACATCACCAAGGTATTCTTCATCATATCCTTCTCTTTCATGCCTGGCCAATAAATTAACCTGTGGCAATCCAATGAGTACTTTGAAAATACTCAGAATCAACCCATGTTTGGAACAAGGCAATAACAACGCATGATATAACACTTAGTAGGTAGGTTTGTAGAAAGCTAGTTTTGAGTGCAACATCGTGACCAATCAACTTCTAAAAGCATGCACCAATAGGTTGCAGATAGCCATACGAACAAGTTATAGATATCATCCTAAGGAGGGTTTGAACCTCTCATGTTCATTCATCATGTCAAGTCATTTGACTTAGCTCAAGTATCGTCTTTCTCACACCAAGTTTGAAAACCATGTACGTAGCCCAAGAGCGGTCATTCAACTGTCCTTGACCGTGGACACGGCTATTCGAATAGTTTTACACTTTGTAGAAGTTTGCACACTTTACGCACAAGACTCGGGGAACTTTCTTGTCATCCATGACTTGTGATATATTACATACCCGAGGTAACCACCCGCACGACCTTCATAAAGAGGTAGGGTCATGCTCAGTGCAAGTATCAACGAGGAAAGTAATGGCGGTAACCCACCACGATGGTCACCGATTCATGATTCAATGCAACGGAATGAAGTGGTATATGACATGCATAAAATAATTTCTTACACATGGTCAAATGGTTGCTTCCCTGGCTCAACAAAGTGTTCGAGGTCTTCTCAAGCTTCTAGTCCAACTTTGGGCACTTCGTCTACTTCATCAACTATAATCCAAAACACACACAATAAACAATGCAACAAGAAGAACATAATTTCATATAAATGACTGGAGGGACTCATTAAATAGGACATGATGTTAGAAGAATTTAGGAAGTGGTTTCACTGGATTTAGAGTTGGCATGCATTCCCTATGAATTTAGTAAGATGGAATAAATAGAAATGGGGCTATTTATTTGGTTCAATAGAAATATTGCATGGTAAAAATGTTAATCATAGCAAGATAATTAGGGGATGATTTTTAGAGTACCTAGAAATTGGAATCACTCCATTTGGAGTTGAGTTGAGGGTTCTAGGGATTTTTAAAGTGGCCTTAAAGAGGTTCAAATTTGAATTTCAATTTGAATAGTATAGGGAAGTTCTCAAGAAAATGTGCAATGCACATGTCTTCATAGGATATGTTTTTGGACTCCATTAGAAATTTGAATCATAAAATTTGGAGTAGAAATGAATTTGCTATGATTTAGTTAGTCTGTGAAGAAATAAAAATATAGAAAGAATTATATCAAATCGTATAACGTGCCGAGGGCGTCGAATAGTAAGTGGGTTAGCGCAGTGGCTCGACCGGGCGGGGACGCGATGACATTGAAGGCGCCCCAACTAACTACTGTACATCCCCACATGAAAAGGACGGGAGGCCCACCCGTCAGGCTTGCTGGTCGGCTGACAGGTGGGGCCCGACACCTGATGGGGCCGTCTTCAACCTCTTGCCATGGGGAAGACAGGGACAGTCCGACGGTGGTTGTCCGCGTCACAAATTATAGTTTTTGATGGCTCGGCCACCGACGAGCTAAGGGAACCGAGCCACACCCATCTGTGTGGCTCTTGGTGCTTGGGAAGGGCAGGGCTGAGTGCAACGTCGACTATGGCGCAGGACGTCATCGGCCAAGATGGGAAGAGTGCTATGTCCATGGAGAGGGAATGAGGGAGCACGAGGGAGGTCCGTGGGGATGGAGGGAATTCCTTGGCGGAGCTCAGGGGAGACGAGAGAGGCTGGCTACTATGAATCCAACCGGGGACAGGGCGATGCCACGACGGCCATGGGATGAGGAGGAGGGCACGTGAGCTTCAACGGCTCGATCCAAGAGACCCATGCGAGTGAGAGGGGTGCACTAGGGGGGTCCCCGATGCTCGGGAGCAAGCTAATAGGTCGGGCAACCATAGGGGGCATCGAGTGTTCCTCGTATGCTCTCGACATGGAGAGCACGCATCACAGAGACGATTTGCACCATCGCTAGCATCGGGGAGGGGCCTGGGAGATCGAGAGAGGTTCCCTGGAGGATGTGGTCACCCTGCCACTGTTGGCCACGAGCTACCAGACAAGACCAAGTGGCAGAGCGCAGTTTCTGCATGTGAGTGTTGTGTTTAGCACGCCAATGCGTGTCGAGGGAGACCTTTTGGTCAGCAAAGGTTGTCTGGGTGCAGGCATGCATGCTAGGGGTACTGGTGGGACTTGGATCTATTTGGGGCTGGGTGGCACTAGTTTTGACTGCAGGTAAGTTTGCAACATAACTTGGTGTCTAGAAAAAGGGTTTTTACTGGAGTACATTAGAGGCAAAATGTTGTATGGGTGGCTTAGGTATGGAAGGAATACAGGTACATGATACTCATGATCTGCATTGGGTTTTCTGTGAAAAGGAACACGTTATCGCAGCACAAAGTGGGTAAGTATTTCCCTTATTTATGAAACCAATGTTTACCGAACCAATAGGAATATAAACAAGAACCGCCTTTGACGGCTGCACACAAAACAACAAACAAATTGCATCCAACGTGGGTAGTGGCGGAGGACGGAAATAATTTAAGGTGGGGCGGACTCTAAAGCATACAAAAATTTGATGCAATTTAGCTGAAGATTAAGGAAAAAATATGACAAGTTGGTTGAGTTGGTTAAATTCAGAACATTTTTTGTTCTTTCAAAACGGACAAATTCAGAGCATGAACATGAACATGCAGAAAAATAAAAAAATTCACGACCGGGCGTCGAACCGTCCAGGATCAAATTAAGCTGCCCAGCATGCACATGCAACCAGGCCATCCTCTTAACCTCTTTCTTCTTTTCTCTTTCTCCCACAAACCACATAATGTAGTAGTATCACTTGTCCCAGGCTTTGTATGCGTACACATATACAGTTTAAACAAGGAATCAAGGTAGGGCGAGTGCACAACCTTGCCCTACCAGGAGCTCCGCGTGTGAACGTGGGCAAAAGGGTTGTCAATACTCTTGTCTTGTTATTTGAAAGTAAGTGAGGTGTGTAGATAATTGTAGATAGTAAAATAAAATAAAAACAAGAAAATAACAGTAAGGCAATGATGATTTTATTAATATGTTGTGAATAGACCTCGGGGCCATAGCTTTCCCTAATGGCATCTCTCATGGAAAAATAGCATACGGTGGGTAAAAATATTATAGTTGGGCAATTGAGAGAAAAGCGGATAGTTATGCGATATTCACGGCAATGATCATGTGTATATAGGCATCGCGGCCATAAACAAATAAGCCAACTCCTTCCTGCACCTATTACCATTACTTCACTTCGAGAGCGGTTCTATGCTAGCCTCTCTATGTATTAAGTTCATGACGAATGAAGTAATGCATGGAGTAAGATAACATGATGTAGACAAAGTAAACTCAAGCAATATGAATAACCCCCGTCGTTTTATCCTTAGTAGCAGCAACACAACACATCCTGTCCCCTTCTATCACTCGGATATAGAAACTCGCCAGGTTGAACCTACCGCAACGCACCTCTCTCATCGAAGAAATACCGATCTAGTTGGCCAAACTATTTCAATAGATCGAAGAGAATTACCAAGCTATCCTAATCATGCACATAAAATCATATAAATATTCAGAAATGACTCAAATATTTATCATTAATAATCATATAATCATGCACACCCACAATTCATCGGTCCCAACAAACGCAATGCATAAAAGGAATTACATCATACAGATCAAAGCGATAGAAAACGAATTATGGAGATTTAGTATTAAAAGGTTATGATTAATGCACGGCTGTGATTCGCTGACCTCAACTTGACAAGGCAGCAGCATACACGCAAAAATAGTGATAGCTCAAAGAAAATAGCATACAGGAAAAAGGAGCCACGTAGTCATTAGCTCAATAAAAAACAAGAGCTCGTACTCTATATAGACACTAATTTGATCGGCAAGACCAGCGTATAAGAAAAAGGAGTTCCAAGGAGCCTCGTAGTCATCAACTCAATAAAAAAACAAGAGTCCATAGTCAATATGGACTATTTTGATTGGCGAGACTATTCCATACACAGACTGTGTATAAGAGCAAGTATAATAAGGTACATTCAGCAGGCTGTAAGGATTAAAATATTATATTCTTATTGAGTTGGATGAGAGAGAAGAGGAGAGAGAAGGGAAGCGGGATCTTCGTGAAGAGTCAGCTCTAGCACGTGCTCCTAGGTGCTTTGTGAGAATGAAAGGTGTGTCATATATGATAAAAGTAGTACTCTATCTATACTACTAATAAAGGAGCAAACGAGAACTTCTCTAAGTACACACATCTATTACACTCACAAAAAACAAACACCAATCACCACCACACAATTAGTCAACAAATTGCAATCTAACGGCCTTCCACCATCCATGCACCACGACGGTGTGCAGTTACCAAATTCACCAAAGGCTGACCGTGCTCCACCTCCTCCTACAGCGAGCAAACAAAAATAGATCCAATTGTTGCACCTCCCCGCAAAAAAAACGAGCCAATCAACTACAGAAATTTAGCCACAATTAACGGCAACTAACACGTCCTCCTCACACCATACGCCGCAGCCACCCGCCCTGTCGTGCACCATCGCCGTCGCCTCCGCCTCCCCCTCCCCGTCCGCCTCCGCCTCCCCCTCCCCCTCCCCCTACGCCTCTGCCTCCGTCGCCGCCACGAACTGTTGCCGCGAGCAGCGTCGCCATCGCCAACTGTTCCCGCGAGCAGCCTGGAGTCCGTCCGCCAGGTACACAACAGGGATGCCAGGCGATGAAACGTGGCTGCAGATTTCAAAAGGAAGCACGGGTGCACAGTTTGAGTTCTCTTGCATTTTTTGGTACGAACAAAGAAAGAAATGATGATAGGTTACAGAAAAACAGGTATACTAGATACTAAAGCTTTCCAAAGCTAAAGCACACTACTCATGTTTTTATAATCAGTTCAAAATAATTTCCGGTATATTTGGTCGTCAAGCAAGAAAACCCCAGGATAAGTCTCAGAATTTACTCTTTGGCGGCAATGTAGCCTAGGATAGTTTCAAAAGTAGGTGTGTGAGCCAAATCCACTTGCACTTTCGGGCAAGAATCGCACACAAGAACAGCTCTTTGGCAACTCATATGGATCTCTGAGGGGGCTTCCCTACAAAACATAACTATTCTCCAAAAGCTAGGATTAGTGAGATTAAACCAAACAGCTAGCCAAGGCTAGCACAACAAAGCCGGGATAAGTTACTTGGGCTATAGCCCAGCTTAGCTAAGAGCTAAATGTATCCTTCGTTTCATTATTCAGCTTGCATGTACCCTCCATAAAAATTACACCAGTTTGAACAAGCAGAAGATTTGGTGAAATATAGACATCATTCTTTTAATCATTTTACAGGTTACTATCCTAAGTTCTAACAATCATTTATCATGACAAGCCCCAGACACAAATAAAGGCTTTGGGGTGGGTAACACCATGCTCTATTAAGTGATACCACACATGGCATTTCGAATTGGATAAGTCTCAGCATTCAGCATGTACCTTTGTCAATGTCGACGTCATCAAATACTACAATAGGACTTTTGCCACCAAGTTCTAATGTAAGAGGCTGTCAAGAAAAGATGCAACACAAAAGGTGAGAATGGTCTGCTATCAGGAGGGCGTTCGAAGTATCTTGGTAAATATTCTAAAAATCTAAAGGAGGAAAAACAACAGATGCTTGGTGATAAATTACTATACAAAGATTTTTTTAAACAGAAACATGTGGAACAAACCTTGACTGTAGGAGCTGCAGCAACCATAATATTTTGACCGGTTGCATAGCTCCCGGTAAATGCAACCTAAAAGTTCAAATAAGCCATATATTTGTGAGGAATATACTCCATAGACATTGATGGATCACAAGAAGATAGAGGACAAATATATGTACCTTGTCGACGTCAGGGTGTGATGACAAAGGAGCACCAGCTTCATTAAATGAACACATTTTTTCATTTGCAAAGATACCAACAAACAAAATGGTTATCATTTTGACCATGGCTACAGTTGGAACAAACTTTTTTTTCAATAAATAATGCAGCAGAATACACCGATGAACTCGAAATAAATTATAGAGGTGCCAGGAAGTTGTACCTGTTTCGGTCATAGTATTATGAGCAACCATCTGTGGAAATTGGTTAGCATAACCGTAATCAGCAACTTGGTAATGCTCATCATACTCATCACAGCTCAGCAGAAAGATGTCACTGTCTACATAAAATCCATCTGGTTTGATCTGAGGAGCAAGAATGATACTATGGGAGAAATTTGTGGCATGATTATTATATTTTTAAATTAGACCATAGTAATTTCATGTTGTTTATGGTTACTGTTTTGGCTAGTGCAATTATCTAACATCTTTAATCATGCTTCTCAAAATTAAATGACATCAATATTCATATGAAGGCTAAGATATGTCAGATTCCAATGGTGCGGGGGCGCGCACCCCATTTCAGGACATAAGTAACAACCAAAATTCTGGTAACTATCTTCAACCTTTCCTAAATTCTAATAATGTTATTGTTGTTGCTTATGTCCCAACTTGGGGTGTGTATTTATGCAGACCCTAAAGAATTAAAGAGGCAGAGGAACAGAGAGTATTATGCACGCAATAAAGATGACATTCTTAAGAGACGTCGTGAGGCCCGTGATAAGAAAGTTGGTTCAACACCAATGCTTACTGACCAGCAAAATGAAACAAATACGCCCGTGCCTATGTCCCGAGGTAAAAATGCCCTCATATTGCATGCCTATGTTTTGTTCATATAACTGATGAGATGTCATGCACCAAACTAACACTAAGGTGCCATAAATGTGGACACGATTGAGCTGCAGGGGAAAATGGTTGGCGAACATTATTCGCACAATGTGGATGATGCATTCAGTGGACAACTTCAAGCTGAACAAGAAAATGAAAAGCAAACCCCAGTTGTCCATGCCCATTGGTAATGATGCTCAAAATAGTAGATACAACCCTATGTGTTCATACTAATTACCTTTGTATGCAGACCCTAAGGAGTTGAGGAGGCAAAGGGACAGGGAGCGATATGCACGAAACAGGGATGAGATATTAAAACGACAACGCATATCCCGTGAAAAGAGAAAGACTGCAAGTCGACTCCCGAACGATGATACCACTGTGTCACACACACCATCTACAGGTCAAACCGGTGTCACCGAACTACAAAGACTGACATGTAATGTTACAGGTTTGTGGGTTACCATGCAATATTGATTGTGTGTTCTTGGCTCATCGAACATGACCAAACCAATGTTTACTGATGTGGTGCTGAAATTTTCTCGCAGACTTATCAACTATGCAAAATTCATGTCATGAACGCGTCCCTCATAACCAAAAAATTAATTTAACAAACGAGGAAGATTCCAATTGGTTGCATAGGAATGATGCGTATCAGAGGCAGCAACGACATGGAAGCTCAGAAATAGCTATTGTTGTGCCTCTAGGCCGACTAATTCAACCAAGTGGGAGCATCATTAGAGATATTGCACAAGGTATATTTAACTGGCTTTGTTATGTTGTTCATGACATTTTGGCTTTTGATTAGATCGTGGCTGTAGTCATTCCTGGATGAAAATTTATTATGCATGCAGGGCCTCTCACCCAAAATTCAGTGGTTCATGTACCCCAATTGAGCATACTACATTGTAAAGATTCCACAATCGAATATGCGGGTTAGTTCAGAGATATAATCATTTTGCATGTGGCCAACATGATTTGTTTTGGCGTTAATCTGGGTTCTCTATCGTATGTTCAGGTATACAACCTTCAAACGGATCCAATCAACCTGTAAATAGGCCGTCTACTGATACGAGAAGACCTGCTGAACCGGATTCACATGGTACTCAAAACACTAATAACCTGTAATGGGATATTGCGACATTCTTATGCTCTAATGATCTTGTGATTTTCTACCAGGCGAGGACCAGAATGATGATCCATATGGAATTTTTGAGCCCGTTGTTGAACATACCAGTTTAAAAGCTAAAACACATACTTGCGTTCACATATAAAGGTCGTCAACCATACTGGAGAACATGCATACCATGAGCCTGATGTAGAAGCTAGAATTTATATGGGTCAAGGTATGTCCATTGTGTATTTCCTTATTGTTTAGCACCCTCAAGTGTAAATTTTGTAAGTGTTTACTGATGATGTGATACTTGTGTCTTCTGTTGTAGATGTTGATTTTGACTCATTCCAAGATGGACGTCATACTACACGACCAGTACCCGTCGCAAGTACTAATGAATTCATATACCGAAACCTACCTACAAAGCATCAGGTCCTAAGAAAGGTTGAGGATTGTCGCCACTGTGGGGCATTGCGGTTTCCATTCGAAGGCCCAGCATTTTGTTGCAGAAAAGGAGAAGTTGGATTATTTACTCCAGATGTTCCAGAAGAATTGAAACGGTTGTTCACAAGTAAAGATGATGAGGACGCTAAATATTTCAAAGAGCATATACGGTATTTCAACCCGCACTTCTCATTCACAAGTCTAGGATTCACCCTTGATTGTCGAGTAAGCACTGCGACAGGAACTGGCGTATATACATTTCATGCGTATGGTGGGTTGTACCACGCTCTTGATGATCTGGTGCCGGGTGATAACGGCCCTCGGAATTTGCAACTCTATATTTATGATACAGATCAAAACTTGGTTCACAGGGCTAATAGGTCTCCAGATCTTAATATAGACCTCATACAAAAGATTCTGAGAATACTAGAGCGTAACCCGTATGCACAAACTTTCAGAAGCCTTGGGTCGGTTCCAAATCTAGATGAGTACAAAATATCACTAAACACGGATATCAAGTTGGATCAGCGAAGGTACAATGCCCCAACGACCTCCCAAGTGGCAGCCATATGGTTTGAAGGGAGTGACCCACAAAATTGCTTCGACGGGAGTATTGTCGTGCATGCGAAAAAAGGAAACCGTCCACTATATATTAGAGCATACTATGGGTGCTACGACCCATTGTCATATCCACTATTCTTCCCACGTGGAGAGACTGGTTGGAATCGTTGCATTCCATATATTCTGCAACAGGATGACACGACCCAAAATTCCATGCATATGTCCGCAACCCAAGGAAACCAAGCCTCTGATTTACATATGGGTATGATGCTCGCTGTTAATTTATATAAATACCTACTTTGTCAAATGATGAAGAAACCTAATGTTTTCATGCATATATCTATCAGACAAAGACTTGATTAGAGAAAGAGAACAAGATGGGAATGGTGCATCGCGAGAAGCAGATAATCCTATGCCACATGTAAACCAAGCCACTGATTTATATACAGGTATGATGTTCACTATTAATTTATATACTGGTGTATTTCTGAATGACGGTCATAAGTTGTGTTTTCATCAATATCTATCAGAGGGGAACTTAAATAGAGAAATAGAACGAGATGGGAATTTTACACCGCATGAAGCGACGGCCCATGACTTACCTTCAGGTATCATTCATCATTGCTAAATATCCTATTTGTATGTTGTCGACCATTATAGGTAAAACCACCATACTGATATTTATGTTCTTAATCTTATAGATGACAATGACGATAACCCAGATGAGGATTTTGCTGACAATGAAGTCAATGGAACACAATCCAGGAAATTTGTTAGTGCAAGGGAATACTACTTTTCAAGCTACAAGTCAGGAGGAAGCTTTTTAATATAGTCTTCTTCGGGGGGCGCCTTTTCCAACTATGGGCTGTTGACATGTATATTAAGATTGAGACTATGCGGCTTGACTGGTACTCAAAGCCGGAAAATCAGAAGGTCATCCACGCTGACCTCTACCAGGTAATGTGCTTGTGTTTATTGTAATACATCATAATACAACTATGTGGTGGATGTTACATGCTTTGAGTATAACCTGGTATGCTATTACATGGTCTTGTTGACATCATCGTTGCCGGTGAGTCATGTGGTGATCGAATTGGCAAAAGAATCGTGCTTCCACGGACATTTCCTGGTGGTGATCGTGACATGCAGCGGAGGTTCTTGGATGCTATGACAATAGTGCAGCGGTCGGGTAAACCGGATTATTTTATCACGATGACTTGCAATCCATATTGGGAGGAGATAACCGAGGAACTGTTGCCTGGACAAATGCCGCAGGACCGTCCAGACCTGGTGGCAAGAGTATACAGTGCTAAACAGCGAGATATGATGGACTTACTAACTAAGGGGAAGCATTTCGGAGAAGTCGCAGCCTATGTACATGTCACCGAGTTTCAAAAGCGAGGTCTCCCGCATGAGCATATACTTCTAATCATGATAGCAAAAAGCAAGTTAGCGACACCAGATGACTATGATCGGGTGATATGTGCAGAGATACCTGACAAATAGAAACACCCCATTCTACATGATCTGGTCGTCAAACACATGTTGCACGGACCATGTGGTGAGTTGAAAAAATTTGCCCCTCCATGATTGATGGACAATGTTGGTTCCATTACCCCGGAGATTTTTGCGATGCCACGCAACAAGGGAAAGACTCATATCCCATCTACAGGAGGAGGGACGATGGGCAGAGAATTATGATCCAAGGAGCAGATTTGGACAATAGGTGGGTGGTCCCTTACAACCCTTCTCTGCTTATGCGATACAACTTCCACATTAATGTAGAAGCATGCTCCAGCATCGAGGCAGTCAAGTACTTGTTCAAGTACATCTATAAAGGGCATGATCTTACATCCTTTGCGTGCGAGTAAGATATCATCACTGATGGTGGAATCATCAATGAAATCCACAATATAGGGATGCACGCTATGTATCTCCTACAGAGGCTATATACATGATTTTTTGTTATAAACTATTTGGTGTCAGTTCATCTGTGCTACAACTCTAGCTTCATTTGCCAAATATGCATACAGTTGCATTTAAAGCTTGTGAAAATCTAGAAGATGTTGTAGCACGACCGTCTTCCTCCAAGTCCATGCTTACAGAATACTTTGAGATGAACCGGAAGTTTCCAGTAGCACGGAACTTATTGTACAGAGAGTTTCCAGAACATTATAGATGGATACGTGGAAAAAAAGTGGCAGAATAGAAAAACCAAGAGATTACAGTTTGGAAGACTTGTGTATGCACACCCTGCTGAAGGAGAAAGATACTACTTGCGTGTGCTCCTAAGTCATGTCTGAGGTGCCACTTCATTCGATGCTTTAAAAACTGTAAATGGCAATCCATGCAGTTCCTTTAGGGAGGCATGTGAGCACTTAGGCCTGATTGAGCACGATAGAACTCTCGATGATTGCATGACGAAGGCAGCCACATTTCAGATGCCTTTTGCCCTGAGACAGTTATTTGCGACTATACTGGTGTTTTTGTTGGAATTATGCCCTAGAGGCAATAATAAATGTATAGTTATTATTATAATTCCTGTATCAAGATAATAGTTTATTATCCATGCTATAATTGTATTGAATGAAGACTCATTTACATGTGTGGATACATAGACAAAACACCGTCCCTAGCATGCCTCTAGTTGGCTAGCCAGTTGATCGATGATAGTCAGTGTCTTCTGATTATGAACAAGGTGTTGTTGCTTGATAACTGGATCACGTCATTGGGAGAATCACGTGATGGACTAGACCCAAACTAAATAGACGTAGCATGTTGATCGTGTCATTTTGTTGCTACTGTTTTCTGCATGTCAAGTATTTATTCCTATGACCATGAGATCATATAACTCACTGACACCGGAGGAATGCTTTGTGTGTATCAAACGTCGCAACGTAACTGGGTGACTATAAAGATGCTCTACAGGTATCTCCGAAGGTGTTAGTTGAGTTAGTATGGATCAAGACTGGGATTTGTCACTCCGTGTGACGGAGAGGTATCTCGGGGCCCACTCAGTAATACAACATCACACACAAGCCTTGCAAGCAATGTAACTTAGTGTAAGTTACGGGATCTTGTATTACGGAACGAGTAAAGAGACTTGCCGGTAAACGAGGTTGAAATAGGTATACGGATACTGACGATCGAATCTCGGGCAAGTAACATAACGAAGGACAAAGGGAATGACATACGGGATTATACGAATCCTTGGCACTGAGGTTCAAACGATAAGATCTTCGTAGAATATGTAGGATCCAATATGGGCATCCAGGTCCCGCTGTTGGATATTGACCGAGGAGTCTCTCGGGTCATGTCTACATAGTTCTCGAACCCGCAAGGTCTGCACACTTAAGGTTCGACGTTGTTTTATGCGTATTTGAGTTATATGGTTGGTTACCGAATGTTGTTCGGAGTCCCGGATGAGATCACGGACGTCACGAGGGTTTCCGGAATGGTCCGGAAACGAAGATTGATATATAGGATGACCTCATTTGATTACCGGAAGGTTTTTCGGAGTTACCGGGAATGTACCGGGAATGACGAATGGGTTCCGGGAGTTCACCGGAGGGGGGCAACCCACTCCGGGGAAGTCCATAGGTGTTTGGGGGGGTCACACCAGCCCTTAGTGGGCTGGTGGGATAGCCCACCAATTCCTATGCGCCAAGGAAGAAAAATCAAAGGAAGAAAAAAAAAAGAGGAAGAAGTGGGAAGGGGGAAGGACTCCCTCCCACCAAACCAAGTAGGACTCGGTTTGGGGGGGGAGAGTCCTCCCCCCTGGCTCGGCCGACCCCTTGGGGATCCCTTGGACCCCAAGGCAAGGTCCCCCTCCCTCCTCCTATATATATGGGGCTTTTAGGGCAGATTTGAGACGACTTTCTCACGGCTGCCCGACCACATACCTCCATAGTTTTTCCTCTAGATCGTGTTTCTGCGGAGCTCGGGCGGAGCCCTGCTGAGACAAGATCATCACCAACCTCCGGAGCGCCGTCACGCTGCCGGAGGACTCTTCTACCTCTCCGTCTCTCTTGCTGGATCAAGAAGGCCGAGATCATCGTCGAGCTGTACGTGTGCTGAACGCGGAGGTGCCGTCCGTTCGGTACTAGATCGTGGGACTGATCGCGGGATTGTTCGCGGGGCGGATCGAGGGACGTGAGGACGTTCCACTACATCAACCGCGTTCTCTAAACGCTTCTGCTGTACGATCTACAAGGGTACGTAGATCACTCATCCCCTCTCGTAGATGGACATCACCATGATAGGTCTTCGTGCGCGTAGGAAAATTTTTGTTTCCCATGCGACGTTCCCCAACAGTTTTGTGAGGTAACAGAAATCCGATAGCTATGGGACAAACATCTAGCATCGATGTTTGAGGATTACCGTCGTAATCAATCCAATGATGCAACACTTGAGCAGATGGTCCTCACAGATATTAGGGATATGTTGCAATCCATGGGGAAGGATATTGCAGGCTATGGACTTCCTGATTTGCTTGACACTGATGGTTCTTATGACGGTGAGTACAAAGAGGTAACAGAGGAGAGGGAAATCAGCGTGGACAAAGAACACCTAGATTTATTTAGCAGTTTGAACAATGAGCAGCTTGCTGGTTACAATGACATAATGGTTCATGTGATGAAACAAAAAAGTCAGATATTCTTTGTTGACGGTCCAGGAGGCACTGGCAAGACATACTTATACAAGGCATTGCTTGCGAAGGTGCGTTCGATGGGCCAGATAGCGATCGCAACTGCTACATCAGGGATAGCGGCGTCGATAATGCCCGGAGGACGGACTGCGCACTCCAGGTTCAAAATTCCAATCAAGCTCACCGACAACAGCTTGTGTAGTTTCACTAAGCAGAGTGGTACAGCGGAGTTGCTTAAACAGGCGTCATTGATTATTTGGGATGAGGTTGCTATGACAAAACGTCAAGCAGTTGAGACGCTTGATAGATCACTTCAGGATATAATGGGATGTCCTTTGCCATTTGGGGGAAAGGTTGTAGTCTTTGGTGGGGATTTCAGGCAGGTCCTTCCTGTTGTGACACGTGGGACAAAAGCACAAATCACAGATGCTACACTTCTAAGATCCTATTTGTGGGAGAAGATCCGCAAGATACGCCTCACGCGCAATATGAGGGCACATGTTGATCCTTGGTTCTCCGAATACCTCCTGAGGATCGGCAATGGTATAGAAGAGACAATTGGTGACGACTATGTGCGTCTCCCTAACGACATTGTGATTGGCTATACCGAGGATGAGAAAGCTATGAACAAGCTCATCGAAGATGTCTTCCCATCGTTGCATGCCAATGCTAAATCGAGAGAGTACATGAGCACACGTGCTATTCTTTCGACCAAGAACGATCATGTCGATGACCTGAATGACAAGATGATCTCAAGGTTTCTAGGCGAAGAAAAGCTATACCATAGTTTCGACTCAATCGAGGATGACTTGCAGAATAATTACACGATTGATTTTCTAAATTCGATCACACCAAATGGCTTGACCCCGCATGTATTGAGATTAAAGGTCAATTGTCTAGTCATTCTGCTACGGAACCTCGACCCATATAATGGCCTATGCAATGGAACACGACTTATGATTAGAGCCTTCCAGGATAATGCAATCAACGCAGAGATTGTTGGTGGTCAGCATGCTGGAAAGAGGGTGTTCATACCTAGGATCCCTATGTCGCCCTCAGAGGACATCTCACTTCCTTTCAAACTTAAAAGAAAACAATTCCCCATCCGCGTGAGTTTTGCAATGACAATTAACAAGGCGCAGGGTCAAACGATCCCGAACGTCGGTATTTACCTTCCCGAGACAGTATTCTCACATGGTCAGCTATATGTTGCATTGTCAAGGGGGGTGTCGAGGGAGACGACACAGATTTTGGCCAAGCCAAACAAGGAGGTTGATAAAAGCACCAAGAACATTGTCTATAGAGATGTTTTGAGAGATGAGGGAGGTGCGTTATTCCATTACTTATTTGCACACATGAATATGTTATTGTATCTGTAACCACTCCTGCATTTAACATTAATTTTTTTTCATTTGCAGGCTTAACGAATGAGAAGAAGTTGCGGATGAGGGGGTAACACAAGAGTATCTTCTTCCATCCAGCAAAAGGTAAGATCCTTGCTCTGCTTCTGCATCTGATCCCCCTTCGATATAAATGTATGCTACTGTGTTCTTGTGCTAATGTTTTGAACTGTTGTGCATCTTTTTGGGCTAAATGAGCTAAGGGTTTGCTAATATGTTCTCCTGCTACTATGGTTTTTTCATGGACGGACATGTGTTTAAAAACCTTGCTGAAAACTTTAAATTTTTGACCAGAGAATTTGTTTTTAGCAGTATGCTCTGAAAACTTTATAAAAACCTTGCTGCCAAACAGATTGGTTCAACAAGTATATTATGAGCCTAAATGTTAAAAAAATGTCTGCTGCCAAACATATTGGTTCAACAAGTATATTATGAGCCTAAATATTAAAAAAAACGCAGTACGCTCTGAAAACTTAAAAAAAACATCCTGGCAAACGTAGGCTAAATGTTTTTTAGATAATATGAGCTAAATGTATGCTGCTGTGTTCTTGTGCTTAGGTTTCGAACTCCTGTGCATCTATCGTTTTCAGAAGGTGTCGTTCTGCTGATGTTTTCAAATATTTCAGGGAACTTCGGGATGTCAGCGGACAAGTTGAAGAAAAACTATTATGGAAGAGGCACACGACAGATTGAGTGTCGAGGTGCATACTAAGCGAGAAAGAGGGAAAAGAAACAACACATCACATGAAGACGGGGCACACAAAGTTAATATGTTGTGGTCTTAATAAGATGATGTATCTATCATAATTATTGTATTTTGCTATTTACTCGCTCATTATCTATATTTGGGCCATCACATTTTCCTACTGTGATGATCAAGCGATTGCGCTCGGTTTTAGTGTAACTGATTTCGGCTACAATTTTGGGCCATCACATTTTCTTGTTGTGATGATCAGGCTCCAATTTGGGTATGATGTATCTATCATAGTTATTTGCTTTTGCTATTTTCCTGTAGTGTATTGTTTCAGAACATACTTGTGGTAGTACTACCATAAGTTGATATGAAATATTCCAATCTTGTTATCTAGGTACATGCTGAAGATGTATTCGCTACTATATATTATGAGTTGATGTGAAATTCCACACTTTTTGGGTTACGAAAGTAGTTAAAATATTTTCAGCCTGCATACTTGTACAATCAGTTTTTTAGTTAAAACTTGTATAAGCATCATATCTAGGGTATTATGATTCTCTTCTCAATTTTTTACATGGCAACACTTAGTTTGATGCTGCTGTAGCACCAATTTGAGAATGAGGTGATATTAGCCTCACTGTGAAGTGTAAATATTCTCAAGGTTTTTCTTAACAATGTTCAGTCAACTTGCGCATGTTGTATTTGAAATATATACAGTTCCATTAAATTTATTCTATGGTTCTTTTCTTATAAAATACAATAGAAAACAACAGATCATGGTTGGTCACTTAGGGCTAAGAGAAACCCAAAGTACCCCTGCTAAAGGAAATGTTTCACCAGAGTCGTAGCGACGATCGATTTGGGTATCTCTTCTAATTATATTTTTTTCTTTTTATACACGATTAGCAACAATAAAAATAAAACATAGCTACGAAACTCACCTTGATGGTTTCCGTTTTGCTCGAACAACCGAAATTGCTTTCCTGAAAACTCATGTACATTAACTCTGTGGCAAGACAAAATGATACAAGAATTATATTTCTATACAGAAAAAGATAATTTTTTTGTATATCAAAATGTATAACAATGAGCACACAAAAATTCTAAGAAACGATCCGATGAGCCGAAATAAATATTACTATATTAAAATGTATTACGAAAAAACTCCATCAATTCTATATGCGTGGGGTATAATAAAAAAGAAAAAGCAAAAGCATGGGGTATAAAAAAAGAAAAATGTCCACGATCCCAACAATTTCGGATCTCCCTCCCTACAATCCCAGAGTCCACGATCTCCTTCCCACGACGCGGCAGTCCACGATCTCATTCCCTGATCCCCTCCTGGACCTTCCCTCTTCACCCTCATCTCTCATCCACCTCTCTTCCACTCTCCTGGTCCTTGCCCCCCCTGCCCGTGCCGTCTCGAGGAGACCTCGGTCCGTCCCGGCGAGCTGCCCTAAATCTGGTATCCACGCCGTCGTCGCACCGGTGGCGGCTTCACGGGGACACCTCGGCCCATCCCCGTGCGCTGCCCTAGCTCCAGTGTCCATACCGTCCTTGTCCTGGTGGCCGCACCGTCTCAAGTACACAGGTAAGGAAGAGTACATACTGCTCTTAGTTGTAGTATATGGAGTATATTATAAAATTTAGTATATAGTATATGTGTATTTTTTTGAGTGTACGTATGTGTGTATTTCCTTTTGAAACTGGAGTATACAATTTTATTAGTTCCAGAAAACCATATAACCTTTTTTCTTTGGATCCAAATGAGTAGTATATTTATCCAAAAAAGAGTATATTCAAAAAGTGGCACATAATATATGAAAAAAGAGACGTAGTATGGCCATAAAACGGATGTGATGCCCTTTGTTAGAGAGTACACTATATATATTTTCAAAAAAGTATGGAGTATTTCCCTTTCCAATTAGTATGGAGTCTACAGTATTAAACTTTTTTACATATTTTTTAATTGATGGAGTATATCAAAAAAAAAATTATACGCTGATAGCCAGTGTCGATCAAATAAATGTATGGCAAGCTTTACGTACAACCTCTAAGTAGTATGTGTATACTATATAAAGAAGGATATTACGTATGGAGTATACATAAAATAGTATGTTTTATACATTAATATATACAGAACATTTGGCTAGCCATTAACTACGTGTGATGCAAAAGAATGACCGATTTCTATGGATCCGTTGAAACACATGAAGATATCCCAAAAATATAGGAACGGTAGTTCTCTATGCGGGTCAGGTTCATATTCTATACATGCATTCAAATTCTGAGATAAGCTCACCATCAGTTTTTCTGGATAACCACATATATTAAACTATTGAATTTAAATAATAGTAACACCAAACAGGTCAAGTTACAACTCTAATTTTTTACATATAGGACACCATGACCTAGAATCTAATTTGTTACCTACAGGATACCGTGTAACAACACATATGTTTTATCCAAGAAATTTGTAGACACTGCACATTAGGATTCTTAGCAATGGCTTTATGCACTGCAAAATTGGTGCCAAATGACAACATGTTTAATACAAATCCCTGTCTTCGAAAATACTGTATGATACCATTATAGAAGATCCATATATTTCATCTGGTACAGATGTTTCTATTATTTAAAATGTCGTGTTAGCTTAAAATCACAGAAAAAATAATTATAGAGGACGAGCTAATAATGCTATGCAGATAAAGAAACATATTAGACAGCATAACAAGCCTAATAAGGCACAAGACTATGTGGTTTATCCCCAAGGCACAGAACAAAACCTTCAATGTCCTATTGCTAAATATTATTGTTTTTATTTTTATTAAATGTTATTATGGGCATTGTGACAGATTATTCCTGCACTGGCAATGGTTGGTCCGTGATAGAAAATATCAAAACAGAACCAAGCAAACAAAGACATTTAGTGAGCACAAACGATTCATTTCTAAACAAAGCATGGACGAGGAACTAATACTAATATATGCTTTGGTTTTCAGGAAAACATGGACGAGGAAGGCAAGGACGAGCATCCGGAAAATATGAAGATTGAAGGCATGATAACGAAAGACGAGGATGTGAACCCCGAGTCATCAAAGACAATAGAACAACAAGCCATCATGGATGATACAGAAAACATACATATTAATGAGGTCATTATTATATTTTCACATGCCATTATTATTGTTATTCTGGCGGGACAAAACAATATGTAATTTGTGCTATGATATCAAATATACAACTGTTTACTCACCTTCATAATATTCTCTCTTTTATATGTACTACATACTGTATAATATTATATTATTGTGTGTTTCAGTTACTAATCAAGGAAGAATCAAGTGGAATAAATGACAAAGATGAAGTAGAGAAAAAGAATAGCACGCAGGCCACTGATTGCGAAGTGACACACGCATGCTTTCTTTTCAAAGTATCCCAAATAGTTCTAATCTAATTATATTATATTCTGCATAGGGATTACTCTTTGTAATGTTGCTATCAGGAATTAACAAGGAAGGGAACAAGTGAACAAATGCAGCCTACTCAAGACAATGAATTAGTAAAAATGTTCGACACCGAAGGGGGGGGCTATAGGGGACAACTTGGCAGATTCAAATGTACGAGCCGACAAAGATGAAGAGGAGAAAAAGAAGAGCACACAATCCACTCATTCCGAGGTGGCAAAGTCATCTTTTCTTTTTCAACTATGTCCTAAATAAATAGTTCTAATGCGAGTGTCAACTTTTCTCAGGAATTAACCTTCAAGGAAACAAGTGAACAAATGCATCAAGTTCAGAAGGAGGAATTAGAAGAGACATGGGGCACCGAAGGGGCAGAAACTATAGGGGATAAGCTGGCAGATTCAAATGGAATAGCCGGCAAGATGAATTGGAGGAAAATAAGAGCACGCAGTCCACTGATTCTGAACTCTCCGAAGTGATAGAGGTATCTTTTCAATTCCAACTATGTCCCAAATAGTTCTAATTCTAATTCAATTATATCTTGCATACAGATGATTATTTGTAATGTTGCTGTCAGGAAATAACAGACAACGAAACAAGTAATCAAATGGAGGCATGTGGGGATGAAGAATTAGAACAAACGTCCGGTAGGGAAGGGGCAGAAATTATAGGGGACAAGCTGCCAATGCCCGCGCAGACATGGAAGCCCATCCGACTGCATAACAAACCTAAGAAGGCACAAGACTACGTGGTGGCTCCAGAAGGCATGGACAAATCTTTCTATGCCCTGGTTTTGCTACATTTGTTTTCCTCGTTATTAATAAATGTTATTACTTCCATCATGATAGATTACGCCTGCACCGGCAATGATTGGTCTGTGATTGAAAATATCATGTCTGAACCAAATGATAAAAGAACTTTAGTGAGCATCGACGACTCAAAACTCTAAAGAAGAGAGTTGGAAGAACTTTTATTCCCTAGAGAATTTCTTGGCGACGAAGTAAGTATATGTAGCTTTATGACGAGACGATGCTATTTGAACATGAGTTTCTATTTTGTCCTATAACCAAGGTGTGCACTTCATATTGCAGATCATAGACGCATACATACATTGCATAAGTGCTAAAGAGCATGTAAAGATGAGGACAGGTGGAAGTGTGTTCTTAGAGAATGCATGCATCTCTAAGCTGATAAAGGAATTTAAGTTTATACGGGATGACACACTAAGATGGGTGGTAGACAGAGCTACAACTTATTTGGAACATGATATGGTGAGTCTCAGTTCCTTACATATTACTATGAATTCAATCATGGATGAATGTTTCAACAGATGGGACCTAAACTAACAAAAACTCTATTTACAGATATATGTTCGAGTAAACATTAAAGACTTTCATTGGTACCTAGCAGTTATAAATACCGGGGTGCAACGTATCCAGGTGCTCGACTCGCTAGGCCCATGAATGAACCGCAAAGACCTCACTGCTATGGTTAGTTATTAGTCCCACTGCACCATCTTTTGATAAGACGATTTCTGTTATTCTTCGGTTGTGATGCTAATACGTTGTCATTTATTCATGCAACAGCTCGAAGGACTGGAAAATGTATTCCAATATGCATCACTTCAAATTGAACTAATTTGATAAGTGGAAAGACATAAACATTACAACATGGCTAAGGGAAGAATGTATTAAGAGCAGTCTGCAGACAGATGGGTATACCTCTTTCGAATCAAACTTGTTGCTCCCATCCCCTTTCGGCACCTCCTTCTCCTTCACGATATCTGAACCATTAATATTAAGACATATGTTGTAAGAATGTGATCCTTTGTCGTCTCAGGTTCTAGAATAACTACGATTAGTAGCAGTCAGAACTCCATGTTTACATATATGCGGAATATCTTAAACTCTATTTCTGAATACAGCATATAAAAAGACAGTTTTGGAGAATCACCATTACCCGTGCAAATGGTTGCTCATCTTGCTTGAACTCATTCTCAGAGCCAGATAGAGTATGCATTGGAAAATCTGATGATCATTGAGCAGAGGAAACATTGTTTTTGTTAAAAAGAGTAGACATGTGTATGACACAGACATTAAATAAATAGTCTACACTTACACTATTATTAGGTACATGGAAGTATGTCCTCCAAACAAACAAACATCTCATAGAGGAAAGCATCTCAGCAGCATACGACATTTGCTATCATTGTGGTGGGTCAACTTCAGTGCAATGCACGGCACAACCTTCATGGAGAAAAACAGATGGATAAGTACCACACCCTAACCAAATCTAGCCACACGATAACCGCAACTATTAAATATCTATAATTTAATTTAATTTCTATAAAATCATTTTTATATAAAACACTTATAAAATTTATAAAAAAATATTGGATATATTTAATTTCTATAATCATATATAGGTCATCTTCTGGTCTCCGGATGATAAAATTTATGGAGTACTTCATTGGAAATGATTTGTCTCACACTCCTACGCAGGTAAATTTTATGTAATACTTATTCTATGTTGTATCATTACTTAACTCTTATTTCTATTTTAATAGGATCATATGACAGATTTTAGAACAAAACTAGATGTCATTTTAGTGGGCTCAGAATTGAACGATGATAATATAAGAAATCGAGTCATGGCAGATGACGAAAACAATATAGATCCCACGGATTGTATGATTCTGGATAGACCCCCTCAAAATCTCAAAACATCGAATACATCATTAGATGTTGAGCTCATCTCACAGTCATATATCCTTTCACCGTCTGTCAACCCAACAAACGATGACTTAATAGACGAACTGTGCTTGTTCATCAGTATGGTTGATGATGACGCTTTACTAGAGTAAGCCATGTTCTTTTAGTTCATTTTGTATTCTAATAAATTACTCTGATGTCATTATAATTGACAAAATTTTGATTTTACAGGAGCGAATGGGTGAAAAGCTCTGATCCTTACCCTCTCAGCTTAAAGTTGAGACAAATAAAAAGCATACTAAACAATGATGAATATATGGATATTGATTGCTTTAACATGGCTGTGCGGATTCTAGCGCGCCACGAAGTGCAGCTTCTCACAGACATTCCATCTCAATACATGGATCTAAACTTTTGTGTAAGTTACTATAATTGCGTTTTACATTTTTTTTCTCATAGCACTATTGTTTTCTTATTTTAATTTTAGTCCATGTTCCACTATGCACGAGACCCAAGTCATCATGAAAATATGGACAGTGCTACGTTTAAACGATTGTTTCATAGCTGGCCTGACAGCAATGAGTATCATATCTCACAGTGTGATATGGTAAGATTTTAATTTTTCATTTATAACAGTGGTTTATTTGGTTTAAATTAATATTTAATGTATTTATAAATGTATGCATCATTGCAGATTTTATTGCCTTGGGATATTTTTGAGCTGTTTCTATTGTTTGTCTTGGATCAAGATAAAAAAGTTTCTATTTTTGGGCTGTCTCAATTTTTGATCCGATACCAATACCTACTTTGGGAAAGAATATACTTAAAACCGTGGTCAGTAACCTAAACCTCGCACTCCAAGTTGCAAACCCTGCATTCAAGGACGATATCTCTAAATGGGAATGTATAGTTCCGGTTGTTCCAACAAACTCACACTGGTATGAATCTTTTTAATACATTATAATATTAAATAATTCATTCATTCAACGCACAATATGTGTTTATTTCATACATGCAGTGCCTTGTCGGGGTATTTGGTTTTCAACTACATGCACTCATTGTGCGATGGAAAGCTATATTTTCGTGTACCCCAGGTGAGTATTTACACCATGCTTATTTGTATACACACTGCACATACAAACTTGTTATAAAAATGTTGTCTAATACATATGTAGGATTGTTTTGAACCGAGGAAGCGATTTTTGGTGCATATTTTAAAGTATGAAGAAAATGAATCTCAAAACAATATCCCATACATTGAAGGAAGCATCATAGATCGCATCTATAGATGGACTTTCAGTGCTTCAAAAGATGGACCATCAAGACGTGCTTAGTCCTGGTTTTTAAAACATATTTGTGTAACAATTATTGTGTGGTCGGGAATTTTGTGCGGAGACATGTTTCTGGATCGTATGTTATGCACGTTCTCATATTGTTTAAAATAAAAGTCATATTATTTTATATAAGACACCGATAAATTGCTCGATAAAAAACTGAAATATGTTTTACTATAGATTATGATAGGTGTGTTGGATCAAAAATATGTCAAAATTTTGAAAATACAATTTGAGTGTCATAATAACATTTTGTACCCGTCTGAAAAAAATCAGAAATTATTTTACTATGATACCATATGAACCCTTTTTTTGAGACGTGCGTTGCACGTGCATGCTTACTAATTTCTGATAAGTACATTGTTGGTGTGTATTGTGTAATTTCTACTGACATGATAACTTTTTATACCCGTCTGAAAAAAATCAGAAATTATTTTACTATAATGCCATGAAACCAGATATAAATTACATCAATCTTAACTGCGGGAACCCTTCAAACTCTAAGTGCAAGTTTCTTTAGACTGAACAACGGCGGCTTAGAAACAAACATTAAGTTCAATGTCTATACTAGCATTAGTTCAATCTCGACGCGAGTTCAAAGTATCATGCACATCGGTTTAAAAAAAAGTAGCATGCACAGCCAATCTGGTAGTCTGCAAGCTAACCAGCGTGCGTACCATGGACGCGTACCATTTGCTCAATGGAGTTGCAACGTGACGCGAGTAGTTTCAAATGCAATTACTGGGCTGATGTTCCATACTGATAGACACCTTATGATCTACTTCTACTAGTAGGGACCAAGCTAGAAAAAAAGCTTGATGGGATCATCTTCTATAAATCAACAGTAATTAGTACTAAGTTAATGACGGATTTATTAATTTGATTGGGGTCAATCAATAGTAATTAGTACTAAGTTGTAAGCAGGTAAACTTACCTAGCATTGGCAGCAGGACCGTGAGAGCGGCAACGCCGACGATCTTGATGGGCATGCCGGTAACCACCATGTCCTTTATGGTGACGTAGCCGGTGCTGAACCACACCACAACCTGGGCGGAGAGAGACAACAATATCAACTACTGGCCTCAACCCATAAATAAAAGAAAAACCAAATAGAATTCAAAAGTTAAGTATGGGTGCTACTGGAGTTGACTACTATATAGTGCCAAAACAAACAACTAATGAGACAACACTCCACACCACCAACTTACCAGTTAGGACCAAGTGGCACTACAAGCTCCATACATCCATCAATCGATATTCTCGCCCTCCACAAGATCAAACTTCACGATAGCTGAGGGTCCATGCAACTTCCTGGGCGCGCGCGCGCACACACACGCACACACACACAGAGAGAGAGAGAGAGACAACATGATTAACTGGTGTCATCAACCCACATAACAAAATAGAAAATTTAAAAATTAAGTATAAGTGCTACTGACCCAGACTTCTACAAGTTTGGATAGGAGCTATCTAGCACATGCAATATATAGCAAGAACAAGCAGACCTTACAAGTTAATAGTGTTGTCAAACACATCGTCCATGCCATAAAGATCAAGTAATCGTTATAGCTGAGATATTGATGTTGATATCTACTATTGTTTAGGTACCATAGTTTGTTTTCTCTTATTAGGACTTCTACTCATGTATAAAAGGATAGGTGAACAATTGAGATTGACTTCAGAAAATAGAAAGATCTCTTCTATTTCTTGAGTCAATGCATCATAAGTGCAAGCGCACATGACTTCAGAAAATAGCAGGACCGTGAGAGTGGCAACGTCGACGATCTTGATGGGCATGCCGGTGACCACCATGTCCTTTATGGTGATGTAGCCGGTGCTGAACCACACCACAACCTGGGCGGAGAGAGAGAACAAAGATCAACTACTGGCCTCAACCCATAAATAAAAGAAAAACCAAATAGAATTCAAAATTTAAGTATGGGTGCTACTGGAGTTGACTACTATATAGTGCCAAAACAAACAACTAATGAGACAACACTCCGCGCCACCAACTTACCAGTTAGGACCAAGTGGCACTACAAGCTCCATACATCCATCAATCGATATTCTCGCCCTCCACAAGATCAAACTTCGCGATAGCTGAGGGTCCAAGCAACTTCCTGGACACACAAACACACACACACACACGCACACACACACACACACAGAGAGAGAGAGAGCATGATTAACTGGTGTCATCAACCCACATAACAAAATAGAGAATTTAAAAATTAAGTATAAGTGCTACTGACGCACACTTCTACAAGTTTGGATAGGAGCTATCTAGCACATCCAATATATAGCAAGAACAAGCAGACCTTACAAGTTAATAGTGTTGTCAAACACATCGTCCATGCCATAAATATCAAGTAATCGTTATAGCTCAGATATTGATATTGATATCTACTACTGTTTAGGTACCATAGTTTGTTTTCTCTTATTACGACTTCTACTCATGTATAAAAGGATAGGTGAACAATTGAGATTGAGTTCAGAAAATAGAAAGAACTCTTCTATTTCTTGAGTCAATGCATCATAAGTGCAAGCACACATGACCACTAATAACTGTGTTTTCTAATCATGAGAGAAAGAAAGATATCTTCTCGTTCTAGAGTCTCCAATGGACTCCTCATGACAACAGGATAGCATATCAATACTCAAGCTTGGAGGGCAGCACATAGAAGTACCACATGCCTGGGAACAGTATAATTCAAAACAAAGTAAGATACATAGTCTATACGAAAAACTTGGGTACACCTAACAAAAGTATCTCTATGAGCTAGATGTGCCGATACCAACCAACTTTCACTAGCGTCAATGGAAATGCAACCAACCCACGAGCCCTCAAATTTCTTTTTCTGTACTAGATGTATGGTCTGCATACACTTCCCACTTCTGCAGTCTGGAGTGTCCCCAGAGAGCATGAATAAGATGATAAACAGAATAAAAGCCAGCCAAAGTTAAACTTGTATGATAAATTTTGTTAGCATGTTGCATCATAGTCTTATGACCAGAGAAGTAAAAATAATAGGAGCAGAATTTGCTATAGCATGCCACGTGTTTTTTCTTCCAATGAACTAGAAAGGCAGACATTGCTGTCAATACCACTAGGAACTGAAAGAACACATATAAGCTATATTCAAACAAAAAACAACACAAAAACTTTCTCGAATTGAGAGGATTGCTCACCCCAGATACGGGTTGTCCCATCCTCTGATCCTGTTACCACCTAAAAAAGGCACAAGTCCATCCAGTAATCTCTATGACAAAATCTAGCACGTTCTCCGTCAGATAATATTATAGTACTAAAATAATGAGCTAACCTAGTGGTTTGCCATTTTAAACCACCAAAAGTGCAAAGACATCAACACAGGAAACATGCAGGGCTATACCGCTGCAAACACCAGCTGCGATAGACGCTACCCACACCCTTTGTGCCTGCCACTCACAGGCATTCAACCACCAGTTCAAACAAAAGTGTCTCCACCGTTCCATATATTTTAGCAAGGTAACCTAGGCATCTAAATGTTTTTAGCATTTCCATACAGTTGCATAAACACTAGCCGCCATCGAAGCCGTTGGCGTCGGCGTCGCCGTGCTCGCGCCTCCGGCCGGTCCGGCCGAACCCTCCCCCGCGGCCGCCCCTCCCGCGCCCGGCCACATCCCCACGGCTGCCCTCGCGTCCTCCACTGCTGCAGAAACCGCATCGCACCATGAGCAGCAGAAATGGAAACTCACATCGAAACATGAATCCAGCAATCGAATCGGAGAGAGGGCGAATCGAGGTGCACTCACCGGGCAGCGGGGTCTTGGCGGGATGCTTGGAGGCCGGCCTGGCCGGGGACGGGGCGGCGGCCTTGGGCTCGGCGGCCTTCTTGGCGGCGGCGGCGGCGAGGAGCTGCGAGGGGTCGTCGTCGAGGAGATCGGATCTAGGAGGAGGCCGCTGGCATGGACGATGTGCTGGGTTGGATTGGAGGAAGGATAGGGGCTCTGGAGGTGGTAGAACCCTAGCCGCCGCCTAGTGCTGTGTTGTGGGACCTGCTGTTCGAGTGTGTGTGTGGTGTGAGTGTTGTGGAAGCCGCCGGCATGTGACAGCGGAGTGTGCTGGTGTGATGACGAAAACGGGGCTGGAAGTTCGAGGTAATTACCGGCGTGCGTGTAGTGGAGGGTATTGGAGATGTGGGTGGTTTGGTCATTTTGAGGAGGGTTGTTGGGACGGCTGTAGTGGGCTTCGGGGTGGGTGTGGGCTTCGGAGGTGGGTGTCGGCCTGCCCTGGGGGACGGCTGTAGTGGGCTTCGGGGTGGGTTGTTGGGACGGCTGTAGTGGGCTTCGGAGGTGGGTGTGGGCTTCGACGGTTATTTGCATTAGAAAAAATAAACATTATGGAAATGATTCTATATTGACTACTCCCTCCATTCCTAATTATACGTGTTTTTAAAATTTCTAAGATAAATCACATATAGGTCAAAGTGAGTGAATCTACACTCAAAAACATGTGTATATCCATCCGTATGTAGTGCATAGAATTCTTTAAAAAGACTTATATTTAGGAACGGAGGGAATATACACACAATAAATATCTCAGATGTTCTTTACAGAGAAATTCACCATATTTATGAACAAGGAATTTTTTATGTACGGTTATTCGTATATACTTGAAATTCACCATACTTGAATCACGAACATTAGTTTTGTTTACGAGCATTATTTGAAATGCATGAACATTTTTCGAATTCATGAACATAGTTTTGACTCGACAAATATTTTTTAAATCAATGAACTTTTTCTAAAATTAGGGAACAACTTTTAAATTTCCCTTTTGTTTTGTATTTTGCTGAACATTTTCTAAAATTTCATGGACATTTTTTCGGTTTCAGTAATATCTTTTAATATACAATAATTTTTATAAAAATCATGAACATGATTGTATTTCCTGACCATTTTTTTCAAATCGTGTTTCTTTATAATTTATGAACAGTTTTGCAAAACCACCAACCTTTTTTGGATCGGAGGAAACTTTTCAATTTCATAAAAAAAATTGAGCTCACATACATATTATGATTTGTCAAAACAAATATTAAAATCTCAGAACTTCTGAAAAAATAGGGGAGTCAAGCCCCACACATTGGTCGGCCCATAAATGCATAGGTGAGGGAAGGACGTGTGTGACAAAAAGGGAGAGAAAAAGCATGGAAGTTGGGGATCAAACCTTGGTCTCTTGTCAAGTGTGGCGCTTTTGCATCTATGATTATTATGGGTATAACCACTAATAAAACAACAAAGCATGATGGCAGCTTTAAAAGAAAATCAAATCGTTTTCTTTACTTATGTATGTCATAGTGGTTAATTTATAACAAATTTGAGAAATTTGTTTATGGACGGGCAAAAGTATTGCGTATTTTATTATTATGTAAATATATCTTACATGGTTTGGCAAGATCAAATGGTAAATTCAGGAATTCCAAAGTATATATAGGTCATGTAGAGGGTGCATTTCAAGTTTACTTTAATTATCTCATATGTTCTTTACGGAGAAATTCACCATATTTATGAACAAGAAATTTTTGATGTACGGTTATTCATGCGTTGCACGAGCATGCTTACTAGTTATAGCTAACTATTGTACAAGTGAGTTATAAGATGGGCTATAAAACTGCTTATAGCCAGCAGTTGACTATAGTATTAACCATGCTCTAAGCAAAAGGACTCCCAGCGCATGCAAACAATTCCACACACAGACAAAAAAGATTACAGTTGAAATCCAATTTGTGTGTTTAAGATTTGCTTATACCACGCTCATCGCGTGGTGGTTGACATCCAATTAATAACGAGCCATGTGATTACATCACCACGGCACTGCATATGCATGTAACATTTGAGCGCATCCCCAATTCTCCACTTCCCGAAAATAAAAAGAATTTCACTTTCACTCCTTTCATGAGTTCCTTTGCACGCAGAAGGCAAGGCATGATGTACTAACTCATAAGTGCATGGGTGTGAATAGTAACAAGAAACTCGGCATGAGTACATCAAATTAATTAGTCAAGGAAAGTTAGTATATTGGTTACAAATATCATCGTTGACACATGTTAAAAAGTACTGTATTATGATTGCTATATCGAATGTGTTGATCAACAATTCAGAACGTAAACATATGAAAATATGGGTTTTTTTACATAAAAATATATTATTTTTACTTTTATTTTTGCCCCCATGACATTCTTCAAAAATGCCAAATACGAACTTAAGCAGACATACACATTCATGGCACTATTCACAAGCTCACAAAACGCGTGAAATGAAAATCGAAGAGAAGTGGGGAAGTAAATAATGTATGTGTTCTCACAAGAAACCATATAAATTTTATAAACAGCATAAAAAATAAATAATGTAAAATATATCCGTGTGAATGGTGGTGAAAAGCAAACTAATAAGGACGGCAAAAAAATATGTTTATACATATAAAAATTGTGTCAACCTTTGTTAAGTGTAAAGTTTATATATGTAAGATAACCGCATGAACAACTTTTTCAAATGTATACACAAGGATCCGCATCTAGAGCAAGTCTAGAGGGACGAATGGATTCTATGGACCGACAATTTAAATAGATGTGAGAACAATAGTAATAGAACTTTAAATAGATGGATAAATTCTATAACCTCATATTTTAGAAAGACGTAAACCATTCCGTTTTTCTGTGAACTCCAACAACATTATATATTATGATTATGTTAATAGGTGGATGGAGAATTAAACTTCTTATAAAAAATAGAAATCGGGATATGCAAGGCTTTGTTAGGTGGCTAAACATTATATATTATTATTATGATTATGTTTTGTTAGGTGGCTCAACATTAGCCTATGTTGTATATATGAAATAAAAATAAAAATAGAACAAAATCACATTGGGAATTATTCATGAGCTATATTATTAAATGTAGAAGAAATATTCACGTTACATTTGTAAACACATTAAAATTTACTCTCTGAATTTTAAAATATTTAATGTTCGACATTTATCCTCAATCGTTTGACCAAGTATATAAAAGAATATACCAACATTTACAACACAATCTTTTCATTGCATTTATCATAGATATTTTATATATTAATGCTTTCCCAATAAATCTGGTCGAACTTAAAAAAATGAGTTACAAAACAAGTTCAAATTTCAAATATTTTAGAATGAAGGAGTAAGAGATGTCATTAGTTAAGGAGTGAATGCTTTCCACATGTAATCGAGGACATGCAGGAGTGATGACCCTACGGACATGGAAATTGGAAACGGGCAACCTCAAGCGCATGTGGATCGATCGATTCAAAATAGGTTTTTGCCCCCATTTTATAGGTAAAGCACAAACAAAAATAGAGAGCCAATTGATACAAAAGTCGTGATGAAACCTTCGTTTAGAGCAGATCCGAGTATAACCGGTCAATGTAAACTCATGCGACTACTTTGCCCATAGAAAACCAGGTAGGCATGTACATGCCCTTTAACACCTAACGTCCACGACAATGCCCTCAAAAGTGGGATCACCCTTTTTTGGTAAAGGGTGATTTTATTATCTTAAAATGTAGAACTAAATGGATACAAATCATGGCGTGCGACACTCAGTCTCTGCATAGCTGACATGCACACAACGAGAAAAAGAACTGTTTGAGAAAGTGTGTATAAGAAGGGGATGACCCTAACAATATTGTTGCCGAGTCTGAGACGAACACCAGTTGTCACGTGCATCCTTGACACAGAGATGTGCATCCATCAACGTCTCTATAGCAGCTTCGCTAGCGTAAAAATCACCATAGAACAAAAGGGACTGATTCAGCATTCTATGACAGCACGGCCAGCAGCCACAAGCCAACATAAAATTCATGAGATACGGTGCACGTAAAAGAAAAGGGAAAACAAAAAGCTGAGAAAGCAATACTTCAATGGGTCGTGGCATGATTGAGCTTGCAATATGCTTATCATGTGCTCCTCTACTCCATGGAAAGCAATGCCAATTTCACTCGTCAGAAATAAATTGGTTGTCAAAGCAAGAACACACAAGGATTGACAAATTTGAGTATCCATGTCCATTAAATGCACATGTTTATTTTTTCGGAGTGATATTAAGTTTGGTTGGTATATTTTTTAATGTTTTTTGATAAAAAATGACACCAATTGAATAGAAGAATAGGAAATGTAAAGCTAATAAAATAATCCAACCAAAATCTATGTAGATTGGCACGACATGCACAGAGCACATTGCTCTTTTTTCCGTTCTCACATTGCAAATCTCTTGCCAACAACTTAATATACACAATAAAACTATAACAAACTATTTCCCCATGAACCCACAAAAAGGTATTTCCTCATAATATACATATTAACTATAATATTTTAGTTTGAAAGTATATCTCGGATGATTTCCACATCGGTTAGTAAATTAAATAAAACATTTTCCCGCCCATACATAACTTACTCACAGCGATAAAAATGATGAAACATGAGGTTCCACATTATGTATTTAACTATGAGTTTTCAAATTGTTTTGTATAACTAGCTCCACATCCCATAGGTATGGAAAACACATATGATATTTAGCCGCACAAATGCATGGGTCACCTTGCTAGTTGTATTGAAGATCAAAGTGAAATATTGCCATCTAGGTACTGACTATGGACCCGTAGGCCTTTGGTGAATTACTCACACTTCACCGTGAGGGTAGCAAGGTCGATGAAGAGGCCCTCCGTGTTCGATCCCCGTCTGACAGGTTGACAGAACGGAGCTCCAGATTGCCTCCTGTCGGAACAAAGACTTGTAGTGGCGTAAAAAGTGTTTCGGGGCTCCCTCTGGTGTTTTAGGGTAAATAAGAATTTACAAGCCCAAGGACGGAGTCATGAGGGCCACGAGGGGGTCACAAGTTATTAGCCCCCCCAGGCCGCGCCCTGATAGCTTGTGGGCCCCTCATGAGGCCACCATGTTTCTTCTCATGCTCGTTAGTCTTCTTTTGGTCTAGAACAATCATCAAAAAGTTTCTGGCCAACTGGACCTCATTTGGTATGGAAAACCTGCAAAGTGAAAAACACGCAGAAAACATCAACTGGCAGTGGGCACTAGGTCAATAGGTTAGGTCTCAAAAATAATATATAATGGTAAATAAATACTCAAAAAACATACTAAAATGATAATATCTCAGCATGGAACAATAAAAAATTATAGATACGTTGGAGACGTAACAAGCATCCCCAAGGATAATTCCTGCTCGTCCTCGAGTAGGTAAATGATAAAAACAGATTTTTTGATGTGTAATGATATCCATTATGTAACCTTATGCATGTACGCTCATTGAGAAATAATGAATTAACGAACATTAACATAGCAATACTTCTTGGTATAAGCAGCAAATCATTAATCATCAAAGTATACGATCCTCAAAGATAGTTTTACCCCCATCTATCTTATTATATTAGCAAGGCATGGCTCCATCATCACTATATTAATACAAATGTGAAGCACCACGGTGTTCAAGTCAAGCAATTGATCGTAATTTTTCAATATGCGTCAACTTTTTATTCTTCACGCAATACATGAGCGTGAACCATTTGACATAGCATAAAGGTGGAATAGAATATGGTGTTAGGTTTCAAAGGGGTAAAAGTTGAGAAGATATTCTCACATCAACTAGGTGTACCAGCGAGCTATGATGATGCCCGTCAGTAGATATCGATGCAAGGAGTAGGGATTGCCATGCGAACGATAGACAAGAGCTATAAGTGTGTGAAACTCCACTTAAGCTAAGTGGGGTGTGCATCGAACTTGCTTCCTCATGAAGACCTTGGGCATTTGAGGACGGTCGTCATCGGTATATACAAGCCAAGCTAATGAAAAAGTGATCCCCACTAGCATAAGAATAATATACCATGAGACTCTCTATATGAAGAACAAGGTGCCACTTTGAGTCACAAGTCACATATATGCATCTTTTTTACACTATATCATTTCATATCATTTTCGTCGAATGGCAATAGTATTCTAATCGATCAGCTAACAACTCGTCATCAACTTAATCATATACCAAGTTATCATATGATACACATAAAATAAAACAGAGAAACATCATAATATATATAGTCATCATATGCATCATGCATCCTAATGAATTGATCATGTCAAGTAATAATATAAACTAGAATAACTTGTCTCTCATAAGACCTTGTCCTCGCTCTAAGATATAATGTCATGAAACAGAATAACACCTATGGCTCCATGATGAATCACAGAGATCCAACGGTCTTCAGCTTGTGGCTTCCGAACCTTCTTTATTTCTCTCCATGCTTCAATTTGGAGTCTTTTTGATCTTGATTTGAAGTTAATCAAGTATGGAGCATAGAACTCAGCCCTCAGCGGGCTTCTAATTCTCATTTGACCTTCTGGGTCCATTAACGGAGGCACTACATCATGTGGCAGTTGCTGTTGAAGAACATAATAATAACCTAGTTAGCAATGTAATCAACACCATTTATGCAATAGTGGAGCGTACTTCATTAGGAAATTCTTACCAAGACATTTCGGCGAATGTCATCTGGACTCAACCTATGCACTAGTGGCATGTAAAATGAATAATTTTGGCCAATTCCAAAATGATACGGGAAGGTATCCCTAGAAGCTAGAACACCAGCAACAAGAAAGTGGAGAAGATGGTCCTTCTCCTTCCAAGTTAGACGTGATCCATACGTGTAGTGTGTCGTGTCAATTAATTTTCGTAATTCAGTCGAAGCAACGAAATAAGCTGTAAATTATAATTTAACAAATTTAGTACATAGATGAACACCAACTATTTCTAAATATAAAAGCAAATTACTTCACATGGAGGTAAAACAGGAAGCATATCATCGACAACCACCCAAATTTTGTAATAATTTAATGTTTCAAAAATACTTAGAAATTTTGTAATTGTCCACAAGATGTGGGCATTATATAAACCATTCAAAACGACCACATGTGCTACGACCATTCAAAGGACAATTTGGGTTGTTGTTGTTGTTTGTACAACATGTAACATGATATAATTATAACTATGGCCCAATAACTAGGAACCTGCAACGTGTGGCCAAAGTTTTAATAGACGATGAACACCACATGACATGTAAATTGCGAGAGGAAAACAGGTTGACTACACATACTATTTATAAATATAAATGCAAATTACTTGACAAATATGGTTGAGAAACTGACATGGAGGTAAAACAGGAAGCATATCATCGACAACCACCCAAATGTCGATGTTGTCTGGCATATTATCTTCAGGACGAAGATCGAAGGTGATTTCCATTCCCTTCTGAAATCCATATGCCTTGCAAAGATCTTCCCACTTTGGGCACCCAAATTCTGTTTGAAAAGCTGAATTAAATACTTGGATAACAAATGTGTGACCATGTATAGTCCTCAGCTTAGCGCTTCTCGTCTCAATTCTCTGGTGGTCTTCGAAATCGAGCCTCTCCAACACATATCTTCTTGCATGGCAAGGGAGGTACATATCGCCGCTCTCGTGAAGCTTCATGCTGAAGAACCTATCGTCTCGCAGGTGAGGCATGTCGCACATACCCCGAGATTCGCCGCAATATTCACACTCGCAATATCCATCGTCAGATATTTCCTGTTTTAATGTGGTAAATGTGTGTAAACAACAATATAATCGTGACACACTATATATATCGAAAGAATTGAACATCTATATATAATAACTCTTCATGCTCGCATCATGCATCATCATATATAACAACAAGTCCTACTAATTAATCATCATCATACATAGTTATATAAAGTGTGTCACGATTATATATAACAACAAGTCGACGTCGATGCGGGAACTACTTCTATATATAGTTAAATAAAGTTGTTTTATTAATTAAATCAACTAGTTCAAATACTAAGCACTTACTATAAATAAATAAAGTAGTACTTACTAAAAACAAACTACTTCTATATATAGTAAAATAAAGTAGTTTATTAAATCAACTAGCTAGTTCAACTATAAATAAAATAAAGTAGTACTTACTAAAAATAAACTAATTTAACTATAGTTTTATTATTTTTCTAACTAATTATATTAAACACTTTCTCTTCTTATTTTTTCCTTTTTCCTCTATTCTAAATATGAACATATTCATAAATGACTTTGATCACGCACAATTCTCCTATACATACACAATATGAAAATATACATAAATTGACAAACAAAATACTATGAACAAAAAAATCATTAAAATTCTATGAACAAAATTACAACAGAAAAAAATCATAAAAATTTGAAATATATTCGATCTTTCCATATATATGAACATACAAACATGCATATTCAACAATAATATCACCAAAAAAATCTTTTAACAGAAAAAAAAATCTTTGCACACGGCTACGGCGACGGCGAGTTGCAGCGCGGGGTAGGGTGGCGCCGCGACGGTCGACGGTGAGGTGCGGCGGGGGCCGGGGCGAGGCGGCGACGGGCAGGGGCCGGCGACGTCGCGGGGCATGGGGCGCAGGGCAGGGGCGACAACGGCGTCGGGGCGGCGTGGGACGGCGCGGGGCGACGACGCCGACGGCGAGGCGGCGAGACGGGCAGCCTGGCGGCGTCGGGATCGAATGGAGAGAGGGAAGAGATCAAAATTTCTAAACTGTCGCTTATATAGCCCCACCTTTAGTCCCAGTTGGTGGCACCAACCGGGACCAAAGTTCTCTTTTCAGCAGCCCGACGGGCGGGAAGCAGAGGCATTGGTACCGGATGGTGGCACAAACCGGGACCAAAGGTCTCTTTTCAGCTGCCGAAAGGGCGGGAAGCACATGCCTTTGGTCACGGGTCGTGGCACCAACCGGTACCAATGCCTCCCTTTAGTCCTGGTTTGTGCCACCAACCGGGACCAAAGGCATTGCGCGTTGCGTGCGATGTTTAGTCCCACCTCGCTAGCCGAGAGGGGCTCAGAGTGGTTTATAAGCCCTGCCGAACCAACCACTTCGAGCTCCTCTCTACTACAGGCTTACGGGCCTAAAAATTCAGTATGCTCGCCGTATTGGGCCTACTGCGGGCCTGGATCCTATCCCTAGTAATGGGTTTCTAGTCGTATGCTGGCCCTGGTGGCCGTGTAGGTGGCACTTTTTTAATTTTTTTCCTGTTTTTGCTTTCTTTTTTGTTTCTAATTACTTATTTATTTTCTTCTACGATAATTCTTATTGCTATTAAAGTTTTTAACGAAATTCTCATTACTTATTTATTTTCTTTTATGATAATTCTTTTTTCTTTTAATGTTTTGCAAAAAATTCTAATTACTTATTTATTTTCTTTTATGATAACTGTTTTTGCTATTAAAGTTTGTAACAAAATTCTATATAATTTTAGTTTCAATAATACTAGAGGTTTATAAAAGCTTTTTAGTTGATTCCTTTATTTTAATTTTTTCCTAGTTCTTTTGGTTTCTTTTTTATTTCTAATTACTTATTTATTTTATTTTACGGTAATTCTTTTTGCTATTAAAGTTTGTAACAAAATTCTAAATAATTTTATTTTCAATAATACTAGAGGTTTATAAAAGCTTTTTAGTTGATTCCTTTAGTACCAGTTCTAAGGCTGTTACAAAGGCATTTTATTTGGTACATGTTTTAAGGCTCGGGCCCCACGAGCACCTTTTAGTACCGGTTCGTGGCATGAACCGGTAAAAGAGTTTTTTAGTTGATGTTTTCTACAGCTACAAGACCATGAAATTGAAAAGCATTTGAAATGAACTATGAAAAGGTTCCAAGTTGGCATGGTATCATCATTTCCCCCACATAGCATGTGCGAGAAAGTTGAGAGGGTTACGGCAAAAACTGGATGCCCTTCGTGTACAAAACAGACAATCTCTTTCGAAGTATGAGGGTTTCATACGGAAACTCGTCTGTTACAAAGGGATTTCATTTGTTTGAACCTATTTGAACTCCATAGTTTTTCTGTGTTTAAAATGCACCATTCAAAGCCACATCATCAATTTACAACCCTTCCTGACTTCATTTGTTATTTTTCATGCATTTACTAATTATTTTGAGCTATAAGACCATGAAATTGAAAAGCATTTGAAATGAACTCTGAAAAGGTTCCAAGTTGGCATGGTATCATCATTTCACCCACATACGTGTAGTGTGTCGTGTCAATTAATTTTCGTAATTCAGTCGAAGCAACGAAATAAGCTGTAAATTATAATTTAACAAATTTAGTACATAGATGAACACCAACTATTTCTAAATATAAAAGCAAATTACTTCACATGGAGGTAAAATAGGAAGCATATCATCGACAACCACCCAAATTTTGTAATAATTTAATGTTTCAAAAATACTTAGAAATTTTGTAATTGTCCACAAGATGTGGGCATTATATAAACCATTCAAAACGACCACATGTGCTACGACCATTCAAAGGACAATTTGGGTTGTTTTTGTTGTTTGTACAACATGTAACATGATATAATTATAACTATGGCCCAATAACTAGGAACCTGCAACGTGTGGCCAAAGTTTTAATAGACGATGAACACCACATGACATGTAAATTGCGAGAGGAAAACAGGTTGACTACACATACTATTTATAAATATAAATGCAAATTACTTGACAAATATGGTTGAGAAACTGACATGGAGGTAAAACAGGAAGCATATCATCGACAACCACCCAAATGTCGATGTTGTCTGGCATATTATCTTCAGGACGAAGATCGAAGGTGATTTCCATTCCCTTCTGAAATCCATATGCCTTGCAAAGATCTTCCCACTTTGGGCACCCAAATTCTGTTTGAAAAGCTGAATTAAATACTTGGATAACAAATGTGTGACCATGTATAGTCCTCAGCTTAGCGCTTCTCGTCTCAATTCTCTGGTGGTCTTCGAAATCGAGCCTCTCCAACACATATCTTCTTGCATGGCAAGGGAGGTACCTATCGCCGCTCTCGTGAAGCTTCATGCTGAAGAACCTATCGTCTCGCAGGTGAGGCATGTCGCACATACCCCGAGAGTCGCCGCAATATTCACACTCGCAATATCCATCGTCAGATATTTCCTGTTTTAATGTGGTAAATGTGTGTAAACAACAATATAATCGTGACACACTATATATATCGAAAGAATTGAACATCTATATATAATAACTCTTCATGGTCCCATCATGCATCATCATATATAACAACAAGTCCTACTAATTAATCATCATCATACATAGTTAAATAAAGTGTGTCACGATTATATATAACAACAAGTCGACGTCGATGCGGGAACTACTTCTATATATAGTTAAATAAAGTTGTTTTATTAATTAAATCAACTAGTTCAAATACTAAGCAGTTACTATAAATAAATAAAGTAGTACTTACTAAAAACAAACTACTTCTATATATAGTAAAATAAAGTAGTTTATTAAATCAACTAGCTAGTTCAACTATAAATAAAATAAAGTAGTACTTACTAAAAATAAACTAATTTAACTATAGTTTTATTATTTTTCTAACTAATTATATTAAACACTTTCTCTTCTTATTTTTTCCTTTTTCCTCTATTCTAAATATGAACATATTCATAAATGACTTTGATCACGCACAATTCTCCTATACATACACAATATGAACATATACATAAATTGACAAACAAAATACTATGAACAAAAAAATCATTAAAATTCTATGAACAAAATTACAACCGAAAAAAATCATAAAAATTCTATGAACAGAAAAAATCATAAAAATTTGACATATTCGATCTTTGCATATATATGAACATACAAACATGCATATTCAACAATAATATCACCAAAAAAAATCTTTTAACAGAAAAAAAATCTTTGCACACGGCTACGGGGACGGCGAGTTGCAGCGCGGGGTAGGGTGGCGCCGCGACGGTCGACGGTGAGGTGCGGCGGGGGCCGGGGCGAGGCGGCGACGGGCAGGGGCCGGCGACGTCGCGGGGCATGGGGCGCAGGGCAGGGGCGACAACGGCGTCGGGGCGGCGTGGGACGGCGCGGGGCGACGACGCCGACGGCGAGGCGGCGAGACGGGCAGCCTGGCGGCGTCGGGATCGAATGGAGAGAGGGGAGAGATCAAAATTTCTAAACTGTCGCTTATATAGCCCCACCTTTAGTCCCAGTTGGTGGCACCAACCGGGACCAAAGGTCTCTTTTCAGCAGCCCGACGAGCGGGAAGCAGAGGCATTGGTACCGGATGGTGGCACAAACCGGGACCAAAGGTCTCTTTTCAGCTGTCGAAAGGGCGGGAAGCACATGCCTTTGGTCACGGGTCGTGGCACCAACCGGTACCAATGCCTCCCTTTAGTCCTGGTTTGTGCCACCAACCGGGACCAAAGGCATTGCGCGTTGCGGTGCGATGTTTAGTCCCACCTCGCTAGCCGAGAGGGGCTCAGAGTGGTTTATAAGCCCTGCCGAACCAACCACTTCGAGCTCCTCTCTACTACAGGCTTACGGGCCTAAAAATTCAGTATGCTCGCCGTATTGGGCCTACTGCGGGCCTGGATCCTATCCCTAGTAATGGGTTTCTAGTCGTATGCTGGCCGTGGTGGCCGTGTAGGTGGCACTTTTTTAATTTTTTTCCTGTTTTTGCTTTCTTTTTTGTTTCTAATTACTTATTTATTTTCTTCTACGATAATTCTTTTTGCTATTAAAGTTTTTAACGAAATTCTCATTACTTATTTATTTTCTTTTATGATAATTCTTTTTTCTTTTAATGTTTTGCAAAAAATTCTAATTACTTATTTATTTTCTTTTATGATAATTGTTTTTGCTATTAAAGTTTGTAACAAAATTCTATATAATTTTAGTTTCAATAATACTAGAGGTTTATAAAAGCTTTTTAGTTGATTCCTTTATTTTAATTTTTTCCTAGTTCTTTTGGTTTCTTTTTTAGTTCTAATTACTTACTTATTTTCTTTTACGATAATTCTTTTTGCTATTAAAGTTTGTAACAAAATTCTAAATAATTTTATTTTCAATAATACTAGAGGTTTATAAAAGCTTTTTAGTTGATTCCTTTAGTACCAGTTCTAAGGCTGTTACAAAGGCATTTTATTTGGTACATGTTTTAAGGCTCGGGCCCCACGAGCACCTTTTAGTACCGGTTCGTGGCATGAACCGGTAAAAGAGTTTTTTAGTTGATGTTTTCTACAGCTACAAGACCATGAAATTGAAAAGCATTTGAAATGAACTATGAAAAGGTTCCAAGTTGGCATGGTATCATCATTTCCCCCACATAGCATGTGCGAGAAAGTTGAGAGGGTTACGGCAAAAACTGGATGCCCTTCGTGTACAAAACGGACAATCTCTTTCGAAGTATGAGGGTTTCATACGGAAACTCGTCTGTTACAAAGGGATTTCATTTTTTTGAACCTATTTGAACTCCATAGCTTTTCTGTGTTCAAAATGCACCATTCAAAGCCACATCATCAATTTACAACCCTTCCTGACTTCATTTGTTATTTTTCATGCATTTACTAATTATTTTCAGCTATAAGACCATGAAATTGAAAAGCATTTCAAATGAACTCTGAAAAGGTTCCAAGTTGGCATGGTATCATCATTTCACCCACATAGCATGTGCAAGAAAGTTGAGAGGGTTACGGCAAAAACTGGATGCACTTCGTGTACAAAACGGACAATCTCTTTCGAAGTATCAGGGTTTCATTCGGAAACTCTTCTGTTACAAAGGGATTTCATTTTTTTGAAGTTATTTGAACTCCATAGTTTTTCTATGTTGAAAATGCACCATCCCAAGCCACATCATAAATTTACAACGCTTTCTGACTTCATTTGTTATTTTTCATGCATTTACAGATTATTTTGAGCTATAAGACCATGCAATTGAAAAGCATTTCAAATGAACTCTGAAAAGGTTCTAAGTTGGCATGGTATCATCATTTCACCCACATAGCATGTGCGAGAAAGTTGATAGGCTTACGACAAAAACTGGATGCACTTCGTGTACAAAGCGGACAATCTCTTTCGAAGTATCAGGGTTTCATAGGGAAACTCGTCTCTTACAAAGGGATTTCATTTTGATGAACTTATTTGAACTCCATAGTTTTTCTGTATTCAAAATGCACCATTCAAAGCCACATCATCAATTTACAACCCTTTCTGACTTCATTTGTTATTTTTTATGCATTTACTGATTATTTTGAGCTATAAGACCATGAAATTGAAAAGCATTTGAAATGAACTCCGAAAAGGTTCCAAGTTCGCATGGTATCATCATTTCACCCGCATATCATGTGCGAGAAAGTTGAGAGGGTTACGGCAGAAACTGGATGCACTTTGTGTACAAAACGTACAATCTCTTTCGAAGTATCAGGGTTTCATACGGAAACTCGTCTCTTACAAAGGGATTTCCTTTTTTTGAACTTATTTGAACTCCATAGTTTTTCAGTGTTCAAAATGCACCATTCAAAGCCACATCAACAATTTACAACCCTTTCTGACTTCATCTGTTATTTTTCATGCATTTACTGATTATTTGGAGCTATAAGACCATGAAATTGAAAAGCATTTGAAATGAACTCTGAAAAGGTTCCAATTTGGTATGGTATCACCATTTCAGCCACGTAGCATGTGCGAGAAAGTTGAGAGGGTTACGGCAAAACTGGATGCACTTCGTGTACAAAACGGACAATCTGTTTCGAAGTATCACGGTTTCATATGGAAACTTGTGTGTTACAAAGGGATTTCATTTTTTTGAACTTATTTGAATTCCATAATTTTTCTATGTTCAAAATGCACCATTCAAAGCCACATCAACAATTTACAACCCTTTTTGACATAATTTGTTATTTTTCATGCATTTACTGATTATTTGAGCTATAAGACCATGAAATTGAAAAGCATTTGAAATGAACTCCGAAAAGGTTCCAAGTTGGCATGGTATCATCATTTCACCCACATAGCATGTGCGAGAAAGTTGAGAGGGTTACGGCAAAAACTGGATGCACTTCGTGTACAAAACGGACAATCTCTTTCGAAGTATAAGGGTTTCATACGGAAACTCGTCTGTTACAAAGGGATTTCATTTTTTTGAACTTATTTGAACTCCATAGTTTTTCTGTGTTCAAAATGCACCATTCAAAGCCACATCATTAGTTTACAACCCTTTCTGACTTCATTTGTTATTTTTCATGCATTTATTGATTATTTTGATCTATAAGACCATCAAATGGAAAAGCATTTGAAATGAACTCCGAAAAGGTTCCAAGTTGGCATGGTATCATCATTTCACCCACATAGCATGTGCGAGAAAGTTGAGAGGGTTACGGCAAAAACTGGAAGCACTTCGTGTACAAAACGGACAATCTCTTTCGAAGTATCAGGGTTTCACACGGAAAAACGTCTGTTACAAAGGGATTTCATTTTTTGAACTTATTTGAACTCCATAGTTTTTCAGTGTTCAAAATGCACCATTCAAAGCCACATCAACAATTTACAACCCTTTCTCACTTCATTTGTTATTTTTCATGCATTTACTGATTATTTTGAGCTATAAGACCATGAAATTGAAAAGCATTTGAAATGAACTCTGAAAAGGTTCCAAGTTGGCATGGTATCATCATTTCACCCACATAGCATGTGCGAGAAAGTTGAGATGGTTACGGCAAAAACTGGATGCATTTCGTGTACAAAACGGACAATCTCTTTCGAAGTATCAAGGTTTCATACGGAAACTCGTCTGTTACAAAGGGATTTCATTTTTTTAAACTTATTTGAACTCCATAGTTTTTCAGTGTTCAAAATGCACCATTCAAAGCCACATCAACAATTTACAACCCTTTCTAACTTCATTTGTTATTTTTCATGCATTTACTGATTATTTTGAGCTATAAGACCATGAAATTGAAAAGCATTAGAAATGATCTCTGAAAAGGTTCCAAGTTGGCATGGTATCATCATTTCACCCACATAGCATGTGCGAGAAAGTTGAGAGGGTTACGGCAAAACTGGATGTACTTCGTGTACAAAACGGACAATCTCTTTCGAAGTATGAGGGTTTCATACGGAAACTCGTGTGTTACAAAGGTATTTCATGTTTTTGAACTTATTTGAACTCCATAGTTTTCTGTGTTCAAAATGCACCATTCAAAGCCACATCATCTATTTACAACCCTTTCTGACTTCATTTGTTATTTTTCATGCATATACTGATTATTTTGAGCTATAAGACCATGAAATTGAAAAGCTTTTGAAATGAACTCTGAATAGGTTCCACGTTGGCATGGTATCATCAGTTCACCCACATAGCATGTGCGAGAAAGTTGAGAGGGTTACGGCAAAAACTGGATGCACTTCGTGTACAAAACGGACAATCTCTTTCGAAGTATTAGGGTTTCATATGGAAACTCGTCTGTTACAAAGGGATTTCATTTTTTTGAACTTATTTGAACTCCATAGTTTTTCTGTGTTCAAAATGCACCATTCAAAGCCACATCATTAGTTTACAACCCTTTCTGACTTCATTTGTTATTTTTCATGCATTTACTAATTATTTTGATCTATAAGACCATGAAATTGAAAAGCATTTGAAATGAACTCCGAAAAGGTTCCAAATTGGCATGGTATCATCATATCACCCACATAGAATGTGCGAGAAAGTTGAGAGGGTTACGGCAAAAACTGGAAGCACTTCGTGTACAAAATGGACAATCTCTTTCGAAGTATCAGGGTTTCATACGGAAACTCGTCTGTTACAAAGGGATTTCATTTTTTTGAACTTATTTGAACTCCATAGTTTTTCAGTGTTCAAAATGCACCATTCAAAGCAACATCAACAATTTACAACCCTTTATGACTTCATTTGTTATTTTTCATGCATTTACTGATTATTTTGAGCTATAAGACCATGAAATTGAAAAGCATTTGAAATGAACTCTGAAAAGGTTCCAAGTTGGCATCGTATCATCATTTCACCCACATAGCATGTGCGAGAAAGTTGAGAGGGTTACGGCAAAAACTGGATGCACTTCGTGTACAAAACGGACAATCTCTTTGGAAGTATCAACGTTTCATACGGAAACTCGTCTGTTACAAAGGGATTTCATTCTTTAAACTTATTTGAACTCCATAGTTTTTCAGTGTTCAAAATGCACCATTCAAAGCCACATCAACAATTTACAACCCTTTCTAACTTCATTTGTTATTTTTCATGCATTTACTGATTATTTTGAGCTATAAGACCATGAAATTGAAAAGCATTTGAAATGATCTCTGAAAAGGTTCCAAGTTGGCATGGTATCATCATTTCACCCACATAGCATGTGCGAGAAAGTTGAGAGGGTTACGGCAAAACTGGATGCACTTCGTGTACAAAACGGACAATCTCTTTCGAAGTATGAGGGTTTCATACGAGAACTCGTGTGTTACAAAGGGATTTCATGTTTTTGAACTTATTTGAACTCCATAGTTTTCTGTGTTCAAAATGCACCATTCAAAACCACATCATCTATTTACAACCCTTTCTGACTTCATTTGTTATTTTTCATGCATATACTGATTATTTTGAGCTATAAGACCATGAAATTGAAAAGCATTTGAAATGAACTCTGAATAGGTTCCACGTTGGCATGGTATCATCAGTTCACCCACATAGCATGTGCGAGAAAGTTGAGAGGGTTACGGCAAAAACTGGATGCACTTCGTGTACAAAACGGACAATCTCTTTCGAAGTATCAGGGTTTCATATGGAAACTCGTCTGTTACAAAGGGATTTCATTTTTTTGAACTTATTTGAACTCCATAGTTTTTCTGTGTTCAAAATGCACCATTCAAAGCCATATCATTAGTTTACAACCCTTTCTGACTTCATTTGTTATTTTTCATGCATTTACTGATTATTTTGATCTATAAGACCATGAAATTGAAAAGCATTTGAAATGAACTCCGAAAAGGTTCCAAATTGGCATGGTATCATCATTTCACCCACATAGCATGTGCGAGAAAGTTGAGAGGGTTACAGCAAAAACTGGAAGCACTTCGTGTACAAAACGGACAATCTCTTTCGAAGTATCAGGGTTTCATACGGAAACTCGTCTGTTACAAAGGGATTTCATTTTTTTAAACTTATTTGAACTCCATAGTTTTTCAGTGTTCAAAATGCACCATTCAAAGCCACATCAACAATTTACAACCCTTTCTGACTTCATTTGTTATTTTTCATGCATTTACTGATTATTTTGAGCTATAAGACCATGAAATTGAAAAGCATTTGAAATGAACTCTGAAAAGGTTCCAAGTTGGCATCGTATCATCATTTCACCCACATAGCATGTGCGAGAAAGTTGAGTGGGTTACGGCAAAAACTGGATGCACTTCGTGTACAAAACGGACAATCTCTTTCGAAGTATCAAGGTTTCATACGGAAACTCGTCTGTTACAAAGGGATTTCATTTTTTTAAACTTATTTGAACTCCATAGTTTTTCAGTGTTCAAAATGCACCATTCAAAGCCACATCAACAATTTACAACCCTTTCTAACTTCATTTGTTATTTTTCATGCATTTACTGATTATTTTGAGCTATAAGACCATGAAATTGAAAAGCATTTGAAATGATCTCTGAAAAGGTTCCAAGTTGGCATGGTATCATCATTTCACCCACATAGCATGTGCGAGAAAGTTGAGAGGGTTACGGCAAAACTGGATGTACTTCGTGTACAAAACGGACAATCTCTTTCGAAGTATGAGGGTTTCATACGAAAACTCGTGTGTTACAAAGGGATTTCATGTTTTTGAACTTATTTGAACTCCATAGTTTTCTGTGTTCAAAATGCACCATTCAAAGCCACATCATCTATTTACAACCCTTTCTGACTTCATTTGTTATTTTTCATGCATATACTGATTATTTTGAGCTATAAGACCATGAAATTGAAAAGCATTTGAAATGAACTCTGAATAGGTTCCACGTTCGCATGGTATCATCATTTCACCCACATAGCATGTGCGAGAAAGTTGAGAGGGTTACGGCAAAAACTGGATGCACTTCGTGTACAAAACGGACAATCTCTTTCGAAGTATCAAGGTTTCATACGGAAACTCGTCTGTTACAAAGGGATTTCATTTTTTTAAACTTATTTGAACTCCATAGTTTTTCAGTGTTCAAAATGCACCATTCAAAGCCACATCAACAATTTACAACCCTTTCTAACTTCATTTGTTATTTTTCATGCATTTACTGATTATTTTGAGCTATAAGACCATGAAATTGAAAAGCATTTGAAATGATCTCTGAAAAGGTTCCAAGTTGGCATGGTATCATCATTTCACCCACATAGCATGTGCGAGAAAGTTGAGAGGGTTACGGCAAAACTGGATGTACTTCGTGTACAAAACGGACAATCTCTTTCGAAGTATGAGGGTTTCATACGAAAACTCGTGTGTTACAAAGGGATTTCATGTTTTTGAACTTATTTGAACTCCATAGTTTTCTGTGTTCAAAATGCACCATTCAAAGCCACATCATCTATTTACAACCCTTTCTGACTTCATTTGTTATTTTTCATGCATATACTGATTATTTTGAGCTATAAGACCATGAAATTGAAAAGCATTTGAAATGAACTCTGAATAGGTTCCACGTTCGCATGGTATCATCATTTCACCCACATAGCATGTGCGAGAAAGTTGAGAGGGTTACGGAAAAAACTGGATGCACTTCGTGTACAAAACGGACAATCTCTTTCGAAGTATCAGGGTTTCATATGGAAACTCGTCTGTTACAAAGGGATTTCATTTTTTGAACTTATTTGAACTCCATAGTTTTTCAGTGTTCAAAATGCACCATTCAAAGCCACATCATTAGTTTACAACCCTTTCTGACTTCATTTGTTATTTTTCATGCATTTACTGATTTTTTGATCTATAAGACCATGAAATTGAAAAGCATTTGAAATGAACTCCGAAAAGGTTCCAAATTGGCATGGTATCATCATTTCACCCACATAGCATGTGCGAGAAAGTTGAGAGGGTTACGGCAAAAACTGGAAGCACTTCGTGTACAAAACGGACAATCTCTTTCGAAGTATCACGGTTTCATACGGAAACTCGTCTGTTACAAAGGGATTTCATTTTTTTGAACTTATTTTAACTCTATAGTTTTTCAGTGTTCAAAATGCACCATTCAAAGCCACATCAACAATTTACAACCCTTTCTGACTTCATTTGTTATTTTTCATGCATTTACTGATTATTTTGAGCTATAAGACCATGAAATTGAAAAGCATTTGAAATGAACTCCGTAAAGGTTCCAAGTTGGCATGGTATCATCATTTCACCCACATAGCATGTGCGAGACAGTTGAGAGGGTTACGGCAAAAACTGGATGCACTTCGTGTACAAAACGGACAATCTCTTTCGAAGTATCACAGTTTCATACGGAAACTCGTGTGTTACAAAGGGATTTCATTTTTTTGAACATATTTGATCTCCATAGTTTTTTTGTGGTCAAAATGCACCACTCCAAGCCACATCATCAATTTACAACCCTTTCTGACTTCATTTGTTATTTTTCATGCATTTACTGATTATTTTGAGCTATAAGACCATGAAATTGAAAAGCATTTGAAATGAACTCTGAAAAGGTTCCAAGTTGGCATGGTATCATCATTTCACCCACATAGCATGTGTGAGAAAGTTGAGAGTCTTACGGCAAAAATTGGATGCACTTCGTGTACAAAGCGGACAATCTCTTTCGAAGTATCATGGTTTCATACAGAAACTCGTCCGTTACAAAGGGATTTCATTTTTTTGAACTTATTTGAACTCCATAGTTTTTCTGTGTTCAAAATGCACCATTCAAAGCCACATCATCTATTTACAACCCTTTCTGCCTTCATTTGTTAATTTTTCATGCATTTACTGATTTTTTGAGCTATAAGACCATGAAATTGAAAAGCATTCGAAATTAACTCTGAAAAGGTTCCAAGTTAGCATGGTATCATCATTTCACCCACATAGCATGTGCAAGAAAGTTGAGAGGGTTACGACAAAAACTGGATGCACTTCGTGTACAAAACGGACAATCTCTTTCGAAGTATCACGGTTTCATACGGAAACTCGTCGGTTACAAAGGGATTTCATTTTTTGAACTTATTTGAACTCCATAGTTTTTCTGTGTTCAAAATGCACCATTCAAAGCCACATCAACAATTTACAACCCTTTCTGACATCATTTGTTATTTTTCATGCATTTACTGATTATTTTTAGCTATAAGACCATAAAATTGAAAAGTATTTGAAATGAACTCTGAAAAGGTTCCAAGTTGGCAGTGGTGACAATTTTAAAACAACACATGATATCCATTACATCTAGGGCACATCATTACATTTGTTCAAGTTCACAACAGTGCACAAATGATAGAATTACATCTACGACACAACACACTAGCAGAAACATAACACACACACTGCCACTTAATTGGTTTGCTTAGATCAAATAGAAACTAAACTAGCCACAATGATGATGCCAAGAACAAAGAGAAAACCCATTGTTTCCTTGAGCTCATTCCTTTTCTACAACTTCAATTGCATTTTCTTGTTTTCATTGTTCAGATACATAACCTTCTTCTCCATCCTACTAGCTTTGATCCAACTACGTTCAAGGCCACCATGGAGCTCCTCAAAAGCTTGCCCCACTAGCTTAGTGGGAGGCCGGTCAATCCAAACAACCATATCACACTCATTAGGAAGCTGTAAAATCAGAGTTCACATAATTAGGTGAAATTCATAACTTTGCAATAAATCGAAGAAAACAGAGTACCAAACGATGTTTTGAGGAATTACATAGAGTGGAAAACCCAAAAACCTTCTTCCCGTGCTTGCTCCACCCCAAGAAACACGGCGAGCAGGAATAAGCCCATGCCCCGGGCAACGGTGATTCGAGCGCTCCTCAAGGCCGTAGAAACTTGGATTGGGAATGAAACATTCGGATTGGAACTGCACAACCCCGCAGCCATCCACCTACGAGCTAGAAAGGCGCATATTACGGCCCATCCCGCGAAACCCTAGATGAGAAATCCCCAAATCCAATGTCAACCAAAAATCCAAATCGACTTACCTCACTTTCTGCGGAGGAGCTGGCACACGACATTGCGGACGTACACATGGACGTGCCCCAACGGTGAAATTGGGGACGGGGCGTGACGGACCGCTAAATCTAGACAAATCTCGGGAAAAATGGAGCTCCGAGGTCGAGCTTCGAGAGGAGAAAGCTTAACTAGTGTGGCTCGGGCATTTCATCGAACACCTCATTTGCATAGGAGGTAAGCTAGAGCACCCAAATGCCCTCCCCTCGCCGGCCAGAAAAACACAGAGTGCTCTACCGCGGCGATGGGTATATATAGGCAAATTATTTGTCCCGGTTAGTGGCATAAATCATGGCTAAAGCCCCCCTTCTAAACCGGTTAAAGGCGTGAACCGGTACCGATGGATGTGGGCCAGGAGCGCGGCCCATTGGTCCCGGTTCGTGCCTAGAACCGGGACAAATGGGTCCACACGAACCGGGACTAATGCCCACGAGGCCCCGGCCGGCCCCCCTGGGCTCATGAACCGGGACTAATGCCCCCATGGGTCCCGGTTCGTGAAGAACTGGGACTAATGGGCTGGCCAGGCCCGAACCAAAGCCCTATTTTCTACTAGTGTGTGCAAAGATCTAGTGCGACATGCATCAAAAATATGATGAATGATGGGTTTGCCACAAATATTATGTCAGAACTATATGATCATGCAAAGCATTATGATGAGGAACGAGCTAGTCATGCGAAGTGACAATGGAATTTGCATGGCAATATGTCTTGGAATGGCTATGGGAATGCATGATAGGTAGGTATTGTGGCTGTTTTGCGGAGGACATAAAAGGTTTATGTGCAATAGAGAGTGTCATGTCATGGGGTTTGGATGCACTGACAGAAGTTGCATTGATCCCTCAGGTGAGAATGGCGATGCACGGTACCGAAGAGGTTACCGAATATGCGGAGGTGGGAGTGGTTATGTCCATGTTTTCACATTAGTCATTGAGAACTCATATACTTATTGCAATTTTTTATTAGTTTTATCACAAATCGAAGTACTACTCGCATGCCCCAAGGGAAAGGGTTGGCAGGAGTTAACCATCGTGCGACTCCGACTCAAAACAATACACGGTTTTCAAGGAGGAAAAGAAATGCTCACACATCGTCACCACGCCTTTTTAATTTTTTAGATCAACAAGAAGTTTAACATCAGTTAATATCCACACCTATGTAAACTAATAATAATACACTCACACATTTTCATCTCACCACATCAATATCATTAACCCATAGTTTCTCTATAAGTGCTACATGGTGGTTTTTATCATCATTCATGGGATACTCATTATTTTTGATCTAGTCATATGATCCATGCAAATTACCATCACTTTTATTCAGCTCTCAAACAAATATAAGTGAATAATCAGAGCATAATATTTCTACTAAATCTACACGTCATCATGCTCAAAAAGATATAAGTGAAGTACTAGAGCAACTACTAAGCTCAAAAGATATAAGTGAAGCACATAGAGTATTCTAACAAAATGTGATAATGTGATCTCTCTTTGAAATAGGTGTATATAGAAAACAATGATTGTGTTAGTCTGAAAGTAAAATCAAACAAAACCAAAACAAGCAAACAACGAACCAATCAAAACACATATCATGTGACGAATAAAAATATAACTCCAAGTAACATACCGATGGATTGAGACGAAAAGAGGGGATGCCTTCCGGGGCATCTCCAAGCTTAGATGCTTGAATCTTCCTATAATGTTACCTTATGGTTCCTTGGGCATCCCTAAGCTTAGGATATTGCTGCTCCTCAATCCTTTGTCCATTGGGACAATACTCAAAGCTTGAAAACTTCAATCACATAAAACTCAACAAAACTTCGTGAGATCCGTTAGTATAAGCAACATATCAAATACTTTCAGGTGATATTACATATTGATTCTTATTTTATTGCATCATAGATTACTTTATATTAACTCCTCCATGGCTTATACCCCGCCATATAATATATTGCATCATTAAAACAAGAAAATTATACACGCAAAAACAGAGTCTGACTCGAACAGAACAATCTATAGTAATCTCTAATGAACCTATACTTATGTAACTACAAAAATTCCGAAACATTAGGGAGGCCTCCATAATTTGTACAACAATACTGGCTAAACAATTCATCTTAAAAAGATGTTCAAGTGAAATTAGAAAAATTATGCATTGGGTGTCAAAGTTTCTATTTTTGCACCGTATCAATTCTACTCATCATGCAAATCATTCCAAAGCTTTACTTGGCACAAACAGTAACTAAAACAAAAAAACACAATCATTAAAGAGGCAATAATCATGTTATCACACACTAACATAAATAAATAGTAACTATTGGGTTGTCTCCCAACAAACCCTATCTTTATAGTCATTAAGATAGGCTTGATATTTCAATGATGCTCACATAAAAGACAAGAATTGAAGAACAAGGAGAGCATCATAAAACACGTGACAAGCACATTTATGTTCAATATACTTCATATGGATAGGTATTTTATAAGGAAACAATTTATCAAGACAAGAAGTGTCTAGAATAAGGAAGTAGGAAGAATGAAGCATTAACAATTTGAATATCAAGAGAGGTAAGTGAGTGGCTTCAAAATTTCTATAACCATATTTGCCTCTCTGATAATGATTACATGTAGGATCATATTCAAATTCAACAATATAGAAATCATGCTTTTCATTCAAGCAACAATCCTGAATCCCTTTATAAATTTCACAATTTTTATAGTCATGATTTTCAAGCAAGACCTAATAAAGATAATCTAGTACACACTCACTAGCAATTGTTTCAACATAAATGGGCCTTTTGAAAATATTAGCTAGTGGATGAGTGTCCATTTATCTTTATTTTTTATTTTTATTTTCTGTTAATGTGTGACAAAGATAAAAGATAGCATAGCTATGTAAGTAAACTAGAGAGCAAAGATGCAATATTGTTACAAGCTAAACAAGCAAATTTAAGAATTTTTGTATTATTATTTTTATGAGACACACTAAATATACCAAAACGTAAAATGACGAACAAGTGAATGAAATTTTGTGTGGAGTTACATGGTAGTTGGTGATGATATTCCCCGGTAACGACACCATAAATCCTTCCTGATACTCGTGATCTGCGTTGGGCTTTTCGTGAAGAGGAACAATTAATGCGGCACAAAGTGGGTATGTATTTCCCAAAATTATAAACTAAGGTTTATCGAATTAATAGGAATATAAACCACAACCGTGTTTAGCGGCTGCACACAAAATAACAAACAACATGCACCCAACGTGGGTAAGAGGGTTATCAATCCTCTCGTCTTGTTATTTGCAAGCAAGTGAGGTTTGTAGATAATTGTAGATAGTAAGATAAAATAAAAACAAGTAAATAACAGCAAGGTAATGAAGGTTGTATTAATATGTTGTGAATAGACCCGGGGCCTTAGCTTTTCCTAATGGCATATCTCATGGAAAAATAGCATACGGTGGGTAGACAAATTAGTGTTGGGATATTTATCTGATATTCAAGGCAACGATCATGTGTATAGAGGCATCACGTTCATAAACAAATAGGTCGACTCCTGCCTTCGTGTAGTACTATTACTTCACTTAAAGAGCGCTTCTATGCTTGCCTCTCTATGTATTAAGTTCATGACTAACAAAGTAATGCATGGAGTTACACGAGATGACGTAGACAAAGAAAACTCAAGAAATATGAATAATTAAATCCCATCCTTTTATCCTTATTATTAGCAACACAAAGACGCATCATTTTCCCTTCTACCATTCGGATAAAGAAACTCACCATGTTGAACCTACCACAACGCACCTCTCTCACCGAAGAAAAATGGGTCTAGTGGGCCAAACTATTTCAATAGATCGGCTAGAATTACGAAACTAGCATAATCATGCACATAAGATTCACATAAGTATTTATAAGTGACACAAATATTTATCACGAATAATCTGAACATAAACCCACAATTCATCAGATCCCAGCAAACACACCGCACAAAAGGAATTACATCATATGGATCAAAGCGAAAATGCGATGATCATCATACTGAAGATCAAAGAGAGATATTATCATCTAGGTACTGACTTCGGACCCGTAGGTCTGTGGTGAACTACTCACACATCATGGTGTGGGCAGCAAGGTTGATAAATAGGCCTTCCATGATCGACACCCCTCCGGCAGGGTGTCAGAACGGAGATCCATATGCCCCCTCCATCGAATATGAGACTTGTTTTGATGTAAAAAGTGTTTCGGGACTCCCTCTTGTGTTTTTAGGATAAATAAGAATTTATAAGCCGAAGAACAAAGTCAGGAGGGTCACGAGGGGGTACAAGCTATCAGCCCCCTCCCCTAGGCCGCGCCCAAATAGCTTGTAGGCCCCTCGTGAGGCCTCCAGCTTTCTTCTGATGCTCGTTGGTCTTCTTTGGGTCCAGAAAAAAACATCAAAAAGTTTCACGGCAATTGGACCTCGTTTGGTATGGAAGACCTACAAAGTGAAAACACGGACAAAACATCAACTGGTATGGGGCACTGGGTGAATAGGTTAGTGCTAAAAAATAATATAAAATGGGAAATAAATATTCCCAAAGCATAATGGTATGATAATATATCAGCATGAACAATTAAAAATTATAGGTACTTCGGTTACGTATTAGTACACCAAAATTCACATTAGAGGGATAAGTCTACATGGTACTTGCATTTCAAAGCTGCATTAGTGCCAGGTCTTATGTTTAGATGGTTTTCTCATACTTTCCACATGACCATGCCATATTTGGGTTTGGAGTGATGCATTGGCATGCAAGAGAGGTTCTAGGAGAGTCTCGGGTCAATCATTATTATACAAGGGAAGGATAGGGGGAAAGTGGGGCATGCCAATGCTGCCCAAACATCAAAATGTGAGGGGTTTCACCCACCAATTATTGTTCCTTGGCCATGATAGGGTTGCTGGAGGTAGAAGAGGGTTGTCACATGATGTGGTAAATTTATTGGAGCAAGGCGAATATGTTAGGGCCAACTTTGTTTGTCCTCAAGATTACGGGTGAAGGTGTTTGATGTCGTCCTAGAGCATCTAGGGGTATCCGAAGACCCTGGATTTATGTGGGGTAAATGGTAAAAGAAAGTGGTCCTTATCACCATATTCGAGATTATTTGATGAAAGTTGATAATTCAAACTTGGTAAACCCTACAAATGGATATAAATGGATTTCCTTAGGTTTAGTCATACAAATATAATCTACTGAATCCGCCACTTGGTGTGGTGGCATCATTTGGGTATTAGAGCATGCCAGAAAAGTTTTGGCAATTTAGGTAACCCTTGGGCTTATTTATGTGCCATTCGGGCCTTTACGATCTATCCACGCAATGAAGTTTTGAATGTTTGTGGATGTGTGCAGAGCCACGCAATGTGATCGAACTTGATCCCATCAGTCCTGTAGCGGTTGGTGAACCGTCCAAGCAAGTTGCGACCCCCGACCGAGTGATTGAGTTCTTGACTACCCAGGTTCATGTTCCTGAGGCTCTGGAGGCTACTTTGGCTGGAGTGTCACTCGTACTTGGTCCATTTGTCACATCATCACTTCCTCCAGTGGACCGCAACCTCTTCCAGTTGCACCATATCCCGAAGGATCGGGAGGGATCATGCAAGGCGGCGCTAGCTCAACTGGAAGTGATGGTTGTGTGGCTGAAATAAGCATACGATGCTAGTGAAACCGTGGCAAAGAACATTCGGGTGTGCCCTTTTTCGTTTACACATGTTTTTGTTTCTGAACTTGATCCGGAGTGGGTTTGCGTCGAGGGACACCCACTGGGTGCCATTTTCAGTGGGAGCGTGATGAGCGCACCCACTAGGTGTAGTCACCCAGGCTACTGTCGATTGGAGTAGTCGGCGGTAGTCTTAGTTCATGGTTTGATTTGAGAAACGTCGATAGGGTACGTGGCCCTTTTTTCCTCCACTTATTTTTCCAACGGAGGCGCATTGGGCACACCAACCGTGTATAGTCCCCGAGGCTACCGTTGACTGAATCAGTCGGCGGTAGTCTTAGAGTTACTATTTTTGTATTCTTCTTGACATGTGTTTATTGACGACAGACCACCTGCGGTCCTGGTGGCCGTGATGATGATGTGGAGAAGGAGTTGCAACCCCTTCGATGGAGCCTTGATGCTGAGAAGGCTAAGAGTAAACTCCTGGAACAGGAGAAGCTCGTTGTTGTAGGTAAACATTTGATGTCCGACTGGCTCTTGATTCGACCATCTTTCCTATCTGACTAAGGATATCTTGGCAGACCGCCTTGCTGAGAGCTTTAAGAATTCCATTTATCTAATTACCATGAAGGAGGCCCTTGAGAAATGGGATGAAGATCTCGCATCAGCCTGGAAAGAGGCCAAACAGAAAATCCAGGTGGCCTAAAGCAAGCTCAAGAAGGTCGGGACACTTGAAGAAGAGAAACGGCTTCTGAAGGATGGCGTGAAGAAATCTGCGACGGAGCTTGAAGAGCTGAAGAAGCAGTATGCTGAGTGGGAGACCAAATTTGGGGAGGTCGTCACCAAGAAAGATGAACTGGAGCAGTTTATCGAAGACTTCACCAAGGAACACTACGAGAAACTTAGAGGTGTGTTGTGAATCTGAATGGTTTCTCGTTGTCGCCTTGGAATTGCCGAGTGATATTTTCTCATATCTTTGTTTTTCGACTGAATCTAGCCTTCTACATTGGTGTTTAGGAAGACACGGCACAAATAGAGAAATAACTAGACCCAAAGGCTGGGCTCCTGAATGATAGTGCCGCATTAGCTCTTCTCTGTCAGGAAGCCCTCGTCGACTATGTGTTGGGTTGCTTCAAGTGTCTTCAATCGGTCGTATGGGAGATAAATCAAGAGACCACCCCTAACAATGCACTGCCAAAGGAAGCCCAGACCATCATGAACCGACTGAAGGCCATCCCTAGAGAACTCCAATCTTCGAATAAGTCAGCGGCGAGGGCAGGAGCCGACATCGCACTCTCACTCATCTGCATCCACTGTAAAGGAGTGGATGAAGAGAAACTAAAAAATCTCTAGGTCTTCAACAAGAAAAGCACCAAGGTCGAGGACTTCATGGAGAGGGAGGGATCGACCTCGACACCTTCATTGAAGCGGTGGAATCTTCAGCTTCCGAGTGATGTTCGGAGGAAAAAACATGAAGTTTCAATTTGCCTTGGGATGTCGACTGGTTTTACGTAACCCCAAACTTTGAGCGAGCCTTGAGATCTCTCTTATGCACACCTTTTGTTGAACTTGGTTCTGTTCATCCTCATTGATTTTGGATCTTGTTTGGTTGGTTATCCTTACTCGGGATTACTTTTACTTGGTCGAAAGGGGGTTCGCATCCGAGTCTCCGAATGTGGAAGTTGCCCCCACTCAGGGTTGTTTTTAACTCGGGCAAAATCTAGTCACAGCTAAGCCCCCTAGCATGAAGGTTGTCCACACTCGGGGTTGTTTTTAACTTAGGAGAAAGCTAGTCGTAGCTAGGCCGCTAAGCGTGGAGGTTGTCCACACTCCAGATTTTTTTTAACATAGGCAAAAGCTGGTTCGTGGCTAAGACCCGAGTGTGGAGGTTGTCCACACTCGAGATTGCATTTAACTTAGGTGAACGATGGTTCGTGGCTAACACTCCGAGCGTGGTGGTTGTCCACACTCGGGATTGTTTTTAACCTAGGAGAAATCTAGTTCATGGCTAAGCATCCGAGTGTGGAGGTTCTCCTCACTCGGGATTGTTTTGAACTTAGGAAAAAGCTGGTTTGCGGCTAAGCTCCCGAGCATGGATGTTGTCCACACTCGGGATTGTTCTATCAATCTTGGTGACCGAATGAAAAGCTTGCTTCATTCGGAACTGTTCTAACTTATTCGAAAGCTGGTTCACGGCTAAGTCCCCGAGGGTGGAGGTTGTCTTCACTCGGGGTTGGTTTTTGTTCCTTAGGCGAAAATAGGTTCTCTACCAAGAAATTATTGCTTTGTTCATCTTGGTGACCGAATGAAAAGCTTGCTTAATTCAGAATCATTTTAACTTAGGAGAAAGCTGCTTCATGGCTAAGACACCGAGCATGGAGCTTGTCCTCACTCGCGGCCAGTTTTTTTTCCTTAGGCAAAAACAGGTTCGCTACCAAGAAAACATTCTTCTATTCATCTTGGTGGCCGAATGAAAATCTTGCTTCATTCGGAACCATTTTAACTTAGCTGAAAGCCGGTTTGCGGCTAAGTCCCGAGTGTGGAGGTTGTTCTCACTCGGGGCCGGTTTTATGTCCTTAGGCGAAAACAAGTTCGGTACCAAGAAATGATTGTCCTGTTCACTTTGGGGACGGAATGAAAGCTTGCCTCATTCGAAACAATTTTAACTTAGGCGAAAGATGGTTCGCGGCTAAGTCCCCGAGCATGGAGGTTGTCCTCACTTTGGACCGATTTCTGTTCCTTAGGAGAAAACAGGTTCGCTCCCATGAAATGATTGTTTTGTTCATCTTGGCGGCCGAATGAAAAGCTTGCTTCATTCGGAACTATTTTAACTTAGATGAAAGATGGTTCGCCACTAAGTCCCCAGGCGTGGAGGTTGTCCACTGTCGGGGCCGTTTTTTTCCTTAGGTGAAAACAGGTTCTCTACCAAGAAATGATTTACGCCCAATGGGGGTGTGTTTCATCGGAGTGAGAGGTTTGACAATAGCTGAAGAAAGAAAAAAAATTATCTTCTAAACATTCGAGTTCATAAGATGAGTGAAATGATATGTTCTAAGTATAGAACTTGCGGAGCGGGTCCACATTCCAGGTTTTGGGCTCTTGCACTCCATTCTCGAGGTTGTATAATCAATAAGCTCCATTGTACATGAGTTTGGACATCGCGTATGGCCCTTGCCATGGAGGTGCAGCTTGTGGGGTTTTTGTTGGTCCAATCGAAGGACCAAGTTCCCTTCTTGAAACGCACCGCCCCTGACTTGCTTGTCATGGTATCGCCGCATGTTTTGCGGATACAGTATGGACAGAATGAGGGCTAGCTCACTCTCTTCTTCCAAGAGGTCCAAAATGTCTTGACATGCCGCTTCTGCTTCAGCTTCATTGTACTACCCCACCCGAGGAGAGTTGTGACGTAAGTCACTCGGCAGAACAACTTCCCACCCATACACCATGAAGAAAGGAGCACGCTTGTTTGAGCGATTCGGAGTCGTTTGCATACCCCACAAGACAAATGGTAACTCTTCTACCCATGTGTTTGCGGCGTAGGTGAGATCTCTCATTAGTCCGGGTTTTAATCCCTGAAGTATCGTACCATTTGACAAATCTGCCTGCCCATTCGACTGCGGGTGAGCCACAGAGGCGTAATTTACTCGAGTGCCCTGGGAGTGACAGAACTCGTCCTAGTCGAAGTTAGTTCCGTTGTCAGCGATGAAGTCGTGAGGGACTCTGAATCTGACGATAAAATGAAGCTGGTGTCAGTTGTCGAATCCAGGCGTTTGATGGGTTTCACTTTGACCCACTTGATGAACTTATGCACCTCAACTAGGAGGTGGGTGAATCCACTCGTCCCCATACGCAAAGGCCAACCATGTCGAGACCCCACACGGTGAATGGCCAGGTGAGCGGAATCGTTTTAAGCATTGATGGAGGCTTATGCGCCTGATTTTTATAGAAATGGCATCCAACGCACAGTTCGAGCAGGTCTCTTGCTGCCTCATTGGCTTGATACCAATAATAACTTGCTCGGAAGGCCTTAGCCACCAGGGTCTGAGAGGACGCACGATGTCCACAGGTTATCGAGTGAATCTCGTACTAGGTCTGTAGTCCTTCCTCTCGGGAAATGCATTTTCGAATGATTTCTGTAAAACTCTTCTTATATAGTTGGCCTCCTCGGGTATCAAAAGATTTAGACCAACGAACGATTTGGCGGGCTTCCTCTTTGTCTTCGGTGATTTCTTGCTGGAGCAAGTAAGCGAGATAAGGATGAGTCCATTCAGGTGTCATGACCAGCATCTCGTGGATGAGATCGACCATGGGCGGGATATCAATTTCAGTCCTCTTTGACGAGCCGATTGCTTGCGGAGGCGCTTCTGTAAAAGGATCCTCTTTGACTAAGGGGGTATGCAGGTGCTCGAGGAACATGCCATTCGGAACACACTTTCTGAGTGGATCCAATTTTCGCCAAGTCATCAGCCGCATGATTCTTGGCTTGGGGTACGTGATGCAATTACAACCCTTTGAAGTTCTTCTCTAGCTTTCTAACTCATTGTAGTAGACTGTCATAGCCAGGCTTCAAATGTCCTATTCCTTCATCACCTGATTGACGATGAGGTCCAAGTCACCATAGACTATCAAGCATCACACGCCGAGTGAGATGGCCATGCACAGTGTGTATATGAGGGCTTCCTATTTGACCTCATTGTTAGATGACTCAAAGTGGATTTGGAGCATATGGTTCAGCCGGTATCCTCTAGGGGAGACGCGAACCACTCCAACAGCTGAACCATGAAGCACCTTGTCTCCGTCGAAGAACATGGTCCAATGTTAGGGGACGCGGGGAGCTGGTTGCTCTTTCTCTATCCATTCGGCAAGGAAGTCGACCAAGGCGTGAGAATGGATCACCTTTTTGGCTTCGAATTTGATCTCCAACAGGAGTAGTTCAATCGCTGATTTAGCCTCTCGACCAGCAGCATCCCTGTTGTGCAAGATTTCCGCCAGGGGAGCGGCAATGATTACTGTGACCGAGTGATCTTGGAAGTAATGGACTACCTTCTTCACAGTCAAATAAATACCGTAAAACAACTTTTGGTAGTGCGGATACCTTTGCTTGGAGGGTGTCGGTGCGTTAGAGTTGTAATAAATGGTTCTTTGTACCTTGTACGCCTTGCCCGCATCTTCATGCTCGACGGTGAAAATGGTACTGACCACTTAGCTCGTGGCAGCAATGTACATGAGTAAGGGCTCCTGGCTGTTCAGAGTAGCTATCACGGGCTGGGTGGATGGCATGGGTTTGAATTGGTGGAAAGCGACTTACGCTTCGTTTGTGCACTCAAATATGTCAGATTTCTTCATCAATCAGTAAAGAGGTAGTGCCTTCTCGCCGAGTGTTCACATGAAGCTACTCAAGGCTACGAGACAGTCCGTGAGCCTCTGCACATCATGCATGCGCTCTGGACATCTCATTTGGACTATGGTGCCGATTTTATCGGGTTTGGCATCAATACCTCGTATAGAAACAAGGAAACCGAGTAACTTACTGGTCGGCTCTCCGAAAGTGCACTTGGCCGGATTGAGCTTGATCCCGAAGTGCATGCGGTTCGTGAAGGTTTCAGCAAGGTCGGGCAGCAGGTCGGAACCTTTTCTAGATTTGACCATGATGTCAACCATCTATGCTTCAATGTTCCAACTGATCTGTTCGGGCACACACTTCTAGATCATACGCTAAAAAGTGGCCCCAGCGTTTCTGAGGCCGATTGGCATGATGATGTAGCAAAAACACTCGAATGGGGTGATGAAGGCCATTTTTATTTCATCAGGTCCATACATTTTTATCTGGTGGTACTCGGAGTATGCATCCAGGAATGACATGCGTTCACATCTAGCAGTTGAATCTACTATCTGATCTATTCGATGTAAAGGGAAATGGTCTTTCGTGTAGGCCCGATTGAGGTGCTTGAAGTCAATACACATTTGGACTGAATTGTTCTTCTTAGGCACCATGACCACGTTCACCAACCACCCGGAGTGGTACACCTCATGGATGAACTCAGAATCTTGGAGCCGACCAATCTCCTCGTCGATTGCCTTGCGCTTCTCCACGGAGGAGCGGTGCAATTTCTCCTTGACGGCCTTGACTTTGGATTCCACTCGGAGGTGGTGCTCACCTAGTTCCCTGGAAACAGCCGACATGTCAGAAGGCTTCCATGTGAAGATGTCCCAGTTCTCGCGGAGGAACCTGATGAGCTCGGCTTCCTATTTGTCTTGGATTGAACTGGCGATGTTTGTCACGGGGGCACTAGGGTCGGAAGGATGAATGTGAACCTGCTTGGTCTCACTGACCGATTGAAAGGCACACTCACTAGCCGGAACTTTTGACCTGAGCAAGTCAGCAGTGTCCACCGCCTTCTTTATCCTTCTAGTTCGGCCGCCAAAACTTGCTTGTTGGTGATCCAAGAACCCTGCTATAGGCATTCTTTGGTGATCTTTCGATTTCTTATCACTATAATCATGCCTTTCAGCTCTTGCATCTTAAGTTTCAGATACATGTAACATGGTCAGGCCATGAAACGCGCGTAGAAAGGCCTACCCAGCATGGCGTGATAGGTGCTTTTGAAGTCGATGACCTCAAAGGTTAGTCTTTCGTTCCTTTAATTTTTCTTACTACCGAATACAACATTCTGGATGATTTGACCGACTGATTCGACCTTCTTCCCGGGGATGACCCCGTGAAATTGCATGCTATGCTTACTCAACTGCGAAAATGGAATATCCATTGCTTTGAGTGTGTCGACGTAGATGATGTTGAGGCTGCTGCCACCGTCCATGACGACCCTTCGCAGTCGTACACCGTTGATAGCCGGATCGGTGACCAATGCCTGGCTCCCAGGGGTGGAAATGTCAGCCGGGTGGTCTGACTATCATATTTGCCCAATTGAGACTTCGTGGTAGATGGAGCCGCCATGTTTTCCTCCTGATTGATGACTTTCAATCGTATCTTGCTCTCGACATCGGAGAAGATCATGACAACTTTCTCGATGTTCGGATACTCGGGGGGTAGGCTCTTGATCGACCTTGTCACTTTTATCCCCGGAGGGTTCTCCGCCTATCTCAAGCCGGAGCAGGCAAAAGTCTCGAGCCGTGGGCTTGGCGGGGATGATCTCCCCCTCATCATCCTTCCTAGCATAGAATGGACACGACTGGTCCATAAAGTGGCTTTTGGACTCGGCCTTCTTCTTGCTTGCCCAATCTATCTTCTTCTTCATGGACTTGCTTTGGCTCTACCCCGGTACAGCAGCTACTTCGTCTTTGCCCGATGGGCCACCCTTTCGCTTCTTTTTTCCCAGCGTTTCCTGACAGAGGGGCTTCATTGGCTCGGCCAGTGCCGCTGCGAAGGCGGTCTTCTTCTTCGCCATTTGCATATCGATTGGAGATTTCCATTTACTACTCGTGGGATATATTCTATCCCCACATATCAATACTAGTCTTTTCTACGCACTTTGTCCTCACTCATGCGCACCCGGGATCAACTTCCCGGTCGGTCACCCATCATAGAACTATTCCAAGTCGAGCACGCTTAATCTGGGACTTCTGTTCGAATGGGCTCCGGGTAAAGAAGGAATTCACATACACCACCTCTCTGAGGAACCGACATCCTCTTCGGTCCACAGGAGCATTCCCTCTTGGCACAAACGGCTGTGCATCCAGTCCAGTACATGTGCCATGTCGTGTGCCATGACGGGTCACAAATGTTATGAACAACATGACCGCACAATTGTCCGCAAACATCCGTTTAACCACGAGGATCGGCTCTGATCCCAACTTGTAATGCCCCGGACACACCCACCGACGGTCGTTACTCTTGGCGGGATCTACACTATCCCCACATATCAATACTAGTCTTTTCTGCGCACCTGGGATCAACTTCCCGATCGATCACCCATCCTAGAACTACTCCAAGCCGAGCACGCTTAAGCTAGGAGTTCTTTTCGAATGGGCTCCCAGAAAAGATGGAGTTCCTTATTGATATGAGTAGTCTATCATCCCTAATAAGCCAGGCTATCACACATGCCCTCTCTGATCCCTCTAGCATGCGGGGAAGATGCTTCATTGGAACGATGTCGTCGCCACCGCATATCTCGACAGACACTCGGTAATCCTCGAGCCAAGTCTCCGGCATGGACTCGCCATTGAACAATCCATTGAACAAGCCATTGACGATCCCCATGGCTAATCCATAATTGGAGGGGATCTCCGCATCACGGATATGTCGGTCGAAGCACTCGAGGCCAGATACTCCACGGCCTGCCCACGATCGATTGACCATGTTTTGCACGATAATGGACCTTGCGTTGAACTGAGGGGCCCAGTAGCCATCCTCTCTATAACCCATGTGCCTATTGGGGCTTGGCATGCGGTCTCGGGCTGGTGTCTGAGCGAACCACTCCTCGGAGGAGGTGTTCTGCTGCGAACCCGATGATCATGTCACCAATCTACGTGCGGGCCTCTCAGAGGAGGAGGATATATTTGACGTCTTCCCAGTGCATGTGGGCTGTGGGCCGACTCCATTATATCCGCCTAGACAGATATGCTATGGATACGATGTTGGGACTATGACACCGTGGAGTTTTGCTGCATGGCGGTCTAAAGCATAGCCTAGATCTTCCGAATGCCTTCTCCGGCCGCAGACTCACCCGGCTGAATGGAATCAGCAATCCGAGTGGCGGCTGCCAAATTCAGTTGAGGTGTTTGCATCACCTCAATATGGAGAGGGCGATTGTTCGGAAACAGCTCACGGCGATTGCGACTGGAGCGGGGCTGATCCCTCGCGGCCCAAGAATCGAGTGACTGTTGGAGCCTCTCGAGACACTCACATTCACCCAAAGTAGCCTGACACGCGTTCTCCAAGGCTATCTCCTCTGGGGCATTCCCAATGATGGGGGGACGAAGAGCTTGCTCGCTCCTCCGCCGAAGTTCTTCCTGTTGTGGCTCTGTGAGCGACTGCGAAACATGGTGACTGTCGTCACCGTGGAGACTCTCTCCATCATCACACCCAGGAGAATTTTCCATGGTGAATCCAGGGCCGCCTCCCCTGGTCGTGTCGGCCATAAAGACCTCATCACCGTTTCCACTGCTTTCACACTCAGAGTCGCCAAGTGATTCGTCGCTTGACGATGGGAAGAGGTTAATGGTGGGCTCATGAGAACTGAGCATAGCCACCTTCCCCGAAGTGGCCTTGTGGGCCACGACATGCTTGGTCCACCGCTACAACCGTGCGCCCAGAGCGGTTATGATCAATTGCAGTGGGCCGTGCGGGTACCGAGTGGTACGACACCGATGGCTGCCGGATTCAGACCCCATGCGCAACTACGCTGAAATGTGACGTACCTCGAGCAGGGAGGGCATCAGTATCCAGTGTAGCATCGTAAAGCCACGCTGAGTCGTTGACGACAAAGCTGAGGGAGCGGAAGAGGATCTCTCCATCGAGTCCCATCAGGATGACAGAAAAGGTAAAACTCCTACTACGCCGGATTTGCTAAACGCGCAGCACCATGGTGTGCGCCAACTGACGTGGGGATGATCTTGACAATAATACCATGGGTACGAATGAGGGGCCTAGCCTAGCTAGGGCGCAGTGGATACAGTCGGATGTATGAGTTCGGGGCCCACTCGAAGTGGTAACGACACTACCTCTCAAGCCTCGATGGCTGGTGTTTGCTTATAGAATATGTGATAGTACAGAATGTTGAACCCTTGCTCAAGAACTCGGGGTGGGTTATATAGAGAGCGCCATGACCGGCCGGAATTCATTACGAGGGCGAATAAATGCTAAGAACTACGGAAGTTACTAGGAACGGAAGCTCTAACTCTAGCGTTACTAGTAACACCTGTCTTTACTGCACTTCATGCGATAGTTCAAGTCCATAGCCGTTGCAATCTCTTCATTGCCCACACCTTGCAGCAGTGTGAGTGTAGAGGCATGTACGACTGAAACAAGACAACCCATGTGACTTCATGTGGTCGAGTTAAGATTCACTTGTCTGAGTGAGATCGTGAATGCGTCGGTGACTTTTGGGACGCTGATGTCCATGTAGGGGCTTGGGCAGGCCTAGGGATGCAGGTCCTTAGGACTAGCCCTAATGTAAAACCCCGTCAGGTGCCACTATGTCTCTTATTGTTGTTCATTGAAATGATTCATGTTGAGATGAAAATATTCATTGACAACTTCTCATCTGGTGAAAAGCTGGCAAAGGTGGTTCCTCATTATTTTTGTTGGCAGGGTCTTCTATTGTCTTCGTAATCTTGTAAATGTTTTCTTGTCTTCCAAGGTGTTGAGAGTTCCAAGTGGACAGTCCTTATGCAATGACATTGACAAGGCATGATAGATTTCTGACCTGTTGGTTATGTTGATGACAATGACCAAGAGTGAGGGATGAAGAGAACCGTTTTCCTGCTCACTATAGTGACGTGGACCAAATGGCGAGATTCTCATCCACCGGTGGTTATCGATAGAACAACGATAATCACCTAGTTGCTCCATCAACGATGTATTTCATGGTCTTCCAGATCTTATGTCGTGATCATCGTAGGCCAAGGTTGCATCATTCTGGGGTAGTGTCGAGGGTGTCACCATCTTCTGAGTCTTGATGCGTTCATTCCTCGAGAACGTATCTTCTGTTGGTGTCGCCTTGTCATAGTGTTCCAAACCTTGTCTTCCAAATATGTTGGTGATCGTTTGGCAAGGTTGCATCCCTTCAAGTTACACATTAGGATTTCAGGGTATCCAATGGTCAAAGGCATAAGGGTGCTAGCGACTGTTTGCGAGTTTGGAAAAAGAAGATGAGGAGAGTCAAGAGAATAAGAGTGGAAATGCTAAGGCAAAAATATTTGCTTCCTTTAAAAACTTAGAAGAGGTGAGAAATATATAGGTTTTGTAAGTGGTTTGAAGGGTCTGGAAAAATAGTTTTGTACTAACTAACATCCATGCTAACTAAGGGCTTCCCACAATTAGATGGCTCTCATACCAGCTCTATGGGTCCCCAACTCATAAGTCATTATCATCGAATGTACTTGCACAGTGATCCCAGAGATCAATGCTCACTAAACACACAGAAACTGAATAACAAGAGTCGTACGTCTATTGCATATCGTTTTACTCGGATATGTCCTTTATGGCCAAGTCTTCATATATTTGCAACAGAAATCTTCAACGATAGCATGAACCCATGCCATCTACCTTAACCCTATAAGCATTCTGACTAGGGAACGTCCTAGGTCGCACGTTCGTCACCAAGGTATTCTCCATCATATCATGTGCTTTCATGCCTGGCCAACAAAATAACTAGTGGCAAGCCAATGAGTACTATGAATGTACTTCCAAGCAACCCATGTTTGGAACAAGGAAATAACAATGCATGATATAACACTTAGTAGGTAAGTTACAGAAAGCTAGTTTTGATTGCAATGTCATGACCAATCAACATGGAAAACCAAGCTTCAACAGGTTGTAGATATCCATACGAACAAGTTATAGATATCATCATAAGCAGGGGTTGAACCTCTCATGTTCAATCATCATGTCAAGTCATCTGATTTAGCTCAAGTACCATCTTTCTCTCTCACGCACACCAAATTTGGGAACCATGGACGTACCCCAAGAGCGGTCATCCAACTGTCCCTCACCACGGACACACGTATTCGAATAGTTTTAATGAAAGCACAACTTCTCCCTAAGGTGGTTTTGGTAATTAATCACAACATATGTGTCATTGAACTAATGATCTTATCTAAGTATATTTCAGAAAAGTTCAAAGCTGCATTGGCTAAGGATTATGAGGAGAACCCCTGAATACAAGGAAAGAAATAGGACCGGCCAAGCTTCAAGGTACAAGACTCTGCATTTTATATTTGTGAGAAATCACATTTGAGTCCATAGGAAAGCCAATACTATTAAAAGGGGGTGGGGTATCTATGATGAATTGGTTGCTACAGTGCTTAGAGAAAAGCAACCAAAAATACTCATCCATTCTCCGACATAAGTTCTCTGTCCAAACCCTAAACAGCAAAATCGGTGCCACCAAGATTTTCCATTTGTCCATACTAATTTTGTACCAGATAGAACCTTTGCCAAAACCTAGAGTCTAGGTACCACCAACATTCCTTTTGGTGCCACTATAAAAAGTGACCAAGTTTTTGGTATGTCGTTTTCAAGAATCAGAACTTCTGACTCTTGGAATCGGTCTCACCGAGATTTGGAAACTGCCCTAGGTCACCCTTATCAGTACCACCAAGATTCCTATATCGGCCTCATATACACCCATCCACCACATCCCATTCATACAGGAAGCACTCAGAACACACTTACACTTGCCGTATCCATTTTTGCGAGAGAGAGCAACCTACTCATGTGTAGAGATCAAGATATTCCAATCCATCTATTTGAAACTTGATCTCTAGCCTTACCAAGTTAATTTCCACCCAATAAATCTCTTCTACCCATGGAAAATATGTGAGAGAGTGATTGAGTGTTCAGGAGATTATCTTTTGAAGCACAAGAGCTAGCAGTTCATTGTACTATTACATTTATTACCTTTTGGAGGGTGGTGCCTCTTAGATTGGTTAAGTTTCACTTGGGATCCTCCTACTACGTGTTGTGGAGTTGAGTCAATAAGTTTGTAAGGGCAAGGAGATTGCCTACTTCACGAAGATCTACCCTGAGTGAGGTTAGTCCTTCGTGGATGTAAGCCATGATGGAATAGACAAGGTTGCTTCTCGTGGACCCTCCATGGGTTGAGCCCTCCATGGACTCGTGCGTCCTTTACCATCTATGGGAAGAAGTCTCCATTAACGTGGATGTATGATAGCACCACCTATCGGAACCATTTTTTTTCGTCATTTCAACCTTTATGTTTCATCTTCCTATCCCTACCCTCAACTTAAATGTGTATGTCATTACTTTCCGCAGCTATACTCTTAGACTTGCATGTGTAGGGTGTTCTTGACTTACAACAATTTCTAAAACTTGCCCAGAACTAAGATTTGGAAAAGTCTAAGTTTTTATTTTTTCAAGTAGTCTAATCACCCCCATCTAGAGATACTTCAGATCCTACAAGTGGTATCAGAGATTTGGTCCCAATTGCATTGGTTTCACAACCTAGAATTGCATGTCATCTGGTGAGGGAAATTACCACCGTAGAGGTCCATATTTTAATGGTACAAACTTTGCTAGTTGGAAGCATAAGATGAAAAAGCATATTCTTGGTCAGAACCCCGTCGTTTGGGTTGTTATTTGTGTTGGTGTTGAAGGTAAATTCTTTGGTGATGGAAACGAACTAGATCATGTAGCGACTTTAGAAGAATTGAAGATATTGCAATACAACACTCAAGTATGCGACATTCTGTACAACTGCCTATGTCCCGAAGAGTTCAACAAGATTTTCTGTCTTGAGAATGCCAAGGAAATTTGCGACACTTTGATTGATATGCACGAAGGTACCAAATCTGTCAGGGAATCTAAGTTGGATGTGCTACAAAGTAATCTTGACAAGTTCAAGATGAAGGATGGTGAAGGAGTCGCTGAGATGTACTCTAGGCTTTCTCTCGTCACAAATGAGATTGTCGACTTAGAAAGCAAAGATATGACCAACAAATTCATCATCAAGAAGATACTTAGAGCCTTGGATGGAAATTACATCACCGTGCCTCCAATGGTGCCAAACTACAAAAATCTAAAGCCAAGGGAAGTCATTGGAAGGATTGTCACTCATGAAATGTCACTCAAGGACAAAGAATAGCTGCCCAATAAGTCAAGTGGTTCTTACAAAGCTTCAAGTGGTGCTCCCATTACTTCAAATGACAAAAATTTCACCAATGAAGAGATAAGCCTCATGGTCATGAAATTCAACAATTTGTACGAGAGTAGAGGCAAAGAGAGAAGCTCCAACTCAAGATATGAAGAGAGGCATTATCTAGTCATGGCCGAAATTGCTAAAATTGTGGAAGGCCCGAACATTATTCCAATGATTGCTCGACCCCCCATAAAAGAAGAGAAGGGTCACCTAGAAGGCGAACCTCAATAGAAGAGTCACCTCGAAGAGAGAGAATGAGTAGATAAGATTGTTATAAACGAAGACCCTCCCAGAGAAGCAAGGAATCAGAGTAGAAGGAGAAGTACACCTAGATCCTCTCATTAAGAAGACATCAAGCTCATGTTCGTGAATGGGTATCCGACTGCAAGTCCGCAAACCAATCAAAGAGACTCTACCACTCCAACTCCGACTATGGTCAAGATGAAAGTGTTACCGGTCTTGCACTCGTATCCTTCAACTCCTATGACATATTTGATTCACCAAATGAAGGTATTGGAAACTTCTTCATGGTTAAAGTCCCCAAGGTACCACACCCCGAGTACTTTGACTTTAATAGCGACGAGATGACTTACTAGGAAATGATGACTTGTTCTTTGAAAAAACTAGTGATAGCAATCAAAATGAACTTGATGATAATCATGCTAGTCAAGATAAATCATGTGTTGATGATAAGAAGGAGATTGAGTGTATAACAAAAGAATTGAACACTCTTAAGTTAACAAAAGATACGCTTGGAGAAGCTACGTTTCAAGAAGCTAAATTTAGATCATGAGCATGAGTTTCTAAAAGAAATCAATGATGATCTTGGAAAGAAGAGTTCTTCTTATCTAACCAAACGATTACTCTGATCTACTTTTGTTCCACTATTTAAACCTAAGCACACCAGTAACAAAGGCAAGGAAGTTTCTTCATCAAGTAAAAACAACATTAATGTTAAATGAAATGATGTTGTTGCTAGTAGCTCTCTTGATTCCACTAATGATGCTCTTAGCCAAGTTACACTTGAGCAAGAAAATGATTTATTGAAAGGTACTATAGAGAGTGGTGTCCTCAAGAGTCTTTCTAGAAGTAAGTAATTTGGGGAAATTATATGCAAGCAAGGAGGTCATTGGAAAAAACAAGGCATTGGCTTCTTCATTGCCAATGGAGTTGAATGGGAAGAAGGTCAATATCCCTAACCGAAGTTTGTTCCCTAAAAAGAGAAGTGTGATCCTACTCTCCCCAAGGGAACAAGTTCTCAAGATGACCTTCCACCACAAGACTACAAGGGGGAGGACAAGATTTAAGAGGAGATTAACTCATTTGAGGAACAATCCCAAGCCATGGTCAAGTGGATTTCTAAGGTCATTACTAGCTCTACTACATCAAGCACTACCTCAACTCCAAGGATCCCCATTAAGTCGATGTGGGTCCCCAAGAAGAAGAACTAGAGAAGATCTTGAGGGGTGACTCCGCCAATGAAATTCACTCTTATTCCTTTTGGCAAATACTAGTTGGAATCAACTCCAACCTTATGCATTAGTTCAAGGAACCACACATTCCCTCAAAGGTAAGAAAGGGATAAGGTAATTAATGTATGAGTGTGCGTCATCTCATATGTGATTCATTCCATGTCCATAGATATCCTTGTTTTTCTTCCTTGTGTATGGGACTACCCCATGTAGGTGAGAAGAGCAAGAAACCACCAGGATTGATCCCAACTCAAGATGATATTCATCAACAATAAGCATCCACCACTAGATACTACACCTACATGAAGTCTTCTACGACAAAACCAAAGTTTATTTTATCCCTCTTAGGCTTGAGTTAAAGCATCTCTTAAGATGTGAACACAATGAAAGTTTATGTAGAAGTGGAAATCCCACTTGTGCTTAAACGGTGAGTATGACCTATGATCAAGTATGCTTGCTTGGCTCCTAAGTCAATATACTCACATATAGATGACTTCGTCATCGCCAAAGTGGTTGTGCATGTTTGCCATGTTTTATTTGACATCTTATTGTGTGAGCATGTTGGTATGCATATTTTTTCTTATTAGAGGATATCCAATTGTTGTTATTTGTCTTTTTCTTTTATCTGGCAAATTGGATATACAAGAATGCCTAATTACCCCTCTGTACCTATCTATGATTTCCTATCTCAAATAATATTCATGCTATACCAAAAAAAATTAGCAAGCACTTTAGGGACAATCTGTGTGAGGAGCATTCGGAGATCCGTCTCCACAAGAGCTAACTTCCAAAACCTCCCAAGTGCCACTCGGTGTGACCAACTTCAAGATCTCGGCGCCACTGAATCATTAGGGTTGATCGGTTTTAAGAGTCTTGGTACCACCGATTTATTATTCTTAGCCTCAAAGAGTTTCTCTGTCACCTCACACTTATGAAACTTGGTGGCACCGATATTTTTGAACATGTGTCACCGACAGCAAGGGGATATAAATACCCAGCGGTCCGACGATTGGAATTTCACTCCAATCTTTTCCTCCTGCAAACCCCTGCTGCTGTCCAAGTGTCTCCAGGATGTCTCCCTTCTTCTCCCATGTGCCATCACCGTAGGAGTCCTCGCCGTCGAGCACAATCTCTCCTGACGTCGTTGACGTAGGAGATCTTCATCGAGTTAGGGTAAAGATCTCGCCGCTCGTGCACTCCTTTATCCAATTCACGCGCATTAGGTTTTGTTACGTATCTTTCCACAGTTTGAAATTAGTCCTACCACAAAACAAATCCCGTAGCATAGACGAACCATAAGTTTTATGGTTAGGTCTCCGTTTTTTGTGTCTTAGAGTCACCGAATGAACAGGATCGGTGTTACTGATTCATGTACTAGGGTTTTTCAGAACCATGTTGGTGAGACCGAGTCTCACTTTTCGGTGTTGGAAATATTCCCTAGAGGCAACAATAAATTAGTTATTATCATGTTTCCTAGGTCATGATAATCGTTTATTATTCATGCTATAATTCTATTGATTGGAAAGTCAAATACATGTGTGGATACATAGACAACACCGTGTCCCTATTGAGCCTCTTCTAGATTAGCTCGTTCATCAAAGATGGTCAAGGTTTCCTAACCATAGACATGAGTTGTCATTTGATAACGGGGTCACAACATTAGGAGCATGATGTGATGGACAAGACCAAACCGTAAGCATAACATTTGATCGTATTAGTTTATTGCTACTATTTTATCCATGTCAATATATCTGTTAGTCATAATAAGCTTGCAAGCAATGTGGCTAAGGATTTAGTCACGGGGTCTTGTATTACGGAACTAGTAAAGAGACTTGGTGGTAACGATATTGAACTAGGTATGTAGATACCGACGATCGAATCTCACGCAAGTAACAAATCGCTGAACAAAGAGAACAACGTACGGGATTGACTAAATCCTTGCATCGTGGTTTGACTGATGAAGTTCTTCGTGGAATATGTAGGAACTAATATGGGCATCCAGGTCCTACTATTGGTTATTGGCTGGAGAGGTGCCTCGGTTATGCCTACATGATTCTCTAACCCGTAGGCCACACGCTTAACGTTCGGTGACGCTAGAGTAATATTGGGATATGTGCGTTGGTGACCGAATCTTGTTCGGAGTCCGGGATGAGATCTCAAACATGAAGAGGAGATCTGGAATGGTCCATAGGTAAATATTTGAATATGGTAAGTCACATTTTGGCTACCGAAAAAGTTTATGGTTTTATCGATATTGTACCGAGAAGCTTCTAGAAGGTTCCGGAAGGTTACAAAGGGTTCCGGAGGAGTGTGGAAGGGTCCCTCCACCCCCTAGGAGGTGCATGGGGTGTAAGGGGTCATCCAAGCTTTATTGGGCCAGCCCACAAGGTCCATGCGTCCAGGGGATAGGAAACCCTGAAGGGGAAGGCACCTAGGAGGTGGCTTGGGGAGGGAGGTCTCCTTCGTCTTGGGCGCCGTCCCCTCCCTTTGAGGAGGTGTTAGGGCTGCACCCCCCTACTGCCCCTTGCCTCCCATAAATATTGGAGGGGAGGGGAGGGATGAACACAAAAACTCATCTCCCTTGAGGCAACCCTCCCCCTCCTGTCTCTCCCGTTCTTCCTCGCTCACAGTTCAGGAGGCGCTTGGTGGAGCCCTGCTGGTACCTCTCCACCACCATGCTAGTCGAGATCCCATCTACTTCTTCACCCATGCTTGCTAGATAAAGGAGGCGGAGATGTCATCGAGCCACACGTGTGCTGAATGCGGAGGTGCCGTTTGTTCGGCGCCAGATCGGGACGAATCGTGATTGGATCGTGAAGATGTACGACTACATCAACCACGTTATATATGCTTCCGCTTAGCAATCTACAAGGGTGTGCAGATGCACTCCCCCACTCATAGATGTTGATCTCCATAGATTCATCTTGGTGACCGTATGATTTTTTTTGTTTCCCATGCAATGTTCAACAACATTCGGTGCTACCGAAAATTGTGCCCAAGTCTGTGTTAACCAAATGGCCAGTCTTGGAAGCTCCAAATTTTTCATCTCGATGGAACCGAAGCCCACAAAAACAGATACTTTAGACTAAGATTTGAGTTCAATTCTTTCAAAAATATATGTGTTTTTTGATGCTCATCCATTCCTACTATTCTATAACTATTCACACGGTCAACTTGTTTGCTTGTTAGCTTGTCAACATGTCAGGTTTTAAAGATATCCACAATGATTTTTGAGTGCAGTGCATGTATGTGGACTCATGCACTAGTCCTAAGAAGACTGCTTCAGATCCAGGAACTCAATGCTCTCATGATATGCTAAATGCTGCTACCAGGTCCAGGAAGAAGCTGAATTCAGATGAGGGGGATGCTGACTTCATTCCTTAAGATAGTATCTCTCATAGGCAAAAGGAGAGGGTCACAATAATGAAAAATTGTGACAAACGAGTATGCCATCTCAGATGCTATGATAGCACCAGATACTGCCAAGGAAGGGATGACACTCTCCCTTTAGAACCCTACCTCCAAGATAGCCAAGAAGCAAGGACAAAAAAGAGCCCGAAAGAGTCTCATACATGTTGTAGAAGGCCAACCTCCATGTATGAAGATCCAATAGAAGCAACTGGGGAAGAAGAGGAAGAGGTACCTGCAAATCAACCTCCTTCCAAGAAGAAAAAGCTGATGGAAGATGCTATGCCCAGCAAGTCTGCATCCAAGACAAAGTCTTCTGCTCCCAACGCCAAAAAGTGTGTAGCTCCGAAGCCCGAGAGGACTACAAGGGATATGCCTACAGTAGTGAAAAAAGGCTTTGCATCTATAGAAGTTGTTGCAGAAGAAGAAGAAGAAGAACATGCTGTGCTGATAAAGCTGAGAGCTCACCTGCCATAGCATAATGATGCTCATCTTGTCTCCCAGGACATGAAAAAGAGGAGAGATCAAGGACTAAGACTTCGGAGAGCAGAAAATCCCTATGATGTCAGGAGGAGGATAAGTGTTGATGGTTGCTTTCACACCAAGGAATATCATAACTTCTATGAGACTGTGATATTGGACAAGAGTCCAGTTGTGAGCGACATGAGATATGTAGACTGGGACTACATGAAGAAGAATGAGGACTACTTCCCTCATGTGAAAATAAATTTCAGGTCTATTGATATAGAGGATTTTGTTGGGAAAGAGATGACTGTTTGGAACGACAATATGATCATGCAGTTCTACTGCACTACACATTTCTATCCTGATGGTAGAATTGGGTGGATGACTGAAGGTCACACGTATGAATCAACTGTTGAGGATTGGGCAATGATCATAGGTCCTCCAAAGGCACTTGAGAGTGACTTCGATGTTTACTCTGAGAAAAATATGAATCACAACTCCATGGCTTAAATGTACAATCCACAACCCCACAAGTACACGAAGACCCACAAGCTTGGATGTGATTACTTTCTGCAAGCTAGGATACCTACCACCAATACTATCATGAGGTACACCCTGATGCCTAAGTCAGGAGATGATAAGATGATCAGAGGGTAGTACATCAACATGCTACACCACATTGACACTCACACTAGGATTAGAGTAATGGACCTGATAGTTGAGACTGTTAAGAAGACAGTTGTAGATCAAAAGATATGTTGTGTATATGCTCCTTAGATTCAAATGTTGATCAATGCCAAGATTAGGAAGCATACATATATACTTGATCGTCCACACCTGCCACTCTAGCCAGAGTTTGGAGACAACGAGGTAGTGATGGACCCTAGGCATCCTAGTTGAGCTTCAACTCGTGTTCAGGCAGAGGTAGTAGCAGAGGTAGAGGCAGCTAGAGCAGCTCCATCTCCACAGTTGAGTACCAAAGAGGAACATATGTCTTATCTTGTCAACACCATCCAAGGGATGGAGAAGAATATCGCTGAAATCTTGCTGAAAAAAAGAGTCTTGAGATGATCGTGGAGACAAAATTCCATGACGTAGATATCAAAGTGATGGAGTTGACTAATAACCGTTGAGCAGCAAAAGCATGAAGTTGATGTTGTGCACACACCTCGCTCCGACAGTGATGATGAGGATGATACCTCTCTTCCCACTACCACTCAGTTCAGGACTCAAGCCAGATCTGCAATTGTGTCTATTCTGGAAGCCAGACCATCTTCATCAGCTCAAGCATCAGCACCATCAGATCCATCAGCTCCACCAGCTCCTGCACCTCTAGTGTCTACACCTCCACCTCAAAGGACATTTGTTGATACCTTCGCTGATCCCCTCCTGTTGATTGCATCAAATTTTACCGTAGGAGATGGAGCCCAGAGCGACACTTAGTTCTAGACCTTCGAACTTTTTGGTAACTTGTTGCCAAAGGGGTAGATGTGTATAGATTAGCAGGGCTTTGAGAGGGAGATAGAGAGTGTGTGTTTCTTTTTATCGTTCTCTTTGGTTTTCAAAACATTTGGTCTTTTGGATGTCATAAACTTTATTGTGCTTGATCTTACACTTTGACTTTTGATGCTGCTATTTCATACCTTTGAGCTATCTACATGATGATCATTCACTCATTTATAGGTGTTATGTGCATTACTATTCTCATATCATCTATGCGGACCACCAAGATGTATGTGACGTGGAAAAGTGACCCACGACCCTAATCGATTGTGCAACTGCATTCAAAAGCAAATCTAAAATAATGCGCAAATTTAGGGGGAGTTGTTGCTTTTCACATACCTCTCAAAGCGATGATGGTAATAATTGATTATATCTTTTGTCAAAGGTTTGATCTATATGTTGTCCTCAATTACCAAAAAGGGGGAGATTGAAAGCACAACATCTCACTAAGGTGGATTTGGTAATTTATCACAACATATGTGTCCTTGAACTAATGATCTTTTCTAAGAATATTTTAGAAAAGTTCAAAGATACATTGGGTAAAGATTGTGCGGGGAACCCCTGGATACAAGGAAAGAAATAGGATTGGCCAAGCTTCAATATACAAGACTCTGCATTTTATATTTGTGCGAGATCACATTTGCGTCCATAGGAAAGCCAATACTATTAAAAAGGGGTGAGGTATCTATGATGAATTGGTTGCTCAAGTGCTTAGAGATAGCCACCAAAAATACTCATCCATTCTCCCACAAAATTTCTCTATCAAAAACCTAAACACCAAAGTCGGTGCCACCAAGATTTTCCATTCGGCCATATAGATTTTCCACCACACAGAACCTTTGCCAAACCCTAGAGTCTCGCTACCACCAACAGTCCTTTTGGTGCCATCGGAACCAGTGACCAAGTTTCTGGTATGTCATTTTCAAGAATTGGACATTCTGATTCTTGGAATCGGCCTCGCCGAGATTTGGAAACTACCCTTGGTAACTCATATCGGTAGCACCGACATTCCTATATCGGTCTCGCCAAGAATTCAAAAGTTTCCACATTGTTTACAAATCAGTGCCACCGAGCTTCACTGAGTTGGGCAATAATGTTGTAACAGTTGGATTTTTGGAGATGTGTATATATACCCATTTACCACCCCTCATTCATAGAGGAAGCACACAGAACACACATACACTTGCCATATCTATTTTTAGGAGAGAGAGCCACCTACTCATGTGTTGAGATCAAGATATTCCAATCTATCTTTGAGAGAGAGCCACCTACTCATGTGTTGAGATCAAGATATTCCAATCTATCTTTGAGAGAGAGCCACATACTCATGTGTTGAGATCAACATATTCCAATCCATCCATTTCAAACTTGATCTCTAGCCTCCCCAAGTGGCTTTCCACCCAATCAATCTCTTCTACCAATGCAAATTCTGTAAGAGAGTGATTGAGTGTTGATGAGACTACTCTTTGAAGCACAAGAGCAAGGATTTCATTGTACTACCGCATCTTTTACCTTTTGGAGGGTGGTGACTCCTAGATTGCGTAGGTGTCACTTGGGAGGCTCCTACTATGTGTTGTGGAGTTGAACGAAGAAGTTTGTAACAGAAAGGGGATCGCCTACTTCGTGAATATCTACCCCAAGTGAGGGTAGTCCTTCGTGGACGTAAGCCATGATGGAATAGACAAGGTTGCTTCTTCGTGCACCCTCCGTGGGTTGATCCCACCATGGACTCGCGCGGCTGTTATCCTTCGTGGCTTGAAGTCTCCATCAACATGGACGTATGATAGCATTACCTATCGGAACCACGCCAAAATCGCCGTGTCAACCTTTGCATTTGATCTTTCTATCCGTACTCTCTACTTACCTGTGCATGTCATTACTTTTTGCTCCTATACTCTTAGACTTGCATGTGTAGGGTGTGCTTGACTTACAAAAATTTATATAACTTGCCCACAACTAAAATTGGGAAAAGGCTAAATTTTTATTTGGTCAAGTAATCTAATCACCCCTCTAGAGATACTTCAGATCCTACATTTACACTCTGCAAACGTTTGTGCACTTTACAAACAAGATTCGGGGAACTTCTATGACATCCACGCCTCGAAGTATATTACGTACCCGAGGTAAGCACCCAAACAATGTGTTTCCCTTGGCAACACTAAACAAGGAGTCCATTCGTTGGTTCCATCCGTCATGATTTACATCATACGAGGCTCGCTCAAGATCATACCATGCATGAGGGAAAGCAAGAGTGTGCCTGATGTGTGTGAAAACAGCCCATGGTCACCCTACTAGGATAACCCGTATCAAGAGTCACCACGTCACTCTCGCCACTCATAATGCGAGATCTCTTCTAGTACCAACCAACCTAATCAACAAAGCCTTGTCCCATAAAAGGGTATCGTGGTCGCACATGTAAGGTTGGAGTAACAGTCGCAACTTAAACGAATACATTTTCAAAAACACACACACAACTTGCTCCGGAACACCACTTCTTTCTCAATTGGTTACCTAGCTCAACATCACCTCCCTTCGGGAACTAGTGGCTCCCTACGGGTTTTTAATAACTCCCTAAAATCATTTCCTTTTTGGCACCATGCATTTTTCCATCCCATTTGCGTAGCAACTACTTAGCATCCTAACAACTTTCCACCCGCACGAACCTTGTAAGGAGGTAGGGTCGTGCTCAATGCAAGTGTCAATGACCTAAGTAACGGTGGTAACCCACCACGATGGTCACTGATTCATGATTCAATGCAATAGAATAAAGTTCTATATCACATACATAAAATAATTTCTTAGACATGGTGAAAGGGCTGCTTGCCTCGCTCAGCGAAGTCATTGAGGTCTTCTGGAGCTTCTAGTCCAAATCTGAGCACTTCGTCTACTTCGTCAACTATCATCAAAAACACCGATAATAAGCAACACAACAAAGAAAAAAAATAAAAGTGCTAAAAAATAAATGTTTTACTTTTATAAAACACCTCTAGCTATAATAAAAATAACCAATGGGATTTTAATGGATCTGGATCAACGAGGATTTACGAATGGTGGAAATAGAGGGATTACTCCACCTATAAGAAGTCAACATAAAATATTTTCCTAAAAATGACTAGAGGCACTCATTAAAGGAAAAATCTAAACTACACACAATGCACAGCCGCCGCACGGGAAAGCGGCTGTGCATTGTGTGCAGTTTAGATTTTTAAAAAAGATTTTGCTTAGCGGTGTTGTATTTTAAAAAAGATTTATCTCTCAAACCGTTATTTAAATTAATGATCCGCTTTCACCACTGACTTTATCGTGGTGAGATCTTCAAAACTAGATCCCATGTCGATATGTTTCGATAACTTTTGTTTTTCGTCGTTACTTGCCAGATTACTATCACTTACTTGTCAGATTATCTGTCACATAGTTCTCACATTAAATTAACTTGGTTATCAGATTTATGAATGTCGATATACCCTACTAAAAAACATGATTCATTGTGCTTGTGCTGGTTCATGCATTTACTTGCTTATTGTTAGTGCTTTAATATTCATTATTTAGCTTCACATAACACTGCAGTACTTAAAAAGTATACAATTATTGTCCGATAACTATGTATAATTTTTATGACAACTGTACACTCGTAAAATGACAACTAGGATGACATAAATGTGGCAACTAGGAACGACGGAAAAAAATTCAACAAAACATGTCAACATGGGATCTTATTTTGAATGTCTCGTCGATACGAACCTAACGGTGAAAGCGAATCTTCAATCAAAGTATTAATCTATGAGATAAATCATTTTTTCTAACCCGCATGCATGCTTGCATGCATAGAGAAGATGCTGGTTGAAAGCGACATATGCAAATTTTACTGAGAAGCGACATGCACGCATAGAGCAGATGGTGGTTGAGAGTGACAGGTGCAAAATTTACTAAGAAGCGACGAGTGTGTTTAATTGTGGGTTAACAAGCCGCCGCACGGGAAGTCAGCCATGCAGCGCCGCTACGTAGTGCGCTCCCTCATTAAATAGGTCATGATTTTAGAAGAATTTAGAAAGTGGTTTCACTACATTTGGAGATGGGATGAATTTCTTATGATTTACTAAGATGCAATAAATGGAAAATGGGGCTATTTATTTGGTTCAACAGAAATATTGCATGGGAAAATGTTAACCATAGCTATATAACTAGGGGATGATTTTCGAGTACCTAGAAACTGGAATCACTCCATTTGGAGTTTACTTGAGGGTTCTAGGGATTTTGCGAAGTGGCCTTAAAGAGGTCCAAATTAAATTTAAATTTGGAAACTTCTGTGGAAAAATGTGCAATGCACACATTTTGATAGGATATGTTTTAGAGTGAATTAGAAATTTGAATCGTAATATTTTGAGTAGAAATGAATTTTCTATGATTTATTTAGTTTGTGAAGAAATAAAAATATAAAAGAATTATAATAAATCGTTGTAATGCGACGAGCACATAAGATAGGAAGTGGGACACCCCAGTGTCTCAGCCGAGCTGGGACGCGATGATATCAAAGGCGCCCCAGCTGTTTACGCCTTCCCCGGATGATAGAGGCCTCTCGCCACTCTCGGATCCACTTAAAAGGAGGGGGGCCCACCCGTCAGCCTCGCTCGCCGGCTGATAGGCTGGGCCCGATGGCTGACGGGGCCGTCTTCAACCTCTCGCCGCGGGGAAGACAGGGATAGTCTGGCGGTGGTTTCTGGTGCCACCGGTCATGATTTTCGATGTTTCGGCAACATGCGAGCTCAATGAACCGATCCGCACCCATCTGAGTGGCCATTGGTGCTTGCGAAGGGAAGGACTTAGTGTGGCGTCGACTATGGCGAAGGACGACGATGTACAAGATGGGCAGAGTGCTACGACCATGGAGAGGGAAAGATGGAGCATGCAGGAGGTCCATGGCAATGTATGGAGTGCCCTGGTGTAGCTCATGGGAGAGCAGAGAGGTGGGGCACTCCGAATACAACCAGGGCCGAGGCGAGGCCACGGCAGCCATGGGAGGAGTAGGAGGGCATGGGACCAACAATGGTTCGTTCCAGGAGCTCCATGGGACTGAGAGGGTGCACTAGGGGGTCCAGGGTGCTCGTGAGCGAGCTAATATGCAGGGGCGCCCAGTAGGGGCATTCGGTTCACCTTGGATGCTCTCGGCATGGAGTGCACACGTGCGAAAGATGATTTGTACCATTGCTAGCATTGGGGAGAGGCGTGGGAGGTCAAGAGAGGTTCCCTGGCACGTGTGGGCACCATGTCGCTGCCGGCCATGAGCTACAAAAGAAGAAAAAGCCGTAGAGCATTGTTTCTGCATGTTAGTGGTGTGGTCACCATGCCAATGCATGTCCAGGGAGACCTTTTTGTCAGCCAAGGTTGTCTGAAGTGCAAGGAATGCATGCTAGGGGGCACTGGTTGAACTTTGATCCATTTGGGGCTGGGTGGAGGTGGTTTTGTGTAGAGGTAAGTTTGTAGTAGAAAACTAGGTGGCTATAAAAAGGATTTTTACTAGAGTGCATTAGAGGTAGAATGATGTGTAGGCGTCTTAGCTATGGAAGAACTACAAGTACACCAAAATTCATATTAGGGGGATAAGTCTATAGGGTACTTGGAGTTCAGAGCTGCATTAGGTGCCAAATCTTAGGTTTAAATGGTTTGCTGATACTTTCCACGTGAGCATGCCGTATTTGGGTTTGGAATGATGCATTAGCATGCAAGAGAAGTTGTGGGAGAGTCTCAGGTCAATCATTAGTACACATGGGAAGTATAGGGGGAAAGAGGGGCATACTAATACTTCCCAAACATCAAAATGGAGGGGTTTTACCCACCAATTATTGCTTCCTTGCCATGATAGAGTTACTCGAGGTAGAAGAGGGCTGCCACAAGCTATGGTAATTTTTTTGGAGCAAGTAGAATATCTTAGGGTCAACTTTGTGTGTTCTCAACCTTATGGATGATGGTGTTTGATGTTGTCCTAGGGCATCTTGGGATATCCAATGGCCCTGAGATTTACCAGGGGTACATGGTAAGAGGAAATGGTCCTGATCACCAAATTTGAGATAATTTTCTAAAAGTTGATAGTACAAACTTGGTAAACCCTAAAATGGGCAGAAATGGATTTCCTTAGGTTTAGTCATGCAAATCTAATCTACTGTAAGAGCATCTAGTGCCCTTAGTGATTTTGGTGGTTCGAAGACTTATAGGTTAAGTAACTATTGTGTTTATAAGTGTACACAAGCTCTATAAGTCGCTGAGGAGTTTGAGTTATACGATGAATATTGACCCCTAAAAATGTATGTTTTCGGATGAAGAAATTGGTCTAAGTTGAAGACTTTGACACCGAAGAAATTGCGATGAAATTGATATTCCTCATGAAGATATTGTAGATGAGGAATACGGTGTGTCCTGAAGAAAATCAGTCCGAAGACTTTGAAGCGTGAAGATTTATTCTTTCTGTTTCATCTTGTTTACTCTTGAGTCATAGGAACACCGTACTGTTAAAAGGGGTCGAGGTAATACTATGGAATGAATTTCCTCGTGATGCTCAACCCAAGCCTAAAACCTACAAAAGCCTGAAGTGAGGAATATGAGAGACATGAGGACTCTCACAGTTGAGAGTTCCGACCGTTGCCGTGATACGCGCCACCTCACCATTCTTATCCACACCAACGGTCATAATATTTAAGGGCATTTATGTCAAATCATGTCGGAATTCTCCCAGGCTATAAATAGCCACGCCCCACAACCACTAGCTAGTTGGATGCTCCACAAGAAACTGACACTTGTCATTTAGAGCAACCCAAATTCCTCAGAGCCTTCGAGAGTAAATCATCAAGTGAGGAAATACCCCAAAATCCAAACCACAGACCAAAAACCAAGTGATTGAGCATCACTGAAGAATTTTTCGTATGTGGAACCGAAGCCTTTTACCTTTGAGGACAGTGCATGCTCCATACAGTTAAGTGTCATCGTCTAGGGCATGCAGCAGTCAATTGTGGATCGCCGGGTGACCGAGTTTGTGAGGGTTTGGAAGTCTGCCCTGAAGACTTACCACGAGTGTTGGGCGAGGATTGTGTGTCCTTAGCTCAAGGAGAATACGGTAGGTCCTAAACTATGTGTCCCGAGACTGTGTGTCCTTTGGTTTCAAAACCAAGTTCCTCCAAATCAGACGTACAAATGTCACAACAGTTAGAACTGGGTCATCAACAACTCTCTTCATCGTGATACGGGTTCTATTTCTTCAACCCTTTCAATCCCTCAATATTGTATGTTGAAAACTTTCATTATCACTGTTTGAAAAATTTGCTGAAGACTTACTGTGAATTTTCTCAACCTCAAATTCTTCATACCAGTTAATCTTCACCTGCTTATTATGTGCCTACATGCTGTGCAAACCGATTCTCATAATCTTCATCAAGTAAATTGTTGTTATAATATTTGCATCTCTGATCCGGCGCTATTTCTGCTGCACGTTATTCATGAGTGACGAGTTTCCTCAAAATGAATTTCCTCAGTGATGAAATTCTCAAAATCGCCTATTCACCCCCCTTTAATTGATATAACACACTTTCAATTGGTATCAGAGCAAGGTACTCCCTTGTTCTGTGTGATTTTGGTTTAACCACCTGGAGTTTTAGTTATGTCGACTGCATGTATGATCGAGGTTACTGCAGGATGTCCTAACTTCGGGAGGAAAGGACTTTCCCTATTGGAAGACCAAGATGCAGATGCATCTTCAGGCTATTGACAATGATCTCTGGTACATTGTGGAACATGGCATTCCCTCCATTGCTGCTACTGTCTCTACCACCGATGTGAAGAAATTCAAGAAACTTGATTCTTAAGCAAAGAATATCATGTGTGGCCATCTGAGAAAATGCCAGTATGGCAGAGTGAGTGCTTTGGGCACAGCGAAGCTTATCTTGGATAGGTTGTCCAAAGTCAATGAATGAATTTCAGCTCTGTGTGAGTCTCGTGTTGATGTTCTTCACAATCTCTTCAATCGCTTCAAGAGGCTTGACAATGGAAGTAGCCAAGATATGTTTGTTTGCCTCACTAACATCTCAAATGAACTGCAAGCACTAGGAGCTTGAGACATCACTCACCATGAAGTTGTTAAAAAACTGTTGAGATCTCTGGATCCATCATTTCATACACTGGTTCTAATCATTCAAGAAAGAGCAGACTATAAGACGCTTGATCCTCCTAATATATTTGAAATACTCAATACTCATGAGTTTCAACAGGAAGAAAAGAGAGACCTGTATGGACCAAGCTACTCTAGACGTCGTGCGCTGAAGGCCAAAGCAATATCCTCATCTGAAGAAGAAGACTCATATTGCAGCATCGGTGATCCTGAAGAACTTGGATAGGAGCTTGCAATGGTTGTGAGGAAATTCCAGAAGTTTACAAGGCGTGGCCAGTTTGGTAAATCTTCAAGAAGATATATGAGGAAATCAAAATCTTCATCGAAGGACTACAAGAAAAGAACCTGCCACAAATGCAAGAAATTTGGTCACTATATTTCTGATTGTCCTCGCTGGGTGAAGGAATCAAAGAAGAAGAAATACAAGGATGAAAGTTCTGATGACTCAAAGAAAACGAAGAAATCTTCAAAATCCTAATCCTCAAAGTCCTCATCACACAAGAAGACTAGTTTCAGAATGGCTCGGGCACTCATTGGCAAGGAAATGGATTCTGAGGAAGAATCTGAGGAATGTGATGAAGAGGAAGGTTCTGGGGAAGACTCAGAGTCTGGCATGGCAAGTCTTGCATTGTCTACCACATTCGTCAGCAAGTCAATCTTCAACCTTGAAGAAAAAGACAACGCTATCTACACGGATGACTATGCTGATGACTTCTATCCAACCTATTGCTTCATGGCAAAAGGTTCAAAGGTACTGAATGGCAGTTCCTCCTCTGATTCAAGTGACTGTGAACCTAATGATTATAAAAAATCCAGTTACAGTAAACTTGCCAACATTGCAACTAAACAACAAAGTGCCATTGAAAAGCTTCAAAAACTGCTAGACACAAGGGATGACCTATTGAATGATGAAATGAATCATACCCAAACCCTCACTGAAGATGTGAAAAGTCTTCAGTCCAGATTGGATATTCTTCGCTGATCATGAGAAATTTCCTATGAATTTCTTCAAAGGAAACTTGATCTTGAAAATTTGAAGATGTCTCACAATGATCTTCGAATGGAAAATGATTCATTACTTGCTCAATAGATCAGTGCCACTCAGGTTGAATTCACTCCACCATGTCTTCACTAGAATCATCAAATGCTTCTATTGCCACAAATTCTTCAACTGCTCGTGTGGTAATAAATTCCTCACTTGGGGAAACCACAAATTTTACTGACGAAAATGCAGGTCTGAAGGAATTGTATGTGATAGGCATGTACAAAAGTCTCAAAGGGCATCAAACCCTTTGCGATGTGCTCAAAAATTAGATTCTGAACAGGAACCCGAGGAAAGAAGAATTGCCATTGAAAGGAAACTGAATGTCGATGGATCATACTAGAAACCTGAGCAGTATCCCAAAACCTCATGAGTTGCTGCTAAAGGACCTCCTGTCGATCCATCCAATCTAACAGGCTTTGCATGTGAATTATCCTATTACTCAGTTGAGTCATTTGAATCCAACTATAAACTGTTCAAAAATCAATCTGGTGAAGTATTTGCTCGATATGTTGGAACTAACAGCAGGAATGGACCACCTCTGAAGAAAATCTGGGTCCCCAAAGGTTGCTTGGAAAATCTTCAGGTGAATGTCCTCATGACACCACCAGTGAAGAACCTGAACCCCATATCAAATTCCACAGGTGGACCAAAGTCTTCAAGAGGATCAGAATCCTCAATTGGTCAAAACTATGCTCGTACTCGTGCTAATACTTCTTATATGCACGGAAATTACAAGGGATATGAATATGAGCATTATACATCAAATCATTATGGCCATAAATCCTCAAAGAACTTATTTGCCATTTCATTTGAGTACTCTAACCCCCATACTATGAAGAGAAGTGCATTAGCTTCAATGCCACCTTTCTCATATGGTGCTCGTAGGACGATGAACTCTTTGCCACCCCTTCAGATGTCGGTGGTGAAGAATTTGTACTAATCACTTCTGTAGGTCAGTTCTCTAGATGAAAATTATTATGTGAAGAATTTGCTGGAGACCTGAGGAAACTGCTTGATTGGACGCAAGCTAAAATTGATGAAATGATAACATTTTACACGTCCTCAAATTTACTGTTATGATGAAATTCCTATCTGATGAAATTGATATCATATTCTTCAAGTTTGAAGCATATGAGATGGTAAGTTGTACTAATTCGTCTGCAGGATGACAAACACAAGAGTACTAAGTGGGTTCTTGATAGTGGTTGCATAAACCACATGACTGGTGATAAAAGTTTGTTGATGAACATGCCACTGACTCCATCACCACTGAAGCAAATCACTTATGCCGACAAAGGTAAAAGCAAGGTATTGGGACTTGGCAAAGTGGCTATTTCCAAGGACAAACACATGGACAAAGTGATGCGTGTCGAATCCCTTGGGTTTAACCTCATGTCAGTCTCAATGCTTTTTGATCTTGATATGGTTGTTATCTTTGGAAAATATAGATGTGTAGTCATCATGTAATCTGACAGATCCAAAGTCTTCGAAGGCTTTAGGAAAGGAGATTAGTACATTGTTGATTTTTCCACAGGTCCTCTGCCAGGCACATGCTTACTAGCAAAAACCTCACAAGGCTGGCTATGGCATCGAAGACTTGGTCATGCAGGCATCAGGAATTTGCACACACTGGCGAAGAAAAAGCATGTCATTGGCATCAAATCCATCAAATTCCTCAAGGACCACCTCTGCGGTGCTTGTGAGTTTGGAAAAATGATCAGATCCAAACACCCCCCGAAGACTATCATGACCACTACTCCTCCGTTTGAATTGCTTCACGTGGATCTATTTGGACCTACTCATTATGCCACTCTAACCAATGCATCATCCTTGTATGGCTTTGTCAATGTTGATGACTATTCTAGATATACTTGGGTGCATATCATTCTGTACAAAACTGAAGTGCGGGAAGTCTTCAAACGATTATCCTGAAGGGCCTCGATGCACTTCGGCGTCAAGATCAAACACATTAGGAGTGACAACGGGGCATAATTTAAAAATACTGGTCTTGATGATTATCTTGATGAACTTGGTATTACTCACGAATTATCTGCTCCTTATAATCCTGAACACAATGCCGTCGTTGAACGCAAGAACAGGACTGTGGATGAAATGGAATGGACCATGCTTGAAGAATATCAGACTCCTCGTTGTTTCTGGCCTGAAGCTATCAACACTGCTTGCCACATCATCAACAGGATATATCTTCACAAATTCCTCAAGAAAACCTCATATGAACTCCTTACTGACAAGAAACCCAATGTAAGTTATTTAAAAGTCTTCGGTTCAAGATGCTGGATTAGAGATCCTCACCATAGCTCAAAATTTGCACCTAAAGCACATGAGGGTTTTATGTTTGGTTACGGAAAGGACTCGCACACCTATAGAGTCTTCAACACTTATCACAACAAGGTTGTTGAAACTGTAGATGTGTAGTTCGATGAAAGTAATGGCTCACAAAGAGAGCAATTGCCTCCTGTGCCAGATAAATCATCTCCTGAGGAAGCAATCAAGTTCAAAGCTAATGAATACATTGTTCCTACTGAGAAAATTGCTGAAGGAACGGTCCCCAGCACTGATGAAATTCAAGTAGGTGCTCCTAAGGAAATTGCTCCAGAGAAAATTCCACAGCCCAGACAAAATCCTCAACCAGCTCATCCAAGGATGGCAAATGAAGTAGAACTTGACAAAATCCTCAATGACATCAACACGCCAGGTCCTCTCACTCACTCAAAAGCTTCACATTTAGTTAACTTTTGTGAGCATTCCTCCTTTCTGTCTATCACACAACCCACAAAAGTTGTTGAGGCTTTCATGGAACTTGAGTGGATTCAAGCCATGCAAGATGAGTTGCTTCAATTCAAGCTAAATGATGTGTGGGAACTCGTAAAACGACCAGATCCTCGCAAACACAATATCATCGGCACCAAGTGGATTTTCCGAAACAAGCAAGATGAGGATGGTCAAGTGATGAGGAATAAGGCACGACTTGTAGCCCAAGGCTACACACAGGTTGAAGGATTGATTTCGATGAAACTTTTGCACCTCCTGCTAGACTTGAAGCAATTCGAATTCTACTTGCTTATGCTAATCATCATAACATTACTCTAAATCAAATGGATGTGAAAAGTGCATTCCTCAATGGTAAGCTTGAGGAAGAAGTATATGTTTCTTAGCCCCCAGTTTTTGAGGATCTGAAGCATCCAGACAAAGTCTTCAGACTCAAAAAGGCACTCTATGGCCTCAAGCAAGCCCTCGGGCGTGGAATGATACATTGAAGTAATTCCTCATGAAGAAAGGCTTCAAACGTGGTTCACTCGATCCAACTCTTTTCACTAAATCCTATGCTAATGAGCTATTTGTGTGCCAAATATATGTCGATGACATTATCTTTGGTTGTACTGAAAAACGTTCCAGTGATGAATTTGCTTACATGATGAGTGAAGAATATCATATGTCTATGATGGGGGAGGTGAGATTCTTATTTGGTCTTCACATTCGTCAACAACGCAATGACATCTTCATATCACAGGTGAAATACCTCAAGGATGTTCTAAGGAAATTTGACATGCATGAATGCAAAGGCATCAAGACTCCCATGCCTACCAACGGCCACCTCTACACTGACGAAAATTGTAAAGATTTCGATCAACAGGTATATCGCTCGATGATTGGCTCTTTATTGTATCTATGTGCATCTAGGCCAGATATAATGCTTAGTGTTTGCATGTGTGCTCGTTTTCAAGCAAAAATGAAGGAATCACACCATAAGGGTGTGAAGCATATTCTTCGATACTTAGCTCACACACCAACACTAGGATTATGGTACCCCAAGGGCTCAAATCTTCATCTCGTTGGATATTTTGATTCTGATTATCCCAGTGACCGTCTGGATCGCAAGTCAACATCAGGCACATGCCATTTCCTCGGAAGATCATTAGTCTGTTGGTCCTCAAAGAAACAGAATTGTGTTTCTCTCTCCACTGCCGAAGCTGAGTACATTGCTTCTGGATCCTGTTGTGCTCAATTGCTATGGATGAAGCAAACCCTCAAAGACTACGTCATCAACATGAAAAATGTGCCTCTCTATTTCTACAATGAGAGTGCAATCAAAATCGCCTACAACTCAGTACAACACTCGAAGACTAAGCACATCGAGATTCGTCATCATTTTCATCGGGACCATGTCCTCAAGGACAATATCATCATTGAGCATGTGAAGAGTGACAATCAACTAGCGGATATTCTCACTAAGCCCTTGGATGAGAGAAGGTTTTGCAAGTTGAGGTGTGAGCTAAATATCTTAGAGTCTTCAAATGTTTTGTGAAAACATGCACACATCCTAACACTTATGCAAATTGATGACTTAGACGTGCAACACACGAAGAATCGATTTTCTTCAATTAATGAAGAATATCATTCTTAGTGTGAGGAAATTAATGAAGAATTTGGTTCTCACGGCCCTACGACAATTGTCCGCGACGCTTGAAATCATCATTCTTATACTGTGGGTCACGCCACCACCCAACTTTGAATTTCTTCAAGCTGTTTTTCTTCAAGGTTGAAATTCATCAACCTGACACTTTCTCACAAAATCCTTAAGATTTTCAAAATCATCAAAATCTTCAAAAAAAATGTCTGATGATTTTCATTTGCCTATATATATACATATGCTGAGACTTTAATGTCCTCAACAGCATTGACTTATAGCCCAGTCTTCAATTTCATATTTTATCTAAGTGAATGTGATCGGACCCGACTCCCCTCTATGCTATAATCAACCCAGTCTATTCAATTCTTCATATGCATTCTACTTGAAAATTGTTCAAAATCCTCACTTTGTCCTTGTCAGCTGATGATTTTGCAACGAAATCCTCAAATCTTCAAAGATGAATTTTATAACATTACACAGTAACAGGACTCACTTCCCATGATCGTATAAGCACGATCTCCACCGCTTCAATCGTGGTCTCCACGTGTCGTGCGGAGACGAATAGGCAAGGTTAGTTCGGTCCGAAAGATTCGACCGAATAGTTTTTCACCTGAGCTATAAATAGGCCCTTGCCCGCCTTAGTTAGATCTCTTCGTCCTCTTGTCTTCTCTCCGCTCAAGCTCAACCCTAGTGCCATTGCTAGCAATCCCGTCGCCGGTGAGGAACAACTTCACTGCCTCGCCCTTGTGGTCGGCGAACTCACGCCGGAAGCGGAATATCCTGCTCCGCCACCGCCGTAGCTGAGTTCTGCTGCCAAGTTAGGGCCCAGAAGATCTAAACCGAAGAGCTTCACACTTTTACTGCTCCTGTTCTTCGTGTTCTTTGCTCATGGTAATTAAAATCTTATTTTACTGCCTCTGTTGATCTATTATTTCACTTTAGACTCGCGAAATCTGTTTTTTCCTGAGAGTGTCTGTCAGCCACACACACTCATTCCTCAAACTCTTGATGAATTTCACTAAGCCACTCTAATTCTTCATGAGATTCCTCAATTGTGTAAATTCTAGAATCTGCACAACTCTGGAACCCAAGATCAGAATGCTTAGTCAAATTCCTCAACCCACTGGTCAAATTCCTCAAGTTCTAATTTTTTTTCAATTTCTTAAAATTTGAGAAAGCATATGACCTCTGCAAATTCTTCACACCCAAACTCTATTCACAGGTACAAAATGCCAGCTAATGAATCACTAGGTTCTCATCAACTTAACTCATTTGCAGCGTTCCTCAAAGAAACTTTACCAATGTCATTAGAATCTTCAAGAGTGCATATTCCTCAGCAAAAGCCTTAGGTGAAGAAATCGGAAGATGACAGAAAGCAAAAGGGAGGAAAGAAGCTTGAACAGAACACTTCAGTTGATATTCCTGAAGAAATATATGCTGACTACTGCACCCCTGATGAGGAAATATATGGCATGGAAACCATGCAGAAGTGCCAGATAAGGCTTCAGAAAATCGAACGCAGGTGGGCCAAGGAGAGGAAGGAATACCGCTAGGTAACTCCAAAATATGCGAAGAAATTCGCCCTAAAGCCACCTTGCAAGAGGCCTCCTTAGGGTGATCAACAAGCTGCTCATCCCTCAAGTGTTGAAACAATTGAGAATTACCCTGATGAGAAATACAAACATTTGTCTAAGCTACAGTAGAAAGCAGAAGCTGTAGTGAAGAAATTCAATGAGGACTCTGCTCCTACTGCCACTGCCGCCACCTCTTCAGCTTTTGAAGCCTCTGGTACAACTATTCCTCAAAAGCAGACTCTGCCAAAGAAACCAACAGCCCTAGTGACAAAAGTGAAATTGCCTCAGAAGGCTGCACCAGTGCCAAAACCTTCAGCAACACCATAGTCCTCACAACCTCAACAAAAGTAGATAGTTAAGCATCAGCCTGCTCACTCCAGTTCCTCAGTGTCGTCTACCATGAGCTTTGGTACAAAGTCTTCACCGCCTCTTTTGAAGACTAAAATGACTGCTAGAAGAGGCATCAGGCCCAGTCCGAGCAAAGTCATCAACATTTCTTCTGCATTAGAAGGAAGTGAGGAATTCGATGATGAAACGCTTCAGGGAATCATCAGAAACAAGCAGGAATGAGTTGCACAAGCCTCAGTTAGCTCTATTCCTCTTGCCATGGACCCCAAGGTTCTGCTGGACTTCATCAATCTTTGGTATGAAGATCCAAACACTCCCATTGATAACTTGAAGCTTCCCCCTGGTGTTAGTCACATGGTTCCCACATTCATCAATGAGGAAAAATGGAAAGAACAGCAAGCCAAGCAAGCATAGGCTGGTAAACTGAAGAAGGAGAAATTCCTCAAGCAGAATCTCCTTAATGTGATGCCTGAAGCTCTTGTTTCAACTCAGGCTGAACTAAAAACCTCGATAGATAAGTACACAAGATTATCTGATCATCAAAGTGTCAAGTTGAATTTCATCAAGCTTGCAGTAGATGCAGTTGATGAATACAACAAGGAAGCTCCTCCTCCTGTGCAGCAAAAGCTACCTAAGTCTAGTTGCACGGTTCAGCTGACAGAAGAAGATCATGAACCTGCTGCTGAGGAAATTCCTGGAGATACTCCAGCTGAAGAATCTGCTCCAACTGAAGAAAATGTTTCAGCTCAAGAAAATGCTTCAGCTGAGAAAACTGCCAAGACAGTGTCTGCACCAGCTCCTGAAGAAACAATTCCTTCACCTCAACCCTCAAAGGTGAAGAAGATGATTCCGTCTGCATCAGGCGTGAAAAATTCAAAAGCTGCTGAGAAAGAAGCAAAGAAGAGAAAAGCTTCAATGATATCAGAATCCTTAGAGGCCAAGCGCCCAAAGGTCACTTAGACAGAGTCTTCAACTGCCCGTGTGTATTCTATGCCTCTGAATGTAGCTCCATCCTACTCACTTGTTCCCTTTGGAGTTGACTATGTCATTCCTGAAGATGATGAGGAAATGGAACAAGCTAAAGCTGAAGAAATCATGGATGAGGAAATACAAATTGATGACATTCCTCAACCCTCCGTTCCTCAAAAGACCTCTGATGAAATTGTTGGTGACGACGAAAGTGGGTGCACCACTCCAGTTATTCATGATGACTTCTAGGAAGAAACTCGTCGCTCACTAAGGTCAACCCAAATCCCTCCTACTCCTGCTGCAACAGAAACTCATCGCTCACTAAGCTCAAAAATTAGCTGCATGAGCTGAAGATAATGCGGCGACCAATCCTACAACTGCCTCCTCCACCAAGTAAATTCCTCAAGGTGAGGAAAATCCTCAACCTAAAGAAAATGCTCAAAATGAAGAAAATGCTCCTACCCCAAATACCGAAACTGCTATTGTTGTGGTAAACATAGAAACAACAATGATAGTAGCTCCTCCTCGAGAACAAAAGCATAATCGTCAACCGCAGCAAAATCAGCCTTTTCAAAAAGGCCAAAGTTTCAAAAGGAAGCATTCTATGAAAAACGGATGTACTTCACCGGCGCAAATCCGTATGATAAGCTTTGCATCAGGAAACAGAAGTTTCGGACGAGGAATCAACTCAACTACTATGCCTCTCTGCTCTGAGGGAGGAACAAAATATTTCAGCACAAGCATATTCCTCACTGTGACATGGAAGAAATTCCATGCTTCACTCCAGTCCTCAATATTCTTCACGAAGGTGGACTGCTGCCTCTCTGCACTAACATTGGAGACCGGAACTGCGACATCATTCTTCAATTCTACGCCACAGTGCACATCTCTGGAGACCCGAAGGATGTCAACACTTGGGTTTTGGACTGGATGACTTAGCACACGCACTACAAAGCATCTGCCATTGAATTGCATCGAGCTCTTCTAGTCTCAATTACCTCAGAGAATGCGGTGTTGATGTATAAGGAACGTGAGCTGCCCAACAGACTGATGGAAGTCCTCATGAAGCCTTTGGCCAAGGACCAACCTCCAAGGACTCACTTTCTGGTTCAAGACTTGAAATTTCAACCACAAACAGTCTACAATCCTGGCCAATGTCATCACTCCTATCAAAGGCCATGATGATTAAGAAGATGTCTTAGGCATAATGAAGAATATCCTTTTTAATATCATCCATGGCATACCAATAAACCTTCATGACTTCTTCCTGAGGACTTTGGCTGATAATGCATTGTCGCCTTTTGACATGAAGATTTATCCTACGTGGATCACGAGATTCATCAGAAGCAGGCCAGGCATCAACTACCATGCTGATTTTCCTAATCACATCGGATATCTCCCGCCCATGAGAGTCATCAAGAAGACATTTGAGCCTGTTGAAGGCAAAGGAAAATCTGTCATTGATGAAGGAAATCGGCCCCTTGATGGCCAGTTTCGTGAAGCAGAGTCATATTCTTCATATGATGACACTGCTACCCAAGATCCACCAAGCCCTGCTGCCCCAAGAGTGATGAATAACAGAGATATACTCCTCAGTCTTTATCAGAAGGTTGATCGCACTTACAAATGGGTAAACGTCAATTCAGTGCCATTGTGAAAACCGTCATCGAGACTCAAAATGCAATGAGGAAAAATCACTATTATCTTCATGAGGTGTGTGATCGTACCTAGGCTACTTTGGCTCATCTCAAGACTCAAGAAGAACTTGAGGAATTGGAGTGTACTCAGGACTTCGACTGGTCTTGGCCTCCCAAGAAGAAATTCAAGCCAATTCCAATTCCTGACCTTGAGGAGAGTTTTTTTTCTTCATTCCACACTGTTGAGTCAGATGAAGAACCAGAAGACACTGCAACTGGTCCAAGGAAGAAGCCTGTCACCAAGAATCCTCACGCCACTTCATCAGCCAAGAAGTGAAAGTCTTCACGGTGCGTTAGTCCTCAGTTTTGTCCCTTTTTGTCACTTGATGACAAAGGGGGAGATATCTGAGTTAGTCTTCAGGCGGGATATATTTTGGGGCATATGAACTTTATTAAGTTACAAACTCTTGGTTCTTCTGAAGTGTTTTATGTAATGAATTGTAACTTAAGACCGATGGTACTCTGATTCTTTTGAACGTTTTTCTTCGCATGCTTATTTCTCAAAATATATTAATGCAGGCATGCTGGAATTCGTCGTATACCATTTCTCATCATGCATTCTCAAACTCCTCATTTTATATGTCAAATGTATGAATGATTTACAAGATACAGGGGGAGATCTCCATGATATAAATCATCAATGTGCATCTGCTGTGAAAAGAAAATTCCTCAAAATATGCACATCTTCAGGGGGAGTCTCTCAGTATATTGATTTCAAATTCCTCAAACTTAGTATTTGCACTTCATATATTTATCCCCGTTGAAAACTTAACCTTATTGTCATCAACCACCAAAAACGGGGAGATTGTAAGTGCATCTAGTGCCCTTAGTGAGTTTGGTGGTTTGAAGACTTATAGGTTATGTAACTAATGTGTTTATAAGTGTACACAGAATCTATAAGTCGCTGAGGAGTTTGAGTTATACGATGAATATCGACCCCTAAAAATGTATGTATTCGGCTAAAGAATTTGGTCTAAACTTGAAGACTTTGATCGTGAAGAAATTGCGATAAAATTTATATTCCACATGAAGATATTGAAGATGAGGAATTCGGTGTGTCCTGAAGAAAATCAATCTAAAGACTTTGAAGTGTGAAGATTTATTCTTTCTGTTTCATCTTCTTTACTCTTGAGTCATAGGAACACCATACTGTTAAAGGGGGTCGAGGTAATACTACAGAATGAATTTCCTCATGATGCTCAACCCAAGCGTAAAACCTGCAAAAGCCTCAAGTGAGGAATATGAGAGACATGATGACTCTCATAGTTGAGAGTTCCGACCATTGCCGTGATACGTGCCACATCACCGATCATATCCACTCAAACGGTCATAATATTTAAGGGCATTTACGTCAAATCTTGTCGGGATGCTCCCGGGCTATAAATAGCCGCACCCCACAACCACTAGCTGGTTGGCTGCTTCACAAGAAACCGACCCTTGTCATTCAGAGCAACCAAAATTCCTCAGAGTCTTCGAGAGTACATCGTCAAGTGAGGAAACACCCCAAACACCAAACCACAAATCAAAAACCAAGTGATTGAGCATTATTGAAGAATTTGTTCCTGTGTGGAACTGAAGCATTTTACCTTTGAGGATTGTGCATCCTCCACACGGTTAGGCATCATGGTCTAGAGCATCCAGCAGTCAACTTTGGATCGCCGATGACCGAGTTTGTGAGGGTTTGGAAGTCTGCCCTGAAGACTTACCACGAGAGTTGGGCGAGTACTATGTGTCCTTAGCTCAAGGAGAATACGGTAGGGATTGTGTGTGCTTTCGTTTCAATACCAAGCCGCTCCAAACCAGACGTACGACTGCCACAGCAGTTGGAACCGGGTCATCAACAACTGTCTTCATCGTGATACAAGTTCTACTTCTTCAACTCTTTCAATTCCCCAATATTGTATGTTGAAGACTTTCGTTACCTCTATTTGAAGAATTTGCTGAAGACTTTCTCTGAATTTCCTCGACCTCAAATTATTCATACCAGTTAGTCTTCACCTTCTTATTCTATGCCTGCATGCTGTGCCAACCGATTCTCATAATCTTCATCAAGTAAACTTCTGTTGTTATCTTTGCATCTCTGACCTGGTGCTATTTCCGCTGCATGTTATTCATCGGTGAGGAATTTCCTCAAAAGGAATTTCCTCCGTGATGAAGTTCAAAAAATCGCCTATTCACCGCCCTTTAGTCGATATAACGCACTTTCATCTACCTAATGCACCACTTGGTGTGGTGGCATCATTTGGGTTTTAGAGCATGCCCAAAAAGTTTGGGACTAATTGGAGAAAGTTGACAATGCAAAATTTCCCAAATCTAGAAATCAGCAGAGATAGGTTTCAGGGGATTTGGACAAGTGGACATGTTCTCCTTGATGCACCACTTTGTGTGGACGCATTATTAGGGTATTAGAACATGTCCACGAAGTTTGGGAGCAAATGGAGGCATTTGCCTATGTAGAGTTGCTCACATTTGGTTCCAAATAGAGAGGGTTTTGGAATATTTTGGTGTGTCAAAATAGTTAGGATTCAGGTGAAACTTGGCAAGATAATCACATATATCTTGTTATATTTGCTAGAATTTTACTAGATTTATTTGAGAATATTTCTCATATAAATATTACAAATACTTGAAATACACAAAATAGGTTTTGAAGGTTTTGTCCAATTTTTTTAACATGACCATGCATTGAAACTTTTATATATGGAAAACACATGTCCCTTGTGTTCCCTACATTTTCTCAAATATTTTTGGTAGGAAAAAAATAATTTATTTTTTAAAAGATCATTTCTGGCCTAAAAAAAGGTATTTAAATAAAACAGAAAAATAAATTTTGAAATAATAATTTTGTGGTTTTGGGAAGTCTTTTTGAGGAGAGGATCCAAATAAAATATTTGGGGCAAAACATATCCCTATTTTGAGGACTTGTAGTACAAATCTCAATTGAGGGTGTTTCTGAAAGCTTAAATTAAATAAAAGCATTTTGCCCAAAATAGTAGTTTTTAGAAAAAAATTTAGGTCTTATACACATGGTATGATCACTCGGCAAATATTTGCATGAAGGAGATGAGCCTAAAGAGAAGGAGAATTTTTGTGATTTAAAACACAATCAAACAAGCAAGAAAAAAAGGCAATCATTTCAAGCATCACAACACATAGAAAAAAGTTTTTGTTGTGCCTAATTTTTTAGCTATGTTAACTTAGTAATATAAGGCAAAACACAGGGTGTGACAACTCCGTGGTGGCACAGATGACGCCAAACACAAAAAAGTTGGTATGCACGGAGGGAAAGGTGCACGTAGTGGATCGAAACAGATGCCACATACACTCATACAATTAACTGTTAGTGACATGATAATAAGTCTATAAGCATGATATGTGACAAACAAATGCAGCAAACAATTTGGACTCTATACTACTGTTTCTTTCACTCACACTGACTAGTGCGTCCTACAGCCACAACTGCTTTGATACCCAACCTTGTGGCACCCCAGCTCACACGAACCCGAACACCCCGTATTCCAACCCAGAGATCAAGTCTTTTGGGATACGAACTTCCTGGCATTGAACAAATCAGCTCTTTATTACAAGTGATATGGGTATAAGGATTTAGGTGTTACAACTGATTACATCAAAACAGCGACGCTACGCATGCTAAGGTAGTTCTATGCTAGCAGCGGGACGACTCATACAAGGAGGAAAACTTCTAGCAGCAGAACAACGACGAAGATGATGAACTTCACTCCAAAGTGAGTCTGGCTGGAACGCATCCTAGCACGTAACCCATGATCCTCGACAAGCAATCAATCACAACATGACTTGCAATCTGGCATGATACACCTGGTGAGTACTTTTAGCTCATAGCAACCAAAGTAATCAATACAAACAACAACATGGCATTTACAGGTTAACCAATCATGAGCATTATACTACTAAAACAACATGAGATGAGCATGGCATGAACATCTTACTCATGATATGAAGCTGATGATACTAGCACTAGCATAAGTTGGAGTCGATGTTTAAGGTCTCGTGTACCAACTTACTCTTCTCGGAAGTTAGCTCATAACCAACATAGATAACAATCTTACATATCACCATGATCATAAGGAGATCACCTCATAATTACCCAACATAGTTATGCATGATACCCTCGTGAGGCCATATAAAGTTCAACAAACTTCCTTTCTCAGAGAACTGGGGTTGTTAATTATCCAAATTATTGTTGCAGCTGACCCATAGTTTGACCTATTACGTATTGTGCCCATATTAGAAGACGCGACTATCATGGATTACATACTCTGCATAGGTTAGTACATTGTACCCACAACACAGAACTAATTGCCTCGTGCAGCCATTCGGGTGGACCAACGATATTCCCAAAAAAAGAATCTATAACATGACACTCTCTCGGTAACTCCAACAAACTCCCCTTTGGGCTATGTCATGGGTGGCCCCAAAGTCCACTCATGACATCTTCCACCTTTTTAGCCGCCATCGTCGTGGCCAAAATAAAGAAATCATCATTCAAAATGAGGACATCTTTACAGTAAAACTCATGCCGAAAAGGTTATGACTACCTAACGGCCATGGCCACGCACGCGCACAACCTTCCCTAGTTGGAGGTACCGGCGAGAGGCATGACAATAGACACAATTAGGGCCTCGTTATCTAGGCAAGTATGGTCGCACTATTGAGCTTGATTCTGTGGCAGCATGACTCAACCAACAGATTTATTCAAGTTCGATTAATGTTAGGTTTAACTTGAATGGTGATGAGGTGAGCCATGGCAAAATAACATGATGAAATGACAATGCACATGAGTAGGATATCAACATAAGTACGGATGTGCAGCATAACCAGTTCACATATGGATCTTAGCATCAACAACAATAAAGCATTTACTCTACAAGATGCAAATGAGCTTAACATAGTGATGATCATGCATATTACAAGTATTCTCATAACAGACGATAATGATTCGTATGAGCATATCCTTTTCACTAGCATATGAAATTGATTACCATGATGAAACATGACAATAATAACATTAGCATTTAATCATTTAACTAAATAGATACAAATGAACATGGCATAAGAATGAGCATGGATTTACAAGCATATTCAAAGCATTCACTAATTAATTAAATGATAAAACAATTATTTAATCATTCAAGTGAAAACCATGGCTATTTCAAGGCCATCATGCAACTAGTTGTTGTGACTTGCGTGGCGCTGAAGGAATCATTGGATAGAACTGTGATGAACTCTTGGAAATGTTTGCTGGAAAAGTTTCCCTTTGAGTGGAGCTGATTAGAGGGCAAGGGAAAAATTGTCTCTTTCAAAGTGTGACAACATTCTAAAAATAGTGCCAATTGAAAGGGCTCGATAAATAGAGAACATGGTCTTTTGAATCACCTGAATCAGAGTTACGATCGAAGAGATACGGTCGTTCATTCATTAGGGAGAAAACAAATAGAAAAATGTCCATTTCTGCTCGTAACGGGTGAACGCCCACAATCGGACCATTTCAGCGTCGGGCTGAAAACAGAAAGCACATTTTGGTAAACATGCTTTCAAAAGGGAGAACACGTATTTAACCTCAAAGAAGCACCATAGTACATTTTTCAATGCGAGAAAGTGTGTTTCTTGAAAACCGCCTCCACTTAAGATCGTGGGATCGAGCGGCTGGGTCACTAGCGCGTGGGTCCAGTCCTGGCTCTCTCCCCCGCTCCTCTCCATGTTCAACCTCCCGATAGTGATACACAGAGGGGCCTGGTCGGGGCACGCGCTGGTGATTCCTCCATCGCTCAAGGTGCTCCAGCGAATAGAGGGATCGGGGCGGTGCCGCACTTCACGTGGGATGCTATAGAATCCCCGGGGAGCGCCTTGTGGAGGGGGAGCTGATCGCGTTGGATGGCGGTCTCGAGGATGGCCTAAATAGACAGGGAAATCTTGTGAGATGGGATCGACCACAATGACATATCATCGGTGCTCTGGTGTCAGAAGGCCACACGGAGCTGAGGGGGAAGGTGTCTAGAGGACTCACTCAATTAGGAAAGGCCACGGGGTTGCTCGAGAGAGGTCGAAGATAAAACGCTTATGCGTCATTGTAGAGGAGGCACAGACATCACTTACACATGACTACCATAGAGTGGGAAGGAAGAAAAAGGATGGGGGCCAGGGTTGGTTAGTGATCACATGGACACAGGGAAGCTGCTAGACATGGGGAGGTGCCGAGAGCTCGATGAATGCTCAAGGTAGAGGGCTGAAATTGCTAGAGCACTCTATATAGCATGCCAGTCGCATGGTCACCTCGTGATCATGCCTTTTCCATGCGTTCCGGGCAGCCCAGGGATGTATGGTGAGTTGGTCACTTCCCCACTAGCAGCTAAGTGCAAATAAACAACAACAATGGCCCTTGATGGGACTGAACTTGTCACAACCATGAAAATTAGCAGGAAGGTGTTTTATTAGAGGTGTGAGAAGTGTATAATCCCAATGGAACTGAGTTGTGGATGAGGGTGATCATCCACTAGGAGTACCACCTTGCAAATTTTTAGCTCAAATCGATGGGTCTTCCTAGCACTTGCTTTGTAATGTGGCAACCTGGACAAAAATGTGAAAGTTGAACTTGTCATCACATAGAGTGTTGAATTGAGCTAAACTTTGGTGGAGAGTGATCACTTGGGTATATGAAGGTAATGTAAAAATTTCAACCATTTAGTTAAATAAAATGGTACTACCGTCAACGTGGTCCTCTCTAGACAGAATCTTAGGTAATTATTGAAAAATAATGGACCTATGAAATGAGCCCAAATTTTGTGAAGTGAGGTTATATTGGTAGGAGAATTCCCTAGTATATTTTCTCAAATTATGGATCAATATAAAATATAGTTGCTTCCCAATCTAAAAATATGACCAGAATAAAAGATCCGATGGTGTGCTCACCACGAGCATGGAATATTGAATATGTTTACATATCCAAGGTCCATATGGTGCATAGGAATTTTGAGTATTTTGTGGGAAGTTTTTAGAAGATAAGAATATAGGTTGGTCTACAACCTAGGGCAAACAAGAAAATTCCTTTAATAGGAAAGGTAATATTTCCAAGAAATAAATATTAGAATTGGGCTAAGATGGAAATGGCATGATCTTGGGATGGATTTGAGGATGACAAGCCATTTTGGGAGAGTGAGAGGAGATGATATTCCCAGGTTTCCAGACCACACGGCCACAAAGAAAAATTCAAACAAATTCAAAATAAAAATAAAGGGCCAAAAACCAGGGTGTAACACATTGCACTCGGTATATTCTAGTGCAATGTTTATGATAATTGCCGCATCACAAACACTTCAATTTGTAAAATGTGTATGATAAGGAGAATATAAAACACAATTATGATTGGCACACCATTTGCAATTTGTACGTAAGAAGAAAATTTAACCATGGTTGAAGAGTGGGATAATTTTACAAAATGTGTGATTGTCGTACTCTTGTTGCACGGTATAACTATTGCGTGTGCTATTGTGTGGTGCAACGTTTACGATGTGTATGACATCACAAGCAGATTATGATTTTGAACCGTGGGCAATATAGATACTACCACTAGCATTTAATAGAGTTACACTGTTTGCGATGTTATTTGACATCAGACACGGTTTGGAAATGACAATTATGTGCATGGTCACAAATGTTTTCTATCTGTTAAATGCGTCGGGTCATGAGGTATATGACAAACATTGAGATTTAGAAAATGTGCACCGCCTAATGACCCGCAACACATTTTTTCTAATTTAATTCCCACATTTGAAAAATGTACATAATTTGATTTTGAAAGTAGGGAATAACATTCGCCACATGTATCATCTACGGAGATAGGTTAAACAACCAATGCATTATTCGATTCACATGTATGGACGTTCAAGAATTACATCAATAAAATAATTACATAAGCACCAAATAAATAATTATAAATGATGGTTGAATACTTGTATTGAAGACGGTAAAGTAAGAGGCAAAAGATATCCTCGTTGCTACAAAAGGTGAAGCTGAATGCCCATATGGTGCCCTCCTCCATGCCGAATGCACACACGACTCTAGTCAAACCCCTTGTGCTGGTCGACCTCCCATCCTTCACTAGCTTTGTGAGGACTTCTAGATAGCCATATTGTAGTCTGGTACAATTACATTTACATTTGCAAGTCAAACAATCATGTAGTTTGAGAGGGGATTATGAGTAACTGCACTGGAAACCAGTGTGATTGAAAAGATTCGGACATTGTCATGTAACAACTCATTATGGGTTGTAAAAAGGCTATAGAGTTCTGAGTTACCATCTGGCAGATCACTGTTGTCTTGGACAAGTTGTAAATAAACAGTTCAATTGCCTTCTTTTGACCCATCGTACTAGCAATCTTTATTAGTTACCTAACATGATGCTAGTTCATGAATATCTCAATTCCCCATATGCAAAAAGGGTCAAAGTGCGGATCTGCACAAGTGACATAGGTACCTACAAGCAACAACTAGTATTGGAAGCTAAACAACAACTGCACAACGATGTAGTATAATACTCTATTCATCCCACTATATGAGATCTTATTACATACAATATAGTAACATACTGGACATAGTAACATCTTATATTATGGGTGGAGGGAGTATATATAATACATTGGAAACAAATATATTCATGGTAACCAAAAACCATTGGAAGAGGCATATGCTCACTTCAATGGGCTTAACAACAACCAACTAATATCATTCATAGTAGTATTGTTGAAATTGCACAGAACATACCTTGTGCTTAAACATCAGATTGTATAATTGAACATCACAGGGTGAAAACACAGGGTGAGTATTACCTACACCACGCTTAACAAGAAACAAATATGGTCATTGAACTGGTATTTATCAAATTGTACTACAAACAACCAAATATAGCAATTCAAAATAGAAAAATGCTAACCACAAAAATAGGTATTGTTGAAATTGCATAGAACGTAGCTTGTGCTTAAACATCGAACTGTATGATTGAACATCACATTGTGAGAAAACTAAAATAAACACGGGCGTGTTAATTAAGAGGAGCCAACTTTTGCCGTTGAAACTAGTATTGATGAAAGTGAACTGTACAATACATTCTCGCCCATATAGAACATCACATAATGAATAAATGAAATAAACATGGCATACTAAAAACAACGAAATATAGTGGTTGAATCAGGACATATGTTTAGTACAAACAACCAAAACAGCTAAACAAGGTATATGCTCACTAGCGAAAACCAAACATAGGCATTCGTGAAATTTAAATGAACAATTAATAGTCCAGAATATCAAATTGTAGTTCTGAACATTACATTTTCCATAATTGAAATAACAATACACCAGATGGTTAAAACCTAGCATCGGAAAGTCAACTTGGTGAATACATGAAGTCCTCATACTACAAAAGTCACCGAAAAGAAACCCAATTATTGTCACCTTGAGGGATGTGGATCAGAAATCGTAATAGGTGCATAAAACTTTCAAGATAGGATCTAAACAATTTCATATTCAGAGATAAGATAATATGTTCAGATTGGAAATCATGGCACTTGGGCCCTAGTGACAAGCGTTAAGCAAAGCAAAGTCATAGCAACATCAATCTGAGAAAATAATGGATACTAGGGATCAAGCCCCATTAACTTAACTCGATTACATGATCAATCTCATCCAAATCCCATCACCATCCAGCAAGCATACAAAGGAATTACTCACTCCTGGTGGTGAGCATCATGGAATTGTTCATGCAGAAGGGTTGGATATGACGACGACGACGAATCCCCCTCCCACATCCCAAAATAGACTCCATATCAGCCCTCTCGTGGAAGAACATGATGTGACGGCGGCTCCATCTCGTAAAATGCGCTGAAACAGTTTATACAAAGGAAAAGACAAGTTAATATTGGCTCTTTTGTTCGATCAACAATAATGCATATGAGAGCCACTCAAAATTTTCATCATGGTCTTCTTCTTTCATTGGCTCAAATCAAAGAAAAGAAATTCCGAGGAACACACTAAAATATTTTTGGAGCTTTTGTTATTTCAAATAAAGCAAATAAACAAGGTACCAACAAAAACGAGAAAAACTATTTATGTGGGAAAGCTCCCAACAAGCAAAGGAAATATTTTTGGGTATTCTTTTAATACTACAAAATAGTTAATACGAAACAAAAATTGAAAAGAAACTATAAATACTTTTGGATTTCTCAACGTCTTTCAAACATACAAGAATAAAGCAGAAATTATGCTCACAGAGATATACAATGAACAAGGATGAACAAAGACAATTTATATGAAGCGTGTGAGCATGAATATAATGTCGGTGAGAAATACGTACTCCCCAAAGCATAGGCATTCTCATAGCTTCATAATCACTATCGTTGGTCTAGATAATAGTTGAAGTGGTAGATCGGGGAGGTGTTTAATGCCGCCTCCTCCACCAAGCAAGCTATCTCCACTGCAGTGTTGTATTATTGCGCCTCGCTCTCAAGAACATAGTGTCTCTGTTTATTCTGAGAATCCAAGAGAGCGGGCGCAGGCAAAGTAACAGAAACAAAATTATATTTGTTAAATGTTAAGTTATACTCATACCCTTTGGCACTTTCCATAATGTAGTCATGATGACGCATCGCTTCAAAGTCTAAATATCTCTCAAGCAGCATAGGGTCATTAGGTTGAGGTGAAATTTTCAGTTCTGCAGCTACGTGGGTGGCATAAATGCCTCCATATAAGTTGTCACTACCTGCATTAAAATGCAGCCTCTAGGAAACAATTGCATCAAAGTTATAATGTCTTTCCCCAGTCACAGAAACGTGAATAAGACTCAAATCTGCTGCGCACGATGTGCTACAATCTTACTTACCCACTATACATTTCTCATTAAACAATGCAATGTAGCAAATAGAGGGAAAGTGAATACTTTTTATTCTAGCGTGTGTCACCCCTCTATATTCTACAATGCAAAGGCTTTCAACGAAAATATTACAATTAGATTTTTGAGGTTTTTCTAGCGAGCCCCAAAATTGAAGTTTGCATGCATCACAAAATTCTTCTAGAGATATACTATACGACTTATAACACAGATTAAACAACACTCTAGAATATGAGGATGATATAGAAACCCATGCATGAATGAGAGGGTAAGGTTATAGTCTTGGACACACCTATATGCAAGGAAGTCGGAGAGGCCGGTATTGTAAATGTACTAATCGAACTCCTCATTAATAGATACACCTCTCAAGAACTCATCGCGTGACCAACGACATGATTTGGCATTGGACATGACTATCTAGCTTGTTATAGGCTCAACATAAGCTTGCCATATCGAGCCCTCCCTCGACGATTCACCCGAGGAACACCTCCTTCAAGAACTTGTCCTACGGAATTTCATTTTCCTAGACACGAATTTCAGAAATTTTTGTGCCACAAAATTATGTTAGTAGAACTTTGCAAGATTGGTAGAAACTACTCATATATATGTGCCTAGATTTCATACAAGGCATTCATACTACATGGAACTCAAAGAGTTCAATGTGCAATCTCATTTTCTGTAGCACCAAGCGTAGAAAATTATGCAAAATATAAACCACTAGAGAAAAAACAAACCGGAGTAATGGGAGAGTCACATACCAAGGAGCAATTCCTCAAACTAGTCTCAGAAATGGAGTTCCGAGCAACGAGATCAAAAATTCCACTCTCGGGAGCAAGAACACGAGAGAGAGAGAGAGAATATGATTTTTTTCTGGAGATAAAAGATGACACCGGCTAAAGAGATAAGGCAAGGGTTCCTATGGGACCAGCGAGCTATCACGACGCGCCCAGGGGGATGGGCGTGCCTTGTTGGTTTGTGGCACACAGGTGCTCCTCCCTGATGTGGTTTGAACACTAAAAATATTAAATATTACATAAAAAATCATGTTAAAAATTTGTGGCAATCTCAGACTTCTTATTTTTGGGTCATTCTTATTGCATGGGAAACTCAAAAAACAGGATAATCATGGCATTTTATTCTACTTAACTAAGAATGATAGAGAGTAAGCTAATAATATAGGGAGTTCTGCTTACTAAATACATCAACCAGGTGTCTTTCAAAAAGGATCCATTAGTAAGATTGATGAAGAATTATTAATTTACCTCAATGGGATTTGCATATCCCTCACAATAAGGGTATAATTTTTATTCTTGGCGGTAGGATGAGGAATTTTAAAACCTCCAATGGTGATTGTGGCAATTGTCTTAATGGCATTAATATTATTAACCAAAGTTTTCATCTTGGGAAGATGCATGGTATGTTGTTTACCGTTGATATGAAAAGTGAATTTGCTTTTGTTGCAACCAATAACAGCGCATGAAGTGTCTAAAAAAGGTCTAACCAGGATGATCAACATGTTGTCGTCCTCGGGCATATCAAGAATAAGAAAGTTTGTTAAGATAGTAACATTTGCAACCACAATTGGAACATCGTCACAAATTCCAATATGTAAATCAGTGGATTTCTTATCCATTTCCAAAGATCTCTCAATAGGTGTAAGCTTACTCAAATAAAGTCTTTTATATAGAGAGAAGGGCATAACACTAACACCACGCCCAAATCACATCAATCAGTCTTAACACAATTCATTTTAATGGAACAAGGTATTGTGGGTATACTCGGATGCCCCAACTTTTTAGGCACACTACCGTCAAAACAATAATTAGCAAGCATAGTAGCAATTTCAGTTTCAGGTATCTTTTTTTGGTAATAATTGTGGAATCGGGGCTCTCGGGACCCAAAGAGGTTCGAACTCTAGAGTGTGTAGTTTCTCCCATCCTACTCTACCATGCAACCTCACGACGACACTCTGATGTTCTCGAGCTAAGGAAGAAGAACAATGTACATAAAAGTTTAACTAGGTTCGGGCCACCTTGCGGTGTAAAACCCTACTCCTGCTTGTCTGGATTGCTCGAGGGTGAGAGAGAGAGTACAAAGGGGGGGGGTTCTTGCTAGCACTGGGGTGGATCCCCTTCTACAGTTGCAGCCTGCCCTCTCTTATATTCATTGTGGTCCTATTCCCCTGAAAACACAACGTGGGAAGGATTGCCACAACGATAAGTTTGAAGGGAGACATGATTGTAGCTATCATGACAAAATTACTCGTTGCCTCCAAAAGCTTCTAGCCATGACACGCTGGTGCGCTCGAGGATGACCTCCATACTGGCGGCCCCCCATCTTTGGTCTTCTTACATCGAATAGGGAACCTTTGGGGACTGCTTTGGGAACTCGGAGCTAGCCCTGCTCCCTTAGCACAAATGTCGAAAACCTCCTCGCCATGCCTCCTGGCATAGCTCCTGGCACCGCTCGACCCGACACGAGTCACCCCTGTGATGATGCAGGACCATGCGACCCCGCTGAGTCACTCTCGACTAGTTTGTCCCACGACGGCCTGAAAGGCATCCTCGGGAGGCAACATCACGAAGGGGGCTCCGTGCGGCCCCTGACAATGCTTGCTGACGTGTGTCTCACGAGGCGAGAGCCCTCACGAGGGTCTTGCATATGATGTATGATCGTAGGACGAGCCGAACCCATCGCTTGTGTCGCGTCTTGGGCCGTGGGCAGACGGGCCTGGGTACTCCCGGTCCAATGGCCCGACAGTAGCCCCCGGGCCATTTGTGTGCATGATTCCGCCAGTTGGAAGGAGGAAGTGGAGCGGCCCCTAGTCGCCTATGGGTCAAGTGAGATGCATGGCGCACGACAGAGCGTGGAATGCCCTCACATCCCCGCGATGCCTTGACAACTGCTCAGGCTAATATAAAGCATGCATGCGACACGGGCCATCATTGCTTGTTCATGTCTTGCATTGGCCCTTCTACATCGTCCTTCCCACATGAGACCACCTCCCTTACACCGACATCCGCCGCCTTCCACCCTAGTGCATCACCATTGCGCCCCTTGGTAGGAGAAGCAAGGTGATATCAGCGGTGAACGAGCAACCAACTCTGGAGCCTGGCCTGGCAGGTCCATGGTTCTCAACCTCGAAGGGCTTGATAAAGTCCTCCCAATGACCGCCGCTGATTCCAATGAGTGGGGGCCAACCAGGATCTGGTCAACCTTGCGGCGTCTCACCGAGCTGGAGGCCACCACAATCCCCATTGAGCTTCGCACGCTCTTCTCCGGTTTACTACCCCCATTATAGGACTTCTTCAACGCAGTTCTCTCACATTATCAGATCCAAACGTTGCACTTAGACCCTAAACTTGTTCTCCTGCTTTCAGACTTCTTCTTCATGTGCGAGGCCTTCTGGCCGTATCCCCCTCGGTGGCGCTGCTTCGACGTTTCTTCTCCCTTCAGCTAACCGTGCCAACCGGTGCTCTAGGTGCATGTCACTCCACGCCATGGGTGCAATGGCGGGTGAATGCACTGATATGGAGATCAACCACAAAGCGAAGGTGTGGGGACCCCGACTTACGAGTCGAGATTGCCGAATGAACGTGCTCAGTGATCCCAGAGATCAATGCTCACCAAACACACAGATACTGAATATTAAGAGTCTTACATCCATACATACCATTTGATACAACAAATGACCATTTCCGTCAAGTCTTACATATATAGGGCCTTGAGGGCCAACACACCAAACTGGACCAATAGCGGAAATAATGGTCGAAAGCGTGAACTGAAGCCATCAGGCTTAACCTACAGGCATTCTGACTGGGAAGCTTCTGATACTTCCATTTTGCATCATGCTTTCATGTTGAAATTTATTGCTTTATGGGCTGTTATTACACTTCACGGTACAATACTTATCCCTTTTCTCTCTTATTTTGCAAGTTTTACATGAAGAGGGAGAATGCCGGCAACTGGAATTCTGGCCTGAAAAAAGGTGCAAGTTTGAGATACCTATTCTGCGCAACTCCAAAAGCTGTGAAAATCTACGAGGATTTATTTTGGAATTTATAAAAAATACTGGGCCGAAGAAGTACCAGAGGGGAGCTAGCAGGAGGCCACAAGCCTGCTAGGCGCGGCCTACACCCTGGCCGCGCCTAGGGGGCTCGTGGGCTCCCTGTTAGCCATCTACCCCCCCCCCCTCTTTTGTTATAAGGAGGGTCTCATTCCAGAAAAAATCAAGAGGAGGCTTTCAGGAGGATTCACCGCCGCCACGAGGAAGAACTTGAGCAGAACCAATCTAGAGCTCCGACAGGGTCGTCCTGCTGGGGAAACTTCCCTCCTGGAGGGGTAAATTGTCGCCATCGTCATCACCAACACTCCTCTCATCGGAGGGGACTCATCACCATCAATATCTTCATCAGCACCATCTCATATCCAAACCCTAGTTCATCTCTTGTAACCAATCTCCGTCTCGAGACTCCGATTGGTACTTGTAAGGTTGCTAGTAGTGTTAATTACTCTTTGTAGTTGATGCTAGTTGGATTGCTCGGTGGAAGATTATATGTTCAGAGCCTTGATGCTACTCAATACCTCTCTGGTCATGAGTACTATTATGCTTTGTGAGTAGTCACTTTTCTTCCCGAGGACATGGGATAAGTCATGCTATAAGTAGTCATGTGAATTTGGTATTAGTTCGATATTTTGATGCATTGTATGTTGTATTTCCTCTAGTGGTGTTATGTGAACGTCGACTACATAACACTTCACCATTATTTGGGCCTAGAGGAAGGCATTGGGAAATAGTAAGTAGATGATGGGTTGCTAGAGTGACAGAAGCTTAAACCCTAGTTTATGCGTTGCTTCGTAAGGGGCTGATTTGGATCCACTAGTTTAATTCTATGGTTAGACTTTGTCTTAATTCTTTTTTCATAGTTGCGGATTCTTGCGAGAGGGGTTAATCATAAGTGGGATGCTTTTCAAAGTAAGGGCAGTACCCAAGCGCCGGTCCAACCACATATCAAAATATCAAAGTAAAGAACGCGAATCATATGAATGTGATGAAAACTAGCTTGACAGAATTTCCCATGTGTCCTCGGGAGCGCTTTACCTCCAATAAGAGTTTGTGCAGGCTTGTCCCTTGCTACAAAATGGATTGTGCCACTTTTTTTCACCTTTGCTACTTGTTACTTGTTACTTGCTACAAATCATCTTGTCACACAACTATCTGTTACCGATAATTTCAGTCCTTGCAGAGAATACCTTGCTGAAAACCACTTGTGAGATCCTTCTGCTCCTCGTTGGGTTCGACACTCCTACTTATCTAAAGGACTACGATAGATCCCCTATACTTGTGGGTCATCAAGACTCTTTTCTGGCACCATTGCCGGGGAGTGAAGCGCCTTTGGTAAGTGGAATTTGGTAAGGAAACATTTATATAGTGTGCTGAAATTTATTGTCACTTGTCACTATGGAAACTAATCTTTTGAGGAGCTTGTTCGGGGTATCTTCACCTAGAATGGAAGCACAAGGAGTTGCTCCTCATCTTGCTGCACCTACTGAAAATATTTCCTATGAATTTCCTTCGGGTATGCTTGAGAAACTGCTGGCTCATCCTTTTACAGGAGATGGACCATCACATCCCGACTTGCATCTAATCTATGTAGATGAAGTTTGTGGTTTATTTAAGCTTGCAGGTTTTCCCAAGGATGAGGTCAACAAGAAGGTCTTTCCCTTATCTTTGAGGGATAAATCATTGACATGGTATAGACTATGTGATGATACTGGATCATGGAACTACAACCGGTTGAAATTGGAATTTCATCAAAAGATTTATCCTACGGATCTAGTACATCGTGATCGGAATTATATTTATAATTTTTGGCCTCGTGACAGAGAAAGCATCGCTCAAGCTTGGGGGGGGGCTTAAATCAATGTTATATTCATGCCCCAACCATGAGCTCTCGAGAGAAATTATCATTCAGAACTTCTATGCTCGGCTTTCTCATGATGATCGCACCATGCTTGACACTTCTTGTACCGGTTCTTTTATGAAGAGAGATATTGACTTCAAATGGAATTTATTGGAAATAATTAAACGCAACTTTGAAGATTGATGAAGGTAAGGAGTCAAGTATTAATTTCATGTTTGACTGCGTTAAATCCTTTGCCGAAACAAATACTTTTTGTGACTTTAGCGGTAAATATGGACTTGACTCTGAGATAGTAGCTTCATTGTGTGAATCATTTGCTGCTCATATTGATCTCCCTAAAGAGAAGTGGTTTAAATATCATCCTCCCTTAGAAGTCAATGTAGTTAAACCCAATCCAGTTGAAGAGAAAGTCATCACTTATAATTATCCTATTGTTCCCAGTGCTTACATTGAGAAACCACCTTTCCCTGTTAGGATAAAGGATCATTCTATACCTTCAACTATGATACGTAGGGGTTACATTAGAACACCTACACCCCCTTAGGAAATTAGAGTTGAACCTAGCATTTCTATTATCAAAGGTCTCCTCTCCGACAATGTTCATGGCCATTATGTTCACTTCTGTGAAGATGCTGCTAGAATTGCTAAACCACATGCTAGAGACAAACATAGGCCTGTTGTTGGCACGCCTGTTGTTTCTGTTAAGATAGGAGATCATTCTTATCATAGTTTATATGACATGGGTGCTAGTGTTAGTGCAATACCTCAATCCTTATATGATGAAATTAAAAACGAGATTGCACCTGTCGAGATGGAACCTATTGATGTCACTATTGAGCTTGCCAATAGAGATACTGTCTGCCCTGTGGGAATTGTTAGAGATGTTGAAGTCTTTTGTGGTAAAACGAAGTATCCTGCTGATTTCCTCGTTCTTGCTACCGCACAAGATAGCTTTTGTCCCATCATATTTGGCAGACCTTTCCTCAATACTGTCAATGCTCATTTCACCGTGAGAAGCAAACTCTCACTGTTGGCTTTGAAGGTGTGTCACATGAGTTCAATTTCTCCAAGTTTGGTAGACAACCTCATGAAAAAGAGTTACCTAGTAAGGATGAAATTATTGCCCTAGCTTCTATTTCCATGCGTCCTACTGATCCCTTAGAGCAATACCTTCTTGAGGTTGAAAATGATATGCATATGGATGAAAGGGATGAGATAGATAGAGTTATCTTTGAACAATATCCTATCCTTAAGAATAATTTGCTTGTTGAATTTCTTGGAGAACCACCCCCACCAAAGGGTGATCCTGTGTTCGAGCTCAAACAGTTGCGTGATACTCTTAAGTATGCTTATCTTGATGAAAAAGAGATATATCATGTTATTATTAGTGCTAGCCTCTCAGAGCATGAAGAAAGGAAGTTACTAAAAACTCTGAGGAAGCATCGTGCTGCTATTGGATATACTCTTGATGATCTTAAGGACATTAGTCCCACTCTATGCCAGCACAAGATTAAAACCGATCCTGATTCCAAACCAGATGCCGATCATCAACGGAGATTAAATCCTAAGATGAAAGAGGTAGTAAGAAAAGAAATACTAAAGCTCCTGGAAGCAGGTATTATCTATCATGTTGCTCATAGTGATTGGATGAGTCCGGTGCATTACGTCCCTAAGAAGGGAGGTATTACCATTGTCCCTAATGATAAGGATGAATTGATCCCACAAAGGATTATTACTGGGTATAGGATGGTGATCGATTTTAGGAAATTGAATAAAGCCACTAGGAAAGATCATTACCCTTTGCCTTTTATCGACCAAATGCTAGAAAGACTGTCTAAACACACACACTTCTACTTTCTAGATGGTTATTCTGGTTTCTCCCAAATACCTGTTGCACAATCTGATCAGGAGAAAACCACTTTCACCTGCCCTTTCGGTACCTTTGCTTATAAACGTATGCCTTTTGGCTTATGTAATGCACCTGCCATCTTTCAAAGATGTATGATGGCTATATTCTCTGACATCTGTGAAAATATTGTTGAGGTTTTCATGGATGACTTCTCCGTTTACGGGTCTTCTTTTGATGATTGCCTCAACAACCTTGATCGAGTCTTGCAGAGATGTAAATATACCAATCTTGTCTTGAATTGGGAGAAGTGACACTTCATGGTTAATGAAGGCATCGTCCTAGGACATAAAATTTCTGAAAAAGGTATTGAAGTCGATAAGGCTAAGGTTGATGCAATCGAGAAAATGCCATGCCCAACAAATATCAAAGGTATAAGAAGTTTCCTTGGTCATGCTGGTTTCTATAGAAGGTTCATTAAAGACTTCTCTAAGATTTCTAGGCCTCTTACCAACCTCTTGCAAAAGGATATTCCTTTTGTTTTTGACGATGATTGTGAGGATGCCTTCGAAATACTTAAGAAGGCCTTGATAACTGCGCCTATTGTTCAACCACCTGATTGGAACTTACCTTTTGCAATCATGTGTGATGCTAGTGATTATGCCGTTGGTGTTGTCCTAGGACAAAGAGTTGATAAGAAGTTGAATGTTATTCACTATGCTAGTAAAATTCTAGACAGTGCCCAAAGGAACTATGCTACTACTGAAAAGGAATTTTTAGAAGTCGTGTTCGCCTGTGAAAAGTTCAGATCTTACATGGTTGACTCCAAAGTCACTATTCACACTGATCACGCTGCTATTAAGTACCTCATGGAAAAGAAAGACGCTAAACCTAGACTTATCAGATGGGTTCTCTTGCTACAAGAATTTGATTTGCATGTCGTCGATAGGAAGGGTGCTGAGAACCCAGTAGCAGATAACTTGTGTAGGTCGGAGAATGTTCTTGATGACCCACAACCCATTGATGATAGCTTCCTTCATGAGCAATTGAATGTCATCAATGCTTCACGTAGTACACCGTGGTATGCTGATTATGGAAATTATATCGTTGCCAAATATATACCACGTAGTTTCACAATACCAGAAAAAGAAGAAATTCTTCTTTGATTTGAGACATTAATTTTGGGATGATCCTCACATTTATAAGGAAGGGGTAGATGGTGTTATTAGACGTTGTGTACCTGAACATGAACAGGGACAGATGCTACAGAAGTGTCACTCCGAGGCTTATGGAGGACACCATGCGGGAGATAGAACTGCACACAAGGTATTGCAATCAGGTTTCTATTGGCCCACTCTCTTCAAGGATGACCGTAAGTTTGTCTTCTCTTGTGAGGAATGTCAAATAATAGGTAATATCAGTAAACGTCAGGAAATGCCTATGAACTATTCACCTGTCATTGAACAATTTGATGTTTGGGGCTTTGATTATATGAGACCTTTTCCAGAATCCAACGGGTATACTCATATCCTAGTTGCTGTTGATTACGTTACTAAGTGGGTAGAAGCTACCCCAACTAGTAGTGCTGATCACAACACCTCTATCAAAATGCTTAAAGAAGTTATTTTCCCTAGATTTGGAGTCCCTAGATATCTAATGACTGATGGTGGTTCACATTTCATTCATGGTGCTTTCCGTAAAACGCTTGCTAAATATGATGTCAACCATAGAATTGCGTCTCCCTATCATCCTGAGTCTAGTGGTCAAGTAGAGCTAAGGAATAGAGAGATTAAACTAATTCTGCAAAACACTGTCAATAGGTCTAGAAAGAATTGGTCTAAGAAGCTCGATGATGCACTATGGGATTATAGAACTTCTTATAAGAATCCCATGGGCATGTCTCCGTACAAAATGGTTTATAGCAAAGCATGTCATTTAACTCTTGAGCTAGAGCATAAGGCTTATTGGGCAATCAATGAGCTCAACTTTGATTTCAAACTAGCTGGTGAGAATAGGTTATTTGATATTAGCTTGCTTGATGAATGGAGAGCTCAGGCATATAAAAATGCCAAGTTGTTCAAAGAAAAGGTTAAGAGGTGACATGATAAAAGGATACAAAAACGTGAGTTCAATGTAGGTGATTATGTCTTGCTATATAATTCTCGTTTATGATTTTTTGCAGGCAAGCTTCTCTCTAAATGGGAAGGTCCTTACATTGTTGAGGAAGTATATCGTTCCGGTGCCATCAAAATCAGCAACACGGAAGGTAATTTTCCAAGAGTGGTAAATGGGCAAAGAATCAAGCATTATATCTAAGGTACTCCCATAAATGTTGAAAGCAATATTATCAATACCATAAGTCCGGAGGAGTACATAAGGGATATTCATCAGCCTGTTTCACACTCCAAAAACGAAGATGTATGTGATTCGGAAAATAAACAGACTCCAAAACTTTTCCAGTAGGAATTTCTCTCCATTTTGGAATTTTTAGAAAAATAGAAAAAATTTAAAGTAGTCCGGAAAGCGCACGAGGAGGCGACAAGCCTGCCAGGCGCGGGCCACCCCATGGTCGCGCGTGGGGGGCTTGTGACCACCTCGTGTGCCTGTCGGACTCTGTTTTCTTGTGGAGTACTCCTTCTGGCTAGAAAAAAATCATTATATATTCTCCCAAATGGTCTGACCCTCGTATCATGCAAATTTCCTCTGTCTTCGTTTCGAGCTTGTTTCTGCTACAGATCTTGATCGCTATGACGTCCCCAAAAGCTCCGAAGGACAAGATCTCCGAGAAGGTCATCAATCCCTACCTCACGGGACTGCTGCAACACCCTCAATCTATCGAGATGCGTGAGGGGATGCTTCACATCCGTAATGTTGAGGGGCCCAAGAAGACCGAAAGCATGGAGGCAAGGCTCGAGGCAATGGAGCAGAAAGTCTTCAAGTGCCAAGGTATGGTGGAGCGTGGACTCAACGCCATCCACATTATGATCAAGGAGTTCACCAACAAGCACAAGATCGACGCCACTGACATCGGGAAGCACCTCTCCCGGCTCTATGATAGAATTGATCACCTCCAAGCCCAGATCTCTGAACTACAGAACCAAAACTGTGAGTATGAGTATAGATTTAAATCAATATTGTTGGTTGTAGATTTAAGGATTCCGGAGAGTCGGTCATCTTTCCATGATGGAGCACCTATGCCTTGGAAGACGGAGGATCAAACCCAGGTTGCAACAATTCCACCACCATGACCTCCAAAGGAAGACAACTAAGCACGGGTATGGGCAATCCCCTTGGCTTGTGCCAAGCTTGGGGGAGTTGCCCCGGTATCGTATCACCATCACATCTTTTGCCTTTACCTTTTCTTAGTTCGATCCTTTTTGGTTTTATCTTTCGCTAGTAGAATAAAGTTCTTAGTGTTTTAGGCTTGAGTTTTGCTTTGTGTCACCCCCGATGTATTCGAGCTCGTAAGACATATAATAAAGAGTGTCTTAGTCAAGGGCCTTGCCTCATGCCATGATCGAAAGAATGATAAAAGAACAAAAGCATGAAATATCATGTAATGATCTTATGGGAAGTGATGACTTCACATATAAAAAGAATGTTGATTGAAACTTGTTAAGGGTGGACAAACGTAGACCTTGGTCATTGTTGCAATTAATAGGAAGTAATAAAGAAAGAGAGGTTCACATATAAATATACCGTCTTTGACATCATCTATGATTGTGAACACTCAATAAACTATTACATGCTTAGAAGTAGATGTTGGACAAGGAAGACAACATAATGAATTATGTTTGCTTGGTTCCGAACAATGTTATATGACTAGAGATCCCTGAGCATGTGACGATTGCTTCCACTTCATATCAGCCAAAACTTCCGCACTAAGTAGAGATACTACTTGTGCATCCACAAACCTTCCATCCTAGTTTTGCCATGAGAGTCCACCATATCTACCTATGGATTGAATAAGATCCCTCAAGTAAGTTGTCATCGGTGCAAGCAATAAAAATTGCTCCGTAATTATGTATGATCTATTAGTGTGTGGAAAATAAGCTTTGTACGAACCTATGATGAGGAAGACATAAAAGAGACGGACTGCATAATAAAGTTCTTTATCACAGGAGGCAATATAAAGTGACGTTCCTTCAAACTAAGAGGTCGCACATCCAAACCTCAAAAGCGCATGACAACCTCGGCTTCCCTCTGCGAAGAGCCTATCTTGTACCTTTACTTTTTGCCCTTGAAAGAGTCATGGTGATCTACACCAATTCCTTATTTTGCCTTTTTCTTGGCTAACGCCATATGCTAGGGAAGGATCTATATTCTTATGTCAACTTGGAAGTAAGTATTCATGAATTATTATTGTTGACATTACCCTTGAGGTAAATAGTTGGGAGGCAAAACGATATGCCCCTATCTTTCTATGTGTGGGACTGAAACTTTGATCTCATGAGTACCACGTGAGTTGTAGCAATTGTAGAAGGCGAAAGGATGATTGAGTATGTGGATTTGCTTCACAAGCTCTTACTTGACTCTTTCCGATGTTATGATAAATTGCAATTGCTTCAATGACTAAAGGCTATCGGTTGTTAATTCTCATTAAGTTTCTTGATCCTTACTTTACTTTGTGACGGAATTATCACTTTAGCATAAGGGATGTTATGATGCTACTGCTGTTCTAACTATGATCTTGATGCCTGCATGTCCGTATCATGTTTAGTCGACACCTCTCTCCCTCTAAACATGTGGGCATATTTATTGATCTTGGCTTTCGCTTGAGGACAAGCGAGGTCTAAGCTTGGGGGAGTTGATACGTCCATTTTGCATCATGCTTTCATGTTGATATTTATTGCTTTATGGGCAGTTATTACTCTTCACGGTACAATACTTATGCCTTTTCTCTCTTATTTTGCAAGGTTTACATGAAGAGGGAGAATGCCGACAGCTGGAATTCTAACCTGAAAAAGGAGCAAGTTTGAGATACCTATTCTGTGCAACTCCAAAAGCCGTGAAAGTCAATGAGGGGTTATTTTGGAATTTATAAAAAATACTGGGCCGAAGAAGTACCAGAGGGAACCCAGCAGGACGCCACAAGCTTGCTAGGCGCGGCCTACCCCCTGGCCGCGCCTAGGGGGCTTGTGGGCTCCCTGTTGGCCCTCTGGCCCCCCTCTTTTTCTATAAGGAGTGTTTCGTTCCAGAAAAAATCAGGAGGAGGCTTTCGGGAGGATTCGCCGCCGCCACGAGGCGAAACATGAGCAAGACCAATCTAGAGCTCCGGGAGGGTTGTCCTGCTAGGGAAACTTCCCTCCCGGAGGGGGAAATTGTCGCCATCGTCATCACCAACACTCTTCTCATCGGAGGGGACTCATCACTACCAACATCTTCATCAACACCATCTCACCTCCAAACCCTAGGTCATCTCTTGTAACCAATCCCCGTCTCGCGACTCCGATTGCCACTTGTAAGGTTGCTAGTCATGTTAATCATTCTTTGTAGTTGATGCTAGTTGGATTACTCGGTGGAAGATTATAAGTTCAGACCCTTGATTCTATTCAATACCTCTATGGTCATGAGTATTATTATTCTTTGTGAGTAGCCACTTTTGTTCCCGAGGACATTGGATAAGTCATGCTATAAGTAGTCATGTGAATTTGGTATTCGTTCGATATTTTGATGCGTTGTATGTTGTTTTTCCTCTAGTGGTGTTATGTGAACGTCGACTACATAACACTTCACCATTATTTGGGCCTAGAGGAAGGCATTGGGAAGTAGTAAGTACATGATGGGTTGCTAGAGTGACAGAAGCTTAAACCCTAGTTTATGCGTTGCTTCGTAAGGGGCTGATTTGGATCCACTAGTTTAATGCTATTGTTAGACTTTGTCTTAATTCTTCTTTCGTAGTTGCGGATGCTTGCGAGAGGGGTTAATCATAAGTGGGATGCTTGTCCAAGTAAGGGCAGTACCCAAGCGCCGGTCCACCCAGATATCAAACTATCAAAGTAGCGAACGCAAATCATATGAACGTGATGAAAACTAGCTTGACAGAATTTCCCATGTGTCATCGGGAGCGCATTACCTCCTATAAGAGTTTGTCCAGGCTTGTCCCTTGCTACAAAAGGGATTGGGCTACCTTGTTGCACCTTTGCTACTTGTTACTTTCTACTTGCTACGAATCATCTTGTCACACAACTATCTGTTACCGATAATTTCAGTGCTTGTAGAGAATACCTTGCTGAGAACCACTTGTCAGATCATTTTGCTCCTCATTCGGTTTGACAATCTTACTTATCAAAAGGAATACGATAGATCCCCTATAATTGTGGGTCATCAGCGTCCTAGCTCGGAGGAACGTCACCAAGTTACTCTTCACCATATCCTGTTCTTTCGTACCTCGTCAATGAAATAACTAGTGGCAAGCCAATGAGTACTTTTGATTGTACTCGCAAACTGCCCATGATATGAACAATGAAAGTGAAGGATAACAATAACATGCTTCTTTGGTTGATATCTCTTCGTGGTAAATAAACATGATCACAGGAATGCATCATAAGTTAAGAACTACTTTTCAAGAACATGTTACATATATCAATATATCAGTTACGGGCTAAACCATCCGGGTTCACCCTATATGCCAAGTCACCGAACTTGGTCATATCATTACTTTCATAATAACTCCTTTTCATCACAACTAACACACACTTGGTTTATGCGGAAATAACTGGACGTAGTTTAAGCAGGATTACCCAACTGTCCTTGACTGTGGACACGGCTATTCGAATAGTTTTACACTCTGCAGAGGTAGTACGCTGGACCCACGAGATCCGGGAAACTTCCGTGTCATCCACGACTCGCGGTATATAACATACCCGAGGTAAGTACCCGATCAATGCCTTTCCCCTGACGATACTAGACAAAGAGGTCCACTCGCTTGCTACCCATCCCACATGTAATACGTCTTACGAGCACCGACTCTGGACAGTATCAACCATGCGGGGACCAACAGTGTGCCTAGAACTCATAAAAATGGCATAGTCACCCTACCTGGCACGACCCCATAACGAGAGTGACCACACATCACTCCCGCCACTAGTAATGTGGCTCTTTGCTAGCACCGACGAGAGTAATCAACATAGCCCCGTGCCATAAGGGGTAACATGGTCGTACATGTTAGGTTGGGATGGTCGACACATCATAAATCTAATCCCATTTCTGAAACCATACTCACACAAATACCCGGTGCACCACTTCATCAAAAGTGGCCACCTTACTCATCATCACCTTGGGGCATTAGTGGCATCCGACGGTGTTTTCATAAATCTTTGATTTGTATCAACAACATGATCATGCTAATATGACTCTATCTTTACTTGTCAACATGATACTAGCATTACCCCCATAGGTGGTAGGATCAAGCTTAATGCATGTGTTTCGAAGGAGCCATTGGTAACATCACCTTAGTGAATTACCGACACTTAGGATCATATGCAACGGAAATACTTGCTATCTTAACATGCAATATAACATATGCTCAGTCATGGTCAAAGGGCTTCTTGCCTTTGCTCACATATATCCTCGGGGTCTTCGAGGTCTTCTGCTCCAACTCTGAGTACTCCGTCTGCCCGTTAACTATTGTCGGAAACAACCACGGTAAGCCACACAACAGGCAAAAATAAAAGCGCTACAAAATAGAAGTTATATTTTTCTTGGACCTCTCTGGTCATAAGAAAAATACCTGAATCTTACAATAGGAGGTTTGGATCATTAGGGATTTCTGAATGGAAGAAAGGAGGAGTAGGGGATTCTTTATGAAGACCACAAAATATATTATGATAAAAATGAGTGGAGGCACTCATTCAACATAGAACAATTTTAGAAATATTTAGGAAGTTGTTTCACTGGATTTGGAGTTGGAATGGATATTCTTGGAATTTCCTAATGTGGAATAAATAGCAAAAGGGAGCTATTCATTTTATACAACAGAATAAAGCTTGATAAAAATGTTGACCAAAGCTTTAAAAATGTTGGCATGATATAATAAGTCTCTGGAAATTGGATTCACTCCAATTGGAATTGATTTGAATCGTCAAGGATTTTCACAAGGTGGGGTTTAAATTATCCAAACTTGGATTTAAATAAAAACAACAAAGAAAAGTTGCTTCAAAAAATGTGCAAAGCACACGTTTGGATAGCTCTGAATTTTAGGAACCTACGGGAGTTTGAATCAAACAACTTCGAGTTAGAATGATTTTTGAATGGATTTTTGAAGTTATGGAAAAAGAGAAAATCAAAAAAAGGAGTTCAACCTTCGGGGGTTATCCTACGCCCGAGGCGTTAGGTAGGCCTTGGGCCGGCCCAGAGGCTCGGTCCGGACAGGGAGGAGGCCACGCCGAAGGCATATTTTGCCCTTACGCCTCTGATGCAGGCAAGCAGCCAGATGGGATCCCGTCTCCACTTTCCTCACGGGGGCTCGGTCATTGGGAGACTGACATGGGGCTCTGCCTGTCAGGCCCTCCTTCTTCCTCCCGCTCGGCCAGGAAGGAGCAGAGGAGGCCAATCCCATTGGTTGTCGGTGCCCTTTTTGGTGGCTCCAGCCACGCCTGGTTGTGTTCCGGCCAATGGCGCCCTCGGCGCGAGGTGCGGCGCCTACCAGGAGCCCTAGCTCTGCGAGGGAGTCCCTGCGGGAGGAGAGTCTCGGCCGCACCGAATGGCGGCGATGCCGGCTGCGGAAGCTGGTACCCAGGCCGCCGAAGGACAGCAGGGAGCGCGGGGAGGGCTCTCGGGCATTGGGGCATGCCGGGAAGGCTTCAAGGGGAACGGGGAGGGTCCGGCTAAGCGCGGACGTGCGCGGAGACCGGTGGCAGATTCGGCCGTTGCCGTGTATGCCTAGAGGAAGAGGGCTAAGGAGGCTCTGGGGTGCTTCAAGGAGAGGGAGAGAGGAGCATGAGGTAGCAAGAGCTTGGGAAAAGGGGGTAGATGGAGGGGAAGCTGCACATAGAGCTCGAGAGCTCCCGGAGCTCCGAGGCCAAGGAGAATACATGCGCCCTTGGGAAAGCTTGGTTGCTTCTAGGCGTCGGGATGGGTTGGACTGGTCAAGGGAAGCGTCCTGGCTTGCTAGGACATGCTGCCAAGGAGGGACCCGAGCTGCAGAAGTAGAAGAGGATGCAGAGCACCGATACTACATGCTTCCAGCGTGGTCACCATGGCCACTCGTGTCCACAGGGCTGCTAAGACCAGTCAAACATGTCAAACACATAAGGCACACCTGCAGCAAGGAGACTCTGTAGTTTGGCAACTAGTGGAGGTGGTTTGAATAGGTTTGGACTCTGATTAAGTTTGCAGCAGCAAACTTGGGGCTGGCATAAGTGGTTTGCAGAGGGAAAACCTTGGGGAGAAACCATGTCCTGTTGCATCAGGTATGGAAGGAGCACACTACTGCAAAGTTTCAGCTCAAGCAAGGAAGTGTAGCTAGTACTTGTTGTACAAAGCTATATTTCAGCCACAATTAAACTTGAGGATGTGCTGCTCATTTTCTCCAAATGAGCATGCCATCTCTTGGATTTATACAATGATTTGGGTTGTTAGGGACCCTCTGGCAAGAGGTGGGGCCTTTGGCTTAAACAGATGTGGGGCAAGAGGGGTAAAAATAGTGATTCCAAGGGTAAAATGAGGATTAGTTACATGGAGCCTCTCTCCAATAATCAACCAGTGGCCGTGGAAATGTTAATAGAGGTAAAATGTAACTATCTGAAGCTGTAGTAGAAAGTGGTTAAAGTGGAAGGGGCCAAAGTAGTCAATAAAGTGAATGCACACAAGATGTTTGATGAGTGGCAGAGCAACCAGATGGACTTCAAAGGATATGAAACTTTACAGGATCAAATAATAGATAAAAATTAAGCTTGGACACCAAATTTCGGATTTGGTGGAAAACGTTTCCAATGTAAACTTGGAAAACCCATGAAATGGGTAGAAATAGCTTTCTTCTTACAAAACTATTCAAATCAATTCTCAAAAATCCAATATTTGGCGTGGGGGCATTATTTGAGCATTAAGGCATGCCCAAAATTTTTGGGGGCAATTGGATAAACTTTATAATGTAAAGTTTCCCAAAGTCAGAAATCAACACAAGGGGGTTTGAGGGGCTTGGGACAAGTTCCTCTATTCTCCTTGATGCACCACTTAGTGTGGATGCATTATTGGAGTATCAGAACATGTCCACCAAATTTGAGCATAACTGAATACACTTGACAATGTAGAGTTGCTCAAATTTGGATGTGGACAAATAGGGTTTTAGAATAATTAGGGGAGTCAAATCAACTTGGATTGAGATGAAACTTGGCAAGATCATCAAGCATATTATAGGTGACATGCTGGAATTTTACTGGTATTTATTGAGAATATTTTTTATAGAAATATTCCAAAAGGTTGAAATAGGGAGGAAAGGTTTTGAAGGGGTTTGCCCAATATATTTGAACATGGCCACGTGTTGAAACTCATATATATGGAATATATATGCTCACCGAGTTTCTCTAAATTTTCTCAAATATTTTGAAAGCAATAAAAATAACTTTCCTTCATAAGAGACCATCTCTGGCCTCACAGAAAGGCATTTAAATAAAATTATAAAATAACTTTTAAAATAATAATATTGTGGTTTTTGGAAGATATTTTTATTATAGGTTTTAAATAAAATGATTGGTGCAAAATAAATTCCCTAATTTGAGGACTTGTAGAACAAACCTCATCTTAGTGGTTTTGAAGGTTTAATTCAAAGAAATGCTTTTTGGTAAAAAAAATATTTGGTAAAAATAGTTGTTGGTCCTAAACACATGGCATGATCATTATTGGACAGGAGTTTTGGGCTAAGGAGGTGAGTTTGGAGAGTAATAGAAATTGTTGAGAAGCAAACAGAAGGATTCAAGCAAGCAAGCAAACAATAGTAAGTTCAAGCTTCACAAGCATTCACAAAAAAATTAATTGGTCCTCATTTTTGAAATAAGTTAATTAGTGAGGAAAGCTAGACACAGGGTGTTACATAAGGGCTTCAAGCGGTAGTGGGTGTATGTGGGCGTGGCCTAGAATAGCCAGCCTCTCGATGAGGGCACGAGATCATTGACAACCCGAGGCTAGTGCAAGTGATGAAGAGAATTGTCGACCTAAGGGCAGCGGGAGTGACAGTGACGATAGTCATGAGGGAATTCCTCATGCGAAGGATCGCCCCCCTTTAACACCATTCCTGCAAGATGTGGGCTTTTGCTAGTCCGACGGATGCCATCCGTGTCACACCCTATTTTTGTACCACTTTTCCCTATGATGTATGTAAAAATTAGAGCCATTTAAAACTTTTGCATGCTTGTGATGTTTGATCTAGTTGTTACTTTCTTCTGTAGTCGAATTTGGTTTTAATTACAAAAATATCCTCCTCCCTAGAACTCATCTAATTACCTCCAAACCTTTGCCCAATGATCATGCCATGTGTATAGGACCAGAAACTACTTATGTAAATTATTATTTGAATTAAAAGGCATTTATTTATTTTAAGCTTTCAAAAATATCATGAGTTGAGATTTGCACTACAAGTCCTCAATTTAGGAGAGATGCTTTACCCCAAAGATTTTATTTGGATCCTATTATCAAAAATATTTCCCAAAACCATAAAAATAATTATTTTAAAAGTTATTTTCCTGGTTTATTTAAATATTTTTTTGTGAGGCTAGAAATGGTATTTCATAGGAAAAAATATCTTGTTACTTCAAAAATATTTGGAACATTTCGGGAAATTGAGTGGACATATATTTTCCATATAAAAGAGTTTCAACACATGGTCATGTTCAACATATTTGACAAAACCCATCAAAACCCTTTCTGCCTATTTCAATCTTTTGAAATATTTCCATTGGAAATATTCTCCATAAATTCCAAGCAAATTCTAGCAAGCCACACATACAATATGTGGTGTCATTGCCATGTTTCATCTCAATCCAACTTTATTTGATCCACCAAAAGATTCCAAAACCCTATTTGTCCAGACCCAAATTTGAGCAACTTTACATTACGAAGTTTATCCAATTAGTCTAAAACTTTGGAGGGGTGATCTAGAGCCGTAATATGGATGCTACGCCAAGTTGTGCATTTGTTGGAATAGATTAGCATAGGTTAGCCTTTAGAAATCTGATTCTGCCCATATCTAAGATTTTACAAGTTTGCATTGCCAACATTGCTCAAATGAGATCAAATTTGGTGGACCCTCTTGTTTTTACCTAACATCCAGTCATGTCATGTATCGCAGTAATTAGGTAATGTTTCCTTTCTCAAAACAAAATCAAACACCTTTTGGTAGTTTGGTAAAACTGCTCCTTTCACCCCTTCTACTATTCCCCTTAAGCTTCACTCCAAATTCTTACCACAAGCTCAAATTGTTACCTACAGTAAGACTTCCACGACCACAGCTCTATGATTGAGGGGTCAAAACACCCATTTTATTCCCCTCGAGTGCCAGGAGAACACTCATTTTTACTTCCCCAGCTTCTTACCTCTAGTCCCCTTGGCCTCCCTAGCCCCCAAAGCATCTTGAGATCCACCAACATCTACTGGACGAAGTGGACCACGCCAGAGCGCACTGACATACCATGGCACTCCCGCAATAGAGCCATTGCCGAATGGCTAGCCCCGACCATCTCGAGCCCCTATCATGCGCCAGGAGCAACGCCCCGATGCTCGCAAGAAGTCAGGGCAAGGCACCCTAATTTTTGCCCCTCCTGCTGCCCCCTCCCACGTGAGAAGCTATCGCCCAAGCCCCCCCAACTGGTGTGCTTGCACGTGTGAAGCCATAGGGCCTTCCCCTTTGTCCTCTCTCCCTAGCGCATGCCTACAGCCCCACTGACCTCGATCATGACTCACGCTCGTGCCGCCGCAGTATCACAGCTCGGCCCCGAGCTTCCCTTGTGCACCCGACACCCTGCCTCCATTGCCCGCCTATAAAATCCCTCCCCCCGAAGTCCCTCTCTCCCTTTGGTCTCTCCCTCTCATCTCCAATCGAACACCAGAGTCCCTCCTAGCCAGCCCTAGTGTTCGAGTGCTCGGGATCGAGCCGGAGTTCGCCGCTTCGGGCCGCCAGCGTTCGCACGGTGAGAGACCTCCTCTACCTCTGTTTTCTAATGATCCGAGGTCCCTGGATGCCTCTAACCCAGTTCCACCTCCTCGTTCCTCTGATTGCAGCCTCGAGCGAGCTTCTCAACCTTGAGCAGGAGCTCCGCCACTCAGGTCCATCGTTGTCGTTCAAACCACCACCGCCGGAAAAGAGCTCCACCTCGTGTGGAAGCGCTCGAGCCTCCTGAACATGCCCGTGCCCTAAACGCCTTGAGCCGCTGCGTGGAATGCTGCCGGCGAGCTCTCCCTCTCCTTGTCTAGATGTGGAAGATGACCATGGGGTGGGCCGGCGCGTCGGCCTCTCCCCCGCCTCCCTCTCTCTCTACAAGAAGGGGCCCACATGCAGGGTCAAACTTGAACTTGCCACGCACACCCCTTCGCCCGTGGGCCTTTTCTTCTGGGCCGGCTCAGGTGCCATCCTGATTCGGCCCAACGTCAACACTCCCTTTTCCTTTATTTATTTTAGTTGCTCTTGCAAAAATCCTCTAGATTTATATATAGGTCCAAATGCAATGATTCAAACTCCTAAAAATTCTTAAAAACCCCACCTATTTAATGATACCACCTTTGTAATTTTTACAGAAAGTTTCATGCACTATTTTATTTAAAAACCTTGTTTTTAATATTTTAGCTAACTCTTAAAATGCTTTATGTTACTTTTTATACTTCAAAAATAAAATCCAATAATTTTTACAAATCTAATATTCAGCCCATAGTTTTACAAAAATAGTGTGACATTTTTAGGAAGACTTTATTTACTCTCTTTTTTCCATGCTCTTATTTTCCCCCGTTAAATTACAATGATAGATTGCATTGTTGATGAAGGGCTTGGTCCGGAAGACTTTGAAGACCCCGGAGACTTTATTGAGCCAGGCAAGCAGCCCTTTGACCATTATTATGACACCCTTTTATGCATATCATATGTCACTTTATTTTCTTGCATCTGAAGCATGTTGAATCGATGACCACCTTGATTGGGGTCTCCGATGTTTCCTCATTGATACTTGCAATGAGCATGACCCTACCTTCGTATGAGCATTGTGAGGGTGGGAAGTAGTTACTTTGCTAGTCGATGCCACGCAAATGGGATGTGAGTATGCATGGTGACGATGATAGAAAAGGTTTCAGAGATTTTTCGAAAACCCTGTCGGGTGCATCTAATTCCCGAGGGAGATGGTGTTGAGCTAGGTAACCACTTCATAAAGATTTGTTATCTTTGTGGTTCTGAAAACAGGAGTGATTTAAGATTTGTTGACCATCCCAAACTTACATGTGCGATGACAATACCCCTTTATGTGACGGGGCTTTATTGATTACTTTAGCCGATGCTAGCAGAGATCCCGCATTACTAGTGGTGGGAGTGGCGTGGTTACTCTCGAGACGGGATCGTTCCAAGAAGAGCGATGATGGACAGTTTTTACACACACCAGGCACACTATTGGACTACTAGTGGTGGGAGTGGCGTGGTCACTCTCGAGATCGGGTTGTTCCAAGATGGAATGGACTAGAGCAAGGCTCGTATGATGTACATCGTGAGGGATGTTACCAACAACTAGCCTCTTTGTTTAGTATCACTAGGGGAAGGCATTGTTCAGGTGCTTACCTCGGGTATGTTATATACCGCGAGTCTTGGATGACACGAATGTTCCCCGAGTCTTGTGGGTACAGCGTGAATAGTTGTGTCCACGGTCAAGGACATTTGGGTGGACCTGCTTAAACTACGACGAAAATTTTTCGGATGAACCAAGTGTGCTTGTGAGAGAAAGGTGATTATGTGAGAAAGATGATACATGAGCTAATTCGGATGACTTGGCATGATGGGAGGTGGTGGAATGTTCGACCCTCAATTGATATTGATATCTGTAACGTTTTTGTATGGATATCATTTACCTCATGATGCATGTCCTCACAAGAAATTGATGATGTCATTGCACTTGAAAAATCTTCTTTTCCGCAAATTACCTATTAGTGTTATATCATGCATTGTTATTGCCTTGTTCCAGAACATGGTTTGCCTGCGAGTACATTCAAATTACTCATTGGCTTCCCACTGGTTATTTAATTGGCCAGGCATGGAAGAGGAGGAATATAAAGAAGAGCTCGTTGGTGACGAACATGCGAACTAGGATGCTTTCCAGTCAGAATGCATGTAGGTTAAGGCGGATGGCATGGGTTTAGGCTTTCGTTCGAGATTTCTGCTACTAGTTATGTTTGGTGTGTCGGCCTTCAAGTCCCTATTTCTGTAAGACTTAACCATAATGGTCTCTATTTGTATCACATGGTATGTATGGATGTAAGACTCTTGTAATCCAGTTTTTGTGTGTTCAATGAGCATTGATCTCTGGGACACTGTACAAGTGAATTCGGTGATCATGACTTATAAGTCGGGGTCCCAACAGAGCTGGTATTAGAGCCATCGTGACTGTGGGAAGTCTTAGTTAGCATGAACATTACTTATGAGTTTCTACACTTCTTACTTCTTCCACTCTACTTCAAAAGCATTACTGACACCCTCCCCTTAAACCTTGTAGATGGCCGTTGTACCGAAAGACCTCCTAGCATTCGGCTTTCCCTTACTCCTTGAGGACAACGTGGAGAAGTGCCAGTTCTGCCGATCACCCCTGTTGCGCCACCACGAGCACTTGGTCCATGCCACCACGAAGGAGTACCACGTCGATGTGGTCGTGAAGGCAAATTACTCCCTGATGAGTTGGTTCTCTGAAGGGACACATATGGAGACTCTAGTGTTAGTAGTTGAGACAGCTGTATGGAAGGCGCTCATCCACCTTCGAAACATCATCCCAGAGATGGATGACGAGCGGACTACTCGCCACTTTCCTTTTGAGAAAGATGAAATTAGCAAGAGTTGGACATTAATTCCATCCCAGAAGGATGGAACCCCACTCAAATTCTAGACCTACTTCAGCCTCTCCTCCGACAATCTGGCACAAAACCTGATTAAGGATTCCTTGAAGCTCGGCAAGGAACTTCACCACACCCATGAGCTGCTCCGACAAGCCAAGCCGAAGCCAGAAAATATCAAGAAGGATGGAGCCCTCAAAGGACGACAAGCTATCGCTTACATAGGGGGAGTATCCCCATCTAGAGATGCACCCCCCATGTCGTCCTCACATGAGTGCGAAGTAGTGTCGTGCGCTCTTCATAAATCAATCGGCGAAGCACCGTCATGATGGAACTCCTCATCCTCCGACCCCCTCGACAGGAGACGATGCCCAGACGGATGATGACATGGAGGAGGACCCAAAGGAGCATGAGTACGAGACCGAGCACTCCACCACTTGAGTTCGAGAACCACTAGTGTAGGATAAGTTATGTATTCCTCATGCAAAGTAGAGTCTGTGTAATGGTTCATATGAAACTATGTGTGTGTGTTGTTTCTTTTACTATTTGTGTTTTCATGCAAGTCACGCTTTTGCCTTAGGCAACATGTAAGTAACTACGTCGCCTATCTTATCATACTTGTAGTATACCAACCCCCTTAGGTGCATTTTCACAGTTGTAGTATACCAACCCCGTTAGGTGCATTTTCCCCTTGTTGTTATTTCTTAGGTATTTCAATATTTGATTGTCACACTTGTAGTATACCAACCCCCTTAGGTGCATTTTCCCCCTTGTTGTTGTTTCCTTCGTCTATCACACTTGTTTGACTTGGCTCCTCCAAATAGGAGGTGACTCCGACCCGTACCAGCACGTTTTGCAACCCCAGCATCGGCTACTCTTGTCAGCAGTAGATAACCGGTGGGTCTGCTCACACTCGGGATCAACAGGAGCAGCCACAAGGTGAGATTCCCACGCCATCGTCTCCACAGGAGAACAGGACCATAGCTCAGTTTCGCCAAGTTCTCCGGGAGGAACGCCAAGCCAACACTACCGCTATCGAGTGGATGTCTCAGTTACTTGTGAACAACCAGCATCAAGGCGGGAACAACAATGGTTGTTCTACTTTGTTGGAGTTCATGAAGACTTCACCCTCGACCTTCACCGAGACACGTGAACCTTTGGATGCTGATGAGTGGATCCGCACCATCCAGGACCTCCTTTCATTGGTCAACTACAATGACGACCATGAGAAGGTTTTCTACGCCTCCCACTGTCTCAAAGGTATCATGAGAGCATGGTGGGATGGATTCAAGGTCATGCAAGGTGAGCATGTGATGACCTTGGCTGATTTCTTTCACACCCTGTTTCACTATCACTTTTTGTGTAATTCAAAAAAAATCTGAGTTTACTAAAACTTTTTAAAAAATAATGTTGTGAGTGCCATGATTGTCGTTGTATGCTTGTATGCTTTATTATGTGATGTCACAAACCACATTTTTCATGACTTAATTATTTTCAAAACACTTCTTCTTATTTCTGGTTAAAACAAAACCCTCCTTTGGGTTGCACTACAAGTCCTTGATGGCAAGGAGTGTTCTTACCCAAAGTTGGTGATCTGGTTCTAGCACCATTTTAGTGCACCAAAACCATAAAATAATTATTTTATGAATTATTTTCCTAATTTATTTGCATCTCCATTTCTGAGGCCAAAAATGTTATTTCCATATGGAAAAATACTTTTCTGCCTTAGAAAAATCTGAGAAAATTTGGAGATGATCACAAGGACATATATTTTCCATACATAAGATTTTCAACTCCTATTTATATTATTATTATTTGAGTAAAACCCTGAAAACCCTTTCTGTTTGTTTTGACTTTTTGAAATATTTACAATGGAAATATTCTCAATAAATTCCTATAAAATTCTAGTGGTATCCCAAAGCCATATTTGGTGCCCATATAAAATTTCACGTTGATGCAAGGTGATTAAAGACAACAAATAGTTGCAAACCCCCTGCTGTCCAGTATAAAGTTAGACCAACTCTACATAGCAAAGCTTATCCATTGGGGTTGAAACTTTGCAGGAGTGCCTAATACCTCAAATGAGGGCTCCATGCCAAAATGGGATTTGTGGGACTTGTTTTGCCCATACTCTCTTTGGAAGGAACATATCTCGTCATTTGGTGATGTTTTCAAGTTTACAAAGCTAAACTTGTCCAATGGAGCTCAAACTTGGTGAAACCCCTTGTTTTAGCACCAAACCCGATCGTGTTAAGTTGGACAGCCACTAGTGGGGTGCAGCCATCCTAAACCACTGTCGAGCACCTTCTGACAGTTGGGTAAACACCTCCTAGACTTAGCTAAACCAAAGCCCTTTGTCCCAAACTCATAGAGTAGGTGCCTGACACCAATGCCTAATTCCAGTCGAGTGGCCCCTCTCTGGCTCAAAGTAGATAAGCCAAAATCCCCAATTTGAGCTTCAGCCCAAGTCTCACAGCACCTGTTTCTTGTCCCTATTTGACTAGCTGAGACTTCTACGGGATTTAAACGGCTAGGCATCTCCAAGCAAGTGCCGAGGACATGCTGGACACGTCCAAGGCACCCCAGAGCGCACCAGCATGCCGTAGCATGTCAAAACTGCGCTCTGGGCGCGTTACAGAGAACAACCGATGTGGGGGTGACTCGGCCAGTACAAACCTCCCTGTTGTGTCTCTCCTCTCCCCCGACAACCCCTCTGCATCAGGCAGCCCTCAGGGCCCCTCCTTTCCCGCGCTAAGAGCTGGTGCGACGCGTGCCCGTGTTTACCATAAGCGCGAGAGGAGCGGGGCCACGTTAGCTCGCCTCTCCTCCCTCTCTCTCTCGCAGTGAGTCCAGGCGGTCCAAAACCATGTCCGGAGACCGTGGTTTCAACCACAACTTCTCTCCGCACCCCCATGCACGCCACGATGAATCGCTGGCGCTCCCGAGTCGGCTCACCATCGCAGGCCTCTAAATAGCCTCTCCCCTCACTCCAAAACCCATCGCTCCACCTCACCAAGACCCCAATCACCTCCCTAGCCAATCCAGTAAGCCAGCAGAGCCCCGGTGCTCGAGATCGACCGAGGCCCCTCCGCCTTGGAGCTCAGGTCGATCTCCGGCTACACGTCGGCTCTCGCGTCCCTCTGCCCACCAAAGCACACCCCGTAACACCAGGAAGCTCTCCCCCCTCTTCCCCGAGCAAATCCATGACCGTAGGTACCACCTCCACCTTCACCTGAAATCCCTGCGCCGCGGCTACCTCATCGCCGGTGAAACTGAGGCCCTCCGCCGTCATCTCGACCACCATCAGGTAGGCGACGCCGAGCCGGACCTATTTCCGTCATCGTTAGGGCCCAAGGACGTCGGTAGCCAGGCCGGCGCGCTCCTTCTCCTCTCTGGCCAGAGGTAGGAGACGACCCCGACAGGTGTTCCCCACCTTACTTCTTGGAATACCTAGATAATTTTGTCGTCGTATTTATTAATGACATATTAATCTTCTCCAAGTCCGAAGAAGAGCATGAGCAACACTTGAGGTTAGTGTTGGAGAAGCTTCGAGAGCACCAACTTTATGCCAAATTCAGCAAATGCCAATTCTGGCTGAGCGAAGTTGGATTCTTGGGTCATACCATGACAAAAAGTGGATTGGTAGTCGATCCCTCCAAGATTACCACGGTAACCAACTAGGAGTCGCCAATCGATGTGAAGGAAGACAGGATCTTCCTCGGGCTCGCGGGATATTACCGCAAGTTCATAGAAGGATTCTCCCGCATCACTCGACCCATGACTCAGCTCTTGAAGAAAGGCAAGGAGTTCGAATGGACGCCGAGTGTGAAGCAAGCTTCCAGGAGTTCAAGAAGAGATTGACTACCGCCCCGGTATTGGCTACTCCAGATATCAGCAAGGACTTTGTGATATATTGTGATGCCCCCAAAACCGGGCTCGGTCGGGTTCTAATGCAAGACGGCAGGGTCGTGGTGTATCTGTCATGGCAACTGCGTCTGCATGAGGAGAATTATGCCACCCATGATCTCGAATTGGTAGCCGTAGTGCATGCTCTAAAGACATGGTGACATTACCTTTTGGGGAAGCGATGTGAAATATACACCGACCACAAAAGTCTGAAGTATATATTTACTCAAAGGGAATTGAATATGAGACAAATAAAATGGCTGGAGTTAATCAAAGACTACGATCTAAGCATTCAATACCACCTCGGTAAAGCCAACGTAGGGGCTGATGCTTTGAGCAGGAAGGCCAGCACCTTGAACATTATGCTCAAGGAAAGGCCACCCGCCTTATATGAAGACATGGAGAACTTCGGGTTGGAGCTAGTTGAACAAGGATTCCTGGCTAACCTCGAAGTCAAGCCAACGCTGGCTGACGATATGAAGGAATCCCAGAAGGGGCACAAGAGCATTGAAGGCATCAAAAAGAAGATCCAAGAAGGCAAGGCCCCAGAATTCTCAGTGGATGAGCAAGGAGTAGTGTGGTTAGGGAAACGTTTATGCGTACACAACAAGGCAAAACTCAAGGACTTGATCCTGCAGGAAGCGCATGCTACACCCTACTCTATTCACCCCGGTGGTACCAAGATGTATCAAGATCTTCGAGAAAAATTCTGGTGGCATGGGATGAAGAGGAAAATAGTGTCTTATGTTGCCAAGTGCAACGTGCCAGCGAGTCAAGGCTGAGCATCAGCGACCTGTTGGACTGCTACAACCTCTCCAAGTGCCTGAATGGAAGTGTGACCAGGTCGACATGGACTTCATCACTGGATTGCCCAGGTCAATCAAGGGGCATAACTCCATATGGGTCAATGTCGACCATCTGACCAAGGTGGCCCATTTCATTCCAGTCAACACCACTTATGATGGAAGCCAATTGGCTAGTCCGTGCATACATCGAATAGTGAGTCTCCACGGAGTTCCCAAGGAGATTGTATCTAACCGAGGCACGCAGTTCACCTCAAGATTCTAGAAGAATTTCCAAGAATCCTTCGAAACCAAGCTCTCTTTCAGTACCGCCTTCCACACGCAGACGAGCGGACAAATGGAAAGAGTGAATAAGATACTAGAAGATATGCTCTGTGCTTGTGTCTTGGCGCATGGTGCCAAATGGGAAGACTGTGTGCCGTTAGCCGAGTTCTCATACAACAACAGCTACCAGTCCAGTCTCCAGATGGCCCCATTTGAAGTGTTGTACGGACGAAAGTGCCGCACCCTGCTCAACTGGTCCGAAACTAGTTAAGGGCTGATTTTTAGGCCGGAAGTTCTTCAAGAAGCAGAAGATAAGGTGCAGCTAGTTCGAGAAAATCTAAAGGCAGCGAAGTCGCGACAAAAGAGCTATGCGGATTCTCATCGCAGAGATGTGGAGTTCATTCCGGACCAAGTGTACCTCTTTGTCACACATCTCAAGGGAAACAAGCGTTTCCACGTCACGGGGAAAGTTGCTCCAAGGTTCATTGGACCTTTTAAGATCACGACAAGGCATGGAGAAGTCGCTTACCAGCTGGAGCTACCTCGGGAACTTTCGGGTGTGCACAACGTATTCCACGTGTCACAACTTTGGAAGTGTCTTCAAGCGCCAAACCATCCTGATCTTTACAAGGACATTGACCATGAGGCCATCGACCTTCAGCCAGATCTCACTTATCATGAGAGGCCGATCTGCATCCTGGATGGAGCAGAGCGTTGCACCAGAAGCCGCACCATCAAGTATTTCAAGGTTCAGTGGAGCAACCACACCGAAGCAGAAGCAACATGGGAGCATGAAGACTATCTCCGATCTGAGTTTCCGTACCTTTTTAGCACCTAGCTTAGGAATTTCGGGGACGAGATTCTTGTAAGGGAGGTCCGTCACACCCTGTTTTCACTATCACTTATTCTGTAATTCAAAAAAATCTGAGTTTGTTAAACCTTTTTCAAAACTAATGTTGTGAGTGCCATGATTGTCATTGTATGCTCGACTATGTGATGTCACAAACCACATTTCTCATGACTTAATTATTTTCCAAACCCTTTTTCTTATTTCTAGTTAAAACAAAACCCTGCTTTGGGTTGCACTACAAGTCCTTGCTGGCAAGGAGTGTTCTTACCCAAAGTTGGTGATGTGGTTCTAGCACCATTTTAGTGCACCAAAACCATAAAAAAATTATTTTAAGAATTATTTTCTTAATTTATTTGCATGTCCATTTCTAAGGCAATAAATGGTATTCCTATATGAAAAAAATACTTTTCTGCCTTAGAAAAATATGAGAAAATTTGGAGATGATCAGAAGGACATATATTTTCCATACATAAGATTTTCAACCCCTATTTATATTATTATTATTTGAGTAAAACCCTAATAACCCTTTCTATCTGTTTTGACCTTTTGAAATATTTCCAAAGGAAATATTCTCAATAAATTCCTAGAACAATCCAGTGGTATCCCTAAGCCATATTTGGTGCCCATATAAAATTTCACTTTGATCCAACGTGATTAAGGACACCAAATAGTTGCAAAACCCCTTGTGTCGAGTATGAAGTTAGAACAACTCGACATAGCAAAGTTTATCCATTTGGGCTGAAACTTCGGAGGAGTGCCTAATACCTTAAGTGAGGACTCCATGCCAAAAATGGGATTTGTGGGACTTGTTTTGCCCATAATCTCTTTAGAAGGAACAAATCTGGTCATTTGGTGATGTTTTCATGTGTATAAAGCTAAACTTGTCCAATGGAGCTCAAACTTGGTGAAACCCCTTGTTTTAGCACCAAACCCAATCCTGTTAATTTGCATAGCCAGTGGTGGGGTGCAGCCACCCCAAACCACTATCGAGCACCTTCTGACAGTTGGGTAAAAGCCCTCCTAGCCTTAGCTAAACTGAAACCCTTTTTCCCAAACTCATAGAGTAGGTGCCTCACACCAATGCCTAACTCCAGTCTAGTGGCCCCTCTCTGGTTCAAAGTTGATAAGCCAAAATCCCCAATTTTAGCTTCAGTCCAAGGCTGACATCACGTGTTTCTTGTCCCTCTTTTACCAGCTGAGACTTCCACGGGATTCAAACGGCTAGGCATCTCAAAGACAGTGCCCAGGACATGCTGGACACGTCCAAGGCACCCCAAAGCGCACCAGCATGTCGTGGCATGCCAAAACTGCGCTCTGGGAGCGCTACAGAGAGAAACCAAGGTCGAGGCGACTCCCTCGGCCAGTACCAGCCTCCCCGCAGTGTCTCTCCTCTCCCCGACAAACCCTCTGCATTAGACAGCCATCAGGGCCCCTCCTTTCCCATGCTAAGAGCTGGTGCGATGCGTACCCTTGCACTAGAAGCGCCAGAGGAGCGCGGCCACGATAGCTCGCCTCTCCTCCCTCTCTCTCTCTCTCTCTCGCAGTGAGTCCAGACGGTCCAAAACCATGTCCTTAGACCGTGGTTTCAACCCCAGCTTCTCTTTGCACCCCAATGCACGCCACAGTAAATCACCAGCACTCCCGAGTCGGCTCACCGTCGCAGGCCTATAAATAGCCCCTCCCCTCGCTCCAAAACCCATCGCTCCACTTCACCTCCCTAGCCACCCCAATAAGCCATCAGAGCCCCGGGGCTCGAGATCGACCGAGGCCCCTCCGCCTCAGAGCTCCGGTCGATCTCCGGCTACACATCGGCTCTCGCGTCCCTCTACCCACCAAAGCACTCCTCGTGAGACCAGGAAGCTTTCCCCCCCTCTTCCACGAGCAAATCCGTGCCCCTAGCTACCACCTCCACCTTCACCCGATACCCCTCCGCTGCGGCTACCTCGTCGCCGGTGAACCTAAGCCGCGTCATCTCGACCAACATCAGCTAGAAGACGACGAGACGGACCCATTTCTGTCGTCGTTAGGGACCGAGGACGTCGCTAGCCACGCCGGCATGCTCCTCCTCCTCTCTGGCGAGAGGTAGGAGACAACCCCGACAGGTGTGCCCCACCTGTCGGTGGCCCATCTCTATTTCCCTCTCTGCCCGCCACGTACCACAGGGGCCTACGCGTCACGTTCAAACCTGACGGCGCGCTTGCCTGGGCAGGCTGGTTGGCTGGCCAGTGGCCGGCCCAGTCCCAGGCCAAGCCAGGCCAGGGGTTGTAGCCCTTTTCTTTTAATTTTAGAAAATACATTTAACTAGTGAAATAATATAATTTTTGCTCAGTTATTTTTGTAAAAACATGTAGTATTTAAGAGAACCATTAAAGTATTTTTTGCAACAATTATTCTATTTTATAATAACAAAAAGATTTAAATTGGAATAGTTTTGCTTCTGTTATATGGATTTTAAAAATATTCTTTCACTCGAACCAGAGATAAATATTTTTAAAATAACAACATGGATTTATCATAATTAATCAACATTTTTGAAGTGATTTTGTGATCTATTTTGGAGTGAGCTACTTATTGCTTTTATTTAATACGGCGATAGAAAACCCGTGTGACGAAGGAGTTGGAGCGGAAGACCTCGAAGATCCCGGATACTTAGCAGAACAAGGCAAGCAACCCTTTGACCATGACTGAGCATATGTTATATTGCATGCTAGTGTAGCAAGTATTTCCATTGCATGTGAGCATAAGTACTCGATAAATCATTGAAGTGATGTTACCGAAGGCTCCTCCGGAGCACTTGCATTTTGAGCGTGATCCTACCACCTATGAGAGTCACGCTAATATCATGTCGACAAGTAGAGCTAAGCATAGTAGCATGAGCATGATGTTGGTATAAATCAAAGGTTTGTGAAAACCCCGTCGGGTGCCACTAATGCCCGAGGGTGATGATGAGTTACGTGGCCACTTTCGGAGATGTGGTGCGCCGGGTATTTTGAGTGAGTGTGGTTTCGGAAATGGCATTAGATTTATGATGTGTCGACTATCCCAAACTTACATGTACAACCATGTTACCCATTTATGGGACAGGGCTTTGTTGATTACTCTGGTTGGTGCTAGCAAAGAGCCACATTACTAGTGGCGGAGTGATGTGTGGTCACTCTCGTGATGGGGTCGTGCCAGGTAGGGAGACTATGCCGTTTTTACGTGTTCCACGCACACCGTTGATCCCCGCATGGTTGATACTATCCAGAGTCGTTGCTCGTAAGACGTACAACATGTGGGATTGGTACCAATAGAGTGGACCTCTTTGTCTAGTATCGTCAGGGGAAAGGCATTGATCGGGTACTTACCTCGGGTATGTTATATACCACGAGTCGTGGTTGACACACAAGTTTCCCGAATCTCGTGGGTCCAGCATACTACCTCTACAGAGTGTAAAACTATTCAAATAGCAGTGTTCACGGTCAATGACAGTTGGGTGGTGCTGCTTAAACTACGTCCAGTCGTTTCCGCATAAACCAAGTGTGTGTGAGTATGGAGTTCATATGAAAGAGTTGATATGACCAAGTTTGGTGACTCGGCATATAGTGTGAACCCGGAGTGTTGAGCCCTCGACAGATATATTGATATATGTGACTTGTTCTTCAAATCCACATTTAGCTTATGTTGTACATCCATGATCATTTTTATTACAACCAAGTTGTTGTCCACCAAAGATGCATATTATTGTTATCCTTCACTTGCATTGTTCATATCATCGGCTGTGTGCGAGTACATTCAAAAGCACTCATTGGATTGCCACTGGTTATATTATTGACCAGACATGGAAGGACCGGAGTTTGGACAAGAATGCGTCTTCACAGACGCCCCTGCGAACTAGGACGCTTCCAAGTGAGAATGCCTGTTGGTGTAGGCTGATGGCATGGGCACCCGCTTAGCCCTAAGATTTCCGCTACAAGTTGTATCCGTGTGATTTGTCCTTATAGGCCCTACCTTGTGAACTTGACCCTTCGGCCATGTGATGTAATAATTCGGTATTTGGATGTAAGACTCTCAGTATTCAGTATCTGTGTGTCCGGTGAGAACTGACCTCTAGGATCACTGAGCACGTTCATTCCGCAATCTCGACTCGTAAGTCGGGGTCCCCACAATTTCAAGACAGGATTTCACACTGCACACATCCCTTCTGGGATTATGCTCATCAAGAAGCGGGAATTTAGAGGGATGAAGCAAGGAACTGGCTCTGTCAAGGAGTACCTGCAAAATTTCAACATCCTATCAAGGTATGCGTGTGATGATGTTAGCACTGAGGTAGCTAAGATTGAACACTTCATGGAAGGACTTCAACAAACGTTGTACTATAAGCTCGTTGTCTCTGACTACCGTACTTTCTTCAAGCTGGTGAATAATGCCCTCATGCTTGAAGACAAGCGTCGTGCCATGGAAGAGAAATGCAAACGCAAGATGATCAACAACGGTAGTCCTAGAAACCAGAAGACCCACCCGTGGTCAACCAGCCCTAGCGGGGCCAATCTATTAGCCTCAGCAGGTCAAGACTCCTGCACCTCGTCCGAGCTACCAGCCGCTTCAGTAGGACAACACCAGCAAAAAACTGTTGCAAGACCAACAACCCCAGAACAACAACCCCAACAAAAACACTGTGGCAATACCAACAACTTTGAGAAGGTCACATGCTTTGGGTGTGGTCAGCCTGCACACAACTCAAAGTATTACCTAACAAGAAGCCTGATGCACTACGCCCCAATGCCCAAAACCAAGGACAAGGCCGTGGAGCGCCACCCAGGAACCAAGCTCCCCGCAACCTGTCCAACCATGGCAACTCAACCCCAGCAACCGTTCTGTTTGATTGTGGTGCTTCGCATTCTTTTGTTACCAAAAAGTTTGCACTAGGAAGTTGCATGAATCCTACATCTTTGGATGGTCATATGATGGTACAAAACCTAGGTGTAGCATTAAGGACCAAGATAGGGTGTAAAGGTTTTGGGATAAACATCAACGGGGTAGACTTCCAAGCAGACCTCATAGTTTTGGATTCGTGAGGCTTGGACATCATCCTTGGCATGAATTGGTTAACCAAGAACCAAGGCTTGTTGGACCGTGCTAAGAGAACTATTACCATGATCAATAGACAGGGAGTAGAAGTCAAGTATGTTCCGAACCATACCTCTGCTCAAGACCCTCAAGTTAATTGTCTGTGGGGAATTGAGTTGGACCAAGTGCCAGTGTGTCGGAGGTGCCCAGACCAGCCAGCGTGCGGCCCAGACTTGGCCCACTTCATCGACTAAAGACGAGCAGGCCCGACACCACTCAAGGCAAAGCCCTCGCAAGGGGCCAAGCCTCGCGGGGAGGAACATCATCAAGACCCGCACTGGGCCCCGTCACGACCCCTCCGGGGCGGCGGATATTCCAAGGCTGGACTCGGCCTCAGGAGTCTAGGATGACGCAGGGAAAGGACAGGCGAGCAGCAGACAGCAGGATGGTGCGGTTTCCCCTTTAGTGCAAAGGAGGCAAGGACGCATGCATGTTTCCAAAGCATCTCCCAAAGGTTTCCATTCTAGTGGAACAAGGCCTTCACCGCCTGCCGGCAGGACGGAAGTCGTCCCTGGACCCGCCCTGCTACGCTAGCAGCCACTTTGGAGGCGAAGACCACCTTTGGGCAGGGCAGCATGTTCCCCCTATTCCCCTTCAACATTGGACACTGTGGGATCCCTTCCCACCGAAATGATAAGTGAAGAGGATCGGGGACGCCACTATATATAGAGGATAGGTTACTCTATAGAGGGCGAGATCGATTCATTTGCACACCGACACCACACAAAGGCCACCCAGCCTCCGGAGGGCCTCGAACACTGTACTAGTTCATCCACTAACCTCCATGAGAGGCAATCCACCAAAGCAGGAGTAGGGTATTACGGTTCCCAACGGCTGAACCTGGGTAAACTGCCGTGTCATGTGTCTTCCTCACCATCGAGTGAGTTCTCTGCCAACCTCATCGATTAGCGAGTTAGGTGATGCCAGCCCATGAGATATCTTCGTACACGACCCTGAGTTCGAATCTTCAGGATTTTGCGGAGCCCGAATCCAACATTTGGCGCGCCAGGTACGGGGCATGTGAAGGTCTTTTGCGAGCTTCGTCCTCCCTAGGCCCCGCTGCTCGGATGACCGGCGCCCAAAAAGCTTGTTTGAGCCTCATCGAGCTGGCTTCCAACCGACATACGGCAACGGCTGCAATGCGTACCGGCGTTGTGGTGGCAGGCGGCTCGTACCAGATCGTCAACGTCACCTCCACCGCGATGCGTACTGGCATTGTGGTGCCGCATCAACTTCGAGTTCCTCGGTGCGCATGATGCGGTGCAGATGCCGAGCGATATGATCCACTATCGACCGATGCAAGGGGGCTTCGACGCCTGGGCAGACCACATCACGGAGCTGTTCACCATCGTCCCGCAGGCCATCCAATCGCATTCTTCTTCAAGACCGCACGCGTCGGGCAACGAGGGCTTGCACCTCGTGCCGGTCCGTGCGCCTGCAAACGATGGGGCCCCTAGTGAACGGGACGGGGCCGAGAGAGACGCGTCGCATGCCACCCTCTTCCTGCTGCAGATTCCGGCGGCCGGCCTCAAGGCGCAGCATGCCGGCAGCCACCAGGGACGCGAAGAGAACGACAGGATGTTTGATGCGCACACCGGCGCGCATCACCAAGACCAGGTCAGCCCCCGGCAACCCGGGGCGGCCAGATGGGAGCGCTCCCTCAGGCGCATCCAGAAGAAGGCAGAGACGTCGGCACGGGAGAACTACGACGATGGAGACACGCCAGGGTATCAAGGGGGATCCTGCACCAGATAATACAGGAACCACCCAACTGCGGCAACAGAAACAAGCGACTTCGTGCAGAGGCCCATCGCAAGAAGAACTCCGATTAGCGCGGCCGGGGGGCTACCCCCCGCCATAGAGAGGGACCGCCACCGTCGCGCCGCTGAACGACTTTGGTGGTCGATCCAACGCTTACATGGAGCCTTAACTGTCGTGTTATCTAACACCGCCTAACCATGCCATTGAGGAAGAGCCTCACGTGTCTACCCCAAGCTCCAGTCCCCCTCAAGAGTAAGTAACGCTCTGGGGGTCCCCCTTGAGCCGCACCCTAGGGCTCCCAATGGCAAAGCATTGGGCCAGTCACCGACCCCGTGGAGGAACTGCGAAGAACCAGGTCCCCGCCCTTAGGAGGATGAGTCGGAGAAAGAAACGAGACACAAGTGGCACGGCTCACCCACGATGACTACGGTGCTGGTGCGGGCGCCGAGGGCCAGGCCACACGAGGAGCGTGTCGGGCGTGAAGGAACTATGCGAGATAATTTTTTGGTCCACTACTCTAGGGGGTGTCTGTTGGCCACATGAACTTCAAGTGTTCAGGGCACACCTCTGCCCATCGAATCATTTACGCATCCTTCCGTACCTTCTGTTGCACCCATTAGGCGATCTGACATCTTGTCTTGCTTGCATCTTTGGTTGATCTACCCCCCCCCACACACACACGCCCCGCTCGGGTGCTCCGACCGGTGCGTGTCACCCCGTCGCGGGACCTGGAGAATCCCTGCGGCTTCCCAAGGCCACAATCAACAGGGTGAAATGGGGGCCGCTTGAGTGTCAAAAAGGGGCTCCTGAGCATCGTGCTTCAGGTGCCTTACCAGTCACAAGGACACTTGCCACCCTTGATGCCGTCCACGGACATTCGGTCATTATCACGGGTGGCAGCGCTTCACCCCGTAGTTGCACCCGTCCATTCGGTCACAAGCAACGGCGGTTGGGAAATATGCGGGACCAGGTCTTGGCAACGCAGAGCCGCTCGAACGTCAAAGGGGGTCCTGAGCATCGTGCCTTAGGAGCCTTACCGGTCATAAAGCCACTTGTCCACCCTGGTGCCCTCCAGGGACATTCAGTCGGTATAAGGGCTGACAGGGCCTTGCTCCATGAGGCGCCTCACGATGGTAGGGAAATGTGCGGGACTTGGACCTACCAAGGTAGAGCAATAGAAAAGCCCTCAACCAGCGTTAGGAGAATGAGGAAACATCGCGGAGCCGGAGCGCCCCGGCGTTCGCCCTACAGTCCTTGCGGGACCTGCATCAACCCGTGGCACCTCTGCATCGTCCTTCAATCCCTCCGGAACCTACTTTATCCCGTGAAACTCTCACATAATAATGGGCCGAGGCTGTACACGCCCAGCCCCCCCAACCCCCCGAGGACACGGAAGGGTCCATCCCACGCCTAGTGGAAGCCCTACGCTCCGCGCTAGGGAAAAAATGGAGGCAATCAACACAGTCCACCAATGACTCACAGGAATCAGGCGCATATGCCTTGGGGGTAGGGACACTCGTGAGGCCAAAGCGTCCCCGCGACCTCCCAGATACACCCCCACCGTGACACTCTCACGTAATAACGAGCCGAGGTTGTATACGCCCAGGGCCCCGAGGAAGCGGAAGGGGTCCATCCCACGCCTATTCACAGCCCTATGGTCCCCGCCGGGGATAAGACGGAGGCAATCAACGCAGTCCACCAATGGCTATGCCAGGCTAGGTGCTGGACGCGACGTTTGCTTGCTTCTTCCTGGATCTTGAATTATCCTGCGCTGGACTTAAATTTGCTGATTTCAAAAGTTGGTATTGAAAAACCAAAAAAAGGGGGGAAACTTTCTCTTGCGTTTCTCGTTTTGCTGGCTTTGGAGCCTCTTTTTCTGGATGACATTTTCTGAGGAACTGAACGCTCCACACCGCCCCTAGGCGCCAAGGAGCATGAAAGCAAGGACTTCCCGTACCAGTGGAGAATATTTTGAACGGTTTACTCCCGCTCATGGGTTTGGACCGAAGCATGATATCACTACTAAGAGTCTCGGGATGCGTCAGGGCGTCCTGGGGCAATAACCAAGGGGACAGAATGGGGGATCGCTTCAACACCAAAGGGTTCTCTTGGGCCCCGCCTCAGGAGCCTTGCCGGCCACCATGCTACTCTTCACCCGTGGTGCTGTCCTGAATGTGCTGAACCGGGGCCCATAAACATAGAGTGCCAGAAGGGGCTCCACCCCGCCCCACCTACAAGGTAAGAGCCATTCAGGAGGAGCTACGGAAGGGACCATCACGAACCCACGATCTAAGTACCCCGCAGGCCCTGACGGGGGCCATCTGGTTTCGCCTCAAAATAACAATGAATTAAAAACACGCGTACAAACAAAAGGATGCAGGGCCTAAGGAATAAGCTTGGGGAAGGAACGAGGCCACCGACCAAGCGTGCAGCGGCACAAAGGATGCCTCGGGTGGATGGGACCTCCTGAGGGCCGTGACCGCCGTTGCTCCCGAGAAATGACTGGGTCATCAACGGGCCCTAAGCGAGGAATCCAAGCCGCAGCGACTATCAACGAGAAAGCCATCGATTCAAGAGCAAAAGGAAAAAGGGAAAACGACGAAGGTAATACACAAAAGTTTAATGCCCAACAGGGCAAAGTTCATGGTCCAACATTACAGGGGCAGGACAACGGAAGCTGGGGGGGCCTAGGGGGAGAGGTCGCCGACACCACCCTTGGCACCGGTAGGCTCGGCATCGGAGCCCTACTCCTCACTAGAGGCAGGCACTTGGACATACGGCCCAAGCAGGGCGTCCAAGTGCGAGCGCACTTCGTCCCGAAGAAGATGTCGGGGCTCAGCGGGCATCGGCTCGACGACGCACTGGAGATCGAGCTCCAGGACGAGGCGATGCAAGTTGGAGAAGACGAGCGCCAAGGCAAGGCCCAGAAGCTCGTCCGCGTTGGAGGCGTTGGCCTCCTCCACGCGGGAGACCCAGGCCTCCAGCGTCTCCACCACCTTCTGGAAGAGGGCGAGGTATCCCCCCTCGTAGTTCACCCTTGTTAGCGCTGGGGCATCCTCCACAAATGGATGCATTGTGCCTGCCGCCCAACCGGCGATGACCTGGAACTGCTTGGCCCGCTGGGATGCCAACATCCGGGTGTATGCCGCCTCCTCCTAGGAGGCCTGAATGGTATCAGCCACCTCCTGGACCTGTTGCTGCAGTGACGCCAACTCCGTCAGGAGGACGGCCTCGGCACTCTCAGACAGAGCCCGCAGCCCCTCCGCCTCCTCCTCAAGGTCACCTAGCTTGAGCTTCTTGGATGTGGGCGCTTTGGAGAAAAGGGAGGATCAAGCGCCAAGCAGTAGACGGTACAACAAGGAATGAGGTGCAGACGAGGGACTTACTCATCACTCAGGGCCCAGCGGCGGCGGACGCACAGCGACCATGAGGGCCCTCCACCGCTGCTCCCGGGCGCGGACGAGGGCGCGGAAGAAGCAGCGTACTTCCCCCCGCCGGGTTGCCTCCCGGTGACGCCATGGAAAACGGAGAAATGAAGGGGAGAAGAGGTTTTTCTCGGCGGAGCAAAGGATGCAAGGAGGAAGCTCAAGATCACAGTACCTCCCCCGTGCTAGGGGCGGGGCATATTTATAGGTGAACCGCAGCCAGCGAGCATCGTGGGAACATGAGCGTTGCGCACCCATTTGGTGCCGCGAGGTGGGCCGGCTGGTACATTGCCGCCCACATCACCTCAACTGACAACCCAACGGTCACGTCCATGAGGGTCGTTGGACGTAGGTTGGCCGTGTTGATGCCATTCAATGGGCAACAATGATGGTCAACGAGACTCTTGGGGATTGTGCCATCGTGGTTTGGCGCGCCACGGACGCCTCATGGAGCGATAGCATCACCGCACGATGGCTCGACACGTGTGCCACCTGGACCGCATGCAATTAGAGCCTGCGACGCTTCAGGCCGCCCTCAAGGCTTCGCCAAGAAGACAACCCGAGCGCGCCTTGGGCCTCGGGACTACTCTCAGCGTTCTTGGAATGTGTGTACCCAGACCTACCACACTACGACCGACAGTTGGCCCACTTCATTGAATAAACACCAGCATGCCCGACACCACTCAAGGCAAGGCCCTCGAGAGGGGCCAATCCTCACGAGGTGGAACAACATCAAGAACCGCAGGGGGCCCCCTTAGGACCCCTCCGGAGCGGCCGATATTCCGAGGTGGGACTCGGCCTCAGGAGTCTAGGATGACGTGGGGAAAGGACAGGCGAGCAGCAGACAACAGGACGGTGCGGTTTCCCCTTTAGTGCAAAGGAGGAAAGGATGCAGGCATGTTTACAAGGCATCTCCCGAAGGTTTCCATTCTCGTTCAACAAGGCCGCCACGCCCGCCGGCAGGACGGTCGTCATCCATGAACCCGTCCCTCCTGCGCTAGCAGCCACTTTGCACATGAACAACACCTTTGGATAGGGAGCATGTTCCCCGTGTTCCCCTTCAAAATTGGTCGGTGTGGGATCCCTTCCCGCCGAAACGATAAGGGAAGAGGACCGGGGCCGTCACTATATATAGAGGATAGGTACTGTATAAAGGGGAGATGGATTCATTCGCCCACCAACACCACACAAAGTCCACCCAGCCTCTGGAAGGCCTCGCACACTGTACTAGTTCATCCACCAACCTGCACGAGAGGCAATCCACCAAAGCAGGAGTAGGGTATTATGCTTCCCAGCGGCCTGAACCTGGGTAAACTGTCGTGTTCTGTGTCTTCCTCACCATCGAGTGAGTTCCCTGCCAACCTCATCGAGTAGCGAGTTAGGTGACGCGAGCCCACGAGAGATCTTCGTACATGCCCTGGAATTCGAATCTTTAGGGTTTTGTGGAGCCCAAAATCCGATAGAGTGGTATTTGAATACCCGTATGTCTTTCATGATGAGCTGCCCGGAATGCCTACTTACCATGACATTGAGTTCATCATTGAGCTGATTTCCGGAGTAGGATCCATAAATAAGAAGCCCTATAGAATAGGATCCGAAGAGTTGGCTGAATTGAAAAAGCAACTAGAAGAGCAAGTAAGAAAAATATGTATTCTCCTTAGTGCCTCTCCTTGGGGATCACGTGTTTTATGTGTGTCAAAGAGGGACGGAACTATCCGACTTTGCGTCGATTACCGTTCTCTCAGTGAAGTCACAATAAAGAACAAGTACCCAAAGTCATTTATGAGTACACGGTCATGTCTTTGGGTTAACCAATTCCCCAACCTATTCCATGTACCTCATGAACAAAGTCTTCATGGAATATTTGGATAAGTTTGTCGTTGTCTTCATCGATGACTTACTCGTTTTATCCAAGTCTAGAGAAGAACATGAGCAACTCTTGAGGATGATCCTGAATAAGCTTCGAGAGCACCAGCTTTATGCCAAATTTGGCAAGTGTCAATTCTGGCTACATGAAATCTAATTCTTGGGTCATGTGCTGACGGCAGACGGATTTTTAGTAGATCCTACCAAGATTGAAGCCATGACGGAGTGGCAATCTCCAACCAATGTGAAGGAAGTCATAAGTTTCTCGGACTCGTGGGATACTACCGCAAGTTCGTCGAAGTATTCTCAAGCATCACCCGACAAATGACTCGGCATTTGAAGAAGGACAAAAAGATCAAGTGGCCGCCAAAGTGTGGAGAAAGTTTCCAGGAGCTCAAGAAGAGACTGACAACGACCCCAGTTTTGGCCACTCCTGATATTCACAAGGAGTTTGTGATATATTATGATGCATCGAGGACCCGGCTTGGTGGTGTTCTGAGACAAGAAGGCTGAGTCATGGCATATATATCCAGACGGCTACTCCATCATGAAGTGAACTACGCCACTCATGATCTTGAGTTGGCAGCAATAATTCACGCCTTCAAGACATGGCGACATTACCTTCTAGGAGAGCCATGTGAGATGTACACAGATCGCAATAGTATGAAGTATATTTTCACTCAGAAGGAATTGAACATGAGGCGGTGAAGATGGTTCGAGATAATCAAGGACTACGACCTCAGTGTTCAATACCACCCAGGAAAGGCTAATGTGGTAGTTGATGCCTTGAGCAGAAAGGCTTGTGCCTTGAATGCTATGATCAAGGAAAGGCTACCTGCCCTGTATGAGGAACTTGAAAGCTTCGGGTCGGAGCTAGTCGCACCAGGATTTCTAACCAACCTCGAAGTGAAGCCTACCTTGATGGGTGATATCAAGAAAGCTCAGAAGGGACATGAGAGCATAGAAGGCATCAAGACGAACACCAAGAAGGGCAAGTCCCCAGGATTCCGGTGGATGAACAAGGAGTGTTATGGTTCCAGAATCGCATTTGCGTACCAACAAAGTTGAGCTCAGGAACCTGATCTTGCAAGATGCACACGAGAGTCCATATACCATCCATCCTGGTGGAACCAAGACGTACGAAGACCCGAGGGCCAGACTATGGTGGCATGGCATGAAGATCGAGATAGCTTCTTATGTCGCTAAATGTGATATATGCCAGAGGGTCAAGGCTAAGCAACAGCGACCCGCTGGACTAGTACAACCTCTCAAAGTGCCTAATAGAAGTGGGACAAAGTTGGGATGGACTTCATCGCTCGTCTGCCCAGACCAAGCAAAGGACATGATTCCATTTGGGTAATTGTCGATCACGTGACCAAGGTGGCCCACTTCATTCCCGTCAAAACCTTTTATGATAGGCATAAGCTACCCAGTCCCTACATCAAGCATATTATGAGCCTCCATGGAGTTCCTAAGGAGATCGCGTCAGATCGAGGTACATAGTGTACCTCGGTATTCTTGAAGCTATTCCAAGAGGCCATGGGGACCAAGCTATCCTTTTCACCCCCACACAGGCGGACAAATGGAATGAGTAAATCAGATACGAGACGATATGCTTCGCTCCTGTCTTTTGGCATATGGAGCCAAATGGGAAGATTTCTTTTCCTTCGCCGAGTTCACCTACAACAATAGCTATCAGGCCAGCCTTCAGATGGCACCGTTTGAGGTGTTGTATGGACCCAAGTGTTGCACTCCCCTCAACTATTCAGAAACCTTAGAACAGAGTTCCCTTATCTTTTTAGCACCTAGCCTAGGAATCTTGGGCATGAGATTCTTGTAAGGGGAGTAGGTTTGTTACACCCTGCATTTGTAACACTTTGCCACTTGATGTTTTATTAAAATTAGAGCCATTCAAAACTTTTGCATGCTTGTGATGTTTAATTTGGTTGTTACTTGCTTATGTGGTTGATTGTGGTTTTAAGTACAAAAATTATCCTCCTCTCCAGAACTCATCTCCTTGATTCCAAACCTTTGCCCAATGATCATTCCATGTGTATAGGACAATAAACTGTTTTTGTAAATTATTTCTTCAAAAAAGGAATTTATTTATTTTACGGTTTAAAAAAACTAAGATGATATTTGCACTACAAGCCTCCAATTTAGGAGAGATGCTTTACCCCACAGATTTTATTTGGATCCTATTATCAAAAAGATTTCCCAAAACCAGAAAAATAATTATTTTAAAAGTTATTTTCCAATTTTATTTAAATACTTCTTTCTGAGGCCCGAAATGGTATTTCATAGGAAAAATATATATTTTATTACTTCCAAAATATACGAGAAAATTTAGGGCAACTAAGTGGACATATATTTTCCATATATAAGAGTTTCAACACATGTTCATGTTCAAAATATTGGACAAAATCCCTCGAAACCCTTTCTGCCTATTTCAAGCTTTTGAAATTTTTCCATAGGAAATATTCTCAATAAATTGTAGGAAAATTCTAGAAAGTCACACATATACTTGGTCACCTTGGCAAGTTTCATCTCAAACCAAGTTGAATTGGTCCACCAAAATATTCCAAAACCCTCTCTGTCCAGACCCAAATTTGAGCTACTTTACATTACCAAGTTTATCCAATGAGTCTCAAACTTTGTAGGAGTGATCTAGACCCCAAATAAGGATGCTAGACCAAGTTGTGCATTTGTGGGAATAGACTAGCCTAGCTTAGCCTTCGGAAATCGGATTCTACCCATTTCTAAGGTTTTTTAAGTTTGCATTGCCAACTTTGCTCAAATGAGCTAAAATTTGGTGGTCCCTCTTGTTTTTACCTACCATCTAGTCATGTTAAATCTCACAGTAATTTGGTAAAGTTTCCTTGCTCAAAGCAGCATCAAACAACTTCTGGTACTTTGGTAAAACTCCTACTTTCACCCCTTCAACTATTCCCTTCACTCCAAGTTCTTACCACAAGCTCACATTGTTACCTTTTACCTCGAGTAAGACATGCACAACCACAAATCTATGATTAAGGGGTGGAAACGCCCATTTTAGAACCCTATACAGCGAGGAGAGCACAGATTTCCCCTCGCACCCGACACCCTACCTCCATCGCCCGCCTATAAAGCCCCCCATGAGTCGTTCTCTCCCCTTTGGTCTCTCCGTCTCATCTCCAATCGAACACAAGAGCCTTCCTAGAGAGCCCAGTGTCACAGTGCTCATGATCGAGCCTAAGCTTGCGGCTTCGGGCCGCCGGCATTCGCACGGTGAGAGCCCTCCTCCGCCCATGTTTTCTTCTGATCCGAGGTCCCTGGACACCCCTGACCTTTTTCCACCTCCTCCTTCCTCGGATTACAGCCTGGATCAAGCTGCTCGACCTCGAGGCGGAGCTCCACCGCTAATATCTGCCATACTCGTTGAACCACCAACACCGCCGATGAGCTCCACCTCCCGTGGAAGCACTCGAGCCTCCTGAGCATGCCCATTCCCTCGACGCCTCAAGCTGCTGCCCGGAACACAGTCGGAGAGCTCTATGTTTCCCTATCGAGAGGTGGAAGATGACCATGGGGTGGTCCCACGTGTCATTCTCTCCCCGCCTCCCTATCTCTGTGGTAGAAGGGGCCCGCGTGCATGTTTAAATTTGAACCTACCGCGCGCACCCCTTCGCCCCATGGGCCTCTTCTTCTAGGTCGATTCGGGTGCCCTCCAGATTCAGCCCACCTTTAGTAGTGCCCTTTTCCTTTCTTTATTTTAGAAGATCTTGCAAAAATCCTCCACATTTAAATATAGGTCCAAATGCAGTAATTTCAACTCCTAAAAATGCCTAAAAACCTCACATATTTAATGATTCCACTTGTGTAATTTCTACAGAAAGTTTACACACTGTTTTACTCAAAGACTTTGTTTTGAATATTTTAGCTAACTATTAAAATGCTTTATGTTACTTTTTATACTTCAAAAATAAAATCCAATATTTTTAACAAAGCTAATATTCACCCCACTATTTTACCAAAATGGTGTCACATTTTTAGGAAGACTTTATTATCTCTGTTTTTGTCGTGCTCTTATTTTTGCCCGTTAATTTGTGACGATAGATTATGTTTTTGACGAAGGGCTTGGACGAGAACACTTTGAAGACATAAGAGACTTTCTTGAGCCAGGAAAGCAGCCATTTGACCATGACTATGACACCCTTGTATGCATATCATATGGCACTTTATTTCATTGCATCTAAAGCATGTTAAATCGGTGAACATGTCGGTGGGTCGTCTCCAATGTTTCCACCTTGATACTTGCACTGAGCCGGACCCTACATTCCAATGAGGATTGTGCGGGTGGGAAATAGTTAGGTTGCTAGTAGATGCTACGCAAATGGGATGGAAATATGCATGGTGACGATGACAGAAAAGGTTTCAAAGATGTTTTGAAAACTCCATCAGGTGCCACTAATACCCGTGGGAGATGGTGTTGAACGAGGTAACCACTTGATAAAGATGTGGTGTACTAAGGCAAGTTGTGTGTGTGGTTTCAAAAACGGGAGAGATTTAAGATTTTCTGACTGTCCCAACCATACTTGTACGACCACACAATCCCCTAAGAGACGGGCTTTGTTGATTACTTTGGTTGATGCTAGCAGAGAGCCCGCATTACTAGTGGCAGGAGCGGCGTCGTCACTCTCGAGACGGGGTCGTGCCGAGAAGGGCGACCATGGGCTGTTTTAGCACACACCGGGCATACCGTTGAGTGCCCTCATGAATGTTATGATCTAAAGGGAGGCTCGCATGATGTACATCATGAGGGATGTCACCAACGAGTGCAGTCTTTGTTTAGTGTTTCTAGGAGAAAGGCATCGTTTGGGTGCTTACCTCGGGTATGTTATATACCGTGAGTCATGGATGACACGGAAGTTCCCCGAGTCTTGTGGGTACAGCGCACAACGTGTGCAGAGTGTAAAACTATTTGGATAGCCATGTCCACGGTCAAGGACAATTGGGTGGGCCTGCTTAAACTACATCCTGAAGTTCTCACATAAACCAAGTGTGTGCGTGTGATAAAGGTGATTATGTGAGAAAGATGTTACCTGAGCTAAGTTTGATGACTTGGCATGATGGGTGGACATGGGATGTTCAACCCTCACTTGATATTGATATCTCTAACCTGTTCATATCAGTATCATTTACCTCCTGAAACATGCCCTCGCAAGATATTGATCATGTTATTGCACTTGAAAAATCTGCTTTCCCTAAATTAGCTAATAGTGTTATATCATGCATTGTTATTACCTTGTTCCACAACATGGGTTGCGTGCGACTTCATTCAAAGTACTCACTGGCTTGCCTCTAGTTATTTAATTGGCCATGCATGGAACAGCAGGAAGATGGATTAGAGTTCGTTGGTGACGAGCATGCGAACTAGGACGCTTCCCAGTCAGAATGCTAGTAGGTTAAGGCAGATGGCATGGGTTCAAACTTTGTTCAATATTTCTGCTACTAGTTATGTTTGGTGTGTCGGCCTTCAAGGCCTTATCTATGTAAGACTTGACCATAACGGTATCAATTCGTATCAAACGGTTTGCATGGATGTAAGACTGTTGTAATCAAGCTTCCGTGTGTTCAGTGAGCATTAATCTCTGGGATCATTCTACAGGTGCATTCGGTAAACATGACTTATGAGTCGGGGTCCCCAAAATTCGTCTCTATGTGGCCAACCTACCACCCGATGTGCTAGGCATGGTGCTCAGAATCTTGACTGGTGGAGAAGCTGGCGGACTTCACCGGGAGGGGCTCCCCATGTACAACTATATGAACAAGGAGGCTTTTGCCAGAGGAACGCCCCACTTTGATCAATGGGAGCTGCTTCCGGAAGGCCAGGTGGGGCCTGATGACAACCCTTTCCTGGTGACCCCTAAGCCAGGGGGGCTGGGGGCTTGGAGCCTCTATTCAAAACAGTGGGAGAAGGCGCTTGCCCATCTCAGCGGGTTTGCATCTAGCTCATCTCTCCCCTTGAGGCCGCCAACAACACTGTCCCGCTTGATGGCATGGCTAACTCTCGATGAGAAACACGGGGTGCCGAGGAATGGATGTCTCTGGTTTTCCCTCCCTTGAGGTGGGCGCCATGAGTGAACGTCTCGATCCGCTCATGAAGGGGGAGGGGACCGATGCCGAGGCCGCGCTACGACCTCCTCGGGCTGGCCGTGAGAGGCAGAACCAGCAAGAGAGCAGTGTCGGCATGCTAACAAAGGGCATTGAAGAAAACGAAGTGGACCGCCAGGGACGAGTAAGCATTATGTTATCTGCCTTGCTTGCCTCAGGGCGCCTGGGTGTCTAATCCTTTCCACTATGCTTGTCTTCTTCAAGCAAGAAGACTAAGGAGCCATCGAGACCGGCGAATACTCCCTTGCCGCTTGTCGCGGGAGGGATATGCATGAAGGACATGATCCCCCACGACATATAAAACGCGCCCGGGCAAAGGGAAATGCCATCAGCGTCTGCTCGTGGAACGGGGAGCGGGATGATAGCTCACTCTTGGCCCCCAAGGGAGACTCCAGTTACGGGAGTGCTTCCACGGTCTCTCCGGAGGTACCCTTGGGTGACAATTCCCCATTCTCCGGATCGCCTCCTGCTGAGGCAGGCGTCGAGCCGACGAAAATGAAGAGGCGGTGCGCATTGTCGTGCCTAGGAGAGGCGGAACGTGTGTTAGCCAGCCCCCGGCCTTCGAAGGGCGACGCCGGCATCCCTCAGGCCTTAGTGGTCGATGAGGGCATGGAGCCTAACCTGGACTGGGCTCTTGTGCTCGTAGACTCCCGGATTATCGGTGTCATAAGAAATGGGGTTCCAAGCAGCCAAACTTGGGCACGGGCTACCGCGGCCATTGGGCTTGCAAGTCCTAGCTGAGCTCACACCAACTCCCGAAGCAAGCTAAAGCCAAGACCAAAGCAAGGCGGCGATACTCTCACCAGTCCGTAAAGCCACCCAAAAGAAACTCCCAGTAAGATTCTAGCCCGCCAAGCCACCACTCCACCTCACCTAGGGGTTGATTATCTACATCAACTTCGGTGTCGAGTGGGCAGGCGGAAAGGTTGGTTTGGCACGGGCATGTGGCCACAATGGGTGTCATGTTGCAGCTTTAATGACACTCGTCCTGTGGCATGGAGGAAGTATAGGAGGTAGTTGGGGAGACGACACAGAAGGAGAGGCAATCCTTGTCAGGGAACGTCGGCAGCGCGCCACCTTATGGCGCATTCAGTGCGCCTATCCTAGTCCGTCAGAGTTAAGTATTTCAGATTACCTATCGTGGCAAGAAGTCTATGTAGCTGTAGTATGCACTGTACACCTAGGAAAAGACTATTATAGCCATTGTGGTGACCCCTTGAACTATAGAAGGATACCCGGGGCTACATTTTAGGGTGTTGACAGCTATTCAGTTGCATGCATAGCTGCACCTCTCGAGCATCCTTGCCGGGTTGTTGCACTCCTGTACTTGAACCCACATAATAAACCAAACGACAATAGGACATAGGTTCTTACGCTCCCACGAGGCCCGAACCTGTATAAATCTCGTGCTCAATCTGGTTGACCGATGCTCTTTGTGCACTCGGAGGCGCAAAGGGACCCTGTAGGTCCCATAGGTCATCGTTTCCCCGACATCTTTGGTGTGCCAGGTAGGGGGGACCTTCCAGTGCGCAAATCTTCACCGAATTTTCTACGTGCCACTATCCCGGCCGAAGTGGTTGTGGCGGTGGTTGCGACCGGACCTTCACCGTACCCTTCACAAGAAAATAGTGACCCACACCCATGAGATACAACCCGGGGCGGCACGCGGACAAGACCCTTGCGCAAGGGGCACAAGACCAAGCTCAACCACCTCCCCTTGGTGAGGTCACGCGGCGGGCGACGGTGCAGGAAAGCACTCCTTATGGAACTGCAAGGAGTAAGAGCGCTACCCATGCCTCGGCCCGTCTGAGCACTAGAACCAGAGGGGGAGCTTTAGCGCACAACCAGGTGCTGGTGAACTTTCCACCTGCACTAGAGATGATGATGGGTGGAGGGCTACCATACAAAGCTTGCTAAGATTCGACAATAACGACAAGGCAGACAGAACAGGTTCCTCGCGCGTGCGGCGTGCAGTTCCCGCAGGACCGACCGCAAGGCACAAAGCTAGCAGAACACATACGGTACAGTCGGCCCCACGACAGCAGTAAACTTTCTGTCGGTCTAACATACAAGACAAGGTATCTCAAGCCTCGACGGACTCACGACTGAAGCGAGACCTGCGCCATGTATTGAAGGACAGGAGCATGGTGGACACATGCACCAAAAATGAGAGGCAAAGGGAAACACGGCGCCAATCCAATGGTCACGCAGATCCAGCCATCGACGAGCCCACGCTAGGGGCACCGTGTAGCCTACCTTACGAGGTGGGATGCCCGGTGTTCACCCTCAAGCTGCGGCAAGTCCGCTGGCCCTCCATCAGGGCCTTTATGTAGAAGTTTCATATGATGACAATATTAGTCCATCGGAGTTCCTGGGCATCTTCACCATTGCGGTGAAGGTTTCTGTGGGACGAGACGAGAAGGTGCTCGCCTACTACTTCCCGCTGGCACTCAAGCCCAACGTGAGGATTTGGCTGATGAACTTGCCGGAAGGTTCCATCTCCTCTTGGGTGGATGTGTACAACCAGTTCGTTGGGGCTTATCATGGGGGACACAAGCTGTCGGGGCAGGCCAGCAATATGCACATGCTCCCCCAGCAATACGCCGAGATCCTCCACAAGTACATCTAGAGGTTCATCCACGTGCGGCAAAACATCCCGGACGTCCACCCTGCCATGCTGATCGCTGCATTTCACACGAACATACGCAATCACCGAGAACTGTGTGTGGGCTGAAGAAGGAAGAAGGTTCTGGAGGGAGGACACTAAAGCGGAGGTCGACTCCGGTGACAAGGAGAACGCATCGGCCTTCTCGAAGAAGAGATGCAAGCGTAACAAGAAGCTCAAGTGAAAGGTAGTTATGGTTGTTAAGAACTCCAACAAGCCTAATGTTGACAAGAAGCCCAAATCAAGGAGTTTGGCAAGGATGTTGTCTTTTGCTCCGGAGACGATGAGACCGCCACACGCGAGAAGACCGGCAAGCCACACTACAAGATCCACCTCACCAAGGGCCATGACATCACCGAATGCCACCAAGTGGAACAAATTGATAAGAAGAATAAGCAGGAGTACCAAAGAGGTGACAAGCAGAAGGGCTGAGATGGTGCCGGTGGTTCCGACAAGCCAAGCCACAACGATGGAGGTGGTCACCGTGGTAAGGGAAAATAGAAGTAACAGAACCCTACTAGAGCCCGAGAGGACAAATCTGATGGAGATGATGACAATGATGATGATGAATAAGAATCTGAGAGGCAAGAATTCCGGAAGACCATAGATGCTATGTGCGTTGATGGAGGCTCATCTTTGCACTCCTCCCATAGGCAGCTCTTGCAATGGGCCCGTGACGTCAACACGACAGAACCGACGGCAGAATCAAGGAACCCCTCAAGTGTTCCAATACTCCCATCATCTTTGACGCTAAGGACCATCCTGATCGCATCACCGTAGTCGGGTATGTGCCGTTGTTGGTCTCACCAACAATTCGCAACCACAGAGTCATGAAGATGTTGGTTGATAGTGGGGACGTCCTGAGCAAGATTTCTCCCAAGATAAAACAAATCTACTCAAACATCATAGGATAGCCACACATCATTGGATAATAATATATAGCATTAAGCACCATGTTCAAGTAGATATTATAGCGGGGAATGGAGGTTTTACACCATTGCATAGAGTGGGAGAGAATTGGTGGTGACGGTGGCGAAGTTATTGGTGTAGATCAATGTCACGATTGTTGCCCCGGCAACGCTCTAGTGCTAGCAGGAAAGAGGGGGTGATAGCCTCCTCCTTCTTCTTCTTCCTTGGCATCCTCCCTAGGTGGGAGGAAGGTTTATCCTCTGGGCCATGGCAATCAGTGGGCGGCAGCCCCTGTGGGATTGGATCTCACTCTCTATTTCTCTTATGTTTTCGACTCCTGTTTTCTTGCCTTTCACCGTCTCTCAAATATACAAAGATATGTAACTCGATCGGGTTAAAGTTTCAAGGGGATTTTTATCGGAAAATTATCTTTGTTGCGGCCAAAGGAGAGCTCCAACCGACTTAATGGGTGGGCACAAGCCATGAAGGCGTGACAGCACCCCCCTGTGGGCCACGCCATGTTGGCTTGTGCCTCCCTCGGGTACAGTTTTCCATTGATACCAACTCCCAAAATTCACATATATTCCAAAAACAATCTCCATAAGTTTTTATCGCGTTTGGAGTTTGTTTGACAAGGATTTTCTGCAAAACAAAAAACACACAAAAATAGGAACTGGCATTGTGCACTCGGTCAATAGGTTAGTGCTAAAAATAATAGAAATTCGTAAATGATTACTTAAAAACATCCTAGAATGATAATATAATAGCATGGAAAAATACAAAATTAAAGATACGTTGGAGACGTATCAAGCATCCCCAAGCTTAAATCCTGCTCGTCCTCGAGTAGGTAAATGATAAAAACAGATTTTTTTATGTGACTTGCTACCCAATATGTAATCTTTTCCATGTATGCTCAATGAGAAATGATGAATTAACAAACATTGACATAGTAATACTTATAAGAACAAGCAGAAAAAACATCAATCTTTCAATGTATACATTCCTTAAATATTGTTTACCCCATTAATCTTATTATATTAGCAAGGCATGGATCCATCTTCACCACATTAATACAAATGTAAAGCACCATGCTGCCAAAGTCAGGCAATTGAATAGTACTTTTTCAATATGTGTTGGTGCACTAAAGACTGGGGTCTCAAGTGCCCCAGACTTGTGCGCGGACACCGGCAGCCCGTCCGCGGCGGCAAGGCGCATCACTGAGGCTTAGGGAGAAAGCAAGACTCAGAAGCCACCAAGTGCAGATTGCTAGCACCGGCAAGCATTCGCTTGCTTGGAAGGAATAAGAGCCCCCGGCAGGAGTTCCCTGTCGGGGAGATATGCAATGCCACGGCGAGACCCTCCTGCCGAGAAAGAAGGACTGAGCCCCGGCAAGCCACACTTGCGAGGAAGGCTGACAAGGCCTCGGCAGGCCATCACCTCCCTACCGAGAGGAACAAGAAGGGCCCCGCCACGGTAACCATAAAGGGAAGGAAGAGAGAGGCCCGAGGAGAGGCGCGGGCCCAGGGCGGTCTCGCGACCTGCGAACACCTCCACTGTCGGTCGGCGCTGTTTCACCCGTGAACCCACCATTCACCGAATGAGCCACTTTCATGACCCCTTTGCCCATAAAAGGAGGGCCGAGGCTCAGTAGTAGGGGCTTTTGGCTTTTTGGCAAATCGAAAGGCTGTAAAAAGGGACAGATCTACAGTAACCCAAAACGAATAACTAAACGCATGCAGGAGTAGGGTTTTATGCACCACGCGGCCCTAACTTGGGTAAATAGATCTTGCCGGGCCCTGACTGTTGGTTTTTCTCTTGCTGTGACCCCTCTCCCCGCAAAACTAGCAAGAGGGGACCGTTGAGGCCCCCATAGGTGTCGATCCTTCACCGACATCTTTGGCGTGCCACGTAGGGGGATCGCCAGAAGCATGCCGGCGTCGGCGCCACCCCGATCCCACGAGCTGCCCGTAGGCTCCACGGATCCCAGTTTGCCGCTGCATCTTCCCTGAGTAGGAGGAAGCTGTGGTTGGTCCGCCCGCGCAAGAGCTCATAGAGCCTCCATAGGTGCTATGCGAGCACGGGCGGAAGGAGCGGAAGCCCCGAGCTCCGGATCGCCCGGCCGACACACCTCCTTGGAACGTCGCGCTGTTGTCGAGGGCATGGCAGGGGACTTTGGCCAGGCCACCGACATTACTCCGACCTACGCACCTCTCCAGCGCGTTGCATGGTCGTCCAGGATGCATCAGAGGCCCCGAACCACCCCTTCACGCTCTGTCCGGCTCGCATTTCTCCTTGGAGCGCTGTAAGGCCACAAAGATGAGCTCGGGGGCTCCACCAGCAAAACTCTTGCAAAAGAGATAAGAAAGCATTACGCCGCAACGTGCCTCTTTCCTCCAGAGTGGCCAAAGTCCACCGGCGAAAACCTCGTCGGCAAGGAGGCCGGTGGAGGCGACATCAGCTTGCCGGGGGCACAGATATTCCTCCCCGACTGCACCTTCAGACGCTGCGGCTAGGAATGCCGCGACGCGCCAGATAAGTACAGAGGCAAACTTTTGCCATACTCTTGGTAGATTAGTTGTATCCTTTTGAAGTATCGACTTTTGTATGAGAACCCCACGCGCAGATGGACCTTGTTAGGATGAGTGCACTCTGACTTCGTTTCGAGCCTGTTCAACAACTTGAGCGGCCACAGAGCGCCTTTATTTCATTTCGAACTCGCTCAACGTTTTAGATGGCTAGGTTGCACCTTATTTCGCCTCGAGCCATGCTCGACGATTCACATGGTTGCACTGAGTGAGGCAAGGAGTCTTGCCGGTGACGACCTCCTCTATTGAGTTTTTCGAGAATCCGCTCCTCTAAGGGCTTGCGACAGGATAGGTCTAGCCGGCAAGTTTCTAGGAAGTGCAAGTAAATAATCATACAAAATGAGAGTCGAATAAAGGATGCAACTATTCATTCATTTGTCTGGATACATTTGATACCACTTACAAAGCATTGTTGTCCTAACCTATGGACTCTGTCTTTTAACGACGAAAGACCTATGCGGAGGAATTGGAGTTCATGAAGACAAGACACGGCAAGGCCCGCGATACATCCATGCCGGCTCCTCCGGGACCAACATTGTACTGACGAGAGCGGGTTCGGCCTCGTCAAGCCACAGGAAGGAGCGTCGGATCCGGTTGAGATTCCCCCCTCCAAGGAGGGCGAGGGGCGTGACCAGGTTGCGCTAGTGCAGAAAGCACTCAGTCCGAGCCGAGGGAATCGTCCTCCGATTTGATTCCCCCGGGCTCGAGACTAGGCTCAGCGCCGTCACCGCTGCTGCTTGCCTCGTCACTGTCGCTCGAAGTGGAGCATTCAATGCCGCTTGAGCTTTCTTCGCAGCTGCCGAGATGCACACTGAAGCGCCCGTAGAACTTGACGACGAGCACACGGGCCTCCATCAGCTTGAAGTGGAGGACGTAGCCGTCCTCGAGTCCATGAGCCCGGGAAAAGGCCTTCCAGTCGCGCCCGAGTAGCATGGAATGGGGCTTCGGTTACTTTGCGTGCACCTGCGTGGCGCCATAAGAGTCTCCGTGCACTTGCAGCCAGAAGACGGGAGGCCAGTCGACCTCCATCACCATGGCGAAGCTACAAGGGAGATGTAGGTGACCCCGAAGGGGGCCACGAAGCTCTCTGATGAACTCAAATGGCGTCGCCTCCGAGTGGTCACCCGAAGGAGAAGGCATGAGGGGGAGATCGAGGCAGCACTCCGCCTCCCTCTACCACGACCCCGGTGTCCTCGGCCCCTCTAGCCTCTCCCGCCATGGTTGACGGGGCTGCCGCTGGCTGTAGCTCCTGAAGCTGTGGCATGATCCGAGCAGGATCCCCTTGCTGCCCTGGCGACCGACGGAGGTTGGCCCCGTCCCCTAACCATTGTTAGGGGCGGGCTCCACCGGCAAAGCTGAAAGAAACAAGAGATGGCAAGGCGACAGGAGCTGAAAGCTTTGAGAATGAGATGGATGGGCAAAACCTCCATGCAAACTCCCTAATTTATAGGGCAAAGCTCGGAGGGCACCCTCCTTGCTCTAGAAGCCACCGCCCCTCTAGACCAATCGCCCTCAATTCACGAGCGGAACATGGAACCGCCCTAATGCACCAATGCATGCACGGGCGAGCCCATTCGCGCCCGCGTCTTTTGAGGCCACGATAGCCACTTGCCAGACCGCCGCTGCACATGTCCTACACGTGGCAGATGCGTGTGTGTCCTAGGCCCGGGGGCTCCTGTCGGTGCACTAAAGACTAGGGTCTCCAATGCCCCAGACTTGTGCGCGGACACCGACAGCCCCTCTGCAGCGGCAAGGCCGTTGAGGCTTAAGGAGAAAGAAAGACTCATAAGCCACCAAGTGCAGATTGCAAGCCCCGGCAAGCATTCGCTTGCCTGGAAGGAAGAAGAGCCCCCGACAGGAGTTCCCTGCCGGGGAGATAGACAATTACACGACAAGACCCTTCCGCCGAGAAAGAAGGACTGAGCCCCGGTAAGCCACCCTTGCCAGGAAGGCTGACAAGGCCTCTGCAGGCCATCACCTCCCTGTCGAGAGGAACAGAAAGGGCCCCGGCAAGGTAACCCTTCCGGGAAGGAGGAGAAAGGGCCTAGGAGACACGCGGGCCCAGGGCGCTCTCGCGTCCTACGAACTCCTCCACCGACGAGCACGCCACCTTCGATGCATGAGCCACGTGTCCGCCCGCATGCCAGCGCAACGCCCCGGAATTGCCACCTTTGGGTACGTGTCCAACCCCCCTGACGAGGTTAGGGAAGTTTGTCGAAGCATTTACTGCACCTCTAACAAGGCAGTAACACTGTAAGTGTTGGTCGGTGCTGTTTCACGCGTGAACCCACCGTTCACCCACTGAGCCACTGTGCTGACACCTTTGCCTATAAAAGGAGCCCGAGACTCAGAAGTAGGGGCATTTATCTTTTTGGCAAATCGAAAGGCTGTAAAAAGGGACAGATCTACAGTAACCCAAAACGAATAACTAAACGCATGCAGGAGTAGGGCTTTACGCTTCCCGATCCTGGGTAAAAAGATCTTGCCGGGCCGTGACTATTGGTTCTGCCCTTGCCGCGACCCCTCTCCTCGCCAAACCAGCAAAAAGGGGACCGTTGAGGCCCCCATAGGTGTCGATCCTTCACCAACAATATGCATCAAAATTTTATTCTTCATGCAATACATGAGCATCAACCATGGACATAGCATATAGGTGGAATAGAATGTGGTGGTAGGTTTCAAAGGAGTAGAAGTGGAGAAGAAAGGCTCGCATCAACTTGACATATCAACAGGCTATGGAGATACCCATCAATAGGTATGAATGCGAGGACTAGGGATTGCCATGCAACGAATGCACTAGAGCTATAAGAGTATGAAATCTAGAATGAAGCTATGTGCGTGTTCATCCAACTTGCATGCTCATGAAGACCTCGGGCATTTGAGGACACCTGTCATCGGAATATACAAACCAAGTTCTATAATGAAAAATTCCCACTAGCGTATGGAGGTGAGACAAGAGACTATCTATATAAAGAACATGGTGCCACTTTGAGGCACAAGTGTGGTAAAGGATAGTAGCAAAGTCCCTTCCCTCCTTTTCTCTCCTTTATTTGTTTATTTTTATATTTTTATATTTTTTCATGGTGGGCCTTTTTTTGCTTTTTTTTCCTCCCCATGTTTTTATGGTGGCCTCATTTGGCCTCCCCTCTTTTTATTTCCTCACTGGGACAAGTCATATGTAGTGAAGGTGGAAGTTGCATGGCAATATATCTAAGAGTGGCTATAGAAATGCCATGATAGGTAGGTATGGTCGCTGTTTTGAGGAAGGTATAATGAAGCTTATGGGCAACAAAGCGTATCATGTCATGGGGTTTGGATGCACTGGCTAAAGTTGCACCCATCCTCGTGGTCAGAATGGGCAATGCACAATATCGAAGAGGCTCGCAAATATGTGGAGGTGAGATTGTGTATGTCCATGGTGTCACATTAGTCATAAAGAACTCAAAGAATTATTGAAAAGCTTTATTAGTTTTATCACAAATCAAATTACTACTCGCATGCCCCGAGAGAGAGGGTTAGGAGGAATTAACTATCGTGGGACTCCGACTCAAAACAACACTAGGATTTCAATGAGGAATAGAAATGCTCACACACCATCACCATGCTTTTTTAATTTTAAGACAAACAAGAAGTAAACACCTCTTAAAACCAACACTTCTACGAATCAACAATGATGCACTCATACCCTTTCACATTATGACATCAATATCATTAACCCATAATATTCTTTAATTTGCTACATGAAGGTTTTGATTATCACTCGTTGAATACCTATTATTTTTTCACTAGTCTTATAACCCATGCGATTTACCGTCACTATTTATTAACTCTCAAACAACTATAAGTGAAGAACGAGAATTTAATTCTTTCTTAAAATACCTGTACATGCTCTAATAAATATAAGTGAAGCAAAAGTGCATTCTACAAATAACGGTTTTCTATATGTAGGGAAACATGCATCCAACTTCAACTTATCTAAGTGAAACACATGAAGCATTCTATTAAACCATAGTCAAAAGGTATAAGTGAAGAGCGAAGAGCATTCTATAAATAAACCATGGACTTTTCCATACAAGCATGGTACTTTTGTAAAAGTAAAATAAAAGGCACACGATGCTCCAAGAATTTAAACATATCATGTGAACAAAACAAAAACCAAAACATACCTATAGTTGTTGAAGAAGAAAGATGGATGCCTTCTGGGCATCCCCATGCTTAGACGCTTGAGTCTCCTTGAATAACTACTTGGGGTGCCTTGGGAATCCCCAAGATTGAGCTATTTCCTCTCCTTATTCTTCTTATATCAATACATCCTCGATCTTCGAACAGTTCATCCACACAAAACATGACAAATCTTTTATTAGAGAGGTTAGTTCATATAACATCAAATCTCATGATGTCCTGCCATAACATTATTGTATAAATATAATCTAACATTAACCACTATATGCTATCATAATTATATGGCTCCCAAGTCAACAGGGCTCAAAATAATTCAAAACATAAGCATGCAAAGCAACTATAACAGTAATCTCACAAAAACAGGAAAGTCTGGAAAGATACAGATGAAACTTATACTTATGTAACTCAAAACATTCAAAAAATTTAGGACGTGGTTAAAAATGTGTATAAAAGTACTGTGTAATAATTTCAGATTTGTTTGACATTCCAGTAAAACATTAAAAATCAAACAATACAGCCAACATTTCTGTTTTTGCACAACACGTATCAAACAAGCAAATTAAACATCCCGAAGGTAAATCTTGGCACATTATTTTTATAATACAATGGATTTTCGCAAGGCAATAATTATTTTTGTTGAAAATTTTTCGTAATCAAGATTTACAAAGTTTCCATGGGCATGAACAAAGTTCAAGGCTAGCCCCACTTCAACGGTGTTCGTCCTTCTCACTTTCACTTTTCTTTTTGAAAAAGTTTTAGGTTCCCCACTTTATTTTTTGTTTTAAGTTATTTAAAAGAACTAAAAAGGAATACATGACTCTCTAAAATTTCTGGATTGTCTCCCTGACAGCACTTTCTTTAAATCCATTAAGCTAGGCATTTGGTGCTCACGTAGTTGATCCACCCGGATCCCAAGTTATATCAAAGGCAATTTTAATTAACATTGATTTTTAATTTAGTAGTGCACACAAAGTGACAAATTTCATGTAGCCACAAGGTCTAACTCTCTTTTTATGCCTTGGCAAAGGAATTGTGTACCATCTAATAATATTCTTGGGGCTGGTATGCATAAGGGCCATTTTGAAGGGAAATTAAAATCCCATAAAAACCGGTCCAGACAGGAAATGAGTGGGGAAGTGGCGGAGGTGAAGCTAGATCTTGCTGTCGTCACGATGGAGGTGGGATGGACGCTGGAGCGAGCCTATGTCCGAAGATTGATGGAGCCCCCACGCGGGGGCACCTCGGTAGATCTTGAGCACCTGTGCTCGGGGAGCTTGAGTGGGGGGAATGGGTCATAGATTCAAGGTGGGAGAGGGTTTAGGAGAGGGGGAGACAGGCCGGGTGGCCATTTTATAGGTCGGGCGCGGTGCACCAAAGGGTGGTGTGCTAGCGACGTCATGGCAACAGCTAGAGTGGGGGAGAAGGCTTGGGAATGAGCCCATGGTTTTCGTTAGTGACGTTTACGCCCGAATGAAGGACTGAGGAGGAGCAGGGCTGGCTCTATGGTGGGACACGATGACAAGCGCCGCCTGTCCACTTCAGGCGTGCGCGGGCACGCATCACCGAAGATAGGAGAAAGGTGGAGAGGAGGGGCCCGACGCGACGCTGACACGTGTCGTCGAGGCAGTCAAAGCGAGAAAGCATGTGGGGGCAAGGCCTAGCCTGGGACGGCCTCCTTTGGCCCGGGCTTGCACCGTGGCGCGTCCAGAGGGTACTTTTGGCATAGCTTGGCATGCTGGCGTGCTCTGGCGCTCCCCCACCATGTATACTAGTGCCTGGTTGCTTTGGAGATGCTCATGGGATACTTTGGAGCCGAGAGGAGACGTGGAGGCCAAAGCAGAAGTGAGAGACACTCTGTGCCAGTGATGAACCAGAAAATTAATTGTGAATTTGTCTTTCTCCACATTGAATTATAGATGGGGCTCTCGGCTGCAGATGTGAGGCTAACCCACACACCTGTGATTAAAGTTTGGAGTGAAGGAGTAAGTGGAAGGGATGATAATAGTTGTTTTATTAAATCACCAGAAGGTGTGTGATGTTATTTCAAGCAATTAAAATCTCACGAAATGTAGTGAGAATTAACAGGATTAAATAGTAGGATTCACCAAGTTTGAGCTCATTTGAGCAAGGTTGGCAACGTAGACATGGAAAAACCTAGAAATGGGCAGAATCAGATTTCTATGAACCAAGATGTCAGTGCACTAAAGACTAGTGTACCTAGTGCCCCAGACTTGTGCACGGGCGCAAAGAGCCTCTGACGGTGGGGCATGGCAGAGTACACACAAGATGCACCCCCAAGATTACCAAGGCCCCGGCAAGCCTGCCTTGCCGGGAGGATAACCAAGGCCATGGCCGTTTAATGGGCGTGATGAACTCACCAAGCACGAGACGACAACCCTCCCTTGCCGGGACGACAACCCAAGCCCCCAACAACCTTCCTTGCTGGGACGAAGACCCAAGGCCCCGGCAAGCCCCCTTGCCGAGAAGACGGGCTAGGCACTAGAGGGAAACCGCCCTTGCCACAGTGCCACCGCCCCCAAGTTCCAGCGCATTCCGCATGCGCCACCGCGACGTCCAGATGTCGAAATGCCTGGACACATGTCTTCGCCAGCACATCACTGACAAGGACAAGACGTGCATTTAATGCACCTGACAGCGGTAGATGGATAAGCATCGCTCTAGGTTCACTATAACTTCTCGTGAACCTACCATCGAGCAATGTAGATGACCCCTTTGCCTATAAAAGGAGGCCCTTAGCTCATTCTCAAGGGGTTAGACTCTTGGGAGATTGGCCAAGAAGACGGTTATCATCACTATAACGAACAACAAAATGCTTAATACGAAAGACGAGCAGGACGTAGAGTTTTACACGTAAGCGGCCCGAACCTGGGTAAAAAGGCTTGCTGGGTGTTGATCGTTAGATCTGCTCTTGACTCGTCTTTCCCCACCCTATGATCACAAGGGTATCACGTTGATTCCCATAGGTGTCGACATAGCATCGCCGACACAAGGTGAGTAAACCAGCTCACACAAATGTGCCGTTTGGTGTGTCATTTATATTTGTTTGTGGGATCACTCCTAGAATGTTTGAGAAAAATTGGGCAAACTTAGCAATGTAGAGTTGTTCCAACTTGGTTCTGGACAGGAAGAGTTTTGGGTTTATTTGGTGAACCAAATCAACTTGGATGAGATTAAATTTGTAGAGTAACCTCGTATAACATGTGGGACATGCTAGAATTTTCCTGGGATTTATTGAGAATATTTCCTTTAGAAATATTTCAAAAGCTTAGAATAGACAGAAAGAGTTTTGAGGGGTTTTACCCATTACTTTGAACATGATCATGGGTTGAAACTCACGTATATTGAAAATATATGTCCTGTTACTTTCCCTAAAGATTCTCAAATATTTTTAAGGTATGAAAGTTATTTTAATAATAGAATCAAAATAAAACTTTGGAAAAATCACCTCTACTAAATTAGGGAGTTGTAGTGCAAATCCCAATTCAGGATTTTGAACCTTTAAAATAAATAAAAGGATTTTTGTTGAAATAATATTTTATTAATAGAGTTTCTGGCCCTATACACATGGCATGATCACTGGGTAAAGGTTTGGGGTCAAGGATAGAAGCTTTTTAGAAAGAGAGTTGATTTGATGAGCTAAAACACACTCAAGCACACAAGCAGGTTGTAATAAAATCAATCTTATCCATCACCCAAAAAGTTTTAACTTGCTCCAATTTCTATAAAACAGAAAGTTACAAACTGGTATAAACACAGGGTATGACAGACCTACCCACCTTACAAGAATATCATCCCCGAGATTCCTAGGCTATGTGCTAAAAAGATAAGGGAACTTGGATCTGAGGTAGTGTTCACACTCCCCTGTTGCTTCTACCTCGGTGTGGTTGCTCCACTGGACCTGGAAGTACGTGATGGTGCGGCTTCGAATGCGGCGCTTGGCTTCATCTAGGATGCATATCGATATCCTGTGATAAGTAAGGTATGGCTGAAGGTCGATACCGTGATGATCGATGTCCTAGTAGAGGTCTGAACTGTTGGGAATCTGGAGGGACTTTTGGAGTTGTGACACGTGGAAAACGTTGTGCACACCCGAAATCTCGGAACGTAGCTCCAGCTGGTAAGCAACTTCTACTCGCCTTGCGGTGAACTTGAAGGGGCCAATATATCTTGGTGCGAGCTTCCCCTAGATGTGGAAACGCTTTGTTGCCTTGAGAGGTGTGAGGCGGAGGTACACGTAGTATCCGTTGTTCAGTTCAACTTCACGACGGTGTGAGTTGGTGTAGCTCTTCTGTCGTGACTTGGTAGTTTCCAGATGTTCCTTGACAAGTTGGACATGCTCTTTGGCTTCATGGAGGATGTCTGACCCAAAGATCAGTCCTTCTGAGGTCTCGTACCGGTTGAGGGGTGTGCGGCACTTGCGTCCATACAACACCTCAAATGATGCCATCTGAAGGCTGGACTGATAAATCTTGAAGGAGAACTCGGCAGAGTGCAAACAATCCATATGCCAAAACACAAGCGATGAGCATATCCTCGAGTATATGATTTACCCGCGCCGTCCATACGCCGGTCTAAGGGTGGAATGTAGTGCTGAAGGAGAGCTCGGTTCCCATGTCGTCTTGAAACTTCTTTCAGAATCTTTAGGTGAACTGTGTGCCTGGGTCAGACACGATTTTCTTTGGAACTCCATGAAGACTCACGATCGGTCGATGTAGAGGTTGTCTAGATGGCTAACATCATAGGTGGTGTTGACGGGAATGAAGTGCGCCACCTTGGTTAGGTGATCGACAATGACCCAAATGGAGTCATGTCGTTTGATAGATCTAGGAAGACCGATGATGAAGTCCATCCCTACTCTGTCCCACTTCTATTCTGCACCTTGAGAGGTTGGAGCAGCCCAGCGGGTTGCTAGTGCTGAGCTTTGACCCTCTGCCATATGTCACACTTAGCGACATACGAAGCTATTTTGCTCTTCGTGCCATGCCACCAGAACCTTGAATTGAGGTCTTGGTAAATCTTGGTTCCTCTAGGGTGAATAGAATATGGGGTGTCGGGTGCTTCTTGCAAGATCAGGTTCTTGAGGGCAGCTTTGTTGGGTATGCAAATGCGGCTCCCAATCCAGACGACTCCCTGCTCATCTATGGAGAATCTTGGGCCTTTCCATCCTTGATCTTCTTCTTGATACCTTCGATGCTCTCGTGTCACTTCTGGGCTTCCTTAATATGGTCCATCAGCGTACTCTTTGCTTCGAGGTCGTCCCGGAATCCTGGTGCAACTAGCTCCAACCCAAAGCTCTCAAGTTCTTCATATAGGGCGGGTAGCCTTTCCTTGATTACAACATTCAAGGTGCAAACCTTCCTGCTCAAGCCATCCGCTACTACATTGGCCTTTCTAAGGTGGTAGTGAATACTGAGGTCATAATCTGGAATTAATTTCAACCATCTCCGTTGCCTCATATTCAATTACTTTTGAGCGAAAATATACTTCAAACTCTTGTGGTCGGTGTATATCTAACATCGCTTCCTCAGAAGGTAATGCCGCCATGTTTTCAAGGAATTAACCACTACTGCCAACTCAAGCTCGTGTGTGGCTTAGTTCTCCTCATGGGGATGCAGCTGTCAAGATAGATATGCCACGACCCTGCCTTCCTCCATCAAGACACCACCGAGCCCGGTCCTCGATGCATCGCAGTATATCACAAACTCCTTGTGAATATGAGGAGTGGCCAGAATTGGGGCCGTCGTCAACCTTTTCTTGAGCTCCTGGAAGCTTTCTTCGCACTTCAGTGTGCACTCGATCTTTTTCCCCTTGTTCAATAGTTGAGTCATAGGTTAGGTAATGCTAGAGAATCCTTCAACGAACTTGTGGTAGTATCCCGCATGTCCAAGGAAGCCACTAACTTCCTTCACACTGGTTGGTGATCTCCACTTGGTTACCGATGTAATCTTGGTGGGATCGACTGCCAACCCATCTGTCATGATTACATGACCCTAGAATCCAACTTCATTCAGCCAAAACTCGCATATGTTGAACTTGGTATAAAGTTTGTGCTCTCGAAGTTTTTCTAACACCATCCTCAACTGCTGCTCATGCTCTTCTTTAGACTTGGAGAAGATCAGTATGTCGTCTATGAGGACGACGAGAGACTTGTCTAGATATCCATGAAGACTTTGTTCATGACGTAGATGAAGTAGGTTGGGTCATTGGTTAACCCAAACGACATGACCGCGCAATCGCACATGCCTTATCTGGTTACGAATGTTCTCTTCGGAATATCTTATGGTCGAATCTTTAGTTGGTAGTACCCAAACCTGGGGTCAATCTTGGAGAATACTTTGGCACCATTGAAATGATCGAATAGGTTTTCAATCTTTGGGAGTGGATACTTGTTCTTTATCGTGACCTGATTGAGGGTATGGTAGTCAACACAGAGTCTTATAGTTGTGTCCTTCTTGGACACGAATAGAACACTTGATCCCCAAGGAGAAGGACTACGGCGAATAAATCTTTCCTGATCTGCTTGGCCAGTTGTTTCTTGAACTCTGTCAATTCGTCGGACCCCATCCTATATGGCTTCTTATAGATGGGTCTTGATACAGGCATTAGATTAATAATAAACTCGATGTCTCGGTCGGGAGGCATCTAGGGAAGTTCGTTAGAAAAGACTTCCGGGTACTCACATACCACTCGCACATGGTCCAACTTAGTTCCCGAAAGCCAATTAGCCTAAGGATCTTGTGTGGAGGCAGGTTCGGGAACATACTTGACCTCAACTCCTTGGTCGCTGATCATTGTAATAGTCCTCTTAGCACAATCCAACACTCTTTGGTGCTTGGCTAACCAATCCATAACAAGGATGGTGTCCAAGCTTTGCGACTTAAGGACGACAAGATCTGTTACGAAGTCTACCCCGTTGATGTTGATCCGGACTCCTCTACATCCTATATTGGTCCTCAATACTGCACCCGGGGTTTGTACCGACATATGACCATTCAGGAATGTAGGCTTTAAGCCACTCTCCATCGCAAACTTTTGGGTGATAAGAGAATGTGAAGCACCACAATCAATTGTTGCTGGAGTTGCATTGACGAGGAATGTACCCAGTATGCAATACAGGTCCTCCTGGGCTTCCTCTGCGGTGACGTGATTCGCAAGACCCTTGCCATTGTAAGGAGGGTTGCGGGGAGCTTGGTTATTGGTTGGTGCTCCATGGCCTTGTTTTTGATTTGGCGCATTGGGGCGCGATGCATTAGGCTTCTTATTGGGGCACTGCTTCGAGATGTGTCAGGGCTGACCACACGCAAAGCAGGTGACCTTTCCGAAGTTGTTGGTCTTACTGCCATTGTTGTGGCTGGGAGGGTTATATGCCGGCTTGGAGTTGGCGTACGGCTGAGGCTGGTAGCTCGGTCGAGGTGCAGGAGTCTTCGAGTGCTGAGGCTGATAGCTCGGCCTTGTCAGGGCTGATTGCCACGGGTGAGTCTTCTGGTTACTGGAACCACCAATGTGGATCATCTTGCACTTGTTCGTGTCTTCCATGGCACGACGTTTGTCTTAAAGCATGAGGGCCTTATTCACCAGATCACACAAGGTTTGGCAATCATAGACAACAAGTCTGTATTTGCAGAGACTTCTGAAGCCCTTCCATGGAGCGTTCTATCTTGGCGGACTCAGCGCCGACATCATCAGGTGCATGCCTCCATAAGAGGTTGACTTCTGCATGTACTCCTTAAATTAGCCAGTTCTTTGCTTCAGTGCGTGAAACTCCCACATCTTGATAGCCATCATCCCATAGGGAATGGGGGCAGTACGGAATCCTTCCTTAAACTCAGCCCACAAGACAACATGCTCGCATTGCATGACCTTGAATCCGTCCCACCTAACTCTAGTGGTACCTCCGAGATAGTGAGAGGCATACATAACCTTCTCACGGCCATCAGTGCAGTTGACCAGTGCGAGGAGGTCCTCGATGGTGCGGATCCAGTCATCAGCATCCAAAGGCTTGGTTGTCTCACTGAAAGTCAGTAGCGAAGTCCTCATGAGTTCTGACAGAGTGGAGCGACCAATGTAGTTCTAGCCTTGCTGCGGGTTGTTCGCTAGGACCTTAGGCATCTGCTGCATAGTGGCATTGTTGGCTTGGCGTTCCTCTCGAAGAGCTTGAAGAAACTGAGTTGTGGTCAGATTCTCCGGACGAGGCAGTGGCGGGAGAATATTGCCTTATGTCTGCTCCTGATGAACTCGAGCTTGAGCAAACCCAGCGGCTCCTTGCTGCTGGCTAGAGTCGCCAGTGCTGGGGTGGTCAAAGGTACTAGCGCAGGTAGCAGTCACCATCCTGTTTGGAGCCGCCAACTCAACAACTGGAATAGATGAACGAACAACACAAGAGGGGAACATGCCTAAATAGGCGAGGGGGTCGGTAAGGTGCAAGTGTGTCAACCAAAAGGGCCAAAAGACCCAACTAATATTCATTAAGTGAGATAAGCGATCCAGCTGTTTACATGTTGCCTAAGGGAAAAAGCGGGGCTTGCATCTAGACAAAAATAGAAAGGCAAACCATAAGCAGACATGGTTCCATCTGAACCATCACACAGACTCAAGTAGTGGAGTGCTTGGTCTCGTACTCACGCTCCTGTGGGTCTTCCTCCTAGTCATCCTCCACGCGGGCATCGTCTCTTGTCGAGGGTGTGTGGGAACGAGGAGGTCCATACCGACGATGCTTTGTCGGGGGAGTGGTGAAGAGGTCTCGATACTCCTTGGTACTCATGCAACGACTCCGAATGGGGGTGACCTTAAGTGGTGGTATTCCTCCTTTGTATGCGACAGCAAGTTGTCCCTCGAGGGCTCCATCCTTATTGATCTTTCCTGACTTCATCTTGTCCTGACAGAGTAGCTTAGGGACGTGGTGAAGTTCGTGGCGGAGCTTCACTAACTCCTTGGTCATGTTGTGAGCCAGACTGTCAGCGGAGATGTTGAAGTAGGTCTGGAACCTGAGCGATGTTCCTTCTTCCGGGGGTGGGGTCAACGTCCAACTCCCGCCAACCTCATCCTTAACAAAAATCAAGTGACGGGTAGTTAGTTCGGTGCCCATCTCACGAAGGATGTCGCGAAGGTGGATGAGCGCCTTCCGTGCCGCTGTCTCAACTGCTAATACTAGAGTCTCCATCCGTGGCCCTTCAAAGAACCAACTAGTCGGAGAGTAATTTTCTTTCACAACCACATCAACGTGGTACTCCTTTGTGGTGGCATTTACCAAGTGCTCGTGGTAGAGAAACACTGGTGATTGGCGTACTCAACACTTCTCCAGGCTGTCCTCCAGGAGTAGTGGAAAGCCGGACTCTAGGAGGTTCTCGGGTACGACGACCATCTACAAGGTTTATGGAGAGGTGTTAGTAAAATGGGGTTTGAATGGTATAGGGGAAGAGGTGAGGGATGCATAAAACCTTAAGTGTAAGGGCAAAGTGTGGTTTTTTTAGATGGGCTCATCTCATCTCACTTCCATGCTATCTAAGGCTTCCTACAGTCAACCTGGCTGTGATGCCAGCTATGTGGGGACCCCCACTTGTAAGTCAAGATCGCCGAATGCATGTGTAAAGTGATCCCAAAGATAAATGCTCACTAACACTACTGGAAAACAGTTTTTTGCCATCTGCTGCTTCTTTGCCGTCTGCTGGCTGATGGCAAAGACCCTCTTTGCCATCAGCTACGGGATACCGGACGGCAATGAGGAGGCTGATGCCAAAGGTGCTATTTGCCATCAGCCACCTCTTTGCCGTCTGCCAGCTCACGGCAAAGAGCATTCAGGCAGACGGCAAAGAACATAGGCGGCCCACCTCGCAGCCCCTCTTCCCCCCCTAACGGCCTCTATCTTTGCCGTCCGCTTTTCTTCTCTGTGCCGTCGGCAGGCGAACGACAAAGAGGGTGCCCCCTAAGGGCCATTAGCCCCACCCCCACGTGCCTCTCTCTCACCCCTAACGGCCACCCCAACCCCTCTCTCTCACCCCCGACACCACCACCACCGCCGCGCCCTCTTCCGGCCTCCCTGCGTCGCCACCCCTCCTCCTCTGGCCTCCCTGCGACCCCTCCTCCTCCGGCCTCCCTGCGTCCCCTCCTCCTCCAGCCTCCCTGCGGCCCCTCCTCCTCCCTCCTCAGGCCTCGGGCCTCCTTGCGCTGCCGCCCCTCCTCCTCCGGCCTCCCTGCGCCCCCTCCTCCTCCCTCCTCAGGCCTCCGGCCTCCCTGCGCTGCCGCCCCTCCTCCTCCGGATTCCCTACGCCCCCTCCTCCACCACGCCCCCTCCTCCTCCCCGGGACCTCCTCCTCCACCACCGCCGTCGCCGCTCGCCCCTTCTCCACCACCACCCCCTCCAGCACCACCGACGCCTCCTCCACCGCCGCACCCTCCTCCTCCCCGGCCGCCCCCCTCCGGTGAGTCCTTTTTTTCTTTTTTTGCTAATTTACAGATTTAGTTTTTTTTGTTAATTAGTGGTAGCTAGATTATTGTTAGTAGTTTTAGTGGTAGATTTAGTTAGGTTAGTAGTTTTAGTTAGTTTAGTTAGTTAGCTTCATTAGTTAGGTGGAGGAGGAGAAGAGGAGAAGAGGAGGAGGAGGAGGACGAGGAGAGGAGAAGAAGCAGAGGAGTAGGAGGAGGAGGAGGAGAAGAAAAAGAAGAAGAAGAAGAAGAAGAAGAAAAGGAAAACAAAAAAATAAGAAGGAGGAAAAGAAGAAGAAGAAGAAGAGAAGAAAAAATAAGAAGGAGAAGAAGTAAAGAAGAAGAGAAGAAGAAGAGAATACGAGAATAAGAAAAAAATAAGAAGGAAAAGAAGAGAAAAAAGAAGAAGAAGTTGATTTTTTATTGTTTGGTATTTAGTGCTAGCTAGATTCTTTTTTAGTTACTTAGTGGTAGATTCTGTTTTTTTGTTGTTTAGTGCTATGTAGGTTTAGCGATAGGTTTAGTTAGCTTGGTTAGTTAGGTTAGTTAGTTAGTTAGCTTAATAGAAAGAATAGGAAGAAGAAGAAGAGGAGGAGGAGGAGAAGAGGAGAAGAGGAGGAGGAGAAGAAGAAGAAGAAGAAGAAGAAGAAGAGGAAAAGACAAAAATAAGTAGCAGAAGAACAAAAGAAGAAGAAAAGAAGAAGAGAAGAAGAAGAGAAGAAGAGAAGAAGAATACCTTCTCCTCCTCCTTCACCTCCTTCTTCTCCTCCTCCTCCTTCTCCTTCTTCTTGATTTCTTCTTCTTCTTCTCCTCCGTCTCTTTCTTCTCCTCTATCTTATTCTCCTCACCTTATTTTCCCCAACAATGAGATAATTAGCCCATTTAGCTACAAAATTGCATAAAAACCTTGGTTAGCTCATGAATATTATATTCTTAACATGTTTTCCTCTAAAATGACATAATTAGAATATTTGTGTTGATCGGGTGGATTTAAATGTGATAGTTGTCTCGTCGCTGTGAGGTCTGCTGTGCGAAGACCTGCCCGTGCGTTGTACGAGCTCCGCCCCTGCATTCGTGGGTCAGTACAAATTTCATCTCCTCCCCGCCCCTTCATTTACTGTGGCTTGGTTTCCGTATGAAACTTTCTAGATTTAGGTAATTAAATTAATTTATCAGTATGTGTGACCAATATGCGTCTCCCATTTGAAAGGGTTACATCTATAAATATGCATGTCTTTGCATATTTATAACCGCCATCCTTTCGAATTGTCCAACATTATCCATGGACAGCCCGAGTATGTGTAGATTGGGTTCGTTTTCCCGTATGCTATGCTCTGGATCCGATGCGGAATTTCGTTAGTGCCTCCCTGTTGTTCTCCAGATGCACATCCTCTCTGTTTATTGCGGAGACGTGTATCAGGAGAACAGTGGGGAGGTGCTGTCGAAATTTTGCGTTGGATCCGGAGCAGAGCATGGGAAAACGAACCCAATCTACACATACTCGGGTGGGATTAGGACCTATCTTTAGCTATTAGCGTGTAGGTTGCCTGGATGTAATAAAAATGGCGAACCTGATTAACCGATGAATATAAATGCTAAATTATATATAAATATATTTCTTTTGTCTTCAGTAGCTATGCAAGATGAGTGATCGTGCGTCGATGTATACCGGTCACCCTAGTCAGAAAGAGATGACGAAAGAATGGTTTGTAAAAACAAAGGAATTTGTGAAAGCCGCATTCGCAAACGGCCAGGAATGAAACTATTGCCCCTGTCCTAGATGCGACAACTATAAAAAGACAACAGAGGCTGTAATGATTAAACACTTGCAGAGGAGGGGTTTTAAGCCTAATTATACGGTGTGGACATTTCATGGTGAGTCTATACAACGCACAAGAGCTGAGGTGGTCCGTCGTCGCACGGACGAGCATGGTACCGGGATCGAAGACATGGTGCAAGACTTTGATGATGCTCGGGATTCGAAAGATGAGATGAAGGAATCTGCAAAGGCCTTTTATGAAATGTTGGAGTCTTCAAAACGTTCTCTCCATGAGCACACTGAGCTCTGTCAGCTGGATGCAATTGCACAAGTAATGGCTCTGAAGGCTCAGTTCAACTTGGGAAGAGAATGCTACGACGCGATGATGACACTATTTGGATGCTTCCTACCCAAAGGCCATGTCATGCCTGCAAACCTGTACCAGTTGGACAAAATACTTCATGTACTTAAGATGCCCTATGAGAAGATAGATGCATGTCAGAAAGGATGTGTCTTATTTAGGAAGGAGTATGCACACTTGGACTATTGTCCCAATTGCGAGTCTTGCAGGTATCTTTTGGTAGACAACGGTATGGGTGAGAAGAGGTAGACCGAAATCCTGGGTGAGATGACATGGCACAAATTGGGCAAAAGAACCGAACTAGATGCGGATGGGAATAAGATGATGGTACACACATCGGATGGGGAACCGTGGAAACATTTCGATGGATTGCATCAGGATAAAGCGGCATATCCAAGGAATCCTTGAGTCTGCGCCTCCACGGATGGTTTTAATCCCTTCGGCATGACGGCAACCCAATACAGTTGATGGCCTGTATTTGTCATTCCACTCAATCTCCCCCCCCCCCCGGGCAGATTATGCAAAGAAAGAACATATTTCTGACGTTGATAGTTCCAGGGCCCAATTATCCGGGGAAGAATATGAATGTGTACCTGCAATCGCTTAAGGATGAATTGGAAGAACCTTGGGATAATGGGGTCAACACCTACGATGCTGCTAGAAAAGAAAACTTCAAAATGCATGTGTGGTACATGTACTCTATGCATGACTTGCCAGCGTATGCGCTATTCTCTGGATGGTGTGTGCATGGAAGGTTCCTGTGCCCCCAATGCAAGGGAGCTCTTCAGTTTCATTGGTTGCAGGAGGGTCCGAAATATTGTTGCTTTGAATTGCATAGAAATTTCCTGGATCCTGACCATCAGTTCAGAAAAGACAAGAAGAACTTTAGCAAGTAAAGTTGTCAAAAACATGGCACCACCTGCGTTCACAGGCCAACAGATCCTGGATCAGTTAAACGCCCTCGAGCTTGATCCAGAGCGTCCAGGGTATTTGAAGGGGTATAATTCAAAACACGCCTGGACTCACAAGCCATGCTTCTGGGATCTGCCTTACTTCAAAGACCTCCTTCTTCCACACAATATCGACATGATGCACACTGAAAAGAATATCGGAGAGGCTATTTTTGGTACATTGTTCGACATAGATGGGAAGACAAAGGATAATATTAAGGCTAGAGTCGATCAAGAGACACTATGTCATAGGGCGTTACAAAACATGCGAGAAGGCAAAGGAAAGCAGAAGTGGTCGAAGCCAAAGGCCTGGTTCAATCTTGGAAGGCCAGCTATGCGGGAAATTATCTTGTCGGTCAAAATGCACTTGATGTTCCCCGATGGGTATGGAGCGAATTTAAAGAGGGGAGCGAGTCTTGAAAAATTAAAAATCTTTGGTCTCAATAGTCATGATTGGCACATATGGCTAGAACGGGTAATGTCGGTGATGTTACGTGGCTTTATTCCTGAGGATGAATGGCTAGTACTTGCGGAGCTGAGCTATTTCTTCCGTGTTCTTTGTGCGAAAGAATTGTCACCTGGCGTGGTAGAAGACATGGAGGAGTTTGCACCAGAGTTGTTGTGCAAGTTAGAGAAGATCTTTCCACCGGGCTTCTTTAATCCAATGCAGCATTTGATTTTACATCTACCGACCGAGGCAAGATTGGGTGGGCAAATGCAAGATCGTTGGTGCTATGCAACTGAGATGATGCAGAAGACCCTTCGAGCTAAATCTAAAAATAAGCGTAGAATTGAAGCATCGATGGCTGAGGCATTCATTGCTCAGGAGGTGGCAAACTTTGTGACACCACACTACGAAGCCAAAAATCATCATTTGCATAATCCGAAGCCTCGCCACAATGATGCAGACCCTAAAAAGGTGGGTCCAACATCAGCCTATTCAAAGGGAAGCTCGCACCAACCGGTGCTTCGAAACCAATAACGTTGGATGTCTAAAAATGGCGGAACATTTTGTTGTATATCTTCAACAACCAAACAGAAGTGTGGCCGTACATCGAGTGAGTTCTCGGCACATTTTCTCGTAACTTCTAATTCATTTCAACTGCACTTATTCTCGGATATTTCAAATAGCCGTTACGCCACCAAATTCTCGGATGGAGCGGTGATCGAAAATGATTCCGTTGAAGAGTATGAGCTTCTGTCAAAGACAGGAGGCGGCTATCCCGGTTTCATCTCTTGGTTCAAACAAACAGTAATTATCAATAATGGACCATTTCATTTCTTGGTCTAACTTGCGGCTAATGCAACAATCGTTTCGTATTAAACTTGTAGGCTAATTCAGAGTCTATGGACATCGAATTGAGACAAGTCGCTAATGGTTTTGACTATAAGGTCCATTCATTTGAGAAATACAACATCAACGGGTATCTCTTTCATACCTTTGGCAAAGAGCTATCTATGCCCGACCGAAAATGTACAAATTGTGGTGTCTCTGCTATCGGCGAAGGTGATATCCAGTATTATGGAAGAGTTGAAGCAATTTATGAACTTCAATTCTATGGTGAAAACCCACCGAACGTCGTAGTCTTCAAATGTTATTGGTTCCACCCGAAGACGACTAGAAGGATTCATGAACATATAGGACTATTCGAAATCAATCCAAACACCCATTTAGATGTTCCCAATGTCTATATTACGGCTCAACAGGCGACCCAAGTTTTCTATCTACCGTCGGCATGCCAAACGGATAAGAATCTGGAAGGTTGGTATGTTGTTTGTGAAGTGCCGCCACATGTCAGACCACCTCTCCCAAATGAACAGGATTATGAAGCTCACGTTAACCCAGACACGTATGATGGAGAATTCTTCCAAGAAACACGTCTTTCCAAGAAACGTTTCAAGAACCGCCGTGCTTCACCCAAGAACATGGAAGTAGACAGCGACAATGAATCCGGCTCCAGCCCTGAGCCGGAACCAGAAGACCTGGACTCGTAGATGTTACTGATGCGGATGACCTGTCAATGCTTCAACGATTAAAGGAAGGCCTTTCACAACTTCACGCCGTTGAACCCGACGAGCACGTCATTCATGAAGACATGCGTGATAGTGATGATGATGATGCATTTATTGATGATGATTATTAGTTTGTAAGATCCACAACTTAAATTATATATATTTTAATCTTTATTATTCATGTCAGTTATTCAATTTTTTTATGTTGTACTAATTTCTTTTAATCTTTATCATGGCAGGTCACAAGGTTTGGAAAGATGGTGGGCACTGGTGCAGATCGCTCGACGGGTTCTTCGCACGCGCCCCGCACGAGGGGTGGTACTTCCCTTCCACCCCTATCTCTCTTTAGAGCCTTGGCAGACAGTCTGTTGACACCACCCGTGGGTTCTTCTTCGTCGGCGACATTGGACACTAGGAGAGGTGCTGGTCGGGTAGGGAAGAAGGGGAAGGGTACAGGGAGAGGTGGTGGCCGTGGAAGATCCAGCAGGACTGTTGAGCCATCCTCGCCACCACCACCAGCTCATTCACCCAAGCATAGGACTACTATGGTCGACCCGTTTGCGGAGCAGGCTACGGGGACTCTGTTCCAGGAGCCTGTTGTTGACGGGCATTCGTCCCATGAGACTCCGATCCAGCAGCAGCCTCGGGTCGAGGTGCATTCGGCCCACGAGACTACGGTTCCGGAGGCTTCACCCGACATGGAGAGGCCCAGATGGGAGACCTGGCCGGATCGTACCGAGTTGCCGGATTGGACCGAGGGTCCGGGTGGCTCAGGGGGCGGGGATGGCGGGGATGAGTTTACGGATAGTGAGGGCGATGTGTAGGTGGACGGGGCCACCGTGTACAAGCGTGGTAGTACACGTCTCCCGGTCGCGCCGGCTACCCGCGAGCAGAGGCCGGTGATTAAACCTGAAGGAGATAGGTAAGTACATTTACTCTTTTTTTAGCTTTTGCGTTCAAGTTTGTTCAAATATCTAATGCGTTGATCTTATCATACTGCAGGGGATGGTTACACCCTCTTGGAGTCCGCAGGCTGAACTCCGTCCTTGGTGTGCTTTGCCGGACAAATTTCCCGGGGTTTGTCATGTTGCCTGGTGAGGGTGAGGTTCCTACACTAGGATTTTTCTGGGAGCACTACCAGGCTGCGCAGGCCCCGCCGGAGGAGATTATAGATGGTGTCTTGTGCCTTACGAGGACCGAGATGGTGATCAAGAGCTTTTGGGTAAATTATCCTTCTACAGAATCTAAAATTAACAATATAGCTAATTATTGTACTAATTGGTGTTTTCACGTTTGATTGCAGACCTTCTATAGGTGTGAGGATGGATATGAGGAGGAGGCGGCCACGGTTGTCGAGGCCGAGTGTAGGCGGTTACTACAGAACTTGCGCCACGAGGCTCGGCCGCAGGCTATTCGAGATTACTACGCCACGCGTGGTATTAAGAAGTAGAAGAAGGATTGCCGCAGAAAGTTTCTGAAGAGGGAGCAATACATGAAGGTAATTACCTATTCTTAAGTCCTTCTACGTAGTTTTCTTGATTTCATTGATAGGCGTAGCACTGAAAATTCTTTCTAATAACTTACAGGTGCCCCCGAGATGGTGTGCGGATAAGATGGATTGTTGGGAGGCATTGGTTGATGAGTGGTGCACAGGCAGCTGGCAAGCCATCCACGAGAATGCGAAGGATCGGCGTAGCCAAGTGGTTGGTGTGCCACACCATCAAGGCAGCGCCAACTTACTTCAGTTCGGACGAAACTGAGTATGTGATTTGCTTCATGATTCATGCAATTCATTCTTGATGCTAATATTTTGTTCCTCTCTTTTAGGCGCATCACAATAAGACGGAGATGTGACGCATCGTATGAGAAGGCGAAGGCATTCTCTGCGTCTGACCTGGATGATCCCAATAACTTCATCAACATATCATCCTACCAGAAGCTCGTGGCATACAGGGACGCGGGGAAGGCTACGAAAGGGGATGACTTTAACCCTAGCCAGGAACCTTTGGATCCAGAGCTGGTGATGATATCTGGTGGTGGGAGGCCCCATGGCTCGATAGCCATTGGAGATGGGATAATACATTGTCCAGTCACTCTTCCGAAGATCAAGGCGCGCCAGTCGAGCAGCTGTCCTAGGATAATGTGTCGTCCACGGCCATTCGAACTTGCCATCGAGGTTACTTGTAGGGACTAAGAACACTTTCATCCATTTCATTATGTGTGTCACCATAGATCATTACCGTGGTAACGAGGAATGGTGTTTTAGGCTGCTCTTCAGAAAGAGAGATTGGCAAACCAGGCTGCTCTTGAGAAAGAGAGATTGGCAAGCCAGGCTGCTCTTGAGGCTGCTCTTGAGAAAGAGAGATTGGCAAGTCAGGCTGCTCTTGATGAGAGCGACCAGACCACGGCACGATCGATTGAGGAGGAGAGGTCCTAGAATGAGGCGGGTCAACGGGCCGTGTACGAGCTTTTTGTGGTAAGTTTTTTTCACATTAGCCAAATCATGTGTGTAATGTCTGTTTCATTACTAACTAATACGACCCACTCTTCAGGGTCTGTGCGAGAAGAGCGGTCAAGTCCCTCCGCCGATGCCCGTCTTCTCTTCGATTGGCATGGTGAGTTTCATTATAAACTAGTATTAATAATTGAGTGTCATCATGCTAACTGAGACATTGCAAAATATCTATTCTGCAGAATAACTCCCGAGCGGCATCGCACGACCCTTCTCCAGGTGTTTCTCCTCCTTGATGACCACTACGGTAAGTTTCTCTTCTGCTCTTTCATATTCACCTTGCCTTAATTTCCCCAACAATGACATAGTTAGCCCATTTAGCTCCAAAAAGACATAATTAGCCCATTTAGCTCCAAAATGCCATAATAAGCTCAAAATGGCATAAGAACCTTGGTTAGCTCATTAATATAATATACTTAGCTTGTTTTCCTCTAAAATGAGATAATTAGCACATTTAGCTCCAAAAAGACATAGTCACTAATTTAGCTCCAAGAAGAGGAGAAGAGGAGAAGAAATAGGAAAAATAAAAATACAGAAGAAGAAGAAGAAGAGAAGCAGGAGAAGGAGGAGGAGGAGGAGGAGGAGGAGGAGAAGGAGGACAAGGCCAAGGACCTCCTCCTCCTTCTCCTCCTTCTCCTCCTTCTTCTTGATTTCTTCTTCTTCTCCTCCTCCTCCTCTTTCTTCTCCTATTTCATATTATCCTTGCTTTAATTTCCCCAACAATGACATAATTAGCCCATTTAGCTCCAAAATTCCATAATAACCTCAAAATGACATAAGAACCTTGGTTAGCTCATGAATATTATATACTTAGCTTGTTTTCCTCTAAAATGGGATAATTAGCCCATTTAGCTCCAAAAAGACATAAATATGTAATTTAGCTCCAAAAAGAGGAGAAGAGGAGAAGAAATAGGAAAAATGAAAATAAAGAAGAAGAAGAAGAAGAAGAGAAGAAGGAGAAGGAGGAGGAGGAGGAGGAGAAGGCCAAGGACCTTCTAGTCCTTCTCCTCCTCCTCCTTCTTGTCCTTCTCCTCCTTCTTCTTGATTTCTTCTTCTTCTCCTCCTGCTCCTCTTTCTTCTCCTCTTTCATATTATCCTTGCTTTAGTTTCCCCAAGAATGATATAATTAGCCCATTTAGCTCCAAAATTCCATAATAACCTTAAAATGGCATAAGAACCTTGGTTAGCTAATGAATATTATATACTTAGCTTGTTTTCCTCTAAAATAGGATAATTAGCCCATTTAGCTCCAACAGGACATAATTAGGTAATTTAGCTCCAACAAGAGGAGAAGAGGAGAAGAAATAGGAAAAATGAAAAGAAGAAGAAGAAGAAGAAGAAGAGAAAAAGGAGAAGGAGGAGGAAGAGGAGGAGGAGAAGGCCAAGGACCTTCTAGTCCTTCTCCTCCTCCTCCTTCTCCTCCTTCTCCTCCTTCTTGATTTCTTCTTCTTCTCCTCCTCCTCCTCTTTCTTCTCCTCTTTCATATTATCCTTGATTTAATTTCCCCAACAATGACATAATTAGCCCATTTAGTTCCAAAATGCCATAATAACCTCAAAATGGCATAAGAACCTTGGTTAGCTCATGAATATTATATACTTAGCTTGTTTTCCTCTAAAATGGGATAATAACCCATTTAGCTCCAAAAAGATATAATTACGTAATTTAGCTCCAACAAGAGGAGAAGAGGAGAAGAAATAGGAAAAATGAAAAGAAAGAAGAAGAAGAAGAAGAATAAGAAGAAGAGAAGAAGGAGAAGCAGGAGGAGGAGGAGTAGGAGGAGAAGGCCAAGGACCTTCTAGTCCTTCTCCTCCTTCTTCTTGATTTCTTATTCTTCTCCTCCTCCTCCTCTTTCTTCTCCTCTTTCATATTATCCTTGCTTTAATTTCCCCAACAATGACATAATTAGCCCATTTAGCTCCAAAATGCCATAATAAGCTCAAAATGGCATAAGAACCTTGGTTAGCTCATGAATATTATATTCTTAGCTTGTTTTCCTCTAAAATGGTATAATTAGCCCATATAGCTCCGAAAAGACATAATTAGGTAATTTACCTCCAACAAGAAGAGAAGAGGAGAAGAAATAGGAAAAATGAAAAGAAAGAAGAAGAAGAAGAAGAAGAGAAGAAGGAGAAGGAGGAGGAGGAGGAGGAGGAGAAGGCCAAGGACCTTCTAGTCCTTCTCCTCCTCCCCCTTCTCCTCCTACTGCTCCTTCTCCTCCTTATTCTTGATTTCTTCTTCTTCTCCTCCTCCTCCTCTTTCTTCTCCTCTTTCATATTATCCTTGCTTTAATTTCCCCAACAATGACATAATTAACCCATTCAGCTCCAAAATGCCATAATAAGCTCAAAATGGCATAAGAACCTTGGTTAGCTCATGAATATTATATTCTTAGCTTGTTTTCCTCTAAAATGGTATAATTAGACCATATAGCTCCAAAAAGACATAATTAGGTAATTTAGCTCCAACAAGAGGAGAAGAGGAGAAGAAATAGGAAAAATGAAAAGAAAGAAGAAGAAGAAGAAGAAGAAGAGAAGAAGGAGAAGGAGGAGGAGGAGGAGGAGAAGGCTAAGGACCTTCTAGTCCTTCTCCTCCTCCTCCTTCTCCTCCTTCTCCTCCTTGATTTCTTCTTCTCCTCCTCCTCCTCCTCTTTCTTCTCCTCTTCCATATTATCCGTGCTTTAATTACCCCAACAATGACATAATTAACCCATTTAGCTCTAAAATGCCATAATAAGCCAAAAATGGCATAAGAACCTTGGTTAGCTCATGAATATTATATTCTTAGCTTGTTTTCCGCTAAAATGACATAATTAGCTCAGAAACATCATATTTTGTTCTTTTCTGACTTTCTTATTCACATTTTTGCAGATTGGATATACTACATGCATGGAAGCTGGCATTCATGGAGTTGAACAATGTCGATGGATGAACTTTATATGTATATCATCTAGTTTTCATTTGACTTGATGAACAATGTCGAACTATATGTATATGTATCTATGGATAAACAGTGCAATACTTTGTATGTTGGTTCTTTCGATATATGGGGATGTACATTGATTTATATGTATATCATATATGTGTGGTGAATTATATATATGTGTTGGGAAGTATATGTGTGGTGAACTATATATCATATATGTGTGGTGAATTATATAAATGTGCTGTCAAATATATATATATGTGTTGTGAAATAATATAAAACAAAAAAAAGGTACTATATGGGCTCTTTGCTGTCTGCCAGCTGATGGCAAAGACCTGTGCCATCAGCTGGCAGACGGCAAAGGTGCCACATGGCACCCAGCGGTGCATCCTGGGGTGTCTATATAGGCTCTTTGCCCTCTGCTTCCAGGGTGGGTAGATGGAAAAGAAGAGGGCAGAGAGGAGGGGGGGAGGAGGAGGCAGACGACAAAGATTGGAGGGGGGAGGAGGAGGAGGCAGACGACAAAGAAGAGAGGGGAGGCAGACGCCAAAGAAGTGGGGGGAGGCAGACGCCAAAGCCTCCGTTAACCCCTAACGGAGGCAACGCCTGTCGGCTGCCGTCTCGAGCACTTTGCCAACTTCTCCAATGAAAAGTTCACGGCAAAGCTCTTTGCCGTCCGTTTTGGGGAGATAGACGGCAAAGAAGGTACGATGTCATCATAGGCCGACGCAGAAATTCTGCCGGCCGTGAGATTCTTTGCTGTCTATGGTATTCTCTTTGCCGTCCGGGATTTACTCTTTGCCGTCTGTGATGGCAGACGACAAAGTAGCTGATTCCTCTAGTGTAAACACATAGATACTGAATAACAAGAGTCTTACATCCATTCATAACGTCTGAATACAAATAGGGCCATTACGGCCAAGTCATTACATAAATACGGCCTCGAAGGCCGACACACCAACACATAATACTGGAAGCAGATAACTTGGTTGATAACGTGAACCCATGCCATCTTCCTTAACCTATAGGCAGTATGACTGGGAAATGTCCTAGATCGCATGTTCATCCCAGAAAAACTGTTCTCCGAACTATGGTTCTTCCATGCCTGGCCAATTAAATAACCAGTGGAAAACCAATGAGTACTTTGAATGTACAAGCAAGCAATCCATGATATGAAACAAGCAAATGACGAAGTATGATATATCACTAGTATGCTGATTTTGCAGAAAGCTGGTTTTTGCTACTGCAACAACATGATCAAATTCTTGGATGACATGCACCACAAGGCATAGTGGTAACCTGGTGAACATGTTACAGATATCAATATCAACTAAGGGTCGGACATCCCATGTCCACCCTTCATGCCAGCCACCTGACTTAGCTATATCATCATGTTTCCCCATGTCACCATCTTTTCTTATTTTAACTCACACACACACACTTGGTTTATGCGGAAAACACTAGTCGTAGTTCAAGAAGCACCACCCAACTGTCCTTGACCATGGAAAAGGCTATTTGAATAGTTTTATACTCTGCAAAGGTTGTGCGATGTACCGACAATACTCGGGGAACTTCCGTGTCATCCACGACTCGCACTATATAACATACCCGAGGTAAGCACCTGAACAATGCCTTTCCCATACCGACACTAAACAAAGAGTCCACTTGTTGGTGCCATCCTTCATGACGTATATCATCTGAGTCATGCTCTAGATCGTATCATCCATGAGGGCACTCAACGGTGTGCCCGGAACCTGTAAAAACAACATGGTCGCCATATCCGGCATGACCCTGTCACGAGAGTGCCCATGTAACTCCCGCCACTAGTAATGTGACCAAGAGAGTGCCCATGTGCTAGGTTCGACCAAGGTAATTAACAAAGCCTCGTCCCATAAAGGGTATCATGGTGCACATGTAAGGTTGGGACGGTCGACAAATCTTAATGTAATCCCATTTCCGAAACCACGCACTCAAAACCTTTCTTGGTGCACCACTTGTTTCTCAAGTGGTCATCCATCTCAACACCATCACCCTCGGGCATTAGTGGTACCCGATGGGGATTCTGAAAAAGTCTTTGTAACACACCCTTCATCATCATCATGGATATTCCCATCCCTTCATGCGTAGCAACTACTAGAAACTAACTACATCCCACATGCACAACCCTTATAGGTGGCAGGGTCATGCCCAAATGCAGGTTTCAACAAGGTGTTCTTCGGGGACAACCCAACAAGGTGGGTCTCCGGTCCAACAAGAATATATGCATAAGTAAGGCATCATATGACATGCAAGTAAAAGTTTCTTAGGCATGGTCAAAGGGTTGCTTGCCTTGGTCAGCAAAGTCGCCGGGGTCTACGAAGTCTTTAGGTCCAAATCCTTCGTCAACCACGTGATCTATCATCGCTATAGTAATAAAAATAATAAGTACCACAACAAAAACAGATCACAAAACTCACTCTTGAAATGTTACCATATTTTGTAAAATACTAGTTTCACATCTAAAATTATTTCCTTCTGGTTTTGGAGTGAAAATGGTTCTGAAAACTATTTTAATAGAGGATGAAAATACTCAAAACTAGGTTTAAAAATTACACAAGTAGTTTTATTAAATTTATACGAATTTTTAGAAGATATATGGTGGAAAATAATTAAATTTGGGGGAATATTTGTCCATGTGGAAGTTTTGGCAAAAGCTAGAAAATAGGAAAAGGAAAAGGGCTTAGCACCCTCGGCCAGATGTCGACAGGTGGGGTCACCTTGTGAGGGTCGTCTTCAACCTCGTGGCACGAAGGGGAAGGAGCTCACCTACGTCAGCTCTGTTTATGGCAAGGGGAGATGAGCACAGGAATGGACTCCTCGCACTCTTGTAGGTGGCAGCCCTACGCTCCGCGCTGGGGGTAATATGAGGTTAATCAGCAAGGTCCACCCATGACCATGCTCGCAGGTGGCAAGGAAACCCATATAGTCCACCAATGACTATGCCAGCCTTAATGCCGGATGCGGCGCTAGCTTGCTTTTTCTTGGATTTGAACTATCTTCTATTGATTTGAGTTGGACGATTTCAAAAGTTGGTTTTTCCAATCTCAATGACTGACGTTTGAAAAACAAAAAGGGGGCAAAACTTTCTCTGGCGTATCTTATTTCACTAGCTTCGAAACCTCCCGCCCGGAGGACATGTTTGGAGATAACCATTTCGCATCGCCCTTAGGAGCACCCAGGGGCAATGTTTTTGTGTAGTCAACCCCCGCTCGGGGGTCCGGACAGAAACTTGATACCACCATGAAGAGACTCTCGGGGCCCCAGGGCCCCCCGGGGCGCCAGAAGGGGGTTCCTAGTCCCGCCTCACGAGCCTTACCAGCCGTAATGCCACCCGCCCATGTTGGCGCCGTCCGGGAGCTTCGGACGGCGCTAGGAGTGGCGCGGCCCTACCATGTGAAGCGCGAGCCTAACAGCGGTGAGGAGATGTGCAGGGCCGGGGCCTGACGAAGGAGAGCAGCTTGAGTTTCAAGGGGGGCTCCTTAGCAGTGCGCCTTAGGAGCCTTACTGGACACAAAGCCACTCGGCCCCCAGGGCGCCGGGGTTTTGCCCCGTCAGAAGCAGCCTTAGTAATGAGTTGCGCCTTACGGTGGCAGGGAAATGGGCGGGACCGGGACCTGTAGACATACAGTGCCAAAAGGGTCTTCACCTCGTCCCACTTACGAAACAGGAACTGCATAGGAGGAACTACGCAAGGGACCGACACATACCCATGAGCTAAGGCCTAAGGATTCGACAGCAGCGAGGAGCGAGTCCAACACTCAAGCACGCGGTGGCACGAGAGGCGCCTCGAGAGGGCAGGACATCCACAGGGTCGTGTTTCCCCCGTCGTCCAGAGCCACGGCAGGTGCAACAACGGGCCCTAAGCTTTGCAGCCCGACCACAACAAACACCCACATGCAAGACATCAGCTCATGAGCAAAAAGGAAAATGGACAACAGTGAAGGTAATATATGGCAAAAGCTTAACACCCGGCAGGGCAGAGTTCTTGTTCCGCTGTTACAAGAGAAGGCAAACATGAGCTTGGGGCACTAAGGGGAGGGGCTGCTGACGTCACCCATGGCGCCAGATGGCCCGGAGTCAAGACCACCCTCCTCGCTCGAGGCATCCACATGCGAGCGGACCTCGTCCCGGAGAAGACGGCGGGACTCAACAGGTGTCAGTTCAACAACGCACCAAAGGTCGAGCTCCGGAGCAGGCGGTGCAAGTTGGAGAAAACAAGCGTCTGCTCAAGGCCCAGAAGCTTGCGTGCGCAAGATGCGCTATCCTCCTCCACGCCATGGACGCCAGATTCCAGTGCCTCCACGACCTCCTGGAAGAAGGCGAGGTAGCCCCCATCGCACCTCACGCTAGGCAGCACCGGGGCCTTCCCCGCAAACAGGTGCATCACGGCAGTCTCCCGGCCGGTGATGTTCGCAAGTTGCAGGGCGCGCTGAGATGCCATCAGTCCGACATACGACACCTCGTACTGAGCGGCTTGCATGGTATCTTCCGCCTCCCGGACCTATTGCTGCAGCGACGCTAGCTCCACCTTGGCCTTCGCCTCGCCTTGTCGGGCGACACGGAGGGCGGCTTGGGCACTCTCAAGCCGGGCCCGAAGCTCCTCCACCTCCTCTTGGAGTTTGCTGAGCTTTGGCTTCTGTGAGAAGGGCACGCTGAAGGAGAAGGAAGATTAACCCCAGGACAACAGATGAAGCAACTAACAAAGAAGACGCAATGGAGGACTTACTCATCAGCCATAGCCCAGCGGTCGTGGACACGCGGCCTTAAGGGCCCTCTGCCGCAGGCCCGGGGGCGGACGAAGGTGCAGGAGGCGCCGCACGCTTCCCACAGCCAGAACCGTCTCCGGGGTACGCCATGAAGACGAAGGGCGAAGGAGAGAAGAGGTTTTCTCGCGGCAGACATATGAAGCAGAGAAGAAGTTCGAGGTTGCGGTCCCCCCCCCCCGAGGTGGTTGGGCTAATTTATAGGCGAGCCCTGGCCATTAACCATCTCGGGAGCGTGTGCGTCGCACGCCCCACGAGGGCCCCGAGGTGGACCGACGGAAGCGCTTCTGCCCATGTCGCCTTACCTGTCCACCGATCGATCACATCCGCGAGGGCCATTGGGTGTGGTCAGACTACACCCATGCCATTCAATGAGCAACATGATGGCCTGTGCAACTCTTAGGGATCACATCGTTGTGGCCTGCCACCACCCGGGCGCCTCGAGGAGCGAGAGCATCGCCGCTGCGGGACACGTGTGTTGCCTGACCCACACGCAAATGGGGCCCGCGACACTTTGGGTCGCCCTCAGGGCTTCACTGAGAAGCCAACCCAGGGGCGCCTTTGGCCCCGTGGTCTGGGAATGGGGGTACCTAGACCTGCCTGCCTGCGGCCCAGGGCTGGCCCACTTCATCAACACAAGATCGATTAGCACGGCACCACCCGGGACAAGGCCCTCATGAGGGGCCAAGCCTCACGATGAAGAGCGACATCAAGACCCGCAGGGGCCTCCTCAAGACCCCTCCGGAGTGGCGGATATTTCGAGGAAAGGCCGGGCCTTAGGAGTCAAGGGTGATGCCAGGTAACGACATGCGAGCAATATATGGCAGGACGTGACAGTTTCCCCTTTAGTCCAAAGGAGGTGGGAGCGTACGAGGGCTCCAAAGGTATGTTCTAACGGTTTCCCTTCCGGTGCAACAAGACAACGACCACCTGCCCGCAGGACGGGCGTCATCCCTGCGCCCACCTCTGCAGCGCTGGCCACTACTTTGCAGGCGAAGACCACTTTTTACAGGGGAAGCATGTTCCCTTGTCCCCCATTGAAACTGGCCATTGTGGGATCCCTTCCCGCCAATGATAAGGGAAGAGGACCCGGGCCTCCACTATAAATAGAGAGAGTAGCATACTTGTGAGGGGGTAGAGGGAGAGTTCATTCCAACCCAAGGGCAACACACCAAGCCACATGGTCTCCAGAGGCTCGAGAGCACTGTATTGGTTCATCCACCAACCTTTGCGAGAGGAAATCCACAAAAAGCAGGAGTAGGGTTTTACGCTTCCCAGCGGCCCGAACCTGGGTAAACTGTTGTGTTTTGTGTTCCCCTCACCATCGAGCGAGTCCTTCGTCGTTTCCATCGAGTACCGGACTAGGTGAGGCTGAGATGGGCGAGATCGTCGTACACGCTCCTATGTTCGAATCCTTAGGGTTTTGCGGAGCCCAGAATGCGACAGATGAGCATGCCCTCTTTTTACGGGGAGAGCCCGGTGCGGATGGTGAAGGTGGGGCCCGAGTTGCTGCTGTCGAACGACACTTTATTTATTTCAGCTTGGTCCTCAAAGAACATATGCTTTTTCCTCACTGGTGCAACCTTGGGGAGTGTCGCATCGTCTCTAAAAACATGGCGTGCGGCCATGGCTTCTTTGTATGCACAGTTGAGAGAGAGGACCGCGTCCCTTTCATTGCATTTGATGGTAATGATGCCGTTGCAACTAGGCATCTTGACGACATTCTAGCCCAGGTGGGTTTCAGTTGGTTCTAGGGCACCTAGAGGGCCTCGAAGGCCGCGACAGAGATGACGTTGAGCCTGGCGCCCCCGCTAATAAGTGTCCTGGTGAATGATACCTTGCTGATGGTAGGGGTGCACAACATGGGGAGTTCCCTCACGGCAGCTGCTGATCTGGGATGATCCTTGGGGTCAAAGGTAATGCCCTGCTGCGCCCATCCAGGCGGCAACGTGGGTCGGGGCTAGTGGAGGGCGGCGTTCCACTGCGGAACGATGACTTGAAGTGGCGGCCATCAGCGGGGGCATGGCACCCATCGAGGATGCACGCCGCATGGGGCTCCTGGGAGCCCCGACAACAGTGATGAGCTCAATGATGCGGCCTATCCAGTAGTGATGAGCTCGCACGCCTTGAGCAGCATGGCATGCACGTCCATATGCCCAAAGAGGAACTTGGGAGGAGGACACCGGGGTGCTGCGGCCATCCTGTTGCATGGAAAGGTGCAAGGAGGAGTCCTTCTCCCCTCGAGAAGCAGGGTCTATGGCGGTAGCAACCTCGACGTTGGCGGAGTGGTGGATACCGTTGCGGCCAATGGGCACGGTCTGCGCGACACAGACGGCCCGGCTCTCGACACGTGCACGACGAGCATCAGCCATAGTGTTGATGGAGATGGACCCGAACTGGAGCTGGAAAAACAAGGACGCACCCCTACCTGGCACGCCAAATGTGAAAATCGGGGCTCTGGGATCCAAAGAGATTTGAACTCTGTGGTGTGCACGTTCTCCCGCCCTACTCTACCATTCGACCTCACGGCGACACTCCGGCATGCTCGAGCTGAGGAAGAAGACCAATGGACACGACAGTTTACCTAGGTTCGGGTGACCTTGTGGTTCAAAACCCTAATCTTGCTTGTCTGGATTGATCGAGGGTGAGAGGGAGTAGAAAGGAGGGTTCCTGCTAGCTCTGGGTTCGAACCCCTTCTAAAGTGGAAACCGGCGTTGTCTTATACTGTCGTGGTCCTTCTCCCACAAAAACACAAGGCAAGAATGGTTGCCACAATGACTAGTTTGAAGGGGGCATGACTGTAGCTTATCCTTACAAAAGTAGTCCTCTCCTCCAAAATCTCCCGACCATGACGCGCTGGAGGGATCGGGGATGACCTTCATCCTAACGGGCCACTAGCTTTGGTCTTCTTGCACTGAATGAGAAATATTTGGCGACTGCTTCAGAAACTGGCGAGCTAGCCCTGCTGAAAGTGCATTGTTGCCCTTAACTGTTTTTTACAACTATGACAATTTAATTTGTGTTTCTAACCATATTCTCTATTGTAAATGACACTGTCAAATGTTAAGTGAAGCATGGATAGTTATTCTCCCTCTAATAGGAAAAAGTAAAAATCGTATGCCATAGTGTTTTCTTCTTTCTTGAGTCCTTAGGACAGCCACAATATTAAGAGGGGGTGCATCGTCAAAACACCTGGGATTGAACTTCACGTACACATATGATCTGACACAACTAATTCTCAATGTAGCTCTGATCGGTATACTCGTCCAATGTTCACATAAGGATGGATCCTCCGGGACAGCCGAAACTTCCGGGGACCGGAAGGTCCGGGATAGTTCCTGGAAGTTTCCGGGTCACCTAGAAGAACTACAATTTTGTTCAAACTCTCTATTTTGCCCGTAACCATAACGTAACCTATCCGGAACTTCCGTACCCCAGAACTTCCAAGCTTGTTGGTACTTCCAGGCCGTGGAACTTCCTCCCACAATCCTTGCGGCTTTGCGGTTACCCCAGGGAGAAGACAAACTCTCTGGATAGGCCGGAACCTGCCCAAAACTTAGCTAAAACTTATGGTCCGGAACTTCTGTGCATAGCCGGAACTTCCGGTCTTCGCTGGAATCTGTCTCCAATGACTAGATTTGATACCCACGTGTAAATAGTCTTCTTCTCTCCCACGAAGAACTGGACGACTTCATTTTCTCTCACCACCATTTTGAGACCTCGATTTCTTGAAGTTCTTTCGCCTTATGTACATTTCTTGAAGTTCTTGAAGTTCTTGATCTTTTGAGGAGTGAAGGAGGAGCGCCTGATGTACACATACACCAAAGTAAAAGTTGAATCCCCTTGTTTTTCAGTTGAATATTGTTACTATTGGAGGTTGGAGACTCGTAGGCAGTAGGAGTACTCCGACGAGAAATCATTCATTGTAATTTCCCCCAGGAAATTTTGTGAGGGATTGGAGGCCACCTCAAGGCCTACCACTAGTGACTCAGAAATGCCTTCGTGGTGTTGTCTCAAGGAGAGAATAGGGTGAGCCTTCATGGCATTATGTTCCTTCATGGTACCATCGACCTCTCTAAACAGTGACGTAACTTTCCTCCAAGGAAGTGAACATTGGGATACATCCTCGTCTCTCAGAGTTGCGGTTATTCCTAACCCTCGCTCCTTACTTGTGGCTACTTGTCTCCTTACGTGTTTAACCTATTTTCATATTAAGGTTTGTTCATCTAGTTAGGTGCTTAACTTGTATATCATACTTGTGACCTTATCACCAGTGCAATTTTTAGGTTAAAGTTCATATTTGACATTATGGCTGAAAATTTCTAAGTAACAACTAAAATTTGTAATTGTACCTATTCACACCCCCTCTAGGTCCATCTAGATCCTTTTGAATTTGTATCGAAGCCTCCTGCTCTAATCGTGAGGCTTAACCGCCCTAGAGCGAGATGGATAAGGATGGGAACCCTCGGATTGCACTTCCTCTTGAGAGAGGATCTTCATCCACGGATGAAAGGAAATTGTTCACTTCTGAGAATGTTGAATGTGCCCTTGCTAAGAAGAAAGAGGAGCATGATGCTTCCATTGAGGCCTTGGTAAAATGACGTTGGATGCATTAGGTGCAAAACCTCCACCACCGGAGAACCCAATGGGTGTGATAAAACAACCAAATGTAGCTCTCCCTAATTTTGGCCAACAACCTCAAGTTGATAACAACACCGGTGTTCCATGTCTATATTCAAAACCTAGACTAGAGAAACTGAAGTATCACGCTGGGGAAAACCTCCTTTACTTGATGACACTTCTAACTTTTATTTGTGGAGAATTGGTTTGCAGGATCTTCTTAGGTTTGCCAACGATGAGATCCTAGAGATCTTCCAAAAAGGTTACAACCCCGTGAATCCCAAGGATCTCACACTGGGTGAAGTATATGACAAGAACCTCAATGATACTGGGATCATGCTCATAAGAAAGGGCATGTTTTACACGCAGAGAAGGTTCTACATTCACCTACCAAATGTGAAAGAACTTTGAGATAGCATTGTGATAACCGAGACGGGAACGTCCTCTCTTCGTCTTGCACAATATGACATTGCAAATGGGGCATTATAATATTTATGCATTGGATAAAGGTAAGAACCCCAAGCATCTTCTTGAGAGATTGATGGCACTTGCTGCCGACATATAATCATATGATTGTGACAAGATACAAGATGGATTCAACTTGACCAAACGGTTTCTTGTGGATAAACTGCTAAATGCTCTTGCTCCATATCACCATCAAATGGTATGGGACATAATAAGAGAGCACAGTTTTAAGGACATGTCTCCCGATGATGTCATTTCAACCTTCGGATTATTCAAAGAATTAAAGGCGAATGCTACAAGACATCTTGCCATGCATGGCTCCTCATCACCCAAGACAAATCATGCCCTGAAGTCTAAGCATGTGAGTGTTGGTGATGCAGGTGAAGAAGATCCTTTGAAAGACATTTTGACCATGGGTGTATGTGCTCTCCTTCCAATGGAACGTGTTCCTTGTGAAGGTGAAGATGAGGACAGAATAACCACTCGTGCTCAACCAACTACTACACCTTCAACACAACATCTCATCCCTCAAGTGGAGTCCTTAATTCAAGAATAATAAGATGTTCACCATCATATACAAGAACAAGAACATGTTAATTTTCAAGTACAAGAACAAGAACATGCACATGTTGATGTTGACGAACCGGCTGATGATGATGAACCTTAACAAATGATGCATGAAGAAGAAGATCTTCCTTCAGACATTATAGATCCTTATGTTGAAGATGTTGATGATGGGAGAAAAGTTGAACCTCGTGAAACCTCGACCTCCACCATGCCTCGTGTGTCCAATCGTGTTGACATTGAGCAATTTATCACCAAGATATCGAAAGGTAGAGTCACTCGTAAACTACTGACAAACTTTTTTGCTCACTTTTCTTTTGTCTCTAGTGTTGTGCCACTCAAGGCACAAGATCCGTTGACGGACCACGACTGGCTTGTTGCTATACAAGAAGAGTTTAATCGCTTCGAGTGCAACAAAGTCTAGTCTTCAGTCAAAAGGCCAACCAAGGGGCACAATATCATTGGAACAAAATGGATCTTGAAGAACAAACAAGATGAAAATGGAGTAATGATCAGAAACTAGGCCATGTTAGTGGCACAACGGTACACACAAGTTGAAGGTTTGGACTTTGATGAGACCTTTGCCCCTGCTTACCCTTTTTGATTCAATTGGCATTTTACTTGCTTATGTTGCTTTTGATTGATTTACATTGCACCAAATGGACGTGAAGAGTGCTTTTCTTGATGGTCCTCTACAAGAAGAAGTATATGTAGCACAACCACCCGGTTTCATTGACCCCGATCACAAAGCCTATGTGTACAAATTCACAAGGCCTTATATGGCCTCAAACAAGCACCTCGTGCTTGGTATGATCATCTTAAGAAGTTTCTACTCGATGATCGTTTTGTGAGAGGGGTGATTGACCCTACTCTCTTTACTGAGAGGGAAAAGGGTGCTTTAGTCTTATGCCAAATTTACATAGATGATATCATTTTTGGTGCCCCTAACATCCATTTATGCAAGAAGTTTGTGGAATCCATGATAAAGTTCTTTCTTAGTTTTAAAATTCAACAATTTCAAAGAGGAATTTTTTTCCCTCAAACTAAGTATCTCAATGAAATTCTTGCAAAGTTTGGAATGACAAACGCAAAACCATGCCATGTTTCCATGCCAACCACAAATGCTCTTAACAAAGTCACAAATAGTATTCCATTTCACCCATCTCATTAGTGCTCTATGATTGGTTCATTGCTTTATCTTTCTGCATCTAGACAAGACATCACGTTAAGTGTAGGCATTTGTGCAAGATTTCAAGATTCCCATAGGGAAAGTCATCGCAAAGTGGTTAAGCATATTCTTAGATACCTTGTTCACACCCCAAAGTTGGGTCTATGGTACCCCAAGTATGCCAAGTTTGATCTCATTGGGTACACGGATGCTTCTTGGCCCGGAAACAAGGTGGGAACGAAGTCCACCTCCTGGGCATGTGAGTTTCTCGGATGCTCCTTGGTAAGTTGGTCCTCGAGGAAGTAAAATTGTGTCTCCCTATCCACCGCTGAAGCCGAATATATTGCAGCCACATGTTGTGCAACACAATTGCTATGGACGAGGCAAACTTTGAAGGACTATGGTATAACTTACAGACATGTGCATCTACTATGAGACAATGAAAGTGCCATCAACATTGCTGAAAACCCTAGTGATCACTATCTCACCAAGCACATTCACATTCGGTATCACTTCTTAATAGACCATGCGCAAAAGGGTGACATTGACATTTGTCATGTTTGCACGGATATGCAACTTCCTGACATTTTTACCAAGCCACTCGATGAACGTATTTTCTGTCAACTCAGGCGTGAACTTTGTATCTTGGAGACATATAGCATTATGTGAAACTTTGGACACATGCATACATTTATTTCATGTCTTGTCTAGATATAGGCATTTATCTAGGGGGGCACTCAATTCATGATTTCTCTCACCCTATCTCATGCATAAATAAATCAAACACTCTCAAAGGTAATGTGACCAATTTTGTGACTGGGTACTTTAAATGATGGAGTTGTGATGTTGGCTCAAGGTTAAAATCGTCATAGTGCCAAGTCACAAATACTCAAACATGGTGGATCCGTCCACCACCCTCTTTTCAAAATCTTCAATTGTTGTCATCTCTCATGGTGTTCTGCTTTTGTTTTTGTTTTCATTTCTCTGCCTACCAAGTGAGTGACCTTGACGAGGTTGTCGAACCTCTCATCCCTCTGGATGGTGGCGCAGGGCAAGGGGAAACCTCTGTCATTGCAACGCCGGTTGAGGAGGAAGTTAATGATGATGATCATGAAACTTCAGTTCAAGTTTCTGTCGAACCACGCAGGTCGACGAGACCACGTGCTGCTCCAGAGTGGTACGGTAATCCCGTCTTATCAATCATGTTGTTAGACAACAATGAACCTGCGAATTATGAAGAAGCAATGGTGGGCCCAGATTCCAACAAATGGCTGGAAGCCATGAAGTCCGAGATAGGATCCATGTATGAGAACAAAGTGTGGACTTTGGAGGTACTGCCTGAGGGCCGCAAGGCCATTCAGAACAAATGGATCTTTAAGAGGAAGACGGACGCTAACGGTAATGTGACCGTTTATAAAGCTCGACTTGTGGCAAAGTGTTTTTCACAAATTCAAGGAGTTGACTATGATGAGACTTTCTCACCCGTAGCGATGCTTAAGTCCGTCAGAATCATGTTAGCAATAGCTGCATTTTTCGATTATGAAATCTGGCAGATGGATGTCAAAACGGCGTTCCTTAACGGTTTCCTTAAGGAAGAGTTGTATATGATAGAACCCGAAGGTTTTGTCGATCCTAAGAATGCTAACAAGGTGTGCATGCTCGAGCGATCCATTTATGGACTGGTGCAAGCATCTCGGAGTTGGAACAAACGCTTTGATGAGGTGATCAAACCATTTGGGTTTATACAAGTGGTTGGAGAATCTTGTATTTACAAGAAAGTGAGTGGGAGCTCTTTGGCGTTTCTAATATTATATGTGGATGACATATTACTGATTGGAAACAACGTAGAGTTTTTAGAGAGCATAAAGGATTACTTGAATAAAAGTTTCTCCATGAAGGACCTAGGAGAAGCTGCTTACATTCTAGGCATTAAGATCTATAGGGATAGATCAAAACGCCTGATAGGACTTTCACAAAGCACATACCTTGATAAAGTTTTGAAGAGGTTCAAAATGGAACAGTCCAAGAAAGGGTTCTTGCCAGTTCTACAAGGTACGAGATTGAGTAAGACTTAGTGCCCAGCAACTGATGAAGATAGAGAGCATATGCGCTCCGTCCCCTCTGCTTCAGCCATAGGTTCTATCATGTATGCGATGTTGTGCACTAGACCGGATGTTAGCCTGGCCATAAGTATGGCAGGTAGGTTCTAGAGTAATCCAGGAGTGGATCACTGGACAGCGGTCAAGAATATCCTGAAGTACCTGAAAAGGACTAAGGAGATGTTTCTCGTGTATGGAGGTGACGAAGAGCTCGCCGTAAAAGGTTACGTTGATGCAAGCTTTGACACAGATCCGGACGACTCTAAGTCGCAAACCGGATACGTATTTATTCTTAATGGGGGTGCAGTAAGCTGGTGCAGTTCCAAGCAAAGCATCATAGCAGATTCTACATGTGAAGCGGAGTACATGGCTGCCTCGGAGGCGGCTAAGGAGGGTGTCTGGATGAAGCAGTTCATGACGGATCTTGGAGTGGTGCCAAGCGCACAGAATCCAATAACCTTGTTCTGTGACAACACTGGTGCCATTGCCTTAGCAAAGGAACCGCGGTTTCACAAGAAGACCAGACACATCAAACGACGCTTCAACCTCATCCGCGACTACGTCGAGGGAGAGGACGTGAATATATGCAAAGTGCACACGGATCTGAATGTAGCAGACCCGCTGACTAAACCTCTTCCACGTCCAAAACATGATCAACACCAGAACTGTATGGGTGTTAGATTTATTACAATGTAATTCACATGGTGATGTGAGGGCTAGATTATTGACTCTAGTGCAAGTGGGAGACTGTTGGAATTATGCCCTAGAGGCAATAATAAATATAGTTATTATTATAATTCCTGTATCAAGATAATCATTTATTATCCATGCTATAATTGTATTGAATGAAGACTCATTTACATGTGTGGATACATAGACAAAACACCATCCCTAGCAAGCCTCTAGTTGGCTAGCAAGTTGATCAAAGATAGTCAGTGTCTTCTGATTATGAACAAGGTGTTGTTGCTTGATAACTGGATCACGTCATTAGGAGAATCACGTGATGGACTAGACCCAAACTAATAGACGTAGCATGTTGATCGTGCCATTTTCTTGATACTGTTTTCTGCGTGTCAAGTATTTATTCCTATGACCATGAGATCATATAACTCACTGACACCGGAGGAATGCTTTGTGTGTATCAAACATCGCAACGTAACTGGGTGACTATAAAGATGCTCTACAGGTATCTCCGAAGGTGTTAGTTGAGTTAGTATGGATCAAGACTGGGATTTGTCACTCCGTGTGAACGGAGAGGTATCTCGGGGCCCACTCGGTAATACAACTTCACACACAAGCCTTGAAAGCAATGTAACTTAGTGTAAGTTGCGGGATCTTGTATTACGGAATGAGTAAAGAGACTTGCCGGTAAACGAGATTGAAATAGGTATACGGATACCGACGATCGAATCTCGGGCAAGTAACATACCGAAGGACAAAGGGAATGACATACGGGATTATATGAATCCTTGGCACTGAGGTTCAAACAATAAGATCTTCGTAGAATATGTAGGATCCAATATGGGCATCCAGGTCCCGCTATTGGATATTGACCGAGGAGTCTCTTGGGTCATGTCTACATAGTTCTCGAACCCGCAGGGTCTGCACACTTAAGGTTCGACGTTGTTTTATGCGTATTTGAGTTATATGGTTGGTTACCGAATGTTGTTCGGAGTCCTGGATGAGATCCCGGACGTCACGAGGGTTTCCGGAATGGTACGGAAACAAAGATTGATATATAGGATGACCTCATTTGATTACGGGAAGGTTTTCGGAGTTACCGGGAATGTACCGGGAATGACGAATGGGTTCGGGGAGTTCACCGGGGGGGGGGGGGCAACCCACCCCGGGGAAGCCCATGGGCCTTGAGGGTGGCACACCAGCCCTTAGTGGGCTGGTGGGACAGCGCAAAAGGGCCCTATGCGCCAAGAAGAAAAAATCAAGAGAAAAGAAAAAAAAAGGAGGAGGTGGGAAGGAAGGGGGACTCCCTCCCACCAAACCAAGTCCAACTCGGTTTGGGGGGGAGTCCTCCCCGCTTGGACTCGGCCGACCCCCTTGGGGCTCCTTGAGCCCCAAGGCAAGGTCCCCTCCCTCCCACCTATATATACGGAGGTTTTAGGGCTGATTTGAGACGACTTTTCCATGGCAGCCCGACCACATACCTCCACGGTTTTTCCTCTAGATCGCGTTTCTGCGGAGCTCGGGCGAAGCCCTGCTGAGACAAGGTAATCACCAACCTCCGAAGCACCATCACGCTGCCGGAGAACTCTTCTACGTCTCCGTCTCTCTTGCTGGATCAAGAAGGCCGAGATCATAGTCGAGCTGTACGTGTGCTGAACGCGGAGGTGCCGTCCGTTCGGTACTAGATCGTGGGACTGATCGCGGGATTGTTCGCGGGGCGGATCGAGGGATGTGAGGACGTTCCACTACATCAACCGCGTTCACTAACGCTTCTGCTGTACGATCTACAAGGGTACGTAGATCACTCATCCCCTCTCATAGATGGACATCACCATGATAGGTCTTCGTGCACGTAGGAAATTTTTTGTTTCCCAGGCGACGTTCCCCAACAGTGGCATCATGAGCTAGGTTCATGCGTAAATGTTTTCTCGAGTAGAACACAAAAGTTTTTGTGGGTGGTGATGTGCATTTTGCTGCCCTCCTTAGTCTTTTCTTGATTCCGCGGTATTGTTGGATTGAAGCGGCTTGGAGCGACATTACTCGTACGCTTACGAGAGACTGGTTTCATCGTTACGAGTAACTCCGTTGCTCAAAGATGACTGGCAAGTGTCGGTTTCTCCAACTTTAGTTGAATCGGATTTGACCGAGGAGGTCCTTGGATGAGGTTAAATAGCAAGTCATATATCTCCGTTGGGTGTTTGCGTAAGTAAGATGCGATCCTACTAGATACCCATGGTCACCACGTAAAACATGCAACAACAAAATTAGAGGACGTCTAACTTGTTTTTGCAGGGTATGCTTGTGATGTGATATGGCTAATGATGTGATGGTATATGTTGGATGTATGAGATGATCATGTTGTAATAGAAATATCGACTTGCACGTCGATGGTACGGCAACCGGCAGGAGCCGTAGGGTTGTCTTTATACTAACGTGTGTGCTTGCAGATGCGTTTACTATTTTGCTAGGATGTAGCTTTAGTAGTAATAGCATGAGTAGCACGACAACCCCGATGGCAACACGTTGATGGAGATCATGGTGTGGCTCCGGTGACAAGAAGATCGTGCCGGTGCTTTGGTGATGGAGATCAAGAAGCACGTGATGATGGCCATATCATGTCACTTATGAATTGCATGTGATGTTAATCCTTTTATGCACCTTATTTTGCTTAGAACGACGGTAGCATTATGAGGTGATCTCTCACTAAAATTTCAAGACGAAATTGTGTTCTCCCCGACTGTGCACCGTTGCTACAGTTCGTCGTTTCGAGACACCACGTGATGATCGGGTGTGATAGACTCAATGTTCACATACAACGGGTGCAAAACAGTTGCGCACGCGGAACACTCGGGTTAAGCTTGACGAGCCTAGCATGTGCAGACATGGCCTCGGAACACATGAGACCGAAAGGTCGATCATGAATCGTATAGATGATATGATTAGCATAGGGATGCTTACCACTGAAACTATACTCAACTCACGTGATGATCGGACTTGAGCTAGTGTAAGTGGATCATGAACCACTCAAATGACTAGAGAGATGTACTTTTTGAGTGGGAGTTTAGCGAATAATTTGATTAAGTTAAACTCTAATTATCTTGAACATAGTCTAAGTCCACTTTGAATATATTTGTGTAGTAGATCATGGCTCACGCGACAGTCATCCTGAATTTTAATACGTTCCTAGAGAAAGCTAAGTTGAAAGATGATGGAAACAACTTTGGAGACTGGGCTCGTAATCTTAAGCTAATCTTACAAGCTGGGAAGAAGGATTATGTCCTTAATGCTGCGTTAGGAGATGAACCACCCGCTACGGCTGATCGGGATGTTAAGAACGCTTGGTTAGCACGTAAGGAGGACTACTCAATAGTTCAATGTGCAGTCTTGTATGGCTTAGAACCGGGACTTCAACGTCGCTTTGAGCGTCATGGAGCATTTGAGATGTTCCAGGAGTTGGAGTTTATCTTTCAGAAGAACGCCCGGATCGAGAGGTATGAGACCTCCGATAAATTCTATGCTTGCAAGATGGAGGAAAACTCATCTGTCAGTGAACATGTCCTCAAAATGTCTGGGTACTCAAACCGTCTAGCTGAGCTGGGGATGGAACTCCCGCAAGAAGCTATCACTGACAGAATCCTTCAATCACTGCCGCCAAGCTATAAAGGCTTTGTGTTGAACTACAACATGCAAGGGATGACCAAGTCTCCCGGCGAGTTGTTTGCGATGCTGAAAGTCGCAGAGTCTGAACTCCGTAAAGAGCATCAAGTGTTGATGGTGAATAAGACCACTAGTTTCAAGAGAAACGGCAAAGGCAAGAAGGGCAATTCGAAGAAGAGCGGCAAGCCTGTTGCCAATCCGACGAAGAAACCCAAAGCTGGACCTAAGCCGGAAACGGAGTGTTACTATTGCAAGGGTATGGGTCACTGGAAGCGCAATTGTCCCAAGTATCTGGCAGATAAGAAGGCGGGCAAAGAAAAATCAGGTATATTTGATATACATGTTATTGATGTGTACTTAACCGGCTCTCGTAGTAGTGCCTGGGTATTCGATACCGGTTCTGTTGCTCATATTTGCAACTCGAAACAGGAACTGCGGAATAGGCGAAGGCTGGCGAAAGATGAAGTGACGATGCGCGTAGGAAATGGTTCCAAGGTTGATGCAATCGCCGTCGGCACAGTGTCACTTCAGTTACCGTCAGGATTAGTTATGAACTTAAATCATTGTTATTTAGTGCCTGCGTTGAGCATGAACATTATATCTGGATCTTGTTTATTGCGAGACGGTTACTCTTTTAAGTAAGAGAATAATGGTTCTTCTATTTCTATGAGTTACATCTTTTATGGTCATGCACCGAATGTGAGAGGATTGTTCATATTGAATCTTGATAGCGATACGCATATACATAACATTGAGACCAAAAAGTTAGAGTTAACAATGATAACGCCATATTTTTGTGGCACTGCCGCTTACGTCATATTGGTGTAAAGCGCATGAAGAAACTCCATGCTGATGGACTTTTGGAGTCACTTGACTTTGATTCACTTGACACGTGCGAACCATGCCTCATGGGCAAGATGACTAAGACTCCGTTCTCAGGAACAATGGAGCGTGCAAGTGACTTGTTGGAAATCATACATACCGATGTGTGTGGTCCGATGAGCGTGGAGGCACGCGGCGGATATCGTTATTTTCTCACCTTCACTGACAATTTAAGTAGATATGGTTATGTCTACTTGATGAAGCACAAGTCTGAAACATTTGAAAAGTTCAAGCAATTTCAGAGTGAAGTGGAAAATCATCGTAATAAGAAGATCAAGTTCCTGCGGTCTGATCGTGGGGGTGAATATCTGAGTTTCGAGTTTGGTGCTCACTTAAGACAATGTGGAATTGTTTCACAGTTAACACCGCCTGGAACACCACAGCGTAATGGTGTGTCCGAACGTCGTAATCGTACTCTATTAGAGATGGTGCGATCTATGATGTCTCTTATTGATTTGCCGTTATCATTTTGGGGCTATGCATTAGAAACAGCTGCATACACTTTAAATAGGGCACCATCAAAATCCGTTGAGACGACACCATACGAACTGTGGTATGGCAAAGGACCAAAGTTGTCGTTTCTTAAAGTTTGGGGATGTATTGCTTATGTCAAAAAGCTTCAGCCTGAAAAGCTGGAACCCAAAGCGGAAAAGTGCGTCTTCATAGGTTACCCAAAAGAGATAGTTGGGTACACCTTCTATCTCAAATCCGAGGGCAAAGTGTTTGTTGCTAAAAACGGAGCTTTTCTCGAGAAGGAGTTTCTCTCGAGAGAATTGAGTGGGAGGAAGATAGAACTTGACGAGGTTGCCGAACCTCTCATCCCTCTGGATGGTGGCGCAGGGCAAGGGGAAACCTCTGTCATTGCAACGCCGGTTGAGGAGGAAGTTAATGATGATGATCATGAAACTTTAGTTCAAGTTTCTGTCAAACCAAGCAGGTCGACGAGACCACGTGCTACTCCAGAGTGGTACGGTAATCCCGTCTTATCAATCATGTTGTTAGACAACATGAACCTGTGAATTATGAAGAAGCAATGGTGGGCCCAGATTCCAACAAATGGCTGGAAGCCATGAAGTCCGAGATAGGATACATGTTTGAGAACAAAGTGTGGACTTTGGAGGTACTGCCTGATGGCCGCAAGGCCATTCAGAACAAATGAATCTTTAAGAGGAAGACGGACGCTGACGGTAATGTGACCGTTTATAAAGCTCGACTTGTGGCAAAGGGTTTTTCACAAATTCAAGGAGTTGACTACGATGAGACTTTCTCACCCGTAGCGATGCTTAAGTCCATCAGAATCATGTTAGCAATAGCTGCATTTTTCGATTATGAAATTTGGCAGATGGATGTCAAAACGACGTTCCTTAACGGTTTCCTTAAGGAAGAGTTGTATATGATACAACCCGAAGGTTTTGTCGATCCTAAGAATGCTAACAAGGTGTGCAAGCTCCAGCAATCCATTTATGTACTGGTGCAAGCATCTCGGAGTTGGAACAAACGCTTTGATGAGGTGAGCAAAGCATTTGGGTTTATACAAGTGGTTGGAGAATCTTGTATTTACAAGAAAGTGAGTGGGAGCTCTGTAGCGTTTCTAATATTATATGTGGATGACATATTACTGATTGGAAACAACGTAGAGTTTTTAGAGAGCATAAAGGATTACTTGAATAAAAGTTTCTCCATGAAGGACCTAGGAGAAGCTGCTTACATTCTAGGCATTAAGATCTATAGGGATAGATCAAAACGCCTGATCGGACTTTCACAAAGCACATACCTTGATAAAGTTTTGAAGAGGTTCAAAATGGAACAGTCCAAGAAAGGGTTCTTGCCAGTTCTACAAGATACGAGATTGAGTAAGACTCAGTGCCCAGCAATTGATGAAGATAGAGAGCATATGCGCTCCGTCCCCTATGCTTCAGCCATAGGTTCTATCATGTATGTGATGCTGTGCACTACATCGGATGTTAGCCTGGCCATAAGTATGGCAGGTAGGTTCCAGAGTAATCCAGGAGTGGATCACTGGACAGCGGTCAAGAATATCTTGAAGTACCTGGAAAGGACTAAGGAAATGTTTCTCGTGTATGGAGGTGACGAAGAGCTCACCGTAAAAGGTTACGTTGATGCAAGCTTTGACACAGATCCGGACGACTCTAAGTCGCAAACCGGATACGTATTTATTCTTAATGGGGGTGCAGTAAGCTGGTGCAGTTCCAAGCAAAGCGTGTAGCAGATTCTACATGTGAAGCGGAGTACATGGCTGCCTCGGAGGTGGCTAAGGAGGGTGTCTGGATGAAGCAGTTCATGACGGATCTTGGAGTGGTGCCAAGCGCACTGAATCCAATAACCTTGTTCTGTGACAACACTGGTGCCATTGCCTTAGCAAAGGAACCGCGGTTTCACAAGAAGACCAGACACATCAAACGACGCTTCAACCTCATCCGCGACTACGTCGAGGGAGAGGACGTGAATATATGCAAAGTGCACACGGATCTGAATGTAGCAGAACCGCTGACTAAACCTCTTCCACGGCCAAAACATGATCAACACCAGAACTGTATGGGTGTTAGATTTATTATAGTGTAATTCACATGGTGATGTGAGGGCTAGATTATTGACTCTAGTGCAAGTGGGAGACTGTTGGAATTATGCCCTAGAGGCAATAATAAATATAGTTATTATTATAATTCCTGTATCAAGACAATCGTTTATTATCCATGCTATAATTGTATTGAATGGAGACTCATTTACATGTGTGGATACATAGACAAAACACCGTCCCTAGCAAGCCTCTAGTTGGCTAGCCAGTTGATCAAAGATAGTCAGTGTCTTCTGATTATGAACAAGGTGTTGTTGCTTGATAACTCGATCACGTCATTAGGAGAATCACGTGATGGACTAGACCCAAACTAATAGACGTAGCATGTTGATCGTGTCATTTTGTTGCTACTGTTTTGTGCGTGTCAAGTATTTATTCCTATGACCATGAGATCATATAACTCACTGACACCGGAGGAATGCTTTGTGTGTATCAAACGTCGCAACGTAACTGGGTGACTATAAAGATGCTCTACAGGTATCTGCGAAGGTGTTAGTTGAGTTAGTATGGATCAAGACTGGGATTTGTCACTCCGTGTGAACGGAGAGGTATCTCGGGGCCCACTCAGTATTACAACATCACACACAAGCCTTGCAAGCAATGTAACTTAGTGTAAGTTGCGGGATCTTGTATTACGGAACGAGTAAAGAGACTTGCCGGTAAACGAGATTGAAATAGGTATACGGATACCGACGATCGAATCTCGGGCGAGTAACATAGCGAAGGACAAAGGGAATGACATACGGGATAATATGAATCCTTGGCACTGAGGTTCAAATGATAAGTTCTTCGTAGAATATGTAGGATCCAATATGGGCATCCAGGTCCCGCTATTGGATATTGACCGAGGAGTCTCTCGGGTCATGTCTACATAGTTCTCGAAGCCGCATGGTCTGCACACTTAAGGTTCGACGTTATATTATGCATATTTGAGTTATATGGTTGGTTACCGAATGTTGTTCGGAGTCCCGGATGAGATCACGGACGTCACGAGGGTTTCCGGAATGGCCCGGAAACGAAAGATTGATATATAGGATGACCTCATTTGATTACCGGAAGGTTTTCGGAGTTACCGGGAATGTACCGGGAATGACGAATGGGTTCCGGTAGTTCACCGGGGGGGGGGGCCAACCCACCCCGGGGAAGCCCATAGGCCTTGAGGGTGGCACACCAGCCCTTAGTGGGCTGGTGGGACAGCCCAAAAGGGCCCTACGCGCCAAGAAGAAAAAATCAAGAGAAAAGAAAAAACAGGAGGAGGTGGGAAGGAAGGGGGACTCCCTCCCACCAAACCAAGTCCAACTCGGTTTGGGGGGGGAGTCCTCCCCCCTTGGACTCGGCCGACCCCCTTGGGGCTCCTTGAGCCCCAAGGCAAGGTCCCCTCCCTCCCACCTATATATACGGAGGTTTTAGGGCTGATTTGAGACGACTTTTCCATGGCAGCCCAACCACATACCTCCACGGATTTTCCTCTAGATCGCGTTTCAGCGGAGCTCGGGCGAAGCCCTGCTGAGACAAGGTCATCACCAACCTCCGAAGCACCGTCACGCTGCCGGAGAACTCTTCTACGTCTCCGTCTCTCTTGCTGGATCAAGAAGGCCGAGATCATCGTCGAGCTGTACGTGTGCTGAAGGCGGAGGTGCCGTCCGTTCGGTACTAGATCGTGGGACTGATCGCGGGATTGTTCGCGGGGCGGATCGAGGGACGTGAGGACGTTCCACTACATCAACCGCGTTCACTAACGCTTCTGCTGTACGATCTACAAGGGTACGTAGATCACTCATCCCCTCTCGTAGATGGACATCACCATGATAGGTCTTCGTGCACGTAGGAAAATTTTTGTTTCCCATGCGACGTTCCCCAACAGTTAGGTCCTGACAACATGTTGGACTGCTCTCTTCAAGATGATGCTGTGTCCGAAGACCATGGTACCCCACCTCCTGCTCCCACTTGCTCCAAGAAGCGGAAGACTGCTTCCAAGAAGGCCAAGCAAGCTCCTATTCATCCTTCTCCACCTGTGCCTATCTTTATAAAAGAACTATCAGTACCGGAGTGGGTTTCTTTGCGCAGGGAGAATCCTTATTGTCATGAGCATGAAAATGTAGCTACCCTTAGGTTTTGGACTCAATTTTAGCAATGCACCTACGATGATATTTTCACTCGTTTTGTCAACAAGCATGTCATTTGGAAGATTATCAAAACAACTCATTTTGCTACGACTCCCACCAATGCTGCATATTTTGATGGATCTAGAGTATGTGCGTGACGCTCAACATCCTCCCTCTCATGAGTTCTTAGCATGATGTGTCTCCACCTCTAGTGGCTTAGTTCTATGTCACGGTGCATTATGGGACTGTTAAACATCGTACTCTTACTTGGAAGTTCTCTGCTCCACTCTCTATTCTGACTCGTCTTTTGGGCTATGAGTACACTAATCCTACTGCTGATCATGGGCTCAATATCAATGACAAAGAGGCCTTTCAGGTCCACCACTTGGCTTATTTATACTCCTCTTGCAACAAGGTTTGTTCTGTTGGTGACCTTCTACCTTTTTATGCTATCATGCACTGGATCATTCGTGAAGTTCGGGGAGTCAAAGATGGTGAAAAACAAGATTCGGGGTCACCTCATCAATCTTCTCGAGTACACCTCTCATAGCTCTGATCGGGGCCCCATTGATGTGATGGATTTTATATGGAATGAAATATACAGTGTGGTGATGAACCACAAGGTAACAATCTATGTTGCCTCTATCACTTCCTTGATTGGTGAGGTTTCTCCTGAAGCATCTGCAAGTCGGCATCTAAATTTTTACACCCGTGTTAACTTGTTGGTTAAGAAAGGCAAGTGTCGGGCCCCTGGAACAGGGGGTACCTAGGCCCGTCGGCCTGCGGCCCGAGGCGCGACATGATACACAGGCCTGGTTCGGCCCATCGGCAATCCCGACATGGAAGGCACTCACGAAGGCCCTCACCTCGCGAGTCAAGCGCCATAGGATCATCGCCAAGGACCACAAGAGGTCGCCCTCTGCAAGGACACATCCTGAGGCCACCCCCTGAGATCCTCGCAGGACGGGCTTGTCTATGGCGACCAAGCTGGATCTCGAGACCTTACATCTTCATGTGAGTGACACGGGCTATGCAGGCAGTGCAGGAGCGGTGCCAACAGGCACAGACAGGGAGGGTTTCTACTTTTGTAGTAAGGAAGCAGGGCGAGCTGGCGGGCTCCTAAAGCAATGCCCCAAACTTTTCCCATTTGGTGCAAGAAGACCAAGACTGCGAGCTTGGCAGGACAAAGGTCACCCCCAAGCCCACCAGTGCATCAAGGCGAAGAGCTTTGGCACGCGAAGACCACTTTTGTTAGGGTGGAGTGTAGTCTTGCCCTCTTTCAAAATGTCCATTGTGGCAACCGTTCCTGTCGAGCGTTTTGGTGGGAAGAGGACCAAGTCTTGTATAAAAGAGAGGCCCAGCCTCCGTAGTAAGGATCCATTATCTTGACTAGGGAATGAACCCAACATTGTACTCGTCTTCCACCTCAAGCAATCCACACAAATAATAGTAGGGTTTTACACGACAAGGTGGCCTAAATTTGGGTAAACTGCTCGTGTGTTCCTGTTCTTTTTCCTTAGCTCGAGCCATCGAAGAGTCGCAATGAAGTTGTGAGGTCGAACTGCGTAGGAGAGGAAGCGTACCCCAAACTTCGAACCTTTCTGGGTCTTTGGAGCCCCGATTCGGAGAATTAGCGCGTCGGATAGGGATGGGCAACCGTCCTCCTGTTCCAGTTTTGTCTCCAACTTCACCGAACCCATGGTTGATGCTCGTCGCGCACCCCGAGCGCTCGGTGCCGAGCGACCATCACTGAACCACCAGCATAGCAGCCACCATCGTCGTCTGCCACGTCGCCCGCGAGCAATAGGGAACCTCATGACCCCCGGTGCAGCAAGGCGACCACTGCGCTGCGTCCCCCGCGACATCTGCCTCAGCGTGTGTGAACGTGGAAGACTTCAACGCGTAGGACGCGCTGCTCATGGCAAGCGAACTAATCCGCCATCGCCCGACGGATGGGGATATGGCGCTTGGGCAGACCACATCACCGAGCTCGTCACCGTCGCAAGGAGGGCCCTAGCACCCTATGCCCAGCTTTGGCCCCCGGTGCCATAAGCGGGGTGCTCGACCAGCGAACTGACTCCACCGCTGTGTGGGGACTCGCTCGGTCCCTAGTCCGACGGGCCCAAGCAGAGTCCACCTCACATTATTCTCCTGCTCCTCCAGGTGTCGGTGACCGGCTTTGGGACGCCGCCGAGCCCCTATGGCGTCGTGCCCGAAAGGGTCGGCGAGATGTTCCGATCCCAACACAACACGTGCCCCCAAAACATGGAGGACTGCCAGGCAATCGTTTCTTCCTACAGTGAGCATGCCATCCAATACGGGAACCGCGTGGCCTGTGTTGCCGAGTGCGAAGGTGACCACGATAGCAGCGGAGGGGACATCCCCGGGGACCGCCCTCACCAGGGCTAGCAGGACCAACCCCGCGGCAACAGCGGAAGCAATCTTCCTCAAGAAGATGCTTGGCACGGGTGGCCTCATAGCACGCACCCCCAAGATGGCGCCGCTCGACCACCACAACCACCGCCCCCCCCCCCCGGGGGGGAAGGGTGCCGAAGGACATGCTAGTATTATGGGCCTCGCGCTCCAAGTCGGCACCCTCATCCCTCCAGCATAGGAGGTCACAGCAGGCACCCTCGTCACGCCGGGCTCAAGGGCTCCCGCCTAGAGCCACCTTGCTTATTTGGTTTGACGATGGGGCACTCGGGGACCTCGTCGAGGCACGCCTAGGTACACTCCTCCACGAGCGGGGAGTGTGGCGCCATGCGGCATGGGCACATGATTTTGCCTCTCATGACATCAACAAGCTGAAGGTGTGTAGGCCACCCACACCACACAAAGCATCAACACACCGCGAGCCAATGAAGCCTCAGGAGACAGCCGCCCCAACCAGAGGGGTAGACCCTCGTGACAGGTAATGTCAAGCGTCCAGACGTACCCGCGGTAGTCTGGCCGTCACATGACTTTTGGTGTTGTTGGAATCAAGCAATTCCGTGTATTTTGTATCCCCCCAAGCGGGTGTTTCGTGGATATGTAACGAACTTGATTAACCTTCACTTGAGATGGTGTCGTTTTTCTAAATCTTAAGCTCTAGTGTATCATCGCTGTCGGGCAGTGGTGCACTCCCGCAACCGCACTGTGATGGTTCCATGGTGGGGGTTAGACATGGCATCGAGAAATCAAAGTGACCAAGCTCTGGATCACGGCTGGCCACCCATGCTAGTCATCTCGCTAAGGTCCTTCCTGTTATGCCCTCCCAGAGAACCATCACGGACAGATGGAGAGGGTAAGGGCCCCTTCAAGAGCACCCATGTCTCCAGGCCTGGTGTTATGTGCTTCGAGACGGAGGGTGGAAGCCTAGGGCCGAACGCCTCGAACAATCGACAACTCCGGAGGATCTACCCGTGACACTCTCACACAAGAATGAGTGAGTTGTATACGTTCGGAGCCTCCTAAGTGGAAGCCCCTGACGAGCCACATCGTGGCCTTGGTTGGGGGCTCCCGCCCACGCCAAAGTGGAAGTCCCTATGCTCCGTGCAGGCAAAATTACTATTGAACCACGACTATGCCCATGCCCTAGTCGAATCCCCTTGCATCATGCCTCGGGAACGATCGAAGAAGACATCTTGCGGGCCGCAGCTAACCCAGGCTAACCCGTTCTGGACATGGCAATCGCACTTCTTTTAGGCTGACCCATGCTGGATATGGCAATCGCATCAATTTCTAGGTTAACCCATGTTAGATACGGAAACTGTTTTTCTTCCATTCTTTCTTCACACTGTGAACCAGCTCACCTTGATGACCCGTATAGGACACGGTACCCACACCTCTCCTTTTTGGGTTCGTAAACAAGTTTTCCTTGAGTTTTAATGAAGGTCTTGGTCTTTTGGTCTTCACGGAGTTTTGTTGGTTTTCTGTCTTCTTACCATGCACACGCTTAGTGGAGGCCACATGCATCGTGCTGGGGAGAAAACAACAAAGAATGCTCCCGGTGGCCGCGCCACCTTAGGGTGGAAGGCCCTCGGTCCGGTAGCCAAAGGTCTCCCCCCTACGGCATGCACTCGCTAGCTTTACCTTGGGCCTCAGGCTCACGGGGGGCTGGGGACGGCGCCTTTGCATGGGTCTGCCCCAGTGGTGCTGGGAACCTAGAGAGTCGGGTTCTGTCTAATGGGCGCGCCCAGGTGCACAACACCTCGTCAAAGCCACGTGGCCTATACTTCTTGCATGACGCCCAAATGCAAACAGGTTAACCCATGTTAGATACGGAAACTGTTTTTCTTCCATTCTTTCTTCACACTGTGAACCAGCTCACCTTGCTGACCCGTACAGGACACGGTACCCACACCTCTCCTTTTTGGGTTCGTAAACAAGTTTTCCTTGAGTTTTATTGAAGGTCTTGGTCATCTGGTCTTCACGGAGTTTTGTTGGTTTTGTCTCTTCTTACCATGCACACGCTTAGTGGAGGCCACATGCATCGTGCTGGGGAGAAGACAACAAATAATGCTCCCGGTGGCCGCGCCACCTTAGGGTGGAAGGCCCTCGGTCCGGTAGCCAAAGGTCTCCCCCCTACAGCATGCACTCGCTAGCTTTACCGTGGGCCTCAGGCTCACGGGGGGCTGGGGACGGCGCCTTTGCATGGGTCTGCCGAAGTGGTGCTGGGAACCTAGAGAGTCGGGTTCTGTCTGATGGGTGCGCCCGCACGCACAACTCCTCGTCAAGGCCACGTGGCCTATACTTCTCGCATGACGCCCAAATGCAAACAGGCAAGCGCGTACTGTTTGGGACAATGCATTTTTTGTGTGGGACTTCCCTCAAGGGGCCTCGAGAGGTGGGACCCACAAGCAGCAACCCCTCACGGAGCCACTCGTGCGAGGAAGACAAGCCTGTGAGAGTCCGCCTCAGGAACTCTCGTACCCATGCTCAGGGGCTAGGCCTTAGCAACACGAAGCGTCGGGATGACCTTGGAGAGGGTTCAAGCTCGACAAAGAGTACCAAGGAGAAGTTTATTTTTAACCCAAAATAGCGTTCGATTTGAAGCATGAAGGACATAACCATTTTTTACATGCCCCATGGGGCCAGCATGTTGCATTACAGGAAAGGGAAGACAACACAAAAGAAAGAAGATCGCGCTGCCGAAGCAACACCGCTAGGGACACCAACCGTGGCATCGCCCGCGCCATTCCGATTGCCCTCACCGTGTGAAGTGCGTCTGTCGAACGCCCTCGGGCTACTCTGCTGGCCCCGCAGGCCTGGGCACGCCCGCTCTTGACCTCGCGGCATGCCACGGCTTGGTATCGGTCCGCCGCCAAGCTGCGCTGACAAGGCCCTTGGGAGGCTCGCACACGCAACCGCCCTCAGGAGTTTCGCGGCGCCCACGCAGAGCCGCGCCGGGAGGACGCCCCTGAGGACTTTATGGTATAGGATGGACAACGGAAGAAGAGGCAATAGCCTAGCTAGGTAAGGACAAGTACTAAGAGCCTCTCCAATAGCCGTGTTATACAAGCGCCGCGCCGTAAAAAAGGCTGTATTTAGCGCGCGAGCGACGCGGCGGCAGCTCCAGCGGGCGCGCAAAAACTGCGCGCGCGCCATTTCCAGTTGAGCGCGCTGGATGAAACGCAATCCCGCGCCCATTATTTGCTGCGCCGGCTCCCGCGCGCGCGACTCTCCCACGCTCGCTCCTTCTTTCTTCTGCGCTCTCTCCTGCTATCTCCTGTGCTGTGCACTCTCTGCGCTCGCTGTAGACTCTCGCGACCGGCCCATCCGACCGTGCCGCCGCCCCCATCCGACCGCGCCGCCGCCGCCGCTCGCGCCACCGTTCGGTGTTGCACCGTCCTATCCCCGAGCCGCCGTCGCCGCCGGCGCCCGCCGGCGCTTCCCCGGCCTGTCTCCGCTGCGGCCGCCGCCCGCGCCCCCCGTTCAGGCGCTTCCCCGACCTCCCCGCACCGCCGCGCTTCCGCCCCACCCTTCCTAGTCCGGCCGGCCCTCGCGCGCCTCCGACGTCCGAGGAACAGCGCCCCACCGCTCGCTGCCGCGCCGCGCCCGCAACGTGTTCGACAAAACGCCTACAAGGTATGTATTGCTTCAAATTTATGAATTTGGTGCATGTTTTGAATTGTAGTTTTTTATAGTATAGTATTGAACATTGTAAATGAGTTCGTCGTATGCTTCTTCCGAAGAAGAATTTGATATGGAAGAGGAGGAGGATCTTGCAATGATCATAGCTATGCATATCAATAAAAAACCGTAGCACGGTGGTTCGGTTATGGGTCGGGAATTTTTTTGGAGAGATAGGATTGATGCCCATAACAGATTAATGAAGAACTATTTCGTGGAGAATCCCACATACCCGGAGTCATATTTTCGTCGCCGGTTTAGGATGAGCACAGACTTGTTCAAGCGCATTGCAGAGAAACTTGCGAGCCATGACCGGTTTTTCCAGCAAAGGAGGAATGCCGCCGGAGAGCTCGGGCATAGCACCTTTCTGAAGGTGACAGCCGCTTTGCGTATGTTGGCATACGGTATCCCGGCTGATTTAGTTGATGATCACATGGCTATGGGTGAGAGCCAAGCCATCATGTGTGTCAAGCGCTTTGCAGTGGGAATTGTTCAAGTGTTTGGCGAGGAGTATTTGAGATCTCCCACTGCTGAAGACGCCGCAAGGCTATTGGCGATGAACAAATCTCGCGGCTTTCCTGGCATGCTTGGCTCAATAGATTGCATGCATTGGAGTTGGAAAAATTGTCCAAAGGCATGGCATGGGCAATTCCACGGCCAAAAAAAGGGTTCCACTATAATCCTTGAAGCGGTGGCCGATCATGAGACTTGGATTTGGCATGCATTCTTTGGAATGCCTGGATCTTTGAATGACATCAATGTTGTCAACCGGTCACCACTGATGAATAAGATTGCGAATGGTGAGTTGCCACCGGTGCAGTTTGTAGCAAATGGCCGTACGTACAACTATGGCTATTATCTAGCGGATGGCATCTATCCAAAGTGGCAAACCTTCGTGAAGCCGTTGAAAAAGCCAGAAGGTAAGAAAAATCTTGATTTTCACAATGCTCAGGCGGCTGCTAGAAAAGATGTGGAGAGAGCATTTGGGATTTTACAAGCCCAGTTTGCTATTGTGAGAGGACCGGCTAGATTTTGGGATCAAAAAATGCTTTGGTACATCATGCACGCTTGTGTGATCATGCACAACATGATCATCGAGAATGAGCGTGGCCTAGATGTAGACTACTCATAGTATGAGCTCTTGGGACATCCCGTGCGAGTGCGACGGAGGGCTGAAAGGGTTGCCCGTTTTGTTGCCTCGTATCATGCCATTCGGCGTCCCGCAACACACAATGATCTTCAGAAGGATTTGATTGAAGAGTGGTGGGCATGGCATGGACGACAAAGAGCATGATTTGATAGCTTTATTTGTATTGTATTGTTCATGAAATATTGGTTGTGTTTATTGCATTATTTGTTGTACTGAACGAGAAACTATTTGTTTGAGTTGTAATAACTATTATTGTTGATTTATTTTGTTTGTTTGATCGTTTTTTCACTATTTTTTAAAATGTATATGTGGTTTATGCCTGCTGCCGCGCTACATTTTTGGGCACTGCTGGAGCGGCGCGCGCGCGCTGCATTATAGCGCGGCTGTTGGAGCCAGCGCCTATCCCTGCGCTAAACCAGCCGGCGCGCGCGCTGTAAAAATATTTTTTGGGTGCGGCGCGAAGCGCAGCTCTTGGAGATGCTCTAAGAAGCACTCGGGGCTATTGCCTCGAGGACCACGTCGTCCGTCAGGGGTAAGGGGCCTCGGGAGCCACGTGCTATGGGACCCTGCTGGCGAGAGCGCATGAAACACACGATGGGCAACGAAGGACCTCAAGCATAACACATGACTACTACTTAAGGAAAAAGTATATTACATAATGTCTCATTGCCTCCGAGGGCCAAGTGATTCATGATGCAACTGGAAAGGGATAGAAAAGCCTAAGCGGGGAGGCACAGTCTTGTTCATGGCCCTTGAGGCCCCGACGCCGATGCTGTCGTTCTCCTTGGAGGGTTCCGCCTCGACGAACCACCCGACCAGGGACCCCACGTGCTCGCGCACGTCGTCCCTGAGAGGGCACCGGAGCTCCGCGGGCACCGGCTCCATCATGTGGGAGAGGTCAAACGCAGGGTTTGTGGCACCGCGAGTTGGAAAAGACGTGTGTCACATCACTTTACAGGAGGTCGAAGGCGCTAGACCCAATGTCTTTGACCACCTTAAAGATGCCTAATTCCAGCGCCTCCACGACATTGAGGAAGAAGTCTAGGTAGCCCCCATCGCCATGCACACGCATCCGCACCGGGCGTCCTCGATTAAGCGGCAGAGCACACGTTCTGACGATGGGCAAGCTCCATGAACTGCTAGGCGTGTTGCGCCTCCATCCTTCGCCCATGCGCAGTGTTGTCTCTGGACGCCTGCATGGCATCAACGGCTTTGCGAAATTAGGCCCGAAGCGATGCCAGCTCCTCCTTAGCGCCATCCTCACACCTGAGGGCAACCTCGAGAGCGTCTTGGGAATCCTGCAGCTAGGACCTGAGTGCACCCACCTCCTCCTGGAACGTGTCGCACCTGAGCTGGAGACGTTATTCCTATCGGGTGAGCTCGTCGTGATACTCATCCAGGGTGGCCACCCACTTCCGGGCCACCCTCACATCCAGACCGGCAAGGGCTTCCTCTTGCACCGCCATGAGGGCGGCGTCATACGCGAGAACGTGCCCCTCCATGGCCTCGAGACGCTCGCGCTCCTCCTCCTGGTCATAGGCGGTCCAAGCGGCCTCCCACTCATGGAGGGCCACGTCCGCCTCCCACTCAATGATGGCCGCCTCCTTGAGGGCCAAGTCTACCTCATGCGTGGCATTCCGAGAGGCGGATGTGGTGGATTGGGCCGCACACCCCTAAGGTGTTGTTGTCACCTCGGAGGGGGCTGCGGGTGCTCCGGGCCTCGTTAGGCCAAGCATAGAGGCGGGGGCCTCACCAGGAGGCAGTGCACGACAGGACATCCCCGACGGGGCATCCTAGCACCTCTTATGTGTTGGCACCCTAGAAAGTTTGGTAATTAGATTAGTCGGGCGAGACAAGGTATGCAAAGAAACTCAATGGCAACAGTGCACTTAGTCAACACTGGCAGCCCAGCACCATCGCGTTGGGGTCGGTCGGGGCTCGAAATGCCTCGGGCGTGCCTTAGTCCTTGAGGCATCCCTCCTGGCCACCATGGTAAGAGGAAGGAGGAAGAAGGCGACATTCGCACAAGAATGTAGGAGCAGCGCGAGAGAAAAGTTGAAGGGAGAAGCAGTGTGGTGGCAGCTCCGCCCTAGAGGGGTGGCGGTTTTATAGGCGCAACCACAATCCCCGAGGCAACATGGGAAGTGGAGACGACATGCGCTCCATCATGCGCCACGTGCCATAGATGGTCCGCAGATCGTTATGACCCGCATTACCTCGTTCCCCCAACAGGCCGCTCCGCGTGTGCCATGGTCCTAGGAGCAATCCTACACGGGAAGGATGGCGCAAGTAGGTGGCGTTGGTCATGGAAGAGCAATGATGAACGCCTCTGCACGCAGGCTTTTATCACTTGGCTTGGTTCCCGAAGCATTGCGGGAGGGAGAAGATCCCCCGACCTGTCGGGTGCCACGCGTCAAGCCTAGCTCGTAGGCGGTTGTGGCCTGCAGTGCTTCTCCCCTCCCATCGAGTGGACTCATGCGTAATGCGGTCATGAGGCTACTGTCAGGCCCCCAGAACCGGGGGTACCTAGGCCCAACGGCCTTCGGCCCCCAGGCACGACATGCTACACACACCTGATTTGGCCCATCGGCGAGCCCAACAAGGAAGACCCTCACGAGGGCCCTGGCCTCGCGGGGCAAGCGCCCCAGGATCATCGCCAAGTACCACGAGAGGTCACCCGCTACAAGGACGCATTTTGATGCAACCCCTAAGACCCTCGTGGGACGGGCTTGTCAAGGGAGACCAGGGAGGGTCTCGCAACCCTACATCTTCACGTGTGTGACACGGGCTGCACAGGCAGTGCAGAAGCGGTGCTAACAGGCACAAAGAGGGAGTCTTTCGACTTTCGTGCTAAGGAAGTGTGGCCACCTGGCGGGATCCTAACGCAACCCCAATGTTTTTCCATTTGGTGCAAGAGGACAAAGTCTGGGGGCTCGATAGGACAGATGTCACCCCCGAGCCCACCAGTGCGTGACATCAAAGAGCTTTGGGTGGCGAAGTCAACTTTTGTTAGGGTGGACTGCAGTCATGTCCCCGTTCAAAATAGGCGTTGTGACAACCCTTCCTACCGAGTGTTTTGGGGGCAAGAGGACCAAGGCGAGTATAAAAGAGAGGCCCAGCCTCCATAGAAAGGATCCATCATCTCGAATAGGGAAAGAACCTACCTTTGTCCTCGTCTTCCACCTCAAGATATCCACACAAGCAAGAGTAAGGTTTTATGCCGCAAGGTGGGCTAAACATGGGTAAACTGCTTGTGTGTTCTTGTTCGCTTTCCTTACCTCGATCTATCATAGGGTCGTAGTGAAATTTTGAGGTACAACGGGGTAGGAGAACGAGAGCACCCCAAAGTTTAAACCATTATGGGTCCATGGAGCCCCGATTTTGATAGCACGGCTACTGTCAATGAGGATGAGGATGATGAGGAAAAGGATCTTCATGCTAGGGGTGCACACCACTTTGAACTTCGCCCTCGCTCTGATATTTATCATCGTGGGGAACCTAATGACTCCAAGTCTAGAAAGAGCTACAAACTTTGGCGTCTTCTCAAGAACATGTTTCGTGTGTAGTAGGATATGCACAAGAAGCAGTCCGTGAAGCAAAAGTCGAGGAAGGAGGGCCTGAAGGCCCTTAGGGATGGCCTGCATGCATCTGGTATGGCTCCATTTGATAAATACCGGTCCAAGCATGCTCGGTTTGATGTTGAAGCCAGAGATGAAGCCTATTCTCATCACGCTCATGGCACGGTGTCCTCTAGAGAGTCGACCGACAACTCATCTACTACCTAGGGGCTAGGGCAGTGCCACCTTTTCCTTCCTTTTTCCTTTTTGCCAACTCGATGACAAAGGGGGAGAGCTTGATAGGCTTAGGCATTGACTTATCGTTCTTTCTTTACCTATTCTCTGCCGCGTATTGGAACCTTTGCTCTTATTTTGCTTTTATTTGAACCCTTCTCTTATTTGAACATGACCGTTATATGTTCATTAAGTATCTATCCATGGGTGAGCACTTCATGGGCTATAATGTGTTGCATGGAGATATTATGTACTCTCATCTCACACTGTGAGCGACATCTATCATGATTAATATATCCTTATATGTCTCATCACATGTGGAAACCAACGTATGTAAATCGTCCTATGTCATTTATAGTCTTCTTGTGTTCGTAGGACAATGTGAGGGGGATCTGGTTCCAAACGTATCTTCTGTATTCAAATGCAAATCCAGAGTAAGACATTGATTGTGGGCAAGTTTTTTCCCTTCATTAAAACTGCTTTAGAACATACATACCTTGTGGCTACCCTCAAAAGCAAGGTTGTCATCTATGTCAAAAAGCGGGAGATTGAAAGTGCATTCTTGCCCTTAACAGTTTTTGACATCCATGACAATTTCATTTGTGTTTCTAACCACATGCTCGAGTGTAAACAAGATCATAAAATCTGAAGTGAAGCATGGATGGTTATTCTCCCTCTACTCACAAAAAATAAAAAGCGTGTGCCATAGAGTTTTCTTATTTCATCAGTCCTTACGATAGCTGCACTATTAAAAGGGGGTGCATCAAGAAAACACATGGGATTCAACTTCATGTACACATATGATCTATCACAACTAATTCTCAAAGGAGGTCTGATTAGTATAATAGTGCAATGTTCCAATACGTCCGGATCTTCCAAGACAGCCGAAACTCCCGGGGACCGGAAGGTTCGGGATGGTTCTCGGTCACCCAGAAAAACTGAACTTTTAGGCAAACTCTCTGTTTTGCCTAGAACCTTACCGAAACCTGGCCGAAACTTTCATACCGCAAAACATCCAGGCTTGCCGGAACTTCCGAGACGTGGAACTTCCGCCCATAGTCCTAGCATCTTATGGGTACCCTAAGGAGGAGACAAAGTCTTTGGATAGGCCGGAACCTGCCCGGAACTTGGCCAGAACTTCCGTGGTCCATAAATACGGTACATAGCCGGAACTTCCGGTCTTCCTAGGAATCTGGCTCCAACGGTTGGATTTGGTCCCCACCTATAAATAGTATTCTCCTTCCCCACAAAGAACTAGACACTTCATTTTATCTCACCACTAATTGAAAACATCAATTTCTTGAAGTGCTCCCCACTTAGCCAAGCAAAGATCTTGATCTTTCGAGGAGTGAAGGAGGAGTGTCTGATATACACATACACCAAAGCTGAAGTTGAATCCCCCATGTTTTCATGATCCTTCTTGTTACTCTTGGAGGTCGGAGACTCCTAGGCGGTAGGAGTACTTCCACGAGGAATCATTCATTGTGATTTCCCTCGGAAAGTTTGTGAGGGTTTGGAGGCCACCTCAATCATACCACTAGTGGCTGAGAAACGCCTTCGTGGTGTTGTATCAAGGATAGAATAGGGTGGGCCTTCGTGGCGTTGGTGTTCCTTCATGGTAAGATCCACCTCTCTAAAGAGTGATGTAGCTTCCCTCCAAGGAAGTGAACATCGGGATACATCCTCGTCTCTTAGAGTTGCAGTTATTCCTAACCCTATGTCCTTACTTGTAGTTACTTGTCTCCTTACATGTTTAACCTGTTTTCATATTAAGGTTTGTTGATCTAGTTAGGTGCTTAACTTGTATATCATAATTGTCACCTTATCACTAGTGCAATTGTTAGGCTAAAGTTCATATTCCCCATTATTGCCTAAATTTGCTAAGTAAAAACTAAAATTTGTAATTTTACCTATTCATCTCCCCTCTAGGTCCATCTCGATCCTTTTCACCTGCTCCCTTAACACAAACGAAGAAAGCCTCCTCATCCGTGCTTGATGGCACGACTCCTAGAGCCGCTTGATGCGGTGTGAGTCAACACCATGACGATGCAGGACCACGCGACCTTGCCGAGACACCCTCGAGTAGTCCGTCCAGCAACGGCCTCAGAGGCATCCTCGGAAGGCGACATCGTGAGGGGGCTTCGCGTGGCCCCTGATGATGGTTGCTAACGAGTGCCTCGGGAGGAGGGGGCCCTTGCGATGGTCTTTCCCATGAAGTCTAATGGTAGGTCGAGCCGGACCCATGCCCTGCGTCGCGTCTTGGGCCACGGGAAGACGGGCCTGTGTACCCCGAGTCCCACGGGCCCCACAATAATATCATTCATATAGTCAGCATATGGGGGCATCTTCGAAATACCAATCAAACGAGTGCCCAAAAGATAGGTCTAATCATTTCAGCAAAGCATTCAAAATCTTTCACATCCTTACTCTTAGAAGGCTTAGGAGGGAATGCCTTGGGTTTTTGAACCCACGGCTCCTTTTCTTTACCCTATTTTTCTAGCAACAAAGTATTTTTTTTCTTGTATTGTTTATTTTTGGGATGTGGGTTAACATCTTCAGCTGGTTCTATTTCCTCATCATTATCGTTTTCTTTATTAGCTTGTGGGTGAGCATCTACATAAACATCATCATTATCATTACTATTTTCATTATCACTGGGTGAATGTTTACTACCGGATTGTGTCTCAGCATTAGAAATAGAAACATCTTTATGATTCTCCTCAGGATTTTTTATAACAAGTCACGCAAAGTTCTATCATTTTTCTTTTTCTTTTTCATCTTCGATGGACTAGGTGCACTATCCTGAATTCTCTAGGAATCATGCTCAATTATTTTAGGATGACCTTCAGGATAAAGGGTTTCCTGAGTCATTCTTTCCCCTCAAGTCATTACTCCAACACCATGATCATTCATATTCTCAATAATTTTAGCAAGTAAATCATTTTGTGATTTAGCGACTTGATCTAGTTGAGTATGCATTGAAGCATGTCTAGGCCCTTAACATCATTAGCAGTTCTAAACATCAAGTCACCCATGCTAACTACCATCATAGCATTACTTCTTAATTGATTTTTAACATAGTTATTCAAAAGTTCTTTCTTAACGATGTAATTATCAAATTCATCCATGCACTAACTAGGAGTCTTAGTATATGGTATATCAATTTCATTAAAGGTACGGAGAGAATTTACCTCTGCTACCTCTGTCGGGATATCAAGTCCACGTATTTCTTAGGTGGTAATTTCTAAACATCTTCAGCGTTACTACCATTTTATTTGATAGATCTTTTGGCTTCTTGCATATCTTTAGGACCCAGTAATAGAATACCTCTCTTCTTTTGCATAGGTTCGGCGGTGCCTCAGGAAGTGTCCAATTATGAGCATTTTATTTTATATTGCACAATAATTCTTCGGATTGCTCAATCATTCTTTCCCTGAAAACACAATCAACATAACTATCTAGGTAGTCCCTAGAAGCCTCGGCTAGTCCATTATAAAAGATATCAAGTATTTCATTTTTCTTAAGAGGGTGATCAGGCAAAGCTATTAGTAGATGGAAAAGCCTCCCCCAAGCTTGAGGAGATTCTCTTCTTCAATTTGAACAAAGTTAAATAGTTCCTGTAAAGAAGCTTGTCTCTTATGAGAAGGAAAATATTTTCAGAGAAGTGATAAAGCATATCCTCGGGACTTAGTACACAACCAGGAAAAAGAGAAAGGAACCATTCTTTAGCTTTGGCTTTTAGGAAGAAAGGAACCAGGATATAATAATAACACATCGTTTCCCTCATTAGTAAAGAAAGAAGCAATATCATTCAATTTAATGAGGTGTTGAACAACAGTTTTAGATTCATAACCATGGAAAGGATCATATTCTACTATAGGGATTAACTCAGGGTCTACAGAGAATTCATAATCCTTATTAGTAACAAATATAGGAGAGCTAGAAAATTTAGGATCATATTTCCTTTTCTCCATCCTAGATTTCTCTCTCAGTTTTCATAGTAGTTTCTTCAAGTCATCTCTATTTTTACAAGCAAGAAAATCGCTAGCTCATTCCCCATCCATATCATAGACCTCACGTGCGTAAGGGAATTCATGTCTACTGGGAGAACGAGGTGTAATAGGTTATTCAAAATATTCATCAATTTTAGCATTTTCAAGTGTTGGAATTATGCCCTAGAGGCAATAATAAATGTATAGTTATTATTATAATTCCTGTATCAAGATAATAGTTTATTATCCATGCTATAATTGTATTGAATGAAGACTCATTTACATGTGTGGATACATAGACAAAACACCGTCCCTAGCATGATTCTAGTTGGCTAGCCAGTTGACCAATGATGGTCAGTGTCTTCTGATTATGAACAAGGTTTTGTTGCTTGATAACTGGATCACGTCATTGGGAGAATCACGTGATGGACTAGACCCAAACTAATAGACGTAGCATGTTGATCGTGTCATTTTGTTGCTACTGTTTTCTGCGTGTCAAGTATTTATTCCTATGACCATGAGATCATATAACTCACTGACACCGGAGGAATGCTTTGTGTGTATCAAACGTCGCAACGTAACTGGGTGACTATAAAGATGCTCTACAGGTATCTCCGAAGGTGTTAGTTGAGTTAGTATGGATCAAGACTGGGATTTGTCACTCCGTGTGACGGAGAGGTATCTCGGGGCCCACTCAGTAATGCAACATCACACACAAGCCTTGTAAGCAATGTAACTTAGTGTAAGTTGCGGGATCTTGTATTACGGAACGAGTAAAGAGACTTGCCGGTAAACGAGATTGAAATAGGTATGCGGATACTGACGATAATCTCGGGCAAGTTACATACCGAAGGACAAAGGGAATGACATACGGGATTATACGAATCCTTGGCACTGAGGTTCGAACGATAAGATCTTCGTAGAATATGTAGGATCCAATATGGGCATCCAGGTCCCGCTATTGGATATTGACTGAGGAGTCTCTCGGGTCATGTCTACATAGTTCTCGAACCCGCATGGTCTGCACACTTAAGGTTCGACGTTGTTTTATGCGTATTTGAGTTATATGGTTGGTTACCGAATGTTGTTCGGAGTCCCGGATGAGATCACGGACATCACGAGGGTTTCCGGAATGATCCGGAAACAAAGATTGATATATAGGATGACCTCATTTGATTACCGGAAGGTTTTCGGAGTTACCGGGAATGTACCGGGAATGACGAATAGGTTCCGGGAGTTCACCGGGGGGGCAACCCACCCCGGGGAAGCCCATAGACTATGAGGGTGGCACACCAGCCCTTAGTGGGCTGGTGGGACAGCCCAAGAGGGGCCTATGCGCCAAGGATAAGAAATCAAAGGAAAAGAAAAAAAAAGAGGGAGGAGGTGGGAAGGGAGGGGGACTCCCTCCCACCAAACCTAGTCCAACTCGATTTCGGGGGGGAGAGTCCTCCCCCTTGGCTCGGCCGACTCCTTGAGGGTCCTTGGACCCCAAGGCAAGGCCCCCTCCCTCCCACCTATATATACGGAGGTTTTAGGGCTGATTTGAGATGACTTTCTCACGGCTGCCCGACCACATACCTCCACGGTTTTTCCTCTAGATCGCGTTTCTGCGGAGCTCGGGCGGAGCCCTGCTGAGACAAGGTCATCACCAACCTCCGGAGCGCCGTCACGCTGCCGGAGAACTCTTCTACCTCTCCGTCTCTCTTGCTGGATCAAGAAGGCCGAGATCATCGTCGAGCTGTACGTGTGCTGAACGCGGAGGTGCCGTCCGTTCGGTACTAGATCTTGGGACTGATCGCGGGATTGTTCGCGGGGCAGATCGAGGGACGTGAGGACGTTCCACTACATCAACCGCGTTCTCTAACGCTTCTGCTGTACGATCTACAAGGGTACGTAGATCACTCATCCCCTCTCGTAGATGGACATCACCATGATAGGTCTTCGTGCGCGTAGGAAATTTTTGGTTTCCCATGCGACGTTCCCCAACAGTGGCATCATGAGCTAGGTTCATGCGTAGATGTCTTCTCGAGTAGAACACAAAAGGTTTTGTGGGCGGTGATGTGCGCTTTGCTTCCCTCCTTAGTCTTTTCTTGATTCCGCGGTATTGTTGGATTGAAGCGGCTTGGACCGACATTACTCGTACGCTTACGAGAGATTGGTTTCATCGTTACGAGTAACCCCCTTTGCTCAAAGATGACTGGCAAGTGACGGTTTCTCCAACTTTAGTTGAATCGGATTTGACCGAGGAGGTCCTTGGATGAGGTTAAATAGCAACTCATATATCTCCGTTGTGGTGTTTGCGTAAGTAAGATGCGATCCTACTAGATACCCTTGGTCACCACGTAAAACATGCAACAACAAAATTAGAGGACGTCTAACTTGTTTTTGCAGGGTATGATTGTGATGTGATATGGCCAACGATGTGATGTGATATATTGGATGTATGAGATGATGATGTTGTAATAGAAATATCGACTTGCACGTCGATGGTACGGCAACCGGTAGGAGCCATAGGGTTGTCTTTATACTAACGCTTGTGCTTGCAGATGCGTTTACTATTTTGCTAGGATGTAGCTTTAGTAGTAATAGCATAAGTAGCACGACAACCCTGATGGCAACACATTGATGGATGATCATGGTGTGGCGCCGGTGACAAGAAGATCGTGCCGGTGCTTTGGTGATGGAGATCAAGAGGCACGTGATGATGGCCATATCATGTCACTTATGAATTGCATGTGATGTTAATCCTTTTATGCACCTTATTTTGCTTAGAACGACGGTACCATTATGAGGTGATCTCTCACTAAAATTTCAAGACGAAATTGTGTTCTCCCCGACTGTGCACCGTTGCTACAGTTCGTCGTTTCGAGACACCACGTGATGATCGGGTGTGATAGACTCAACGTTCACATACAACGGGTGCAAAACAGTTGCGCACGCGGAACACTCGGGTTTAGCTTGACGAGCCTAGCATGTGCAGACATGGCCTCGGAACACATGAGACCGAAAGGTCGATCATGAATCATATAGTTGATATGATTAGCATAGGGATGCTTACCACTGAAACTATACTCAACTCACGTGATGATCGGACTTGGGATAGTGTAAGTGGATCATGAACCACTCAAATGACAAGAGAGATGTACTTTTTGAGTGGGAGTTTAGCATATAATTTGATTAAGTTGAACTCTAATTATCTTGAACATAGTCTAAGTGCACTTTGAATATATTTGTGTTGTAGATCATGGCTCACGCGACAGTCATCCTGAATTTTAATACGTTCCTAGAGAAAACTAAGTTGAAAGATGATGGAAGCAACTTTGTAGATTGGGCTCGTAATCTTAAGCTAATCTTACAAGCTGGGAAGAAGGATTATGTCTTTAATGCTGCGCTAGGAGATGAACCACCCGCTACGGCTGAGCAGGATGTTAAGAACGCTTGGTTAGCACGTAAGGAGGACTAATCAATAGTTCAATGTGCAGTCTTGTATGGCTTAGAACCGGGACTTCAACGTCGCTTTGAGCGTCATGGAGCATTTGAGATGTTCCAGGAGTTAGAGTTTATCTTTCAGAAGAACGCCCGGATCGAGAGGTATGAGACCTCCGATAAATTCTATGCTTGCAAGATGGAGGAAAACTCGTCTGTCAGTGAACATGTGCTCAAAATGTCTGGGTACTCAAACCGTCTAGCTGAACTGGGGATTGAACTCCCGCAAGAAGCTATCACTGACAGAATCCTTCAATCACTGCCGCCAAGCTATAAAGGCTTTGTGTTGAACTACAACATGCAAGGGATGAACAAGTCTCCCGGCGAGTTCATTGCGATGCTGAAAGTCGCAGAGTCTGAACTCTGTAAAGAGCATCAAGTGTTGATGGTGAGCAAGACCACTAGTTTCAAGAGAAACGGCAAAGGCAAGAAGGGCAATTCGAAGAAGAGCGGCAAGCCTGTTGCCAATCCACCGAAGAAACCCAAGGCTGGACCTAAGCCTGAAACAGAGTGCTTCTATTGCAAGGGTATGGGTCACTGGAAGCGCAATTGCCCCAAGTATCTGGCAGATAAGAAGGCGGGCAAAGAAAAATCAGGTATATTTGATATACATGTTATTGATGTGTACTTAACCGGCTCTCGTAGTAGTGCCTGGGTATTTGATACCGGTTCTGTTGCTCACATTTGCAACTCAAAACAGGAACTGCGGAATAGACGAAGGCTGGCGAAAGACGAAGTGACGATGCGCGTAGGAAACGGTTCCAAGGTTGATGCAATCGCCATCGGCACAGTGTCACTTCAGCTACCATCGGGATTAGTGATGAACTTAAATCATTGTTATTTAGTGCCTGCGTTGAGCATGAACATTATATCTGGATCTTGTTTATTGCGAGACGGTTACTCTTTTCAGTCTAAGATTAATGGTTGTTCTATTTCTATGATTAACATCTTTTATGGTCATGCACCGAATGTGAGAGGATTGTTCATATTGAATCCTGATAGCGATACGCATATACATAACATTGAGACCAAAAGAGTTAGAGTAAACAATGATAGCGCCATATTTTTGTGGCACTGCCGTTTAGGTCATATTGGTGTAAAACGCATGAAGAAACTCCATGCTGATGGACTTTTGGAGTCACTTGACTTTGATTCACTTGACACGTGCGAACCATGCCTCATGGGCAAGATGACTAAAATTCCGTTCTCCGGAACAATGGAGCGTGCAAGTGACTTGTTGGAAATCATACATACCGATGTGTGTGGTCCAATGAGCGTAGAGGCACGCGGCGGATATCGTTATTTTCTCACCTTCACTGACGATTTAAGTAGATATGGTTATGTCTACTTGATGAAGCACAAGTCTGAAACATTTGAATAGTTCAAGCAATTTCAGAGTGAAGTGGAAAATCATCGTAACAAGAAGATCAAGGTCCTGCAGTCTGATCGTGGGGGTGAATATCTGAGTTTCGAGTTTGGTGCTCACTTAAGACAATGTGGAATTGTTTCGCAGTTAACACCGCCTGGAACACCACAGCGTAATGGTGTGTCCAAACGTCGTAATCGTACTTTGTTAGAGATGGTGCGATCTATGATGTCTCTTACTGATTTGCCGTTATCATTTTCGGGTTATGCATTAGAAACAGTTGCATTCACTTTAAATAGGGCACCATCAAAATCCGTTGAGACGACACCATACGAACTGTGGTATGGCAAAAGGCCAAAGTTGTCGTTTCTTAAAGTTTGGGGATGTGATGCTTATGTCAAAAAGCTTCAGCCTGAAAAGCTGGAACCCAAAGCGGAAAAGTGCGTCTTCATAGGTTACCCAAAAGAGACAGTTGGGTACACCTTCTATCTCAAATCCGAGGGCAAAGTGTTTGTTGCTAAAAGCGGAGGTTTTCTCGAGAAGGAGTTTCTCTCGAGAGAATTGAGTGGGAGGAAGATAGAACTTGACGAGGTTGTCGAACCTCTCATCCCTCTGGATGGTGGCGCAGGGCAAGGGGAAACCTCTGTCGTTGCGACGCCGGTTGAGGAGGAAGTTAATGATGATGATCATGAAACTCCAGTTCAAGTTTCTGTTGAACCACGCAGGTCGACGAGATCACGCGTTGCTCCAGAGTGGTATGGTAATCCCGTCTGATCAATCATGTTGTTAGACATCAATGAACCTGCAAATTATGAAGAAGCAATGGTGGGCCCAGATTCCAACAAATGGCTAGAAGCCATGAAATCTGAGATAGGATCCATGTATGAGAACAAAGTGTGGACTTTGGAGATACTACCTGAGGGCCGCAAGGCTATTCAGAACAAATGGATCTTTAAGAAGAAGACGGACGCTGACGGTAATGTGACCGTTTATAAAGCTCGACTTGTGGCAAAAGGTTTTTCACAAGTTCCAGGAGTTGACTACGATGAGACTTTCTCACCCGTAGCGATGCTTAAGTCCGTCAGAATCATGTTAGCAATAGCTGCATTTTTCGATTATGAAATCTGGCAGATGGATGTCAAAACGGCGTTCCTTAACGGTTTCCTTAAGGAAGAGTTGTATATGATACAACCCGAAGGTTTTGTCGATCCTAAAAATGCTGACAAGGTGTGCAAACTCCAGCGATCCATTTATGGACTGGTGCAAGCATCTCGGAGTTGGAACAAACGCTTTGATGAGGTGATCAAAGCATTTGGGTTTATACAAGTGGTTGGAGAATCTTGTATTTACAAGAAAGTGAGTGGGAGCTCTGTGGCGTTTCTAATATTATATGTGGATGACATATTACTGATTGGAAACAACGTAGAGCTTTTGGAGAGCATAAAAGGTTACTTGAATAAAAGTTTCTCTATGAAGGACCTAGGAGAAGCTTCTTACATTGTAGGCATTAAGATCTATAGAGATAGATCAAAACGCGTGATAGGACTTTCACAAAGCACATACCTTGATAAAGTTTTGAAGAGGTTCAAAATGGAACAGTCCAAGAAAGGGTTCTTGCCAGTGTTACAAGTTACGAGATTGAGTAAGACTCAGTGCCCAGCAACTGATGAAGATAGAGAGCATATGCGCTCCGTCCCCTATGCTTCAGCCATAGGTTCTATCATGTATGCAATGCTGTGCACTAGACCAGATGCTAGCCTGGCCATAAGTATGGCAGGAAGGTTCCAGAGTAATCCAGGAGTGGATCACTGGACAGCGGTCAAGAATATCCTGAAGTACCTGAAAAGGACTAAGGAGATGTTTCTCGTGTATGGAGGTGACGAAGAGTTCGCTGTAAAAGGTTACGTTGATGCAAGCTTTGACACAGATCCGGACGACTCTAAGTCGCAAACCGGATACGCATTTATTCTTAATGGGGGTGCAGTAAGCTGGTGCAGTTCCAAGCAAAGCGTCGTAGCGGATTCTACATGTGAAGCGGAGTACATGGCTGCCTAGGAGGCGGCTAAGGAGGGTGTCTAGATGAAGCAGTTCATGACGGATCTTGGAGTGGTGCCAAGTGCACTGGATCCAATAACCTTGTTCTGTGACAACACTGGTGCCATTGCCTTAGCAAAGGAACCAAGGTTTCACAAGAAGACCAGACACATCAAACGACGCTTCAACCTCATCCGCGACTACGTCGAGGAGGAGGACGTAAATATATGCAAAGTGCACACGGATCTGAATGTAGCAGACCCGCTGACTAAACCTCTTCCACGGCCAAAACATGATCGACACCAGAATTGTATGGGTGTTAGATTTATTACAATGTAATTCACATGGTGATGTGAGGGCTAGATTATTGACTCTAGTGCAAGTGGGAGACTGTTGGAATTATGCCCTAGAGGCAATAATAAATGTATAGTTATTATTATAATTCCTGTATCAAGATAATAGTTTATTATCCATGCTATAATTGTATTGAATGAAGACTCTTTTACATGTGTGGATACATAGACAAAACACCGTCCCTAGCATGCCTCTAGTTGGCTAGCCAGTTGATCAATGATGGTCAGTGTCTTCTGATTATGAACAAGGTTTTGTTGCTTGTTAACTGGATCACGTCATTGGGAGAATCACGTGATGGACTAGACCCAAACTAATAGACGTAGCGTGTTGATCGTGTCATTTTGTTGCTACTGTTTTCTACGTGTCAAGTATTTATTCCTATGACCATGAGATCATATAACTCACTGACACCGGAGGAATGCTTTGTGTGTATCAAACGTCGCAACGTAACTGGGTGACTATAAAGATGCTCTACAGGTATCTCCGAAGGTGTTAGTTGAGTTAGTATGGATCAAGACTGGGATTTGTCACTCCGTGTGACGGAGAGGTATCTCGGGGCCCACTCGGTAATGCAACATCACACACAAGCCTTGCAAGCAATGTAACTTAGTGTAAGTTGCGGGATCTTGTATTACGGAACGAGTAAAGAGACTTGCCGGTAAACGAGATTGAAATAGGTATGCGGATACCGACGATCGAATCTCGGGCAAGTAACATACCGAAGGACAAAGGGAATGACATACGGGATTATACGAATCCTTGGCACTGAGGTTCGAACGATAAGATCTTCGTAGAATATGTAGGATCCAATATGGACATCCAGGTCCCGCTATTGGATATTGACCGAGGAGTCTCTCGGGTCATGTCTACATAGTTCTCGAACCCGCAGGGTCTGCACACTTAAGGTTCGACGTTGTTTTATGCGTATTTGAGTTATATGGTTGGTTACCGAATGTTGTTCGGAGTCCCCATTGAGATCAGGGACGTCACGAGGGTTTCCAGAATGATCCGGAAACGAAGATTGATATATAGGATGACCTCATTTGATTACTGGAAGGTTTTCGGAGTTACCGGGAATGTACCGGGAATGACGAATAGGTTCCGGGAGTTCACCGGGGGGGGCAACCCACCCCGGTGAAGCCCATAGCCTATGAGGGTGGCGCACCACCCCTTAGTGGGCTGGTGGGACAGCCCAAGAGGGGCCTATGCGCCAAGGATAAGAAATCAAAGGAAAAGAAAAAAAAAGAGGGAGGAGGTGGGAAGGGAGGGGGACTCCCTCCCACCAAACCTAGTCCAACTCGATTTCGGGGGGGAGAGTCCTCCCCCTTGGCTCGGCCGACTCCTTGAGGGTCCTTGGACCCGAAGGCAAGGCCCCACTCCCTCGCACCTATATATACAGAGGTTTTAGGGCTGATTTGAGACGACTTTCTCACGGCTGCCCGACCACATACCTCCACGGTTTTTCCTCTAGATCGCGTTTCTGCGGAGCTCGGGCGGAGCCCGGCTGAGACAAGGTCATCACCAACCTCCGGAGCGCCGTCACGTTGCCGGAGAACTCTTCTACCTCTCCGTATCTCTTGCTGGATCAAGAAGGCCGAGATCATCGTCGAGTTGTACGTGTGCTGAACGCGGAGGTGCCGTCCGTTCGGTACTAGATCGTGGGACTGATCGCGGGATTGTTCGCGGGGCGGATCGAGGGACGTGAGGACGTTCCACTACATCAACCCCGTTCTCTAACGCTTCTGCTGTACGATCTACAAGGGTACGTAGATCACTCATCCCCTCTCGTAGATGGACATCACCATGATAGGTCTTCGTGCGCGTAGGAAATTTTTTGTTTCCCATGCGACGTTCCCCAACATCAAGTTCCTTAGCTTTGTCAATATGCACATCAAGTAATTCATCGAGTGGCATATTTTTAGATTCATCAAATATAGCAGTAGTTTCATCGTTCAATTCAGAAGTAGCATCATCAAGTTTAGGTGCTGTGTGGCATTGAGCAACACGCGGTGGTGTAATGAGCTGATGCAAAATAGTAGGTCAATCAAAAGCAAAGCTAGATGGCAATTCCTTACCTCCTCTAGTGCGATAGGGAATGATATTGGTTCAAGTACCGTTCACATTTTTCATAGTATCAATTGGATATCCTCATGTTAACGCAATAAATATAGCTATGCTCCCTCGCAACACCGCAAGAAAAAGGTCTTGATACCCCACTAGTGTAGGGGATCGCAAGAGTCTTCATGGGTAGTATTTCACCCTGATTTACTAATTCGATGCAATGGGAGCCAAAGAATATTTATCAAATTTAGTAGTTAAGTTGTTAGTTCAAACACATTTGGGATATCTTTCTGCGGCAAAGATTTAGTAGCACGTCAAGTAATAGTAGTAGCAGTAACAGTGATCGTAATAACTTTGTAGCAGTTGTGACAGTTTCAATATAAGAGGTAATGTCACACACTTCGTTATGCCTCCCCTAACTAAGTTGACATAGCTAAAAAATTAGGTCCAACAAAAACTCTTTATGTGTGATGTGATGTTGGGATTGATTGCTATTTGCTTGCCTGTTTAATTGTGTGTTAAATCACCAAATATCTTCTTCTCTTAAGACATCTTGTTGCTCCAAATTTTTTCCCAATGACCATGAGAGGTGTATAGGACCCAAAGTTACTTTTACAAAATATTTATTTGATTTAATTTTCAAAAACCCGTGAATTGAGGTTTGTGGACAAGTCCTCAAATTAGAAAAACAAATTGCCCCAAATATTTTATTTGGAACCTATTATCAAAAAACATCCCAAAATAAAAAAATATTTTAGAATTTATTTTGTGTAATTTATTGAAATACCTTATTTCGAGGCCCGAAATGGCCTTTATAGGGAAAAATTATTTTTATGTGTCAAAAATATTTGAGAAAATTTAGGGAAGGTAAGTGGACATATATTTTCCATATATAAGAGTTTCAACACATTGTCATGTTCAAAATATTGGACGAAACCCTTCAAAACGTTTTCTGCCTATTTTAAGTATTCGAAATATTTCTATAAGAAATATTCTCAAATAATTCCAAGAAAATTCTAGAGAGTCACACATAATATATGTGATGATTTTGCCAAGTTTCACCTCAATCCTAACTGTTTTGATTCACAAAAATATTCGAAAATCCTTTCTGTCCGGAACCAAATTTGAGCAACTCTACATTACCAAGTTTTCCCAATTGATCCCAAACATTTTGGGCATGATATATAACCTGAAATAAGGCCACCACACCAAGTGGTGCATTAGGTAGAGCAAGATATCTTAGATAGATCTAAACAAAACCAGTTCTTCCCATTTGTAGGGTTTACCAAGTTTACATTGCAAGTTTCCTTCATAAGAGCCAAAATTTGGTAAACCCCTCATTTCTATCCTGCATTTGAGCTTATTAAGTTTCATGGCTACTACAATCTTTTACCTTACCCAAAAAAGCATCAAACAACTTCTGGTGATTTGGTAAAAACCACATTTTGATCCCTTCCCCTGTTCTCCCTACTCTCAAATTTTTACCACACCTCCAAGTTGATGCCTTTTACCTCGAGTAAGCTTTGCATGGCCATGGATTAAATACTAGTGAATGAAAACCTACTTTCCTCCTTCCGGAGAGCAAGGACCTAGCACTCTCCCCACCTTGTTCCCCCCTGGACACGCTAGACAAAAGTGGGCACGATCATTGCATATAAAAAATTCCATGGAATCCAATGGTCGTGCTCTCGAATGCACTACGGAGTGCACCAGCACTGTAGCCTCCCCCCCCACAAACCAGCACCCCGACAACCTTAGGCCTCTCCCTTGTGTCCCCCCGAGATGCCCTTAACATCCATGACAAGGCACCCTATCGTGCCCTACTCCCTCTTCCTCTCGCCTCTCCCTCCCACGTGTGTCGAGCGTCGCCAGCTCGGCCAACCGGGAGCTTCACGCGGGCGAGCTCCCAAGGCATCTCCCTGCCCCCTCTCTCTCTTTAGCTCGACGTGAACCACACCCACGAGCTCCATGGAAACGAACCCGAGTTGCCCCGTGGTTTCCAGTGGTGCCCCGCACCGCGGTCATGAGCTCCACCCATGACACACGGGCATCCTACTATATAAGCCATCCCCGCTCTCCTCTATCCCTCAGAACACCTATTCCATTACCTAATCTCACTCCCGCATTACCTATCCCTCCTCCCCGGATCCATTTGCTCGGGATCGAGCTCTGCACTTCTGCCTTGGACCGTCGTGGTTTGCACGGTAAGAGTCCCCTCTAGCCCCGTTCTCCTCTGATCTAGAACAACGGCGATCTCCTGATGCCTTCCAAACAGTTTTCCCCTGCGTGCACATCCAGATCCAACCGGGGCTTTCTCCTCCCGGAGCACTGCCGACGGACTTCCTTATCACTAATGAACATGGGCTTTCCGACGCTCCTCTCGACCACAGTTCAATGGTCGATGACCTCCTGATCCCAACCGTGCCGCCCCTGCTCTGATTCATCACTCAGATCGTCACCGGTGAGGCGCTTCTCCGCCCTGTCCCGAGGAGAGTGATGACAGGTGGGAACCCCCTGTCATTACTTCACCCACTCTCTTGCACTAAAGACTAGGTCCCAGTTTTCATGTTCAAATGACTTGGCCGACGCATGCGCCCGTCTATTCTAGGCCATCTCGGTTTGCACACTTTTCGTACCACAATGAAAAGTGGCACTTCTCTTTTTCCAATTTTCTAGAATCTTGCAAAAATTCCTCACAAATAAATATTTATACAAATTCAATTATTCAAAGTCCTAAATACTTCTAAAATTACATGCTATTTGATAGTGCAACTTCCATATTTCTCCGCCACGAGTCTTTGTGTTGTTCAATTTAAATTGAAATTTGAATCTCCTAAAGGCCACCTTGCAAAATTCCTAGAATATTCAAATCAACTCCAAATGGAGCAATTCCAATTTCTAGGTACTTGAAAAATCATTTCTTAATTATCTCGCGATGGTTAGCATTTTTACCATGCATTCATTCTATAGGATCAAATAAATAGCCCCATTCTGCATTTATTTCATCTTAGTAAATTCATTGGAAAATCCTCCGAACTCCAAATCTAGTGAAACCACTTCCAAAATTCTTCTAGAATCATGACCTGTTTATTAGGAGCATTCACTCATTTTTACAAATATATTTTCTATCGACTCCTTCTAGGATCTATGACGCCTCCATTCCCATCATTCAAAAAGCCTCATTGATCCAACTCCGGTCAATCCACTTTAGGTTATTTCCTTGTGACCACACAAGTGCAAGAAAAATAAAACAACTATTTATAGAGACTTTTATTTCTCTGCTTGTTTTGTTGCTTATTATCGGAGTTTCCGGCGATAGTTGATGATGGAGATGAAGTGCTCGAAGTTGGACTAAAAGATTGTGAAGACCTCGAAGAGTTGCTGAACTAGGCAAGCAGCCCTTTGACCCTGTCTAAGAAACTATTTTATGCAGGGCATAAAGCACGTCATTCCATTGCATTGAATCATGATGATCGGTGATAACCATGGAGGATTACCTTTGTTACTTTCCTTGTTTATGCTTGCACTGAGCATGACCCTACCTCCTTATGAGGGTTATGCAGGTGGGAAGTAGTTAGGATGCTAAGTAGTTGCTACGCAAGTGGGATGGGAAAATGTATGGTGTCCGACAGAAAATGATTTCAAACAACTTTTGAAAACCCCATTGGGAGCCACTAATGCCCGAGAGAGAGGATGTTGAGCTAGGTGTCTATTTGAGAAAGAAGTGGTGTACCAGAGCAAGTTCTGTGTGTGTTTTTTGAAAACGAATTTGATTTAAGACCCGTCCCAGCCTTACATGGGTGACCATGATACCCCTTTATGGGATGTGGCCTCATCCATTACCTTGGTCGAGGCAAGCAGATAGCCTGCATTACTAGTGGCGAGAGGGCCAGAGTTACCCTATCGATATGGGGTTTTGCCAGGTAGGGTGACCATGGGCTGTTTTTACAAACACCGGGCACACCATTGTGTCACCTCAAGGATGGTACGATCTTGACCTAGTCTCCTGTGATGTACACCATGAGTACGTGGGCCAACGAGTGGACTCTTGGTTTAGTGTCGCCAGGCAAAAGGCATTGTTTGGGGTCTTACCCGAGGTACGTAATATACCACGAGTTGTGGATGACACAAAAGTTCCTTGAGTCTTGTTGGTAAAGTGCTTAACCTCTGCGGAGTGTAACACTATTCTAATAGTCATGTCCACAGTCAAGGGTAGTTGGGTGGTGCTGCTAAAACTACATCGAGATGTATTCACAAAATCATGGCGCATGTGTGTGTGTGGGGGGGGGAATGATGCTTGCGCTAAGTTAGTTGACTTAACATGATGATCAAACATGAGATGTTCAACCCCTCTTTATATTGATATATGTAATTTGTTCATATGGATATCTGCGAAGCTCATGATGCATACTTTTACAAGTTGATTGACCATGTCATTGCACTCAGAACTAGCTTTCTGCAACTTAGCTACTTAGTGCTATATCATGCATTGTTATTGCCTCCTTTCAAACAAGGGTTTCTTGGGAGTACATTCAATGTACTCATTGGCTTGCCACTGGTTATTTTATTGGATAGGCATTCAAGAACATGATCTGGTGAAGAATAACTTAGTGACGTACGTGTGAGCTAGGACACTTCGAAGTTAGAATGCATGCTTTCAGTGATCATTGATGTTTCTGCTGCAAATATATGAAGACTTGGCCATAAAGGCCATATTCGAGTAAAACGGTACGCAATGGATGTAAGACTCTTATTATTCAGTTTTTGTGTGTTCAGTGAGCATTGATCTCTCGGATGATTGTGCACGTGCTTTCAGTGATCAAGAGTGATGAGTTGGGCTCCCCTCAGATCTAGTATCCCTAGACCACAAAATCACTTGCAAAACATATTGGAGTTCTCTCGTCTTGTGATCTAGCCAACTATAAACCTTTTATCGTCACCTCATCCTCTCTTGTCATATTAACCCTCCTTTGACCATCTTGTAGATGGTCGTCGCTCCCATGAGACTCCTCGTGACTGGATTCCCACCCCTCCGAAGAGACTGTCTCAAGCAATTGCACTATCCTTCGAAGCCGATGTACACCCTGCATGAGCTGCACAATGGCGGGTTTGGATTCGAGTTCTATGCCAAGGTGGTTATAATCGATAATACACCACCCCACAGTTGCTTCTTTGTTGGGTCATACGTTTCCAACGTATCTATAATTTTTGATGGTTTCATGCTATTATCTTGTCAAACCTTGGATGTCTTGTATGCCTTTGATATATTTTTTAGGACTAACTTATTAAGCCAGTGCCAAGTGCCAGTTCCTGTTTTTTCCATGTTTTTGACCCCTTTCAGAGGAGGATTTTGAACGAAGTCCAAATAGAATGAAACTGCCAAAAAGATTTTTTCCGGAACAGAAAAAGATCGGAGAGCAGGAGAAACAGGGCAGGCGCCCACCAGGGACCCCACAAGACCTCATGGCGCGGCCATGGGGAAGCCGCGGCCCCCTGGCTAGTGGGCTCCCTAAGGCCCCTTTGCCCTAGGTTATGCGCCTATATATTCCCTAAAAATCCGAAAAAAATTAGGAGATCATCGAAAGTACTTTTCTGCCGCCGCAAGCTTCTGTCTCCGCAAGATCCCATCTGGGCACGTTCTGGTGACCTGCCGGAGGGGGGATTCAGATACGGAGGGCTTCATCATCAACACCATGACCCCTCCGATGATGCGTGAGTAGTTCACCATAGACCTACGGGTCCATAGCTAGTAACTAGATGGCTTCTTCTCTCTCTTGGATGTTCAATACAAAGTTCTCCATGATCTTCTTGGAGATCTATCCGATGTAATATTCTTTTGCGATGTGTTTGTCGAGATCCGATGAATTGTGGATTTATGATCATATTATCTATGAATCTTATTTGAGTTTCTTCTGATCTCTTTTATGCATGATTTCATATCCTTGTAATTCTCTTCGAGTTGCGGGTTTTGTCTGGCCAACTAGATCTATGATTCTAGCAATGGGAGAAGTGCTTGATTTTGGGTTCATACCGTGCGGTGACCTCACCCAGTGACAGAAGGGGTAGCGAGGCACGTATCGTGTTGTTGCCATCAAGGGTAAAAAGATTGGGTTTTCATCATTAGTTTGAGATTATCCCTCTACATCATGTCATCTTGCTTAAGGCGTTACTCTGTTCGTCATGAACTCAATACACTAGATGCATGATGGATAGAGGTCGATGAGTAATAGTAGTAGATGCAGAAAGTATCGGTCTACTTGTCTCGGACGTGATGCCTATATGTATGATCATTGCCTTAGATACCGTCATGACTTTGGGCGCTTCTATCAATTTCTCAACAGTAATTTGTTCACCCACCGTAATACTTGCTATTTTGAGAGAAGCCTCTAGTGAACACTATGGCCGTGAGGGTCTAGTCCACACCATATTTTCAGCCTTACACTTTTTACTTCGTTGCACTTTCCGCCTTGAGATCTCACTTTGCAAACAATCTTGAAGGGATTGACAACCCCTTTATAGCCTTGGGTGCAAGCTCTTTTGTGTTTTGCACAGGTACTCTGGACTTGACGAGATTCTCCTACTGTATTGATACCTTGGTTCTCAAACTGAGGGAAATACTTACTGCTCCTGTGATGCATCACCCTTTCCTCTTCAAGGGAAGAACCAACGCAAGCCCAAGAGATGACAGAAGGATCTCTGGCACCACTGCCGGGGAAGAACCTTTGCTGCCGTAGCATTGGGCCACCTATGCCAACAAGAGACATGTCTATTTAGCAGGCAGCCTATGAAGCCCTTCTCCATCTTCGAGACCTTCTCTCGGAAATGAAAGAAGGTCAAGCCACACGCCACCTACCCAGCACGAGTGGATTAGGAGACCCTTATCGAGTGATGGATTTCCCAGAAGACGAAGACCCAGCCCTCAAGCTCCAAGTCTGCTCCACAAACGCAGCAGAGCACCTTCTTTATTACATTACGGAAGAATTCCTCAAGTCCCGCTAGGACTTACCTTCACTCCTACGCCTCCACTACCTCGAGAAGAAAAAGGTGGTCGAGTAAGTATAACACATTGCTGCCTTAAAATCCTTCATTGCCTCTACATCACCAACCAAAAGTAGAAAATTGAGGAACTTCAACAATCCTACAACCGAGCCCCTCACAAAAAGCATAGGGATGGATTTCCATATCCACCACATGGAGGGCCATCTTCACAACACTGGCGTCATAACCCGAGGATGGATAACAAACTTTTTGCTCCCATCAAATGCCACGGATGTGATGAATATGGGCATATCAATAGGAGGTGTCCCAAGAAATAATGGACTGTCGCATACTCACTGGTGCCACAAGAGGACCTAGAGGCTGCAGAATCAGCATCCGTTCCCCGAGATATGAACCAATGCACGACTACTTGTGTCGAAAAACCCCTAGGGTAGGATGAGTCGTGTATCCCCTATAAGAAGTCATTTCCGTGTGATGGTTCTAATAAGCATGTTGTGTGTTGCTTGTTTTTGTCTATTTGTGTTTTGCAATAAGTCGCACTCTTGCCCTAGGCATCATGCCACCTATCTTATCTTAATGAACGTGTTAGCCTTTTTGGCACTTGTTTGATTACACTTGCACTATACCACCCCTTAGGCACTCCCCTCTATGCTACATACCCTCTCCCCCCTCTCATCAACTGAAGACCAGCAAGACAAGATGCACCAAGGATCCTCCTCGATGGACAACTAGCATTGAAAATTTTGACTACCATGTAGTCAACCAAGTGCGACTCCGAAAAGCTATGCTTTTCCCTTGAGATTGGAAACCCCTCCCTAGACTAGCCTAGATCTCACAAGCTACTCGAGCTCAAACCTCTGATCACGTATTTAATACAGGGATTTGCCAGAGCACCTTTTGAGCTTCAATAACCCCTTATTAGAATTGGGTTCATTATGGAACTAGTGATCATAGTGAACAAACATCTTTCATTCTCAAGATAGCACCAGAATCTTGATGCCATAGGAAGGATCATTCTAAGCATATATGAATTGTAGACAATGACTTCATCTGATTATAATAGGTGTCTTGAGGATGTAGCTAAGCCCCTTTGGTGAATCATAAGTGGATAGAGTATCATAATTTACTTCTCCTTTTATTAAATTGGATTTAGTAGGACAACTGTGAACACAAGCTGAAATTCTAGGTGGTACAATGGTCGGGCTTTGTCAAGTAATATTGGTGGACTGGTGAGGATATTATAATGACCTGGGGGAGCTAGTAGGAATTGTCGTCGGACATGAGATATTGGATTTCAATAGGTAATCCTAATAGAATGTTGCTATTAAGTGAGTCGACATGGTATCGAGTATTTTGGATTTAGTCCAATGATCTTGATCATGATACCATGTTTCTCGGTAGATGATAAGTAGAAGAAATTGGATGATGTTAGGGATGATTTAAGAATCTATATGAGGTGGACCTTGGAGTTTACTTGGTCATGATATTGGAAGTTGCTTGATATACTACGATGATAGTCCATCGATATTGGATATATAGTACTAATGGGTCATGTAGTGATTGACGTCATTTAGGGACCACTTTATCAGATTTTTAGGAAGGGAACAAGATCTTGGATTAATATAGTACGTGCTTCCATGGCATAGAAATTTGGAACCTTAAACCACGGATAGGTTGGTAGAGCACTTGGGTTTGTACTATCACAATCAATCTTAGCAGCTTGTATGCTTTCCCGAGGAGTTTTACATAGGGATACATGAGAGTTGACTATAGTATACATAATAGATTTTGGTTTAGTCCTACTCTCAAAACCTTGGAGATGAATAGCATGAGCGATGTTGGAGTTGAGGTATATGATGTGGTATTTTTGATGGTATTGGATGATTCTGTTTGGACTATTGGCATCTCAAAATTGTGCTCAAGTATAAGATGATAGACATTCACGCACATCCAATGCACCTTGAAACCTCGGAGCTTTACCAAGCCATAACATGGTGAGTATATGACCATATGACTTGGCTCTAAGTCATTAGACTTTGGCCAATACTCCACCTCGACCACCATAAATCCTGTCAATGAGGAAGGTGGACATGAAGAAATAGATTATGTTGGACCGCAAACCCTTGGACAAGTGACCATCCGAAACAAATGCCCGCTCCTTTCACATATCCCATGAGCAATGTGTTTATGTAATACTTGGAGCAATATGTTGTTATCCTCATGGATGACATACTTATTTATCCATGGAGAGTAATGAACACTTTAATCCTATTTGGATAATCCCGAGAGGCACCGATTGCCAAGTTTCCCAAGTATAATGTGCTACCTTGAAGAAGATGGACTCCCCGAAGCACTCTCCCTTCAGCAGAAGACGCCCTTACCCAAGCAAGATGAAGAAAATATATGGGTGGAAAACCACGAAGAATAAGAAGAAGCAAGAGAAATCAACCAATGCTACTCTGTCGCCTATATGAGCTAGACTGTGTCGAGAAGCACCGACGTTCAAGCACAATGAAGCCCTTGGACATCAAGAAAAGTTGAAGAGCCCTTTTTATCCAACCATCGGCATGACCAGATCATGGTGAACCACGTTTCAAAGGTGGTTCACCCCACTTTCCAAGCCTCATACCTTCGGGAATAGAGGACTGATCTATACATGGGATAGTAGGCTCATCTAGGACCCCTCAAAAATATTCCCAGGTGATAGAATCCATTGTAAACACCGAGTCTCTAAGCTTAGACTTGGGGATGAGACTCAAACCAAAATTTTCCACCAATGACCGTGAAGATGCAAGAAGACCAAGCATCTGAGGACATGCAGGAAATGTGCGTCCGTGATGATGAAGTCAAATGGCCGAAGATTACTGAACAACATACCCGAGGATCTTACTCAAGCACAAGATCCAAACGAGAAGCCTACATTCGCATGCTTCATCATTCTCAAGTTTGAAGATCACCTCCGACTGAAGATCGCCTACTTTAAGTAAGTCAAGGAGTTCCCCGTCAACGAGAAGCTACACCAATACCTTGAACCTTCTATTCTAACACGAGACATCTAGATGTCACTACCAACATGAGAAACCCGAGGACCAGCACAGAGACACACTACTTTGCCACATATTCTGACTTGCAATACAGACACAAGCCTTATCCTTGCATGAACCTTGTGCACCAAGTCCTTGACCTTTAGTCAAGCCTAGCATATTGCCATAACGGTGTTCACCCTCGGATGAAGTCAAGAGAAGCATTCTAAGCTGTATCATCAAGCACTTGAAGATCCACTAGAGCAATCACATCGAAGAAGGAGCAACATGGGAACGTGAAGACTACCTTAGAGCCAAATTTTCGTATGTTTTCAACGGCTAGCCTAGAAATCTTGGGGACAAGATTGTTGTAAGGGGGTAGGTATGTCACACCGTGTGTTTTGCCTCTCCTAACTAAGTTGACATAGCTCAAAAATTTGGGCGAACAAAAACTTTTTCTCTATGATGTGATGCTTGAACTAATTGCTATGTGCTTGCTTGTTTGATTGTGTTTTAAATCGAAAAAATATTCCTTCTCTCAAGACTCATCTTATTGCTCCAAATAATTTCCCAATGACCATGTTATCTATCAGATTTCGGGCTCCTTAAAACCATAAGGATTCAAACTCAGGGGCGCGTGCAGAGTCCACGTAGCAGATTCGATCCCTAGGCTCGCAACTCGATGGGCAAGGCAGAGAACACACTCAATGGTGAGGAAGACACAAGACACGGCTGTTTACCCATGTTCGGGCCGCAGGGAAGTGTAAAACCCTACTCCTGCTTTGGTGCATTGCCTCTCATGAAGGTTTGGGGAATGAACTAGTATAGTGTTCTTTAACCTCCTAAGGCTAGGTGGCCTTAGTGGTGCGATGGTCGGTGAGTTAATCGTTGGGGTCCTATCCCTTATACGAAGCACTCTATCCTCTATATATAGTGGCGGCGCCGGTCCTCTTCCCTTATCATTTCGGCGGGAAGGGATCCCACAACAACCAATTTTAAAGAGGGGGACATGGGAACATGCTCTCCTGCCCAAAGGTGGTCTTCTCCTGCAAAGTGGCTGCCCGCGCTGCAAGGGTGATGTCCGCCTTGCTGGCGGGCGGCGGTGGCTTGGTTATACCGAAGTGGAAAACTTTGGAAGATGCCTTCGAGTCCTGCATACGTCCTTGCCCCCTTGGCATTAAAGGGGAAACTGCACGGCCCTACCATCTACGGTTCGCTTATCCTTCCTCTGTGTCATCATTGACCCCGGAGGCCAGACCTTGCCTCGGAATGTCCGCCGCTCCAGAGGGGTCATGAGGAGGACCATACGGGTCTTGATGCCATTCCTCCTCTTTAGGCTTGTCCCCTCATGAGGGCCTTGCCTTGAGTAACGTCGAGCCTGTTGGTGCTTGGTTAATGAAGTGGGCCAGTCCTAGGCTGCAGACAGGCAGGTCTTGGTACCCCATTGCCAGAACGCCGACAATAGCCCCCGGGCTCAAGACACGCCCGGGCTGGTTTCCTAGCGAAGCCTTGGGGGTAGCCTGAAGCGTCACGGCCCTTAAATGTCTGTGGACCAGGCTTCACATGCGTTGCGCATCCCAGTGGAAACACTCTAGTTCCCGAGGCGCCCGGAGACGTGCCTGGTCAAACTGATGCAACGCGTGGATGCAGCGCCAGCCATCATTGCTCCTTGGAGGCGGCGTATGTACACACGCCAAGCGGGTGCGTCCCCTCATGAACCGCGCTGGCCCGGGGACGCGAAGGGGCGCCAGCCTGCTCTCGGCTACCTATTTAACCCGGCGAGGGGGATAAGGCTCACATTGTCTCAATCTTCTTTATCTTCCACCTTGAGCCCTCCACTTTCTTAGCATGGTGTCGGTGAGGAGGTTCTCTGCCGCCGAGAAGGGGAAGACTTCCAGCGAAGTTCTCGCTGCCCCACCTACCAAGAGGGGCCGAGGCCGCCCTTGGAAGTATGTGGCGGCGCTGACAATGGCTTCCGGCGGGTGCTGTCGTGGCTCTGCCCACCCAGGGATCACCGTCGGCCATGGATGGCGGAGCATTGACTGGCGCCGCGGTGGGGGTCGGTGATGGCCACCCGGTCGCCACGTCCGCGGCTCCACTCGTCTGATACAGAGACGGAGTTTATGACATGGGTGGAAAGGCCGGAAATTTCTTGGCTCCATCTTCTAAACTTTTTCGCGAAGGCACTACCGACCGGCGGGCCCCGAGGCCTTTCGTTGCAGGCCGACGGCTGCTGTGGCGGGGCATTCTGGGTGGAAGTCAAGGTCACCCCCCGTGGCTATGTGTACGTGAACCATGGGTGTCAGGAATTCACCCGCGCTCATTGTCTGAATGGCAGGCGCTACCTCCACTTCAAGTATGACGGGGAGGCGACACTTTTCTTCAAGATATTTGGGGACGAGGGCGAGTGTCTGGGTTGCTGCCTGAAGGACGCTGGCCGTGGCAATCCTGCGGATGATCACGTCTCCGGTGGTGGGCGTCGCGCCTCCAGTAGCCGTGACACCCCATCCGGAAGGAGCCCGAGCGACAACAGCGACAGTAGCTCCGACGAGTTGCCTCGCCATCGTGCCCGGACCTTGGGGATAAGCCCCCGAGCGCGGCGCCACCCGTCTGCTCCTGCGGCACATGTGTAGGTGGAGGAGGACACGGACTGAGTGTCGTCGTGTGAGTGTCGGACGTCCGCGGCGGTAGCCCTCCACTGGGATCCCCATCGCTAGCTGTCTCCTCCTTGCTTTTGGTCATATGTCCAAGAAAACTAGGATAGGTCCTTCGGGCATGTAATGGATTTGGACGGTCGTCCCTCTTGTTAGTATAGTTGCTTCTCTGTTGGTTTGGCTACTTAGCAGCGAATTTCTCTGTTGTGATCTATGTCTCTGGCGCTCGAAGAGATTGTTGATCGGTTGGTTTCTCCTCACTGCGGGTGTTGTGGGTCGTTGCTCTATGTCAGCACGCCCAAGTCCCGTACATTTCCCTGCCGCCGTGGGGCGCGACCCGTTACCAAGGTCGGTACTCACGGGGCAAGGCCCTGGCACCAGGGTGCCAACTGGCTTTGTGACCGGTAAGGCTCCTGAGGCGCTATGCTCAGGAGCCCCCTTAGACATTCAAGTGGCTCTACGTCGACAGGTCCCAGTCCTGCACATTTCCCTGTCGTGAGGCACAACCCGTCAAGGTCGCCCCTCGCGGAACAAGGCCCTAACACCCGGGTACCAGGTGGCTTTGTGACCGGTAAGGTTCGTCGGGCGTTGTTCTCTGGAGCCCCCTTAGACATCCAAGAGGCCCTCGCGAATTCTATTTTCTGGAGGTCCTTAGTCATAATTCAGGAAGCTCTAAGTCGGCTGGTCCCAGTCCCGCGCATTTCCCTGCCGTCGTGAGGCGCGACCCGTTACCAAGGTCGTTCCTCACGGGGCGAGGCCCTAGCATCGGGATGCTAAGCGTCTTGTGACCAGTAAGGCTCCCTAGGCTTGATGCTCTGGAGCCCCCTTAGGCGCTCAAGGTGTCCCAAGAGAAACAACTGTTGTAAGAAAATACCAAATTTTGTTTCCTCACCAAGATGGTGCACCGAGCCGTGAATGGGACTCTTGAGCGAGTATCGAATGGCATGAGTCTGCCGACTCGTCCGTGCGTGCCACACGAGGATCCGGGCGCCAAGGCCTTGGCGAGGTGCCGACACCGTGCCCCCAGCCCCCGCTCGCGGTGTATGAGCAGGTGGGGATAGGTGAATGCTCGACTCAGAGGAAGAAAGTGTGTTATGAAGAGTGGAAAAAACGATTTTTCGCAAAGGCTTCATTTGGAAAGGCCCGGGGTTTGATTTCATAAACATAAGCAAATCCGAAAGAAAGGCATATGCAAGCCGCGTCCGAAAGAAAGGCATATTCTCCGCTTCCGTCGCCCCCAGCGCTGAGCATAGGGCTTCCACTAGGCGTGGGGTGGACCCCTTCCGTGTCCTCGGGGGGCCCTGGGCGTATACATCCTCGGCTCATTATTACATGAGAGTGTCACGATGGTGGTGTATCTGGAAGGTCACGAGAACGCCTTGGCCTCGCGAGTGTCCCTACCGCTGAGGCACTTGGGCCTGAGATTCTGGAGTCATTGGCGGACTGTGTTGATTGCCTCCGTCTTCCCCGCTAGGAGTGGTATGGACCCCTTCCACGTCCTCAGGGGGGCCTAGGAGTATACAGCCTCGGCTCGTTATTTCGTTATAGTGTCACAGGATGAAGTAGGTTCCGGAATAATTGAAGGACGATGCAGGGCCTATGCTGAGGCGATGCAGAGTCGTTACGAGAAGAAGTTGTGGAGGTGTTGGATGTTCCACGCGTTCTGGATGGGAACTCCGTCTTGAGTCTCCAGACTTATGAAGCCTGGCCTGGATACGTTGACGACCTTGAATGGGCCCTCCCACATGGGCGAGAGCTTATGCAAGCCCTCACTGGATTGGACCCGCCTCAGCACGACATAGCCTACTTCGAGGGTCCTGGAGCGGATGTTGTTGCTGCAGTGGTAGCGTCGCAAAGCCTGTTCGTACCTCACTTCTCGGAGGGAGGCCCGGCGGCGCGCCTCCTCTCTGAGCATGAGGTCCGTCCCCCGCGCAGCCTCCTGATGCTCCTCGTCGAACGCCATGACTCGCGGGGACCGGTGCTTGATTTTGTGGGGAAGGACCGCCTCGGGTTCGTAGACGAGGAAGAACGGTGTTTCGCTGGTGGGTTTAGTTGCAGTCGTGCGGATGGACCACAACACCGACGAGAGCTTGTCGACCAAAATCCGGCCACAGGCCTCAAGCTTCTTCTTGAAGTTCCTCACTTTGAGACCCCGCAGTACCTCCACATTGGCGCGCTCCCCGTGGCCATTGCTCCGCGGATGGGCCACCGATGCATAGCATATCACCGTACCGAGGTTAGCAAACTAAATCTTGAAGAGCTGACTGGTGAACTGCGAACCGTTATCTGTGATGATGCCGTTGGGGACGCCGAAGGGGCTCATGAGGCCCGTGATGAACTTGACGGCCGACCCGGCCGAGATGGTGCGCACGGGCTCCACTTCCACCCACTTGGTGAATTTGTCGATGGCGACGTAGAGGTACCGGAAGCCCCCCGCCTCCCGCGGGAAGGGCCTCACTATGTCTAGCCACCAGACCGCAAAGGGCCAGGAAAGCAGGATGGTCTAGAGGCCTTGCGCAGGCTGGTGGATCTGCTTGGCATGGAACTGGCAAGCCTCGCAATAACTGACCAGCTCGGTGGCGTAGTCGAACTTTGTAGGCCAGTAGAAACTGACCTGAACGCCTTACCTGTGTGCGTGCGGAAAGAGGAGTGGTGCCCGCATTCCCCTCCGTGGATGTCGGCCAGTAGCTCGCACCACTGCTCCCTGGAAATGCACCGTAGTGCGACTTCGTTCGGACGCCTGCGGTACAAGGCTCCTACTCATAGGCAGTAGGTCGAGGCTTGTCATGCTACGCTCTTCGCGTCTTCCTCCTTCTCTGGCAATGTGTCGTGGAGCAGGTACGCCCCCATGTTCCTGCATCCAATCGTCCGCCTGAGCCTCCAGGCCCAAGAGCAGTCAAGCCCCCAAGGCCTGGTCGTAGTCTGGAGCCCAAGAGGGTGGTGCTGGGGGGAGCTCCTCTCCGCGCGGCATCGGGTCCTTAGGCGACGGCGTCGCGGAAGGCTTGAAATGTCGCTCCTCAAATATGTCTGGTTCTTGATCCTCGCGACACAAAGCTCTTTTGGCGACGTCATCCGCCTCCTTGTTTTCACCTCGCGGGACGTGTTGCAGTTCCAGGCCCTGAAAACGTTTGTCAATCTTATGTACTATGGCGCTCCGCCTAATTACCACTGTAGCCAGATGGTCGCCGCGCATACCAGTCCAAGAAATCACTCTGGCATGCACGTTTACAACAGGTATCAGGAACATAGGCATTTCTATTAATGAATATTATAGTTTTACAAAATGAGCCACAAGGGTGATGGCAGCGGAAAAAGCTCTATCTAAGGCAGCATGGTCTGGATGCAGCTCCAACCCACAGGGATCTGACTCAGTTACGCTCCTAGCCCACGAACACTCTGTCTCCTCGCGTACGACGGATCCTTATGTGATCCTGGCCACGTTAAAAGCCGCTGAGTACTTTTGAATGTACTTGCAAGTAAACCAAAACTAACATATACACTGAGAAAAGCAATCTATGCCATTCAAGCTTGCATTTGTTATTAGAGGAATATGAATCATCATGACATAGAATACCAATCTGGCATGCTTAATTATCAAGGTATAACAGGGTTATCTAGCAAGATAACTTCTAAAGTAAATGCGATAAGGTAAAGCATATTAGGTAAATGATTTGTACTCCAACTATTCTCATGATCCAATCTGAATCTGATCCAATCCAACTCATGTGGTCATCGACCACTCATCTCATAGCTATCTCATGGCTAGTCATATACCGGACATCTTCCGATGTCTGCACAAGACGAGTTCTTCCATCATTATCATCGCTCTTACGGTTGATAACCTACTGAGGTCTGGTCGGGCTGTCCAATACCATGGACTCGGCTATTCGAATAGATTTGACACTCTGCAGAGGTTGCACACTTTACCCACACTGTGGAGCACTGACCTCGTGATCCCATTCGGGTGGACCAGCATTACTCCAACGAAACATGCCTGACCCGTGACTGTTTCATCGTACCCCCGGGAACAACTCTCCCCAGAGTCTTGCCCTGGCTGGCCCTGTGTCCTCATGACACCTGCCACCGTCGTGGCCAAACTGAACTGTCCCACCTAGCGACGGGCACAACTCAACTCAACTGGGCTCACAGGATTATCACCGCCCACCTGATCAGGGTAGCACGCGTGCATAATCCTCGTTCTTTGGGAGTACAGGTGAAAGTTCACGCGATTAGCCCAAGCCACGGCCGTCCCATATAGGCAACTGTGGTTGCACGGATAAGCCCGGATGGGTGACTCGAGATCAACCCATTAGGTTTGGTTTGAACAACATATTTATCAAGCATGGTTGTTGTGAGCAATGACTTAACATAATGATGATTCTGCATGAAATAACAACCGTAGAAACACCTCAACCTATCTCTATACTATGAGTCATTAATAAGACAATATGTAAATGACGGGTTATTACTTTACAAGCTCTAACTGTAAATTAGACCCTCGGAACCCTCACATAAAAACGGCAAATAAATCGGTAGCCACAAGAAAGGTCTTTACCCTGGCTCAGGTCGGCTGGAAAGCAGCACACAGCATGAGGCGGTGTTGATAAAAAGAATGTAGCTTTTCCCTAAGACGACCGAAGAAGAACTCACAGCATAGGGTCACTGCCATGGAAAGAAATTCAACAGCTGCCCGCGACAGCCGAAAAGCAGCTCAGAACACGAGCTAGCTGTCGACAAGAGAGTTATAAAGTCGGCATCCACTCCGGACGGCCGAAAGCAGCTCGGACTCGGGCATGGTGCCGTCATTGAAGAAAATGCGAGCAAGGGTTCGTCAGAGTCACGTACCACACGTTACAATACATACAATCGTAAGCATATTAATTGAACATGCAGGAACAACACAGAGAGAGCTTTAGGGCATATGTCAGGTGGTCGGCTTGCCTGGGGTCGAAGAATACCCCCAGAAGAGGTGCGGAGAGTCCGCACAAAGGATTGCCGGATACCGCTCTTTCTAGAAGGGGCTGATTGGAAAAAAGGACAGATGGGTCATTTTCACAGTGTAACCACCTCGTGAAAATGTAACTAACATGACGGGCTCGATGAGATGAAGATGTGAGCGTTGGTTTCACCTTGATCGGAGTCACGGTTAAAAAGATACGGACGAAAGAAGATCAGGGACCAATCTGCAAAAATATCCTCTCCAAGAGGTCTCTCGGCTGAAAAATAGAAAACGTATAGCTGGAAATGCGCTTCTGCTTAAATGAAAGTGTATTTACCAGAATATTCTTCCACTTAACAGCTAGACCAGGTCTTCTCTCACCGACAGGTGGGGTCGAGGCCCACCTATCGGGTCCCCTCTCTCTCTCGTGAGGCGATGCACGGGCCCCACTTTATCCACTCCTGTCTCTCTCTCTTACATGCGGGCCCCGTCCCAGCTCCTCTTTCTCTCCTTCTTCTTCTTCAACCTCCGACAGGGCCACGGGGAAGATCTGGCACCGGTCCTTGCCGTCGCTACGCTACTCCGGGAGGCCATCTGACGGGCGCAGGAGAACCACTGCACCTCGCCACTCTCGAGGGTGGCTGCGGGGTCACCGGAGATGGACCACAACGCCACCGCCACGGGCCGGTGCGCGGCGGGCGAGGAGTTGAAGTGGGCGGCGCCGGGAGGGCCTTCCCTAGCAGGGTCGGCGATCACGCAAGATAGAGAGGGGTCTCATTCAGGGGCAAGGTAGGGAGGAAGGGGCCGAGGTGCTCTAACTTGAGCCAGAGCCGAATGCGACAATGGCGGCCATGGCGGGCAGATAGCTCCTCGAACTCCAGTGGGAGGGGCTTGGGGAGCTCTGGGCTTGCTAACGAGGAGGGGGCTCGTCTTGCTCCTTAAATAGCCTCAGGGGAAGCTTCTGGGCATCTCTCGCCGGCGTCCGAAGCTCCTGAAGGATCGTCATTGCTCCAGTGGTCGGAAGAGGTGTCCATGGCGAGGACTAGAGGGGGGAAAAGGACCGCACGATCACGGGCTAGCTACTGGACATGTTGGGAACATGAGAGGCAGAGGGAGTGGACGGGGCCAGGGCCCAAATGCACAGAGCTTGCATATGACACGCTCTGCCGGTGATCACCACGTGCAAAACCCGATTTGACACCTCTTGCGTGTCCCATCATGTCCAACAACACCCTCCCTACTCCAGGAGATAAGAATGGAAGTTGGAATGAGCTGGGAGGCTTTGGGGAAGAAGGAACTTGCCAAAACAGATCCTGATATGAAGGTGTTTGTGGTTGTTTTTGGGGAAATGAGTGGATAATTGGAGTTGGATCTTTGTCAAAATGAAATAGGAAAGGAAGAACTATAAGCTTGCAAAATTTTAAGTCTTCTGGACCCTGCTTGCATACACTTCCTTCCCAAACCACAAAATGATCAACTAGAATTTGATGCTGGGCTCAAATGGTTAAATGAATTTGGCTCGAACTTGGGGAAAGATGATGATTTGATCAAATGAAGATACTGGAGAAATTCCTAGAGGGTACTTCTTTAACAGAGCTTCCAAATGGGCAGAAACTTAGGAAAATTGTTGGGAAAACATGGTGAGAGGGATTGAGCTGATTTTTGGTATTCACTAGTAATTTAACAATGTAAACCATCATGAAAAGTTTCAGCTCAAGGAGATCAAGGAATAGAGTACTTCCTTTGCAAATTTCCCAACTGGACCGAATTTGCAATTTTATGTTGCGCTCAAAATTTGAACTAGGGAATTTGGGATTTTGATGGAAATGATGAAGATATGGATAGGAGAAGATCCACAAATTATTTGGGATTTTTCCTGGCTACCAAAATGGTAGTTCCTTTAGAAAGTGCCCAAAATGCAATATTGGCATTAAATAGGAAAATGCAATTTTCCCTTATTCTATGATGGCCAATATTTTATGGGAGCTCAATATGATCCCAAAGAATATCTCTGCAAGTTTTCATGAGCTTTGGAGATGGATAGCTATTTTCCTGGATTTAAGTCCTTTAACTCGCAGAAAAAGGAATTAATTCTAAATCAAAAATATTGCAAATGACTTGCCAATATTTGTGCATATCCAGGGTTCAAAGATGAAGGATGATCATTGGGAAAAGGTTTGGTAGGAAACAGGGCAAAAGAAATTGGGGTTCCTTTAGAACAGGAAAGATCAGGGTTTCCCTTCCGGCAATTCGGAAGGTAGGGTTTTGACGGCAAAACCCTGAGAAAAGGTCTTGGGTGGAACGGCTAAACTAGGGAGAATTTAGGGAAGGCAAGCTAGATGATCATCTTCACATTCCCAGTGTGAAAGAAATCTGATAGCCCTGAAAAAGACGGGGGTCATATCCCGCAAATCAAAAAAATCAGGGAGCGAAAACCAGTGTGTTACACGTACCTCTTGCGGATATGCCTCCATGTGTTTCTCCTTGGGTGTGTACTCTTTGTTGGAGAAGTTGACGAGGAGCTGAGAGTCGCCCATCATAGGGAGGCGTCGGACCCCCAAGGTTGCCGCCGCCTTGAGGTCAGCAATGAGGCCCTCATACTCCTCTATGATCTTGCAGACCTTCTCCCCACGCTGGTAACAGAGTTGTACAGCGTAGCGAAGCTTGTCTCCCATTGGGGAAGTGGGAAGGACACCAACCCCTAATCCTCTTCGCGTAAAGGCTCCGTCAAACTGCATGGTCCATCCCTCGGGTGGCTCCATACCGGGGGAAAGGGATTGGTTCCCTTCCAGCCCCCGGTCCGGTGCTTCAGCCTACTCCGCCACGAAGTCGGTCAGGGCCATTCCCTTGATGACGCTGGTTGTGCTGAATTCGATGTTGAAGGCCTGAAGCTCGATGTTTCATTCAATGACCCTTTCCGCTCCGTTTGGGTCGTGCAAGATCTTCTCTAAGGGGTAGGCAGAGACGACCTTGATAGAGTGTCCTTGAAACTAGTGACGCAGCTTGCGCAAGGCGACGAGGAGTGCTAGGAGGAGCCTCTGCTGCATGTGGTAGCGCGAGCGCGGGTCCCGCAATACCGTGCTGACGAAGTATACTGGGTGCTCGACGAGCGTGCATCCGCCCGGGACGCCATGCTCCTCGCGACTTCAGAAGGTTGGGGTGTTTCGTCGTCAAGAGTAGGAACCGGGGCCTCAGAGGGGCCGGGTTCCTCGTGGCGCGATCCTATAGTCTGGGCCTCAGGTTCCTCTGCTTGCAGGGGTATTGGAGCTAGCGAGTTGAGTGAGCCCCCAGGCGTTGCGGGTGGGGGTCCGCCAGGGCTCCCCGAAGTAGCGCCCATGCTGGTTCGTTCTTCCCTTACTGCCACCAATGTGGCGCTGGCAGAGTGGGGAGTGGCAACGAGGTACAGAAGCAGAGGCTCCCGAGGGTGAGGTGCCACCATGACCGACGGGCTTGTGAGGTAACGCTTGAGCTGATTGCTATTGCAACAAAAGACCTTCCAATGGCGCCAGAAATAGGCACATCGACGGGGAGAATACTTGGCTTGATCCTTCTGCCGGGGCTATGCCTTAAGGGACTTCCTAGGCAAGTATGCAAAGGATTTCCCCCGTGGCCTTGGAGCCTTGCGTTGGTGTTCCCTCGAAGCAGAATGGGTGATGTAGCGTAGCGGTGCTAAGTACTTCCCTCAGTTTGAGAACCAAGGTATCAATCCAGTGGAGGAGTATCTCAAGATCCTGCACAAACACAAAAACTTTCTCCCAACGCTATGAAGGGGTTGTCAATCCCTTATAGAATGTTTGCCAAGTGAGAACTGAAAGGAACAAAGTAACAAAGCAAAATAAAACGGAGGTGTAAACGATGGATGTGAATAGACCCGGGGGCCGTAGTGTTTACTAGTGGCTTTTCTAATGAAAGCAAGTAGACAATGGGTGAACAAATTACTGTCGAGCAATTGATAGAACCGCCCAAAGTCGTGACGATATCTATGCAATGATTGTTACTATAGGCATCACGTCCGAAACAAGTAGACCTATACTTTCTGCATCTACTACTATTACTCCACACGTCGACCGCTATCCAGCATGCATCTAGTGTATTAAGTCCATAAGTACAGAGTAACGCCTTAAGAAAGATGACATGATGTAGAGGGATAATCTCAAACCAATGATAAAAACCTCATCTTTTACCCTTGATGGCAACTACTTGATGTGTGCCTTGCTGCCCGTACTGTTAGTGGTAAATGTCACCACATGGTAGAACCCAAAACCAAGTACTTCTCCCATTGCAAGAATCATAGATCTAGTTGGCCAAACAAAACCCAAGACTCGGAGAGACTTACAAGGATATCAAATCATGCATATAAGAAATCAGCAAAGACTCAAATATATATCATAGATAATCTGATCACAAATCCACAATTCATAGGATCTCCATGAATTGTAGAACTTTGTATTGAAGATCCAAGAGAGAGAAGAAGCCATCTAGCTACTAACTACGGACCCGTAGGTCTGAAGTGAACTACTCACGAGTCATTGGAGGGGCGATGATGATGATGAAGAAGCCCTCCAACTCCAAAGTCCCGTGTGGCAGGGTGCCGGGAAGGGTCTCTAGATGAGATCTCGCGGAAAAGAAGCTTGCGGCGGCGGAAAAGTATTTTCGAGGCTCTCCTGGTTTTTGCGGAATATTTGGGAATTTATAAGCCAAAGACCTAGGTCTGGGGGCGGCCTAGGAGGCCCCAAGCCTGCCCACCGCCGCCTCCACCCTAGTGGTGGAGTGGGGGCTTGTGGGCTCCCTGGATCCCACATGGCTTGGCCCAATAGCCCCTGGTCTTATTCCGTTCGGGAAATAATCATTTCGGGGTTTTTCTTCCGTTTGGACTCCGTTCCAAAATCAGATCTGAAAAGAGTCAAAAACACGGAAAAAACAGGAACTGGCACTTGGCATTGAATTAATAAGTTAGTCCCAAAAAAGATACAAAAGATACATAAAACAACCAAAGAAGACAAGATAACAGCGTGAAACCATGAAAAATTACAGATACGTTTGAGACGTATCAAGCATCCCCAAGCTTAACTCCTGCTCGTCCTCGAGTAGGGAAGTGATAAGAATGAATTTTTTATGCTTTCATGCTACCTAGAATATGTGTCGTTTGTAATTCCTCTTATGTGACATGAATGTTCAGATCCATTAGATTCCAAACAATAGTTTGCTGTTGACGTGGAAACAATAATAATTCAAGCAAACTAGCAAGGTAATCATGAACTTTCAAAATAACAAGGCCAAAACAAAGTTATCCCTACAAAAGCATATAGTCCGGCTATGCTCTATCATCATTGCACAACGAATTTAAATCATGCACAACCCCGGTATTGGCCAAGTAATTGTTTCACACCTTTACTTTCTCAAACATTTTCAACTCTCACGCAATACATGAGCGTGAGCCATGGTTATAGCACTATAGATGGTGTGGAATGTAGTGGAGGTTGCAAGACAAAAAGGAGAAGATAGTCACATTAACTAGGCATATCAATGAGCTGTGGAGATGCTCATCAATAGATATCAATGTGAATGAGTAGGGATTTCCATACAAATGATGCACTAGAGCTACGACTATGCGAAAGCTCTTAAAGAAAACTAGTGGGTGTGCATCCAACTTGCTTTCTCACGAAGACCTAAGGCAATTTTGAGGAAGCCTATCATTGGAATATACAATCCAAGTTATATAATGAAAATTTCCCACTAGCTATATGGTGGTAACAAACGAGAGACTCTCAATCGTGAAGATCATGGTGCTTTAATATGCACAGGTGTGGAAAAAGTGGAAGCATTGTCCCTTCTCTCTTTTCCTCTCATTTTTTTATTTTGGTGGCCTCTTTGGCCTCTTTTTTATGGGCTTCTTTTCCCTCTTTTATTTCCTCACATGGGACAATGCTCCATTAATGATGATCATCACACTTTCAACTCAAAACATAGAGCAACTATGACTCTATATGGAATGCCTTCGGTAGTGTACCGTGGCAATGATCTAGCATGGCATAGACATCAATGGAAACATCATGCTAGCTATCTTACGATCGTGCAAAGGCAAAGTAGACGTGGTGGCACATGTCATGGTGGTAGTTGCATGGCAATATATCTCGGAATGACTTTGAAAAAGCCATAATAGGTAGGTATGGTGGCTGTTTTGAGGGAGGCTAATGGTGGGTTTTGTGCACCGGCGAAAGTTGCACGACACTAAGAACATAGTGATGGTGGAAGGCGAAAGTGCATGTAACCATGGAGTCAACATTAGTCATGAATAACTCATATACTTGTTACAAAAGTTTTAATAGTAATCAAAACAAAGCATTCAACACATACACCTAGGGGACGGGTTGGTAGGTATAAACCATCGCGCGATCCCGACCGCCACGCAAAGGATGACAATCAATAGACTAATCATGCTCAGATTTCATCACATAGCGGTTCACCATACGTGCATGCTACGGGAATCACTAACTTCAACACAAGTATTTCTAGATTCATAACACCTTACTAGCATGACTTCAATATTACCATAACCACAACTCAAAACTAATTGAGATGAATCAAAATTCTCTAACTATTCAATGCACATGAAGGTGGAAGTTTTCGTATCCCTTTGGATCACTACCCCTTTTGAGACTACTTTCAAAGCATAGATCAACTACCAAGCCACGCACCGCTGCGCTCTAAAATATATAAGTGAAGCACATAGAGCAAAAGTATCTAGCTCAAAAGATATAAGTGAAGCACATGTGAGCTAAATTGTCTACCAAAAGATATAAGTAAAGCTCGACAAAATCACGGTGTGTGCATGTCTCTCTCTCTCTAGGTGTGCAGCAAGGATGATTGTGACGCAACAAAAATAAAAGACTCCTACGATACAAGACGCTCCAAGGAAAAACACATAACATGTGGTGAATAAAAACATAGCCCCAAGTAACGTTACCGATGGATTGAAGACGAGAGAGGGGATGCCTTCCCGGGGCATCCCCAAGATTAGGATTTTATGACATCCTTGAATCTCTTGGGGTGCCTTGGGAATCCCCAGGCTTGAGCTCTTGCCACTCTTTATCTCTTTGTCCATCAGAACTTCACCCAAAACATGAAAACTTCACAACACGAAACTTAAACAGAAACTCGTGATAACATTAGTACAAGAAAGCAAACCACCACTTCCTCAGGTACTGTAACAAACTTAAATTCTACTTATGCTGATGTTGGGTTACTGTACTTTCAATCTTTCATGGCTAATACCCCCAATACTATCCATAGTTTCATGAAAATAAGCAACCAACACAACAAAAACAAAATCTGTTAACAGCAGACCAGTCTGTAGAAATCTGTATTATTCATATACCTCTGGTACTTCAAAAATTCTGAAAAATTACGACATTCTGAAGAATTTGCGTATCAATCAGAAGCAAAAAGGAATCAACTCAAAAGCTCTTACAGAGCAAAAATGACAATTCTTTTCGTGAGCAGAAAGTTTCTGTCTTTTCCAGCATGACCAAACGATCATCCCCAAGACTAATCATAACAATTTTGCTTGGCACAAACGCAGAAAAGAAACATAAAAAACAATCATAAAAGAATTATGAAAGTGCGGAAAACACAAAAGAGAAATAAAAATGATAGATTCGTTGGGTTGCCTCCCAACAAGCGCTTTTGTTTAACGCCCTTAGATAGGCATTGAATGATGCTCTCACAAAAGACAAGAATTGAAGCACAACGAGAGCATCATAAAGCATGTGAAAATCACATCTAAGTCTAACATACTTCCTATGCATAGGAATTTTATAGGAAAACATATTGTCAAGACAACCAATAGTTGCCATATGCAAGGAAGAAGAAAGAGACAATAGCAATCTCAACATAACGAGAGGTAATTTGGCAATATGAAAGTTTCTACCAAAATATTTTCCTCTCTCATAGCAATTAAAAGTGGGATCATATTCAAATTCAACAATATAGCTATCCCATAGGATATTCTTTTCATGATCCACATGCATGCAAAGTTGACGCTCTTCAAAAATAGTGGGATTATCATCAACTGAAGTCATGACTTCTCCAAACCCACTTTCAATATCATTACAAATATCATAATCATCATGAGGTTTAAACAAATTTTCAAGATCATAAGAAAGATCATCACCCCAATCATGATTATTGCAACAATTAGGGGACATAGCAAAACTAGCATGCCCAAGCTTAGGGTTTTGCATATTTTTAGCATGATTTTCACTAATAGGATTTATAGTGAAATCATTACAATCCTGCTTTTCATCCAAGGAGCCCTCGTGAATCACTTCATGAATTTCTTCATCACAATTTTCAGATTCATGCATCTCAAGAAAAACTCCATAAAAATAATCAATTGCCCTCAAGTCACTAGCAATTTGTTCCACAATAGTGGGTCTCTTAATGAGACTAGCTAGTGGATGAGGATCCATATCAATGGATTTTTAGCAAGCAAAGATGCAAGCTAAAAGAAGGCACATGGTAACACAAGCAAACAGAAAGTGAGCGGAAGAAGGCTGAACGGAAAAAGGCAAATGAAAACGGCAAATGTGAAGTGGGGGAGAGGAAAACGAGAGGCAACTCGCAACAAAAGTAAATGCAAGAGAAGAGTTTGTGAGACCTACTTGGATAGATCTTGACTTCTCCTCCCCGGCAACGGCTCCAGAAATACTTCTGCTACTGCAACAAAATACCTTCCAATGGCGCCAGAAATAGGCACGTCGACGGGAGAATACTTGGCTTGATCCTTCTGCTGCGGCTACGCCTTAAGGGACTTCCTAGGCAAGTATGCAAAGGATTTCCCCCGTGGCCTTGGAGCCTTGCATTGATGTTTCCTCGAAGCGGAAAGGGTGATGTAGCGCAGCGGTGGTAAGTACTTCCCTCAGTTTGAGAACCAAGGTATCAATCCAATGGAGGAGTATCTCAAGATCCTGCACAAAGACAAAAACTTGCTCCCAACCTATAAAGGGGTTGTCAATCCCTTATAGATTGTTTGCCAAGTGAGAACTGAAAGCAACAAAGTAACAAAGCAAAGTAAAAACGGAGGTGTAAACGATGGATGCGATTAGACCTGGGGGCTGTAGTGTTTACTAGTGGCTTCTCTCATGAAAGAAAATAGACGGTGGGAGAACAAATTACTGTCGAGCAATTGATAGAACCGCGCAAAGTCGTGACGATATCTATGCAATGATTGTTTCTATAGGCATCACATCCGAAACAAGTAGACCGATACTTTCTGCATCTACTACTATTACTCCACACGTCGACCGCTATCCAGCATGCATCTAGTGTATTATGTCCATAAGAACAGAGTAACGCCTTAAGCAAGATGAGATGATGTAGAGGAATAATCTCAAACTAATGATAAAAACCCCATCTTTTTACCATTGATGGCAACTACTTGATGTGTGCCTTGCTGCCCCTACTGTCACTTGGAAAGGTCACCACATGGTAGCACCCAAAACTAAGCACTTCTCCCATTGCAAGAATCATAGATCTAGTTGGCCAAACAAAATCCAAGACTCGAAGAGACTTACAAGGATATCAAATCATGCATATAAGAAATCATCAAAGACTCAAATATATATCATAGATAATCTTATCACAAATGCACAATTCATGGATCTCGACAAACACACCGCCAAAGAAGATTACATCGGATAGATCTCCTTGAAGATCATGGAGAACTTTGTATTGAAGATCCAAGAGAGAGAAGAAGCCATCTAGCTACTAACTACGGACCCGTAGGTCTGAAGTGAACTACTCACGAGTCATTGGAGGGGTGATTACGATGATGAAGAAGCCCTCCAACTCCAAAGTCCCCTCCGGCAGGGTGCCGGGAAGGGTCTCCAGATGAGATCTCGCGGAAATGGAAGCTTGCGGCGGCGGAAAAGTATTTTCAAGGCTCGCCTTATTTTTTGCGGAATATTTGGGAATTTATAGGCCAAAGACCTAGGTCAGGGGGCAGCTAGGGAGGCCATAAGCCTGCCCACCGCCACCTCCCCACTGGTGGCAGAGTGGGGGCTTGTGGGCTCCCTGGAGCCCACCTCGCTTGGCCCAAAAGCCCCCTGGTCTTCTTCCGTTCAGGAAAAAATCATTTCGGGGTTTTTCTTCTGTTTGGACTCCGTTCCAAAATCAGATCTGAAAAGAGTCAAAAACACGGAAAAAATAGGAACTGGCACTTGGCACTGAATTAATAAGTTAGTCCCAAAAAATATATAAAAGGTACATAAAACAACCAAAGAAGACAAGATAACAACGTGAAACCATCAAAAATTATAGATACGTTTGAGACGTATCACTCATCTAAAGCGGCGTCGGCCTCTGGGGTCCACTCAACGGGAAACCTTCCAGCGGCTGATGCATATCGCCCTAGGAGGAAGGCTCGGGAGGAATGCAGAGGCCTACTTCGATGACATCGTGGTCAAGTTGAGACAGGCGAAAACCCTGGTGGAGGACCTGTAGGAGACCTTCGCCAAGCTTGTAGATGAAACGAACCAAAGAGGTAACACACCCCGCCAACTTCTGTATCTCCTTGAGGGTTGTGGGCGTGCTCATCTTGGTTATGGCATTGACCTTCACTGGGTTTGCCTCGATCCCTCTGTGGGATACCAAGAAACCGAGCTGCTTGCCCGATGGGACCCCGAAGATGCACTTCTTGGGGTTGAGCGGCAGGTTCACCTCCCAAAGGCTGGCGAAGGTCTCCTCCAGGTCCTCCACAAGGGTTTTCGCCTGTCTTGACTTGACCATGATGTCATCGAAGTAGGTCTTTGCGTGCCTCCCAAGCTATGGTCCTAGGGCGATATGCATCAGCCGTTGGAGGGTTGCCCCAGCGTTCCGTAGCCCGAAGGGCATGCACTCGTAGCAGAATACCCCACAAGGAGAGAGGAAAGTTGTCTTCTTGACGTCCTCCACCGCCATCTTGATCTGATGGTAGCCCGAGAATGCGTCCAGGAAGCAGAGGAGGTCGCACTCCATAGTTGAGTCTACGATCTGGTCGATACGTGGTAGCGGGAATGGGTCCCAAGGGGAAGCCTTGTTGAGGTTGGTGAAGTCGACGCTCATGTGCTCCTTCCCTCACATCTTCGGGACAACCACCGGGTTGGCTACCCATTCAGGGTAGCACTTCCTGAGCGATGAACGGGTGCTTTTCCAAGGCTTGCCTCCTTGCCTTCCGCTTCACTAGACGTGTGTTCGGGCACACCATGAGGTGGTGCTCAATGAAGTCCCTCGGGACCCCCACCAGGTCGGAGGTGCTCCAGGCGAACGCGTCCTTGTTCCCCCTGAGGAAATCCACCAATGCATTATCTTGGTCTCGAGGGAGGTTCGCGCCGATTGTGAATGTGCGACCCGAGCTTCCTTCATCAACTGGGACTTGCTTCCACTCTGCCCAGTCCTGGGAGAACAACTGCTTCTTCTTCACGGGCGCGACGTCATGGACGTCCCCTTGGTCCTGTGCGGTGTGCGCTTTGCTCCTGACGTTGGCACGCGCCACGACCACGGCCTTGTGGGAGTGCTTGAGCACCGATAGGCGTCCTTGATGTCCCCCACGATGGTGAGCACACTGCCGCTCCCGGGCATTTTGACGACGTTGTAGCCCGGGTGCGTCGCCTCCATGAACTGTGCGAGGGTGGGGTAGCCGAGTATTGTGTTGTACGATAGGTGGATATGGGCGACGTCGAAGTTGATCTTCTCGGTGAGAAAGTTGGAGCGGGTGCCGAATGTGACGGGGAGGCGAATCCGCCCAATGGGGGTGATGGATCCTGCCACCACCCGAGAGAAAGGCTTTGAGGGCGCAAGCCATTCTCGGGGTAACCGCAGTGCGTCAAAGGGTTCCACTGAGATAACGGTGAGGCCCACGCCACCCTTGATGATGGCTTTGGAGACGGCCATGCCGGATATGTTCGGCGTGCACATCATGGAAAGCGTCCCGGTGGCCGTCGTGGCCTTGGGGTGACCGTCGGGGCCGAAGGTGATGTTGACCTCTGGCCAAACGTGGTTTTCCGGGGGATCGGGCCTTGGGTGACCCCCCCCCCCCCCCCCCCGTGCTGCAAAAACACTTGACATGACGGCCGGAAGGTGGTTGCACTTGCCATGGAGTCGCCGAGTGAATATGTGGCTCTTGCGGTTCCGTGGGGGCTCCGACACACACCCCGTACCTGGCGCGCCAAATGTCGAATTTCGGGATCCGCAAAACCCCAAGGATTCGATATCAGGGGCGCGTGCAGAGACCACGTAGCAAATTCGATCCCTAGGCTCGCTCCTCGATGGGCAAGGCAGAGAACTCACTCGATGGTGAGGAAGACACAAGACACGGAAGTTTACCCAGGTTCGGGCCGTTGGGAAGCGTAAAACCCTACTCCTCCTTTGGTGGATTGGCTCTCATGGAGATTGGGGAATGAACTAGTATAATGTTCTTCAGCCTCCTAGGGCTAGGTGGCCATAGTGGTGCGATGGCGTGGGCAGCCACTTTGTAGTCTATCCTCTATTTATAGTGGCAACCCCGGTCCACTTCCCTTATCATTTCGGAGGGAAGGGATCCCACAACATGCTCCCCTATCCAAAGGTGGTCTTCACCTGCAAAGTGGATGCCCGTGCTGCACGCGTGACGACTACCCTACTGGCGGGCGGCGGTGGCTTGGTTACACCGAAGTGGAAACCTTTCGAAGATGCCTTCGAGTCACGCGTACGTCCTTGCCCCCTTTACACTAAAGCGGAAACTGCACGACCATGCAATCTGCGGTTCGCATGTCCTTCCTCTGCGTCATCCTTGACTCCGAAAGCCAGACCTTGCCTCGGAATGTACGCCGCTCCAGAGGGGTCCTGAGGAGGCCCACTACGGGTCATGATGCCGTTCGCTCTCGTAAGGCTTGGCCCCTCACGAGGGCCTTGTCTTGAATGACATCGAGCCTCCTGGTGCTTGGTTGATGAAGTGGGCCAGTCCTGGGCCGCAGACAGGCAGGTCTGGGTACCCCATTCCTAGAACGCCGACGTTATCTGCATACGACCCAAAACTATTTTTCCAAAATATTAGTTTGACCAAAAAGCATTTATTTGATTTAAGATTTCAAAAACTCCTGAATTGAAGTGTGTACTACAAGTCCTCAAATTAGGAGAAATGATTTGCCCCAAATATTTTATTTGGAACCTATTGTCAAAAAGAGTTCCCAAAACCACAAAAACATTATCTTAAAATTTGTATTTGTATTTTATTAAAATACCTTTTTTCTGAGCCCAGCAATGGTCTTTTATTGGGAAAAATTATGTTTCAAAAATATTTGAAAAAAATTAGTGAAGCTCACTTGACATATATTTTCCATATAAAAGAATTTCAACACATGGTCATGTTCAAAATATTTAACAAAACCCTTCAAAACCTTTTCTATGTATTTCTAGTATTTGAAATTCTATAAGAAATATTCTCATAATTCCCCGGTGATCCACACATAATTTTTGGGCATGATATAAACCCCAAATAAGGCAACCTCACCAACTGGTGGATTAGGTAGAGCAAGCTATCTTAGATAGATCTAAACAAAACCAGTTCTTCCCATTGCTAGGGTTTACCAAGTTTACATTGGAAGTTTCCTTCAAATGAGCCCAAATTTGGTAATCCCACTCATTTCTATCCCCATTTGACCCTGTTAAGTGTCATGGCCAGTAGAATATTTTACCTTACCAAAAGCAACATCAAACACCTGAAAGCACAATTGCTCCCGAAGGTGGTTTTGGTAATTAATAACAAAATATGTGTCACTGAACTAATGATCCTATCCAACTATATTTCAGAAAAGTTCAAAGATGCATTGGCTAAGGCTTGTGAGGAGAAACCCCTTGATGAAAGGAAAGGAATAGGAATGGCCAAGCTTCAAGCTACAAGACTCTACATTTTATATTTGTGAGGAATCACATTTGAGTCCATAGGAAAGCCAATACTATTAATACGGGGTGAGGTATCTATGATGAATCGTATTCTCAATTGCCAAAAATACTCATCCATTCTTCCACAAAATTCTGAGTCAAAACCCTAATATCAAAATCGGTGCCACCAATATTTTCCACTCGACTGTACCAAATTTTACAAAGACAAAACCTTTCCCAAACCCTAGAATCTCGGTAACAGCAACTTCCACCTTGGTGACACTGAAAATCAGTGACCAACTTTCCGGTTTGTCGTTTTCAAGAATCAGAAATTCCGAGTCTTGGAAATTTGTTCTCACTCGGACTTGGAAACTATGCTAGGTCACGATATCGGTACCACCAAGATTCCTATATCGGTCTCACCAAGAATTCGAAAGTTGCCACATTTTGTGCAAATTGGTGCCACCGAGATTCATTTCGGTTTCACCGAGTTGGGGAATAATGTTGTAAAGGTTGGATTTTTGGAGATGCCTATATATACCCATCCACAACCTCTCATTCGCATAGGAAGCACTCACAACACACACACATACTTGCCATATCCATTTTTCTGGGACATAGCAACCTACTCATGTGTTGAGATGAATATATTCCAATCCATCCATTTCAAACTTGATCTCTAGCCTCCCCAAGTTGCTTATCACCCAATCAATCTCTTGTACCCATGCCAAATCTATGACACAGGTATTGACTGTTGAGGAGACTATATTTTGAAGCACAAGAGCAAGAGTTCATCGTTGTATCGCATCTATTACCTTCTGGAAGGTGGTGCCTCCTAGATTTGTTAGGTGTTAGTTGGGAGCCTCCTACTTCGCGTTGTGGAGTTGAACCAAGAAGTTTGGAAGGGCAAGGAGGTTGCCTACTTCGTGAATATCTATCCGAGTGAGCCTAGTCCTTCATGGACGTAATCCATGGTGGAATAGACAAGGTTGGTTCTCCGTGGACCCTCCATCGTTTGAGCCCTCTATGGACTCGCGTTGTCGTTCCCCTCGATGGGTTGAAGTATCCATTAATGTGGACATACGATAGCACCACCGATCGGAACCATGCGAAAAATCGTTGTGTCAACCTTTGTGTTTGATCTTCCTATTCCTACTATCTACTTACATGTGCATGCTATTACTTACCGTTGCAATACTATTAGACTTGTATGTGTAGGGCGTTCTTGACTAGTTATAACCACTAAATTTGGATCACATATAAAATTGGGAAAATACTAAGTTTTTATTTGGTCAAGTAGTCTAATCACCCCTCTAGTCATACTTTGGATCCTACAAGTGGTATGAGAGCTTTGATCTCCATTGAATTGGTTTCAGAACCTAGGAGAGTATGGCGTCTAGTGAGTGCAATTATCATCGTAGAGGTCCATATTTTGATGGTACAAACATTGCTAGTTGGAAGCATAAAATGAAAATGCATATTCTTGGTCATAACCCTGCCGATTGGGTTGTTGTTCGTGTTGGTTTGAAGGTGAATTTGTTGGTGATTGAAGGGAACCGGATAGCGAAGCGACTGCAGAATAATTGAAGATGTTGCAATAAAATGCTTAAGCATGCGACATACTATTCAACCGCCTATGTCCCAAAGAGTTCAAGAAAATCTGCTATCTTGAGAATGCCAAGCAAATTTTGAACACTTTGATATGCATGAAGGTAGCCAATCTATGACAAAATCTAAGTTGGATGTTCTACAAAGCAAGCTTGAAAATTTCAAGATGAAGGATGGTGAAGGAGTCGCTGATATGCACTGTAGGATACCTGTCGTCACTAATGAGATTGTCGGCTTAGGAAGCAAAGAAATGACTCATAAATTCATCATCAAAAAGATACTTAGAGCCTTGGATGGAAAGTATGACACCATGTGCATATTGATTCAAATGATTCCAAACTACAAGGATCTCAATGCAATGGAAGACATTGGAAGGATTGTCGCTCATGAAATGTCACTCAACGACAAAGAAGAGCTACACAACAATCCTAGCTGTGCTTACAAAGATTCAAGTGATGCTCCTGCTACTTCAAATGATAGCATTGTCACCAATGAATAGATAACCCTCATGGTAAATTTATTCAAGAAGTTCTACAATAGTAGAGGAAAAGAAAGAAGTTCTAGTTCAAGATATGAAGAGAAGCGTTCATCTAGTCATGTCAGAAACTGATACAATTGTGGAAAGCCATATCACTACTCCAATAAGTGATCAGCTCCCCACAAACAAAGAGAAGAGCCACCTAGAAGATGAAGCTCAATTAAAGAGTGGCCTCGAAGAGAGAGAAGGAGTAGAGAAGAACGTTATGAATGAAGATCCTCTCAGATAAGCAAGGAACCCTAGAAGAAGGACAAGTACACCAAGTGCCACTTAAGAAGAAGACATCAAACTCATGTTGGTGAATAGGTATCCTGCTCCGAGTTCGACAACCAATCCGAGAGAAGCTACCACTCCAACTCCGACTATAATCAAGATGAAGGTGTTCCCCGTCTTGCACTCCTATCCGCCAACTCCTATGACATATTTGATTCACAAAATGAAGGGATTCGAAACTACTTCACAGCTAACGGCCCCAAGGTATCACACCCGAGTACTTTGACTTTAATAGTGACGAGGATGACTTTCTAGGAGAAGATGACTTGCTCTTCGATAAAAACTAGTGATAATAGTGAAAATGAACATGATGGTAATCTCACTAGTCAAAATAAGTTGTGCGATGATGATGAGAAGGAGATTGAGAATCTAACCAAAGAATTGAACACTCTTAAGTCATCTCATGAATCTACTCTAGAAGATCAAAGATCAACCAAGAACTCATGAGAAGCTAACCTTCGAGAAGCTAAATTTAGAGCAATAGCATGAGTTTATAAAACAAATAATTGATGATCATAGAAAGAAGAGTTCTTCTTATCTGGCCAAATGATTACTTGTGCCTACTTTTGTTCCACAAGTTAAACCTAAGCACACTAGTAACAAAGGCAAGAATGTTTCTTCATCTAGTAACAACACTACTAATGTTAAATCAAATGATGTTGTTGCTAGTAGCTCTCTTAATTCCACTAATCTTTCTCTTAGCCAAGTTACACTTCAGCGAAAAAATGATTTATTGAAAGGAATTATAGAGAGAGGTGCCTTCAAGAATCTTGCATGAAGTAAGAAATCTGAGGGGATTGTACGCAAGCAAGGAGGACACCGGAAGAAGCAAGGTGTTGGCTACTCCAATGCCAACAGAGTTAAATGGGAAGAAGGTCAATACCCCATCCTGCAGTTTTTTCCCAAAAGGACGAGTATGATCCTACTCTCCCCAAAGGAACAACCTGTCACGATGACCTTCCACCACAAAACCACAAGGGAAAGGTCAAGATTCAAGAGGATATTGACTCATTTGAGGAAGGTCCCCAAAGCATGGTCAAGTGGATTCCCAAGGCCACTACTAGCTAAACTGCATCTAGTGCCACCACAACTCCAAGGATACCCATCCAGTTGGTGTGCCACCCCAAGAATAAGAACTAGATAAGTTCTTGAGGGGTGACTCCAACAATGGCATTTTACTCTTATTAATTTTGGCAAGAACTATACACAGTCAACTCCAACTATATGCACTAGTTCAAGGAGTCACACATTCCCTCAAAGGTAAGAAAGGTACAAGGTAATTAATGCAACAATGGACATCACCGCATACGCAATTCACTCCATGTCCATTAATATCCCTATATTTGTTCCCTGTGTTTGGGACTGACCCATGTATATGAGAAGAGTAAGAAACAACAAGGATTGTTGTGAACTCAAGATGATCTTCATCAACAATGAGCATCCACCACTACTACACCTACATGAAGTCTTCTACGACAAAACCCATGGTTAGTTCATCCCTCTTAAAGGGATGTCACATCATGGGGGGTCTTTACTCTAAGACTTTAGTTAAAGCATCTCTTAGGGTGTGCACACATTGAAAGCTTTATGTAAAAGTGGCAACCCCACTTGTGTTTAAACAATGAGTATGACATATGATCAAGTATTCTTGCTTGGCTCCTAAGTTAAATACTCATATCTAGATGACTTTGTCATCGCCAAAGTGCTTGGTAGATACTAGAGTGGATGTGCATGTTTGCCATGTTTTATTCGACATCTTATTGTGTCAGCATGTTGGTATGCATATCTTTCCTCATTTGATGATATCCAATTATTTTTGTTTGGCTTTCCTTTTTATTTGGCCAATTGGATATACAAGAATGCCTAAGTAACCCTCTCTATCTATCCATGCTTTCTCGTTTCAAATTCTATTCATGCTAAATCACAAAATTTAAGAAAGAACTTTAGGGACAATCTATGTGAGGAGAACACGGAGATTCTTCTCGACAAGAGCTGACTTCCAAGACCTCCCATGTGCCAGTCGATGTGACCAACTCCAAAATCTCGCTCCCAGGAAACCACTAGGGTTGATTTGGTCTCATGATCTCGGTACCACCGATTTGTAAGTCTCGGCCTCATCGAGTTTCACTGTCACCACACAGTTATGGAACTCGGTGTCACCAAAATTTCCAACTCGGTGTCACCGACAGCTAGGGGATATATATATCAGTGGACCGAACTTTTAAATTCAATCCCAAACATCATCTCCCGCAAGATCTTGCTGGCGTGCTCTCGTCTCCAGGACATCGCACTTCGTCTCCTGTGCGCCCTCTCCATAGGAGTCCTCGCTTCCAATAGAATTCACTCCTCCCGTCACCACCGTAGGAGATCTTCACCAAGAGTAGGGAAAAGATCTTGCCCCTTTGCGCTCCTTATCCGATTCATGTGAATTAGGACTTCTTCATCATGTGTCCACCGATTGCCAAGTACCTATCCATAGAAAACTCCGACTATATTAAGGAAACGAAAAATTTTAGGTCTAATTTTCCGCCATGTGTGTCTCGGTGTCACCGAAGCAGAAAATCAGCCCTACCGATTTCACTTTCAGGGTTACTAAGAGCATTCTCGGTGAGACGAAGTTTCTTATTTTGGTGAAACCAAAGTGCGTTGCAAACTTTGTGTAAACAAGAATGTTTGTCTCGGTGAAACTGAAAATTCTGACTCGATGGAACCGAAACCCACTTAGCTGAAAGTTAAATTTAAGATTTTGAGTTCACTTTTTTGGAAATGACTGTGTTTTGTGATGTTCATCCACTTTTGATCTTCTAGAACTATTCACATGGTCAGCTTGTTTGCTTGTCAGCTTGTCAGAATGTCAGGTTTTGAAGATAGCCAGAATGTTTCCAGAGAGCCAGGTGTGGAAATGGACTCAGGCACTAGTCATTAGAATACTACTTCCGACCCAGGTACTCCAAGCTCCCATGACATGCCGAAGGTAGCTACCAGGTCCAGAAAGAAGTTGAACTCAGATGAGGAGGATGCTGATTTCATACCACAAGAACGTATTCCCCAAAAGGAAAAGGGGAAAAGGGATGAAGCTGAACTCACAAAGGGATAAAGCTCACCCCTAAAGAGCCAGGGGAAAAGAGAATCAGGAAGAGGATAGTGCATGTTGTTGGAAGTCTGATCTCCATGTATGAGGATCTAGTAGAAGGTGTTGAGGGAGAAGAGGAAGAGGAAAGTGCTAATCCACCTCCTTCCAAGAAGAAGAAGCTGATGGCAGATGCTATGCCCAGTAGGTCTGCACTTAAGACTAAATCTACTACTCCCAAGTCCAGAAAACCTGTAGCTCCTAAACACAAGAGGATTACTTGGGATATACCTGCAGTAGAGAAGAACAAAGGTTGTGTATCCAGAGATATTACTACAGAAGAGGAAGAAGACCTTTTTGTGTTGTGGAAATTGAGATCTCACCTACAATTGCACAAGATGCTCATCCAGTTGTTGAGGACATGAAGAAGAGAAGGGATCAAGGTGTGAGATTGTGGAGAGCAGCAGATCCCTATGCTGTTAGGAGGAGGACAGTTGTTGACCCCCGTTTTCACACAAAGGAGCAACAATATTTCTATGAGACAGTGCTTTTGCACAATAGTCCTGTTGTAAGTGATATGGGATATGTGGATTAGGACTACACCAAGGAACATGTGGACTTCATTCCTCATGTGAGAGAAACTTTTAGAGCGGTTGACATTGAAGATTTTGTTGGCAGAATGCGTGACTCGAATGATGAAATGATCATGGAATTCTACTCCAGTGCTCATTTCTATCCATGTGGTATTATTGTGTGGATGAATGAAGGTTATAGATATGAGTGAACTGTTGAGGAGTGGTCTACAATCATTGGTGCCCTAAAGGTCCAAGATGATGACTTGGATGTGTACTTTGTATCATAAACGAATCACAACTGTCAGGACCGGTTTCCAGGTAATATAATTATCGGAAATCAGCCATGAATGTCACGAGTGCAGAAAATCAATCACACTGATAGACCAAGTTGATATAGAAAACGAGTAGTACTTAATATTAAACAGGGCAGAGGGAAGTCTGCACAATAGTTTATTACAACACACCTATACTTAGCATAAGGGCGGATATGTCAAAGTGGTCATGGGGGTAGCTCTACTACTCGCATAAATAGGTAGGCATATCACATCGGAGTGAAGTGACATAGCTCAAGTACTACTACATTCCAAGCGTCAGACTGAGGCTTGACTATTTATTCATGATGGCGGAAGCGGTGAAATGATACAACGACAGAGTGCAAGATCACAAGACTCACTAGAAATCCCCTAGGCATCAGACTCGCTATCCTACTCTTCGTCCAGGAGGTCTCCTACATCCATAGCTGGCCACATCAACAAGCCATTGAGTACTTTGAAAGTACTCATAAGACAGTTTGCACAAAAGATAAGATGAATGCAACAATTTCATATGCAGGGTTAATTATCATAATTATCATGGTAGAAAAATTAATAGTAAGTTAAGTTAGAGTAGATAAGTCGTGTGGTATTCCTCCCGAAATATCCAAGAAAATAAAAGTGCATCGATCAGGTCTCTTATGCGATGCCTCGAAAGGTTAACAGGTAAAAATAAACAACCACCATCGGGCGTCTAAGCGACACCGCATACAACGTATGACAATAACTTAACAAGCCATAGTCGGGCATCTATGTGACACCATGCCAAGGGCATAAAAGTAAATGCTCTGTTTAGTCGGGCGTCTTAGCGACACCATAGAAAGGGCATAAAAGTAAATGCTCGCCTCAGTTAGGCGTCTTAGCAACACCATGGAAAGGGCATAAAAGTAAATGCTCGCCTCAGTCGGGCATCTTAGTGACACCACAAAAAGGGCTTAAAAGTAAATGCTTGCCTCACTCGGGCGTCTTAGCGACACCACACAAAGGGCAGAAAAATAAATCAATATCCGGGTGGTACAACCAACCTTGAGGATATTTGATACATCCAAGTTTCATCACCTTTGTTCCATCGTTACAGTTAGATGTCAATATTTAGCACTTCCATAAACAAAATTGTTCTCCATAGACCGACACGTAGATATACACTTGACCTGTCAACCAGTCGTCTCTGACCATGGACACGGCTACTCGAATAGTTTTGACTCTGTAGAGGGGGTACTCTTTACCCACATCCAACGGGTTTCCATATTCACTATGACTAATCCCGTGTATGGTATTTCAGAAGTAAACACTCAGAATAAGCACACACCCATTTTTACCCAGCGAGGCCCAGAATCACTAGGATCATGCTTCAAGGAAAAAACTATAAGATGGGGAGCCCAACTTCCTCAAATAGCATGGGATCAAATTTCTACCGCGTGGTACAAGGGGGTGCCCCACTCTCGGTCCGAGACCGGAAACACCGATGCCCCCTGACGGAATGACTGGCTTTACTCCAGGGCCATGGAACCTTCATCCCGGCCCCTGTACTTGGTGTGTACCTGATAATAGGGTAACGACCTACTACACCATATTCCCTTTTGGAAAGACCCGTTGTCGTACGGAAGGTATGGTGACGCACTCACAAGACTCGATCTATGCCGACACTGGAGTTATTAAATTTATCCACATGGTATCATGCAACTGGCATGATTAAGCCACAACCTATCACGTCCCACGTGACTAGGATGTCCACGACCTCTCATCATCCCATTGATGATCAACTTTGTCAAGCAAGACATCATATCATATGCAAGTGTTCTTATGAAGCAGTTCATCATATGTAACTGTTCTTATGAACCAGTTCAATGTATGAAACTGTTCTTATGAAGCAGTTCATTAACAATCCTATCAGCAAACATCACATCAATTGAATAGACCGCTTGCCTAGGTCGACGAAGTCGGGATCGAGCTCGGTGAAGTTGACTGCAGTGTCTCCCTCTTTGGTAGCTATGTCACACACATCGGGTTCTATTGTATACCAACAGTACAAAATATTGTCTGAAAGTATTTTTGAATAAATATCGAAAAAAACTAGACAACAAATGATTTTTTTTGCAAAAAGAATCAACTCAAAAGCCTGTGTAGTTTAAAAGTTATGAATGAAAGGAATCCAGGGGACAATTTGTAATAAACAAAAAGTACCCCAGGGGGCTGACCGAAAAAGAACAAAACGCTCTGGTGGAACTGCGCGAGCCAGAGAGGAAAGCGCACTCTAGGAAAATATATTTTAGAAAAATGATTCGGAAATAACAGAACCCTAACAGTGGGCCACCACTGTCAGGATTGAAACTACCTCGCCTGTGGCAGAGGCTCGCGGTCTCGCTAGCACCGTCCAACTGCAAACTAGAGGGCGAAGAGGATACAAACACACTCATTTGGTGATTCCGCAAATGGTGGAAGTGGAGGCAAACATCGGTCAGCACCGCATCGACGGCAGCTCCAACTCCGGCACACGGCACTCCGGGTGCATATGGATCTCGTCGGAGAAGCGTGCAAATGTTGAATTGGTGCGCGGGTTAAATGGGCGGGTACTTGAGGAGCATGCTAGCTAAGTTTGGTCCGCGGGGATGTGTTCACCTATGCTAATTTAGCCAGAGCTCGAAGCTAATCGGCGCGCCCTAAGGTGGGGAAGATGACCTTCGCAAAGCCCTCCAAGTGGTTTTGGCGAAGCTCCGGTGAGGTGGAGGAAGGGTGATGGCTTCAGGAGGGTTTGGGGGCTCTATTTATAGACAGGCGAGAGGGCTGCTGCAATGGGGTTTATTGCGATGGTGATTATGGCGAGCCAGAGGTTGGGCAGGTGCTTAAGGAGGTTGGGTCAGCTGAAGCAGTCTACGGGGGTTCCATTTCCCCACTGGCCCCGAGCAATTATGCACGGAGGAAATCTCTCGACGGAGCGGCTTGTAGCGGGTGCGGCGGGTGCAGAGAGCATGCTCTGCGCTATCTAGAGCGTGGCGATGAGTAGTAGCATGTGCAGGGTGGGGGACATCCACACGAGTCCCTCAGGATGAAAGGGCGGTGTCGTGCAGCACGGCTTTGCAGCGTTGGTTCTATGGTGAACGAAGGAGTCGCCGCTTGTGCCGTTGCCAGGGATAGTGGAGCATTGGCCAGCTCATCCCCGATGCTCACAACTGGCCAAGGGACCATGCAGCATGGTGGATAAGGCAGGGACTCAATGCGCAAGCAACCAGTGCTAGTAATAGCAAGATTGATGTCGTCGTACGTCCACTTCGGAACAGTGCACACCACGTGTTCGACAAAATGAAATAGGCACAAGGAAAAATAGTTTGGGGTGAATTTTTTTGGGGAGGTCTCTTTTTGGCTCTAGAAGTTGTGTGCAATTTTTCAGAATTGCTGAAAATGGTTGAGGTGGGTTTTTAGCAAAAAACAACAAATCTGGTCCAAACTTTGGTCAAACAAAATTTGAATAATTTAAATTGGTAACAATGGGGTTTTTGGTGAAAGAGGTTGAGGGTACCTAGGGCTACAATGGATAGGAGTCTTGTGGTCGGAATCCAGAGGAATCTATAAGTTCATTTGTAAATCTTTGGGTGTCAAATCTGATTACAGAAATTATTTTTGGTTATTTAAAAATAGGAAAGATAGTTAAAAAACCCCAAAACTTTGAGAGTCCATTTTTTAAAGATGCCTTGATGTGAGGGGGGAATTATGCGTAAGAAATCGGTGTGACAGGAAGAGAGAAGAGTTTTTGGGAAAACCTGAGTTAGCAAATTATTTGACACAAACTTCAAATAAATTTTAAAAGAAGGAGATGGGGATTCTCAAGTGAAATATTTTTCAAGAAGGGAAATCAAGTAAACCTCTTTCCAAACCAGAATTATTGCCATGGAAAACTCAAGGAATTTTCCCAATGTAAGACTTTCAAGAAGATTCCAAAAGATGTTTTTATCAAAGTTTGGGAATTCTCCTTTAAAAATAGATAAAATCAGAAAAATCCAAATTCAAAATTTCACGGTGTTATAACAACTCTATGGAAAATATGTACAATCCAATGGCCCACTAGTAATTGAAGACACAGAAGCTTGGCTCAGTCTATTTCCTCCAAGCAAGAATACCCACTACCAACGCCATTATGAGGTACGCCCTGATGCCCAAATCAGGAGATGGTAAGAGGGTATTCCATTAACATGCTGCACTACATTGACACCCACACAAGGATTAAAGTGATGGATCTGATAGTTGAGACAGTCAGGAGAACAACTGCTGATGAGAAGATATCCTGTGGATATGCTCCGTACATTCACCTCATTGACAATGTCAAGATTCGTAAGCACGCATATCCACTTGATCACCAAACCACGCCACTTCAGCCAGAGTTCGAAAACAACGAGGTTGTGCTAGACCCCAAGAATCCTAGCTCAGCTACAATTCGTGAACAAACAGAGGTAGTAGCAGAGCAGAGGCAGCCAAAGAAGCTCCAGCCCCATAGCTGAGAACCAGAGAGGAGCAGATGTCAATCATTATCAGTACCATCCAGGGATGGAGAAGAACATCTCTGAAATTTTTCTACACCAAAAGATCCTTGAGAATATCGTGGAGACTAAATTCCATGACGTGGATATCAAAGTCATGGAGTTGGCTAACACTGTTGAGCAGCTAAAGAATGAAGTTGATGCGGTGCACACACCTCACTCTAGCATTGATGATGATGATTAATCTCTTTGTACAATAACTGAGTTCAGGACTTAGACTAGGTCTGCAACTATGCCAGTTCAGGAATCTAGACCATCTTCATCAGCCCAAGCATCAGTACCTTCATCTCCTTTGGCTCCACCAGCTCCTGCACCTCGAGTGTAAACACCTCCACCTCAATGGACATCCGCAGAAGCCTTCATCCACGCTCTTCTTTCGACTCCATGAACTACTACCGGAGGAGATCAAGTCCAGAGCGATGCGTAGTTCTAGACCTTTTAATTTTTTGGTAACTTGTTGCCAAAGGGGGAGAAGTGTATAGATCAATATGGATTTGATAGAGAGAGAGAGAGTTTTGCTTTTTATTGCTCTCTTTGTTTTTTCAAAACATTTGTTTTCTTGGATGTCTTAAACTTCGGTTCTGCTTGATCATATGATTTGATTGTCGATGCAACTACTTTATATCCTTAATCTATCTACATGATGATCATTCACTCATTTGTTTGGTGTTATGTTCATTACTATTCATTCATATCATTTATACGCACTACCAAGATGTATGTGACATGGAAGAGTAACCCATCATCCTAATCGATTTTGCATTTGCATTCAAACGCAAATTTAAAATAATGCACAAATTTAGGGGGGGGGGGTTACTTTTCACATACTTCTCAAAGCGACGATGATAATCATTGATTTTATCTTTTGTCCAAGCTATGATCTATATGTTGTCATTATTTACCAAAAAGGGGGAGATTGTCACACCGTGTGTTTTGACTCTCCTGACTAAATAAACTTATCTAAAAAATTAGGACTAGTTAAAAAATATTGTGAGTACATGTGAAGCTTGATGTGATTGTTGCTTGCTTTCTTGCTTGTGTTTAAATCACAAGGTTCCGACTACTCCTTAGACTCTCATCCTTGCCCAAAGTCTTAGCCCAATGACCATAGCATGTGTATAGGACCAGAAACTATTTTTACCAAACTCTATTTTTTTTATCAAAAAGATTTCATTTTATTTAAGTTTCAAAAACCCGTGACTTTGGATTTGTACTACAAGTCCTGAAACTAGGGAAGTTGTTTTGCATTAAACATTTAAGTGTGAATTAATTGGCATGGAGTTATATGGAGAAAGCTATTTGTGCCCATTCTAGGGTTTTTCAAGTCTACATTTGGAACCTTCTCCAACAACTCCTAAATTTGGTGTCCAATCTTATTTTCACCTATCATGTGATCCTGTTAGGTTTCATAGCAATCGGAATCCATTTGCAAGCCCTAACACCCATTAAACAACTCTGCTCAGTTGCCAAATTGGTTGCTTTGCCTCCTTCTACTATTCTCCTTGAACTCAAATTTCTACCATGGTACTATTTGACCCTATTATACCTGTAGTCACTTTGCCATGGCCCCTGGTCAATTATTGGGGGTGGCTCCCACTCTTTATCTCTCATTTTTACCATCGCAACACCTCTTTTACCTTCTCCCTGTAATTATGTTCAAGACAATGCCCCCAGATTCTTCCACAACACCTCTACTATGCTAATGCAATATTTCAAGCAAAGATATGGCATGCTCATGTGGAAAATATGAGCAACCCTTATGAAACTTGATTTTTGGCAGAAATGTCACCTTGGACTGCAAGTGCTAGCTACACTCCTCTTTCTGAATTGAAACTTGGTAGTCTTGTAGTTCTTGCATAGACAAGGCTACTAGACATGGTTTCACCCCAAGATCCCCCTAGTAAAAAACCCTTTTTCTAGCCCCAAGTTTGTTGTTACAAACTTACATGTAGTAAACACCCAATCTACCATACTCCACTCAGGTCCGAATTCAACGAATGCCATCTCGCACACATGCCTTGCATGCTAGACACCTTGGCCTGGACAAAGTTTAGTTCTGGACACGGTGTGGTGATGCAGTAATGGTGATCTGCACCTTGTCTGTGTCCTACAACTTGTGTCCGGTTGTGGCAACATGTCCCAACGCGCTAGGGATTCCTTCCTGGCTTCCCACGCTGCAACTCGTCGCCCGCTTGCCTACAAAACCTCTCTCGCACTCGTGCTTCCCCGTCCCAGAGCACATCCGAGGCCACCAAGCTCCCCTTAGTCGCCCCTACATTTGATGTCGACCATGAGCCACTGCTGCCTCCTATATATTTCCCTCTCTCCCGTGAACTTCCTGGACCGATAAAAGCACAATTGTTCCCTAGGGTGGTTTTGACAATTGATCACAACATATGCATAATTGGACTAATATGTTTATCCAAATATATTTCGTAAAAGTTCAAAAGATGCATTGGCTAAAGGCTTATGTTGAGATGCCCCTTGATGCAAGAAAGGAAGAAGATTGGCCCAAGATTCAAGCTAGAAGACTATTAAAAGGCGTGAGTTATGAAAGTGCGTTATGTCGACTAGAGGGGGTGAATAGGAGATTTTTAGAATGTCATCACTGAGGAAATTTCTTTTGAGGAAATTCCTCACTGATGACTAACTTACAGCGGAAACAGTAAAGGATCAGAAGTGCAAAGTTTCACAATAGCAGTTTTTCGGAGTGAGGAATGTGAAAGAAGATTGCACTGTGAGAAGGCACGCAGAATACATATGAAGATTAACTGACGTGAAGAATTTGGGGTTGAGGAAATTCAGAGAAAGACTTCAGCAAATTCTTCAAACAGTAGCAGTGAAAGTCATCAACACATAATACGAGGAAAGTAAGGAGTTGAGGAATTAGAACCCGTTTCTCAGTGAAGACAGTCGTTGATGACCCAGTTCCAACTGTTGTGACAGTCGTACATCTGGTTCAGAGCGACTTGGTATTGAAACCAAAGGACACACAGTCCCGGGACACACAGTCCCTACCATATTCTCCTTGGGCTAAGAACACACAGTCCTCGCCCAACACTCGTGGTAAGTCTTCAGGGCAGACTTCCAAACCCTCACAAACTTGGTCACCCGGCGATCCACAATTGACTGCTGGAAAGCTCTAGACCATGACGCCTAACTGTGTGGAGGATGCACAGTCCTCAAAGGTAAAAGGCTTCAGTTCCACACGGGAACAACTTCTTCAGTGATGCTCAATCACTAGGTTTGGTTTGTGGTTTCGGTGTATGGGGTATTTCCTCACCGATGAATTACTCTCGAAGATTCCGTGGAATTGGGTTGCTCTTATGACAAGTGTCAGTTTCTAACGGAGCAGCCAACCAGCTAATGGTTGTGGGGGTGGCTATTTATAGCCTGGGAGCATCCCGTCATGATTTGACACTAATGCCCTTAAATAATATGACCATTGGAGTGGATAAGACCAATGACTTGGCATGGCTATCAAAACGGTCGGAACCCTAAACTATGAGAGTCCTCATGTCACTAGTATTCCTCACTTGAGGCTTTTGGTAGGATTAGGCTTGGGTTGAGCGTCATGAGGAAATTCATTCCGAAGTGTAACTTCGACCCCCTTTAAAAGTACGGTGTTCCTATTACTCAAATGCGAAGAAAATAAAACAGAAAGAGTAAATCTTCATGCTTCAAATTCTTCAAAGTGATTTTCTTGAGGACACACCGAATTCCTCAATTTCAGTATCTTCATGAGGAATATCAATTTCATCGCAGATTCCTCGCGATTCATTTCTTCAGCTTCAGACCAATTTCTTCAACTGAAGACATATATTTTTAGGGGTCGATATTCTTCAAATATCTCAAACTCCTCAATGACTTATAGATCCTGTGTACATTCATAAACACATTAGATACTTAACCTATAAGTCTTCAAACCACCAAAATCACTAAGGGGCACTAGATGCAGTTACAATCTCTCCCTTTTTGGTGGTTGATGACAATTAGGTTAAGTCTACAACAGGGATAAAAAAAATGAAGTGTAAATACTCATTTGAGGAATTTGAAATCAAGATTCAGAGAGACTCCCCCTGAAGATGTGCATATCGTGAGGATTTTGCTTTTCACAGCAAATGCACATTGATGATTTATATCATGGAGATCTCCCCATGAGTCTTGTAAATCATGCATACATGTAACATATCATATGAAGAAAATGAAAATGCATGATGACAAATGGTATCTGACGAATTCCAGCATGCGTGCATTAAAACTTGAGGAATAAGCATGCGAGGAAAAACGTTCAAAAGCGTTAGAGTACCATCGGGCTTAAGTTACAACTCATTACATAAAAACTTCAGAAGAGCCAAGAGTTTGTAACTTAAATATAGTTCATAAGCCCCAATAATATCCCGTTTGAAGACTAACTCTCAAGTTTCTCCCTCTTTGTCATCAAGTGACAAAAAGGGACAAACTGAGGACTAATGCCCGTGAAGACTTCACTCCTTGGCGGTGGAGGAAGAGCCGTGATGCTTCTTGGGAGTAGTCTTCTTCCTTGGACCGGTAGCAGTGTCGAGCTGTTCTTCATCAGTTACGGCAGTGCGGAATGAAGAAAAGGAGTTGTCTTTAAGGTATGGAACTGGAATGGGCCTGAACTTCTTCTTGGGAGGCCACGACCAGTCAAAGTCTCGCTCAAAGTCCATTTCTTCAAGTTCAGTCTGAGTCTTCAGATGTGCAAGTGTAGCCCAGGTGCGATCAAAAACCTCATGCAGATAGTGATGGTTGAGCTTCACAAAGTTTTGTGTTTCAGTGAGGGTTTTCACAATGGCGCCAAACTGGCGTTTGACCCACTTGTGATTGCGATCCACCTTCTGGTGAAGACTGAGGAGGAGCTCTCTTGTATTCATCACTCGAGGAGGAACGGGGCTTGCCGGACGAGTCTCAGTATCATCCCATGAAGAATAAGCTTCTAGGTCTCTGAACTAGCCATCAAGGGGCCTACTGCCTTCTGCAATCACTGATTTTCCTTTTCCTTCAATGGGCTCGAAAGTCTTCTTGTTTACCCGGATAGGAGGCATATAACCAACATTGTTTTGGCACTCAGCGAGAAAGTTGATGCTTGTCCTTGTCCTGATGAATCTCATGATCCATGGGGCATATATCTTGTGATCAAAAGCACACATAGCATTGTCGGCCAAAGTCCTCAAGAAGAAATCATGGATGTTGATAGGAATACCATGGATGATGTTGAAGAGGATATTCTTCATGAGGCCTACGACATCTTCTTCATCATCATGGCCTTGGATCGGCGCGAGCAAACTGCAGAGAATTCTATAGACAGACCTGGGTGTATACTTGAGCTCGTGGACGAGGAATGTTTTTCTCGGTGGTTTTCCTTCAGCCAAAGGCTTCATGAGGACTTCCATCATTCCATTGGGCAGCTCACGCTCACCATAAAGCTTAACAGCCTCCTCTGAGGGAATTGGTACACGCAATTCACGGAGGAGCTCAGTAGTAGGAGCCTTGTAGTGAGTGTTTTGGGTCATCCAGTCAAACACCCAAGTGTCAATGTCTTCAGGGTTGCCAGAGATGTGAAGAGTGGCATAGAACTGAAGAATTAGCTCGCTGTTCCAGTCAGAGATGTCGGAGCACATTGGTAGTAAACCAGCATCATGGAGTACATTGAGGACTGGCTCTAGGCACGGTATAGCTTCAAGTTCAACGTGAGGAATATGCTTGTGCTGGAATATCTTGTGTCCTAGTCCAAAACTTCTGATGCCTCATTTGAGGCTTGTCATAGGGGTTCTCTCCAATGAAGTACATGCGTTCTTCAAAGAAATTCTCCTTTTGAAACTTTGGACGCTTGGAGAATGGCTGACGCTGAACTGGCTGAAGATTTTGCTGAGGAACAGGAGGGGAGACAACAATTGCAGTCTCGAGGTTGAGCACGATGAATGCATTGTCTTGATCAGGTGCATTTTCCTCAGCATTTTCCTCAGGGTGAGGAATTTCAGCAGCTAGTACTTCAGGCTGAGGAGATGGTTCTGGCTGGGCGTCAGGCTGAGGGGCTTGCTCTGGATGTGCATCAGGCTGAGGAGCTTCCTCTGGCTATGCATCAGGCTGAGGATTAGCTTCATCTTGCTCAATTGGAGGAGTTGGGTCAGGCTGTTCCTCATCGTGAAGATTTTGCTCAGAGCTTTGAATTTCATCAGCTTGAGGATTTTCAGGTTGTTCTTCCTCAGCTCGCTTGGTGGTAGAGGTAGTTTCTTCAGCTGGTGCAGCTGATCCTTGAGGAGTGTCTTTTTGAGGAATGAAGGGCTGAGGACTGTCGTCAATACGAATTTCTTCATTGGTGTGTTCCTTAGCGGCAGCATCCTTCATTTCCTCATCTGCCCCTTTCACTTGTTCATCAAGGATGACCATTTTATTAGAAGGAGCGACATTTAGGGGCACAGGGTCTAGAGGGGCAGTCTCTTCAAGCGCTTTGAGGCGCTTGGCCTCTGTTTCTTCTTCTGCTGAGGAGGCCTTTCTCTTTTTGGCTTCCTTCTCAGCAGCCCTGGTTTTCTTCACGTCTGATGCAGACGAAGTCATCTTCTTCACCTTTGAAGCTTTTGGTTAAGAGGTTTTCTCGACAGATTCTTCAGTTGGTATTGAGGAACCAGCTGGAACAGAGTCATCAGCTTGCTTGGATGAAGCAGCTGGGCCAGGAGCAGTCTTATCAGCTGGAACAGAGTCATCAGCTGGAGCTTCTATGATGATTTCTTCAATAGCCGGTACATCTGCACGGCTTTCTTGGTGGATTTCCTCAGCTTGAGGAGTTTCCTCAGCTTGAGGAGTTTCCTCAGCTTGAGGAGATTCATCTGCTGGCTCCTCAATCAAGGGCTGAGAAGTTGGTGCTGGAGGTACAGCCTTCTTGTTGTAGTCATCAACAGCTTTAGTGGCCAACTTGATGAAATTGCTCTTGAGGCTCTTATTATGTGACAGCTTGGAGTACTTGTCAGTCAAATTCTTCAGCTCTGCCTGTGCTGATACCAATGCATCAGGCGTCAAGCTGAGGAGATTCTGCTTGAGGAATTTCTCCTTTTTAAGCCTTGCTACCTTGGCCTGCTTGGCCTACTGTTCTTTCCACTTGGCTTCATTGATGAAAGTGGCCACCATGTGGCTGATGCCAGGGGGAAGTTTCAAATCATCAAGTGGAGTGTTTGGGTCCTCGTACCAGATGTTGATGTAGTCAAGGAGGACCTTGGGGTCCATGGCCAGAGGAATGGCACTACCTAATGCTTGAGCTACTCTTTCCTGCTTGTTTCTGATGATGGCTTGCAGGGTTTTATCATCATATTCATCACTGCCCTCTGATGTAGACGGGATGATGATGATTTTGCTGGGGCTCGGTAGAATTGCTCTTTCAGCAGACACCTGAGTCTTCACAGGACGTGGTGAAGACTTTGTCTCCGAGCTGGTTGCAGCTAGGAGTGAGGAGCTGGAGCTGGCGGTCATAGGTTTCATGACTTGCTTCTGTATGGGTGTCTCTAGAGGCTTTGGTGATGGTGCTGAGGATTTTGGAGCTGAGAAGATTGGTGCTGAGGGTTTTGGCGCTGAAAGTTTTGGTGCTGAGGCTTTTGTAACTGAAGGTTTTGGTGCTGAGGGTTTTCTAACTGATGCTTGAGCAGACTTCTCTTGAGGCTTTGGAGCCCTTGGCTTTGACGGTACAGACTGCATTTGAGGAATTGCTGAACCAGAGGTCTCAGCGGCAGAGGAAGTAGCAGCAGCTGAGGCAGCATCTGAGGATTCATTGAATTTCCTCACTACAACTTCTGCCTGCTTCTTGAGCTTAGCCAGATGCTTTTCCTTCTCATCTGGATAGTCATCAATGGTCTTGAGGCTTGAGGGATGTGCTACTTGATGAGCCTCAAGTGGGGCCCGTTTGCCACGGGGCTTCAGAGCGAATTTCTTCGCATACTTGGCAGTCACAAACCTGTATTCTTTCCATTCCTTCGCCCATCAGCTTTCTGTCTTCTGCAGTCGTATCTTTCTCTTGGCCATTGACTCATTTTCATCAGGTGTGCAATAGTCCAAGTAAATATCCTCAGGGATATCCACAACTGTGTTTTTCTCAAGTTTCTCTCCTCCCTTCTGTTTTCTGTCATCCTCCATTTTCTTCAGCTGAGGATTTTGCTAATGAGATTGAACTCTTGAGGATTCTGATGAGACTTGAAGATTTTCTTCCAGAAACGCTGCAAATGAGTTAATGTGATGAGAACCGAGAGATTCATCAGCTGACATGTGTGTACCTGTGAACAGAGTATAGTTGCGAGGAATTTGGAGAGGTCATATGCGTTCTCAGATTTGAAGAAAATGAAAAAGTTTGACAGTTGAGGAATTTAACCAGTGGTTGAGGCATTTGCCTAAGCATATTGTTCTTGGGTTCCATAGTTGAACAGATCCGAAAATTCACACAATTGAGGAATCTCGTGAAAATCTTAGATGCTTAGTATAGTTCATCAATGATGTGGTGATAGGTAGTGTTTGAGGAATCAAGTGTTTATCGATTCTTGAGGAAAAACAGATTTCACATAGAAGATGTAAAATTGTAGATCTAACTTGCGGTAAAAATGAGATTTTATTTACCCTTGAAGGAGCACACAAAGAACACAGAGAAGTTGTGTAGAGAGGCTCTTCGGTCGCGTGTCCAATGCACCCTAACCCGGCGACAGAGGACGTCTACGGCGGCGGCGGACGAAGATGGTCCGACTCCGGCGTGGTTCCGGCGACGGAGAAGTCGAGGCAGTGAAGCTCTTCCTCAGCGGCGACGAGACTACCAGCGATGGCGCTAGGGTTCGGTGGTGTTTGTTGTAGCAGGAGAGCGATGGAGCGAAGAAGAGTTTGCCAAGGGGTATAGGGACATATTTATAGCCAAACAGTTACTGTTGGCACGAAGATTTCGGACCAAACAGCCCCTGCCTCTACCTCTCCGCAGGACACGTGTAGTTCCCGAACAAGGCGGTGGAGGTAGTGGAGATCGTGGTTATCCGATCGTGGGAAGTGGGGTTCAGTTACTGTGCATTAAATAAACAAATTTTGAAGATTTGAGGATTTTCGTTACAAAATGATCAGCTGACAAGGACGCAGTGAGGATTTTGAACAAAGTATCAAGTAGAACGCATATGAAGAATTGAATAGACTGGATGAGTATAGCATAGAGGGAAATTAGTGTCCGATCACATTCACTTAGCAGAAACATCAACTTGAAGAAATAGCAATAAGTGAATGTTGTTGAGGACTTGAAATCTCAGTCTATCTAGTCAAATGAAAGTCATCAAGTGTTTTTGAAGATTTTGTGATAACTCGCAATGAAGAACAGTTGTTTTGAAGAAAACACATTTTGAGGAAATGGAACATTTGAATAAAATCAACTTGAGGAATTTCACATTGGGCGGTGGCGTGACCCAACATATAAGAATGTTGATTACAGACGCCACGTACAATTGCCGTAGGGCCCTGAGAATCAATTTCTTCGTTGATTTCTTCACATATAGAGTGATATTCTTCATCAGTTGAAGAAAATGTATTCATCATGTGTTGCTCGTCTAAGTCATCAATTTTCCATAAGTGTTAGGATGTGTGCATGTTTTTACAAAACATTTGAAGATTCTAAGATATTTAGCTCACACCGCAACTTGCAAAACCTTTTCTCATCCAAGGGCTTAGTGAAGATATCTGCCAGTTGATCATCAGTCTTCACATGGTCGATGAGGATATTGCCCTTGAGGACATGGTCCCCAAGAAAATGATGACGAATCTCGATGTGCTTGGTATTCGAGTGTTGTACTGGGTTGTATGCAATCTTGATTGCACTCTCATTGTCACAGTAGAGAGGCACATTCTTCCTGTTGATGCCGTAGTCCTTGAGGGTTTGCTTCATCCATAGTAATTGAGCACAGCATGAACCAGCAACAATGTACTCAGCTTCGGCAGTGGAGAGTGATATGCAGTTCTGCTACTTTGAGGACCAGCAAACTAGTGATCTTCCGAGGAAATGGCATGTGCTAGAGGTTGACTTGCGATCCCCACGGTCACCGGCATAGTCAGAATCAGAATACCCTACCAGATGAAGATTTGAGCCCTTGGGATACCATAATCCTAGTGTTGGTGTGTGAGCTAAGTATCGAAGAATATGTTTCACAACCTAATGGTGTGACTCCTTCGGTTTTGCTTGAAAACGTGCACACATGCAAACACTAAGCATTATATCTGGCCTAGATGCACACAGATACAATAAAGAGCCAATCATAGAACGATATACCTGCTGATCGAAATCTTTACCATTTTCATCAGTGCCGAGGTGGCCATTGGTAGGCATTGGAGTCTTGGCACCTTTGCATTCATGTATGTCGAATTTCCTCAGAACATCCTTGAGGTATTTCTCGTGTGATATGAAGATTCCATTGCTTTGTTGACGAATTTGAAGACCTAAGATGAATTTCAGCTCCCCCATCATGGACATCTGATATTCTTCACTCATCATGTAAGAAAATTCATCACTGTATCGTTTGTGAGTACAGCCAAATATGATATCATCGACATATATTTGACACACAAATAGCTCATTATCATAGGATTTAGTGAAAAGAGTTGGATCGAGTGAACCAGGTTTGAAGCCTTTCTTCATGAGGAATTCCTTCAATGTATCATACCATGCCCGAGGGGCTTGCTTGAGACCATAAAGAGCCTTTTTGAGTCTGAAGACTTTGTCTGGATTCTTTGGATCCTCAAATCTTGGGGGCTGAGCAACATATACTTCTTCCTCAAGCTTACCATTGAGGAATGCACTTTTCACATCCATTCGATATAAGATGATGTTATGATGATTAGCATAAGCAAGTAGTATTCGAATAGCTTCAAGTCTAGCAACAGGTGCAAAAGTTTCATCGAAATCTATTCCTTCAACCTGGGTGTAGCCTTGGGCTACAAGTCATGCCTTGTTCCTCACCACTTGACCGTCCTCATCCTCCTTGTTTCGGAAAATCCACTTGGTGCCGATGATGTTGTGCTTGCGAGGATCTGGTCATTTGACGAGTTCCCATACGTCATTCAGCTTGAATTGAAGAAGTTCGTCTTGCATAGCTTGGATCCCCTCCGGTTCCAGAAAAGCCTCAGCAACTTTTGAGGGTTCTGTGATGGATACAAAGGAAAAATGCCCACAAAAGTTAACTAAGTGTGAAGCTTTTGAGCGAGTGAGAGGACCTGGCGCGTTGATGTCCTTGAGGATTTTGTCAAGTTCTACTTCATTTGCAATCCTCAGATGAGCTAGTTGAGGATTTCGTCTGGGCTGAGGAAGTGGTTCTGGTGCAATTTCCTCAAGAGCATCTTCTTGATTTTCATCAGTGACGGGGATCGTTTCTTCACCAATTTCCTCAGTGGGGACAATGTCGTCAGTAGGTTTGAGCTTTATTGCTTCCTCAGGAGACAGCTTATCTGGATCAGAAGGCAATTGCTCTCTTTGCGAGCCATTAGTTTCATCAAACCGCACATCTAGAGTCTCAACAACTTTGTTGTGATAGTTGTCGAAGACTCTATAAGTGTGCGAGTCCTTTCCATAACCGAGCATAAAACCTTGATGTGCCTTAGGTGCAAATTTTGAGCTATGGTGAGGATCTCTAATCCAACATTTTGCACCAAAGACTTTGAAATAACTTACATTGGGTTTCTTGTCAGTAAGGAGTTCATATGAGGTTTTCTTGAGGAATTTGTGAAGATATACCCTGCTGATGATATGGCATGCAGTGTTGATTGCTTGAGGCCAAAAGCGACGAGGAATTTGATATTCTTCAATAATAGTTCTTGCCATTTCAACCAGAGCCCTGTTCTTCCTTTCGACGACACCATTCTGCTGAGGAGTATAAGGAGCAGATAATTCGTGAGTAATACCAAGTTCATCAAGATAATCATCAAGACCAGTGTTTTTGAACTCGGTTCCATTATCACTCCTGATATGTTTGATCTTGATGCCAAAGTTCTTCGAGGCCCTTGAAGAAAATCGTTTGAAGATTTCCTGCACTTCAGTTTTATACACTATGATATGCACCCAATATATCTGGAATAATCATCAACTATGACGAAGCCATATAAAGATGTTGCATTGGTTAGTGTGGCATAGTGAGTAGGTCCAAATAGATCCATATGAAGCAATTCGAATGGACGAGTAGTGGTCATGATAGTCTTCGAGGGATGCTTGGATCTGGTCATTTTCCCAGATTCACAAGCACCACAGAGATGATTCTTGAGGAATTTGACATATTCGATACCGATGACATGCTTCTTCTTCGCGAGCGTGTGCAAATTCCTCATGCCTGCATGACCTAGTCTTCGTAGCCACAACCGTCCTTCTGAGGTTTTTGCTAGTAAGCAAGTGGTTGGTTGAGGACCTGTAGAGAAATCAACAATGCACAAGTCCCCTCTTCTTAAACCTTCGAAGACTTTGGATCTGTCAGATTCCATGATGACTACACATCTATATCTACCAAAGATAACAATCATATCAAGATCACAAAGCATCGAAACTCACATGAGGTTAAAACCAAGGGATTCAACAAGCATCACTTTGTCCATATGCCTATCCTTGGAAATAGCCACTTTACCAAGTCCCAATACCTTGCTTTTACCTTTGTCAGCATATGTGATTTGCTTCATAGGTGATGGAGTTAGTGGCATATTCATCAGTAAGCTTTTATCACCAGTCATGTGATGTGTGCAGTCACTATCAAGAACCCACTCAGTATTCTTGGGTTTGTCATCCTGTAGATGAATTAGTACAGCTTACCATCTCATATGCTTCGGATTTGAAGAATATGATATCAATTTCATCAGATAAGTATTTCATCACAACAGAAATATAGGGACGTGTGAAATATTTCTATTTCATCAATAATTAGCTTGCGTCATATCAAGCATTTCCTCAGGTCTCCAGCAAATTCTTCAGATGATGATTTTCATCTGGAGACCTGACCTGCAGAAGTGATTAGTTCGATTTCTTCACCACCCACATCTGAAGGGGTGGCAAAGCATTCATCATCCTGCGAGCACCATATGAGAAAGGTGGCATTGAGGCTAATGCGCTTCTCTTAACAGTGGTCGGGGTTAAATTACTCATATGAATATGCAGAGAACTGGTTTGAGGATTTATGAACATAATGATTTGAAGAGTAACGTTCATATTCATATTCCTTGTAATTTCCCTGCATGTTAGATGCATTAGCACAGGAACGAGCATAGTTTTGACCAGTTGAGGATTTTGATCATCTTGAAGACTTTGGTCTTCCTCAGGAATTTCATCTTGGGTTCAGATTCTTCAGTGGTGGTGTCATGAGGACATTCACCTGAAGAATTTCAAGACAGCTTTTGGGAACCCAGATTTTCCTCGAGGGAGGGCCATTCCTGCAGTTAGTTCCAACATATCGAGCAAATACTTCACCAGATTGATTCTTGAACAGTTTATAGTTGGAGTCAAATGACTCATCTGAGGAATAGGATAATTCACATGGAAAGCCAGTTAGATTAGATGGATCAAAAGGAGGCCCAGTAGAAGCAACCCATGAGGTTTTGGGATACTGCTCAGGTTTCCAATAAGATCCATCAGCATTTAATTTCCTCTCAAAGGCAATTCCTTCTTTCCTCGGGTTCCTGTTCAAGATCTTCTTTTTGAGCACATCACAAAGGGTTTGATGTCCTTTGAGGCTTTTGTATATGCCTGTCACGTACAATTCCTTCAACCCTGCATTTTCATCAGTAACATTTGTGTTTTCCTCCAGTGAGGAAATAGACACAACAGGTGCAGTTGAAGAATTTGTAGCAATAGTAGCATTTGATGATTCTGGTGAGGAATTAGCAGTTCCGCGTTCAATGCATTTAAGACATGGAGGAATGAATTCAACTTGACCAGCGCTGATCTGTTGAGCTAGTAATGAATCATTTTCCATACGAAGATCATCATGAGACATCCTCAGCTTCTCAAGATCAAGCTTCCTTTGAAGAAATTCATAGGACAGCTTCTCATGATCAGTGAGGAGTGTATCATAACGATCCTGAAGATTATCAAATCTAGACTGAATACTTTTCACATCTTCAGTGAGGATTTGGGTAAGGTTCATTTCATCATTCAACAGATCATCACTTTTATCTAGCAGTTTCTGAAGCTTTTCGAGGGCAGTTTATTGTTTAGTGGCAATGATAGCAAGTTTACTGTAACTGGGTTTCTTATAATCATCAGGTTCATAGTCACTTGAATCAGAGGAGGAGGCATTATTTGGTACCTTTGAACCTTTTGCCATGAAGCAATAGATTGGAACGAAGTCATCAGCATAGTAATCAGTGTGGATGGTGCAATCATTTTCTTCAAGATTGAAGATTGACTTGCTGACGAAAGTGGTTGCCAGTGCAAGACTAGCCTGTCCGGATTCCGAGTCTTCATCAGAACCCTCTTCTTCATCACCTTCCTCTGATTCTGCCTCTGAGTCCATTTCCTTGCCAATAAGTGCCCGAGCCTTTCTGAAACTAGTCTTCTTGTGCGATGAGGGCTTTGAAGATGAGGATTTTGAAGATTTCTTCTTCTTCTTCGAGTCATCAGAACTGTCATCCTTGTATTTCTTCTTCTTTGATTCCATTCCCCAACGGGGACAATCAGCAATGTAATCACCTGATTTCTTGCACTTGTGGGAGGTTCGTTTCTTGTAGTCCTTAGATGAAGATTTTGATTTCCTCATGTCTCTTCTTGAAGATTTACCAAACTGGCCACGTCGTGTAAATCTTCGGAATTTCCTCACGAGCATTGCAAGCTCCTGCCCAAATTCTTCAGGGTCACCAATGTTGTCATCTCTGTCTTCTTCTTCAGATGAGGAAATTGCTCTAGCCTTCAATGCATGTGGCCTGGAATAGCTTGGTCCATATAGATCTTTCTTTTCTTCTAGCTGGAATTCATGAGTATTTAGCCTTTCGAGTATATCAGCTGGATCAAGCATCTTGTAGTCTGGTCTTTCTTGAATCATCAGAACTAAAGTATCAAATGAAGGATCCAAAGATCACAGCAGTTTCTTCACAACTTCGTGATCAGTGATGTCTCGAGCTCCCAGTGCTTGCAGTTCATTTGATATGTCAGTGAGGCGATCAAAGGTGTCTTGGCAGCTTTCATTGTCATGTCTCTTGAAGCGATTGAAGAGATTGCGAAGAATATCAACATGAGAGTCACGCTGGGTTGATACTCCTTCATTTACCATGCACAGTCTCTCCCAGATCAGTGTTGCAGAGCCCAAAGCACTTACTCTTCCAAACTGGCCTGGGCTCAGATGGCCACAGATGATATTCTTTGCTTGAGAATCAATTTGCTTGAATTTCTTCACATCAGCAGCACAGACACTAGCAGAGATGATGGGGACGCCAGGTTCCACAATATACCAGAGATCATTATCAATAGATTGTAGATGCATTCGCATTTTGTTCTTCCAGAAGGGAAAGTTCTTTCCTTCGAAGGTAGGACATGCTGCAGTCACCTTAAACATGCCTGTAGTCGACATAACTAAATTCCAGGTGGTTAAACCAAAATCAAACAGAACAAGGGAGTACCTTGCTCTGATACCAATTGAAAGTGCGTTATATCGACTAGAGAGGGGTGAATAGGAGATTTTTAGAATTTCATCACTGAGGAAATTCCTTTTGAGGAAATTCCTCACTGATGACTAACTTACAGCGGAAACAGTAAAGGATCAGAAGTGCAAAGTTTCACAACAGCAGTTTTTCGGAGTGAGGAATGTGAAAGCAGATTGCACTATGAACAGGCATGCAGAATACAGATGAGGATTAACTGACGTGAAGAATTTGGGGTTGAGGAAATTCAGAGAAAGTCTTCAGCAAATTCTTCAAACAGTAGCAGTGAAAGTCATCAACACATAATACGAGGAAAGTAAGGAGTTGAGGAATTAGAACCCGTTTCTCAGTGAAGACAGTCGTTGATGACCCAGTTCCAACTGATGTGACAGTCGTACATCTGGTTTGGAGCGGCTTGGTATTGAAACCAAAGGACACAAAGTCCCGGGACACACAGTCCCTATCGTATTCTCCTTGGGCTAAGAACACACAGTCCTCGCCCAACACTCGTGGTAAGTCTTCACGGCAGACTTCCAAACCCTCACAAACTTGGTCACCCGGTGATCCACAATTGACTGCTGGAAAGCTCTACACCATGACACCTAACCATCTGGAGGATGCACAGTACTCAAAGGTAAAAGGCTTCAGTTCCACACGGGAACAACTTCTTCAGTGATGCTCAATCAATAGGTTTGGTTTGTGGTTTCGGTGTATGGGGTATTTCCTCACTGATGAATTACTCTCGAAGACTCTGAGGAATTGGGTTTCTCTTATGACAAGTGTTAGTTTCTAACGGAGCAGCCAACCAGCTAATGGTTGTGGGGGTGGCTATTTACAGCCTGGGAGCATCCCGACATGATTTGACACTAATGCCCTTAAATAATACGACTGTTGGAGTGGATAAGACCAATGACTTGGCGTGGCTATCGAAACGGTCGGAACCCTCAACTGTGAGAGTCCTCATGTCACTAGTATTCCTCACTTGAGGCTTCTGGTAGGATTAGGCTTGGGTTGAGCATCATGAGGAAATTCATTCCAAAGTGTAACTTTGACCCCCTTTAACAGTACGGTGTTCCTATTACTCAAATGCGAAGAAAATAAAACAGAAAGAGTAAATGTTCATGCTTCAAATTCTTCAAAGTGATTTTCTTCAGGACACACCGAATTCCTCAATTTTAGTATCTTCATAAGGAATATCAATTTCATCGCAGATTCCTCGCGATTCATTTCTTCAGCTTCAGACCAATTTCTTCAACTAAAGACATATATTTTTAGGGGTCGATATTCTTCAAATATCTCAAACTCCTCAATGACTTATAGATCCTGTGTACACTCATAAACACATTAGATACTTAACCTATAAGTCTTCAAACCACCAAAATCACTAAGGGTCACTAGATGCACTTACAAGTTATTAAAATGAACTGGTTCACAAGTGCTAAAAGATAGCCACCAAAAATACTCAATCATTTTCCCGCATAACAATTCTGTCCAAAGCCACATACACAAAATCGATGCCACCAACATTCTTAATTCGGCCCTACTGATTTTCATCTCACACAGAGCCCTAGACAAAGCCACCATATCGGAGCAACCGAAACCGTGTTGGTGCTACCGAGTTTAGGTGACCAACTTTCTGTTGCCTCGGTACAAAATATCGGAATTTCTGAATTTGGGTATCGGTGTTACCTAGTTGTGTCATCTGACCGTTAGCCACCTTTTCGGTGTCACCGAGTTGTCTATATCGGTTCCACCGAGATTCAAAACTTGCTACCTTTAGTGCAAATCAGTACCACTGAGTTCATGACTTCGGTGCCACCGAGTTGGCCACTTTAGGTGTAACGGTTGGATTTTGGGGACAACATATATACACCCCTTCACCCACCTCTCATTCGAGAGAGAAGCACTGAGAACACATACTTCATTTCCAGATCCATTTTTCTGAGAGAGAGCCACCTACAAGTGTGTTGAAACCAAGATATTCCAATCCAATCATTTGAAACTTGATCTCTAGCATCCCCAAGTTGCTTTCCACCAAATCAACCTCTCCAACCCATTGCCTATTTTGTGAGAGAGTGATTTTGAGTTGAGGAGACTATCTTCAGAAGCACAAGAGCAAGGAGTTCATAGTTCTACCACATCTATTACCTTTTGGACGGTGGTGCCTCCTATATTGGTTACATGTCTCTTGTGAGCCTCCTACTTCGAGTTGTGGAGTTGAACCAAAATGTTTGTAAGCGCAAGGAGATCACCTACTTCATGAAGATCTACCTTGAGTAAGGCTAGTCCTTCGTGGGCAGAAGCCATGGTGGAATAGATAAGGCCGCTTCTTCGTGGACCCCTTTGTGGGTGGAGCCCTCCGTGGACTTTTGCAATCGTTACCCTCCCTGGGTAGAAGTCTCCACTAATATGGACGTACGATAGCGCCACCTACCGGAACCATGCCAAAAATCGCCTTGTCAACCTCATGTGTTTGATCTCCCTACCTTACTCTTTTACTTTACATTTTCATGTTTTACATTCCGCTCCTATACGCTTAGAACTGCATGTATAGAGTGTACTTGACTTGCCATAATTGCAAAACCTGGCCCATAACTAAAATTGGAAAAAGGCTATGTTTTTATCTTGTCAAGTAGTCTAATCACCCCCCTCTAGACATAATTTCGATGCTACAAGTGGTATCAAAGCTTTGATATCCATTGCATTGGTTTCACAACCTAGGAGAGTATGGTCTCTAGTGAGGGAACTTACCACCGTAGAGGTCCACACTTCGATGGCACTAATTTTTCTAGTTGGAAGCATAAGATGTAACTACATATTCTTGGTTTTAATCCTTCTGTATGGTCTGTTATTCATGTTGGTGCGCAAGGTGATTTCTTCGGAGAAGGGCATGAACCAAATCATGATGCAAAAGTGGATGAACGGATGATGTTTCAACTCAATGCACAAGCCTGCAACATCATGTTCAACTATCTATGCCCCAAAGAATTCAACAAAATCTGCTACCTTGAGAATGCAAAGGAGATTTGGGATACTTTGATCGACATCCACGAAGGTACTGATTCTATCATAGAATCTATGTTCGATATGCTCCAAAGTTAGCTTGACAAGTTCAACTGAAGGATGATGAAGGTGTCGCTGAAAAGTACTCTAGGCTAGCTCTCATCACCAATGAGATTGCCGGCTTAGGAAGCGAAGAGATGAGGTGAAGGTGTAGCTGAAATGTACTCTAGGCTAGCTCTCATCAACAATGAGACTGTTGGCTTAGGAAGCGAATATATAACTGACAAATTCATCATCAAGAAGATACTTAGAGCTCTTGATGGAAAGTATGACACCGTGTGCACATTGATCCAAATGATGCCAAACTACAAAGATGTCAAGCCAATTGAAGTCATTGGTAGGATTGTTGCTCATGACATGTCACTCAAGGACAAAGATGAGCTGCACAACAAGTGAAGCGGTGCTTACAAAGCTTCAATCGATGCTCCCGCTACTTCAAAGGATAATATTGTCATTGATGAAAAGATAAGCCTCCTGGTCAGAAAATTCAACAGGTTCTACAAGAGTACATGCAAAGAACGAAGCTCAAGATCAAGACATGATAAGAAGCGTTTGTCCAGTCGTGACCAAAGCTGCTAGAACTGTGGGAAGCCCGGACACTACTCCAATGAGTGCTCGGCTCCCTACAAACGAAGAGAGGAGACACCTCAAAGACGAAGCTCAAGGGATGAGTCACCTTGCAGAGAGAGAAGGAGTTGAGAAGATCGTTATGAACGAAGACACTCACGGAGAGGCAAGAAATTGGAGAAGAAGGACAAATACACCAAGAGCAGCTCCAAAGAACACATCAATCTCATGTTGGTGAACGGATTTTTGGTTCTGAGTCTTACAACAAATCCGAGAGAAGGTATCACTCCAACTCCGAGTATAGTCAAGATGAAGGTGTTGCCGGTATTTCACTTGTTTCCTCCGACTCCTACGATTTATTTGATTCACAAATGAGGGATTCGTAAACTACTTCATGGCCAAAGTCCCCAAGGTATCACACCCCGGGTATCTGGATTTTCATAGCGATGAGGATGACTGGATAGGAGAAGATGACTTGCTCCTTGATAAAATAGTGATTGCACTCAAGATGAACTTGCTAATTATCATGCTATTCAAGAGAAATCGAAGGATGATGATAAGAAAGAGATTGAACGACTAACTAAAGAACTAAACACTCTTAAGTTAGCTCATGAAACTACTGTAGAATATCATATAGAGCTTGCAAGACCTCATGAGAAGCTACGCTTCGAGAAGATCAATTTGGAGAAAGATCATGAGTTCCTAAAAGCAATCATTGGGGATCTTAGGAAAAAGAAATCTTCTTATCTAGCCAAACATTACTCTTGTCTACTCTTTCCCACAAGTTAAACCTAAGAACACTAGTAACAAAGGCAAGAGAGTTTTTCTTCTAGTAACAACAATGCTAAAGTTAAATCTAATGATGTTATTGCTAGTAGCTCTCTTGATTCCAGTAATGATTCACTTAGCCAAGTTACACCTGAGAAAGAAAATGATGTATTGAAACGGATAATAGAGAGATGTGTCTCCAAGAGCCTTGCCGGAAGTAAGCAATTTGAGGAAATTCTGCGCACGCAAGGAGGACATCGAAAGAAACAAGGTGTTGGTTACTTCAACGTCAACGGAGATGATTGGGAAGAAGATCCATATCCCATTCCTAAGTTTATTCCTAAAGAGGAGAAGTATGATCCTACTCCTCCCACACGAACAAGCTCACAAGATGGCCTTGTACCACCAGACCACAAGGTTAAGGGAAAACTTCAAGAGGACATCGACTTATTTGAATAGGAACCCCAATTCAAGGTCAAGTGGATTTCGAAGGATACTACTAGCACTACCTCATCTAGTCTACCACAAATCCAACGATTACCATCAAATTGATGTGGATCAACAATAGGAAGAACTATAAAGTTCTTGAGGGGAGACTCCGTCCATGAAATTCAGTCTTATTACTTTTGGCAAGGAATATATGGAATCAACATCAACCATATGCATTAGTTCAAGGAGTCACACATTCCCTCAACGGTAAGCATGGGACAAGGTAATTAATGTATCTTTGGACATCATCCCATATGTACTTCACTACATGTCCATAGATATTTTGTCATATGTTCCTTGTGCTTTGGGACTAACCCATGGAGGTGAAAACAGTAAGAAACAACAAGGATTGCTCCCAACTCAAGATGATCTTCATCAACATAGAGCATCCACCACTAATTAATCTACTTCAAGTCTTCTATGACAAAACTCAAGGTTAGTTTACCCCTCTTAGGATGGACATCATACCAAGGGGGTGCTTTACTCTAAGTCTTGAGTATAAGCATATCCAAATGATATGAACACATTAATGCTTTATGTAAAAGTGGTAACCCCACTTGTGCTTAAACGATGATCAAGTACTATTACTTGTCTCCTAAGTCAATATACTCATATATAGATGACTTCTTCATCGCCCAAGTGCTTGATAGATGTTATAATGTTTGTGCATGTTAACCATATTTTATCTATGATCTTATTGTGTGAGCATGTTGGTATGCATATTTTTGCTCATTTGAGGACATCCAATTGTAATTATTTCGCTCTTGATTTATATTTTGCCAATTAGATGGACAAGAATGCCTAGGACCCTCTTCTAGCTATCTATGCTATCTCATGTCAAGTTCTATTCATGCTTCATCACAAAACTTGAACAAGCACTTTTCGATCCGTCTGTGTGAAGCAGCACTCGAAGTTCCGTATCATCAAAGGCTGCCTTCGAAAACCTCTTTGTGAATCTCGGTTAAACCAACCCTACAATCTCGGTTCCACCGAATTCCCAAAGCTTATCAGTTCTTTCCATCTCGGTACCACCAAAATTGTTAACTCGGTTACACCAAGTTTCCCTGTTAGCTGACAACAAAGGAACTCGGTGACACCAAAATTATCATATCGGTGACACCGACAGTGACACATATATAAAATTTGGCGGACCAAGCGTTTTGAAAATACCTCTTCAAACACTTGGTCCCCAAACCCTAATCTACTGCATCTGGACCCCTGGTCGTCGGCTTTGCATCCCTGAGCACCTATTTCATTGGGATTTGCGTCCTCGATAGAATCTACACTGTCGTTGCCGCTGTAGTCGGACTGTCACCAAGCTAGGGTAGGCTCCGTCTTTCTCTTGCGCTCTGTTGCTCTAATTCATGCGCATTAGAAAATTTTCTCTATAAGCCAACATATCCAAACCCTCTTCTCCACCATAAGTTCTCGTGGATCAACGAACGAAATATTTTTAGGTTTAGCCGTCCGCAGAACACATCTCGGCGACATTGAATCGCAAAAGTCGGTTCCACCGATTTTGGGTCTAGGGTTCCTGAGAATGAGCTCGGGGAGACCGAGTGATCAATTTCGGTTCCAACGAAGTTATTGCCAAGTTTGTGTGAAGAAGTTCATATGGCTTGGTGACTCCAAAGATTTATACTTGGTGCTACCAAAATTTGCTCTGCAGAAAGCTAAAACTAAGGATTTCTTTGTTCAAATTTTTGGAAACCTTATGTGGTTTTTGATGCTCAATCCTTCTTCTCTTCTATATCTATTTCACGGGGCTACTTCTCTGCTGGTGTGTTGGTTGCTTGTATGCTTTGTGTGTCAGGATGGTAGGATCTCACGATAGCCAAAACAACTTCATTAAGGACCATGTTGAGATGGATTCGGGCACAAGCTCTGACCCTGGTTCTTACAGCTCCCATGGCTTATCCAGGGCAGCGACCAGGCAGAGAAAGAAGCTTAACTCAGATGAAGAGGAATCAGATTTTGTGCGAGAGGAAACTTCAGCTCCTCAGAAACTGAAAGAGAAAGCTCCTGTCAAGAAGACTATGAGGAAAGAGCCCCTAAATCTTCGAGCCCGTTGATCTTAGAGCCCCTGAATCTGCAAGGCAAGGGATGACACTTTCCTTGACAATCCGCCTAAGAAGGTTGGTGTGAAGGGAGATAGGAAGAAGGTGATCCATGTCACGACAAGACCAACTTCACTGTATGAGGACCGAGAAGATGCCGCTGGAGAAGATGACATCCCAGCAGATGCTCCTACTCCTCAGAAGAAGAAGCTCATGGCTTATGCCATGGCCAGGAAATCTGCTCCTAAGCCTGCTTCTAAGGCTAAAAAGGTTGTAGCTTCCAAAAGGACTACAAAGGATATTCATGTAGCTGCCAAGAACAAAGGTCATCCTTCAAGTATCTTTGCTGCAGAGGAAGAAGAAGAGAATGCACCCATTCTTAGAAAGCTAAGACCCAATATGCCACTTCACAATGCTGCTCATCCAGTAGCTGAAGATATGAAGAATAGGAAAGATGTACGATTGAGGTAATGGAGAGTTGCACATCCATATGCCATGAGGAGAAGAACTGTTGTTGATCCAAGATTTTACACCAAGGAACAACAAGATTTCTATGAGACTGTTCTATATGATTAAAGTTTAGTTCTTTGTGATATGAGATATGTTGACTAGGCTTACATCAAAGCCAATGAAAATTTCTTTCCCCATGTGCAAGATAATTTCAAGTCTGTGGACATTGAAGAGTTTGTTGGGAGAGAAATGACCCCATGGAATCAAGAATTTATTATGCAATTCTACTCAACTATTCATTTCTATGGTGATGGTTCTATTGTCTGGACGAATGATGGTCACCAGTATGAATCCAGAGTTGATGAGTGCGCCACTATCATTGGTGCCCCTGACAAGAAAGAGAGTGATGTTGATGTATACTCTAAGGAGAAGATGAGTCACAACTCCATGTCCAACATGTACAAGCCAATTCCTCGCAAGTTTATAGCAACTCACAAGTGTACTTCTTGCAAGCAGGGATACTTATAACTAATACCATTCTGAGACACACCTTGATGCCTAAATCAGGTGATGATAAAATGATTAGAGGTCACTCCATCAACTTGCTGGACTATTTTGACACTCACACCACATTCAGAGTGATGGACTTAATAGTAGAGACTATTAGAAGGACTGTTGCTCATCAGAAAACATCTTGTGGATATGCCCCATACATTGAGATGCTTATTAATGCCAAGCTAGGCAAGCTTGCATATCTTCTTGATCGTCCCTGTCGGTGCACTAGAGACTAGGGCCTCCTGTTCCCCAGACTTGTGCATGGGCACCAGCAGCACCCATGGCGAAAGTACACTAATAGAGTCGATGCGAAGGTAAACCCCAGGCCCGCCAATACCACACCCCACCAAAGGTGTGAAGAGCCAGCCCAGGCTAAAAGGCCCCGACAAGCCCTCCTTGCCGGGTAGACTCACAAGGCCCCGGCAAGCCCTCCTTGGCAGGAAGAATCGCATGGCCCCGGAAAGCCCTCCTTGGCGGGAAGATGTCCAAGGCCCCGGCAAGCCATCCTTGCCGAGAAGATGTCCAAGGCCTCGGCAAGCCATCCTTGCCGGGAAGACGTGTCAGACCATAGGCAAGGACGCCAGGTCGGCAGGCTCCCTTCGCCCGCCAGTTGTCCCTCCTGCCACAGTGCCACGGACTGCCACCGCTCCAGCGCATCCCTCATGGGCCAGCACAAAGCCCAGGTGTCAATACACTTGGGTACATGTCGAAGTCACCATGATGCAGGTTGGGGGTACAGACAAGGCATTTACTGCCCGTGACACCACAATAGATAGATAAGCGGTGAACCCTGTTCACTATGCAACCCATGAGCACACTGTTGGTGACCCCTTTGCCAATAACAGGAGGCCCAAAGCTCATTTCTAGGGGTTGGACTCTTTGGGGTTAGGCTCTTTGATCACCAGCTAAGTTACTGTAGCAAATAACCCTTCATTAAGCTCCCAATACAAACAAATCAGGAGTATGATTTTTCGCGCCAAGCAGACCGAACCTGGGTAAATGACCTTGCTAGTGCTAATCGCTAGTTCCACTCTTGGCGCCACCTCTCTCCCTTCGCCGAACGACCAAGGGATCCTTAGAGTTTCCCATAGTTGTCGTTTTCCTGACATCTTTGGCGCACAATGTAGGGGGAGCTGCTGAGAGCTTTTTCGCGGATTTGAACAAGCTCCGATCCGAACCTTGGGAAGTTGAGCACATCGCCGCGGTTCCCAAAGGCAAAATGTAGCGGTGGTCGCTCCACTTCGCTATGGCCTCCTAAGACCTGCGTGAGTGCACCGCTGTGCGAGCGCAGGCCAAGGAGGCGGAGACCCCGAGGTCGATGGCATCAGGATAATATGCCGCTCCAGGACAGTACGCTGTTTTCGAGAGTGTGTCACGGGGCTTCGGCAAGGCCTCCGGCGCATACTCCGGCTAACGCACCTCCGTAGATTGATGCATAGCCGTCGAGGATGCGCCAACAGGTCCCGAAGCCCGGGTACGCACTCCAGCGGGAATATTTTCCCCCCATTGGAAGCGTCGCGTCGCCGCCAAAGATGCGCTCGGGGGCTCCGCCAGCACAGCCTGGCAAAGGAGAAAAAGGAGTTATACTCTAGCAACCCTTTTCCTATACGGTAGTCAAGGACTATCGACAATAAACTTGCCAGTGGGGAAGTTGCCGGGAGAGTGTAACATCCTTCTTGCAGGGGATCTGAGGCCCCGACAAAAGATGCAAACGTCATGGGAACAAGTACCGCCGCACAACAGATAAGTGAAATTTCTGAGTACATAGGTTGTTTCCTTTCTAGAAATCCCAATCTTTGTTTGAGAAACCTGCGCACAGATGGAACCTTGTCAGGATCAGTGCACCTTCACTCTGTTTCCAACTTGTTCAATGACCTGAAGCCCACATAGCGCCTTCACACTGTTTTGAACTTGTTCAATAGACCAAGCGGCTACGCAGTGCCTTATTTCGCCTCGAGCCGCGCTCGACGATCTAATGGTTGCACTGAGTGCGGCAAGGAGTCTTGCCGGTAACGACCCCTCTGACGAACTGCTAAGGATAAGTTCCTCAAAGCACTAGCGGTAGGACCAGTCACGTTGGCAAGCTTCCGAAAAACTCAAAGGGCGTTGTTGTAAATATGCCCTAGAGGTAATAAGAAAATGGTTATTATCATATTTCCTTGTTCATGATAATCGTCTATTGTTCATGCCATATTTGTATTAACATGAAACAGTAATACATGTGTGAATAAATAGATCACAATGTGTCCCTAGCAAGCTTCTAGTTGGCTAGCTCGCTGATCAATAGATGATCATGGTTTCCTGATCATGGACGTTGGATGTCATTGATAACGGGATCACATCATTAGGAGAATGATGTGATGGACCAGACCCAATCCTAAGCACAACACTAGATCGTGTTGTTCGTATGCTAAAGCTTTTCTAATGTCAAGTATCTTTTCCTTCGACCGCGAGATTGTGCAACTCCCGGATACCGTAGGAGTGCTTTGGGTGTATCAAAGGTCACAACGTAACTGGGTGACTATAAAGGTGCACTACGGGTATCTCTGAAAGTGTGTGTTGGGTTGGCACGAATCAAGATCGGGATTTGTCACTCCATGTGACGGAGAGGTATCTCTGTGCCCATTCGGTAGAACATCATCATAATGAGCTCAATGTTACTAAGGAGTTAGTCACGGGATGATGTTCTACGGAACGAGTAAAGAGACTTACCAGTAACGATATTGAACAAGGTATAAGGATACCGACGATCGAATCTCCGGCAAGTTCTATATCGAGAGACAAAGGGAATTGTATACGGGATTGATCGAATCCTTGACATCGTGGTTCATCCGATGAGATCATCGTGGAAAATGTGGGAGCCACCATGGGTATCCAGACCCCGCTGATGGTTATTGGCCGGAGAGGTGTCTCAGTCATGTCTACATGCCTCTCGAACCCATAGGGTCTACACACTTAAGGTTCAATGATGTTAGGGTTATAGGGAATTGTTATACGAAGTTACCGAAGGTTGTTTGGAGTCCCGGATGACATCCCGGACGTCACAAGGAGCTCCGGAATAGTCTGAAGGTAAAGATTGATATATAGGATGGATGGGTTTGGATGTCGGAAATGGTTCGGGCACCACCGGAAGGGTTCCGGAGGCCCATCGGGAGGGGCCACCAGGCCCAGGAGGCTACGTGGCCCAAGTGTGAGAGTGAACCACCCCCTGGGTGGGCTGGTGCACCCCCACACCCATCCCAAGGCATTTAGAGAGGGAAGGGGGGAAACCCTAAGTCAGGTGGGCCTAAGTCCCACCAGGGGTGCGCCACCACCCCTCTCCCCTCATGGCCGCCACCTCCAGACCCATCTAGGGATGTCGCACCCCTTAGGGGTGGGAACCCTAGGGGTGCGCCACCCTCCCCTTCCCCCTATATAGTGGGGGTTTGGCCATTGAAGACATGGGAATTTCTCTCTCTCTCGGCGCAGCCCTGCCTCTCTTCTTCCTCCTCTCCCACGGTGCTTGGCGAAGCCCTATCGGGAGACCTCGGCGCTCCATAGCCACCACACCGTCGTGCTGCCAGAGCTCTTCCCCAACCTCTCCCTCCTCCTTGCTAGATCAAGGTGTGGGAGATGTCATCAGGCTACACATGTGTTGAACGCGGAGGTGCCGTGGTTCGGCACTAGATCGGAATCACACCGCGATCTGAATCGCAGCGTGTACGACTCCTTCAACTGCGTTCTAGCAACGCTTCCGCTTAGCGATTTTAAAGGTATGAAGATGCTCTCACCCCTCTCTTATTGCTGGTCTCTCCATAGGAAGATCTGAATATGGCGTATGAAACTTTTGAAGTTTTGCTACGTAACCCAACAGTGGCATCCGAGCCAGGTTTTATATGCGTAGATTCTTTGCACGAGTAGAACACAAAAAGGTTGTGGGCGTTGATTTGTCAATTACTTGCCTCTACTAGTCTTATTATTTTCCGGCGGTATTGTGGGATGAAGTGGCCCGGACCGACCTTACACGTACGCTTACGTGAGACAGGTTCCACCGGCTAACATGCACTAGGTGCATAAGGTGGCTAGCGGGGGTCTGTCTCTCCCACTCTAGTCGGATTGCATTTGATGAAAACGGTCCTTACGAAGGGTAAATAGCTTTGGAATATCATCGTTGTGGCTTTCACGTAGGTAAGAAGGCGTTCTTGCTAGAAACCCAAATCAGCCACGTAAAACTTGCAACAACAATTAGAGGACGTCTAACTTGTTTTTGCATGGTTTGACATGTGATGTGATATGGCCAAAGGATGTGATGTTACTTGTGCGATGTATGAGATGATCATGTTCTTGTATTAGGATTCACGACTTGCATGTCGATGAGTATGACAACCGGCAGGAGCCATAGGAGTTGTCTTAATTTATTGTATGAGATGCAACGCCATGTGTTTACTACTTGTATTTCATTGCTAACGGTTAGCTATAGTAGTAGTTGTAGTTGGCGTGACGACTTCACGCAGAAACGATGATGGAGATCATGGTGTCACGCCGGTGACGATGATGATCATCCGATGCCCGAAGATGGAGATCGAGGGAGCAAAGATGATAAGGGTCGTATCATGTCACTATATGATTGCATGTCATGTTTATCATGTTTTTCATCTTATTGCTTAGAACGAAGGTAGCATAATAAGATGACCCCTCATAAAATTTCGGGACGTATTCCCCTAAGTGTGCACCGTTGCGAAGGATCGTTGTCTCGAAGCACCACGTGATGATCGGGTGTGATAGATTCTAACATTCGCATGCAACAGGTGTAAGCCAGATTTACACACGCGAGACACTTAGGTTGACTCGACGAGCTTAGCATGAACAAACATGACCTCGAATACGAGAGACTGAAAGGTCGAACATGAGTCGTATGGTTGAATACGATCAGCATGAAGTTGCTCACCATGACGACAAGTCCGTCTCACGTGATGATCGGACACGGGTTAGTCGACATGGATCATGTATCACTTAGATGACTAGAGGGATGTCGATCTAAGTGGGATTTCATACTTAATTTGATTATATGAACTTAATTATCATGAACTTAGTCTAAAAAGTTGTCTTTACAAATATTGTAGGTCCAATGGCCAACGCACCTGTCAACCTCAATTTCAACGCGTTCCTAGAGAAAAACAAGCTCAAAGATGATGCTAGCAACTATGCGGACTTGGTCCGCAACTTGAAGCTCATCCTCATTGCATCCAAGAAGGCTTATGTCCTTGATTCACCGCTAGGTGACCCCCTCCCCTCATTCCCGCGGCAGCCCAAGATGTTCAGAACGTCTGGCAAGCGCGGAGCGATGACTACTCTCTGGTTAGGTGTGGCATGCTATACAGTTTAGAACCGGGCTTCAAAGACTTTTTGAGCAACACGGAGCATATGAGATGTTCCATGAGCTGAAGCTAGTTTTTCAAGATCATGCCCGGGTCAAGAGATATGAAGTCTCCGATAATTTCTTTAGCTTCAAGATGGAGGAGAACAGTCCTGTTAGTGAGCATATTCTCAAAATGTCTGGGTTGCACGGTCGTCTGACTCAACTTGGAGTCGAACTTCCGGATGACGTTGTAATTGACAGAATCCTCCAGTCTCTCCCACCAAGCTACAACGGTTTTGTGCTGAACTACAACATGCAAGGTATGGAGAAGACCATTCCCGAGTTGTACTCGATGTTGAAATCGGCAGAAGTAGAAATCAAGAAAGAGCATCAAGTGTTGATGGTCAACAAGACCACCAGTTTCAAGAAGGGCAAGGGTAAGAAGAACTTCAAGAAATACGGCAAAGCCGTTGCCGCGCCCAGTAAGCCAGATGTCGGGAAGAAGAAAAAGAATGGACCCAAGCCTGAGACTGAGGGCTTCTATTGCAAGGGAAAAGGCCATTGGAAGCGGAACTGCCCCAAGTACTTAGCGGATAAGAAGGCCGGCAACGTCAAATGTATATGTGATATACATGTTATTGATGTGTACCTTACCAGCACTCGTAGTAGCTCCTGGGTATTTGATAACGGTGTTGTTGCTCACATTTGCAACTCAAAGCAAGAACTACAGATTAAACGGAGGCTGGCTAAGGACGAGGTGATGATGCGCGTCGGGAATGGCTCCAAGGTCGATGTGATCGCCGTCGTCACGCTGACTCTACATCTACCTTCGAGATTAGTTTTAAACCTTAATAACTGTTATTTAGTACCAGCTTTGCGCATGAACATTGTCTCAGGGTCTTGTTTAATGCGAGACGGCTACTCATTTAAGTTAGAGAATAATGGTTGTTCTATTTATATGAGTGATATGTTTTATGGACATGATCCGCTGGTGAATGGTTTACTCTTGATGAATCTCGATCGTGATGTTAAACATGTTCATAGTGTGAATACCAAAATATGTAAAGTTGATAACGATAGTCCCACATACTTGTGGCACTGCTGCCTTGGTAATATCGGTGTTAAGCACATGAAGAAACTCCATACCGATGGACTGTTAGAGTCTCTTGACATTGAATCATTTGACACATGCGAACCATGCCTCATGGGCAAGATGACTAAGACTCCATTCTGAGGAATAATGGAGAGAGCAAACGACTTATTGGAAATAATACATACTGATGTGTGTGGTCCAATGAACGTTGAGGCTCGTGGTGGCTATCGTTATGTTCTCACTCTCACCGATGATTTGAGTAGGTATGGATATATCTACTTGATGAAGCATAATTCTGAAACATTTGAAAAGTTCAAGGAATTTTAGAGTGAGGTTGAGAATCAACGTGACAGAAAAATAAAGTGTCTACGATTTGATCGTGGAGGAGAATATTTGAGTCACGAGTTTGGCACACACCTAAGGAAATGTGGACTTGTTACACAACTGACGCTGCCTGGCACACCGCTACGTAACTGAGTGTTTGACTGTCATAATCGCACTTTATTAGATATGGTACGATCTATGATGTCTCTTATCGACTTACCGCTATCATTTTGGGGATACGCATTGGAAAGTGCATCATTCACTTTAAATAGGGAACCGTCTAAATCCGTTGAGACGACACCGTATGAATTACGGTTTGGCAAGAAACCTAAGCTATCATTTCTACAAGTTTGGGGCTGCGTATTCATAGGATACCCTAAGGAAACTATTGGGTATACCTATGTGAAGAAACTTCAACCAGAGAAGCTCGAACCCAAACCGGAGAAATGCGTATTCATAGTATACCCTAAGGAAACTATTGGGTATACCTTCTATCTTAGATCCGAAGGTAAAATATTTGTTGCCAAGAACAGATCCTTTCTAGAGAAAGAGTTTCTTCGAAAGAAGTAATTGGGAGGAAAGTAGAACTTGATGAGGTAATTGCACCCCCTCTCGAACCGGAGAGTAGCGCAGCGCGGGAAATTGTTCGTGTGGCGCCTACGCCAACTGGAGAGGAAGTTAATGATGATCAGGAAACTTCAGATCAAGTTGTCACTGAACCACGAAGGTCCACAAGGGCATGTTCCGCACCAGAGTGGTACGGCAACCGTGTGATGGAAATCATGTTGTTAGACAACGGTGAATCTTCGAACTATGAAGAAGCAATGGCGGGCCCGGATTCCAACAAATGGCTTGAGCCCATGAAATCCGAGATAGGATCCATGTATGAGAACAAAGTATGGACTTTGGTGGACTTCCCGGATGATCGTCGAGCCATAGAAAATAAATGGATCTTCAAGAAGAAGACTGACGCAAATGGTAATGTGACCGTTTATAAAGCTCGACTTGTCGCAAAGGGTTTTCGACAAATTCGAGGAGTTGACTACGATGAGACTTTCTCTCCCGTAGCGAAGTTGATGTCAGTCCGAATGATGTTAGCAATTGCCACCTTTCATGATTATGAAATTTGGCAAATGGACGTCAAAACAATGTTCCTTAATGGGTATCTTAAGGAAGAGTTGTATATGATGTAACCAGAAGGTTTTGTCGATCCTAAAAGTGCTGGCAAAGTATGCAAGCTCCAGCGTTCCATCTATGGGCTGGTGCAAGCATCTCAGAGTTTGAACATTCGCATTAATGAGGTGATTAAAGCGTTTGGGTTCATACAGGTTTATGGAGAAGCCTATTTGTATAAGAAAGTGAGTGGGAGCCGTGTAGCTTTTCTCATACTATATGTGGATGACATATTACTGATGAGGAATGATATAGAGTTATTGGAGAGCATAAAGGCCTACTCGAATAAAAGTTTTTCAATGAAGGACCTTGGAGAAGTTGCATATATATTAGGCATCAAGATCTATAGAGATTGATCGAGATGCCTCATAGGTCTTTCACAAAGTACATACCTTCACAATATATTGAATAAGTTCAATATGGAAAACTCGAAGAAGGGGTTCTTGCCAGTTTTGCAAGGTAAGAGATTGAGTAAGACTCAGTCACCGACCACGGCAGCAGATAGAGAGAAGATGAGTATTGTCCCCTACACTTCAGCCGTGGGCTCTCTAATGTATGCCATGCTATGTACCAGACATGATATAAACCTTGCCATAAGTTTGGTGGGGAGGTACCAAAGTGATCCCGGTATGGAACACTGGACAACGGTCAAGAATATCCTTAAGTACCTGAAAAGGACTAAGGAGACGTTTCTCGTTTATGGAGGTGACGAAGAGCTCGTCGTAAAGGTTACGCCGATGCTAGCTTCGACACAGATCCGGATGACTCTAAGTCACAAACCGGATACGTGTATGTTTTCAATGGCGGGGCAGTGAGTTGGTGTAGCAGCAAGCAAGACGTTGTGGCAGCATCTACATGTGAAGCAGAGTACGTAGTTGTCTCGGAAGCGGCTCATGAAAGGATTTGGATGAAGGAGTTCATCACTGACCTTGGAGTGGTTCTAAGCGCGTCAGTTCTGATGACACTCTTGTGTGATAACACTGGAGCCATTGCCATAGCCAAGGAGCTCAGATTTCACCGGAAGACCAAGCACATCCAATGCCGCTACAACTCCATCCAGGACCAGGTCGAGAGAGGAGTCATAGATATTTGTAAAGTACAAACAGATCTCAATATTGCATACACGTTGACTAAACCTCTTCCACGAGCAAAGCATGATCAACACCACAATGCTATGGGTGTTTGATACATCACAATGTAACTAGATTATTGACTCTAGTGCAAGTGGGAGACTGTTGAAAATATGCCCCAGAGGCAATAATAAAATAGTTATTATCATATTTCCTTGTTCATGATAATCCTCTATTATTCATGCTATAATTGTATTAACAGGAAACAGTAATACATGTATGAATAAATAGATCACAATGTGTCCCCAACAAGCCTCTAGTTGGCTACCTCGTTGATAAATAGATTATCATGGTTTCCTGATCATGGACATTGGATGTCATTGGTAACTCGATCACATCATTAGGAGAATGATGTGATGGACAAGACCCAATCCTAAGTATAGCACTAGATCGTGTTGTTCATATGCTCAAGATTTTCTAATGTCAAGTGTCTTTTCCTTCGACCGTGAGATTTTGCAACTCCCGGATACCGTAGGAGTGCTTTGGGTGTATCAAACGTCACAACGTAACTGGGTGACTATAAAGGTGCACTACGGGAATCTACGAAAGTGTCTGTTGGGTTGGTACTAATCGAGATCGGGATTTGCCACTCCGTGTGACGGAGAGGTATCTTTGGGCCCACTCGGTAGCACGTCATCATAATGAGCTCAATGTGACTAAGGAGTTATTCACGGGATGATGTGCTACGGAACGAGTAAAGAGAGTTACCGGTGACGAGATTGAACAAGGTATAAGGATACCGACGATCGAATCTCGAGCAAGTTCTATATTGACAGACAAAGGGAATTGTATATGGGATTGATTGAATTATTGACATCGTGCTTCATCCGATGAGATCATCGTGGAACATGTGGGAGCCACCATGGGTATCCAGACCGCCCAGATGGTTATTGACCGGAGAGGTGTCTCGGTCATGTGTGCATGCCTCCCGAACCCATAGGGTCTACACACTTAAGATTCCATGACGCTAGGGTTATAGGGAATTGTTATACGAGGTTACCGAAGGTTCTTCGGAGTCCGGGATGATATCCAAACATCACGAGGAGCTCCGGAATGGTCCGGAGGTAAAGATTGATATATAGGATCGATGGGTTTGGATGCGGGAAATGTTTCAGGCACCACCGACAACGTGCCGGGACCACCGACAGGGTTCCGGAGGCCCACCGGGAGGGGCCACCAGCCCCAGGAGGCTACATGGGCCATGTGTGAGAGGGAACCAGCCCCTGGGTGGGCTGGTGCGCCCCCCACACCCATCCCAAGGCATCTAGAGAGGGAAGGGGGGAACGCTAAGTTAGGTGGGCCACAGGCCCACTAGGGGTGCGCCACCCCCCTCCCCTCGTGGCCGCCACCTCCAGCCCCATCTAGGGTTGTCGCACCCCTTAGGGGTGGGAACCCTAGGGGGGGCCACCCTCCCCTTCCTCCTATATATAGTGGGGGTTTTGGCCATTGGATACACGGGAATTTCTCTCTCTCTATGCGCAGCCCTGCCTCTCTTCTTCCTCCTCTCCCACGGTGCTTGGCAAAGCCGTGCCGGGTGACCTCGACGCTCCATCGCCACCACGCCGTCGTGCTGTCGGAGCTCTTCCCCAACATGTTCCTCCTCCTTGCTGGATCAAGGTGCGGGAGACGTCACCGGGCTACATGTGTGTTGAACACGGAGGTGCCGTGTGTTGGAGCATATATCTCCATATGTGGTTTTGGTACTTGATGCAATTCCTATGGACTAATGGTTGCCTTAAGTTACATTTATAGGATTTGTCCATAGGCACTTCTTGAAGTCCATCTGTTGGGTTCAAGGAGTTTATATGATGACCAAGATGGTATTCAAGGTATTATCCAAAAAATGTTCATAGAGACACATGGTTGATAAAGATCTCAGACAAAGAGTAAATCAAGATGATCAACACACAAAGGGTACAAGATGTACCGAGAGGGATCAAGTGATCCCATGGTATGGTAAGCATTGTCCATTACGTGTTTGTGTACTAACCCATCGTCTTCGTGAGAGTTCTATGTGGGGGTTAGGTGTGTTTACATGGGCTTGCGTCAAAGGGAAGATCTCATACAACCCATGGAGTATGACGTCAAGTTGTGATCATCATCAATGGTTCATCAAGATCTCAGACAAAGAGTAAATCAAGATGATCAACACACAAAGCGTACAAGGTGTACCAAGAGGGATCAAGTGATCCCATGGTATGGTAAGCATTGTCCATTACGTGTTTGTGTACTAACCCATGGTCTTCATGAGAGTTCTATGTGGGGGTTAGGTGTGTTTCCATGGGCTTGCGTCAAAGGGAAGATCTCGTACAACCCATGGAGTATGACTTCAAGTTGTGATCGTCATCAAGATTGCGATGTGCAAGTTCAAGTGGATCAGCACGAAGATAGCATGCTTGAAGCTTGCCGTCCATTGTGGTGGCAATGGACTTGTGAAGATATGCTGAAGAGTGGCTCACCCATAGTGAGTATGGGGGAGCAATCAACTAGTCTTCATCAAGCCAACGCAATCAAGAAAGGTGGTACATCTTGAGGAAACCAAGATCATCATCATCTAGCTCAAGAGGACGAGGTGCAAGGTATAGGTTTGCCCTTGATAGGTTTTCTGGTTAGGATAGATTGCTGTACTGTCAAGGGGGGGCTCTCAAGTGAGTAGCTTGATCGTATCGTTCGTTGAGAGCTCAAACCATTTGCATCCTTGCATCATACTTCTTGGTTCTTCTTTGGTGTTTCTCTTTGTGAGTTTTAGATCTTATGGTCATCTTCGTGACAAGCTCGAGTTCATCGAAAACGGAGTCCATATGCATCTACTATGATGTTTTCGATGTTGGAGTTTTTGCTGGTTCTTCATTCATAGAGATCTTACATCTCTATATCATTGGCATTTTCATATCTGCATGGTCTTAAGATTTCCAACAAGCTCGTATGCGAAAGTTATGGCTGTTTCAGTGGTGAGCGGTAGTACCGCTGGACCTAGCGGAAGTACCGCTAGAGTTGGCGGTAGTACCGCTGGCCCTAGCGGTAGTACCGCTGGCTGGCGGTAGTATCGCCCCTGGTCAGCGGTAGTATCGCTCCAGGAGCTTAGTACCGCCTGCCTAGCGGTTGTTCGTGGACGGACCTTTTTGCGAAGACTTTCTTGGCGGTGGTAGTGCCTTTGCACTACCAGGGGCCAGCGGTAGTACCGCTGGAGTGCCAGCGGTAGTACCGCTGCAGCCAGCGGTAGTATCGCTAGCTGGCGGTAGTACTGCTGCAGCCAGCGGTAGTACCGCTGGAGCTCAGGCAGAAAGTGGGGGTAACGTTCTGATTCCTTCCCCCACTATATAAAGGGGGTCTTCTTCCCCCTTGGTTTTATCCATCTGTTGAGCTCTTGTTCTACCTCCATTGTTGACATTCTTAGAGCTTGCTTACTCTCAATCCCTCTAATGATTCTTGCTTGTTCTTGAGGGAGAAGAGAGAGGAGATCTAGATCCACATCTCCACCAGTCACTTTCTCCTCTATGTGAGAGGAACCCCTTGGATCTTGATCTTGGAGTTCTTTGTGTGCTCCTTGTTCTTCCTCTCATATTTCTCCACAGCTTTTGTTGTTGTGGAGGGATTTGAGTGTGAGGGACTTGACCACTTCGTGTGTTCTTGCCATTGCATTAGTTGCATCGGTTTGAGTTCTCCACGGTGATACGTGGAAGTGAGAAGTTGAGAAGCTTACTACCTTTGCTACTTAGTACCCTAGATATTGTTCTTCGTGGATGCTTTGGCATCCTAGAAGCTTGGTGGTGTCTCGGAGCTCAATCATTGTGGTGTGAAGCTCCGGGCAAGCGTCGGGGCCTCCAATTAGGTTGTGGAGATAGCCCCGAGCAATTTGTACGGGTACCGGTAACCGCCCCCAAGGGTTGCCACGTGTACGGGTTCGGTGACCGCCCCCAAGGTTTGCCATTTGTACGGGTTCGGTGACCGCCCTCAAGGGTCCCTTAGTGGAATCACGGCATCTTGCATTGTGCGAAGACGTGAGGAGATTATGGTGTCCTTAGTGGCATCTTGGGGAGCATTGTGCCTCCACACTGCTCTAATGGAGATTAGCATCCGCAAGGGTGTGAACTTCGGGATACATCATCGTCTCCCCGTGCCTCGGTTATCTCTTACCCGAACCCTTTACTTATGCACTTTACTTTGTGATAGACATATTGTTTATTCTAATATATCTTGCTATCACTTAGTTGTTTATCTTGCTTAGCATAAGTTGTTGGCGCACATAGGTGAGCCTAGTTGTTTGTAGGTTTTGTGCTTGACATATTAAACGTTAGTTTTATTCCGCATTTGTTCAAGCCTAAACCTTAATTATTTTAAAGCGCCTATTCACCCCCCCTCTAGGCGACATCCACGTCCTTTCACCGTGGTTCGGCACTAGATCGGAATCACATCGCGATCTGAATCGCAGCGAGTACGACTCGATCAACCGCGTTGAAGCAACACTTCCGCTTAGTGATCTTCAAAGTATCAAGATGCTCTCACACCTCTCTCGTTGCTGGTCTCTCCATAGGAAGATCTAAATATGGCGTAGGAAAATTGTAAATTTTTGCTACGTAACCCAATAGGTGTATCACAAGAAGAGGGGGATCAGACACAAGGGAAACAACATTTCATTTATTTGTTTGAGGCAAACTCAGACATATTACAAGAATGATTTTTTACTACTCTAACCTATGATACTGTCTTTTGGCGAGGGACATTCTTGTCGGACAGAAGTTCATGAAGACAAAAAGCGGGGCTCGTGGCACAACCCAGGTTGGCTCCTCCAGGACCAGCATTGAGCCGACGAGAACGGGACCAGCCCGACAAGCACTGCCTTTTCTCTCTGGTTTGGTGCCAGAGGACAGGGCCACAGGAAGGGGCGAAAGATCTGGAGCCCGTGAGCGCACCTCCTCCTGGAAGACAAGGCACCGGCATCGGCCTCGGCGAGGTTACCCCAGCAGGAGGGGATGGAGAAGCGAGAGCTTGCGAAGGTGCCTCCTCCTGGAATACGAAGCACCGACACGAGCTGCGGCAAGATAACCCCGCCGGGCGGTGGAGAGGCGTGAGCTGGGCTGTGCAGCGTGGCTGGTGGTTAGTTATAGCTCGGGGTGTCGTGTTTGATGCCCCGAGATCCTGACCTGCCATGAGCGCGACTGGCACCGTTTTCCTCCTCGTTGGTATCGCTCGAGGAGGGGCATTCGGTCCCGCTTGAGCTCTCTTCGCAACAGTCAAGACGCACACCTGAGTGCTCGTAAAACTTGATGGATAGCATATTATCTTCCATTAGCTTGAAACGGAGGACATGCCAATCCTCAAGGTTGTGGGCGCGGGCGAAGACTTTCCAGCCCCGCCCAAGCAACATGGAGTGGTATTCCGAGTACTCCATGTGCACCTGGATAGCATCATGGGAGAAACCGTATGCCCGCAACCACAAGACGGGATGCTTGGCGGCCTCCATCGCCCTGGCAAAGGTCTAGGGGAGGTGCAGATGGCCCTGAGGAACATCGTGCAGCTCCACGACGAACTCCAACGCTATCCCGTCCGAGTGCCCACCCCACAAAGGAGAAGCTGGCGCTGGAGGAGAAAGCGGGGGTGCTGGAGTAGCACTCCGCCTTCCCCGGCCACGACCTCCGCGGCGACCGCGGCTTCGCGCCCCTCCGCCACCTCGGGCGCTCGAGCCGCCCTTCGAAGCTGTGGCACAATCCAAATGGGATCCTCTTGCCGCCTTGGTGGCCAATGGTGGTCGCCCTCGTCCCCTAGCCATGGTTAGGGTCGAGCGCCACCTGAAACTAAGGAAGACACTGCAGAAACAAGCTGGGGATGCTGATTGTTTCAGGAGTTGGATGGATTAGCAAAACGCCTTGCAAACCTCCTAATTTATAGGGCGAGGCGCGGGGGCTAGCTGTCCTCACTCGAGAAACCGCTGCCCCTCTCTCCCAATCACTCCAGATAACGGGCGATAAGGGAACCGCCCTGCTACACCAATGCATGCACGGACGGGCCCCGCCACGACTGTGACCCTTAATTAAGGCCATGACTGCCACTTGCCTGACCGTTACTACACATGCCTCACGCGTGGTAGTAATGCTTTGGGAGGTGGGAAGGCCACTGTGTGCACGCATTTCCACCTCGCGCGCTCGATTCGCGGCATGGGGAAGGGCCACTTGCAATGGCTCCAAGCTGATAAGCGCTCTATCATGGAAGCTTGTGCACCACTTTGGGCCTGGCCCAACGATGCCTTGCATATGTGTGTGGCCTAGGCCCGGGGGCTCCTGTCGGTGCACAAGAGACTAGGGTCTGTTGTGCCCCACACTTGTGTGCACGGGCACCAACAGCACCCTTGCCGACAGTACATAAAGAGAGCCGATGGGAAGGTAAACCCCAGGCTCGCCAAGACCATATCCCACCAAAGGTGTGAAGAGCCAGCCTAGGCTACAAGGCCCCGGCAAGCCCTCCTTGCCGGGAAGACTTACAAGGCCCTGACAAGCCCTTTTTGCCGGGAAGACTCGCAAGGCCCTTGCAAGCCCTCCTTGCCGGGAAGATGTCCAAAGCACCGAAAAGCCATCCTTGATGGGAAGACGGGTCAGGCCGCAGGAAAGGACGCCAAGTCAGCAGGCTCCATTCGCTCGCAAGGTGTTCCTCCTGCCATAGTGCCACCGACCGCCACCGCTCGAGCGCATCCCTCATGCGCGAACACAAAGCCCAGGTGTCAATACACTTGGGTTCGTGTCGAAACCACCATGATGCAGGTCGGGGGGCCACACAAGACATTTACTGCCCCTGACAGTGCAGTAGATAGATAAGCGGTGAACCCTGTTCACTATGCAACCCATGAGCACACTGTTGGTGACCCCTTTGCCTATAAAAGGAGGCCCAAAGCTCATTTCTAGGGGTTGGAATTTTTGGGGTTAGCATCTTCGATAACCAGCTAAGTTACTATAGCAAATAACCCTACAGTAAGCACCCAATACAAACAAAGGAGGAGTAGGGTTTTACGGCCACGAGGCCTGAACCTGGGTAAACGACCTTGTCGGTGTTGATCGCTAGTTCCGCTCTTGGAGCCACCTCTCTCCCTTCGGCAAACAATCAAGTGATCCTTAGACTTTCCCATAGGTGTCGTATTCCCGACAGTCTCTATTTACCCCTTCAGCCAGAATTTGAAGACAATGAAGTGGTGATGGATGACAATGATCCGAGCTCGGCTGCAGCTAGACTAGCAGGAGAGGCAATAGAAGCCGAGGCTGGTAGAAATGCTCCACCACAAGTTCCACAGTTGAGAACTCAAGTTGAGAAAACGGATTTTCTAGTTACTTCTGTACAAGGAATGGATATGAACATCTCAGAGATTCTGCAAAATCATAAGAGTTTGGAGAGAACCGTGGAAATAAAGTTCCATGATTTGGATGCCAAATTGAGTGAGATATCTGCTAGTGTCAATAAGCTCAAGCATGGAGTTGACAGTGTAAGGACACCCAGTTTTACTCGCGATGATGAAGAGTCGCCTCCTCACACTACTACTCAGTTCAGTACCAAGCCCCGGTCAGGAGTTGTGCTAGTGTCGGAAGCAAGACCAACTTCATCAGCTCAGGCATCTGCACCTTCAAGTTCAGCCCCAGCTCCAGCACCTCTAGTATCCACTCCTCCATCTCGAGGACATTCAGTAGAAGCCTTTGTGGATGCTCTTCTGTCGACTCCTTCATCAGCTGCCCAGAGAGACGATTAGCTCTATAGTTTTGAACTTTTTGGTAAATTGTTGCCAAAGGGGGAGAAATGTATAGATCATACGACTTCGAGAGAGAGAGAGAGCTTTTGACTTTATTTGCTCTGGTTTTGGTTTTTCAAAACTTTGGTCTTTTGGATGACATTCTACTTGTTCCTGTGTTTGATCACACGCTTTGCTTGGTTGATGCTACATTATTATCTTTTAGCTATCTATGTGATGATCATTCACTTATATTTTTGGTGTCATGTGCATTACTATTCATTCTTATCATGAATGAGCACCACCAAGATGTATGTGACACGGAAGAGTGACACATGATCCTAATGGATTGTGCATTTGCACTCAAATGCAAATTATAAATAATGCACAAATTTACGGGGAGCTCTTTCTTTTCATGTACTTCTCAAATTGTCGATGCTAATCATTTAAAGTGTCTTTTGTCGAAGCTTTGATCTATATGTTGTCATCAATTACCAAAAAGGGGGAGATTGAAAGCACAATTTCTCCCTACGGTGGTTCGTATAATTGATCACAACATATGCATCATTGGAGTAATATGTTTTTCCAAGTATATTTCAGAGAAGTTAAAAGATGCATTGGTTAAAGGCTTATGTGGACATGCCCCTTGATGCAAGAAAGGAATAAGATTGGCCCAAGCTTGAAGCTAGAAGACTCTTCATTTTATATTTGTGAGAAATCACTTTTGAGTCCATAGGAAAGCCAATACTATTAAAATGAACTGGTTGCTCAAGTGCTCAAAGAGAGCCACCAAAAATACTCAGTAATTTTCCCACATAACAAATCTGTCAAAAGCCACATACACAAAATCGATGCCACCAACTTTGTCAATTCGGCCCTACCGATTTTCATCTCAGACAAAACCCTAGCCAAAGCCACCAAACTGGTGCAACCGAAACCGTGTTGGTGCTACCAAGTTTAGGTGACCAACTTTATGTTGCCTCGGTACACAAAATCGGAATTTCCGAGTTTGGGTATAGGTGTCACCGAGCTGTGTCATCTAACCGTTAGCCACCTTTTCGGTATCACCGAGTTGTGTATATCAGTTCCACCGAGATTCAAAAGTTGTTGCCTTTAGTGCAAGTTGGTACCACCGAGTTCATGACTTTGGTGTCACTGAGTTGGCCAATTTAGGTGTAATGGTTTCATTTTGGGGACAACCTAAATATATGTAACACCCTGTGTTTAGCTTTCCTTACTAATTAACTCATTTCAAAAATTATGACCAATTAAATTTTTACTGAATAATTGTGATGCTTGAAGTGACTATTGTTTGCTTGCTTGCTTGTATGCTTGTGTTTGATTCTCAATAGTTACTGTTACTCCCCACACTCTCCTCCTTAGCCAAAAACTCCTGCCTAAGGATCATGCCATGTGTTTCGGACCAGAAACTATTTTTACCAAATATTTTTTTTCAACAAAAATCATTTCTTTGAATTAAGCTTTCAAAACCCCTTAGATGGGATTTGTACTACAAGTCCTCAAAGTTGGGAAATTATTTTGCACCAATTATTTTATTTAAAACCCATTATCAAAATGTCTTCCCAAAACCACAATATTTTAAAAGTTATTTTACTATTTTATTTAAATGCATTCCTGTGAGGCTAGAAATGGTCTATTATTAAGGATACTCGGTGGAAATATATGTGTCATATACATGAGGTCTAACACATGGTCATCTTCAAAATATTGGGCAAACCCCTTCAAAACCCTTCCTGCCTATTTCAAGCTTTTGGCATATTTCTACAAGAAATATTCTCAATAGATTCCTATAAAATTCTAGCATGTCACATGTGATATATGTGATGATCTTGCCAAGTTTCATCTCAATCCAAGTTGATTTGATTCCCCAAATTATTCTAAAACCCTATCTGTCCAGATCCAAATTGGAGCAACTCTACATTGCCCAGTGTCTCCAATTATCCTCAAATTTCGTAGACATGTTCTGATAATCCAATAATGCATCCACACCATGTGGTGCATCAAGGAGAATAGAGGAACTTGTCCCAAGCCCCTCAAAACCCTATGTTGATTTTTGACTTTGGGAAACCTTACATTATAAAGTTTCTCCAATTGACCCCAAACTTTTTGGGCATGCCTTAATGCTCAAATAATGTCCCCACACCAAATATTGGATTTGTGGGAATTGATTTTAATAGCTTTGTAAGAAGAAGGCCATTTCTGCCCAGTTCATGGGCTTTTCAAGTCTACATTGGAAACCTTCTCCACCAAATCCCAAATTTGGTGTCCAAGCTTATTTTCACCTATTATTTGATCCTGTTAAGTTTCATATCAATTGAAGTCCATCTTGTTGACCCGACACTCATCAAACACCTTGTGTGGACTCGCCAATGTGGCTACTTTGGCCCCTTCCACATTTACCCTTGATCTTAAACTTTCACCACAACCTTCCCTTGTCACATTTTACCTCCAGTAGCTTTGCCATGGCCTCTGGTCAACTATTGGAGAGAGGATCCATGTTACTACCTCTCAATTTTACCCTTGGATCACCATTTTAACCCCTCATGTCCCACTTCTGCTTAAGACAAAGCCCCACCTCTTTCCAGGTGGTCCCTAGCATTCCAAGGCCTCATTTCAAACCAAGATATTGCATGCTCATGTGAGGAAAATGAGCAGCACATCTACAAGTTGATTTCTGGCTAAAATGTAGCTTTGTACAGCAAGTACTAGCTACCCTCCTCTGCTTGAGCTCAAACCTGGCAGTGTTGTAGTCCTTGCATAGCTAACACTACCAGACATAATTTTTCCCCAAGACTCCCCATATGAGAATCATTTTTCTTAGCTCCAAGTTTGTTGTTACAAACTTGACCTGATTCAAAGACCATTCAAGCTAACTCCACTACAGACCAAACTCCTCACTCTCACTCCAACTATCATGCCCCACATCCCAGAGAACTTTGATTGGTCAAGCTGCTAGTGTAGACATGTGTGGCCATGGTGACCACCACCCTGGCATGCAAAACTGGTGCTATGCACCCTAACCTTGCCCCACAGCTTGAATCTGGCAGCCACCCCTTGTCTCAGCATGTCTCAGCATCTCCTTTTAACAGTTCCAAGCGCTCCCCATCATGAGCTAGCCTCCAAGCTCCATTAGGGGCGCCTGGCCGCCACGCACAGGGATTTCCAGAGAGCTCCCGAGCTCTCTCTCTCCCTCCCCCTCTCTTATAACTTCTCCCGCGAGCCATTGCTGCTCCTGCATCTCTCCCCCTTTCCCTAGTGCACCTGTAGAGCCCCCCCTTGAGCTCCCTCTCCTCCCAAGCTTCCTCCTCTCCTTCCATGGCTGCCATGGCATGCTTCGGCCATGCTCTCCAGCCACCCCCTCTATCCCTAGCACCTCCACGAGTACCCCCAGACCACCAAGGAGCCGCGGCGCTACTCTATTCCCCCTCGCAGCGGCCGGAACGCCCTTGCCACGACGGCCGTATTCGGCCTCCGCTATCGCCGAGAGCTCCTTTGCCCCGAGGCTCCCCTGTGGAGCTAGCTCCTACTTGGGTGCGGGAGGCCATGCCCCGAGCCCCTGCTAGACGACGCGCCACCGGAGAGAGGTTGGAGCCAATGGAGCCGGCCCCTGCATTGGCTAGCCCTGCCTCCCGTGCATGAAGGAAGGAGCGGAGGAAGGAGAAGGACCTGGCGGTTGGGCACCGCCTGAAAGCGGCTCGGTGGCCGGGCCCAGCCACCATAACTGGAAACGGGCGCCCTGGCGGCTGCCTCCCCGTGTGGGAAACGCAAAAGGGCGAAAAGCGCTTCCAAAGATGTGCTTTGCACATTTTTCAAACAACTTTTATACAGTATTTATATTTAAATACAATTTTGGGTTGCTTCTATCCCCCTTTCATAAATCCTAGAGGATTCATATTCCAAAAAACATTTTTGTATGACATATTTCTTTTGCAATAAATAAATAGCTCCCTTTTGTTATTTATCCAGTATTGAATAATCCCTAGTATATTCATATCAACTCCAAATCTAGTGAAGCAACTTCCTAAATATTCTAAATTCATGCTCTGTCAAATGAGTGACTCCACTCATTTTTAGTAGAATATTTTATGTAGGCTTCTATAAGGATCACCTATTCTTCCTTTCATCCATTCAAAATCCCCTGATGATCCAAATCTTCTATAGAAAACTTCGGGTATTTAATTATGACCCGAGAGGTCCAAGGAAAATTAAACTTCTATTTTATATAGCACTTTTTTTCTGCTTGCTGTGTGGCTGGCTGTGATTGTTTCCGACGATAGTTGACGAGTAGACGGAGTACTGGGAGTTGGATCGGAAGACCACGAAGAACCCGAGGACTTATGTGAGCAAAGGCAAGCAGACCTTTGAACATGTATGAGCATATGTTATATTGCATGCTAGTAGAGCAAATATTTCTATTGCTTATGATCATGAATATTTGGTAAATCATCGATATGATGTTTCCGATGGCTCCTCCGGAGCACTTGCATTTTGAGCATGATCCTACCACCTATGAGGGTCACACTAATATCACGTTGACAAGTAGAGATAAGCATAGTAGAAGCATGATCATGATGATGGTAAATATCAAAGGTTTATGAAAACCACGTAGGATGCCACTCATGCCCGAGGGTGATGATGAGATAGGTGGCCACTTTTGGGGAAGTGGTGCACCGGGTGTATTTTGGTGTGAGTGGTTTCGAAAATGGGAATAGATTTATGATGTGTCAACTGTCCTAACATTACATGTGCGACCATGTTACCCCTTTATGGGTCGGGGCTTTATTGATTACTCTGGTCGGTGCTAGCAAAGAGCCACATTACTAGTGGCAGGAGTGATATGTGGTCACTCTCGTCACAGGGTCGTGCCTGGTAAGGCGACTACGCCGTTTTTACGTGTTCCGGGCACACCGTTCGTCCCTGCATGGGTTATACTGCCCAGAGTCGGTGCTCGTAAGATGTACATCATGTGGGTACACCGTTCGTCCCTGCATGGGTTATACTACGAGTGGTGGATGACACAGATGTTTCCGGGATCTCATGGCTGGAGCGTACAACCTTTGCATAGTGTAAAACTGTTCGCATAGCCGTGTCCATGGTCAAGGACAGTTGGGTAATCGTTCTTAAACTACGTCCAGTCATTTCCGCATAAACCAAGAGGGTGTGTGTGTTCAACGAGTTATGTGGAAGAGTTGATATGACCAAGTTTGGTGACTTGGCATATCGGGTGAACCCGGAGTGTTCAGCCCACAACAGATATACTGATATCTGTAACCTGTTCTTCTAAATACCATCTAGCTTATGTTGCACATCCACGAGTGATCATGTTTATTTACAGTCAGCTGCTATCCACCAATATTGTAAATTACTTGTTACCATACCAACTACATTATCCATATCATGGGCTGTTTGTGAGTACATTCAAAGTAATCATTGGCTTGCCACTGGTTAATTCATTGACCAGGTATGAGAGAACATGATTTGGTGAAGAGTAACTTGGTGACGTTCCTGCGAGTTAGGACGCTTCCTAGTCAGAATGCCTGTAGGTTAAGGTTTATGGCATGGGTTCACGCTTTCGACCAATATTTCCGCTACTGGTCCTGTTTGGTGTGTTGGCCCTCAAGGCCCTATATATGTAAGACGTGACCGCAATGGTCATTTATTGTATCAAACAGTATGTATGATTGTAAGACTCTTGTTATTCAGTTTCTGTGTGTTCGGTGAGCATTGGTATCTGGGATCACTAAACACGTTCATTCGGTGATCTCGACTCGTAAGTAGGGGTCCCCAGAATATACCCCTTCACCCACCTCTCATTCAAGAGAGAAGAACTCAGAACACACACCTCATTGCCAGATCCATTTTTCTGGGAGAGCCACCTTCTCATGTGTTGAGACCAAGATATTCCAATCCAATCATTTGAAACTCGATATCTAGACTCCCCAAGTTGCTTTCCACCAAATCAATCTCTCCTACCCATACCTATTTTGTGAGAGAGTGATTTGGTGTTGAGGAAGCAATCTTTAGAAGCACAAGAGCAAGGAGTTCATCGTTCTACCACATTTATTAACTTTTGGAGGGTGGTGTCTCCTAGATTGGTTAGGTGTCGCTTGGGACCCTCCTACTTCGTGTTGTGGATTTGAACCAAGATGTTTGTCAGGGCAAGGAGATCGCCTACTTTGTGAAGATCTACTATGAGTAAGGATAGTCCTTCATGGGCGGAAACCATGGTGGAATACACAAGGCTCCCTTGTGGGTGGAGCCCTCCGTGGACTCTCGCGTCCGTTACCCTCCGTGGCTTGAAGTCTCCACTAACATGGATGTACAATAGCACCACCAACCGGAACCGTGCCAAAAATCACCGTGTCAACCTCATGCGTTTGATCTCCCTACCTTACTCGTTTACTTTACACTTGCATGTTTAATATTCCGCTGCTATACTCTTAGAACTGCACGTGTAGTGTGTACTTGACTCGACATAATTGCTAAAACTATACCACAACTAAAATTGGGAAAAGGGTAAGTTTTTATCTTGTCAAGTAGTCTAAGCACCCCCCCTCTAGACATACTTTCGATCATACAATCGTGTTGTTGGAGCTCTCGTGCCATATTCCTCCTCCTGCTGCCGGCATTGCCGCCACAACCTCCGCTCAAAATAGACCTTCCCGGTGCCCCTACCTCCCTCCTACACACGATAGAGGATCGTGGCCACCTCCTGGAACCTATCCTCAGCCCCAGCCTATACCTCCTCGACTATGTTGCCTTGCGAGAGCACGCCGTCGCCGACCCTCGTTGGGGCAGAAGCCTTTTTCACCTCGGTGCTTCCCCGCACAAATGGGGCCACCAGGTGGTTGCATAGCGCTCCCCTGGCCCCTCCAGTGGCCGGCTAATAGCCGGAGGAGGCCTATGCTATCGGAGAAGCACAAGTGCGCTCTCGGTCTCACCCCATCTGCCTCCCTCCTCCTCAAGCGGGAGGTGGGGGATGAACCCGATTAGCGAGCCCCCCCCCCCCCGACGATGACCAGTCGGTCGAGCCCCAGGGTAAGTGGACACGGGTTCTATCCATAGCCGCCTCCACGCTTGGGAGATGCATTTCGCGGAATGCGCCTTCGGCGTGGCAGCTGCACACGCGCAACAAAGCTATTGGGCCGACCGAGTAGCTATCCCACGCCCGGTGTGCCGTTTAGGCCTTTGGGTAAACCCCTATTTCCATTGTTTTCTTTTTCTGGCAGGTTCCAAAAATTCATAGCAAATTCAATTCAACTCCAAATTTGATGATTCAATCTCCTACAGGTTCCTAAAATCCAGACATAACCAAATATGTGCATTGCATGTTTTTCCAGAAAAGTTTCCTTTACACCTATATGATTAAATCATATTTTTGAATTTCTGCATTAAACTTCGGAAATTCATGGAGAGTTCATCTTCGACCCAAATGGAGTGATTAAAAATCCTAGGTACCTCTAAAATCATGTGTTACGATGTAACCATTTTTCCTCATACTTATTTTGCTATATCAATCATTGGACTATCTCTTCATATATGATCCACTTTGCAAATACCTAGAATATTCATTGCAACTCCAAATCCAATGAATCCACTTTATAAATTTCTCTAAAATCATGCCCTATTTGTATCCACTCATTTTTATAATGATATTTTTTGTGGACTCCTTATAGGATCATCATTTCCCCTATTTGCACCATTCCAAAATCCCCCTTGATCCACATCCAATGAAACCTCCTTGGTTATTTTTCTTATGACTAGGGATGTCCAAGAATATTAGAACTCCTATTATAGAAGCACTTTGTGTTTCTGCTTGTTCTGTGGCTTACCGTTGTTGTTTCCGATGATAGTTGGCAATATAAACGGAATACTCGGAGTTGGACCAAAAGGCCTCGAAGACCCCGGAGACCTATTTGAGCAAAGCAAGCAAACCTTTGACCGTGCCTAAGAAACTTTTATTTGCATGTCATGGGGCACCTTACTTATGCGTATATTCATGTTATATGGGAGAGCCCCCTTGTTTGGTTGTCCCCAAAGAACACCTCCTTGAAACCTGCATTTGGGCATGACCCTACCACCTTTGAGGGTTGTGCATGTGGGATATAGTTAGTTGCTAGTAGTTGCAACGCGAGAAGGGGTTTGAATATGCATGGTGAAAATGAAGGGAATGTTTACAAAAGCTTTTCAAAAAACCCGTCGGGTTCCACTAATGCCCGAGGCTGATGGTGTTGAGATGGTTGACCACTTGAGAAAGAAGTAATGTACGAGGAAAGGTTTTGTGTGAGTGGTTTCGTAAAGGGGATTAGATTTAAGATCTATCATCCATCCCAACCTTACATGTGCGACCACAATATCCCTTATGGGATGGGGCTTTGTTGATTACTTCGACGATGCTAGCAGAGAGCTCTCATTACATGTGGTCACTCTTGAGACGTGGTCATGCCAGGTAGGGCAACCAAGTTGTTTTGGTAGTTTCCGGGAACACTGTTGCGTGCAATCCTGGATGGTACGATCTAGAGCGATGCTCGTATGATGTACATGATGGGGGATGGCACCAACATGTGGACTCTTTGTTAGTGTCACCAGAGCGAAGGCATTGTTCGGGTGCTTACGTCGGGTATGTTATATGCCGCAAGTCATGGATGACACGGAAGTTCCTGGAGTCTCGTGGGTACAGTGTGCAACCTCTGCAGGGTGTAAATTTATTCGAATAGACGTGTCCATGGTCAAGGACAGTTGGGTGGTGCTACTTACACTGCATCCAGTCATTTTCGCATAAACCAAGTGTCGGTGTATGTGAGAGAGTATGTGGGAAACATGATGCTCGAGTTAAGTTAGGTGACTTGGCATGATGGGTGGACATGGAATGTTTGACCCTTAGTTGATATTGATATATGTAACTTGTTCATTGGGTTATCGCTATGCCTTGTGGTGTATGTTGCCCAAGAATTTGATCATGTTGCTGCAGTAGGGAAAATTTGCTTTCCGCAAAATCAACATACTAGTGTTATGTCATACTTCGGCATTCCCTTTTTCCATATCACGGGTTACTTGCGAGTACATTAAAAGTACTCACTGGCTTGCCACTAGTTATTTCATTGAACAGGTAAGAGAATGCAGGAGATGGTGAAGAGTACCTTTGTGACGTTCCTGCAAGCTAGGACGCTTCCCAGTCAGAATTCCTGTAGGGTTAAGGTAGATGGCATGGGTTCACGCTATCCTTGAAGATTACCATTGCAATGTATATGAAGACTTTTCGATAATGACCATATTCGAGCTAAATGGTATGTATGGATGTAAGACTCTTCTTATGCATTTTCTGTGTGTACGGTGAGCATTGATGTCTGGGATCACTCTACACGTCCATTCAACGATCTCGACATACAAGTTGGGGTCCCCACAGAGCTGGTATTAGAGCCAAGTTGACTGTAGGAAGCCCTTAATTAGCACAGACGTTGGTTAGGACAAAGCTGTTTTCTGGACCCTACAAAAGCACTTGCTAAACCTAATTATTTCTCACCTCTCCTAAATCTTCAAAAGAAGCGAAGTTTTTTTTCCTTATCAGTTCCACCCTTGTTACTTCAACTCTCCTCATCTGCTTTTCAAACATGCAAATGGTTGCTAGCACCGTTATGCCTCCAACCACTAGTTACCTTGAAATCTTGGTCGGTAACTTCAGAGGAAGCGACATTGCCTAACGATAAACCACATGTTTGGAAGACAAGATTGAAAACACTACGACAAGAGAACACCAACAAAAGCTACCTTCTGAAGGAATAAGGACATCGAGATGTTGGCACCCTCGACCCTTTCCCAGACGGATGCAACCTTGGCCTACGATGATCAGGACATATGGTATGCAAGAGCATGATATGCATCGCTAACAGAGCGATCCTGTCATTATTGATGTTGTGTCGACCACCACTGGTGGATGAGAGCCTCGCCATTTGGTCCGCCTCACCTTGATAAGCAGTAAAATGGTTCTCATCGCCCCCCGCTCTTGGTGTCGATATTGTCATCAACATAAACGACAAGTCAGAACTCTATCATGCCCTGACGATGTTATTGCATAAAGTATTGTCCACCTTGAACGCTCGATGCCATGGATGGCAAGAAGACATTGACATGACTACAAGATCAACAGAAGACCCTGTCATCGACACACGAGAGGAACCACCTTTGCCGGCAGCTCACCAGATAAGAAGTCATCAAGGACTCTTTCCAGCTCAACTCGATTCATTTCGGAAAACAACAATAAAGGACATCGCGACACCATGAGAAGACCCAAAAGACTGAACAGACTCCTCTCCAAGGCACGAAGAAAGCACAATTATTGAGTCCGAGGTCCACTAGGGTAGCATGAGTCATGAATCCCCTATGCGAAGTCGAGTCCGTGAAATGGTTCGAATGGAACCACGTTGTGTGTTGCTTGTTTTTGTTTGTTTGTGCTTTGAGATAAGTCGCGCTTTTGCCACAGGCAACGAGTACACGACTATGCCACCCACCTCATCTTGATATTTGTGTTGGCCTTTTGGCACTGGTTTGATTACACTTGCACTATCCCACCCTCTTAGGAACTCCCCTCTATAATACATCTCTCTCCCACCTTCCTCAACAAATGAAGACCAGTAGGACAAGATGCACCAAGGGTCCACTTCGATAGACAACCGACACTGGAGACGCTGATCATAACATGCTCCACCAGATGCGACCTGTAGGAGTTATGCTTTCCCCTCGAGATGGGAAACCCCTCCCTAGGCTGACCTAAACCCTACCGGCTTCCCCAACTCAAACCTATGATCGCGTGTTCAATACACGGACTTGCCAGATTATCCGTTGAGCTCCGATAACCTCTTCTTAGCATTGGCTCGTTATGGAACAAGTGATCACGGTGAATAAGTATCCTTCAATCTTAAGCTAGCACCATAACACTAATGCCATAGGAAGGATCGTTTTGGAATATATAATTTGTAGACAATGGGTTGTTTTGATGATAATAGGTGTCTAGAGGATATAGCTAGACTATCTTAGTGGATCCTAAGACCCTTATGATGGTAGGTGAACTTAGTGGAACAAGTTGGTAAAGTAGCATAACGTACATATTCCTGTTGTAAGTTTGGATTCAGTAGGACAATTATGATCACGGGCTAAAACTCTTGGTTCTACAATAAAATGACTTAGTCAAGAGGTAGTCATGGTCTGATGATGGTACCATAATGACTTGGATTTACAAGTAGGAATTGTGAATCGGATTTAAATAGGTAATCCTACTAGAGCATCGTCCATGAATGAGGCCACATGGTTTGGAGTAAATTGTATTTAGTCTGATGATCTCGATCATGACACGATGTTTCCAGGTGGGTAACATGTAGAAGTAATAGGCATTGTCGAATTGATTTATGAATCTATATAAGCCTCGCCTTGGTGATCAGTTGTCCATGATATTGGAAGATTGTGTATATACTATGGCATAGTACTTGCAATAACATGTGGATTACTAGGTCTCTAGGCGACCATGGATAACCCCATCGCTATTGGATTTGTAGGAGTGATAGGTCGAGGTATGGTTGATGGGATTGATGAACCACTCGATTGGATTTGTAGCAAGGAAACAAGACATTGGATTGGTGTACTCACTACAGAATCTGAGACTTGCCATCTGCCATGGCACACGGCAAAGGGGGGCACACCGGACGGCAAAGCCTTTGTCGTCCGTCCGCAGACGGCAAATAGACGGTAAAGATTTATCCGGAGAAGAGGTTCTTTCCCGTCTCCCTTTATAAGGCGGACGACAAATAATCTTTGCCATGTGGGGGGGGGGGGGGCAGACGGCAAAGAAAATGGTATGGAAGATCCGTAAGGCGCTCCCGTTAAGTGCTAACGGCAGCCAGCTGGTCCCACCTGTCATTTGCCGTATGCCCTACCTCCCTTTGCTGTCAGCCATGTTTGAGGCAGACGGCAAAGGGGGGCACCCAACCCCTCTCTCCCTTCAACTTTGTCGTTTGCCCCTCCCTCTTTTGTCGTCTGCCCTCACACCTTTGCCATTAGCCATGTTTGAGGCACACGGCAAAGGGGGCACCCCTGGTGTATTTTGGCCCACGCTATGGAGCCTTTGCTGTCGGCTACAAGCCCTTTGCCGTCGGTGGGTGGACGGCAAAGGCTCAAAACAACCCCTATTTATTTTGTTTTCTATAATATCCAGCAATTTTCACACAAATCAGGAATAATTTTCACAATAATGAGGATATATATATATTTGACAGAAATAATTTTGTTTCAATACTCATAACCATATTAAAATTACTTTCATCCATAATACATACATACTATGCAAGTTGCATCCATACCAAACCATATATTACACTAGTTTCATCGGTGCATACGAAGTTTCATATATATCCATATACTACAATAGTTTCAACCCAAGCTTCCATGAAGCCATGGTAGAAGAAACCATATTCAAGAACTCCATCAATATAATCCAAGCTTCCCATGAAGTGAATGTAATCTGCAAAATGGCAAATAAGAAAGTTAGAAGAAGAAGACTAGATGAAGAATAGAAGTATAGAACATTTCAGAGAGAACTTAGTTAAGTATAGGCCATTTAATAGCTAAGTTAGGTGGAATAAGTCATCTTGGAGCTACATAGCCTTATTATGTCATTTAGGAGAGAACTTAGCTAAGTATATGTCATTTTGGAGCTACTTAAGGAAAAATATGTCATTTTGGAGCCAACTATGCTTATTAAGCCATTTTGGAGCCAACTAAGCTAATTATAGGCCATTTAATAGCTAAGTTAGGTGGAATAGGTCATCTTGGAGCTACATAGCCTTATTATGTCATTTAGGAGAGAACTTAGCTATGTATAGGCCATTTTAGAGCTAACTTGGATAAAATATGTAATTCTGGAGCCAACTATGATTATTAAGCCATTTTGGAGCTAGCTAAGCTAATTATAGGCCATTTAATAGCTAAGTTAGGTGGAATAGGTCATCTTGGAGCTACATAGCCTTATTATGTCATTTAGAAGAGAACTTACGTAAGTATAGGTCATTTTTTATTAAATAGGCCGTTTTGGACCTAACTAAGCTAATTATGTCATTTAGGTGGAAGCCAAGCTAAGTATAGGCCATTCTAGAGCTAACTTGGGTAAAATATGTCATTGTGGCGCCAACTATGATTATTAAGGCATTTTGGAGCTAGCTAAGATAATTATATGCTATTTAATAGCTGATTATTAGCTAAGTTTGTATTTTTGGAGCTAAATGGGCTAATTATGTCATTTTAGAGGAAAACAAGATAAGTATATAATATTCATGAGCTAACCAATGTTCTTATGCCATTTTGATCTTATTATGTCATTTTGGAGCTAAATTAGTCATTTTAATGAGCTAACCAAGTTTCTTATGATGTTTTTACCTAACTAAGCTAATTATGTCATTTTGGAGGATAATTAGCTAAGTATGTATTTGTTGGGGAAAATAAGCTACGTAGAAGAAGAAAGAGAAGAAGCAAGAAGAGAAGAAGAAGGAGAAGAAAAAGAAGAAGAAGGAGGTAGAGGAGGAGGAAGAGGAGGAGGCGAAGGAGAAGGAAGAGGAGAATAACAAGAAAATAAGAAGAGAAGAAGAAGGATAAGAAGAATGAGAATGAGGAGAGAAGAAGAAGGAGGGCTCCTTGTCCTTCTTCTCCTCCTTCCCCTTCTCCTTCTTCTTCTCTACTTCTTCTCTTCTTCTTCTTCTTCTTCCTTCTTTTCATTTTTCCTCTTTCTTCTCCTCTTGTCCTCTTCTTTGAGCTAATTTAGATAATTATGCCTTTTTGGAGCTAATTATGTCATTTTGGAGGATAATTAGCTAAGTATAGGTCATTTTTTATTAAATAGACCATTTTGGAGCTAACTAAGCTAATTATGTTATTTTGGAGGATAATTAGCTAAGTGTGTCTTTGTTGGGGAAAATAAGCTACGTAGAAGAAGAAAGAGAAGAAGCAAGAAGAGAAGAAGAAGGAGAAGAAAAAGAAGAAGCAAGAGGAGGAGGAGGAGGAGAAGGAGAAGGATAAGGAGGAGAAGAAGAAGAGAAGAAGAAGAGAAGAAGAATAGAAGAAGAAGGAGAAGGAGCCCTCCTTCTTCTCCTCCTTCTCATTCTTCTTCTCCTTCTCCTTCTTCTTCTTCTTCTTCTCTCCTCCTTCTTCTCCTCCTTCTTCTCCTTCTTCTTCTCTTCTTCTTTTCTTCTTCTTCTTCTTCCTTCTTTTCATTTTTCCTCTTTATTTTCCTCTTGTCCAGTTCTTCGAGCTAAATTAGCTAAGTATGCCTTTTTGGAGCTAATTATGTCATTTTGGAGGATAATTAGCTAAGTATAGGTCATTTCTTATAAAATAGACCTTTGTGGAGCTAACTAAGCTAATTATGTCATTTTGGTGGAAGCCTAGCTAACTATAGGTCATTTCGGAGCTAACTTGGTTAAAATAGGTCATTTCGGAGCTAACTATGCTTATTAATCCATTTTGGAGCTAGCTAAGCTAATTATAGGACATTTCATAGCTAAGTTAGGGGTAATAGGTCATCTTGGAGCTACGTAAGCCTTATTATGTCATTTAGGAGAGAACTTAGCTATGTATAGGTCATTTTTTATTAAATAAGTCATTTTGGAGCTAACTAAGCTAATTATGTTATTTAGGTGGAAGCCAAGCTAACTATATGTCATTTTGGAGCTAACTTGGGTTAAATATGTCATTTTGGAGCTAAGTATGCTTATTAAGCCATATTGGACCATTATGCGGTTGTTAAGCAAAACACTAGAAATAACATACCATTATCGTCATCACTGCGGTGAAGCACGGTGGCTCTGGCTTGTTTCACGTGGAGAAGGCTCCACTATAGAAGGGTCGTGCGATGCGTTTTGGGAGATATTCTGCACCAAACATCGTTTGCAATGTGTCATTAGCATGATGACACTCTTGAGATCACTTCATTGAAATGAAACTCACCGTCCCCGCCATGTTAATGACTGGCATCGCCGGAGCTACGTGGTCAGTCTTCTCGCACATAGACTGTACATTTGGTTTCGTCAAGTCAAACTTTTTCTTTATTAATGAAATAGACATTAAAATGCAAGATTTGAAATAATATGAAGAAGAAACTTACCACGAAGAGCTCGTACATGGCCCTGTTAGACGCATCATTATGTGCCCTCTCCGCCTCCACCAATGCAGTCGTCCTCTCCTTCAGCTCCTTCATCTCCTTATCCTTCTCCGCCAAAAGCGCCTGCATTGCCTCTCTCTCTTTCAGAATAGCAGCTTGCAACACAATTCATTGTTAGCATTGTAATCATATTGGTTCCCACGCACAACATAATGCGGAAAGATAGTTGAGTCCATTAAACTAACCTCGATGGCGAGTTCGACTGGCCGTGGACGAGGTGTTATCTCAGGACACGAGCTCGTTTGGCGTGCCTTTATCTGCCGGAGAGTGCTAGGACAACGTATAATGCCGTCTCCAATCGCGATCGAGCCATGGGGCCTCCCGTTGCCAGCTATCATCACCAACTCTGGATCAATAGGCCCCTCGCCCGGGTTAAAGTCCTCCCCTTTCCTTGCCTTCCCGTGATCTCTGTACTTCACGAGCTTGTGGTGGGAGGAGATGTTGGTGAAGTTTTTTGGATGCTCAAGCTCATACTCAGAGAATGCCTTTACCTTCTTATACGAGGCAGTATGGGCCATCGCATACATGTCGTACATATGTGGCACCTCCGTCTTATTGTGACGCGCCTAAAAGAGAGAGAGAGGAAAAATGTATTAGTAAAGGGCTCAAGATATCATTAAGAATGAATTGCATGACCAACCTTTTTGCCACGTCTCTCCTTGTCTTTCTTGTGGCTGGCCTCCCATGTTTCAGAGCACCACTGATCCACCAAGGTCTCCCAACAATCCATCTTATCCACACACCATCTTGGGGGCACCTAATTTAATAAAGAGAAATTTGAGCGCAACAAGTAAGAATCCAATCAAGGAAACTAACTACAAGGCCTTAATAATATGTAATTACCTTCATGTAATGCTCCTTCTCCATCTTAGAATCGCGGCACTTTGCATTCCCCTTCCTAATACACCGTGAGGCATAGTAGTCTCGAACAGCTTGCACCCGAGCCTCAAGCCGAATGTTTTGAAGTAGTCGGCGACATTCGGTTCCGATAACCTTTGCCGCGTCCTCCTCGTATCCCTGTCACACCTGTAGTAGGTCTGCAAACGAGACAACACCAATTAGTACAATAACTAGCTATGGTTGATTTATAATTGTGCGACCCTCGTGTCGGATCACCATATCGGCCCTCGTGTGGCAGAAAACACCATCGATCTCCACCTACGGCGGGGCCGTGGCACCTAAGTGGTGCTCCTAGTTCATTCCTACCTCTCGCTCCTGATTGGGAAACGTAACAAACCTCGGGAAGTTTTGACGGAAAAGCACAACAAGGATGTTGTTGAGCTTGCGGACTCCCTTGGCAACAATACAACCCCTGCAGTATGACAAATTATAGCCAAAACATTAGATATTTGAGAAAACGTGAAGGGAAAAGGTTAAATAAGAGTAAATTAAATTACTTCTCCCCATTTGGCTTAATCGACCACCTCTGCCCGCGGGTCACCGGCACAAGTGGGAGCCCCGAACTACCAAGCTCGTAGACGGCGGCCCCCTCACCCAGCTCCTCATCGCTATCAGCATGGCCACTTGGCTTAGGCTGACCCAGATTAGCCCATGTATCCTGCTGGGTCTCTAGGAACGTACCCTCATCCATGCTTTGCTCCAGAGTCGCGTGGAACAAAGACTCTGGGACACGAGTCTCGTGGATCGAAGCCTCGTCGACTTGAGGCTCGTCGACCTGAGGCTCGTGAACTGGAGACCGTGTAGCCTGCACCTCACACGAATCCACCCTAGTAGTCATGTGCTCAGGTGAATCAGCTTGGGGTGGCGGCGAGGAAGGCATGGCAGTCACCGCCCTACCTCTCCCGCGGCCACATGTACCTTTAGTACAACATAAATACCAACATGAGTACAAGATAAATACCAACTTGAGTACAAGATAAATACCAACATGAGTAATAAAATGTATATAAATACCAACATGAGTACAACATAAATACCAACATGAGTACAAGATAAATACCAACATGAGTAATACCTTCAGTACCTCTCGGCTTTCCGGGGGGTCGACCTCCTCTCACGGGGGCCGCGAGAGAGGAAGAAGCGGCCACTCCATGCACAGTAGAGAGCAACGCTCTTCGAAGAGGCGAGGCAAGAAAGGAAGTACCCATCCCACCACCCGACGACGAAGAAGGAGCCGTGGAGTGCTTTCGACCCTTTCCTACTATCTTTCAGCACGTGTCATGACAAAGAGTAAATGAAATTAGTACAACATAAATACCAACATGAGTAATAAAATGTATATAATTTAAGTGTATCATCGTCATAAATACCAACATAACTAATAAAAATTGAATACCTAACATTAACTCAAAATTTATATATAGTAATAGTTGATTACCTGACATGTACTAATAACAATCGTGCTCGTCTATATATGCTTCGGGGTCAATAAATTCATCATGATCATCACTATCATCAATAAATGCATCATCATCATCACTATCAGGAAGAACGTGTGGAAGGCCACCATTATGTAATCGGTCAAGAAGTGACAGGTCATCCGCAGCAGTAACCTCTTCTTCTTCCGGCTCTTCTTGTTCGGGCACAGGGGTTATGACAGATTCACTGTCGTTGTCTACTTCAATGTTCTGGGGTGAATTAGAGCGGCTCTTGAAACTTTTCTTGGACATACGTGTTTCTTGGAAGAATTCTCCTTCAAATGTGTCTCGGTTAATGTGAGGTTTCTAATCCTCTTCATTGATGGTAGGTGGTCTAAAATGTGGCGGCACTTCATAAACAACATCCCAACCTTTCAGATTTGGATCAGTTTGGCAGGCCCACGGTAGATAGAAAACGTGTGTCGCTTGTTGAGCCGTAATATAGACATCGGGAACATCTAAGTGTGTGTTTTGGTTGATTTAGACTAGTCCTATATGTTCATGAGTCCTTCTAGTCTCCCTCGGCTCAAACCAATAACATTTGAAGACTACGATGGTCGGTGGATTTTCACCATAGAATAGAAGTTCATAAATTCCTTCAACTCTTCCATAATACTCGGTGCCTGTTTCGCCGATAGCAGAGACAGAACAATTTGTAGTCTTTAGGTCGGGCATAGATAGCTCTTTGCCAAAGTTACGAAAGTGATACTCGTTGATGTTGTATTTGTCAAATGAACGGACCTTATAGTCAAAACCTATAGCGACTTGTCTCAACTCAGCGTCCATAGACTCTGCATCAGCCTACAAGTTTAATACCAAAGAATGAATGCATTAGCCACAAATTAGACCAAGAAATCAAATGGCCCATGAATGGTAATTAATTACCCTTTGTTTGAACCAAGAGATGAAACCGGGATAGTCGCCTGCATGCTTTGCGAGAAGCGCATACTCTTCGACGATATTTATTTCGATGACCGCTCCATCCGAGAATTCAGCGACGTATCGACTTATCAAATATCCGAGAATAAGAGTAGTTCAAAGGAATTAGAAGTCGTGGAACAATAATTTACCGAGAACTTACTTTATGTACGGCCGCACATCTGTTAGTTTGGTGAAGATATACAATCAAATGGTCCGTCAATCTTCGACATCCAACGATTTCCCTTTTGAAGCACCGGATCGTGCGAGCTTCCCTTTGAATAGGCTGAGGTTGGATCGACCTTTTTTAGGATCGCCATCATTGTACCGAGGCTTCGGGTTATGCAAATGACGATTTTTGGCTTCGTAGTGTGCTGTCACAAAGTTCGCCGCCTCCTCGGTAATGAATGCCTCGGCCATCGATGCTTCAATTCTATGTTTATTTTTACAATTAGCTCGAAGCGTCTTCTGCATCCTCTCAGCTGCAAAATACCATCGATTTTGAACGCCCCCCCAATCTTGCCTCGGTCGGGAGATGCAAAATCAAATGCATCATTGGATTAAAAAAGCTCCGTGGAAATATCTTTTCTAATTTGCAGATCAACTCCGCCGCCAACTCTTCCATTTCATCTAGCACACCAGGCGATAGTTCTTTTGCACAAAGAGAACGGAAGAAATAGCTCAGCTCTGTCAGTTCTAGACATTCATCCTGAGGGATAAAGCCATGCAACATCACCAACATGACCCGCTCAATCCATATGTGCCAATCTTGACTCTTGAGACCAAATATTTTCAATTTCTCAAGACTCACTCCCCTCTTTAGATACGCAGCATACCCATTGGGGAACATCAACCGCATTTTCACCCACAATAGCATTTCACTCATAGCTGGCCTTTCAAGATTGAACCATGATTTTGGCTTCGCTATGCTTCGCTTTCCTTTCCGTTGTCGCAAGTTTTGTAATGATCTATCACATAGACCATCCACATCGATTCTAGCCTTAGGATTATATTTTGACTTCCCATCTATGCGAACAATGTATCAAAAATGGCCTCCGCAATATTCTTTTCAGTATGCATCACGTCGATGTTGTGTGGGCAAAGGAGGTCTTTGAAGTAAGGCAGATCCCATAAGCATGACTTGTGAGTCCAGGCGTGTTTCATATTATACCCTTTGAAGTACCCTGGACACAAAGGATCAGGCTCGAGAGCATTTAACTGATCAAGGGTCTGTTGGCCTATCAACACAGCTGGTGAAGTGTTTTTGACAACTCTACCTTTGATGAAATTCTTCTTGTCTTTTCTGAACTTATGGTGAGGATCCAGGAACTATCTATGCATGTCAAAGCAAGAAAACTTGTGACCAGCCTGCATCCAACGGAACTAAAGAGCTGCCTTGCAAGTGGCGCCCAGGAACCTTACATGCACACATCAACCAGCGAATAGCGCAAACGCCGGATAATCGTGCGTCGAGTACATGTACCACACATGCATTTTGAAATTTGTTTTGGTAGCGGCATATAGGTCTTCATCCCATTATCACAGGCTTCTTGTAACTCATCCTTAAGCGGCTACATGTACACATTCATATTCTTCCCCGGATAGTTGGCCCCTGGAATTATCAACGTCAGGAAAATGTTCATTCTTTTCATAATCTCTCTGGGTGGGATATTGAGTGGAATGACAAATACAGGCCAACAACTGTATTATTCTGCCGTCATACCGTACACATTGAACCCATCTGTGCTGATGGCAACTCTAGGATGCCTTGGATCTTCCGATTTATCCTTATGTAATACATCAAAGTGCTTCCATGCAAAACCATCTGAAGTGTGTATCAGCATCTTGTTCCCATCCTCATCTAGTTCGGTTCTTTTGCCCAATTTGTGCCATGTCATCTGTCTGGCCATCTCTTCGACCATGAAAAGACGTTGAAGTCTTGGTAAGATTAGCAGATACCGAAGAACACTAATGGGGATTTTGGTCTGATTCTTCTCACCCATACCGTTGTCTACCACAATATACGTGGAAGAATTGCAAATTGGATAATAGTTCAAGGCCGCATACTCAAGCCTAAATAAGGCACATCCATTCTCACAGGCATGTATCTTCTCATAGTGCATCTTAAGTACACGGAGGATTTTCTCTGACTGATACATGTTTGTAGGCAGTACATGGCCGGGTAGAAATCGTCCAAATATCGTCATCATCGCGTCGTAGCATTCTCTGCCTAGGTTGAATTGAGCCTTCAGAGCCATTACTTGCACAATGGCATCTAGCTGACAAAGCTCAGTCTGCTCGTGGAGAGGACATTTTGAAGACTCCAACATTTCATAGAAGGCCTTTGCAGATTCCTCCATCTCATCTTCCGAATCCTCAGCATCATCAAAGTCTTGCACCATGTCTTCGATCCCGGTACCATGCTCGTTGGTGCGACGATGAATCACCTGAGCTCTGGCATGTTGGTGAGACTCACCATGAAAAGTCCACACTGTATAATTAGGCGTAGAACCCCACTTTTGCAGGTGTTTACCCATTTCAAACTCTATCTGCTTTTTCCAGTTGTCGCAGTTGTGACAGGGGCACCATGTTTGTTGCTGGCCATTTGCAAATGCGGATCTCACAAACCCCCTGGTTTTTGTTAACCATTCATGGGTCATGTCTTTCTGACTAGGGTGACCAGTGTACATCCAAGCATGGTAACTCATCTTGCCTAGCTACCTGTGCGCGCATAAGAAATAAATATATAATTCATCATCTATATTCATCCGCTAATCGAGTTTGCCAGATTTATTACGCCCACGCAACCTACACGCTAATAGGTAAAGATAGGTCCTAATCCCACCCGAGTATGTGTAGATTGGGTTCGTTTTCCCATGCTCTACTCCAGATGCGATGCAGAATTTCCGCAGCACCTCCCCGTTGTGCTCCTGATACACGTCTCGGCAATAAGCAGAGAGGATGTGTACCCGGAGAACAAGAGGAAGGCACTGACGAAATTCCGCATCGGATCCGGAGCACAGCATACGGGAAACGAACCCAATCTACACATACTTGGGTTGTCCATGGATAACATTGGACAATTCGAAAGGATGGCGGTTATAAATATGCAAAGACATGCATATTTATATATGTCGCCCTTTCGAACAGGAGACGCATACTGGTCACGCATACTAATTATTGAAGAAACCTATAGCTAGCAAGTTTCATCGGCACGAAGACCGGACCAGAGCAAATTAAGGGGGTAGGAGGAGAAGTTATTTGTGCTCACCAACAAACGCAGGGGTGGAGCTCGTCCAACGCACATGGAGGTCGTCGAACAACTGCACATTGAAATTCACCCGATCAACACAAATATGATGTTTTTATAATTAACATATTCGAAAAATATGTTGAGGGTCGATGGTGTCGGGTGTCAGTGGCGTCAGGGGTCGGGGGTTAGTGGTGTCGGTTGTCGGGGGTCAGTGTCATCGGGGGTCGAGGGTCAGTGGCGTCGGGGGTCGGGAGTCGGGGGTCGAGGGTTAGTGGCGTCGGGAGTCGAGGGTCAGTGGCGTCGGGCGTCGGGGGTAGGGGGATTGTGGCGTCGGGGGTCAGTGGCGTCAGGCATCGGGGGTCGGGGGTCGGGTGTTATTGGCGTCCGGGGTCGAGGATCGGGGGTTGGCGGCGTCGGGCATCGGGGTCGGTGGTCAGGGGTTAGTGGCATCGGGGGTTGGGGGTCAGTGGCGTCGGGGGTCGAGGGTTAGTGGCGTCGGGGGTCGAGGGTCGGGAGTCGGGGGTCAGTGGCGTCGGGGGTCGGGGGTCAGTGGCATCCGGGGTCGGGGGTCAGTAGCGTCGAGGGTCGGGGGTCAGTAGCGTCGGGCGTCAGGGGTCAGGGGTCGAGGGTCAGTGTCGGGGTGCTGTTGTTCTTTTTTCCTCTTCTTTCTTCTTCTCCTCTCTCCTCTTTTTCTTCTTCTTCTCCTTTTCTTCTTCTTTTACTTCTTCTTCTTCTTCTTCCTCCTCCTCCTCCTCCTCTTCTTCTTCTTCTTCTTCTACTTCTTCTTCTTCTTCTTCTTCTTTTTTTTTCTTCGTCTTCTTCTTCTTTCTCCTTCTCCTCCTCCTCCTCCTCCTCTTCTTCTTCATCTTCTTCTTCTTCTTTTTTCTCCTCATCCTCCTCCTCTTCTTCTTCTTCTTCTTCTTCTCCTTCTTCTTTTCCTTCTTTATCTAATTATTTTCTTCTTTTCCTTTTTTTCTTTTTCATTTTTTTCCTTCTTCTTTTCCTGCTTTTTTCTTCTAATCTATCTAACTAACCTAATTAGCCTAATAATATAACCTAATAAACTAACTAAATTAACCTAATAATCTAGCGTGTGCAACCCAACATTGATCTCTCCCTGCGTTATCTTTCGATTTACTCTCGCTTATGAGCCAAATATTTGAACCCAATAAAAACAATTCGTGAATTGTGTTAAGTTGCAGCCTGAAACCTTTAGCAACAGAATTGATCTTCGGTTTGAACTATTCACGTGTCTAACCAAATATGCAAGAAAAATAAAATTATATGAAGACATGTCTAACCAAATAACCAAGCATGCAACTATAGAAATAAGTGTAGTAACAAAACATGTATGAATTCTGACGCGCAACCTGCACGGGCAGTGGGTGCCGGGGCGGTGGTGGCCTGGCCAGTCTGGCGCAAGAGCCGGCAGGGGCGTCGGGCGAGGGCAGGGCACCGACTGCTATGGTGGTGAAGGAGAGGGGGTCGGGCGGTGGTGGTGGAGGAGAGGGGGTCGGGGCTGTGGTGGAGGAGAGGGGATCAACGACGGGGTGAGGGCCAATACAGGGCGTAGAGGAGGAGGGGGTGCGTAGGGAAGGCGGTGGTGTGGTATAAGAGGGGGTCGCGGCGGAGGAGGGGGTCGCAACGGAGGAGGGGGTCACGGCGGTGGTGGAGGAGAGGGGGTCACGTGGAGGAGGGGTCGCGACAGGGGCGGCTATGGAGGGGGCGCGTCGAGGCGGAGGTGCGGCAGGGGCGGCTGTAGCGGCCGGGGAGGGGTGGTGTGCCGGAGCAGCTCTGGCGGCAGCGGTGACGGCAGGTGGGCAGGGCGAGAGAGAGAAAGGGGGTAGGCAGGGCGAGCCATTAGGGGAGCGGGCGGGGGTGGGGGCTGGGAGCCGTTAACATTAGGGAAACATCCTCTTTGTCGTGTGCAAAGGCTGAGTGGTAGACGACAAAGGGGTGGGGCGGCGTTCCGGCCGTTGGGGGGGGGGGCTTTGCCGTCTGCCTACCCTTTGTCGTCTGCCTTTGGGGCCTTTGCCATCTGCTGGCAGGCAGCAAAGAGGTGGCCAACGGCAAATAGAACCTTTGCCATTAGCCACCTCTTTGCCATCTTCTTTGTGCGAGCTGACGGCAAAGAGTATCTTTGCAATGCGTCAGCAGACGGCAAAGCATGGCAGACGACAAATTTTCCAATTCCAGTAGTGACTACGTGTTTCCTTAACGTAGGGCGCAGTACCCTGGCCATTGGATAATCTAGCTGAGCACCTGGATTTGTATTGTCTTAATCCAAGTTTAACAACTTATATGCTTTCCCGAGGATTCCTACAAAGGACTACTTATGATGTTTTTGTTTAGGTCCTTCCCTCAGATGCTGGAGTTGACTAGCGTGAGTGGTGTGGAGTTGACTTATGTGAGATGGTACTTTCGATGATATAGAGTGATTTTGCCTGGAGTTAGAGGCCAGAATATTGGCATCAAAGGAATGGGCTGAGGGATACGATGATTGATGTTCACTCACATCCTAAGTTCCTTGAAACCCCAAAGCTTCACTGAGCCATAAAATGGTCGGATTATGACCATAGGAAACTGCTCTAATTCATTAGACAATGACCAGTACTCCGCCCCCACAGCCACCAATCATGTCTATGAGGAACGTGGACATGAAGGACTAGACTATGTGGACCACAAACCCCCGCTCCTATTACCTATCTCATGAGCACTGTGCTTATGTGATGCCTGGGGAAGTATGTTGTTATCCTCATGGGTGACATACTTATCCACCCAATAAGAGGAGGAACACCTTAGTCTTGTTTGGAAAAGCCCCCAAAACAACGATCTCCATGCCTCTCACAAGTAAGGCATTACTTGAGAAAATGGACTCCTCGAAGCAATCTCCAAGCAGGAGAAATCAATACTACCGAAGACGAGGCGAAGAACCTCCATGGTTGGGAAACCACGACGAAGAAGAAGAAGCAGTAGAAGTAAACTACCGCTCCTCTGCTGGCCACACCAACTATGCCAAGAAGCATCGACGTTCAAGCCGATGAAGCCTTTGGACATCAAGGGAAATTAAAGAGCCCTTCTTGGTCCAAATTAGGGACATGAGTCCTAACTAGACGATGGTGAGGCCCCTGTGGAGGGGAAGTTCACCCCGCTTGCCATGCCAGATACCGTAGGGATTGGATGACTAGTCTAAACTCCCAGGTAGCCACTCATCTAGAACCCCACAAGAACTCCCCTAGGTGATAGGACGCGTTCTAACGCGGTGTACTTAAGCTTAGTCTTCCAGACGAGACCCAACTCAGGCTTTTTTACGAGAAGCTATGACGAGGCTAGAAGACCAAACATCTGAAGACACACCAGAAGTATGCATCCATGAGAACAACGACAACGAGTCGGAGGAGAATGAAGCACATATAGGGGCAGCCTACTCGATCAGAAGTTCTTGACGAAAAGACTACGACGACCCACTTCAACACCCTTAAGGATGAAGACCACCTACGACTGTAGATCGCCTCCTTTAAGGAAATCAAGGACTTCCCCGTCGGCTGGGAGCTGCACAAAGACCTCGACCCTTCTATTCTAACACGAGACATCTAGGTGTCACTAACAAACATGCGCAACCACAGAACCAGCACCCACACACATCACCTTGCCCATTATTCCGATCATGGAGTGCACACGCAAGTCACACCCTTGCGAGAACTTAGTTCACCAAGCCCTTGACCCTTAGTCAAGCCTAGCTTATTGCAAGAACCCCGTTCACGTTCAGGCGAAGGCGAGCGGAGCATTCAAAGTTCATCAACCACTTCAGGACCCACAGGAGCAACATGGGAACATGAAGACTGCCCCAACCTAAAGTTCCGTATCTCTCCAATGCCTAGCCTAGGAATCTCGGGGACGAGATTCTCGTAAGAGCTATAGGTCTGTCACACCCTGTGTTTTGACTCTCCTGACTAAATAAATTTATCTAAAAAATTAGGACTAGTTAATAAAATGTGAGTGCCTTTGATACTTGATGTGATTGTTGATTGCTTGCTTTCTTGCTTGCTTGTGTTTAAATCACAAGGTTCCTAGTACTCCTTAGACTCTGATCCTTGCCCAAAGTCTTTGCCCAATGACCATGCCATGTGTATAGGACCAGAAACTATTTTTACCAAATACTATTTCTTACCAAAAAGGTTTTATTTAAGCTTTCAAAAACCACTCAGTTGGGATTTGTATTAAAAGTCCTCAAATTAGAGAAGTTATTTTGCACCAAACATTTTATCAAACGGACTTCCCAAAACAACAAGATTACTAATTTAAAAGCTATTTTAATATTTTATTTAAATACATTCTTCTAAGGCCAGAAATGGTCTTTATTTAAGAAAGGTTAGTTTGCGTGCTTTCAAAATATTTGAGAAAATTTAGGAAAATTGAGTGGACATATATATTCCATATATAAGAGTTCCAACACATGGTCATCTTCAAAATATTGGACAAAACCCTTCAAAACCCTTTCTGCCTATTTCAAGCTTTTGGAATATTTCCATAGGTAATATTCTCAATAATTCCTAGTAAAATTCTAGAATTTCACATATGATAAATGTGATGATCTTGCCAAGTATAATCTCAATCCAAGTTAATTCAATTCAGCTAAATATTCCAAAACCCTATGTGTCCACATCCAAGTTTTAGCAACTCTACATTACCAAGTGTCTCCAATTGTGCTCAAATTTTGTGGACATATTCTGATACTACAATAATGCATCCACACCAAGTGGTGCATCAAGGAGAATAGATGAACTTGTCCAAAACCCCTCAAAACCTTCTGTGATGATTTCTAGAATTGGGCAACTTTACATTGTGAAGTTTCTTCAATTTATGCCAAATAATGCCATCACACCATTAGTGGGAATTAATTTATGACTTTTTGGACATGCTCTAATACTCAAATAATGCCATGACACCATTAGTGGGAATTAATTTATGACTTTTTGGACATGCTCTAATACTCAAATAATGCCATCACACCATTAGTGGGAATTAATTGTCATGGAATTATATGCAAAAATCCATTTTATCCCATTCCTACGGTTTTTCAAGTCTACGTGGGAAGACTTCTCCAACAAATCCTAAATTTGATGTCCAATCTTATTTTCGCCTATCATGTGATCCTGTTAAGTTTCATAGCTATTGGAATCCATTTGCTACCCCTAACACCCATCATACACCCCTCAGCCCCAGCCTATCCCTCCTCAACTATATCGCCTTGCTAGAGCTCGACGTTGCCGACCCCCACTGAGGATGAAGCCCGGTTCACCAGGGAGCTCCCGTGTAGAAATGGGGCCACCATGTGGTTGCGGAGTGCTTACCCGATCCCTCCGGTGGCCGGCTCATCACCGGAGGTGGCCTGTGCTGCCGCAGCAGTACCAATGCGTGCTCGGTCTTGCCCCTTATGCCTCCCTCCTACTAGAGCGGGCGGTGCGGGATGATCCCCACAAGCGGGCCCCACCTTTCCGTGAATAGTCGGTCAGGCCCCCTAGGTAAGTGGACGTGGGCTCTACCATAGCCGCCTTTCGACATGGGAGACGCATTCTGCGGAATGCGCCTTCAGCGTGGCAGCTGCGCAGGCACAGCAAAGCTACTGGGCCGTCCCATTAGCTATCCCTCACCCGGTGCACCGTTTAGGCCTTTGGGTAAACCCATTTTTCCTTTGTTTTATTTTTCTTGCATGTTCCAAAAATTCATAACAAATTCAATTCAACTCCAACTTTGATGATTGAAACTCCTACACGTTCCTAAAACTTGGCCTAACCCAATATGTGCATTTCACATTTTTTCACAAAAGTTTCCTGTACGCCTATATGGTTAAATCATATTTTTAAATTTCTACATTAAACTTTGGAAATTCATGGAGAGTTCATCTTAGATCCAAATGCAGTGATTCAAAATCCTAGGTACCTCTAAAATCATGTATTAGGATGTGAACATTTTTTCATACACTTATTCTTCTATATCAATCATTGGACTATTTCTTCATGTATGATCCACTATGCAAATACCTAGAATATTCATCCCAACTCAAAATCCAGTGAATCAACTTTCTAAATTCCTCTAAAATCATGCCATATTTGTTGGGTGCGTCCACTTATTTTTAGAATAATAGTTTCTATAGACTCCTTATAGGATCACCTATTTGCACCATTCAAAAATCCCCCTTGATTCACATCCAATGAAACCTCCTTGGTTATTTTTCTTATGACGAGGCATGTCCAAGAAAAATGAAACTCCTATTATAGAGCACTTTGTGTTTCTGCTTGTTGTGTGGCTTTTCATTGTTGTTTCCGACGATAGTTGGCAAAATAAACGGAGTACTCGAAGTTGGACTGGAAGACCTTGAAGACCCCGAAGACCTATTTGAGCAAGGCAAGCAGCCCTTTTACCATGTATAAGAAACTTTTATTTGCATATCATGTGGTACTTATGCATATATTCATGTTGGATCGGAGATCCCCTTGTTGGGTTGTCCTTGAAGAATACCTCATTGAAACCTGCATTTGGGCATGACCCTACCACCTATAAGGGTTGTGCGTGTGAGATGTAGTTAGTTGCTAGTAGTTGCTACACAAGAAGGGATGGGAATACACATGGTGACGATGAAGGGAATGTTTATAAATGCTTTTCAAAAAACCCGTCGGGTGCCAATGTTGGAAATATACCCTAGAGGCAATAATAAATTAGTTATTATTATATTTCTTTGTTCGTGATAATCATTTATTATCAATGCTATAATCTTATTGATTGGAAACTCAAATACATGTGTGGATACATAGACAAAACACTGTCCCTAGTAAGCCTTTAGTTGACTAGCTCGTTGATCAAAGATAGTCAAGGTTTCCTAACCAGGGACAAGTGTTGTCACTTGATAACAGGATCACATCATTAGGAGAATCATGCGATGGACATGACCCAAACTATGAACATAGAATATAGATAGTGTCGTTTTATTGCTACTGTTTTCCATGTGTCAAGTATTTGTTCCTATGACCATGAGATCATATAACTCACTGGCACCGGAGGAATACCTTGTGTGCATCAAACGTCGCAACGTAACTGGGTGACTATAAAGGTGCTCTACAGGTATCTCCGAAGCTGTCCGTTGAGTTAGTATGGATCAAGACTGGGATTTGTCACTCCGTGTGACGGAGAGGTATCTCGAGGCCCACTCGGTAATACAACATCACACACAAGACTTTCAAGCAATGTTACTAAGTGTAAGACACGGGATCTTGTATTACGGAACGAGTAAAGAGACTTGTCGGTAACGAGATTGAAATAGGTATGCGGAGACCGACGATCAAATCTCAGGCAAGTAACGTACCGAAGGACAAAGGGAATGACATACGGGATTATATGAGTCCTTGACACTGAGGTTCAACCGATAAGATCTTCAGAGAATATGTAGGATCCAATATGGGCATACGGGTCCCGCTATTGGATATTGACCGAGGAGTACCTCGGGGCAGGTCTACATAGTTCTCGGACCCGTAGGGTATGCACACTTAAGGTTCGATGATGTTTTAGTATAGTTGAGTTATATGTGTGGTTACCGAATGTTGTTCGGAGTCCCGGATGAGATCACGGACGTCATGAGGGTTTCCAGAATGGTCTAAATGAAGATTGATATATAGGATGGTTTCATTTGGTTACCGGAAGGTTTTCGGGCATTACCGGGAATGTACCGGGAGTGACGAATGGGTTCCAGAAGTTCACAGGGAGGGGGCAACCCACCCGGGGGAAGCCCAATGGCCCTAAGTGTGGTGTACCAGCCCTTAGTGGGATTGTGGGACAGCCCAAGGGGGCCTATGCGCCATAAGAAGAAAACCAAAGAAAAAAAGGGGAGGTGGGAAGGAAGAGAAGGACTCCACTTTTCAGTCGTAGTTGGACTAGTATTTGAGTAAGACTCCTCCTCTCCCTTGGTCGTCGCACCCTTGAGGGCTTGGCCCTCAAGGCAAGCCTCCTCCCCCTCCCTCCTATATATAGTGGTGATTTAGAGCTGATTTGAGACAACTTTTGCCACGTGCAACTCAGATCTATACACCATAGTTTTACCTCTAGATCGTATTTTTGCGGAGGTCAGGTGGAGCCCTGCAGGAGTAGATCCTTAACCACCACCGGAGCGTCGTCACGCTGTCGGAGAACTCATCTACTTATCCATCTTGCTTGCTGGATCAAGAAGGATGAGATCATCGTCGAGTTGTACGTGTGCTGAACGCGGAGGTGCCGTCCATTCGGCACTAGATCGGAACGGATCGTGGGACGGTTCGTGGGACGATTCGCGGGGCGGATCGAGGCACGTGAGGACGTTCCACTACATCAACCGATTTTCTTAACGCTTCCAGCTGTGTGATCTACAAGGGTACATAGATCCAAATCTCCTCTCGTAGATGGACATCACCATGATAGGTCTTCATGTGCATAGGAAATTTATTGTTTCCCATCCAACGTTCCCCAACAGTGGCATCATGAGCTAGGTTCATGCGTAGATGTTATCTCGAGTAGAACACAAAGGGTTTTGTGGACGGTGATGTTCGATTTGCTGCCCTCCTTAGTCTTCTCTCGATTCCGCGGTATTGTTGGATTGAAGCGGCCCGGACCGACATTATTCGTACGCTTACGAAAGATTGGTTTCATCGATTCACATGCAACCTCGTTGCATAAAGATGACTCGCGGGTGTCGGTTTCTTCATCTTTAGTTGAATTGGTTTTGACCAAGGCGGTCCTTGGAGAGGTTAAATAGGAATTTGACCTCTCCGTTGTGGTTTTTGCGTAAGTGAGATGCGACCTACCACTACTGGAATTCAGTTCTTTGCCATCAGCCAGGTCATTGCCGTATGCTGGCTGATGGCAAAGAACCTCTTTGCCGTCAGTTGACACAAGGCAGACGTCAAAGGGCTGACTGATGGCAAACATACTATTTGCCATGTGTCGGCCCTTTGCCGTCTGCCAGCGGACGACAAAGAGACCCAGGGTAGACGGCAAAGAGGAAGGGTGGGTCCCACCCCTGCCGTGTCCGACGGAACGCTAACTTTGCCATCACGGGGCCTTTACCGTCTGCCATGGGGCCCTTTGCCGTCAGGGGCGGACGGCAAAGGGGGCGACCCTGTAACGGCAGTCTACTCCCCCTTGCGCTCACTGTTTCTCTCTCCCCCCACACTGTCTCTCTCTCCCCCTCACCTCACTCGCCCCTGCCGCCACCCCGCCTCGCTCCAGCACCACCGACGACCCCCTCCCCGTGGAGACCCCCTCCCCGCCGCGACCCCCTCCCCGCGGCGACTCCATCCCAGTGGCAACCCCCTCCCCGCGGCCACCCCGGCGCCTCCCCGCGGCGACCCCCTCCACGAAGCCACCCCCTCCCCGCAGCGACCCCCTCCCCGCGGCCCTCCTCCCCCACCACCACATCTCCTCCCTCTGTCATTAGTGAGTTCAGTTTTTTGTTGAGTTCATTTTCTTTCATTTTTTTCTTTTCATTGCATTTGTTAGTTTAGGTTAGTGTCAGTGTTAATTAGGTTAATGTTAGTTTAGGTTAATTAGGTTACTATTAGTTTATTGTTAATTAGGTTATTGTTAGTTTAGGTTAATTAGGTTACTATTAGTTTAGTGTTAATTAGGTTACTGTTAGAAGAGGAGGAGGAGGAGAAAAAAGAATAATAATAATAGTAATAAGATGATAAAGAAGAAGAAGAAGAAGAAGAAGAAAAAGAGGAGAGAGGAGAAGAAGAAAGAAGAGGACCCCGACCCCCGACCCCCCCGCCCACGACCCCCGACGCCCGACGCCACCAACCCCCGACCCTCGACCCCCGACCCCCGAGGCCACTAACACCCAACTCCCGACGCCCGACGCCCGACATCACTGACCCCCCACCCCCGACTCCCAACCCACGACGCCCGACGGCACCAACCCCCAACCCTCGACCCCTGACCCCCGATGCCACTGACCCCCGACTCCCGACCCCCGATGCCCGACACCACTGACCCCCGACCCCCGACGCCCGACACCCGACACCACTGAGCCCCGATCCCCGACGCCTGACACCACTGACACCCGACCCCCGAGGCCACTGACCCTCGACCCCCGACCCCCGCACCCCTACCCCCGACCCCCGACGCCACTAACCCCCAACCCCGGGCCCCCGACACCTCTTTGGCCTCTTGTTGATCGAAAAGACCCCAACCCTCGAAGCTAGTGACCCTCGACCCCCGACGACACTGACCCCCGACAATCGACGCATTTAACCTGACTCCTGACCACTGACACCCGACACCACCGACCCTCGACACCACTAAGCCCCGACCCCCGACACCTCTTCTACTTACTGTTGAACGAGAAGGTGCTTTTCGGCCTTCTAGAGGCCCACGGGGTCATAGTTTTGTAAATTATGAGTTAGGTCACATACTTTCCGATTATGTTAATTATAAAAACATCATATTTGTGTTGATCGTGTGAAATTCAATGTGCAGTTGTTCGACGACCTCCACATGCGTTGGAGGAGCTCCGCCCTTGCTTTTGTTGGTGAGCACAAATGATTTCTCCTCCTACCCCCTTAATTTGCTCTGTCCCGGTCTTCGTGCCGATGAAACTTGCTAGCTATAGGTTTCTTTAATCATGAGTATGCGTGACCAGTATGCGTCTCCCGTTCGAAAGGGCGACATCTATAAATATGCATTTCTTTGCATATTTATAACCGCCATACTTTCGAATTGTCCAACATTATCCATGGACAGCCTGAGTATGTGTAGATTGGGTTCTTTTTCCCGTATGATGTGCTCTGGATCCGATGCAGAATTTTCGCCAGTGCCTCCTTGTTGTTCTCTGGGTACACATCCTCTCTGCTTATTGCCGAGACGTGTATCAGGAGAACAACGGGGAGGTGCTTCCGAAATTCTGCATCGCATCTGGAGCAGAGCATGGGAAAACGAACCCAATCTACACATACTCGGGTGGGATTAGGACCTATCTTTACCTATTAGCGTGTAGGTTGCATGGACGTAATAAAACTAACAAACTTGATTAGCGTATGAATATACATGATGAATTATATATTTATTTCTTGTGCGCCCATAGGTAGCTAGGCAACATGAGTGATCGTGCTTGGATGTACACTGGTCACCCTAGTCAGAAAGACATGACCCATGAATGGTTAACAAAAACCAGGGGGTTTGTGAGAGCCGCATTTGCAAAAAGCCAGCAAAAAACATGGTGCCCCTGTCCCAACTGCGACAACTGGAAAAAGCAGACAGAGTTTGAAATGGGTAAACACCTACAGAAGTGGGGTTTTACGCCTAATTATATGGTGTGGACTTTTCATGGTGAGTCTGACCAACGTGCCAGAGCTAAGGTGATTCGTCGTCGCACCGACGAGCATGGTACCGGGATTGAAGACATGGTGCAAGACTTTGATGATGCTCGGGATTCGAACGATGAGATGGAGGAATCTGGAAAGGCCTTCTATGAAATGTTGGAGTCCTCAAAACGTCGTCTCGAGGAGCAGGCTGAGCTTTGTCAACTGGATGCCATCGCGCAAGTAATGGCTGTGAAGGCTCAATTCAACGTAGGCATAGAATGCTACAACGGGATGATGACGATATCTGGAAGCTTTCTACCTAAAGGCCATCTACTGCCTGCAAACCTGTACCAGTCAGAGAAAATTCTTCGTGTACTTAAGATGCCCTATGAGAAGATACATGCCTGTGAGAATGGATGTGCCTTATTTAGGCTTGAGTATGCGGCCTTGAACTATTGCCCCATTTGCAATTCTTCCAATTATATTGTGGTAGACAACGGTATGGATGAGAAGAATCAGACCATAATCCCCATTAGTGTTCTTCGTTATCTACCAATCGTACCAAGACTTCAACGTCTTTTCATGGTCGAAGAGACGGCCAGACAGATGACATGGCACAAATTGGGCAAAAGAACCGAACTAGAAGCGCATGGGAACAAGATGCTGGTACACACTTCGGATGGTTTTGCGTGGAGGCACTTCGATGCATTACATAAGGATAAATCGGAAGATCCAAGGCAACCTAGAGTTTCCATCAACACGGATGGGTTCAATGTGTATGGTATGATGGCAGCACAATAATATTCTTGGCCTGTATTTGTCATTCCACTCAATTTGCCACCCGGAGAGATTATAAAAAGAAAGAACATTTTCTTGACATTGATAATTCCAGGGCCAAACTATCCGGGGAAGAATATGAATATCTACATGCAGCCTCTTAAGGATGAGTTGCAAGAAGCCTGGGATAATGGGATCAAGACCGACGATGCGGCTACCAAAACAAATTTCAAAATGCATGTGTGGTACATGTACTCGACGCATGATTATCCAGCGTTTGCGCTATTCGCTGGCTGGTGTGTGCATGGAAGGTTCCCGTGCACCACATGCAAGGCATCTCTTCAGTTCCCTTGGCTGCCGGCTGGTCGCAAGTATTCTTGCTTCGACATGCATAGACAATTCTTGGATCCTGACCATAAGTTCAGAAAAGACAAGAAGAATTTCATCAAAGGTAGAGTTGTCAAAAACACTGCACGAGCTACGTTGATGGGCCAACAGACCCTTGATCGGTTAAACACTCTCGAGCCTGATCCTTTGCGTCCAGGATACTTCAAAGGGTATAATACGGAACACGCCTGGATTCACAAGTCATGCTTATGGGATCTGCCTTACTTCAAAGACCTCCTTTATCCACACAACATCGATGTGATGCACAGTGAAAAGAATATTGCGGAGGCCATTTTTGGTACATTGTTCGGCATAGATGGGAAGTCAATAGATAATCCTAAGGCTAGAATCGACCTGGAGGCTCTATGTGATAGACCGTTGCAAAACTTGCCACAACGGAAAGGAAAGCAAAGCATAGCGAAGCCCAAGGCATGGTTCAATCTTGAAAGGCCAGCTATGAGGGAAATGCTATTGTGGGTGAAAATGCGGTTGATGTTCCCCGATGGGTATGCTCCGAATCTAAAGAGGGGAGCGAGTCTTGAGAAATTGAAAATATTTGGTCTCAAGAGTCATGATGGGCACATGCGGATTGAGCGGGTAATGCCTGTGATGTTGCCTGGCTTTATCCCTGAGGATGAATGGCTAGTACTGGCAGAGCTAAGCTATTTCTTCCGTTCTCTTTGTGCGAAAGAACTATCGCATGGCGTGCTAGATGAAATGGATGAGTTGGCGGCGGAGTTGATCTGCAAATTACAAAAGATCTTTCCACCGGGCTTCTTTAATCTAATGCAACATTTGATTTTGCATCTCCCGACCGAGGAAAGAATGAGGGGGCCGTTCAAAATCGATGGTGCTACTCAACTGAGAGGATGCAATAGAAGCTTCGATCTAAGTGTAAAAATAAACGTAGAATTGAAGCATCGATGGCCGAGGCATTCATTACTGAGGAGGCGCCAAACTTCGTGACAACACACTACAAAGCCAAAAATCATCATTTGCATAACCCGAAGCCTCGGTACAATGATGGCGATCCAAAAAAAGTTCTATCCAACCTCAACCTATTCAAAGGTAAGCTCGCACCATCTGGTGCTTCGAAAGGGAAATCGTTGGATGTCGAAGAATGGCGGACCATTTCATTGTATATCTTCACCAACCAAACAGAAGTGCGGCCGTACATCGAGGAAGTTCTCAGTAAATTATTGTTCCGCAACTTATAATTGCTTTGAACTACTCTTATTCCCGGATATTTGATATAGTCAATACGTCGCCGAATTCTCGGATGGAGCGGTCATCGAAAAGGATTCCGTCGAAGAGTATGAGCTTCTCGCAAAGCATGGAGGAGACTATCCCGGTTTCATCTCTTGGTTCAAACAAAGGGTAATTAATTACCATTAAGGGCCCATTTGATTTCTTGATCTAATTTGCGGCTAATGCATCCATTCTTTCGTATTAAACTTGTAGGTTGATGCGGAGTCTATGGACGCCGAGTTGAGACAAGTCGCTAATGGTTTTGACTATAAGGTTCGTTCATTTGACAAATACAACATTAACGGATATCACTTTCGTGCCTTTGGCAAAGAGCTATCTATGCCCGACCTAAAGACTACAAATTGTTCTGTCTCTGCTATCGGGGAAGGAAGCACCGAGTATTATGGAAGAGTTCAAGCAATTTATGAACTTCTATTCTATGGAGAAAACCCACCGATCGTCGTAGTCTTCAAATGTTATTGGTTTGAGCCAAGGGAGACTAGAAGGACTCATGAACATATAGGACTAGTCGAAATCAACCAAAACACCCACTTAGATGTTCCCGATGTCTATATTACGGCTCAACATGCGACACAAGTTTTCTATCTACCGTGGGCCTGCCAAACTGATCCAAATCTCAAAGGTTGGGATGTCGTTTATGAAGTGCCACCACATTTTAGACTACCTACCCGCAATGAAGAGGATTACGAACCTCACATTAACCCAGAGACATACGAAGGAGAATTCTTCCAAGAAACACGTATGTCCAAGAAACGTTTCAAGAACTGCTCTACTTAACCCCAGAACATTGAAGTAGACAGCGACAGTGAATCCGTCTTAACCCCTGAGCCCGAACAGGAAGAGCTGGAAGAAGAAGAGGTTACTGCTGCGGATGACCTGCCACTTCTTGACCGATTACATAATGGTGGCCTTCCACATGTTCTTCCTGATAGTGATGATGATGATGCATTTATTGATGATAGTGATGATCATGATTCATTTATTGACCCCGAAGCATATATAGACGAGCACGATTGTTATTAGTTCATGTCAGGTATTCAACTATTACTATATATTAATTTTGAGTTCTTGTTAGGTATTCAATTTTTATTAGTCATGTTGGTATTTATGACGATGATACACTTAAATTATATACATTTTATTACTCATGTTGGTATTTATGTTGTACTAATTTCATTTACTCTTTGTCATGACGGGTGTTGAAAGATGGTGGGAAAAGGTCGAAAGCACTCCGTGGCTCCTTCTTCGTCGTCGGGTGGGGGGATGGGTACTTCCATTCTTGCCTCGCCTCTTTGGAGAGCGTTGCTCTCTACTCTGCAAGGAGCGCCCCCCGTGAGAGGAGGTCAACCCCCCGCGAAGCCGAGAGGTACTAAAGGTACACGTAGTATTCATGTTGGTATTTATGTTGTACTCATGTTGTATGCATATTGGCATTTATATACATTTTATTACTCATGTTGGTATTTATGTTGTACTAAAGGTACACGTGGCCGCGGGGAAGGTAGGGCGGTGGCTGGCATGCCTTCTGAGGTGGAGGCTACACAGTCTCTGCCACCACCCCAAGCTGATTCACCTGAGCACAGGACTTCTAGCGTGGATTCGTCTGAGGTGGATGATACACGGTCTCCGGTTCACGAGCCTCGGGTCGATTAGCCTCAGGTCGACGAGCCTTCAACCCACGAGACTCGTGTCCCAGAGGCTTCATTCCAGGCGACTCCGGAGCAAAGCAGGGATGAGGGTACGTCCCCAGAGACCCAGTGGGATACCTGGGCTCAGCCATGTGGCCATGCTGGTAGCGACGAGGAGCTGGGTGAGGGGGCTACCGTCTACCTGCGTGGTAGTTCGGCGCTCCCACTCGTGTCGGCGACCCCCCAGCAAAGGTGGTCGATTAGGCTAAATGGGGACAAGTAAGTTAATTTACTCTTATTTAACCTTTTGCCTTCACGTTTTCTCAAATATCTAATGTTTTGGCTTTAATTTGTCATACGGTAGGGGTTGGATTGTTGCCAAGGGTGTCCACAAGCCCAACAACGTCCTTGGTGTGATTTGTCGTCAAAACATCCGAGGGTTTGTTACGTTGCCCGGTTGGGAGCGAGAGGTAGGAATGACCTGGAGCACTACTTGGGTGCCCCGGCCCCGCCGAAGGTGGAGATTGACGGTGTTTTGTGCCACACAAGGGCCAACATGGTGATCCGACAGTTCTGGGTAATTTCTCCTTCACATAATTATAAATCAACCATACCTAGTTATTGTACTAATCGGTGTTTTCTCGTTTGCAGACCTACTACAGGTGTGAGGAGGGATACAAGGAGGACGCGACAAAGGTTATCGAAACCGAATGTCGCCGCCTACTTCAAAACTTTTGGCACAAGGCTCGGGTGCAGGCTGTTTGATACTACTATGCCACGCGGCGTATTAGGAAGGACAAGGCGAAGTGTCGTGATTCTAAGATGAAGAAGGAGCATTACATGATGGTAATTACATATTATTAAGGCTTTGTAGTTAGTTTCCTTGATTTGGTTCTTACGTGCTCAAATTTCTCTTTATTAACTTAGGTGCCCCCGAGATACTGTGTGGATAAGATGGACTGTTGGGAGGCCTTGGTGGATAAGTGGTGCTCCAAAACGTGGGAGGCCAGCCACAACAACGCCAAGGAGAGGCGTGGAAAAATGGTTGGTGTGCCACACCATCAAGGGAGCGTCAACTTAATCCAATTTGGCGAGAACTGGGTATGTGGTTTGCTTCATGCCTCTTGCAATTCATTCTTAATGCTATCTTGAGCCCTTTACTAATACAATTTTCCTCTCTCTCTCTTTTAGGCGCGTCAAAATAAGACGGAGGTGCCACAGATGTACGACCTGTATGCGATGGCCCATACTGCCTCGTACAAGAAGGTCCAGGCATTCTCTAAGTATGACCTTGAGCATCTAGAAAACTTCACCAACATCTCCTCCCACCACAAGCTCATGAAGTACAAAGATCACGGGAAGGCGAGGAAAGGGGAGGACTTTAACCCGAGCGAGGGGCCTATTGATCCAAAGTTGGTGATCGTAGCTGGCAACGGGAGGCCCCATGGCTCAATCGGCATAGGAGACAGCCTTATACGTTGTCCTAGCACTCTCCGGCAGATAAAGGCACGCCAAACGAGCTCATGTCCGGAGATAACACCTCGTCCACGGCCAGTCGAGCTTGCCATCGAGGTTAGTTTAATGGACTCAACTATCTTTCCGCATTATGTTGTGCATTGGAACCAATATGATTACAGTGCTAACAATGAGTTGTGTTGCAGGCTGCTATTCTGAAAGAGAGAGAGGCAATGCAGGCGGTTATGGCGTAGAAGGATAAGGAGATGAGGGAGCTAGAGGAGAGGACGACTGCATTGGTGGAGGCGGAGAGGGCACGGAATGATGCGTCTAACAGGGCCATTTTCGAGCTCTTCGTGGTAAGTTTCTTCTTCATATTATTTCAAATCTTGCATTTTAATGCCCATTTCATTAATAACTAAAAAGTTTGACTTGTCGAAACCAAATGTACAGTCTATGTGCGAGAGGACTGGCCAAGTCCCTCCGGCGATGCCAGTCATTAACATTTCAGTGCAGTGATCTTAAGAGTGTCCTCATGCTAAAGACACATTGCAAACGATATTTGTTGCATAATATTTCCCGAAACGCATAGCACGACCCTTCTACAGTGGAGCCTTCTCCAGGGCAGCCTGCTCCAGGTGAAACAAGCCAGAGCGACCATGCTTCACCGCCGTGATGACGATAATGGTATGTTATTTCTAGTGTTTTAATAGAAATTACATATACTTAGCTAAGTTCTCTCCTAAATGACATAATAAGGCTCAGGTAGCTCCAACATGACCTATTCCCCCTAACTTAGGTATTAAATGGCCTATAATTAGCTTAGGTGGATCCAAAATGGCTTAATAAGCAAAGTTTGCTCCAGAATGACCTATTTTATCCAAGTTAGCTCCGAAATGACCTATAGTTAGCTAGGCTTCCACCTAAATGACATAATTAGCTTAGTTAGCTCCAAAATGACCTATTTAATATAAAATGACCTATAGTTAGCTAAGTTCTCTCCTAAATGACAAAATAAGGCTAACTTAGCTCCAAGATGACCTATTACCCTTAATGTAGGTATTAAATGGCCTATAATTAGCTTAGATAGATCCAAAATGGCTGAGTAAGCATAGTCTGCTCCGGAATGACACATTTTACACAAGTTAGCTCCGAAATGACCTATAGTTAGCTAGGCTTCCACTTAAATGACATAATTAGCTTAGTTAGCTCCAAAATGGTCTATTTAATAAAACATGACCTATACTTAGCTAATTATCCTTGAAATGACGTAATTAGCTCCAAAAAGGCATTCTTAGCTAATTTAGCCCGAAGAAGGGGACAAGAGGAGAAGAATGAGGAAAATGAAAAGAAGGAAGAAGAAGAAGAAGAGAAGAAGAAGAAGAGAAAAAGAAGGACAAGAGGAAGGAGAAGAAGGAGGAGAAGAAGGAGAAGGAGCTACTCCTTCTCCTTCTTCTTCCTCCTTCTCCTTCTCCTTCTTATTTTCTTCTCCTTCTCCTCTTCCTTCTCCTTCTCCTTCTCCTCCTCCTCCTCCTCCTCGTTCTTCTTTTACATCTTCTTCTCTTCTTGCTTCTTCTCTTTATCTTCTTCTACGTAGCTTAGACTCATTCAACAAAGACTAAATTGGCTAATTATCCTACAAAATGACATAGTTAGCTTAGTTAGGTGAAAACATCATCAGAACCTTGTTTAGCTCATTAAAATGACCAATTTAGCTAAAAAATAAATAATAAGCTCAAAATGGCATAAGAACCTTGGTTAGCTCATGAATATTATATACTTAGCTTAGCTTCCACCTAAATGATATAATTAGCCAATTTAGCTCCAATATGGCTTAGTAAGCATAGTTAGATCCAAAATGACATATTTAACCCAAGTGAGCTCCGAAACGACCTATAGTTAGCTAGGCTTCCACCTAAATGACATAATTAGCTTAGTTAGCTCCAAAATGACCTATTTAATAAAAAATGACCTATAGTTAGCTAGGTTCTCTCCTAAATGACATAATAAGGCATACGTAGCTCCAAGATGACCTATTCCCCCTAACGCAGGTATTAAATGGTCTATAATTAGCTTAGCTAGATCCAAAATGCCTTAATAAGCATAGTTTGCTCCGGAATGACATATTTTACCCAAGTTAGCTCCGAAATGACCTATAGTTAGTTAGGCTTGCACCTAAATGACATAATTAGCTTAGTTAGCTCCAAAATGGTCTATTTAATAAAACATGACCTATACTTAGTTAATTATCCTCGAAATGACATAATTAACTCCAAAAAGGCATTGTTAGCTAATTATCCTCCAAATTGACATATTTAACCCAAGTTAGCTCCGAAACGACATATAGTTAGCTAGGCTTCCACCTAAATGACATAATTAGCTTAGTTAGCTCCAAAATGACCTATTTAATAAAAAATGACCTATAGTTAGCTAGGTTCTCTCCTAAATGACATAATAAGGCTAACTTAGCTCCAAGATAACCTATTCCCCCTAACTTAGGTATTAAATGGCTTATAATTAGCTTAGCTAGATCCAAAATACCTTAATAAGCATAGTTTGCTCCGGAATGAAAATTTTACCAAAGTTAGCTCCGAAATGACCTATAATTAGCTAGGCTTCCACCTAAATGACATAATTAGCTTCGTTAGCTCCAAAATGATCTATTTAATAAAAAATGACCTATACTGAGCTAATTATCCTTGAAATGACAAAATTAGCTCCAAAAAGACATTCTTAGCTAATTATCCTCCAAAATGACATATTTAACCCAAGTTAGCTCCGAAATGACCTATAGTTAGCTAGGCTTCCACCTAAATGACATAATTAGCTTAGTTAGCTCCAAAATGACCTATTTAATATAAAATGACCTATAGTTAGCTAAGTTCTCTCCTAAATGACAAAATAAGGCTAACTTAGCTCCAAGATGACCTATTACCCTTAGTGTAGGTATTAAATGGCCTATAATTAGCTTAGATAGATCCAAAATGGCTGAGTAAGCATAGTCTGCTCCGGATTGACACATTTTACACAAGTTAGCTCCGAAATGACCTATAGTTAGCTAGGCTTCCACTTAAATGACATAATTAGCTTAGTTAGCTCCAAAATGGTCTATTTAATAAAACATGACCTATACTTAGCTAATTATCCTTGAAATGACATAATTAGCTCCAAAAAGGCATTCTTAGCTAATTTAGCCCGAAGAAGGGGACAAGAGGAGAAGAATGAGGAAAATGAAAAGAAGGAAGAAGAAGAAGAAGAGAAGAAGAAGAAGAGAAAAAGAAGGACAAGAGGAAGGAGAAGAAGGAGGAGAAGAAGGAGAAGGAGCTACTCCTTCTCCTTCTTCTTCCTCCTTCTCCTTCTCCTTCTTATTTTCTTCTTCTTCTCCTCTTCCTTCTCCTTCTCCTTCTCCTCCTCCTCCTCCTCCTCGTTCTTCTTTTACATCTTCTTCTCTTCTTGCTTCTTCTCTTTATCTTCTTCTACGTAGCTTAGACTCATTCAACAAAGACTAAATTGGCTAATTATCCTACAAAATGACATAGTTAGCTTAGTTAGGTGAAAACATCATCAGAACCTTGTTTAGCTCATTAAAATGACCAATTTAGCTAAAAAATAAATAATAAGCTCAAAATGGCATAAGAACCTTGGTTAGCTCATGAATATTATATACTTAGCTTGGCTTCCACCTAAATGATATAATTAGCCAATTTAGCTCCAATATGGCTTAGTAAGCATAGTTAGATCCAAAATGACATATTTAACCCAAGTGAGCTCCGAAACGACCTATAGTTAGCTTGGCTTCCACCTGAATGACATAATTAGCTTAGTTAGCTCCAAAATGACCTATTTAATAAAAAATGACCTATAGTTAGCTAGGTTCTCTCCTAAATGACATAATAAGGCATACGTAGCTCCAAGATGACCTATTCCCCCTAACGCAGGTATTAAATGGCCTATAATTAGCTTAGCTAGATCCAAAATGCCTTAATAAGCATAGTTTGCTCTGGAATGACATATTTTACCCAAGTAAGCTCCGAAATGACCTATAGTTAGTTAGGCTTGCACCTAAATGACATAATTAGCTTAGTTAGCTCCAAAATGGTCTATTTAATGAAACATGACCTATACTTAGTTAATTATCCTCGAAATGACATAATTAGCTCCAAAAAGGCATAATTAGCTAATATAGCCCGAAGAAGGGGACAAGACGAGAAGAAAGAGGAAAAATGAAAATAAGGAAGAAGAAGAAGAAGAAGGGAAGAAGGAGGAGGAGGAAGAAGGAGAAGGAGAAGGAGGAGAGAAGCTCCTTCTCCTTCTTCTCCTCCTTCTTCTCCTTCCTCTTGTCCTTCTTTTTTTCTTCTTCTTCTCCTCTTCCATCTCCTTCTCCTCCTCATCGTTCTTCTTCTTCTTTTTCTTCTCCTTCTTCTTCTCTTCTTGCTTCTTCTCTTCTTTCTGCTTCTCTTTCTTCTTCTACGTATGTTATTTTCCCCAACAAAAACATACTTAGCTAATTATCCTCCCAAATGACATAATTAGCATAGTTAGGTAAAAACATCATAAGAACCTTGGTTAGCTCATTAAAATGACTAATTTAGCTCCAAAATGACATAATAGGGTCAAAATGGGTCAATAATCATAGTTGGCTACAAAATGACATATTTTATCCAAGTTAGCTCTAGAATGACCTATACTTAGCTAAGTTCTCTCCTAAATGACATAATAAGGCTATGTAGCTCCAAGAAGACCTATTCCACCTAACTTAGCTATTAAATGGCCTATATTTAGGTAAGTTCTCTCCGAAATAACCTATATATATACTTCTTCATCTAGTATTATTCTTCTAACTTTCTTATTTTTCATTTTGCAGATTACATTCACTTCACGGGAAGCTTGGATTATATTGATGGAATGCTTGAAGATATTTTCTTGTACCATGGCTTCATGGAATCTTGTATTGAAACTATTGTAGTATATGGATATATATGAAACTTTGTATGCATGTGGATGAAACTGGTGTAATATATGGTTTGGTTCGGATGCAACTTGCATAATATGTATGTACTATGGATGAAAGTTATTTTAATATGCTTATGAGTACGGAAACAGATTTATTTTTGTCAAATATATATATATATATATATATATATATATATATATATGTCCTGATTATTGTGAAAATTGCTGGATATAATAAGAAATAAAATAAAAGGTGTTGGTTCCCCCCTTTGCCGTCTGCCCCCACATGGCAAAGGGGGAGGGCAGACGGCAAAGAGGGGGGAGAGGGGCTGGTTCCCCCCTTTGCCGTCTGCCCCCACATGGCACAGGGGGCAGGGCAGACGGCAAAGAGGGGAGAGAGGGGCTGGTTCCCCCCTTTGCCGTCTGCCCCACACTGCAAAGGGGGAAGCGTAGACGGCAAAGAGGGGAAAGAGAGGGGCTTAGTTCCCCCCCTTTAACGTCAGCCCCCTCATGGCAAAGGGGGGAGGGCAGACGACAAAGAGGGGAGGGAGAGGGGCTGGTTCCCCCCTTTTCCGTCCGCCCCCTCATGGCAAAGGAGGGAGGGCAGACGACAAAGAGAGGAGGCATGTCGTTAACACATAACGGGACCATTGGTGTATCTGCCGTCCCATTTAATTTGCCGTCTGCCCCCTCATGGCAAAGATTCTTTGCCATCCGCTTTACAAAAACAGACGGCAAAGAACCTCTTCACCGGATTTTTTTTTGTCGTCTACTTTGCCGTCTGGTGACCGACAGCAAAGCCTTTGCCGTCCGTGGTTCCCCCCTTTGCCGTCAGCCATGGTAGACGGCAAAATTATAAATTCCAGTAGTGTACTAGATACCTATAGCAGCCACGTAAAACATGCAACAACAAATTAGAGGACGTCTAACTTGTTTTTGCAGGCTATGCTTGTGATATGAGATGGCCAATGATGTGATGTGATATATTGGATGTATGAGATGATCATGTTGTAATAGTTAATATCGACTTGCACATCAATGGTACGACAACGGGCAGGAGCCATAGGGTTGTCTTTAAACTAACGTTTGTGTTTGCACATGCGTTTACTATATTGCTAGGACGTAGATTTAGTAGTAATAGCATAAGTAGAACGACAATTCCGATGGCCACACGTTGATGGAGATCATGATGTTGGAGATCATGGTGTGGCTCTAGTGACAAGAAAATCGTGTCGGTGCTTTCATGATGGAGATCAAGAAGCACATAATGATGGCCATATCATGTAAATTATGAATTGAATTTGATGTTAATCCTTTTATGCACCTTATGTTGCTTAGAACGACGGTAGCATTATGAGGTGATATATCACTAAAATTTCAAGACGAAATTGTGTTCTCCCCGACTGTGCACCGTTGCGACAGTTCGTCATTTCGAGACACCACGTGATGATCGGGTGTGATAGACTCAACGTTCACATACAACGGGTGCAAAACAGTTGCACACGCGGAACACTCAGGTTAAGCTTGAAAATCCTAGCATGTGCAGACATGGCCTCGGAACACATGAGATCGAAAGTTCAAGCATGAATCATATAGTTGATATGATTAGCATAGAGATGCTTACCACTGAAACTATTCTCAACTCACGTGATGATCGGACTTGAGTTAGTGGATTTGGATCATGTACCACTCAAATGACTAGAGAGATGTACTTTTTGAGTGGGAGTTCTTAAGTAATATGATTAAATGATCTAATTATCATGGACATAGTATAATGGTATTTGCGAATTACGATGTAGCTTGCGCTATAGCTCTACTGTTTTTATATGTTCCTAGAGAAAATTTAGTTGAAAGTTGATAGTAGCAACTTTGCGGACTGAGTCCGTAAAACTGAGGATTGTCCTCATTGCTGCGCAGAAGGCTTATGTCCTTAATGCACCACTCAGTGTGCTGCACCTCGAGCGTCATTTGTGGATATTGCGAACATCTGACATACACGTTTTTGATGACTACATGATAGTTCAGTGCATAATACTTAATGGCTTAGAAGCAAGGCGCCGAAGACGTTTTGAAACGTCGCAGAGCATATGAGATGTTCAAAGAGATGAAATTGAGATTTCATGCTCGTACCCTTGTTGAGAGGTATGAGACCTCCGACAAGATTCTTTGTCTACAAAGTAAAGGAGAAAAGCTCAAATCTTTGAGCATGTTCTTAGATTGTTTGAGTACAACAATCGCTTGAATCAAGTGGGAGTTAATCTTCCAGATGAGATAGTGATGGTTCTCCGAAGTCACAGCCACTAAGTTGCTAGAGCTTCGTGATGAACTATAACATATCAAGGATAGATACGATGATCCTTGAGAGATTCGCAATGTTTGACACTGTGAAAGTAGAAATCAAGAAGGAGCATCAATTCTTGATGGTTAGTAAAACCACTAGTTTCAAGAAGGGCAAGGTCTGGAAGGGATACTTCATGAAACGGAAAACCAGTTGCTGCTCTAATGAAGAAACCCAAGATTGAACCCAAACCCGAGACTAAGTGCTTCTGTTATAAGGGGACCGGTCACTGAGGCGGAGCTACCCTAGATATTTGGTACATAAGAAGGCTGGCAAAGTCGACAGAAATATATTTGATATACATGATATTGATGTGTACTTTACTAGTACTCCTAGTAGCACGAGGGTATTGGATACCGGTTCAATTGCTAAGTGATTAGTAACTCGAAATGAAAGCTATGATATAAATGGAGACTAGCTAAAGGCGAGGTGATGATACGTGTTGGACGTGTTTCCAACGTTGATGTGATCAAACATCGCACGCTCCCTCTATAATCGGGATTGGTGATAATCGTAAATAATTGTTATTTGGTGTTTGCGTTGAGCATGAACATGATTGGATCGGGTTTATTGCAATACCATTATTCATTTAAATAGAATAAAAGTTATTCTATTTGCTTGAATAATTACCCTCAATGGTTTATTGAATCTCGATCGTAGTGTTACACATGTTCATACTATTGGTGCCAAAAGATACAAAGTAATAATGATAGTACCACTTAATTGTGGCACTGCCACTTGAGTCATGTTGGTATAAAATGCATGAAGAAGCTCCATGCGGATGGATCTTCGTACTCACTCATTTTTGAAAGGTTTGAGACATGCAAACCATACATGTTGGTATAAGTGCATGAAGAAGCTCCATAGAGATGGATCGTTTGGACTCACTTGATTTTGAATCACTTGAGACATGCAAATCATGCCACATCAAACAAGAGAGTAACTTGTTGAGAGTAATACATTTTTGATGTGTGCAGTCCAATAAGTGTTGAGGCACGTAGTGGATATCGTTATGTTCTTACTTCACTGATGATTTGAGTAGATACTAGAGTATTTACTTGATGAATCACAAGTCTGAAATATTGAAATAGTGCAAAGCTATTTCAGAGTGAAGATCATAGTGACAAGAGGATAAACTGTCCACGATATGATCATAGAGATGAATATCTAAGTTGCGAGTTTTTCATACAGAGTTAAAACGACGTGGAAATTGTTTCACAATTCATGCCACCTAGAACACCATAGTGTGATGATGTGTCTAAACGTCATAGCCTCACCCTATTTGAAATGGTGCAAACTGTGATGTCTCTTATCAAATTGCCACTATCGTTTATGGGTTATGCATTAGAGACAATCGCATTCACTTTATATAAGGGCACCGCGTATTTCCATTTAGATGACACAGTATAGACTATGGTTTGGAGAAACCTAAGTTGTCGTTTCTTGAAAGTTTGGGGTTGTGATGCTTATGTGAAAAAGTTTCAGTCTGATAAGCTCGAACCCAAAGAGGATAAATGTATCTTCATAGGATATCCAAAACAGTTGGATACATCTCCTATCTCAGATCCGGAAGCAAAGTGTTTGTTTCTAGAAATGGGTCCTTTCTCGAGGAAAGGTTTCTCTCTAAAGAATAGAGTGGGAGGGTGGGGGAACTTGATGCGGTTAGTGAACCGTGACTTCAACCAGTGTGTAGCAGGGCGCAGGAAGATGTTACTGTGGCGCCTACACCAATTGAAGTGGAAACTGATGATGGTGATCATTGAGCTTCGGATCAAGTTACTACAAACCTCACAGGTCGACAAGGTCGCGTACTACTACAGAGTGGTACGGTAACCTTGTCTTGGAGGTCATTTTGTTGAACAACATTGAACCTAGAAGCTATGGAGAAGCGATGGAGGGCCCGGATTCCGACAAATGGCTGGAGACCTTGAAATCCGAGAGAGGATACATGTATGAAGACAAAAGTGTAGACTTTGAAAGAACTACTTAATGGTAGTAATACTATTAAGTAAAGATGGATCTTTGAAAGGAAGACATACGATGATGGTGAAAAGTCACCATTAAGAAAAAGCTCGACTTGTCGCAAAGATGTTTCCGACAAGATCAAGGAGTTGACTATGATGAGACTTTCTCACTCGTAGCGATGCTAAAAGTATGTTGGAATTATGTTAGTAGTTGCTACACTATTTATGAAATATTGCACATCGGATGTGAAAACATTGTTTCCTCGACGGTTTCCTTGAGGAAAGGTTGTATGTGATACAACCAGAAAGTTTTGTCGATCCTAAAGATACTAACGAGTATGCAAGCTCTAGCGATCCTTCAATGGACTGGTTCAAGCATCTTGGAGTTGGAATATACACTTTGATGAGACGATCAAAGCTTTTGGGTTTGTACAAGGTTTATGAGAAACTTGTATTTCCAACCAAGTGAGTGGGAGCACTATAGAATTTCTGATAAGTATATGTGGTTGACATATTGTTGATTGGAAGTAATGTAGAATTTCTTTAAAGCATAAAAGGTTGTTTGAACGGAGTTTTTCAAAGGAAGACCTGGATAGAGCTATTTTAACATTGAGCATCAAGATCTATAGAGATAGATCAAAACGCTTAATAGAACATTCAAATGAAATGCATGCCTTGACAAGTTTTTGAAGGAGTTCAAAATAGATCAACAAAGAAGGAGTTCTTGGCTGTGTTGTAAGGTGTGAATATGAGTAAGACTCAAAAGCCCGACCACGGCAGAAGAAAGAGAAAGGATAAAGGTCGTCCCCTATGCCTTAGCCGTAGGCTCTAAAGTATGCCAAGCTGTGTACCACACCTGATGTGTGCCTTGCCATGAGTCTGTCAAGTGGTATAAAAGAGCGGTCAAACTTATCCTTAGTAACTAGTGGACTAAGGAATTTTTCTCGATTATGGAGGTGGTTAAAGAGTTCATTGTAAAGGGTTACATTGATGCAAGCTTTGACACTAATCCGAATAACTATGAGTAGTAAAACGGATTCGTATGGTAAGGTAGATATTTGGAGTATTTCCGAATAGCATGTAGTAGCAGCATCTGTAAGATGACATCAAGATTTGTAAAGAACACACGGATCTGAAAGTTTCTGAACTGTTGACTAAGACCTCTCTCACGAGCAAGACGTGATCATACCCCAGAACTATATGGGTCTTGGATTCATTGAAATCACATGGTGATGTGTACTAGATTATTGACTATAGTGCAAGTGGGAGACTGTTGGAAATAAGACCTAGAGGCAATAATAAATTAGTTATTATTATATTTCTTTGTTCGTGATAATCTTTTATTATCCATGCTATAATTTTATTGATTGGAAACTAAAATACATGTGTGGATACATAGACAAAACACTTTCCCTAGTAAGCCTCTAGTTGACTAGCTCATTGATCAAAGATGTCCAAGGTTTCCTAACCATGGACAAGTGTTATCACTTCATAAAGGGATCACATTATTAGGAGAATCATGTGATGGACAAGACCCAAACTATGAACGTAGCATATTGATCGTGTCGTTTTATTGCTATTGTTTCCTGTGTGCCAAGTATTTGTTCCTATGACCATGAGATCATATAACTCACTGGCACCGGTGGAATACCTTGTGTGCATCAAATGTCGGAACGTAACTGGGTGACTATAAAGGTGCTCTACAGGTATCTCCGTAGGTGTCCGTTGAGTTAGTATGGATCAAGAATGGGATTTGTCACTCCATGTGACGGAGACGTATCTCGAGGCCCACCCGGTAATACAACATCACACACAAGCCTTGCAAGCAATGTGACTAAGTGTAAGTCACAAGATCTTGTATTACGGAACGAGTAAAGATACTTGCCGGTAACGATATTGAAATAGGTATGCGTATACCGACGATCAAATCTCGGGCAAGTAACATACTAAAGGACAAAGGGAATGACATACGGGATTATATGTATCCTTGACATTGAGGTTCAACCTATAAGATCTTCAGAGAATATGTAGGATCCAATACGGGCATCAAGGTACCGCTACTGGATATTAACTGAGGAGTACCTAGGGGCATGTCTACATCGTTCTCGAACCCGCAGGGTCTGCACACTTAAGGTTCGATGATGTTTTAGTATAGTTGAGTTATATGTGTGGTTACCGAATGTTGTTTGGAGTCCCAGACGAGATCACAGACGTCACGAGGGTTTCTGGAATGGTCTGGAAACAAAGATTGATATATAGAATGGTTTCATTTGGTTACCGGAAGGTTTTCGGGGATTACCGGGAATGTACCGGGAGTGACGAATGGGTTCCTGAAGTTCACCGGGAGGGGGCAACCCACCCGGGGGAAGCCCAGTGGACCTAAGGGTGGCGCACCAGCCCTTAGTGGGCTGGTGGGACAGCCCGAGAGGGCCTATGCGCCATAAGAAGAAAACCAAAGAAAAAAGGGGAGCTGGGAAAGAAGAGAAGGACTCCACTTTCCAATCCTAGTTGGACTAGGATTTGAGTAGGACTCCTCCTCTCCCTTGTTCGGCGCACCCTCAAGGAAAACCTCCTCCCCCTCCCTCCTATATATAGTGGTCATTTAGGGATGATTTGAGACAAATTTTCCCACGTGCAACTCAGATCTAGACACCATGGTTTTACCTCTAGATTGTATTTCTGCGCAGCTCGGGTGGAGCCCTGCAGGAGTAGATCCTTCACCACCACCGGAGCGCCGTCACGCTGCAAGAGAACTCATCTGCTTCTCCGTGTTTCTTGCTGGATCAAGAAGGCCGAGATGATCGCCGAGTGGTACGTGTGCTAAACGCGGAGGTGTCGTCCGGTCGGCACTAGATCAGAATGGATCGTGGGACGGATCGCGGGACGGTTCGTGGGACGGTTCACGGGGCAGATCGAGGGACGTGAGGACGTTCCACTACTTCAACCGCGTTTCTGAAAGCTTCCTGTTGTGTGATCTACAAGGGTACGTAGATCCAAATCTCCTCTCGTAGATGGACATCACCATGATAGGTCTTCGTGTGCGTAGGAAAAAATTTGTTTCCCATGCAACGTTCCCCAACAGCCACTAATGCCCGAGGTTGATGTTGTTGAGATGGATGACCACTTGAGAAAGAAGTGATGTACCAAGGAAGGTCTTGTGTGAGTGATTTTGGAAACAAGGTTACATTTAAGATTTGTCGACCATCCCAACCTTACATGTGTGACCACGATACCCGTTCCGGGATGGGGCTTTGTTGATTACATTGGCGATGCTAGCAGAGAGCCCGCATTACTAGTGATAGGAGTGATGTCGTAACTCTCGAGACGGGATCGTGCCAACTAGGGCGACCACGCTGTTTTTACACGTTTCGGGCACACCTTGCGTGCCCTAATGGATGGTACAATCTAGAGCGAGGCTCGTATGATGTTTAGTGTCACCATAGGAAAGGCATTGTTCGGGTTCTTACCTCGGGTCTGTTATATGCCGCTAGTCGTGGTTGACATGGAAGGTCCCGAGTCTCGTGGGTACTATGCGCAACCTCTACAGAGTGTAAAACTATTCGAACAGTTGTGTCCATGGTCAAGGACAGTTGGGTGGTGCTGTTTAAACTACGTCCATTTGTTTTTGCATAAACCAAGTGAGAGAGAGAGAGAGAGTATGGGGAAACATGAGGTTTGAGCTAAGTCAGGTGACCCCTTCCCATGTTCTCCTTACTCTCATTTTTTACCAAATCTCCAAGTTGATGCCTTTTACATCCAGTAAGCTTTCATGGCCATGGCTCAATTGTTGGTGGGTGAAAACCTACATTTACTCCTCTGTTAAAAAAATTCTAGCTCTCTCCTCACCATCCTTCTATCCTAAAGAAATCTCAAGGGCACCCAAGGGTGTCTCCATTTTGTTTACTCCCCCTCGACAAGCTAGAAAAAAGTGGGCACTACAATGTCGTATAAACAATGACATGGCATTCAATGGCTGCATTTTGGAGAACGCTGCTATATATGGGGACCCCGACTCATAAGTCGTGATCACCGAATGTACGTGCACAATAATCTGAGATATCAATGCTCAATGAACATACAGAAATTGAATAACAAGAGTCTTACATCCATTATGTACCGTTTTACTCAAGTATGGCTTTATGGCCAAGTCTTCATGTATTTTCACACGCAATCTTCATCGATAGCGTGAACCCATGCCATCTACCTTAACCCTACATGCGTTCTGACTCGGAAGCGACATAGATCGCACGTACATCACCAAGTACTCTTTATTGCATCCTGTTATTTCATGCCTGGCCAATAAAATAACTAGTATCAAACCAATGAGTTCATTGAATGTACTCGCAAGAAACCCATGTGTTTGAACAAGGCAATAACAATGTATGGTACCACACTAAGGATGTAAGTTGCAGAAAGCTAGTTTTGAGTGGAATGACATGATCAAAACAATCTTGTACAAGCATGCATCAATAGGTAGCAGATATCCATGTAAACAAGTTACATATATCAATGTAAGTAGGGGTTGAACATCTTTTTCTTAATCATCACGTCAAGTCATCTAACTTAACTCAAGTATCATCTATCTCTCTCTCACACACCCCTAGTTTGTGAAAACATAGGACGTAGTTTAAGCAGCACCACCCAACTGGCATTTACTCTGGACACGGCTATTCGAATAATTTTACACTCTACAAAGGTTGTGTGATGTACCCACAAGACTCAAGAAACTTTCGTGTCATCCACGACTCGTGGTATATTACATACATGAGGTAAGAACCCAAATGATGCATTTCCCGTAGATACACTAAACAAAGAGTCCACTCAATTGACACACAACCCTCATGATGTACATCATGTGAGCCTCGCTCAAGATTGTACCATCCAAGATGGGACCAACAGTGTACCCGGTGTCTGTAAAAATAGCCCATGGTCGCCCTACCTGGCACGACCCCGTATCGTGAGGGTAACTCTGGCCCTCTCGCCACTAGTAATGTGGGCTATATTCTATAATCTACCAAGGTAATCAACAAAGAACCTTCCCATAAAGGAGTATCATTGTCGCACATGTAAGGTTGGGATGGTCGACAAATCGTAAATCTCTTCGTTTTTGAAAACACACACCCACAACTTATCCCTCGGGCATTAGTGGCACCCGACGGGGTTTTTGAAAAGTCTTTGAAATCATTTCTCTTTTGACACCATGCATAGTCCCATCCCATTTGCCTAGAGTCTACATAGCATCCTAACTACTTCCCACCCGCACAATCCTCATAGGAAGGTAGGGTCATGCTCAGTGCAAGTATCAATCAGGAACTACCATAGACAACCCACCAAGGTGCTCACCGATTCAACATGATTCAGATGCAGCGAATTGAAATGTCACATGATATGCCTAAAAATGGTTGCATACTCACGGTCAAAGTGGTGCTTGCTTGGCTCTAAGAAAAATTCCTAAAATGCCTCTACGGGAGTTGGATCAATGGGTCTTTTTGAATTTTGGAAATGGAGGAAATGATGATCCTATAAGAAGTCTACATATTTTCTTTATAAAAATGAGTATATGCACCTATTAAATAGGGCATGATTTTGGAAACATCTAGGAAGTGGTTTCACTCGATTTGGAGTTGGGATAAATTTGTTGTGATCTCCCTAAGATGAAATAAATAGAAAATGGGGCTATTCATTAGATCCAACAGGAACTTACCATGGGAAAAAGTTAACCATGGCTATATAAATAGAGCAAAAATTTTTGGAGTACCTAGAAATTGGAATCAGTCCATTTGGAGTTGATTTGAGGGCTATATGAATTTTACAAAGTGGCCTTTGGAGTGTTCAAATTTGAATTTTAATTTGAACAGCAGAGATAACTTTTCTAGAAAAATGTGCAATGCACATATTTGGATTGGATATGATTTTAGAGACTTCTAGGATTTTGGATCATAAATTTTGGATCCATAAAGAATTTGTTATGGATTATTTGCTTCTCTAGAATAGAAAAACACATGGGCAATTACCAAATAGGGAAAACTGCACAGAGGGCGCAAGATAAAAATTGGGTCAGCCCGTTAGTCCAGCCGCGCGGGAGTCCACGACGATGTTGAAGGTACCTTTAGGATAGGTGCTTCCATCACAGGGAAGCGAACGCGCGCGGGAGCCGTTTGCACCTGAATAGGGCGGGCCAACCCATCAGTGGCTCGGCCTCCAGTCGACAGGTGGTGCCCGGGGGTCATCTCTCTTTCTCCTCCTCCTTCTTCTACCTCCTGCCAGGAGGCCGTAGGGCACCAATCATCGTGTTATCGGGCCGCTCTGTTGCACCGGCCGTCGAGCCGGTGTCCCAGGAGGATGCTCCACTCCGGGACGCACATGGGGATGGACATGTGGTTCGCCGGGTGCCCGAAGGGAGATGCCCACTAGGAGGGGTGGGCGCGAGCGCTGGGTGTTGCTGGCAAACACAATATGTCCTCGAGGGTGAGGGTGGGGTTGCCTAGGGATCTGCATTCATCGAGGGTGTCCCTCTTCGGTTGCTGGTTGAGGCGAGGGGGCCGGCTAGCTTAGATTTGAGCGGACCCGAGTGGTGGCAATGGCGACCATGAGAGGGCATTCTGAGCTCGAGAGCTTGATGGCCTAGCAAGGGTGGTTCTAAGAGCGAGAGTGGTGTACTAGGGGTACTCAGGACTCTCGGGAGCGAGCTAATATGCAGGAGCAACCAAAGGGAGCATCGGGTGCGCCTCAGATGCTCTCGATACTGAGAGAAAGCATGGGAGAGATGATTTGCATCTTTGTTGGTGTCGTGGTGGGACATTGGGCATCGAGGCGTGATACGTCCATTTTGCATCATGCTTTTATGTTGATATTTATCGCTTCTTGGGCAATTATTTCACTTCACGATACAATACTTATGCCTTTTGTCTCTTATTTTGCAAGGTTTACATGAAGAGGGAGAATGCCGGCAGCTGGAATTCTGGCCTGAAAAAGGAGCAAGTTTGAGATGCCTATTCTGTGCAACTCCAAAAGCCGTGAAAATCAACGTGGATTTTTTTGGGAATATATAGAAAATACTAGGCCGAAGAAGTGGTAGAGGAGCGCAACCAGGGGGCCACAACCTGGTAGGCACGGCCACCTTCCCGGCCGTGCCTAGGGGGCTTGTGGGCTCCCTGGTGGCCCACTGGCCCCCCTCTTCTGCTATATGAAGGGTTTCGTTCCGAAAAATATCAGGAGGAGGCTTTCCGGAAGATTCGCCACCGCCACGAGGCAGAACTTGAGCAGACCCAATCTAGAGCTCCGGCAGGACGATCCTGCGGGGGAAACTTCCCTCCCGGAGGTGGAAATCGTTGCCATCGTCATCACCAACATTCCTCTCATCGGAGGGGACTCATCACCATCAACATCTTCATCAGCACCATCTCATCTCCAAACCCTAGTTCATCACTTTTAACCAATCTCCGTCTCGCGACTCCGATTGGTACTTGTAAGGTTGCTAGTAGTGTTAATTACTCTTTGTAGTTGATGCTAGTTGGATTACTTGGTGCAAGAGTTTATGTTCAGATCCTTGATGCTATTCATTACCTCTCTGGTCATAAATATGATTATGCTTTGTGAGTAGTTACTTTTGTTCCTGAAGACATGGGATAAGTCATGCTAATAGTAGTCATGTGAATTTGGTATTCGTTCGATATTTTGATGTGTTGTATGTTGTTTTTGCTCTAGTGGTGTTATGTGAATGTCGACTACATAACACTTCACCATTATATGGGCCTAGAGGAAGGCATTGGGAAGTAGTAAGTATATGATGGGTTGGTAGAGTGATAGAAGCTTAAACCCTAGTTTATGCGTTGCTTCGTAAGGGGCTGATTTGGATCCACTAGTTTAATGCTATGGTTAGACTTTGTCTTAATTCTTCTTTCGTAGTTGCGGATGCTTGCGAGAGGGGTTAATCATAAGTGGGATGCTTGTCCAAGTAAGGGCAGTACCCAAGCGCCGGCCCACCCACATATCAAACTATCAAAGTAACGAACGTGAATCATATGAACATGATGAAAACTAGCATGACAGAAATTCCCGTGTGTCCTGGGGAGCGTTTTTCCTCCTATAAGACTTTGTCTAGGCTTGTCCCTTGCTAGAAAAGGGATTGGGCCACTTTTCTGCACCGTTGCTACTTTTGTTCCTTGCTACTTGCTATGAATCATCTGACAACACAACCACTTGTTACCGATAATTTCAGTGCTTGCAGATTTTACCTTGCTGAAAACCACTTGTCAGAACCTTATGCTCCTCGTTGGGTTCGACACTCTTACTTATCAAAAGGATTACGATAGATCCCCTATACTTGTGGGTCATCAAGACTCTTTTCTGGCACCGTTGCCAGGGAGTGAAGCGCCTTTGGTAAGTGGAACTTGGTAAGGAAACATTCATAGAGTGTGCTGAAATTTATTGTCACTTGTCACTATGGATACTAATCCTTTGAGGGGCTTGTTCGGGATATCTTCACCTAGAACGGAAGCACAAAGAGTTTCTCCTGAACCTGCTGCACCTACTGAAAATATTTTCTTTGAATTTCCTTCGAGTATGCTTGAGAAACTGCTGGCTAATCCTTCTACAGGAGATGGAACATCACATCCAGAGTTGCATCTAATCTATGTAGATGAAGTTTTTGGTTTATTTAAGCTTGCAGGTTTTCCCGAGGATGAGGTCAAGAAGAAGGTCTTTCCTTTATCTATCAATGATAAGGCGTTAACATGGTATAGACTACATGATGATACTGGATCATGGAACTACAATCTGTTTAAATTGGAATTTCATCAAAAGTTTTATCCTATGCATTTAGTACATCGTGATCGGAATTATATTTATAATTTTTGGCCTCGTGACAGAGAAAGAATCGCTCAAGCTTGGGGAGGCTTAAATCAATGTTATATTCATGCCCCAATCATGATCTCTCGAGAGAAATTATCATTCAGAACTTCTATGCTCGGCTTTTTCATGATGATCGCACCATGCTTGACATTTCTTGTACTGGTTCTTTTACGAAGAGAGATATTGACTTCAAATAGAATTTATTGGAGAGAATTAAACGCAACTCTGAAGATTGGGAGCTTGAAGAAGGTAAGGAGTCAGGTATGAATTTCCAGTTTGATTGCGTTAAATTCTTTGTTGAAACAAATACTTTTTGTGATTTTAGCGCTAAGTATGGACTTGACTCTGAGATAGTAGCTTCATTGTGTGAATAATTTGCTGCTCATATTGATCTCCCAAAGAGAAGTGGTTTAAATATCATCCTCCCTTTGAAGTCAATGTACTTAAAACCAATCCAGTTGAAGAGAGAGTCATTGCCTATAATCATCCTATTGTTCCCAGTGCTTACATTGAGAAACCACCTTTCCCTGTGAGGATAAAGGATCATTCTACAGCTTCAACTTTGATACGTAGAGGCTACATTAGAACAGCTACACCCCCTGAGAAAATTAGAGTTGAACCTAGCATTACTATTATCAAAGATCTCCTGTCCGACAATGTTGATGGCCATAATATTCACTTCTGTGAAAATGCTGCTAGAATTGCTAAACCACACGCTAGAGACAAACATAGGCCTGTTGTTGGCACGCCTGTTGTTTCTGTTAAGATAGGAGATCATTGTTATCATGGTTTATGTGACGTGGGTGCTAGTGTTAGTCCAATACCTCAATCCTTATATGATGAAATCAAAGATGGGATTGCACCTATTGAGATAAAACTTATTGATGTCACTATTCAGCTTGCCAATAGAGATACTATCTGCCCTGTGGGAATTGTTAGGGATGTTGAAGTCTTGTGCGGTAAAACGAAGTATCTTGCTGATTTCCTCGTTCTTGCTACCACACAAGATAACTTTTGTCCCATCATATTTGGCAGACCTTTTCTCAATACTGTCAATGCTCATATTGACTGTGAGAAGCAAACTGTCACTATTGGCTTTGAAGGCGTGTCACATGAGCTCAGTTTCTCCAAGTTTGGTAGACAACCTCATGAAAAAGAGTTGCCTAGTAAGGATGAAACTATTGCCTTAGCTTCTATTACCGTGCCTCCTACTAATCCCTTAGATCAATACTTGCTTGAGCATGAAAATGATATGCACATGGATGAAAGGGATGAGATAGATAGAGTTGTCCTAGAACAATATCCTATCCTTAAGAATAATTTGCCTGTTGAACTGCTTGGGGATCCACCCCCACCAAAGGGTGATCCTGTGTTCGAGCTTAAACAGTTGCCTGATACTCTTAAGTATGCTTATCTTGATGAAAAAGAGATATATCCTGTTGTAATTAGTGCTAGCCTCTCAGAGCATGAAGAAAAGAAGTTACTAAAAACTCTGAGGAAGCACCGTGTTGCTATTGGATATACTCTAGCTGATCTTAAGGGCATTAGTCTCACTCTATGCCAACACAAGATTAAAACTAATCCTGATTCCAAACCAGTTGTTGATCATCAAAGGAGATTGAATCCTAAGATGAAAGAGGTAGTAAGAAAAGAAATACTAAAGCTCCTGGAGGTAGGTATTATCTATCATGTTGCTCATAGCGATTGGGTGAGTCCGGTGCATTGAGTCCCTAAGAAGGGAGGCATTACTCTTGTCCTTAATGATAAGGATGAATTGATCCCATAGAGGATTATCACTGGCTATAGGATGGTGATCGATTTTAGGAAATTGAATAAAGCCACTAGGAAAGATCATTACCCTTTGCCTTTTACCGACCCAATGCTAGAAAGACTGTCTAAACACACACACTTCTACTTTCTAGACGGTTATACTGGTTTCTCCCAAATACGAGTTGCACAATCGGATCACGAGGAAACCACTTTCATTTTCCCTTTCGGTACCTTTTCTTATAGACGTATGCCTTTTGGCTTATGTAATGCACCTGCCACCTTTCAAAGATGTATAATGGCTATATTCTCTGACTTTTGTGAAAAGATTGTTGAGGTTTTCATGGATGACTTCTCCGTTTATGGGTCTTGCTTTGATGATTGCCTCAGCAACCTTGATCGAGTCTTGCAGAGATGTAAAGACACTAATCTTGTCTTGAATTGGGAGAAGTGCCACTTTATGGTTAATGAAGGCATTGTCTTAGGACATAAAATTTCTGAAAGAGGTATTGAAGTCGATAAGGCTAAGGTTGATGCAATCGAGAAAATGCCATACCCCACAGATATCAAAGGTGTAAGAAGTTTCCTTGGTCATGTTGGTTTCTATAGGAGGTTCATTAAATACTTCTCTAAGATTTCTAGGCCTCTTACCAATCTCTTGCAAAAGGAAATTCATTTTGTCTTTGACGATGATTGTGAGGAAGCCTTCGAAATACTTAAGAAGTCTTTGATAATTGCACCTATTGTTCAACCACCTGATTGGAACTTACCTTTTGAAATAATGTGTGATGCTAGTGATTATGATGTTGGTGCTGTCCTAGGGAAAAGAGTTGATAAGAAGTTGAATGTTATTCACTATGCTAGTAAAACTCTAGACAGTTCCCGAAGAAACTATGCTACTACGGAAAAGGAATTTTTAGTAGTCGTGTTTGCATGTGAAAAGTTCAGGTCTTACATAGTTGATTCCAAAGTCACTATTCACACTGATCACGCTGATATTAAGTACCTCATGGAGAAGAAAGACGCTAAACCTAGACTTATCAGATGGGTTCTCTTGCTACAGGAGTTTGATTTGCACGTTGTCGACAGGAAGGGTGCTGATAACCCCGTAGCAGATAACTTGTCTAGGTTGGAGAACGTTCTTGCTGACCCACAACCTATTGATGATAGTTTTCCCGATGAGCAATTTAATTTCATCAATACTTCACGTAGTGCACCGTGGTATGCTTATTATGCAAACTATATCGTTGCCAAATATATACCACCTAGTTTCACATACCAGCAAAAGAAGAAATTCTTCTTTGACTTGAGACATTACTTTTGGGATGATCTTCACCTTTATAAGGAAGGAGTAGATGGTGTTATTAGACGTTGTGTACCTGAACATGAACAAGGACAGATCCTACAGAAATGTCACTCTGAGGCCTATAGAGGACACCATGCGGGAGATAGAACTGCACACAAGGTATTGCAATCAGGTTTCTATTGGCCCACTCTCTTCAAGGATGCCCGTAAGTTTGTCTTGTCTTGTGACGAATGTCAAAGAATAGGTAATATCGGTAAACGTGAGGAAATTCCTATGAACTATTAACTTGTCATTGAACCATTTGATGTTTGGGGCTTTGATTATATGGGTCCTTTTCCAAAATCCAATGGGTATACTCATATCCTAGTTGCTGTTGATTAAGTCACTAAGTGGGTAGAAGCTATCCCCACTAGTAGTGCTGATCACAACACTTCTATCAGGATGCTTAAAGAAGTTATTTTCCCTAGATTTGGAGTCCCTAGATATCTGATGACCGACGGTGGTTCACATTTCATTCATGGTGCTTTCTGTAAAACGCTTGCTACGTAGGATGTTAACCATAGAATTGTGTATCCCTATCACCCTCAGCCGAGTGGTCAAGTAGAGCTAAGCAATAGAGAGATTAAACTAATTCTGCAAAAGACTGTCAACAGGTCTAGAAAGAATTGATCTAAGAAGCTCGATGATGCACTGTGGGCTTATAGAACTTCCTATAAGAATCCCATGGGCATGTCTCCATACAAAATGGTGTACGGTAAAGCATGTCATTTACCTCTTGAGCTAGAGCATAAAGCTTATTGGGCAATCAAAGAGCTCAACTTTGACTTCAAACTTGCTGGTGAGAAGAGGTTATTTGACATTAGCTCGCTTTACGAATGGAGAACTCAGGCATATGAGAATGCCAAGTTGTTCAAAGAAAAGGTTTAGAGGTGTCATGATAAGAGGATACAAAAGCGTGAGTTCAATGTAGGTGATTATGTCTTGCTATATAATTCTCGTTTAAGATTTTTTGCAGGCAAGCTTCTCTCTAAATGGGAAGGTCCTTACATTGTTCAGGAAGTATATCGTTCCGGTGCCATCAAGATCAACAACATGGAAGGTAATTGTCCAAGAGTGGTAAATGGGCAGAGAATCAAGCATTATATCTCAGGTACTCCCATAAATGTTGAAAGCTATATTATCAATACCATAACTTGGAAGAATACCTAAGGGATATTTATCAGCCTGTTTTAGACTCCGAAAACGAATACGTATGTGATTAGGTAAGAAATCAAACTCCAAAACTTTTCCAGTAGGAATTTTCTCCATTTTGGAATATTTTAAGAAATAGAAAAAATGGAAATAGACCGGAAAGCGCGCGAGGAGGCGACAAGCTTACCATGCGCGGGCCCACCCACTAGCTGCGCGTGGGGGGCTTGTGGCCACCTCGTGTGCCTCCCGGACTATGTTTTCGTGCGGAGTACTCCTTCTGGTCTAAAAAATCGTTATATATTCTCCCAAAAAGTGTGACCCTCGTATCACGCAGATTTCCTCTGTTTTTTTTCGAGCCTGTTTTTTGCCTCAGATTTAGAGCAAGATGTCGTCCCGGGAATCTGTGGGGAAGAACAATCGCCCTCAAGTCTATGGAGAAGTAAAGGTTGATCTGAAAAGAATGGAGGCCAAGGAAAGGCTACCTAAAGAAACCAAGGACAAAACTAAGGAGAAGAATCAGGCGTGGGACGAAGCACAATCTGTGTTCAACAAGGAAGAAGTTGAAGAAGTGGATTTCCTCCAGCCTTACCTCCACCTACTGTCTCAATCCTTGAATGAACTCTTGAGGTTTTGTGAAACAACTCGTGCTCGCAATACTTATCTCACTCATGAAGTTGTTTTGCTAGAGAAACATATCACAGATCTCCAAGGTATAAATCAAAGATTAATGGCCCTCTTGGAATCAAAGATTGCAACAACTCCACCACCATCACCTCCAAAGGAAGGCTACTGAGCATGGGTATGGGCAATCCCCTTGGCTTGTGCCAAGCTTGGGGGAGTTGCCCCAGTATCATATCACCGTCACATCTTTTGCCTTTACCTTTGTTTTAGTTTCTTCCTTTTTTGTTTTATTTTTCTCTAGTAGAATAAAAGTCTTAGTGTTTTAGTCTTGAGTTTTGCTTTGTGTCATCCCCGATGTATTCGATCTCGTGAGCCATATAATAAAGAGTGTCTTAGTTGAGGGCTTTGCCTCTTGCCATGATCAAAAGAGTGAGAAAAGAACAAAAGCATGAAAGATCATGCAATGATCTTATGGAAAGTGATGGCTTCGCATATAAAAAGGATGATGATTGAAACTTTTTGAGGGTAGACAAACGTAGACATTGGTCGTTGTTGCAATTTATAGGAAGTGATAAAGAAGGAGAGGTTCACATATAAATATATCATCTTTGACACCATCTATGACTGTGAACACTCACTAAACTATTGCAGGCCTAGAAGTAGATGTTGGACAAGGAAGACAACATAATGAAATGTGTTTGCTTGGTTACGAAGAATGTTATATGATTAGAGATCCCTTAGCATGTGACGATTGCTTCCACCTCATATTCGCCAAAAACTCCCACACCAAGTAGAGATACTACTTGTGCATCCATAAACCTTCCACACAGTTTTGCTATGAGAGTCCACCATACCTACCTATGGATTGAATAAGATCCCTCAAGTAAGTTGTCATCGGTGCAAGCAATAAAAATTGCTCCCTAATATGTATGATCTATTAGTGTGTGGAAAATAAGTTTTGTACGAACCTGTGATGGGGAAGACATAAAAGCGACAAACTACATAATAACGTTCTTTATCACAGGAGGCAATATATAGTGACGTTCCTCCGCACTAAGAGGACACACATCCAAACCTCAAAAGTGCATGACAACCTCTGCTTCCCTCTGCGAAGGGCCTACCTTGTACCTTTACTTTTTGCCCTTGAAAGAGTCATGGTGATCATCACCAATTCCTTGTTTCGCCTTTATCTTGGCTAGCATCATATGCTTGGGAAAGATCTATATTCATATGTCAATTTGGAAGTAAGTATTCATGAATTATTATTGTTTACTTTACCCTTGAGGTAAATGGTTGGGAGGCAAAACTACAAGCCCCTATCTTTCTCTGTGTTCAGCTGAAACTTTGATCTCATGAGTACCATGTGAGTTGTAGCAATTGTAGAGAACGAAAATATGATTGAGTATGTGGATTTGCTTTACAAGCTCTTATTTGACTCTTTATGATGTTGTGATAAATGGCAATTGCTTCAATGACTAAAGGCTATCGGTTGCTAATTCTCGGTAAGGTTCTTGATCCATGCTTTACTTTGTGAAGGAATTGTCACTTTAGCATAAGAGTTCATATGTTGGTATTGTTGTTCTGATCATGATCATGATGCCTGCATGTTCGTATCTTGTTTTGTCGACACCTCTCTCCCTAAACATGTGGGCATATTTATTGAGCTTGGCTTTCGCTTGAGGACAAGCGAGGTCTAAGCTTGGGGGAGTTGATACGTCCATTTTGCATCATGGTTTTATGTTGATATTTATCGCTTCTTGGGCTGTTATTTCAGTTCACGGTGCAATACTTATGCATTTTCTCTCTTATTTTGCAAGGTTTACATGAAGAGGGAGAATTCCGGCAGCTAGAATTCTGGCCTGAAAAAGGAGCAAGTTGGAGATGCCTATTCTGCGCAACTCCAAAAGCCGTGAAAATCAATGTGGATTTTTTTTGGGAATATATAAAAAATACTGGGCCGAAGAAGTGTTGGAAATATGCCCTAGACGAAATAATAGATTAGTTATTATTATATTTCCTTGTTCATAATAATCGTTTATTATCCATGCTAGAATTGTATTGATTGGAAAATCAAATACATGTGTGGATACATAGACAACACACTGTCCCTAGTGAGCCTCTAGTTGACTAGTTCGTTGATCAAAGATGGTCAAGGTTTCCTGGCCATAGGCAAGTGTTGTCACTTGATAACTGGATCACATCATGAGGAGAATCGTGTGATGGACAAGACCCAAAATATGAACGTAGCATATTGATCGTGTCGTTTTATTGCTATTGTTCTATGCGTGTCAAGTATTTGTTCCTATGACCATGAGATCATATAACTCAGTAGCACCGGAGGAATACCTTGTGTGCATCAAACGTCGCAACGTAACTGGGTGACTATAAAGGTGCTCTATAGGTATCTCCAAACGTGTCCGTTGAGTTAGTATGGATCAAGACTGGGATTTGTCACTCCGTGTGACGGAGAGGTATCTCGGGGCCCACTTGGTAATACAACATCGCACACAAGCCTTGCAAGCAATGTGACTAAGTGTAAGTCACAGGATCTTGTATTACGGAACGAGTAAAGAGACTTACCGGTTACGAGATTGAAATAGGTATGCGGATACCGACGATCAAATCTCGGGCAAGGAACATACCGAAGGACAAAGGGAATGACATATGGGATTATATGAATCCTTGACACTGAGGTTCCACCAATAAGATCTTCGGAAAATATGTAGGATCCAATATGGGCATCCAGATCCTGCTATTGGTTATTAACCGAGGAGTGTCTCGGGTCATGTCTACATAGTTCTCGAAGCCGCAGGGTCTGCACACTTAAGGTTCGGTGATGTTTTGGTATAGTTGAGTTATAGGTGTTGGTAACCGAATGTTGTTCGGAGCCCTAGATGAGATCTAGGACATCACAAGGAGCTCCGGAATGGTCCGGAGGGAAAGATTGATGTATAGGAAGTCCTGTTTTGGTCACTGGAAAAGTTTTGTGCTCATCGGTAGTGTACCGGGAGTGCCGGGAGGGGTGCCAGGGACCATCGGGAGGGGTGTAACGCCCCAAGGGGTCTCATGGGCTATGGGAAGAGATAAACCATCCCCTAGTGGGCTGTAATAAGTTCCCACTAAGGCCCATAAGGTTTGAGAAAGAAAAATCATAAGGTGGAAAGAGTTTCCAAGTGGGAAGGTGGAATCCTACTCCAAGTAGGATTGGAGTAGGACTCCTCCACCTCCAATTTCGGCCAAACCTTGGGGTTTGAGGCTGCGTCCTCCCCTCCCTCCCTCATATATATACTAGAGGTACGAGACACGACTTTGCCACGTGCTGCTCGACCCTATACCATGCAGCTTTTCATCTAGATCATATTTCTGTAGAGCTCAAGCGGAGCCCTACATGATTAGATCGTCACCACCACCGGAGTGCCGTCACGCTGCCGGAGAACTCTTATATCTCTCCGCCCCCTCTTGCTGGATCAAGAGGTGGAGATCGTCATCGAGCTGTACGTGTGTTGAACGCGGAGGTGCCGTCCGTTCGGCACTAGATCGGAACGGATCGTGAGATGGATCGCAAGACGGTTCGTGCAACGGATCGCGAGACGGTTCGTTGGACGGATCGCGGGACGGATCGTGGGACGGATAGCGGGGCGGTTCGAGGGATGTGAAGACGTTCCACTACATCAACCACGTTTCTTAACGCTTCCTGTTGCGCGATCGATAAGGGTACATAGATCCAAATCTCCTCTCGTAGATGGATATCACCATGATAGGTCTTCGTGTGCGTAGGAAAATTTTTGTTTCCCATGCAACGTTCCCCAACAGTGGCATCATGAGTTGGGTTCATGCGTAGATGTTATCTCGAGCAGAACAGGAAGGGTTTTGTGGACGGTGATGTTCGATCTGCTGCCCTCCTTAGTCTTTTCTCAATTCGAAAGTATTGTTGGACTGAAGCGGCCCGGACCGACATTATTTGTACGCTTGCGAAAGACTGGTGTCATCGCTTAACATGCAACCTCGTTGCATAAAGATGACTGGCGGGTGTCTATTTCTTCAACTTTAGTTGAATTGGTTTTGACCGAGGCGGTCCTTGGAGAGGTTAAATAGCAATTTGCACATCTCCGTTGTGGTTTTTGCGTAAGTAAGATGCGATCTAATAGATACCCATAGCAACCACGTAAAACATGCAACAACAATTAGAGGACGTCCAACTTTTTTTTGCAGGGTATGGTTGTGATTTGATATGGCCAATGACGTGATGTGATATATTGGATGTATAAGATGATCATGTCGTAATAGTTAATATCGACTTGCACGTCGATGGTACGGCAACCGGCAGGAGCCATAGGGTTGGCTTTAAACTAACGTTTGTGCTTGGAGATGTGTTTACTATATTGCTAGGACGTAGCTTTAGTAGTAATAGCATGAGTAGCACGACAACCCCGATGGCGACACGTTGATGGAGATCATGATGATGGAGATCATGGTGTGGCGCCGGTGACAAGAAGATCGTGTCGGTGCTTCGGTGATGGAGATCAAGAAGCACATGATGATGGCCATATCATGTCACATATGAATTGCATGTGATGTTAATCCTTTTATGCACCTTATTTTACTTAGAACGACGGTAGCATTATGAGGTGATCTCTCACTAAAATTTCAAGATGAAATTGTGTTCTCCCCGACGGTGCACCGTTGCGACAGTTCATCGTTTCGAGACACCACGTGATGATCGGGTGTGATAGACTCAACGTTCACATACAACGGGTGCAAAATAGTTGCACACGCGGAACACTCGGGTTAAACTTGACGAGCCTTGCATGTGTAGACATGGCCTCGGAACACAAGAGACCGAAAGGTCGAGCATGAATCGTATAGTTGATACGATTAGCATAGAGATGCTTGCCACTGAAACTATTCTCGACTAACGTGATGATCGGACATGAGATAGTGTATTTGGATCATGTACCACTCAAATGACTAGAGAGATGTGCTTTTTGAGTGGGAGTTCTTAAGTAATATGATTAATTGAACTAATTATCATGAACATAGTCTAATGGTCTTTGTGAAATATGATGTAGTTTGCGCTATAGCTCTACTGTTTTTATATGTTCCTAGAGAAAATTTAGTTGAAAGTTGATAGTAGGAACTTTGCGGACCAAGTCCGTAAAACTGAGGATTGTCCTCATTGCAACGTAGAAGGCTTATGTCCTTAATGCACCACTCGGTGTGTTGCACCTCGAGCGTCGTTTGTGGATGTTGCGAACATCTAACATACATATTTTTTATGACTACGTGATAGTTCAGTATGCAATACTTACAAGCTTAGAAGCAAGGCGCCAAAGACATTTTGAAACGTAGCGGAACATAAGAGATGTTCTAAGAGATGAAATTGAGGTTTCATGCTCGTGCCCTTCTTGAGAGGTATAAGACCTCCGACAAGATTCTTTGCCTACAAAGTAAAGGAGAAAAGCTCAAATCATTGAGAATGTTCTCAGATTGTCTGAGTACAACAATCGCTTGAATCAAGTTGGAGTTAATCTTCCAGATGAGATAGTGATGGTTCTCCAAAGTCACTGCCACTAAGCTGCTAGAGCTTAGTGATGAACTATAAACAAATCAAGGATAGATATGATGATCCTTGAGTGATTCGCAATGTTTGAAACTGCGAAAGTAGAAATCAAGAAGGAGCATCAATTGTTGATGGTTAGTAAAACCACTAGTTTCGAGAAGGGCAAGGGCTGGAAGGGATACTTCATGAAACGGCAAACCAGTTGCTGCTCTAATGAAGAAACCCAAAATTGAACCCAAATCCGAGACTAAGTGCTTCCGTTATGAGGGGAACGGTCACTGAGGCGGAGCTACCCTAGATACTTGGTATATAAGAAGGATGGCAAAGTCAACAGAAGTATATTTGATATACATGATATTGATGTGTACTTTACTAGTACTCCTAGTAGCACGAGGGTATTGGATACCAGTTCGGTTGCTAAGTGATTAGTAACTCGAAGTGAAAGCTACGGTATAAACAGAGACTAGCTAATGGTGAGGTGACGATACGTGTTGGATGTGTTTCCAAGGGTTATGTGATCAAACATCGCACGCTCCCTCTATCATCGGGATTGGTGGTAAAACCTAAATAATTGTTATTTGGTGTTTGCGTTGAGCATGAACATGATTGAATCGTGTTTATTGCAATACATTATTCATTTAAAGAGAATAATAGGTAATCTATTTGCTTGAATAATTACCCTCGATGATTTATTGAATCTCGATCGTAGTGTTACACATGTTCTTAATATTGGTGCCAAAAGATACAAAGTAATAATGATAGTACCACTTAGTTGTGGCACTGCCACTTGATTCATGTTGGTATAAAATGCATGAAGAAGCTCCATAGAGATGGATCCTTTGGACTCACTTGATTTTGAATCACTTGAGACATACAACATATGCCACATGAAACAAGAGAGTAACTTCTCGGGAGTAATGCATTTTTGATGTGTGCAGTCCAATCAGTGCTAAGACACGCAGTGGATATCGTTATGTTCTTACTTCACTGACGATTTGAGTAGATACAGGAGTATTTACTTTATGAATCACAAGTGTGAAATATTGAAAAGTTCAAAGCAATTTCAGAGTGAAGATCGTCGTGACAAGAGGTTAAACTGTCTACGATATGATCATAGAGATGAATATCTGAGTTACGAGTTTTTGGTACACAGTTAGGTCAAAGTAAAAATTGTTTTGCAATTCATGCCACCTAGAACACCATAGTGTGATGGTGTGTCCGAACGTCATAGCTATGCCCTATTTTGATATGGTACATAGTATGATGTCTCTTATCGAATTACCACTATCGTTTATGGGTTATGCATGAGAGACAACTGCATTCACTTTAAATAGGGCACCGCGTATTTCCGTTGAGATGACACAGTATAGATTATGGTTTGGAGAAACCTTAGCTATCGTTTCTTAAAAGTTTGGGGCTGTGACGCTTATGTGAAAAAGTTTCAGTTTGATAAGCTCGAACCCAAAGCGGATAAATGCATCTTCATAGGATATCCAAAACAGTTGGATACATCTCCTATCTCAGATCTAGAAGCAAAGTATTTGTTGCTAGAAATGGGTCCTTTCTCGAGGAAAGGTTTCTCTCGAAAGAATTGAGTGGGAGGGTGGTGGAACTTGATCAGGTTAGTGAACCGTCACTTCAACCACTGTGTAGCAGGGTGCAGAAAAATGTTCCTGTGGCGCCTACACCAATTGAAGTAGAAACTAATGATGGCGATCATTGAGCTTCGGATCAAGTTACTACAAACCTCGTAGGTCGACAAGGTCGCATACTACTGCAGAGCCATGGTGTGTACCGCACCTGATGTGTGCCTAGCCACAACTCTGTTAAGAGGTACAGAGAGTGATCCAGGATTGAATCACTGAACAGCGGTCAAACTTATCCTTAGTAACTAATGGACTAAGGAAATTTTCTCGATTATGGAGGTGGTTGAAGAGTTCGTCGTAAAGGGTTACGTTGATGCTAGCTTTGACACTAATCCGAATAACTATGAGTAGTAAAATGGATTCGTATAGTAGAGTAGATATTTGGAGTATTTTCGAATAGCACATAGTAGCAGCATCTATAAGATGACATAAAGATTTGTAAAGCACACACGGATATGAAAGTTTCAGAACCGTTGACTAAATCCTCTCTCATGAGCAAGACGTGATCAGACCCCAGAACTATATGGGTATTGGATTCGTTAAAATCACATGGTGATGTGAACTAGATTATTGACTCTAGTGCAAGTGGGAGACTATTGGAAATATGCCCTAGAGGCAATAATAAATTAGTTATTATTATATTTCCTTGTTCATAATAATCGTTTACTATCCATGCTAGAATTGTATTGATTGGAAACTCAAATACATGTGTGGATACATAGACAACACACTGTCCCTAGTGAGCCTCTAGTTGACTAGTTTGTTGATCAAAGATGGTCAAGGATTCCTGGCCATATGCAAGTGTTGTCACTTGATAACGGGATCACATCATTAGGAGAATAATGTGATGGACAAGACCCAAACTATGAACGTAGCATATTGATCGTGTCGTTTTATTCCTATTGTTTTATCCGTGTCAAATATTTGTTCCTATGACTATGAGATCATATCACTCACTGGCACCGGAGGAATACCTTGTGTGCATCAAACGTCACAATGTAACTGGGTGACTATAAAGGTTCTCTACAGGTATCTCTGAAGGTGTCCGTTGAGTTAGTATGGATCAAGACTGGGATTTGTCACTCCGTGTGACGGAGAGGTATCTCGGGGCCCACACGGTAATACAACATCACACACAACCCTTGCAAGAAATGTGACTAAGTGTAAGTCACGGGATCTTGTATTACAGAACGAGTAAAGAGACTTACCGGTAACGAGATCGAAATAGGTATGCAGATACCGACGATCAAATCTCGGGCAAGTAACATACCGAAGGACAAAGGGAATGACATACGGGATTATATGAATCCTTGACACTGAGGTTCAACCGATAAGATATTCGGAGAACATGTAGAATCCAATATGGGCATCCAGGTCCCGCTATTGGATATTTACCGACGAGTGTCTCGGGTCATGTCTACATAGTTCTCGAACCCGCAGGGTGTGCACACTTAAGGTTCGGTGACGTTTCGGTATAGTTGAGTTATAGGTGTTTGTAACCGAAAGTTTTTCGGAGTCCCAGATGAGATCTAGGACGTCATGAGGAGCTCCGAAATGGTCCGGAGGTAAAGATTGATATATAGGAAGTCCTGTTTTGGTCACCGGAAAAGTTTCGGGCTCATCGGTAGTGTACCGGGAGTGCCGGGAGGGGTCCCGGGGACCATCAGGAGGGGTGTCACGCCCCAAGGGTCTCATGGGCCATGGGAAGAGATAAACTAGCCCCTAGTGGGCTAGAGTAAGTTCCCACTAAGGCCCATAAGGTTTGAGAAGGAATAAACACAAGGTGGAAAGAGTTTCCAAGTGGGAAGGTGGCATCCTACTCCAAGTAGGATTGGAGTAGGACTCCTCCACCTCCAATTTCGGCCAAACCTTGAGGGTTTGAGGCTGCCTCCTCCCCTCCCTCCCTCCTATATATACTAGAGGTATTGAGGGTTTTTGAGACACGACTTTGCCACGTGCTGCTCGATCCTATTTCTGCGGAGCTCACGCGAAGCCCTGCATGATTGGATCGTCACCACCACCGGAGCACCGTCACGCTGTCGGAAAACTCTTCTACCTATCCGCCCCCTCTTGCTGGATCAAGAAGGTGGAGATCGTCAGCGAGCTGTACGTGTGCTTAACATGGAGGTGCCGTCCGTTCGGCACTAGATCGAAACGGATCGTGAGATGGATCGCAAGACGGTTCGTGCAACGGATCGCGAGACGGCTCATGGGACGGATCACGGGACGGATCATGGGACGAATCGCGGGAGGGTTCATGGGGCGGTTCGTGGGGCGGTTCGAGGGACGTGAAGACGTTCCACTACATCAACCGCGTTTCTTAACGCTTCCTGTTGTGCGACCTTCAAGGGTACGTAGATCCAAATCTCCTCTTGTAGATGGACAACACCATGATAGGTCTTCGTGTGCGTAGGAAATTTTTTTGTTTCCCATGCAACGTTCCCCAACAAGGAGCACAACCAGGGGGCCACAAGCCTGGTAGGTGCGGCCACCCCCTGGCCGTGCCTAGGGGGCTTGTGGGCTCCCTGTTGGCCCATTGGCCCCCCTCTTCTGCTATATGAACGGTTTCGTTTCGTAAAAATTAGGAGGAGGCATCTCGGAGGATTCGTCGCCGCCACGAGGCAGAACTTCCCTCCCGGAGGGGGAAATCGTCGCCATCGTCATCACGAACACTCCTCTCATCGGAGGGGACTCATCACCATCAACATCTTCATCAGCACCATCTCATCTCCAAACCCTAGTTCATCACTTGTAATCAATCTCCGTCTCGCGACTCCGATTGGTACTTGTAAGGTTGCTAGTAGTGTTAATTACTCTTTGTAGTTTATGCTAGTTGGATTACTTGGTGGAAGAGTTTATGTTCAGATCCTTGATGCTATTCATTACCTCTCTAGTCATGAATATGATTATGCTTTGTGAGTAGTTACTTTTGTTCATGAGGACATGGGATAAGTCATGCTAATAGTAGTCATGTGAATTTGGTATTCGTTCGATATTTTGATGTGGTGTACGTTGTTTTTTCCTCTAGTGGTGTTATGTGAAAGTCGACTACATAACACTTCACCATTATTTGGGCCTAGAGGAAGGCATGGGGAAGTAGTAAGTAGATCATGGGTTGCTAGAGTGACAGAAGCTTAAACCCTAGTTTATGTGTTGCTTCGTAAGGGGCTGATTTGGATCCACTAGTTTAATGCTATGGTTAGACTTTGTCTTAATTCTTCTTTCGTAGTTGCGGATTCTTGCGAGAGGGGTTAATCATAAGTGGGATTCTTGTCCAAGTAAGGGCAGTACCCAAGCGCCGGTCCACCCACATATCAAACTATCAAAGTAACAAACGCGAATCATATGAACATGATGAAAACTAGCATGACAGAAATTCCCGTGTGTCCTCGGGAGCGTTTTTCCTCCTATAAGACTTTGTCCAGGCTTGTCCCTTGCTAGAAAAGGGATTGGGCCACTTTGCTGCACCATTGCTACTTTTGTTACTTGCTACTTGCTACGAATCATCTCACCACACAACCACTTGTTACCGATAATTTCAGTGCTTGCAGATTTTACCTTGCTGAAAACCACTTGTCAGATCCTTCTGCTCCTCGTTGAGTTCGACACTCTTACTTATTGAAAGGACTAGGATAGATCCCCTATACTTGTGGGTCATCAAGGGGGTTCCCCAAGCGCGAGTGGGCACCCTGCCAAGGACAACTATGACCTATAGGACAAGGGCAAGTTGCAGAGCATCGTTTCTATAGGCCAGCGACGTGGTCACCACATCAATACATGTCGAGGGTGAAATTTTGGCCAGCCAAAGATGTGTGTGGTGCAAGGCATGCATGCTAGGGACACTGGTGGAACATGGGTTCATTAGGACCTAGGTGGAGCTAGTTCTGACTTCATGTAAGTTTGCAGCAGCAAAATTGGTGGCTATAAAAAGGGTTTTTACTGGAGTGCATTAGAGGTAAAATGTTTTCTAGGTGGCTTAGGTATGGAAGGACTAAAAGTACACCAAAATTCAGAGCGGGAGATAAGTCTATAGGGTACTTGGAGTTCAAAGATGCATTAACTGCCAAATCTTAGGTTTGGATGGTTTCCTCATACGCCCCAAATGAGCACGGCATATTAGGGTTTAGAATCATGCATTAGCATGCAAGAGAGATAGTGGGAGAGTCTAGGGTCAATCATTAGTATACAAGGGAAGGAGAGAGGGAAAGAGGGCATGCCAATGCTGTCCAAACACAAAAATGGAGGGGTTTTACCCACCAATTATTCCTCCCTAGCCATCATAGAGTTACTGGAGGTAGAAGAGGGCTGTCACATGCTATGGTAAAAATTTAGGAACAAGGAGAATATCTTAGGGTCAAATTTTTTTGTCCACAAGCTTAGGGTTGAAGGTGTTTGGTGCTGTCCTAGTGCGTCGAGGGGTATCCAATGGCCGTGAAATTTACCAGGGGTAATTGGTAAGAACAAATTGTTATGTTCACCAAATTTGAAATTATTTGATGGAAGTTGATAATATAAACTCGGTAAACCCTAGAAATGGGGAAAAGTGCATTTCATTTTATGTAGTCATGCAAATCTAATCTCCCTAATGCACCAATTGGTGTGTTGGCATCATTTGGGGGATTATGTCATGCCCAAAAAGTTTGGAACTAATTGGAGAAACTTGACAATAAAATATTACCTAGTTCTAGAAATCAGCAGTGATGGGTTTGAGGGGATGTGGACGAGTGGATCTATTCTCCTTGATGCACCACTTTGTGTGGATGAAATATTATGGGATTAGATCATGACCGATCATGTCCACAAAATTGGAGAATAGTTGGAGACACTTGGCAATGTAAAGTTGCTAAAGTTTGGACGTGGACACACAGGGTTTTGGTATATTTTGGTATATTCATATGAAACTTGTCAATATCATCACATGTATCATCTCTGACTTGCTAGAATTTTACTAGAATTATTTAAGAATATTTCTTATATAAATATTTGAAATACTTGAAATAGACTGAAAAAGTTTCGAAGGTTTTTGTGCAATATTTTAACATGACCATGTGTTCAAACTCTTAGATATGGATAATATGTGTTCCCTTAGTTTGCCTAAATTTTTTCAAATATTTTGGAAGCGTAATATTTTTTCCCCAATAAAATACCATTTATGGCTTTCATAAAAAGGTATTTAATTAAAGGGATAATTAGAGTTATGCCCCTAGTTGTGTCCCACTCGGCTGTTTTACACCTAATTTCCAAAAGTCACCCGTTCTGTCCAAGTCACTTCGCTCCTCTTATGCTTTTTCCCTTTGACCGTTTGGCAGTTAGTTTCAAAACTTCATAAGTAATTCATACTAAATCATAAAAATTCAAATAAGATACCAAAATGTTCCTAAAAACATCACTTGTATGTCAGTATCATTTGCATTCATGACAAAGGTGTTGTAAAGTGCCCATCTGAGTTTTAGCTCTTATGATACCACCATGAATAGTAAAATCTAAAAAAAAATCTAAAAATTATAAAAAAATTGGTGGCAAATAATGAAAAATGTTTATGTTCTTGCCAAGTTTGATCAGCGAACGACATTCGTGGAAGTCGTGGCAAAAGAAACAACCAGCACGCCAAAATAGATTTTTTTGCCATAACTTCCACGAATGTCGTTCCGTTATGAAACTTGGCAAGCACTTAAAACATTTTACATTCTTTGCCACCAAATATTTTTTAGAATTTTTTGACTTTTATATATTTTACAATTCATGACGGTACCATAAGAGCTAAAACTTGGATGGGCACTTTCGAACACCTTTGTCATGCATGCAAATGACACTTACATATAGGTGATGTTTTTTCGAACATTTTGATATCTTATTTGCATTTTTTTGATTTAGTATGAATTAGTTATGAAGTTTTCACACTGACGGTCAAATGGTCAAAGGGCAAAAGCATAAGAGGAGCGAAGTGACTTGGACAGAACCGGTGACTTTTGGCAATTAGGGGTAAAACAGCCGAGTGGGACACAACTTGGGGCATAAATATATTTATCCCTTAATTAAAATAGGAAAATAACACCTAAAATAATTTTTCTATGGTTTTGGGAATTCTTTTTGATAATAAGATCCAAATAAAACATTTGGGGCAAAACATTTTCCTTAGTTTCACGACTTCTAGTACAAACCTCAATTTAATGTTTTTGAAAAGCTAAATTAAGTAAATGCTTTTTGGTGAAAATAACATTTTGTATAAATAGGTTAAGTCCTATACACATGGAATGATCATTGTACAAGGATTTGGATCAAGGCGATGAGTTTTGGGAGCAGGACGGGTATTGTGAATTTTAAATCAAAAACAAGCACACAAGCAAGCCATATTGAGAGCAATGAAGTCAAGCATCATAAGCACACTATTTTTTTAATTGGTCCTAATTTTTGAGCTATGTTGACTTAGTAAGGATATTCAAAGAACAGGGTGTCACATACCTACCCCCTCATAAGAACTCGACCCCGCGATTCCTAGGCTAGGCATTGAAGAGATATAGAAATTTGGGTTTTGAGGTAGCCTTCACGTTCCCATGTTGCTTCTTCTTCGATGTGACTGCTTCATCTGTTCTTGAAGTGCTTGATGTTTCTGCTTCGAGTGCTTCTCTTGGCTTCGTATTAGAGTGAACGTGGTTCTTGCAATAAGCTCGGCCTGACTAAAAGTAAAGGGCTTGGTGGATGAGGTTTTAGTGAGGGTCTGGCTTGCGTGTGCATTGGAAAGTCAGAATACGTGGCAAGTAATGTGTGTGTGTGCTGGTCCTGAGATTGCCCACGTTGGTTAGTGACATCTAGATGTCTCATGTTAGAATACAAGGGTCAAGTATTGATGTAGCTTTTCTTCAACGTGGGAGTCATGGACTCCCTTAAAGTAGGGGATCTTCAGTCACAGGTGGTCTTAATCCTTGAGAGTGTTGAAGTGTGTCAATATAGGCTTCTCGTCGAGATCTTCTGTTTGAGTAAGTTGCCCATGTATGTTCTTCATTTGTCTTTGGCTATTTTTCTTTGTCGTCACGGACGCACATTTTCTGCGTGTCTTGGAGCATTTGGTCCTTTGGTTCCATCGTAGCCACTCACGGAACAAGTTTAGGTGGAGTCTCGTGCCTATGGATTTGACATGGATTTCACCATGAACCCGTGAGGATTCACGTCCTTGATTGGGCTAGAAAGGGGCTGTTTAATTTTTGTAGATATCCAAAGGATTCATCATGCTTGAACATCGATGGTTCTTGACATAATCATGCTGATGTAACCGGCAAAGGAGTGGTGGTTGACTTCTCTTGCTTCTTCTTCATCTTGGTGGCTCCAAACCATACAGGTTCTTCATCTTGTTCAGCAAGAATGACTTCTGCTGAAGGGCGGGTGCTTTTAGGGAAAACCTTACACTTGAGAGGCATGGCAATTGGTGTATTTGGGGCTTATCCAAATACTACTAAGGGGTTCATTTCTCTCCGTGGATAACTAAGTACGTCACCCATGAGGAGAACAACATATTTTTCCATGTATCAACTAAACAGGGCGATCGTGGAGTATGTTGGAGGAGCATGTGTTTGTTTCGGATGGTTACTTGTCCAGGGGTTTGTGGCCCAACATAATCTAGTTCTCCATGTCCTCCTTCCTCATGGACATGATTGGGGGACGTCGAGGTGGAGTATTGGCCATAGTCCAATGACTTAGGGCCAAGGCCTAGGGTCATAACCCGACCATATTATGGCTCGGTAAAGCTCCAGGGTTTCAACGAACTTAGGTTGTGAGTGAACGTCTATCATCTTATCCTCGAGCATAGTTATATGATGCCAATAGTACTACCTATTTCGCCAAACATAACCATCAAATATCATCAAAAGTACCATCTCATATAACCCAACTCCAACATCACTTATGCTATTCAACTCCATGGTTTGAGAGAAGGAATAAACCAAAATATCATAAGTATACCATAGCCAACTCACATGTATCCCTATGTAAAAATCCTCGAGAAAGAATACAAGATGCTAAGCTTGATTATGCCACTCCAAGTCCAAGTGCTCTACTAACGTGCCCAAGGTCTCAGGTACTGCATTTCTATCCGAAGGAAACACAGAATACACCAATCCAAGATTTTTGTTTCCCTCCTATGAGTCCAATCAAGTGGTTCATCAATACCACTAACCATTATATGACCCTTTACCCCTACAAGTCCAATATTGATGGAGTTCTGCATAATCTCCTAGAGTTCCTATGATTCATATATCATTGCAAGGACTATTATCATTGTATATCGACCAACTTCCAATATCATGACCAAGTAAATTCCAAGGTCAAGCTTATTTAGATTCCTAAATCAACCTTGACATCATCCTAATTCTTCTACTTATCATCCACTGAGAAACATGGTATCATAATCAATATCATTGGAACAAATCCAGATTGCTCTGAATCACGTATGCTTACTTAACACCAACACTCTATTAGGATTACCTATTTAAATCCAAATCACATTTCTAACCAGAATTCCTACTCGTTACTCCGAGTCATTATTGTATCATCATCAATCCACTACTATAACTTGACAAAGTCAGCTGTCATAGCACCAAGAATTTTCTACTTGCAGTCGTCGTACTAAATCCAATCTACTCAAGAGAGAATTAAGCTATGCTACTCTATCAACTTTGATCCACTAAGTTCATCTACCAACATAAGGGTATTACGATTCACCAAGGGAGATTAGCTAAATCCTCAAGACACCTATTATAGTCACCTGAAATCATTGTCTACAAGTCGTCTTTCCTTAGAACGATCCTTCCTATGGCATCAAGGTTCTCGTGCTAGCTTAAGAATGCAAGGTGTTTGTTCTCTATGATCACTAGTTACATAATGAACCCAGTGCTAAGCATGGGTTATTGAAGCGCAACAATTTCCCTGGCCAATCTTCGTATTAAACACATGATCAGAGGTTTGATCTAGGTAGCTTATGAGGTCTATGTAAGTCTAGGTAGGGGTTTCCAATCTTGAGGGACAAACATAATTCTACGGGGCTGCGTCTAGTTGAGTATGTTGTAGTCTAATTCTTCAGTGCTAGTTGCTTATCGCGGTGGATCCTTGGTACATCCGGCCTTGTTGTTCCTGAGTTGACGAGATGGGGGAGAAGGAAAGTAGCATAGAGGGGAGGTTCCATGAAGGGGGTGGTATAGTGCAAATGTAGTCAATCAAGTGTCGAAAGTCCAAACACAACATCAAGATAAGGTAGGTGATATAGTCGTGTACTTGTAGCCCGGGGCAAAAGTACGACTTATATCAAGAAAAACCAAGCAAAAATAAGAAACACACAACATGGTTCCTTTGGAACGATCACACGGACTCGACATCTCATAAGGGATATACGACTCATCCTACCCTAGGGGTTCTCAAACTTAGTACTCGTGCTTGCTTCGTGTCTTGGTGAGGAATCCTCTCACTCTTCTGGGTTTTCTTCAGGAGTCACTATGTCTATTGTTGTTGTTCGTCGAAACGATCTGGGTTGTGCTAGAACGGGTTCTTGACAAGTTTTCATCTGCTGAGCTACCGACGAAGGTGGCTCCTCATGGCTATCGTTGAAAGGGTCTTCAGTTGTCTTTGTAATCTTGTAAGTGTCTTCTTGTGTTCCATGGCGTCGAGAGTTCCAAGTGGACAATCCTTTATGCAATGACCTCGACAAGGCATGATAGAGTTCCAAACTGTCGGTTATGTTGATGACAACATCAACAACAACAACGGGGGATGAAGAGAACTGTTTTCCTTCTCACTATGGTGAGGCGGACCAAATAGTGAGGTTCTCATCCACTAGCGATTGTCGACACCACAAAGGTAATAACTAGGTTGCTCCATCAGTGATATACTTCATGGTCCTGCATATAGTACACATGGATCATCATAGGCCAAGGTTGCATCATCCCGGGGCAGCATCGAGGGTGTCACCATTTTCCGAGTCTTGCTGTCCTTATTCCTCGAGAAGGTAGCTTCTACTGGTGTCGTCTTGTCCTAGCGTTTCCAACCTTGTCTTGCAAATATGTGGATGATCATTCGGCAAGCTCGCTTCCTTTCTAGTAACCCACAAGGATTTCAATATATCTAATGGTGAGGGGCATAAAGGTGCTAGCGACCGTTTGCATGTTTTGAAAAAGCAAATGAGGAGAGTCAAGAGAGTAAGGTGGAAGTTCAAAGGAAAAAACTTTCACTTCTTTTGAAAATTTAGAAGAGGTGATAAATATAGAGGTTTTGTAAGTGACTTTGAAGGTTCTAGAAAAATAGTTTTGTCCTAACTAACGTCCATGCTAACTAAGGCTTCCTACCTTCAGGATGGCTTTGGTATGAGCTCTATGGGGACCCTGACTCATAAGTCGTGGTCAACGAATATACGTGCATAGTGATCCTAGAGATCAATGCTCACTGAACACACATAAACTGAATAACAAGAGTATTACATCCATTACGTACAATTTTACTCAAGTATGGCCTTTGGCCAAGGCTTCATATATTTGCAGCAGAAATCTTCATCGATAGGTGATCCCATGCCATCGGCCTTAACCCTACATGCATTCTGATTAGGAAGCATCCTAGCCCGCATGTACGTCACCAAGTAATATTCATTGCATCCTATTTTTTTCATGCCTGGACAATAAAATAATCAGTGGCAAGCCAATGAGTACTTTGAATGTACTCGCAAACAACCCATGTGTTGGAACAAGGCAATAACAATGCATGATACAACACTAAGTAGGTAAGTTTCAGGAATCTAGTTTTGAGTGCAATGACATGATAAAATCAATCATATAAAATTATGCATGAATTGGTAGTTGATATCCATATGAATCTGTTATAGATATGAATATAAGCAGGGGTTGAAGATATCATGTTCAATCATCATGTCAAGTCATCTGACATAACTCAAGTATAATATTTCTCACACACACACCAAGTTTGTGAAAACATCAGCCATAGTTTAAGAAGCACCAGCCAACTGTTATTGACAATGGACACGGCTATTCTAATAGTTTTACACTCTGCACAGGTTGTGCACTATACCCACAAGACTTGGGGAACTTCTATGTCATCCACGACTCGTGGTATAATACATACCCGAGGTAAGCATCCGAGCAATTCCTTTCCCCTCGTGACATTAAACAAAGAGTCCCCTCGATTGGCACACAACCCTCATGATGTACATCATATGATCCTCGCTCAAGATCGCACCATACAAGAGGGGACCAACGGTGTGCCCGATGTTTGTAAAAACAGCCCATGGTCGCCCTACCTTGCACGACCCAATACCGAGAGGGTAACTCTGGACCTCTCTCCAATAATAATGCAGGCTCTCTGCTAGCATCAACCAAGGTAATTAACAAGGCCCCTTCCCATAAAGGATTATAATGGTTGTACATGCAAGGTTTGACGGGGGACAAATCTTTAATCTCTCCATTTTCGAAAACACAGACCCAAAGCTTGCCTTGGTACACCACTTCTTTCTCATCTGGTTACCTATATCAACCCCTTCTCCCTCGGGCATTAGTGGCACCCAACGGGTTTTTTTATAAGTATTTGTAATCATTTCTCTTTCGACACCATGCGTATTCCTATCCCATTTGCATAGCCTCTACATAGCATCCAAACTACTTGCACAACCCTCATAGGAAGGTATGGTTAGCCTCACTTCAAGTATCTACGAGGAACTATCACAGACAACCAGCAAAGGTGGTCACCGATTCAACATGATTCAGTTGCAGCGAATTAAAGTGACATATGATATGCATAAAAATGGTTTAATAGTGCTGGTCAAGGGCTACTTGTCTAGCTCAGCAAAGTCTTCAAGGTCCTCATAGCTTCTGGTCCAACTCCGAGCACTTCGTCTACTTTGTGAATTACAGAAGGAAACAACCGCTATAAGCAACACAACAAGTAGAAAATATAAGGGATTTATAAAGAGGAATTTTCTTTTTCTTCGACGTTTGTGGTAATAAGAATTTTTTTCCAAAAGTGGCTCTAGTGCAGTTGGATCAATTGGGCTTTTTTAATGGTGGAAATGGAGGAAATGATAATACTTAAGAAGTCTACAATTTTTTTATAAAAAATGAAAGTGCACGTCATAAATAGGGCGTGATTTTAGAAACATCTAGGAAGTGGTTTCACTGGATTTGGCGTTGGGATAATGATTTTCCTAAGACGAAATAAATGGAAAATGGGGCTATTCATTGGATCCAATAGGAACATAGCATGGGAAAATTGTAATCATGTCTAGATAAATAGAGAAAGGTTTTTAGAGTACCTATAAATTGGAATCACTACATTTGGAGTTGATTTGAGGGCTCTAGGAATTTTACAAAGTGGCCTTTGGAGCGTTCAAATTGGAATTTAAATTTGAACGGTGGAGCAAACTTTTCTGGAAAATGTGCAACGCACAAATTTTGATTGGATGTTATTTTACAGACTTCTAGGATTTTGAATCATAAATTTTGGAGCCATAATGAATTTGTTATGGATTATTTGCTTCCCTGGAAAAGAAAAAGACATGGGAAATTACTCAAAAGGCCAAACTGCGCTCAAGGCGCAAGATAACAATAGGGTCGGCCCATCAGTCCAGTCGCGCGGGAGTCCAGGGCGATGTCAAAGGAGCCTTCAGGAAAGGCGCTTTGGTCGCGGGGAAGTGAACACATGCGAGAGCAGCTTCCACTTAAATAGGACAGGCCCACCCGTTAGTGGCAAGGCCTCCGGTCCATAGGCGGAGCCAAGGGGGTCATCTTTCTCCTCCTCCTTCTTCCACGTCCCGCAACGAGGCCACGGGGTGCTGATCGTCACGTGCCTCGGCCACTCAATTGCGCCAGTCATCGAGCCAGTGGCACGGACGAATGCCCCACTTTGCAGGCGAAGACCACCTTTGGGCAGGGGATCATGTTCCCCTGCTCCCCTTCAAAATTGGCCGTTGTGGGATCCCTTGCGGCCAAAACGATAAGGGAAGAGGACGAGGGCCGCCACTATAAATAGAGGATAGGTTGCTTCGTACTAGGGGATCGTATCCGAACCATTAACTCACTCACTACCACCATGCAAATCCACCCATCCTTCGGAGGCGCCCAAGCACTATACTTGTTCATCTAGCAACCTCCATGAGAGGCAATCCACCAAACCAGGAGTAGGGTTTTATGCTTCACAGCGGTCCGAACCTGGGTAAACTGTTGTGCTCTGTGTTTCCCTCACTATCGACTGAGTTTCCTGCCAACCCAAGCGAGTAGCGAGCTAGGTGAGGCGAACCAGTGAGAGATCTTCGTACACGCCCCTGAGTTCGAATCTTTAGGGTTTTGTGGAGGCCGAAATCCGACATTTGGCGCGCCAGGTAGGGGCGTGTCAAGGTTTCCTCCAAGCTCCGCCTTCAACAAGCTTCGCCTCTCCGATGGCTGACCTCGACGGGCTCACGCAGAGTGCCACGCCACCCGCGTTGCCCAGAGGGCGCCCGTCGGTGCCATCGGCGTGCACTGGTCACCGTCACACGTGGTGAACGCTGCCACCAACCTAGAAGTTCAAGAGCAGCAAGGTTCCTCCCAGCTGGTGAACGAGCAGGCCGACGGTCGCACGGCCACTCCGTCGCTCGTCCGGGCTTCAGGGTCGCCATCGTGCGCTCGACCGGAGGCGCCGCATGGTTGGCGCGCGCTTCCAAGGCCACCGAGCTGCTTCCCTATCGGCCAGCTCCTGACCGCCACAACGAGTGGCTCCAGCGCATCGAGGAGCTCGTCGCCGCCGCCGATGACTCCACGACACTCTCTCCTGTTTGCTCCGACCCCAACCATCTCTGGTGAATGACAAGGAGCAAGACGCGCCACCCCCACCTCCGTGGCGTGGCACGGACCCCGAGCCCAGACAAGAAGAGCGTCCCCGCGATCAGCCTCACGAACCCAGGGCGGGGCCAGGAGCTGAAGCCAGCTGTCAGGTAGTTCCTCAGCCTTGCGCTAACGCGCGCGCGCCCCGGTGCTTGAAATCTCGCGTCGTGACTGTGCCCTGCTGGAAGTAGACCCAGTGGAGCAACAAGACTCGGCTGCTCCCATGCGCGACGCACCCGTTGGGCCGGTGGGGTACCTAGCCATCGCCACTGAGCTCTACCCGACTACCTGGCCCTGCAAGTTCAAGCCCAATCTACTCCCGCGCTACAACGGCTCCCTGGACCCATTCGAGCTCCCGCAACTCTACACGCTGAGCATGAAGGCGGCAGGAGGAGGCGACAAGGTCATGCTATGCTGGTTCCCAATGGAGCTCAAGGGCGGCGCGCTCTCTTGGCTCCTTAACCTCCCAAAGGCATCCATCACCTCATGGGACGATCTGCGCGAGCGCTTCATCGCCAACTTCCAGGGCACCCACGACCGCGCTCCTACCGTGAACGACCTGCGACGCATCAAGCAGCAGGAGGAGGAGACCCTCCACAAGTTCATACAACGTTTCATGGTCATGCGCCTCAAAATCCCCAAGGTGTCAGACGAAGACGTCATCTCGGCCTTCTCTGATGGAGTCACCGACCTCGAGATGAAGGAGGAGCTCGCCATGAATGAAGAAATGAGCACTACAGTTGAAATGTTCAACCTAGCAAGAAAATGCGCCAGGGCTGAAGAAGGGCGTCAGTCGCTCCTCGGGCCCCAGGCGCCGGACCCAGAAGAGAAGAAGGCCAAGGCTAAGGAGGTGAAGCGCAAGGCTCCGGTGGTGGTCGTCGCCGAGCCAGAGGCAAAGCACGGCGGAGGGGGAGATTGTACGCCCGGAGGGAGTCCAACGTGCATCTTCTAAGACACCAGTGGCCATGATACCTCAGAGTCACGAGTTCCGACTGGTACGTGTCGAGCACTTCAGAAGGCGCCCCAGACGACGAGACAGAGGCCCCGCGTGCGGTGGTGGCCGCTGGGATGACCGGGAGACTCGTAAGGGGTGGTACGAGGAGCCTTAGGAGGAACGCTGTCGCAGCCAGCCTTAGGAGGACCGCTGGCACGACGAACTTCAGGAGGGGCAACGATGCAGTCAGCCTCGTGAGGCTCGCCCTCGTGAGGCTGGGCTGCCTCCGCTGGCTCCACCACCCAAAAGCAGGGATGAAGACATGCAAAACAATGGGGCTTCGGGCTTCCAGGAGCTCAGGGCACTAGCCTCCATCATGGGCGGCGCCCAGACCCCAGCCTGAGCCACACCTTCAAGTAGTTTGTCTGGGAGGTGAATGCCGCTCTCCCGAGGACTGAAGCGATGCGCCCCGTCAACTGGTCCCAGACCATCATCACCTTTGACCCCAGTGATCAGCTCAGGTGCTCGTTCATGGTCGGCAAGCTCCCCATGATGTGCACCCCAACCATCAGCAACGTCCAAGTCACCAAGACGCTCATCGAGAGTGGAGCGGGTCTCAATATCCTCCCGGTCAAGAGCTTCAAAACACTCCAGCTGCCTTACAGCAGCTCATGCCCACCAAGCCCTTGTCGGGGGTCACAAAAGGGTCCACTGTGCCCATCGGGCAGGTGCGCCTGCCAGTCTCCTTCGGCGAACGCAAGAACTACCACAGTGAGATCATCGTCTTCGACGTCGCACACATCCACCTATCATACAATGCGATCCTCGGGTATCTGGCTCTCGCCCTATTCATGGCAGTGACCCACCACGGCTACAACGTCCTCAAGATCTTTGGGAGCGGCGGTGTCACACCATTGCCTGCAATGAGAAGGATGTCGTCTGCACCCTCGAGCACACCTACCACGAAGCGGCGGCCGAATGCTCGGATGATGAAGGAGACGAGACACCTCGCAAGGACCCACACAAGAAGAAGAAGCAAATCCTCCTCATAGAGCGCCCTGGGACTTCAGGTCCTGAGCATGGGGACGGGGCCATACCTCTCATCGCATAGAAAGGCGCGCTCGGCGCCCCCTTGGGTCGGGCCTGGGGGCTCCCACTAGGGAGATCCCCGGCCTTATCAGTGAGGCGAGGGTGGCACTCGAGCACAACCCGACGGTGAGCTCCCACGTGCGTCCGCCCAGCTCCCGTGAGTTCGTCATCAGAGCAATCCAATAACTTCGAGAGGCCCAAGCCGTGCGAGGTGGGGATTGCCCTGCACCACCAATCGCAGTCGCCGTCATCGGCACGGTTGACCGGCCCTGCATCTGCATCAACGCGCTCGCAACCTACAGAGCCGCGGCTCAAGGCCGTTTCTGTCCCGCGCTAACTGACCATCGGTGGGTGTACCCGTGTGCCGGAGCCCTCTTGCCCTTCGGGCCGGGGAACATGGCTGCCACCTACCAGAGGCTCCAGCAGGCCATGCTCATGCCTGGCCTGCTGGGGCATGGAGAGGAAAATGAGGAGATGCTCAGGCCGAGCGAAGGCCCCGAGCCTCGGGAGACGGCGGACCCATGAGAGTCACGACCGCGGTGGCAGGAGATCGGACGACGACAACGCCTTTGGCACTTTGGGGGCATGGCTGCCAAGTGACTTTTTGTCGACTACTGCGAGGTAACTTTTTTGGTCACCCTGCCCGAGGGTGCCCCAGGGCCAGGCAGCCTCCAGGAGCTTAGGGCACTCCCCCAGCCATTACTTTCATTTAGGCACCCTTCAATTGTTTCTATCTCACCCATATCGAACCCTAATGTTCTGCCTTGCTTGTATTGCCGGGTGGTCAGCCCCGCACTTGGGGGCTCCAGTCGAAGCTTATCCTTGCAGGCGTCATGAACCAGCAGATACCCAGCCTCACTCCTGAAGAAGAAGTCAGCCGGGTTCGCCAGTAACCCAAATGAAATCAACTCAGTCCACCAATGACTCGGGGTAGGGACACTCGCGAGGCCATAGCGTCCTCGTGACCTCCCATATACACCCCCAACGTGACACTCTCACGTAATAACGAGCCGATGTTGTATACGCCTAGGGCCCCCGAGGACGCGGAGGGGTCCATCCCACGCCTAGTGGCAGCCCTACGCTCCATGCTGGGGAGATCACGGTGGTAATCAACAAAGTCGACCAATGACTTCCCGAATCAGGCGCCTAGTGCCTCGGGGGTAGGGACACTCGCGAGGCCACAACATCCTCGCGACCTCCCATATACACCCCCACCGTGACACTCTCACATAATAATGAGCCGAGGCTGTACACGCCCAGGGCCCCCCAAGGATGTGGAGGGGTCCATCCCATGCCTAGTGGCAGCCCTACGCTCTATGATGGTGAGAAGACGAAGGCAATAAACACAGTCTGCCAATGACTACGCCCACAGTTGGCACCAACACAGTCCACCAATGACTACGCCCACAGCTGGCACCAACACAGTCCGCCAATGACTACGCCCGTAGCTGGCATCAACACAGCCCACCAATTGCTACGCCCACAGCTGGCAACGAAATCAATACAGTTCACCTGCGACTGCGCACACGCTCCATACAGGGGACACGCAACAGGAGGTACGAAGCCGCTCGTACGTCAAGGGGGACCCCTGGTCATCGCGACTCACGGGCCTAACTACGCCCGTAGCCCCTTTTCCCCCTTAGGGTTGTCCTTGGTTTCCAGTTGGTTCAATCATGGGGAGGTAAGCGCCGGGTGGGCCCTGCCGACGTAGAGCCTAGTGCGCTCAACAATCCACCTCAAATCTCTTAGGAACAATGCTAGAGTAAATCATACGTCAAGGGGGACTCCTCAGCCTCGCTACTCAGGTGCCTGAACTGCACCCATTGCAACTTCCCCTTTTGGGCCATCCTTGGTTCTCGGTCGGTTCAACCACGGGGAGGTACGCGTGGGGCGGGCCCTGCCGACGTAGTGTGCTGAAGGAGTTCGCGAGTTTCAAATTATCAGCTTCTCAGGAGGGACATCGGAGTCGTTCGCATGTCAATGGGGACCCCTTAGCATCGCGACCCAGGGGTCGAACTATGCTTGTAGCCCCTTCCCCCTTTGGGAGGTCCTTGGTTTCTAGTCGGTTCAATCGAAGGGAGGTATGCGCGGGGCGGGCCCTGATGACGTGGAGTGCTGAAGGTGTTTTGAATTTTCGAAATCCTCATCGCGTTCCCCTCCTGAGGGCAGCTCGCGCATCAAGGGCGACTCCTGAGCATCGCGACTCAGGAGCCCAACTCCGCTCGTAGCCCCTTCCCCTTTTGGGCCGTCTTGGAATTCCGGTCGGTCCAACTGCGGCAAAGGTATGCACGGGGCGGTCCCTGCCGACACAGAGTAACACAACAAACATGACAGGAGCGAGGCGAAGAAAACATTCAAGCATTCAGTTATTTCAAGCCTTGACAAGTTCATGAAAACGCAAATGAGTTTGACGCCTCCACGATGCACGATGTGCATTGAAGGGAAAAGACAGGGACCAAAAATCAGGAGGAGCCGCCGCCAGTCGCTCCCCCTCAGGGGGCTGGTCGTCGGCGTCAGAAGCGTCGTCTTCCCCATCGTTGGCTTTAGCGGCATCTAGAGATGAAGGAGCTGCGACGCGGGCGAACCTCTTCACCAACGCCTCCACGGGGCCTTTCATCGCCACCGCGGCGGGGTCGCGGCCCTCGGCATGGACCGGCAGGATCACGGAGCCGAGGTCAAATCCCGGCTCGCGAAGATGAAGGTGGCTGAAGACGCATGTCACGGACGCGAAGAAGAGGTTGCGGCACTCATTGTCCAAGATATTGTCCACCTCAACGACGGCGTCCTCCAGCACCACGGCTAGCTCCGTCGTGAGCATGGGAAAGCCACCCTCTAGGGTGGCCAAGGCTTGCTGAACCCGTCCCGGCATAGGGAGCGGAGCGCAGTGCGAAATTTGAGCTCAACGTCAGGGAAGCAGGCCAGCTCCGCGACCTTCTTCCTCTCGGCCACGGCGAGGGCTTCCCCCGGGGCATCAAGGAGGGCCTTCCTCGAGGCGGCATCCTTCTCCTGCTCGTCCAAGCGCGCCTACTTCATGCCCAGGAGATTCGCCTCCTGGGGAAGCTCTTCTTCCCGGGTAGCAAACTTGACCTCGCGGGCCTCAAGTCCCTCCTCCTGCTGGCGACGCTTCTCGGCTAGCTTGGTCTATTCCCCCTGGAGGGCCTCCGCCTCTTCGCAACATTTGGCAGCCGCCTCAGCGTCCTTCAATGTCTCCTCACGCGCAGTGCGGGTTGACTTGGCCTTTGTCTTTCCCAGGGCACTGAAGGCAGCGTTCATGATGGCCTGGTTGAATACCGAGGCCTCTGGACCTCCTTCTGAAGAGCCTCCAGTGCTGTCATGGGCGTTGCTGCCGGGGAGGCAGCGTCACGAGGGGTACAGTGCTCCGAAGGCTGCTTGGAGGTTGCAGGAATTGGCGCATCAGTAGGCTGAGGGCCCTCCAGAGCCTGCCCCTCAGAAGACAGCGTCACCACGACTGCCTCAGGACGCTTTGGGGGATCGGGGGCGCGATGATCAAGGCGTGGGAGGTCACCGCACGAGCCTCCCCCTCTCCATCGATTTGCGGCGACGCGTTGGAGAGGGCTGACGGTACGTTAGGAGTCACCATCGGCTTGACGCCCGTCTTCTTCCTCTTTTCCCTCGGCGAGACGACATCACTGGACATCAGGAAAACAGGGAATCAGCCAAGCGCGGACAACGGACACGCATGGCGTGCCAAGACAAGTGACTCAATCTTCAGGGTCAATCCACCTCTTCCTCTTCACCGCCCCCGTGCCGGCGGGAGCAACAGGGCCCCATATGGAGGGGGGCGACCCCGGTGCTTCATACTTTCCACCGGTGGAGGTGGGATGCGCAAAGGATGGCCCGGCCTCGCACTTCTAGGGTGCGGGCATGCATGCAGACCGCGTAGCGCGCGGGGTCGACGCGGGTGCCCTGGAGGTCCTGGTCGGGCGTGAGGAGCCCCTGCGGAGACCTCACTGGCGGCATCATCATCTGCAAGCTCGCGTAGAAGGACAGTCTGTCACGAGAGAGGCGCGCTTGGCGGGCAGTCGTCGACGGTCTTCACCGAATCCCCCTCATCGGAGGTGTGGCCAGATGACACCTCTACGGGACCGGAGCCCTCGGCTGGGAGGAGCCCCCGCTCATCGAAGACAGGCAGCCCGACAATCACATAGGCCCGGTCGTTAAGACGGTACAGCGGGCCTAGAGCCTCAAGCAGGTCACCATGGTTACCGCCCAGCAAGATCGCCACGACCCTGCTCAGCTCCTAAGTGGGGAGGTCCTGGGACCAGAGCCAGAGCTCGTCGTCACCGGCACGGTAGTCCAGGGGCCTGGAGTGGGCCTGAAGGGGCACCACGCGCTGCGCTTAGAATTCCTTCACTATCATCACGCCGGTTAGCCTCTTAGCGCTAATGTCGCGTGAGAAGCGCTCCAGGACAGGCGCGGCCCGAGGGTCGGAGAGCTTCGCTGAGCTCCACGCGGAAGTCTTCTCCGGCAGCCCCTTCGGCTCCTCCAGCCGAGGATTGGCATCCTTGAGGCTCATGAGAACCCAACATTGTCTGATGTTTTCCACCTTCTTCCCGACCTTTAGGAGCAGATTGCCGCTGTTGGATGCCACGAAGGAGACGCATGCCGACGAATGGGCGTCGTCATGCACGCACAGGATGAAGAAATGGCGGAAGAGGGCCACTGAAGTCCGCACGCCCATGAAGGCCTCACTATAGAAAGCAAAGACGCACAGGAGCAAGACAGAGTTGGGCTGGAGGTGAAGGGCCATGATCCCGTAGTGGTTCAAGATGGCGGTGAAGAACGAGGAGAAAGCCAGCACCAGCTCGGCATAGAGGCTATGGAGGAAGAAGGGGTACACCGCCTTTCAAGCGGGTCGCTCCTCTATTGCGCCAGGACAGATCGTGGTCCGCCCGTGCTCATTGGACTCGTCCGCGGTCCATGGAAGCACGGGGACCAAATCCACGCCTTGGAAAGGGCGCACTCCAAGAGCGGAGGAGCCGGGGCTGGACCTTGCGCCTCTAGCTTCTGCTTGCCGGCGGGCGACATTGCTGGACTGGCAAGGGAGCAGTCCGGCGCTGAATCTAGGGGATGCCGGTTGGAGTCAAAGACCAAGGAGGAAGAGCGAGTTTGGGGGAAGGAAAGCAATAATGCACAGACACAACAAGCCAGGCTCCTAATAACTCGGGCAGAGAGAGAAGACAAGGAAGACCCAACACCAGCAGCGTGACGTGCACGGGCATGTCCCACAGGGATTTTTGGCCCGCGGCACCTCAGGCCGCCACCTGAGGCTTCTCCCATAAGCCAACCCGAGCACGCCAAGGGCCCGGGGGCTACTGTCGCATTCTGGGAATGGGGGTACCCAGACCTACCTTCCTAGGGCCCAGGGCTGGCCCGCTTCATCAAGCAAACCAACGGGCCCGACACCACTCAAGGCAAGGGCCTCGTAAGGGGCCAAGCCTCACGAGGAGTAACGACATCCAGACCCACAGGGGGGCTCCTCAGGACCCCTCCGGAGCGGCGGATATTCCGAGGTGAGGCCCGGCATTAGGAGTCGAGGGTCACGCAGGGGAAGGACAGGTGAGCAACAAACAACAGGGTGGAGTAGTTTCCCGTTTAGTGCAAAGGGGGCAAGGACGTACCAGGCTTCCAAAGGCATCTTCCAAAGGTCTCACTTTTGGTGCAACAAGGCCATCACCGCCCGCCAGCAAGACATACTTCATCCCCGGGACCGTCCCTACAGCGCGGGCAGCCACTTTGGAGGCGAAGACCACCTTTGGGCACGGGAGCATGTTCCCCTGTTCCCCTTCAAAATTGGCCGCTGTGGGATCCCTTCCCGCCGAAATGATAAGGGAAGAGGACCCGGGCCGCCACTATAAATAGATGATAGGTTGCTTCGTAGAGGGGATTGGATCTGAACCATTAACTCACCCACTAGCACCACGCAAAGCCACCCAGCCACTGGAGGCGCCCAAGCACTATACTAGTTCATCCACCAACCTCCACGAGAGGCAATCCACCAAAGAAGGAGTAGGGTTTTACGCTTCACAGCGGCCCGAACATGGGTAAACTGTTGTGCTATGTGTTTCCTTCACCATCGAGTGAGTTTCCTCTCATCCCAAGCAAGTAGCAATCTAGGTAAGCCGAACCAGTGAGAGAGCTTCGTACATGCCCGTGAGTTCGAATCTTTAGGGTTTTGCAGAGCCCGAAATCGGACATAATTGAAGTTGAAAGCTGCACTAGCTGCCAAATCTTAGGTTTAGATGGTTTTCTCATACAACCCACATGAGCATGCCATATTTGGGCTTGGAATGATGCATTAGCGTGCAATATAGGTTGTGGCAGAGTCTGGGGTCAATCATTACTACACAAGGGGAGGAGATCTCAAAATGAAGGGGCTTTTTGAGGGGGGAAGAGGGGCATGCAAATGCTATTCACCCAGCAAAATGGAGGGGTTTTACACACCAATTATTTCTCCCTAGCCATGATAGAGTTACTCAAAATAGAAGAGGGCTGGCATATCTTGTGGTAAAAAACATTTGAGCAAGGAGAATATATTAGGGTCAACTTTGTTTGTCCACAAGCTTACGGCTAAAGGTGTTTGGTGTTGTCCTAGGGAAACTAGGGGTATCTAATGGCCGTGAGATTTACTAGGGGTAATTGGTAAGATTAAATGGTACTGATCACCAAATTTGAGATTATGTGATGGAAGTGGACAATACAATGTTGGTAAGCCCTAGAAAAGGGCAAAACCGAATTCCTTTGATCTTGTCATGCAAATCTAATCTCCCTAATTCACCACTTGGTGTGGTGGCATCATTCGGGGATTAGAGAATGCCCAAAAAGTTTGGGACCAATTGGAGAACCTTGACAATGCAATATTACCCAATTCTAGAAATCAGAAGTGATGGGTTTGAGGGGATTTGGACAAGTGGATTTGTTCTCCTTAATGCACCACTTGCTTTGGATGCCTTATTAGGGGATTATATCATGTCCACAAAATTGGGGTACAGCTGGAGATATGTGGTAATGTAAAGTTTCTAAAGTTTGGATCTCGAAAAGAGGGTTTTGGAATATTTTGCTGATTCAAATTAATTTGGATTGAGATGAAACTTGGCAAGGTCACCACATGTATCTTGTGTGATATGCTATAATTTTAGTGTAATTATTTGAGATTATTTTCATAGAAATAATTCAAATTCTTGAAATACACAGAAAAGGTTTTGAAGGGTTTTGTCCAATATTTTAGCACGACCATGTGTTGAAACTCTTATATATGGAAAATATGTAACACCCCAAAAATCGGGTTATCGATTTTTGTGTTTTGTTCTAAGCTAACCCTAGGAATCTCGAGGAAGAGATTCTTCTAAGGAGGGGAAGGTGTGTACCACCCCAAAAATTGGGTTATTGATTTTTGTGTTGTTATTCCTTCCTAGATTTTCTCTCCCAATTTTTTCCTCTGGAATTTGGCAAATGACCAGGTGAATCCAGTCTATCCTCAAGCCCTCGGTGCTTTTCCCATGTCCTTGTGCTAGCATGCCCTTGGTAAGTAAACCCCGAACCTCTTTCAAACCCTAGCTCCGAAATATTGGAACTCGGAATCCTGCCTTTGTGTTTGCAAAGGAGCCACTATTTCCCTTGCTCTGTAAATCCTCCAAAAATTTTGAGAGATCATTCTTCCATCATAAACCCTAGATACGCAAAAATATTGCCAAGTCATATGCAATATTTCTCATCTAGAATTAATTCCTATTTCTCCCTTTCCGAGGAATTAAATCCAGGAAAATATCTATCCATCTCCCAAGGTCATGAAAACTTGTGGAGATATTCTTTGTGATCATATGGAGCTCTCATAAAATATTTGCCATTACTAAGTGGGGAAAATTGCCTTTTTCCTATTTAAAGCCAATATTGCATTTTGGGGGCTTTCCAAAGGAACTACCATTTTGGTAGCTAGGAAAAATCCCAAATAATTTGTTGAGCTTCTCATATCTATATATTCATCATTTCCATCAAAATATAAAGTCCGCCAATTCAAAAGTTGAGCACAACATCCGTTTGCAAATTCTGTCCAGATTTCCTGTTTGCAAAGGAAATGCTTGATTCCTTGATTCCCTTGAGATGAAATTTTGCAGGATAGTTCATTATGATAAATTATCCTGGTCCACCAAAATTTAGCCCAATCCCTCTAGCCAATCTGCCTCAGCAAATTACTTAAGTTTCTGCCCAGATAGAGCACTCTGAAGGAAGTACCATTTATATTTATGCAAATGGTATGAAACTTTTACAGTGACTCCATATGCCTAAATCATTGATCTCCACCAAGTTTGACCATTTTCATTTAGCCAATTTACCCCAGCATCAGTTTCTTCAATTCTGGTCAGATTGCCAAGTTACAAAGGAAGTACCCCCTAGACTTATTTGTTTGTGCTGAATTTTGGCTAGGATAGTGACCATAGTGAGTGGTCAACCTCAGCCAAAGATCATGCCAATAGGAACACTATGGTGGCGACTGCTCAGCACAAACACCTTGTTGTTGGAGACTATTTGGCTTTGGATCAGTCACACCAGTGCTCCCAAGTGTTGTCTAGATGCATTGGTCACCTAAGTGAGGCTTGTAGAAGGCCCTAGACATAGTTTGGCGTCGAGAAGGGCGTGGAAATTCCGTGGCCATGTGGTGACCACGGGCAGAGCATGCCAAATTGGCGCCCTGTGCATTGGAGTGACGGGAGCACGTCTCCAGCAAGCTCCAGCCAGTCCAGGAGTGCCGTGGAGGTTCCAATGGCATGCGTGAACCCTCCAGAGACCTGTCCACCTTGTCCCCTTACTCTTGGAGGTGTGTGACGACCAGAATCTTGCCATGGCTCTCGAAGCTCCGTCCGTCGTCGTCTAGCCCCTCCCATTGTCTATTTATAGTGTGCCCCGAGCCTTGTTGTCGGAGAGCAAGCCCCCAAATCCATCCACAAGCTCTTAGAGATCCATAGCCCTCCAATGGCCAAAGAATCCGCCAACGATCCTAGATCGAATCTCAGCCATCCGAGCCCCTCCCCTTCGCCATTCCTTCGCCAGAGAACCCTAGAGCCCATTGGAGCTTCTCCGCTCTCGCCCTAGTACAGGGAGGCACTGCCGGCATGGGTCTCGTGAAGCTCTCTCGCCGTCGCGACTCGTTCCTCTGGGGGCGACGATGTTGGTCACCTTGGGCGCCCCATGACCACCCCTGGTCATGGTTGGAGGCGGCCATGTGCCCGCAGCTGAGCGCCGACCCTCTGGAGCGGCGAGGCGAGGGCCACGCCGGTCGGCCTCCCCTCCCCTACTCCAGTTCGAAGGAACAAGAACAAGGAAGGGGGAGGAAAGAGAGAGAGATGGGATATGGCTAGCGTGTAAGAGAGAGGGAGGGAGTGGATAAGGTGGGCCCCGCTCGTCAGAGAGAGAAGAGGTCAAACCCCCCGGGCCCGCGCGTTTTTAAGTGGAAGCGCATTTTCCAGTAGATGCTTTCATGTTCTGATAGCGTACTCGGCCGGAATAGGTTTTCTATATTAGATCCAGGGATCTGGTTGCAGTAATTCTTTTTACAGATTGGTCCCTCATGCTCTAGCGAGTGTATCTCCGCAACCGTAACTCCGATTGAGGTTAAACCAGTACCCATGCTTTCGTCTCGTCGAGCCCGCTTTGATAGTGTGATTTTCATAATGTGTTTGCACAGTAAAAATGACTATTTTTCCCTTGCCCTCCGATCGAGCCCTTCGAGAGAGAACCCTCTCCGTAAAATCTTTCCGGCATTTTATCGCGCTTCTTCCCAGAGTATTCGTGGACCCTCAGGCAAGCCAACCTCTTATCATTAGCTCCGGAATTGCGTGATGACTTTGCTTGCACTCTTTGTGTTTATCTGTATCACCTGTTAGTCTGCATTTGCATACATCTGTGCTGATATCTGTTGTAGCTCTTAGCATTACCTTTGATCTAATGTCATGTCTTGATCACATGATACCATGCTAGTAATAATATTGTTAGTAACATTGACATGTAGTACTAGGGTTTGATCTCATGCCTTGATGTTGAGATTACTATCTATGATTACATTAGGTTTCATCTGACAGTTTATGGATATGGATCCACAGTAGTGGCTTGAACTTATTGATTATTGGATTACTATCGGAGTGTCAGCTATGACAGAGATATTATCCAGAGATAAGATAACCTAGTTGGTTTATCTTGACTCACCTGTCCGGCTTACCCGTGCAACCACATTTTGCCGGTATGGGGCGGCCGTGACTTGAGCTGATCGCGTGACCTTTCAACGGTACCTCCAAAGAGGGAAGGTTATTCACGCGTGCTATCCTGATCAGGTAGGCGGTGATAATCCTGTGAGCCCAGTTGAGTTGTTTGGGCCCGTCCCCGGTTGGGACAGTTTAGTTTGGCCATGACGGTGGCAGGTTTCACGAGGACACAGGGCCACCCAGGGCAGGACTCCGGGGGAGGATGAATGCCAGTGGTATGATGGGAGAGTGACGGGTCAGGCAGGTTTCATTCGAGCAACACCGGTCCGACCGAATGGGATCACGAGGTCAGTGCTCCATAGTCTGGGTAAAGTGTGCAACCTCTACGGAGTGTCAAACCTATTCGAATAGCCCAGTCCGCGGTATTGGATAGCCCGACCAGAACTGAGTAGGTGGTGAACTATATCAGTGTTAGTAATGATGGAAGAACTCATTTTGTGTGAACAACAGAGGATGTCAATAACATGATATGTTAGCCAAGAGATGGCTACATGATGAGTAGTCAGAAGACTATATGATTTGGAGGTGATTTGGATCCATTCAGGTTGGATTACGAGTATATCGAGAGTTGTGGAACAACCCAGAAGAGAGTAAGTTGGTATTCGGTAACAATAAGTAATTTAAGAACTTGTTGTGATCTTTGCCATGCTAGTTAGGTAAATTACATGCTTGATCTTTGTTATGCTATTTTTCAGTTAATTCCGTGCCATGTTTGGAATAGTTATTATATAATTATAGTGCTTGCTTTGTATCTGCTTGTTTGGATGCTATGTATTTGTTTGTCTTGCGAGTACATTCCAAGTACTCACCTAGCCTTGCACGTGGCCAGTTCCAGAAGAAGACTCGTCGTTCTAGATCATAACCCAGTCAGTCATGCGAGATTTGGAGCCCAGCCAGGGACGTTGTTGCCGCTGTATCAAGACCTCTCCTGCCATTTAGTTAGCTTTGGAGTTGTGTAATATTGTTGTAAGAAACAATATTGTAATACCCTATAATACTAATAAAGCCATTTTTGCCTGGAATTGATGTATCATGTCTTTGACATGCATCCGGTCTTATCCTCGGGACGCGCGTGCGTCGGCCCTCTATCGGGGTGCCACAAAATATGTGTCCACTAAGTTTCCCTAAATTTTCTCACAAATTTTATAAGCATAAAAATATTTTTTCCCTATGAAAGACCATTTCTGTTTTAAAATAGTAAAACAACTCTTAAAATAGGAAAATAAATCTTTTTGATAATAAGATCCAAATAAACTATTCGGGGAAAAACATCTTCTCTAATTTGAGGACTTGTACTACAAACAACAATTCAGGGGTTTTTGAAAAGCTAAATTAAATAAATGTTTTTTGGTAAAAATAACATTTTGTAAAAAATAGTTTTAAGTCCTATACACATGGTATGGTCATTGGGCAAGGATTTGGAACAAGGAGATGAGTTTTGTGAGTAGGAGGGGTGTTGTGAATTTTATATCACAAACATGCACACAAGCAAGAGCAATGAAGTCAAGCATCATAAGCACACAATTTTTTTAATTGTTCCAAAAATTTTAGCTATGTTGACTTAGTTAGGAGAGGCCATACACACAGTGTGACAGCTACAGTGCACACTCGTGCTGTAGTCGCCTCCCAATCCAATGCCCCGACAACATTGAGCCTCTCCCTTGCGTCCCTTGAGACGCCCACGGCGTCCGTGACACGGCACACTGTCGCCCCCTCCTCTCTCTTCCTTACTCCTTTCCCTCTTGCGCGTGTCGAGAACCACCAGCTCGACCAAGAGGGAACTTCACACGCGCGAGTTGTCTTGCCTTGCCCCGCTCCCCTCTCTCTTTAGCTCTACATGAACCACGCCCACGAGCATCCTAGATACAAACTCGAGCTCCCCCGTAGTCTCAAGTTGTGACCCGCATCGCGGCCGTGAGCTCCGACCATGGCACACCGACATTTTAGTATATAAGCCATCCCTCCTCTCCTTTATCCCTCTGAACGCCTCCTCCGTCGCCTAATATCACTCCCGCGCCACCTATCCTTCCTCCCTGGCTCCCTGTCGTCAGGATCGAGCTCCGCACCTCCTCCTTGGGCCGTCAACCTTTGCACGGTAAGATTACCTCTCTGGCCCCGTTCTCCTTTGATCTGGAACCACGACGGTCCATTATCCCTTCCCAAGCATTTTCACCATTGTGTGTAGCCAGAAGCGGCCGGGGCTTCCTCCTCCCTTAGCACCGCCGCCGGACTCCCATCACCAAAGAACATGGGTTTTCCGACGCTCCTCTCGACCACCGTTTGAGGCGCGACAACTTCCTGGTCTCAACTGTGTCGCCCCTGCTCTAATTCACCGTCGGGATCATTGCCAGTGAGGCCCTTCTCCTCCTTATCCATAGGAGGGTGTTGACAGATGGGACCTCCTATCATTCCCTCACTCCCTCTCTCCCACCGATGACTGGGTCCAAGTAGTGAGGTTCAAACGCCTGACCTGTATGTGCGCCCATCTTGCCTAGGTTGATTCCTTTCTGGGCCAGCTCGACTCGCACCCTTTTCGGCCCAGAATGCACAGTGACACATTTCTTTTTCCCATCTTCCAGAAACTTCCAAAAAATTCCTCACAAATAACTAGTTATCCAAATTCAATTATTCAAACTCCTAAATTCGTCTAAATCCATGCTTTTTAATAGTGCAACTTCCATATTTTTCCACCACAAGTTTTTGGGTTGTTCAAATTTAAATTAAAATTTGAACCTTCTAAAGGCCACCTTGCAAGATTCCTAGAATGTTTAAATGAACTCCAAATGGAGTGATTCTAATTTCTAGGTACTCAAAACATCATTTCCTAATTACCTCGCCATGGTTCACAATTTTACCATGCATTGATTCTGCTAGATCAAATAAATAGCCCCATTTTCCATTTATTTTATCTTAACAAATTCATAGGAAATCATACCAACTCCAATTCCACTGAAACCACTTGCAAACTTCTTCTAAATTCATTTCCTTTTTTTGGAGTAATCACTAATTTTTAGAAAAAAAAATTGTATCGGCTCCTTATAGGATCTATGATGCTTCCATTTCCACCATTCAAAAAGCCTCATTGATCCATCTCTAGTAGAGCCACTTTGGGTGTTTTTGTTGTGACCACAGGTGTCGAAGAAAAATAAAACTCCTATTTATAGGGACTTTTATTTCAGTGCTTGTTGTGTTGCTCATTGTGACTGTTTCTCACGGTAGTTGATGAAGTAGATGAAGTGCTCGGAGTTGGACTAGAAGCTCTTGAAGACCTCAAAGACTTTGCTGAATGAGGCAAGCAGCCCTTTGACCATGTCTAAGAAACTATTATATGCTTGGCATATAGTACTTCATTTCGTTGCATTTAATCACGATGAAGCAGTGACCTTCGTGGTGGGTTACCTCCGTTACTTTCCTCGTTGATACTTGCACTGATCATGACCCTACCTCCTTATATGGGTTGTACAGGTGGGAAGTAGTTAGGATGCTAAGTAGTTGTTGTAACAACCACAAAAATTTAACTAGGTTTTTATTAATTAAAATTTTGCCATGATTGTTTAGTTTTAAAAATTCTGGATTTTCTATTGATTTCAGAACCTCTCCTAGCATGTGTTCTTTAAATTCTTCCCTCCAAGTAGTTTTGTTTGTGAAAAATATTGTGGGAGTTGAGTGTTTACATCAAAACATTTCCTTTCATTTGACAAATTCAGTGGAAACATGTTTATAAAGTTTTTTTCAAGTTTCATTTCTTTAAAATGGCTTTTTAATTCCATTAAGCACCTCATTTACACTACAACCATTTGATATACTATTTCAAAAGTCCCACAAAAATTTGTAGATGTCCTGTGATGTCCCTGGATCACTTTTATGCAAAAACCCAACCAAGTGTTTTGGAAAATTTGAGCATACCATCCTCTTTTCTATTCTGGTCCAGTTTGTTGTTTTGAACTACAACCCTATTATATTTTGCTCCAATCCCTTTGGAAGTTTTACTGCTTGTAAAGTCCCTACCAAAACCTTAAGTCCAATGGATTGGAGCCATTGAGATATTTTTAACCCTTGTTTTAATACCCTAAATTTTCTCTCCAGAAAAGTTTTCCCTCAAAACGTGTACTAGTCATTTTCTCTTTTTCTCAAGCTAACCTTGCCATCATGACCAGCGCCTACAGAGACCCTGATCTGGAGTTTTTAGCCGCAAACAAAATTCATTTGATGCCTTCGACATTCTATCGAACACCTTAAGTGCAAGGATAGAATTGGCATGATTTTTAATTTGCACTATGGATTTGTTCTAGTGGCCAAACCAACATGTCCCTCAGCCATCCCTTTCCCTCTAGACTAGACCTCTAAAGTCTCACACGCATTGGACGCCCCTAGAATGCACTGGCATTTTGTCGACACTAGTCGTGCGTGCCTAGAACAAGCCTAGAGCGCGCGTTTTGCACGTGCTGGCCAGAGCATCACCGCTCCCACCTGTCGTGCACAGCGACCCACCCACAATGGCAATCTTCACCATTCATCATGCTAGCATCGCAGACTCTCTTCGTTGCAGGCCTGAGCCACCCTGTAGTCATGCTGGTCGCTGATGCCAGCAATGTCTACCTCAGTAACCGAAGCACGGCCCAAGCCATCGTAGCTTGCGGATTCGTCCTCTAGCTCTGCTGCTAGCCACCCCCTGGCCCACCTTCTGCAATCTCTATGTCGCCATGCAGCATCAAAAGCGATGGGCCGACGATCTTATCCCCGGCCACCATGAAACCGACCTCACCGGCCTATAAAACCCCTCCCCCTAGAACCCTTTGCCGCCAAAGCTAACCACTGCACCCCTAGAGCCTCGAGAGTGACTAATTTAGTCAAGGGAGCTCCTTCTTCACCAATGGAAGCTTCGTCCTCGGCCACCCTTTGGAAGAAATCTAAAGCCTTCAAGCCGCCATGATGGCAACTTCTTCGTTAGTTACCTACCACAACCACTTCCAACCCATTCCCACTTCCAATTTCGCCCTGGATCCGTGGTGTGGAAAGCCCGCTTCATGCCCGAAGATTTTTCCGCCATCGGCAAGGCTCTGTTCAACCTAAATCTCCCAGACACTTCTTCACCCTCCATGCGATGCGGGTCGTCCTCCTGAGCACGTGGATGTGATTAGTGTCGAGAATGGCGCCTCCTAGCACTGGCAATCATCGTCGGAATGCCCCTGCTCTTTATCCACAGGCATGCATGAGGAGGTAGACGAACCCGACAAGTGGTCCCTACCTGTCGGTGAGCCAACCTTTGCTTCCAGTGGCACAACCCCACTGATGTGTTTCCCTGTGAGGAAATGTACTCATCTATGTGCGCGTTTGCTTCTTAGCCAAAATGGTGTCCCTTTTTCTGTTTACTTAAAAACCAATGGTTTGACCCAAACTAAAACTCCACGACTTGATTCTTTTTCTGTTGTTTTACAAATTCCATATAGTTTATTTTAAGATTTATTTCAAAAAAAATTAAACAACTTTTTAGTGATGTTTGAAACATGTGATGATTTGAGTACTTTTCAAAATAGGAATTTGGAGGAAAAATTAAAACTTTCAAAAAGTTTTGGTGTGCGCCTCACCTCTGTTCACCCTAAAGGCAAGCATTCTGAACTTGGGCATATTATTAGTTGTGTGTGGTTTGCTATGATGGAGGAATATCTATATCTAGGTTATAAGTAAGTGGTAGTATTTCATGTGGTGATATAATTATACTTATGAGTGCATGATGAGAACCTATTTTTGTGCATTAAGATGCAAGTGACAATAGTCCCTACCTCATGCCACATATGCCTACCGCATGGGATCTGCGAGAATTCTCTGTCTCGGGAAGACACGACAATGGAAATGTCATCTCATGGGATGAGGATGACCAGTGAGACATGATGGGGTATGATAGGTGATGATAATGTCTGGAATTATGAAACATACTTGTCGCGCTAATCATGCAGGAAAAATATAAACCTCCCGAGTCAATCATAGATCGAGTCTTGGTCCAGTAACCTCCCTTACTTGTTTCTTACTACCACTTGTCCCTGTCGAAGGCAGGGTACGGTTGAGTAAGTCATCAACCCTTTCTTGGCACACACACTATACAAGAGATGCCATAGTGAAGGATACGAGTGGCCCCTGGTAGGCATGTCACTTGATCCGGGGGCATAGATGTTTACGGTATGGGACCGAGAGGGGGGCACTCCCTTGTAGTGCGTTATGGAATTTGATCCCATGCTATGAAGATTTGGAATCTTATTCCTACTCAGAGTCTCACCTAGCGAGTGTCATGGGTGATTCCCAGGCATAGAGGAGACTGGTGTGTGCGGGTTAGGTGTGTTTTCAACGCAAAGACCGTAATTCGAATTAGTTGACATCTCTGGTGGACTAAAGAAATTTGTTACTCATGGGTAAAGTGTATACCCTCTGTAGAGTTTTATATATATTTGGATAGCCGTGTTCGTGGTTAAGGACTATAGTCTGGGATAGGTCAAGTGTTGGTCTGAGTGTCGGTCTTCAGAGGAAGTTAACTTGACCATGAGAATAATTGTGAAACATGGTGGATGATTATGATTATTATTTTTACCATGGATACATGAATGTTGGAAGTCCTTTATGTGGTGTCGTATAGACGCCTCAGTGTGGCATGTATTTTCTTATTTCACATAAATTATTTTATGTGGTATCGCTCAGACGCCCGACTATGACATGTATTCCATTACTTCATATAAACCCTTTGTGTGGCGTCGCCCAGACACCCGACTAAGGCATGTATTTTTAATTATCTCATATAAGTCTTTGTGCGGTGTCGCCCAAACGGTCAACTGAGGCATGCTTTACAACTTTATCCTTTTGAGGTGTCGCTCCACACACCCGATCAGACTATTTCCCGTTCTTGGAAATATTTGGGAGGATTACCACCCAATGTTCTATTTATTTTATTTTTCATTGATTGCTTATTAAATATCGGTATGGATAAATTACCTGCTTGCTTATACTTAAGAAGTTAACTTATCACTAACGTAATATCGTTGAATTGTTTCAAGTGCATAATAATCACCTCCAAATTTATGTATGTTTTCACAATGTTTGCGTGTACATTCAAAGTTCTCACTAGCTTGTCCCTGGCTATTGTCTTGGCCCGATTGCGTGTTCGGAGAGGAGCATCTCGACGATTGTCTCGGAACCTACGCACCGAAGTGTCACACCCTGTTTTTGCTATCACTTGTCTGTGTTGTAAAATTATGAGCTTGTAAAAACTTTTTCAAAACTAATGTTGTGAGTGCCATGGTTGACATTGTATGCTTGATCATGTGAGGTTTTAAAACCCTAAATTCCTTTGGTATTATACTGATTTCCAAAATCCTTTGATGACCAAAGTAAAACCACCTTGAGTTGCACTACATGTCCTTGATAGCAAGCAGTGCTACTACTCATATTTGGTAATCTAATTTTTGCCTATCTTTATATTTCAAAACCACAAAAATAATTACTTTTGTGATTATTTTCCTAATTAAATAACCTGTCCATTTCTGAGGGAAGAATTGGTATTCCAACATCGGAAAATACTTTTCTGCCTTGGAAAAATCTGATTAAATTTAGGGATGATCAGAAGGACATATATTTTCCATACATAGGATTTTAAACCCCATTTTATGTTAAATTTAATGACAAAAACTATAAAAGCTATTTCTGTCTGTTTTAGCATATTGAGTAATTTCCAAAGGAAATATTCTCAATAAATTCCTAGAAAATTCTAGTGGTATCCCTAAGCCTTGTTTGGAGTCCACATAAATTTTCACCTTGATAAAAGGTGGATAAGGACCCCAAATAAAACAAAAACCCTCTGTGTCCTGAATCAAGTTAGATTAACTCTACAGAGCAAAGTTTGTCCAATGAGGCTAAAACTTTGCAGGAGTGCTTAATACCTCAAATGAGGGTTCTACACCAAAAATGGGATTTGTGGGACTTAGTTTGCCCACACTCCCTTTGGAAGGAACAAGTCTGGTCATATTGGAGTGTTTTCAAGTTTACAAAGCTAAACTTATCCTTTGGAGCTCAAATTTGGTGGAACTCCCTGGTTTACCACCAAAACCAGACCTGTTAAGTCTCAGCACCAGTGGTGGGATGCAACCCCTAAACCCACTATCGAACACCTTCTGACATATAGGAAAAAGCCACCTTAGCCACAGCTAAACCAAACTCCCTTGCTTCAAACTCTTAGGTTAAGTGGCCAGCACCTGTATCTAACGGCAGTCAACTGGCCCCTCACTGGTTCAAAGTGGAAAGGCCAAAAACCCCAATTTAGACCTCAGTTCATGACTGGCAGCACCAGTATTTCTTGCCTCCTTTGACCACACAAAGCTCCCACTAAACCAAACGGCTAGCCACACCCCAGCAAGTGCCAGGACAGGCTAGACACGTCCAAAGTGCCTCAGAGCGCACCAGCATGCCGTGGCATGCCAAAACTGCGCCCTGGGCATGATGACCCACAAGTATAGGGGATCAATCTTAGTCCTTGCGATAAGTAAGAGTGTTGAACCCAACGAGGAGCAGAAGGCTCTGTTAAACGGTTTTCAGCAAGGTAATAACTGCAAGCACTGAAAATAGCGGTAACAAGTGATGGTGTAGTGAGGTGAAACGTAGCAAGCGAAAAGTAACAAGTAACAAGTAGTAGCAATGGTGCAGCAAGTGGCCCAATCCCTTTTGTAGCAAGGGACAAGCCTGAACAAAGTCTTACAGGAAGAAAAATGGTCCCGAGGACACACGGGAATTTCTGTCATGCTAGTTTCATCATGTTCATATGATTTGCATTCGTTACTTTGATAGTTTGATATGTGGGTGGACCGGCGTTGGGTACTGCCCTTACTTGGACAAGCATCCCACTTATGATTAACCCCTCTTGCAAGCATCCGCAACTACGAAAGAAGAATTAAGACAACTTCTAACCATAGCATTAAACTAGTGGATCCAAATCAGCCCCTAACGAAGCAACACATAGACTCCGGTTTAAGCTTCTGTCACTCCAGCAACCCATCATCTACTTACTACTCCCCAATGCCTTCCTCTAGGCCCAAATATGGTGAAGTGTTATGTAGTCGATGTTCACATAACACCACTAGAGGAAAAACAACATAAACCATATCAAAATACCGAACGAATATCAAATTCACATGAGTATTATCAGCATGACTTATCCCATGTCCTCAGGAACAAAAGTAACTACTCACAAAGCATAATCATAATCCTGATCAGAGTTGTAATGAATAGCATCAAGGATCTGAACATAAACTCTTCCACCAAGTAATCCAACTAGCATCAACTACAAAGAGTAATCAACACTACTAGTAACCTTACAAGTACCAATCGGAGTCGTGAGATGGAGATTGGTTACAAGAGATGAACTAGGGATTGGAGAGGAGATGGTGTTGATAAAGATGTTCATGAAGATGCCTCCCCTCCGACGAGACAAGTGTTGGTGATGACGATGGAGACGATTTCCCCCTCTAGGAGGGAAGTTTCCCCGGTAGGATCGTCCTGTCGGAGCTCTAGATTGGATCTGCTCAAGTTCCGCCTCGTGGCGGCGGCGAAACCACAAAAAAGCTCCCGATTGATTTTTTTCTGGAAAGAAACCCTTCATATAGAAAAAGAGGGGGGCTAGTGGGCCGTCAGGGAGCCCACAAGCTTGCCATCCGCCCCCAGGGGGTGGCGCTGACAGGGCTTGTGGCGCACTGGTAGCCCCCCTCCGGTACTTCTTTCACCCAGTATTTTTTATATAATCCCAAAAAAATCCACGTAACTTTTCAGGGCATTTGGAGATGTGCAGAATAGTGGACTAAGATTTTCTCCTTTTCCAGTCCAGAATTCCAGCTGCCTGAATTGTCCCTCTTCAAATAAACCTTGCAAAATAAGAGAGAAAAGGCATAAATATGGTACCACAAAGTAATATAACAGCCCATAAAGCAATAAATATCAACAATAAAGCATGATGAAAAATGGACATATCAACTCCCCCAAGCTTAGACCTCGCTTGTCCTCAAGCGAAAACCTAGTTCCATAAACATGTCCACATGTTGAGGGACGAAGGTGTCAATAAAACATAAGACGGACATGAGGGCATCATGATCACACATAGGACAGCAATACATCGTAAAGATTCTTATTGGAAAGTAACAATTCCTTCACAAAGCAAAGCATGAAGCAAAAAACCTTACCGGGAAGTAACCAACAACAGTCCAAAGTCATTGACGCAATTGCAATTTATCACAACATGAGAAAGAGTCAAATAAGAGCTTGTAAGGCAAACCCACATACTCAATCATCTCTTTTGTTTTCCACAATTGTTACAACTCACGTGGTATTCATGGTGTCAAAGTTTCAGCTGGACACAGAGGAAGATAGGGGCTCATAGTTTTGCCTCCCAACAATTTACCTCAAGGGTAAAGTCAACAATAATAAAGCATAAGTACTCAACTCCAAGTTCATATATGAATATAGATCTTTCTCAAGCATGTGACGGTAGCCAAGACAAAGGCAAAAATAGGGAATTGGTGAAGATCACCATGACTCTTACAAGGAAAAAAAGTAAAGGTACTAGATAGGCCCTTCGCAGAGGGAAGCAGAGGTTGTCATGCGCTTTTGAGGTTTGAATGCGTGTCCTCTTAGTGCGGAGGAACGTCACTTTATATTGCCTCCTGTGATAAAGAACTTTATTATGCAGTCTGTCGCTTTCATGTCTTCCTCATCACAGGTTCGTACAAAGCTTATTTTCCACACACTAATAGATCATACATATTAGAGAGCCATTTTTTATTGCTTGCACCGATGACAACTTACTTGAAGGATCTTATTCAATCCATAGGTAGGTATGGTGGACTCTCATGGCAAAACTGGGTTGAAGGTTTATGGATGCACAAGTAGTATCTCTACTTGGTGCGGGAGTTTTAGCTAATATGAGGTGGAAGCAATCGTCACATGCTAAGGGATCTCTAATCATATAACATTGTTTGGAACCAAGCAAACACAATTCATTATGTTGTCTTCCTTGTCCAACATCTACACCTAGGCATGCAATAGTTTGGTGAGTGCTCACAATTGTAAAAAGCGTCTAAGATGATATATTTATATGCGAACCTCTCTTTCCTTATTACTTCTTATTAATTGCAACAATGACTAAGGTCTATGTTGATTTATTCTCAACAAGTTCCAATCATCATATGTGTCATATGTGAAGTTATCACTTTCCATAAGATCGTCTCATGATCTTCCATGCTATCGTTCTTTTCGTACTTTTGATCATGGCACAAAGCAAAGCCCTTGTCTAAGATACTCTTTATTATATAGCTCGTGAGATCGAATACATCGGGGGAGAGACAAAAGCAAAAGACTCAAACTAAATACTAAAGACTTATTCCTCTAAGAGAAGAAATAAAAACTGAAAAGGAAAGAACTAAAACAAAGGTAAAAGCAAAACATATAAAGGTGATACGATACTAGGGAAACTCCCCCAAGCTTGCCAGAATCCAAGGGGATTGCCCATACCAATGCTTAGTTCTCTTGCTTTGGTGGTGATGGTGGTGGAGTTGTTGCCTTTGATTCCAAGAGAGCTATCAATCTTTGATTTATACCTTTGAGATCTGTGACACGGTTTTCTAGCAAAACAACTTCACGAGAAAGGGAAATATTGCGAGCACGAGTTGTTTCGCAAAACCCCAAGAGTTCCATCAAGGATGGAGACAACACGTGGAGGAAGGGTTGGAGAAAATCTACTCCTTCAACGTCTTCAATATTGAACATGGGTTGAACTTCCTCCCTAGCTTGGGTTTTCTCCTTAGCTTGGTCCCTGGCTTCCGTTACTTCTACTCTTTTCAGATCAGCATCTACTTCTTCATGAACTTGGTGAAGATCATTCTCCCCAACAGATTCCTGAGACATCTTTGCTCTAAATCTACGGCAGACAACAAGCTCGAAACGAAGACAGAGGAAAACTGCGCGATACGGAGATCAAAACCTTCGGGCGAATATATATTGATTTTTTCTCGACCAGAAGGAGTGCTTCGCAAGAAAACAGAGTCCGAGAGGCACACGAGGTGCCCACAAGACCTCTCTCCGCCACCAGGGGGTGGCGGTGGCCAAGGTTGTGGACGCCTCGTGCGCTCTCCGGACTGCTTTTTATTTTTCTAATTTTCCAAAAATTCCAAAACGGAGGAAATTTCGTATTGGAAAAGCATCGGAGTCCAATTTCTTACCGAAACGGATACCTCTTCGTTTTCAAGGTATGAAACAGGCTGATAAACATCCCTTATGTACTCCTCTGGAGTTATGACATTGATGATATTGGTCTCAACATTTATGGGAGTACTAGAGATGTAATGCTTGATTCTTTTCCCATTTACCACTCTAGGAAAATTTCCTTCCGTGTTATTGATTTTGATGGCACCGGAACGATATACTTCCTCGATAACATAAGGACCTTCCCATTTAGAGAGAAGCTTGCCTGCGAAGAATCTTAAACGAGAATTGTATAGTAGGACATAATCACCTACATTGAACTCTCGTTTCTTTATTCGTTTGTCGTGCCATCTCTTAACCTTTTCCATGAACAACTTGGCATTCTCATATGCCTCGGCCCTCCATTCATCTAACGAGCTGATATCAAACAACCGCCTCTCACCGGCAAGTTTGAAATCAAAGTTGAGCTCTTTGATTGCCTAATAAGCTTTGTGTTCCAGCTCAAGAGGTAAATGACAGGCCTTACCATAAACCATTTTATACGGCGACATGCCCATGGGATTCTTATAGGCAGCCCTATAAGCCCATAGTGCATCGTCAAGTTTGCTAGACCAATTCTTTCGAGATCTATTGACGGTCTTTTGTAGGATCAATTTGATCTCCCTATTACTCAACTCCACTTGACCACTAGACTGAGGATGATAAGGAGATGCAACACTATGGTTGACATCATACTTAGCGAGCATCTTGCGGAAAACACCATGAATGAAGTGTGAACCACCATCAGTCATCAAATATCTAGGGACTCCAAATCTTGGGAAAATGACTTCTTTAAGCATCTTAATGGAGATGAGGTGATCAACATTTTTAGTGGGGATAGCTTCTACCCACTTAGTAACGTAATCCACAACAACTAAGATGTGAGTGTAGCCATTGGAACTCGGGAAGGGTCCCATATAATCAAAGCCCCAGACATCAAATGGTTCAATGACAAGTGAATAGTTCACACGCATTTCCTGACGCTTACTGATATTCCCTATTCTTTGGCATTCGTCACAAGACAAGACAAACTTACGGGCATCCTTGAAGAGAGTGGGCCAATAGAAACCTGATTGCAATACCTTATGGGCAGTTCTATCTCCAGCGTGGTGTCCTCCGTAGGCTTCGGAATGACACTTCTGCAAGATATGTCCCTGTTCATGTTCAGGCACACAACGTCTAATAACACCATCTACTCCTTCCTTATAAAGGTGAGGATCATCCCAAAAGTAGTGTCTCAAATCAAAGAAGAATTTCTTCTTTTGCTGATAGGTGAAACTGGGTGGTATGTATTTGGATACGATATAGTTCGCATAATCGGCATACCACGGTGCACTATGTGAAGTTCGGATGACATTTAGTTGCTCATCAGGAAAGCTGTCATCAATAGGTAGTGGGTCATCAAGGACATTCTCTAGCCTAGACAAGTTATCTGCTATAGGGTTATCAGCACCCTTTCGGTCAACGACGTGCAAATCAAACTCCTGTAGCAGGAGAACCCATCTGATCAGCCTAGGCTTAGTGTCCTTCTTCTCCATAAGGTACTTGATAGCAGCATGATCAGAGTGAATAGTGACTTTGGAGTCAACTATATAAGATCTGAACTTTTCACATGCAAACACGACTGCTAAAAACTCCTTTTCCGTAGTGGCATAGTTTCTTTGGGCACTGTCTAGAGTTTTACTAGCGTAGTGAATGACATTCAACTTCTTGTCAACTCTTTTTCCTAGAACAGCACCAACAGCATAATCACTAGCACAACACATGATTTCAAAGGGCATGTTCCAGTCAGGTGGTTGAATAATAGGTGCGGTTATCAAAGCCTTTTTAAGTATTTCGAAAGCTTCCTCACAATCCTCATCAAAAACAAAAGGAACATCCTTCTGCAAGAGGTTGGTTAGAGTCCTAGAAATCTTAGAGAAGTCTTTAATGAACCTTCTATAGAAACCAGCATGACCTAGGAAACTTTGTATACCTCTGATATCTGTGGCGCAAGGAATTTTCTCAATTGCATCAACCTTAGCCCACTACAGGAATCAGCTTCTTTTCCATCTGCCATCACAGACGGCAAAGACTAAATCCCGGATGGAAAAGAGAATACCACGGATGGCAAAGAATCTCACGGCCGGCAAAATTTCTGCCTCAGCCTACGATGGCATCGTGCCTTCTTTGCCATCTGTCCCCACAAAGCGGACGGCAAAGCTCTTTGCCGTCAGCTTTCCATAGGAGCAGTCGGCAAAGTGCTCGAGACGGCAGCCGACAGGCGTTGCCTCCGTTAGGGGTTAACGGAGGCTTTGCCGTCTACCTCCCCCTTATTCTTTGACGTTTGCCTCCCCCTTATTCTTTGCCGTCTGCCTCCCCCTTATTCTTTGCCGGCTACCTCCTCCTCCTCCCCCCCCCCTCCAGTGTTAGCCGTCTGCCTCCTCCTCCCCACCCCCTCCTCTGTGCCCTCTTCTTTGTCGTCTGCCCACCCTGATGGCAGACGGCAAAGAGCCTATATAGACACCCTAGGATGCACAGTTGGGTGCCATGTGGCACCTTTGCCATCTGCCAGCTGATGGCACGGGTCTTTGCCATCAGTTGGCAGACGGCAAAGAGCCCATATAGTACCTATTTTTTATTTTTTATTATTTCACAACACATATATATATATATATATATATATATATATATATTTGACAGCACATTTATATAATTCACCACACATATATGATATATAGTTCACCACACATATACTTGCCAACACATATATATAATTCACCACACATATATGATATACATATAAATCAATGTACATCCCCATATATCAAAAGAACCAACATACAAACTATTGCACTATTTATCCATATATACATATACATATAGTTGGACATTGTTCATCAACTCAAATGAAAACTAGATGATATACATATAAAGTTCATCCATCGACATTGTTCAACTCCATGAATGCCAACTTCCATGCATGTAGTATATCCAATCTGCAAAAATGTGAATAAGAAAATCAGAAGAAGAACAAAATATGATGTTTTGAGCTAATTATGTCATTTTTAGTGGAAAACAAGCTAAGAATATAATATTCATGAGCTAACCAAGGTTCTTATGCCATTTTTAGCTTATTATGGCATTTTGGAGCTAAATGGGTTAATTATGTCATTGTTAGGGAAATTAAAGCAATGATAATATGAAAGAGGAGAAGAAAGAGGAGGAGGAGGAGAAGAAGAATAAATCAAGAAGAAGGAGAAGGAGGAGAAGGACTAGAAGGTCCTTGGCCTTCTCCTCCTCCTCCTCCTCCTTCTCCTTCTTCTCTTCTTCTTCTTCTTTCTTTCTTTCTTTTCATTTTTCCTATTTATTCTCCTCTTCTCCTCTTGTTGGAGCTAAATTACCTAATTATGTCTTTTTGGAGCTATATGGGCTAATTATCCCATTTTAGAGGAAAACAAGCTAGGAATATAATATTCATGAGCTAACCAAGGTTCTTATGCCATTTTGAGCTTATTATGGCATTTTGGAGCTAAATGGGCTAATTATGTCATTGTTGGGGAAATTAAAGCAAGGATAATATGAAAGAGGAGAAGAAAGAGGAGGAGGAGGAGAAGAAGAAGAAGGAGGAGAAGGAGGAGGAGGAAGAGGAGAAGGACTAGAAGGTCCTTGGCCTTCTCCTCCTCCTCCTCCTCCTCCTCCTCCTTCTCCTTCTTCTCTTATTCTTGTTCTTCTTCTTCTTTCTTTTCATTTTGCCTATTTCTTCTCCTCTTCTCCTCTTGTTGGAGCTAAATTACCTAATTATGTCTTTTTGGTGCTAAATGGGTTAATTATCCCATTTTAGAGGAAAACAAGCTAAGTATATAATATTCATGAGCTAACCAAGGTTCTTATGCCATTTTGAGCTTATTATGGTATTTTGGAGCTAAATGGGCTAATTATGTCATTGTTGGGGAAATTAAAGCAAGGATAATATGAAAGAGGAGAAGAAAGAGGAGGAGGAGGAGAAGAAGAAGAAATCAAGAATAAGGGGGAGAAGGAGGAGAAGGAGGAGGAGGAGAAGGACTAGAAGGTCCTTGGCCTTCTCCTTCTCCTCCTCCTCCTTCTCCTTCTTCTCTTCTTCTTCTTCTTCTTCTTCTTCTTCTTCTTTCTTTTCATTTTTCCTATTTCTTCTCCTCTTCTCCTCTTGTTGGAGCTAAATTACCTAATTATGTCTTTTTGGAGCTAAATGGGCTAATTATCCCATTTTTAGGAAAACAAGCAAAGTATATAATATTCATGAGCTAACCAAGGTTCTTATGCCATTTTGAGATTATTATGGCATTTTGGAGCTAAATGGGCTAATTATGTCATTGTTGGGGAAATGACAGCAAGGAGAATATGAAAGAGGAGAAGAAAGAGGAGGAGGAGGAGAAGAAGAAGAAATCAAGAAGAAGGAGGAGAAGGAGGAGAAGGAGGAGGAGGAGAAGGACTAGAAGGTCCTTGGCCTTCTCCACCTCCTCCTCCTCCTCCTCCTTCTCGTTCTTCTCTTCTTCTTCTTCTTCTTCTTCTTTCTTTTCATTTTTCCTATTTCTACTCCTCTTCTCCTTTTGTTCGAGCTAAATTACCTAATTATGTCTTTTTGGAGCTAAATGGGCTAATTATCCCATTTTAGAGGAAAACAAGCTACGTATATAATATTCATGAGTTAACCAAGGTTCTTATCCATTTTGAGGTTATTATGGCATTTTGGAGCTAAATGGGCTAATTATGTCATTGTTGGGGAAATTAAAGCAAGGATAATATGAAAGAGGAGAAGAAAGAGGAGGAGGAGGAGAAGAAGAAGAAATCAAGAAGAAGGAGGAGAAGGAGGAGGAGAAGGACTAGAAGATCCTTGGCCTTCTCCTCCTCCTCCTCCTCCTTCTCCTTCTCTTCTTCTTCTTCTTCTTCTTCTTCTTTCTTTCTTTTAAATTTTCCTATTTCTATTCCTTTTGTTGGAGCTAAATTACCTAATTATGTCTTTTTGGAGCTATATGGGCTAATTATCCCATTTTAGAGGAAAACAAGCTAAGAATATAATATTCATGAGCTAACCAAGATTCTTATGCCATTTTGAGCTTATTATGGCATTTTGGAGCTAAATGGGATAATTATGTCATTCTTGGGGAAATTAAAGCAAGGATAACATGAAAGAGGAGAAGAAAGAGGAGGAGGAGGAGAAGAAGAAGAAGGAGGAGAAGGAGGAGAAGGAGGAGGAGGAGAAGGACTAGAAGGTCCTTGGCCTTCTCCTCCTCCGCCTCCTTCTCCTTCTTCTCTTGTTCTTCTTCTTCTTCTTCTTTCTTTTCATTTTGCCTATTTCTTCTCCTCTTCTCCTCTTGTTGGAGCTAAATTACCTAATTATGTCTTTTTGGTGCTAAATGGGTTAATTATCCCATTTTAGAGGAAAACAAGCTAAGTATATAATATTCATGAGCTAACCAAGGTTCTTATGCCATTTTGAGCTTATTATGGTATTTTGGAGCTAAATGGGCTAATTATGTCATTGTTGGGGAAATTAAAGCAAGGATAATATGAAAGAGGAGAAGAAAGAGGAGGAGGAGGAGAAGAAGAAGAAATCAAGAATAAGGGGGAGAAGGAGGAGAAGGAGGAGGAGGAGAAGGACTAGAAGGTCCTTGGCCTTCTCCTTCTCCTCCTCCTCCTTATCCTTCTTCTCTTCTTCTTCTTCTTCTTCTTCTTCTTCTTCTTTCTTTTCATTTTTCCTATTTCTTCTCCTCTTCTCCTCTTGTTGGAGCTAAATTACCTAATTATGTCTTTTTGGAGCTAAATGGGCTAATTATCCCATTTTTTAGGAAAACAAGCAAAGTATATAATATTCATGAGCTAACCAAGGTTCTTATGCCATTTTGAGATTATTATGGCATTTTGGAGCTAAATGGGCTAATTATGTCATTGTTGGGGAAATGACAGCAAGGAGAATATGAAAGAGGAGAAGAAAGAGGAGGAGGAGGAGAAGAAGAAGAAATCAAGAAGAAGGAGGAGAAGGAGGAGAAGGAGGAGGAGGAGAAGGACTAGAAGGTCCTTGGCCTTCTCCACCTCCTCCTCCTCCTCCTCCTTCTCGTTCTTCTCTTCTTCTTCTTCTTCTTCTTCTTTCTTTTCATTTTTCCTATTTCTACTCCTCTTCTCCTTTTGTTCGAGCTAAATTACCTAATTATGTCTTTTTGGAGCTAAATGGGCTAATTATCCCATTTTAGAGGAAAACAAGCTACGTATATAATATTCATGAGTTAACCAAGGTTCTTATCCATTTTGAGGTTATTATGGCATTTTGGAGCTAAATGGGCTAATTATGTCATTGTTGGGGAAATTAAAGCAAGGATAATATGAAAGAGGAGAAGAAAGAGGAGGAGGAGGAGAAGAAGAAGAAATCAAGAAGAAGGAGGAGAAGGAGGAGGAGAAGGACTAGAAGATCCTTGGCCTTCTCCTCCTCCTCCTCCTCCTTCTCCTTCTCTTCTTCTTCTTCTTCTTCTTCTTCTTCTTTCTTTCTTTTAAATTTTCCTATTTCTATTCCTTTTGTTGGAGCTAAATTACCTAATTATGTCTTTTTGGAGCTATATGGGCTAATTATCCCATTTTAGAGGAAAACAAGCTAAGAATATAATATTCATGAGCTAACCAAGATTCTTATGCCATTTTGAGCTTATTATGGCATTTTGGAGCTAAATGGGATAATTATGTCATTCTTGGGGAAATTAAAGCAAGGATAACATGAAAGAGGAGAAGAAAGAGGAGGAGGAGGAGAAGAAGAAGAAGGAGGAGAAGGAGGAGAAGGAGGAGGAGGAGAAGGACTAGAAGGTCCTTGGCCTTCTCCTCCTCCGCCTCCTTCTCCTTCTTCTCTTGTTCTTCTTCTTCTTCTTCTTTCTTTTCATTTTGCCTATTTCTTCTCCTCTTCTCCTCTTGTTGGAGCTAAATTACCTAATTATGTCTTTTTGGTGCTAAATGGGTTAATTATCCCATTTTAGAGGAAAACAAGCTAAGTATATAATATTCATGAGCTAACCAAGGTTCTTATGCCATTTTGAGCTTATTATGGTATTTTGGAGCTAAATGGGCTAATTATGTCATTGTTGGGGAAATTAAAGCAAGGATAATATGAAAGAGGAGAAGAAAGAGGAGGAGGAGGAGAAGAAGAAGAAATCAAGAATAAGGGGGAGAAGGAGGAGAAGGAGGAGGAGGAGAAGGACTAGAAGGTCCTTGGCCTTCTCCTTCTCCTCCTCCTCCTTATCCTTCTTCTCTTCTTCTTCTTCTTCTTCTTCTTCTTCTTCTTTCTTTTCATTTTTCCTATTTCTTCTCCTCTTCTCCTCTTGTTGGAGCTAAATTACCTAATTATGTCTTTTTGGAGCTAAATGGGCTAATTATCCCATTTTTTAGGAAAACAAGCAAAGTATATAATATTCATGAGCTAACCAAGGTTCTTATGCCATTTTGAGATTATTATGGCATTTTGGAGCTAAATGGGCTAATTATGTCATTGTTGGGGAAATGACAGCAAGGAGAATATGAAAGAGGAGAAGAAAGAGGAGGAGGAGGAGAAGAAGAAGAAATCAAGAAGAAGGAGGAGAAGGAGGAGAAGGAGGAGGAGGAGAAGGACTAGAAGGTCCTTGGCCTTCTCCACCTCCTCCTCCTCCTCCTCCTTCTCGTTCTTCTCTTCTTCTTCTTCTTCTTCTTCTTCTTTCTTTTCATTTTTCCTATTTCTACTCCTCTTCTCCTTTTGTTCGAGCTAAATTACCTAATTATGTCTTTTTGGAGCTAAATGGGCTAATTATCCCATTTTAGAGGAAAACAAGCTACGTATATAATATTCATGAGTTAACCAAGGTTCTTATCCATTTTGAGGTTATTATGGCATTTTGGAGCTAAATGGGCTAATTATGTCATTGTTGGGGAAATTAAAGCAAGGATAATATGAAAGAGGAGAAGAAAGAGGAGGAGGAGGAGAAGAAGAAGAAATCAAGAAGAAGGAGGAGAAGGAGGAGGAGAAGGACTAGAAGATCCTTGGCCTTCTCCTCCTCCTCCTCCTCCTTCTCCTTCTCTTCTTCTTCTTCTTCTTCTTCTTCTTTCTTTCTTTTAAATTTTCCTATTTCTATTCCTTTTGTTGGAGCTAAATTACCTAATTATGTCTTTTTGGAGCTATATGGGCTAATTATCCCATTTTAGAGGAAAACAAGCTAAGAATATAATATTCATGAGCTAACCAAGATTCTTATGCCATTTTGAGCTTATTATGGCATTTTGGAGCTAAATGGGATAATTATGTCATTCTTGGGGAAATTAAAGCAAGGATAACATGAAAGAGGAGAAGAAAGAGGAGGAGGAGGAGAAGAAGAAGAAGGAGGAGAAGGAGGAGAAGGAGGAGGAGGAGAAGGACTAGAAGGTCCTTGGCCTTCTCCTCCTCCGCCTCCTTCTCCTTCTTCTCTTGTTCTTCTTCTTCTTCTTCTTTCTTTTCATTTTGCCTATTTCTTCTCCTCTTCTCCTCTTGTTGGAGCTAAATTACCTAATTATGTATTTTTGCAGCTAAATGGGTTAATTATCCCATTTTAGAGGAAAACAAGCTAAGTATATAATATTCATGAGCTAACAAAGGTTCTTATGCCATTTTGAGCTTATTATGGTATTTTGGAGCTAAATAGGCTAATTATGTCATTGTTGGGGCAATTAAAGCAAGAATAATATGAAAGAGGAGAAGAAAGAGGAGGAGGAGGAGAAGAAGAAGAAATCAAGAAGAAGGAGGAGAAGGAGGAGAAGGAGGAGGAGGAGAAGGACTAGAAGGTCCTTGGCCTTCTCCTCCTCCTTCTCCTCCTCCTCCTCCTTCTCCTTCTTCTCTTCTTCTTCTTCTTCTTCTTTCTTTTCATTTTTCCTATTTCTTCTCCTTTTGTTGGAACTAAATTACCTAATTATGTCTTTTTGGAGCTAAATGGGCTAATTATCCCATTTTAGAGGAAAACAAGCTAAATATATAATATTCATGAGCTAACCAAGCTTCTTATGCCATTTCGAGGTTATTATGGCATTTTGGAGCTAAATGGGCTAATTATGTCATTGTTGGGGAAATTAAAGCAAGGTGTGACAGCCCGATGCCAGCGTTCCAGAAGATTCCCCTTCTATCCCGATTTCAATTGAAGGGATAAGGTAGCCCTAGCCTAATCCGAGAGTATATAGCAGTCCAACCCTAGCCTAGAATTCTGCTCCACCTATCCATCCCTAGTCCCATCGACCCGCCGCCACCAGCCTCTCCTACCTCGGGATCTCGTCCCGATCCCCTCGTAGACAACCAGCGCCGACCCAGTCCCGACCGCCCACCTCGTTTTCAGCCCGCGCCCACGGTCTCCCATCATTCAGGAGCTCGAGCCCAACCGAGCCTCCAAGCCCCGAGCCACCTAGCTGCAACGCTCGATCCAGATGGGATCGAGGTAAGCCGCCCTTGTCCTTCGGCGTGTCCCACCTCGCCTTCCAGGTACGGTACTAGAGCCCCATCCCCTCCTCTCCTTCCCCGTTTCTTCTACTCATGCTCATCTCTCCCTCTCTCGTTTCTATGGTCAGGAGCTCCAGGCTCGTTTGTGGCTTCGAAGGAGCAGCCTGCTGTGGGACCGCGCCCCAATTCCGAGTGGATTCGAAGCCGAGCAAGCCAGCGCCCCCTGTGCATGTCGATCCGAGCCAAGCTGGTGCCCCTGTGCCATCCCTTTCTTCTCCCTCTCTCTTTTCTTCTCCCTCCTCTGTTCTAATCTCTCCCTCTGCTCGTTCTTCTGCCAGGAGCAGAACGGGAGACCGCCGCCGCCGCCCTAGATCGGCAGCTGCGCCCGACGCCTACAGCCTCGGGAATGGGCCCCCCTCGTCCGGATCTACCTGGCCCGCTGGTGAAGATCCCCGTCGCGCTACCTGCGCTCGTCCCTGACGAACTAAAGCCCCGCATCATGCCCGTCACGCAGGTTGTGCCTGCATTTTTGGTTTCCTGTAGAAGTCTGAACGTGCGCTTAATAGAAAGCCTCGGCATTGTTTTCCTTCCCAAACTTGTTGCTAGCCTAGCTGGTAGCCGATCTGCGCCTGAACCATTGGGTCTGGGGTTCGAATCCCACACACCCCATATTTTCGTTATTTTTTGTTTGCACATGCAGCCATCACTCCACTAAGATATGTCATGCGTGTTTTTTAGTTAACTTGCACCATGCCTGTTGGGCCAGTAGTAGCAGATTCGTTCCATTGTTCTTTTTTTTACTACGTGTGTTTTATTTTCCAATTCCTGGGGACTTTGCTAATTTCAGAAAAAGGCATTGTTTTTTCAAACGTGCGTAGTTTCTAAACCGTGCATCGGATCGGAGTGACTCAAGTATGTAACTCGGCTAGAATTTCACGTAGAACAAGAATTTCTAACTCTCATGCATAATTAGAGCTGTTTAGCATGCGGTTTGCATCGGTTTGCGTGTCGACGTGTTAAAAACGGTTTAGGTCATAACTATTTGTCTGTAGCTCCATTGGAGATATGCCATATATGTAAATGAACCAGAATGACGAGTAGAATCACGTGAAGCACTTTGTTTTTCCGTTTAACAAACCTAAAAATGTGATTAGGAAAAATCTGGACATAATTAAGATTTAACACGTGGGGTCACTTCGGAGATGCTATGAGTTGTTTCCGACCTCATCTAAAATGCCTAGTTAGGTAGATTAATTACGCTTCACCTCTTGCCATGTTTAACCACATTTAATGTTGCTGTGTACCTGAACGGGAGTGAACTAAATAATTCAACGTAGAGTTTCGTCGATATGCAACTCGTTGCATATCGAGCTTCACTTAATGTGTAGTGTTGGATTGTTGTGATTGTCATGCCTTGCATTAGACCGTTCATGCATCATATGTGTCTTGCATCGTGTGGTAAATCTGTGTGTTGATTTGTGTTTCCGGTTTGCTTCGCCTCGATAGAGTTCCGCAAGCGAGTCGGATTGTGAGGACCCGTTCGACTACGTCGGTTCGTCTGCTCCATGGAGGCAATCTTCTTCCAAGCGGGATCTCAGGCAAGATGACCATTTCCCCAGATACCATTACTATCATTGTCATGCTAGTTTTATCGCTTATATCGATTGTGTCTCGTTGCCTACCACATGTTAAATATCAGCCTCTCAACAATGCCATGATTACCTTCAACCTGTTCGACCTAGAAAACCACTGATTGGCTATGTTACCGCTTGCTTAACCATGTTGTTAGCGTTGCTAGTTGGAGGTGCAGTTGCTTCCATGTGATAACATGGGTTCCTTGTCTTATCACCATATTAATGTTATTTAATTTAATGCACATATATACTTGGTAAAAGGTCGAAGGCTCGGCCCTTTTCTAGCCTGGTGTTTTGTTCCACCTTTGCCCCCTTAGTTTTCGGTTACCGGTGTTATGTTCCATAAATGAGGGCTCCTAACACGATCGGGGTTGTTATGGGGACCCCCTTGATAATTTGTTTTAGTTTAAAGCTGGTCTCGCAGGGCCCAACTTTGGTACTGCATTTTCCTAATAACTAATGAACTGCATAGGGAGTAATTAACCCGAGGATAATTTAATCAACCCCCGGGCGAGTGCTCCTCATGAGTGTTGGTCCAAAATGGACACACTGCGGGGCCACCACGGGGCAACTCGAGGTTTGGTACCAGTAGGCTTTTCCATCCGTCGTGTCCTGAGAACGAGAGACGCGGCTCCTATCGGGTTCGTCGACACGTGAGGCAGCCTTGCTGGATTAGTTTTACCTTTGACGGAATATCTTGTGCATCGGGATTCCGGTGATGCTTTGGGTAATATCAGAGCTGAGGTTTTCCACTAGGGAATCCGACGAGATCGCGAGCTTCGTGATTGAGGATTTCTATGCGGCTTGTGGTAATTTGTGATGGACTAGTTGGAGCACCCGTGTAGGGTTAAATCTTTTCGGAAAGCCGTGCCCGCGGTTATGTGGCAACGTGGAAGCTTTGCTTAACACTGGTTCTAGATAACTTGAAGTTAACTTAATCAAAATATGCCAACTGTGTGCATAACCGTGACTATCTCTTTTGTGAGTTCCTTCTCTGATCGAGGACACGGTGGGGTTATGTCTGACATAGGTAGGTGTTCAGGATCATTCATTTGATCAACAGTAGTTCACGTCCGTTATGCGTAGATCTTCCCCCTCTTATTTCTTGTACTCATAAGTTTAGCCACCAAATACATGCTTAGTCGCTGCTGCAACCTCACCACTTAACCATGCATCACCCAATAAGCTTTGCTAGTCTTGATACCTTTGGAAATGACATTGCTGAGTCCCCTGTGGCTCACAGATTACTCCAACACCAGTTGCAGGTACAGGTAAAGGTTACTTGCCACGAGCGTGTTGATTGTACATTTGGAGTTGCTTCTTCTTCTTCTTCTTCATCAATCTAGGATGGGCTCCAGGCCAGTAGCCTGGGATAGCAAGGATGGACGTCGTTCTTCTTTTGTCGTTTGTTTTCGTCCGTAGTCGGACCCTGCTCTTACTCTTGATGATTATTTATTGTACTGTTGTGACGCTGATGTAGCTTGCGGCGAGTGTAAGCAAATTCTATTATATATCTTTTCTTTTCAGTACATGTACTTGTAACGATATCCATTCTTGCGACACGATGAGATGCGCTTCTATCCCTGACGAGGCCTTCATGCCAAATTGAGGATAGGGTCGCATGTTGTGCGTGACAAGTTGGTATCAGAGCAGTACCGACCTAGGAGGCCCCTTGATTGATCGAACTTGGCCGAGTCGAGTCTAGTGAAAAACTACTTTGAGTCTAGTTATATATCGGAGAGTAGGATTCTTTTTTCTCCTCTTCTATGCTCTGGTGAGGAATCTTGACGTAATAAATTAATTCTACTCCTCTTCTGACTCAATTTTTTTTTAGGATCACGCGGATATTCTTGGAACCTATATGATGCCGATGTGACGGAGTTCTGTCTTGATGCCTCCTATCTGCTTTGAGTTTCAGGGGAGTTGAGCTCCAGGGGATTCTTGAGCACATCGTTATCATTTAGATTTCTTAGTATCTCAGAACGAAGGATGTTCGTAATTGCTTCAATACTAGTAGTGGCGAGATAACCCCGATGTCCCCAGTACTGGTGCAGATTGTTCGGGAGTACTGCCATAGTTTGTATCGTTGTGATCACGAGGGTCTGTAGTAGAGGAAGGTCCGAGATTCTGGTCGTGTGTTGACGGATGTGATACAGGTGACGGGATAGTATAGGATTTGTGTGACATTACTCCTTGTATCCGTGTACCAGATTGCATGACCAGAAATTTCGGGAATTCATAGGTGGGAATTCAAGTAGTTTCTTACAGGACTATCTTCCAACAAACGTATGATGCTAGGTTGGGGTTCGACAGCTAGTGGATTCCTGTCCACGAAAATATCGGACGAAATCTTTCTCATGAGTTTGTTCTGGCTAATTGTTAGCCGCATCCTTTGTTGTGTTGAATAGGGTAATTTGAGTTGCTTCGATGTCAAGTGGTGATTTCAGATCTTTTCTAAGAATTGTTCTCATATTTTTATGAGAGTATTAATTCTTTTGCTATATCAACTATCGTGTCAATTCCTTTTCAACCGGAGTCATCGTATCAATTCCATTCAACCGGTGTGTTTCTCTTAAAGTAGATTCAATCCTCTCCAATTTTTTTGCAAGATCATTCTCTCAATTCTACCCGGAGTTTGTCTCATCTGTCCCAAGTTGTCTTTGTTTTTCCCCGCCCTCCCGCCTTTTTTCAGTGTTTGGATTTCATCCAAGTGCATTCATTTCATTGTTGCTTCCGCTATCTTTTCTTCCGTGTCCTATCCGGTGATTCATTGTGAAGATCCTCAGGAGATTCGTGTCATATTTGTTCATTCTTGTAATCCTTACCGGCGAATTTAATTCAGTTGTCCGTGTTCATCATATCCTTTTCATCCTCGTAAATTCTTTCCCATGTTGGGTATTTTTATGAGTCTTCTTGTTATCCATTCCTCTCTTTTCTATCCGGAGTGCTGAAGTTATCTCAGAGGTTTTTGTTTCCAATCTTTTCAATTATTTCGAGGTGCTAACCTCATCTAGTTCTCTTCATACCGGTGCATTATCTCTCTTCTAAGCAATCTTTTCTAACGGTGGTTTCTTTGAGTGGGTCCATAACCCACAGGTTTTTTTTCCCAGGATCTTTTCTGGCTCTTGTAATCTTTTTCCGAAGTTCTCTAATTATTTCAACTATGACATAAGCATTATTTTCATCAGTCATATTCCTTCTCCAAGATCTATTTGAATTAATTCTCATATTGGCTCAACCTTTCGTTCTTCTTTATTCCGAAGTGTCTCATTAATTCTTGGTGTGTTCCTCGTCATCATTCTCAGCTTGCAAATCTGAAGGAGTGTTTCTCTCGAATCTTGGTCCATTCTCTTGCAGATTCTTCATTTCAGCTTTGTGGCATTATCTTCTTGGTTCCAATCATGAGTAATTTCTTTCGTGCTATCCGGTGCTTTTCTGAGTTGTTTTCTTTCTCGATCCTCCGAAGGCCATCATTTTAGAAGAATCTTCGTTCTCAGCTTTTAGCTTTCATCCTCAATTCTTCTCAATTGTTGTCTATTCGTTCGTCTCTCGATTGTCTGGTGCCTTGTTTAAGTTGTCTTCTCTCAGGTGGATCATGATCTCTTCATTCTCATGTATCTCCATTAATTCTTGGTATCCCCATTCAGTTGTGAATTGTTACCGGTGCTTCCTTAATTTTACTTCAAGTGGTGCTTATCTATCTCTCTCTTCAAGTTTCTTTCAAGAAGAATAAGGGGTATGCTAAATCCGTTGCTTGTCATCAATTTAATTTGATGAAGGATGAGCAAAACATAATTCTTATTATTGTCCTTCCTTCTTCCAAGAGATTTCAATTCTTCTTCCGGGGTGGCTCATGATATCAACTCTTTTCGCAACTGCTTATCTTTCTTTTCCAAAGTTCCAGGTCTATCAGTATCGCTTTGTGAAACTTCATCTAAATCATTGCAAGGCCTTTAATCTTATTCCTTCTACCTTCATATCTTTGCATCATTCATTTGTATACGGTGGTCCTTCATGGTGGTCCTTCATGGTGGTTCATCAAGGTTTCAATTCATTCTCAAGTGTTCTTCAAGATTCTTATTGGAGAACCTAAAGTTTTTTTCTCTTGCATTTATATGTGCAATTGTTCTTCCTTATCCTTTGAGGTGGTATTATAGCATTCTTGTTAGTGTAGGAGTTTCGAAGAGATTTCCTTTCAAGAATGAGATAATTAAACCCGCCAATTCTGTGATCATGAGGTATTTAAAACCCATGATTTCTTCATTGAGCTATCTTGGTTTGGTTTTCAACTAAAGTTTTTCCTTTGGGTTGTTGCTATTGTGGTGATTATCATTTATCCAAGTTCTCAAGGTATACTCTTGGTGTAAGAAGTGTTATATCTTGTTGCTCCTAATCTATCCTTGTTTCTTTTGGTGGTTGGTTGTCACCTCACATTGCTAAGATGATTTTCATAAGCCCACTGCTATCTTGTACTTTCGTTGTTGTTTTTCCAACAACTCCATCCAATTCTTCTTGCAAGGATGCTTGCCAAGTTCATTGGGAGTTAGTAGTTGTCATTCTTTTCTTCTTTCTCTTCTTCCGTATGAGCTAGTTCCTATTCTATTGTTCCGGAGGCTTTGTGATGTTGCTCTTTTGGGTCTAGCTTCTTGTTCTATCAAGATCATGGTGTTCCCTTGTTCTAATTAGTTGTTTGTTGTGATTATTGTCTATTTCTACTATCTTATCGAAATTTTTTGTCCCGTTTTCCTACCGAATTGCTGCCGAAATTTTCCGTGAATTCTTCCTTCTTTCTCATATCAGTCCTCATCCCTTTGTAACCTTCAAAGATCGTTGGTTTCACTCGTTTGTCAAAGAAGCGACTAAGTTGTTACCTCTTGTTCTTTCTCATCCTCTCCCCCTTTCATTCTTTGATCTCGGGGCGAGATCCTCTTGTAGTGTAGGAGAGTTGTGACAGCCCGATGCCGGCGTTCCAGAAGATTCCCCTTCTATCCCGTTTTCGTCGTGTGTATATTTTCTTTTGTCGCATCATGCGCATAATCTGCATTGCATCGGCATCTCCGTGCCGCCAGTTTTCAAACTTGCATCCGTTGTTAGTTGCCGGTTCGCGTCGTTGTCCGTCCTGAGCCCGACCACTCACGCACGCGCCCGCAGCACCGTCGTAACCCTTTTTTTAAAGTGTGCATAAAACTTTCTCTGATCGAGGTGAAACTTGGCACGCGGTCGTGATTAGATATAGCTAGGCCTCCTGTCGAATTTCGTTGTGATCGGAGTCCGTTTGGTACCTGAACGGTCGACTGTAGCGGCACCGTATTCGGTCTATCGTCAGACGTTTTATCGGTGTTTGAAAATACGTTGCCGGGTGTCGTTTCCCCTCTCATTTCCGCCTAGCCCCTCTGCAGAGTGCTTCGTCCCTACGAGCAGCCCAGTCCGAAACCTCCCGGAACCCGAACCCGGCGGTCGTGATCGTTGGATCCGGATCAATCCCGTTTTACCCTAAACTGTCATCGGTTTGTTCATTGGTCTCCCTAACCTAATAATTTCGACCGTTCGATTTCAATCGAAGGGATAATATAGCCCTAGCCTAATCCGAGAGTATATAGCAGTCCAACCCTAGCCTAGAATTCCGCTCCACCCATCCATCCCTAGTCCCATCGACCCGCCGCCGCCAGCCTCTCCCACCTCGGGATCTCGTCCCGATCCCCTCGTAGCCAACCAGCGCCGCCCCAGTCGCGACCGCCCACCTCGTTTTCAGCCCCACGCCCACTGTCTCCTCTCGTCCAGGAGCTCGAGCCCAACCGAGCCTCCAATCCCCGAGCCACCTAGCTGCAACGCTCGATCGAGATGGGATCGAGGTAAGTCGCCCTTGTCCTTCGGCGCGTCCCACCTCGCCTTCCAGGTACGGTACTAGAGCCCCATCCCCTCCTCTCCTTCCCCGTTTCTTCTACTCATGCTCTTCTCTCCCTCTCTCGTTTCTATGGTCAGGAGCTCCAGGCTCGTTTGTGGCTTCGAAGGAGCAGCCTGCTGTGGGACCGCGCCCCAATTCCGAGTGGATTCGAAGCCGAGCAAGCCAACGCCCCCTGTGCATGTCGATCCGAGCCAAGCTGGTGCCCCTGTGCCATCCCTTTCTTCTCCCTCTCTCTTTTCTTCTCCCTCCTCTGTTCTAATCTCTCCCTTTGCATTTCTTCTGCCAGGAGCAGAACGGGAGACCGCCGCCGCCGCCCTAGATCGACAGCTGCGCCCGACGCCTACAGCCTCGGGAGTGGGCCCCCCTCGTGCGGATCTGCCCGGCCCGCTGGCGAAGATCCCCGTCGTGCTACCCTGTGCTCGTCCCTGACGTAGTGAAGCCCCGCATCGCGCCCGTCACGCAGGTTTTGCCTGCGTTTTTGGTTTGCTGTAGAAGTCCAAACGTGCGCTTAATAGAAAGACTCAGCTATGTTTTCGTTCACAAACTTGTTTCTAGCCTAGCTGGTAGCCGATCTGCGCCTGAACCATTGGATCTGGGGTTCGAATCCCACACACCCCATATTTTCGTTTTTTTTCCTTTGCACACGCAGCCACCACTCCACTAAGATCTGTCGTGCGCGGTGTTTAGTTAACTTGTGCCATGCCTGTTGGGCCAGTAGTAGTAGATTTGGTCCATTGTTCTTTTTTTACGTCGTGTGTTTTTTTCCAATTTCTAGGGACTTTGCTAATTTTAGAAAAAGGCATTGTTTTTTCAAACGAGTGTAGTTTCTAAACCGTGCATCGGATCGGAGTGACTCAAATAAGTAACTCGGCTAGAATTTCGCGTAGAACAAGAATTTCTAACTCTCATGCATAATTAGAGCTGTTTAGCATGCGGTTTGCATCGGTTTGCACGTCGACGTGTAAAAAACAATTTAGGTCATAACTATTTGTCCGTAGCTCCGTTGGAGATGTGCCATATATGTAAATGGACCAGAACGACGAGTAGTATCACGTTAACACCTGGTTTTGCCGTTTAACAACCTAAAAATGTGATTAGGACAAATCATGACAGAATTAAGATTTAACACGTGGGGTCATTTCGGAGATGCTATGAGTTGTTTCCGACCTCATTTAAAATGCCTAGTTAGGTAGATTAATTACGCTTCACCTCTTGACATGTTTAACCACATTTAATATTGTCGTGTACCTGAACGGGAGTGAACTAAATAATTCAACATGGAGTTTCGTCAATATGCAACTCGTTGCATATCGAGCTTCACTTAATGAGTAGTGTTGGATTGTTGTGATTGTCATGCCTTGCATTAGACCGTTCATGCATCATATGTGTCTTTCATCGTGTGGTGAATCTGTTTGTTCATTTGTGTTTCCGGTTTGCTTCGCCTCGATAGAGTTCCGCAAGCAAGTCGGATTGTGAGGACCCGTTCGACTACGTCGGTTCGTCTACTCCACGGAGGCAATCTTCTTCCAAGCGGGATGTGAGGCAAGATGACCATTTCCCCAGATACCATTACTATCATTGTCATGCTAGTTTTATCGCTTCTATCGATTGTGTCTTGTTGCCTACCACATGTTAAATATCAGCCTCTCAACAATCCCATGATTACCTTCAACCTGTTCGACCTAGCAAACCACTGATTGGCTATGTTACCGCTTGCTTAACCATGTTGTTAGCGTTGCTAGTTGCAGGTGCAGTTTCTTCCATGTTATAACATGGGTTCCTTGTCTTATCACCATATTAATGCTATTTCATTTAATGCACATATATACTTGGTAAAAGGCGGAAGGCTCGGCCCTTTTCTTGCCTGGTGTTCTATTCCACCTTTTCCCCCTTAGTTTTCGGTTACCGGTGTTATGTTCCATAAATGAGCGCTCCTAACACGATCGGGGTTGTTATGGGGACCCCCTTGATAATTCGTTTTAGTTTAAAGTTGGTCTGGTAGGGCCCAACTGTGGTACTGCGTTTTCCTAATAACTAATGAACTGCATAGGGAGTAATTAACCCGAGGATAATTTAATCAATCCCCGGGCCAGTGCTCCTCATGAGTGTTGGTCCAAAATGGACAGACTGCGGGGCCACCACGGGGCAACTCGAGGTTTGGTACCTGTAGGCTTTTCCTTCTTCTTCTTCTTCTTCTTCATCGATCTAGGATGGGCTCCAGGCCGGCAGCCTCGGATAGCAAGGATGGATGTCGTTCTTCTTTTGTCGTTTATTTTCGTCCGTAGTCGGACCCTGCTCTTACTCTTGATGATTATGTATTGTACTGCTGTGACGCTGATGTAGCTTGTGGCGAGTGTAAGCCAATTCTATTATATATCTCTTCTTTTCAGTACATGTACTTGTAACGATATCCATTATTGCGACACGACGAGATGCAATTCCATCCTTGACGAGGCCTTCATCCCAAATTGAGGATAGGGTCGCATCTTGGGTGTGACACAGGGATAATGTGAAAGAGGAGAAGAAAGAGGAGGAGGAGAAGAAGAAGAAATCAAGAAGAGGGAGGAGAAGGAGGAGAAGGAGGAGGAGGAGAAGGACTAGAAGGTCCTTGGCCTTCTCCTCCTTCTCCTCCTCCTTCTCCTTCTTCTCTTCTTCTTCTTCTTCTTTCTTTTCATTTTTCCTATTTCTTCTCCTTTTGTTGGAGCTAAGTTACCTAATTATGCCTTTTTAGAGCTAAATGGGCTAATTATCCCATTTTAGAGGAAAACAAGCTAAGTATATAATATTCATGAGCTAACCAAGGTTCTTATGCCATTTTGAGGTTATTATGGCATTTTGGAGCTAAATGGGCTAATTATGTCATTGTTCGGGAAATTAAAGCAAGGATAATATGAAATAGGAGAATAAAGAGGAGGAGGAGGAGAAGAAGAAGAAATCAAGAAGGAGGAGAAGGAGGAGAAGGAGGAGGAGGAGAAGGACTAGAAGGTCCTTGGCCTTCTCCTCCTCCTCCTCCTCCTCGTCCTCCTCCTTCTCCTTCTTCTCTTCCTATTCTTCTTCTTTCTTTTCATTTTTCCTATTTCTTCTCCTTTTGTTGGAGCTAAATTATCTAATTATGTCTTTTTGGAGCTAAATTGGTTAATTATCCCATTTTAGACGAAAACAAGCTAAGTATATAATATTCATGAGCTAACCAAGGTTCTTATGCCATTTTGAGGTTATTATGGCATTTTGGAGCTAAATGGGCTAATTATGTCATTGTTGGGGAAATTAAAGCAAGGATAATATGAAAGATCAGAATAAAGAGGAGGAGGAGGAGAATAATAAGAAATCAAGAAGAAGGAGGAGAAGGAGGAGAAGGACTAGAAGGTCATTGGCCTTCTCCTCCTTCTCCTCCTCCTCCTCCTCCTCCTCCTTCTCCTTCTTCTCTTCTTCTTCTTCTTTCTTTTTGTTTTTCCTATTTCCTCTTCTTTTTTTGGAGCTAAATTACCTAATTATGTATTTTTGGAGGTAAATGGGCTAATTATACAATTTTAGAGGAAAACAAGCTAAGTATATAATATTCATGAGCTAACCATGGTTCTTATGCCATTTTGAGGTTATTATGGCATTTTGGAGCTAAATGGGCTAATTATGTCATTGTTGGGGAAATTAAAGCAAGGATAATATGAAAGAGGAGAAGAAACAGGAGTAGTAGGAGAAGAAGAAGAAATCAAGAAAAAGGAGGAGAAGGAGGAGAAGGACGAGGAGGAGAAGGACTAGAAGGTCCTTGGCCTTCTCCTCCTTCTCCTCCGCCTCCTCCTCCTCCTCCTCCTCCTTCTCCTTCTTCTCTTCTTCTTCTTCTTCTTTCTTTTCATTTTTCCTATTTCTACTCCTCTTCTTGGAGCTAAATTAGCTAACTATGTCTTTTTTGAGCTAAATGTGCTAATTATCTAATTTTAGAGGAAAACAAGCTAAGTATATAATATTCATGAGCGAACCAAGGTTCTTATGCCATTTTGAGGTTATTACGACATTTTGGAGCTAAATGGGCTAATTATGTCTTTTTGGGGAAATTAAAGCAAGGATAATATGAAAGAGGAGAAGAAAGAGGAGGAGGAGGAGGAGGAGAAATCAAGAAGAAGGAGGGGAAGGAGGAGAAGGAGGAGGAGTAGAAGGACTAGAAGGTCCTTGGCCTTCTCCTCCTCCTTCTCCTCCTCCTCCTCCTCCTCCTCCTCCTCCTTCTCCTTCTTCTCTTCTTCTTCTTCTTCTTTCTTTTCATTTTTCCTATTTCTTCTCCTCTTCTCCTCTTCTTGGAGCTAAATTAGCTAACTATGTCTTTTTGGAGCTAAATGGGCTAATTATCTCATTTTAGAGGAAAACAAGCTAAGTATATAATATTAATGAGCTAACCACGGTTCTTATGCCATTTTGAGGTTATTATGGCATTTTGGAGCTAAATGGGCTAATTATGTCTTTTTGGAGCTAAATGGGCTAACTATGTCATTGTTGGGGAAATTAAGGCAAGGAGAATATGAAACAGGAGAAGAGAAACTTACCGTAGTGGTCATCAAGGAGGAGAAACACCTGGAGAAGGGTCGTGCGACGCCGCTCGGGAGTTATTCTGCATAATATTTATTTTGCAATGTCTCAGTTAGCATGATGACACTCAATTATTAATACTAGTTTATAATGAAACTCACCATTCCAATCGAAGAGAAGACGGGCATCGGCGGAGGGACTTGACCGCTCTTCTCGCACAGACGCTGAAGAGTGGGTCGTATTAGTTAGTAATGAAACAAACATTACACACATGATTTGGCTAATGTGGAAAAAACTTACCACAAAAATCTCGTACAGGGCCCGTTGACCCGCCTCATTCCGGGACCTCTCCTCCTCAATCAATCGTGTCGTGGTCTGGTCCCTCTCATCAAGAGCAGCCTGACTTGCCAATCTCTCTTTCTCAAGAGCAGCCTGGCTTGCCAATATCTCTTTCTCAAGAGCACCCTGGTTTGCCAATCTCTCTTTCTGAAGAGCAGCCTGAAACACCACTCCTCGTTACCACAGTAATGATCTATGGTGACACACATAATGAAATGGATGAAAGTGTTCTTAGTCCGTACAACTAACCTCGATGGCAAGTTCGACTGGTCGTGGACGACGCATTATCTGAGGACAGTTGCTCGACTGGCGCACCTTGATCTCCGGAAGAGTGAGTGGACAACGTATTATCCCATCTCCAATGGCTATCGAGCCATGGGGCCTCCCGCCACCAGATATCATCACCAGCTCCGGATCCAAACGTTCCTGGCTAGGGTTAAAGTCATCCCCTTTCGTAGCCTTCCCCGCGTCCCTGTATGCCACGAGCTTCTGGTGGGATGATATGTTGGTGAAGTTATTCGGATCATCCAGGTCAGACTCAGAGAATGCCTTCGCCTTCTTGTACGAGGCAGTATGGGCCATGCCATAAAGGTCGTACAAGTGTGGCATCTCCGTCTTATTCTGATGCGCATAAAAGAGAGGAACAAAATATTAGCATAAAGAATGAATTGCATGAATCATGAAGCAAATCACAAACCCAGTTTCATCCAAACTGAAGTAAGTTGGCACTGCCTTGATGGTGTGGCACACCAACCATTTGGCTACGCTGATCCTTCGCATTCTCGTGGATGGCTCGCCAACTGCCTGTGCACCACTCATCCACCAACGCCTCCCAACAATCCATCTTATCCGCACACCATCTCGGGGGCACTTGTAAATTATTAGAAAGATTTTTTAGCGCTACGCCTATGAATGAAATCAAGAAAACTACGTAGAAGGACTTAATAATAGGTAATTACCTTCATGTATTGCTCCTTCTTCAGAAACTTTTCGTGGCAATCCTTCTTCTGCTTCTTAATACCACGCGTGGCGTAGTAATCTCGAATAGCCTGTGGCCGAGCCTCGTGGCGCAAGTTCTGTAGTAATCGCCTACACTCGGCCTCGAGAACCCTGGCCGCCTCCTCCTCACATCCATCCTCACACCAATAGAAGGTCTGCAATCAAACGTGAAAACACCGATTAGTACAATAATTATCTATATTGTTAATTTTAGATTCTGTAAAAGGATAATTTACCCAAAAGCTCTTGATCACCATCTCGGCCCTCGTGTGGCACAAGACAGCATCTATAATCTCCTCCGGCGGGGCCTGCGCAGCCTGGTAGTGCTCCCAGGAAAATCCTAGTGTAGGAACCTGACCCTCACTAGGCAACGTGAAAAACCTCGGGAAATTTGTCCGGCAAAGCACACCAAGGACGGAGTTCGGCCTGCGGACTCCAAGAGGGTGTACCCATCCCCTGCAGTATGATAAGCCGCCGACGAAGAAGAACCCACGGGTGGTGTCGACAGACTGTCTTCCAAGGCTCTACGGAGAGATAGGGGTGGAAGGGAACTACCACCCCTCATGTGGGGCGCCAGGGAAGAACCCGTCGAGCGATCTGGACCAGCGCCCACCATCTTTCCACACCTGGTGACCTACCATGATAAAGATTAAAAGAAATTAGTAAAACATAAAAAAATTGAATAACTGACATGAATAATAATATGTACATGAATAATAAAGATTAAAATATATATAATTTAAGTTGTGAATCTTACAAACTAATAATCATCATCAATAAATGCATCATCATCATCACTATCACGCATGTCTTCATGAATGACGTGCTTGTCGGGTTCAACGGCATGAAGTTGTGAAAGGCCTTCCTTTAATCATTGAAGCATTGACAGGTCATCCGCATCAGTAACATCTACGAGTTCCAGGTCTTCTGGTTCTGGCTCAGGGCTGGAGTCGGATTCATTATCGCTGTCTACTTCCATGTTCTTGGGTGAAGCACGACGGTTCTTGAAACGTTTCTTGGAAAGACGTGTTTCCTGGAACAATTCTCCATCATATGTGTCTGGGTTAATGTGAGGTTCATAATCCTGTTCATTTGGGAGAGGTGGTCTGACATGTGGCGGCACTTCATAAACAACATACCAACCTTCCAGATTCTTATCCCTTTGGCATGCCCACGGTAGATAGAAAACTTGGGTCGCCTGTTGAGCCGTAATATAGACATCGGGAACATCTAAATGGGTGTTTGGATTGATTTCGACTAGTCCTATATGTTCATGAGTCCTTCTAGTCTATTTCTGCTGGAACCAATAACAATTGAAGACTACAATGTTCGGTGGGTTTTCACCATAGAATTGAAGTTCATAAATTGCTTCAAGTCTTCCATAATACTCGATAACACCTTCGCCGATGCAGAGACACCACAATTTGTAGATTTCCAGTCAGGCATAGATAGCTCTTTGCCAACAGTACGAAAGAGATACCCGTTGATGTTGTATTTCTCAAATGAATGGACCTTATAGTCAAAACCATTAGCGACTTGTCTCAATTCAGCATCCATAGACACTGAATTAGCCTACAAGTTTAATACGAAACGGTTGTTGCATTAGCCGCAAGTTAGACCAAGAATGAAATGGTCCATTATTGATAATTACCGTTTGTTTGAACCAAGAGATGAAACCGAGATAGCCGCCTCCTGTCTTTGACAGAAGCTCATACTCTTCAACGGAATCATTTTCGATCTCCGCTCCATCCGAGAATTTGGTGACGTAACGGCTGTTTGAAATATCCGGGAATAAGAGCAGTTCAAATGAATTAGAAGTTACGGGAAAATGTGCCGAGGACTCACTCGATGTACGGCCGCACTTCTGTTAGGTTGTTGAAGATATACAACAAAATGTTCCGCCATTCTTTGACATCCAACGTTATTGGTCTCGAAGCACCGGCTGGTGCGAGCTTCCCTTTGAATAGGCTGAGGTTGGACCCACCTTTTTTAGGGTCTGCATCATTGTGTCGAGGCTTCGGATTATGCAAATGATGATTTTTGGCTTCATAGTGTGCTGTCACAAAGTTTGCCACCTCCTCAGTAATGAATGCCTCAGCCATCAATGCTTCAAATCTACGCTTATTTTTACATTTAGCTCGAATGATCTTCTGCATCCTCTCAGTTGCATAGCACCAACAATCTTGCACGGGTGCACCCAATCTTGCCTCGGTCGGTAGATGTAAAATCAAATGCTGCATTGGATTAAAGAAGCCCGGTGGAAAGATCTTCTCTAACTTGCACAACAACTCTGGTGCAAACTCCTCCATGTCTTCTACCACGCCAGGCGACAATTCTTTCGCACAAAGAACACGGAAGAAATAGCTCAGCTCTGCAAGTACTAGCCATTCATCCTCAGGAATAAAGCCACGTAACATCACCAGCATTACCCGCTCTAGCCATATGTGCCAATCATGACTCTTGAGACCAAAGATTTTTAATTTTTCAAGACTCGATCCCGTCTTTAGATTCGCTGCATACCCATCGGGGAACATCAAGTGCATTTTGACCCACAAGATGATTTCCCTCATAGTTGGCCTTCCAAGATTGAACCAGGCCTTTGGCTTCGACCACTTCTGCTTTCCTTTGCCTTCTCGCATGTTTTGTAACGGTCTATGACATAGTGTCTCTTGATCGACTCTAGCCTTAATATTATCCTTTGTCTTCGCATCTATGTCGAACAATGTACGAAAAATAGCCTCTCCAATATTCTTTTCAGTGTGCATCATGTCGATATTGTGTGGAAGAAGGAGGTCTTTGAAGTAAGGCAGCTCCCAGAAGCATGGCTTGTGAGTCCAGGCGTGTTTTGAATTATACCCCTTGAAATACCCTGGACGCTGTGGATCAGGATCGAGGGCGTTTAACTGATCTAGGATCTGTTGGCCTATGAACGGAGGTGGTGCCAAGTTTTTGACAACTTTACCTTTGGTAAAGTTCTTCTTGTCTTTTCTGAACTGATGGTCAGGATCCAGGAACTGTCTATGCAAGTCAAAGCAAGAATACTTCCGACCCTCCTGCAACCAATGAAACTGAAGAGTTGCCTTGCATTGGGGGCACGGGAACCTTCCATGCACACACCATCCAGAAAATAGCGCATACGCTGGCAAGTCATGCATAGAGTACATGTACCACACATGCATTTTTAAGTTTTCTTTTCCAGCGGCATCGTATGTCTTGACCCCATTACCCCAAGCTTCTTCCAATTCATCCTTAAGCGGTTGTAGGTACACATTCATATTCTTCCCCGGATAATAGGGCGCTGGAATTATCAACGTCAGAAATATGTTCTTTCTTTGCATAATCTGCCCGGGGGGGAGATTGAGTGGAATAACAAATACAGGCCAACAACTGTATTGGGTTGCCGTCATGCCGAAGGGATTAAAACCATCCGTGGCGGCGCAGACTCGAGGATTCCTTGGATCTGCCGCTTTATCCTGATGCAATCCATCAAAATGTTTCCACGCTTCCCCATCCGATGTGTGTACCATCATCTTATTCCCATCCGCATCTGGTTCGCTTCTTTTGCCCAATTTGTGCCATGTCATCTGTCTGGATGTCTCTTCGACCATGAAAAGACGTTGAAGTCTTGGTAGGATTGGCATATATCGAAGAACACTAACAGCGATTTTCGTGTGCCTCTTCTCACCCATACCGTTGTCTACCACAAGATACCTGCAAGACTCGCAATTGGGACAATGGTCCATGTGTGCATACTCCTTCCTAAATAAGACACATACTTTCTCACATGCATCTATCTTCTCATAGGGCATCTTAAGTACACGAAGTATTTTGTCCGACTGGTACAGGTTTGCAGGCATGACATGGCCTTTTGGTAGGAAGCGTCCAAATAGTGTCATCATCGTGTCGTAGCATTCTCTTCCCAAGTTGAACTGAGCCTTCAGAGCCATTACTTGTGCAATTGCATCCAGCTGACAGAGCTCCGTGTGCTCATGGAGAGGACGTTTTGAAGACTCCAAGATTTCATAAAAGGCCTTTGCAGATTCCTCCATCTCATCTTCCGAATCCCGAGCATCATCAAAGTCTTGCACCATGTCTTCAATCCCGATACCATGCTCGTCCATGCGACGACGGACCACCTCAACTCTTGTGCGTTGTATAGACTCACCATAAAATGTCCACACCGTATAATTAGGCTTAAAACCCCTCCTCTGCAAGTGTTTAATCATTACAGCCTCTGTCGTCTTTTTATAGATGTCACATCCAGGACAAGGGCAATAGTTTCTTTCTTGGCCATTTGCGAATGCGGCTTTCACAAATTCCTTTGTTTTTACAAACCATTCTTTCATCATCTCTTTCTGACTAGGGTAACCGGTATACATCCACGCACGATCACTCATCTTGCGTAGCTACTAAAGACAGAAGAAATATATTTATATATAATTTAGCATTTATATTCATCGGTTAATCGGGTTTGCCATTTTTATTACGTCCAGGCAACCTACACGCTGATAGGTAAAGGTAGGTCCTAATCCCACCCGAGTATGTGTAGATTGGGTTTGTTTTCCCATGCTCTGCTCCGGATCCAACGCAAAATTTCGGCAGCACCACCCAGTTGTTCGCCTGATACATGTCTCCGCAATAAACAGAGAGGATGTGCATCCGCAGAACAACAGGGAGGCATTGACGAAATTCCGCATCGGATCGAGAGCATAGCATACGGGAAAACGAACCCAATCTACACATACTCGGGTTGTCCATGGATAATGTTGGACAATTCGAAAGGATGGCGGTTGCCCTTTCGAACGGGAGACGCATACTGGTCACGCATACTGATAAATTAATTGAATTACCTAAATCTAGAAAGTTTCATCCGGAAACCGAGCCACAGTAAATGAAGGGGTGGGGAGGAGATGAAATTTGTACTGACCCACGAATGCAGGGGCGGAGCTCGTACAACGCATGGGCAGGTCTTCACACAGCAGACCTCACAGCGGCGAGACAACTATCACATGTAAATCCACTCGATCAAAACAAATATTCCAATTATGTCATTTTAGAGGAAAACAAGCTAAGTATATAATATTCATGATCTAACCAAGGTTCTTATGCCATTTTGAGGTTATTATGGCATTTTGGAGCTAAATGGGCTAATTATGTAATTGTTTGGGAAATTAAAGCAAGGATAATATGAAAGAGGAGAAGAAAGAGGAGGAGGAGGAGAAGAAGAAGAAATCAAGAAGAAGGAGGAGAAGGAGGAGAAGGAGGAGGAGGAGAAGGAGGAGAAGGTATTTTTCTTCTCTTCTTCTCTTCTTCTTCTTCTTCATCTTTTCATTTTTCCTATTTCTTCTCCTCTTCTCCTCTTGTTGGAGCTAAATGATCTAATTATGTCTTTTTGGAGCTATATGGGCTAATTATGCCATTTTAGAGGAAAACAAGCTAAGAATATAATATTCATGAGCTAACCAAGGTTCTTATGCCATTTTGAGCTTATTATGGCATTTTGGAGCTAAATGGGCTAATTATGTCTTCTTCTCTTCTTCTCTTCTTCTTCTTCTCTTCTTCTTCTCTTCTTATCTTCTTCTTTTCTTCTTCTCCTTATTATTGTCTTCTGTTCTTCTTCTTCTTCTTCTTCTTCTCCTCCTCTTCTCCTCTGCTCCTCCTCCTCCTCTTCTTCTTCTTCCTCTTCTTTATATTAAGCTAACTAACTAACTAACCTAACTAACCAAGCGAACTAAACCTATCGCTAAACCTATATAGCACTAAACAGCAAAAAAGTAACAAAAACAGAATCTATATCACTAAGTAACTAAAATATAGGTCCTTCTTTTCCTTTCTCCTCTTCTTTCTTCTCCTCCTCCTCCTCCTCTTCTTCTTCTTCTTCTCCTCCTCTCTCCTCTACTACTCTTCTTCTACTCTTCTCTTTTTCTTCTTCTTCTTCTTTCTCTTCTTCTTCTTCTTCTTCTTCTTCTTCTTCCTCTTATTCCTCTTCTTCTTCTTCTTCTTTTCTTCTTCTCCTCCTCCTCTTCTTCTTCATTTTCTTCTCATCTTGCACTAACCGAATTAACCTAAACTAGTAGTAACCTAATAAACTAAGTATCTAAATTAACTATCTAATTTAAAAGAAAAAACTGAAAAAATAGCGTACTAGAGGCACTCACCGAAGTTGGGGACGGTCGGTGAGGGGAGGGGCGTCGCCGGGAACCGGTGAGGGGAGGGGGCGGCATCGGGGCAGGTGAGGGGAGGGGCGGCCGAGGGGGTTGCACGGGGAGCCGGTGAGGGGAGTGGGCGGCGCCGGGGCAGGTGAGGGGAGGGGGCGCCGCAGGGGGTGGCGCAGGGGTCGGCGTAGGGGGCGGCGCAGGGGTGGCCAGCCGCCGGTGGTGCAGGAGGGAGGCGCGCATGATGGTGGAGAGAGAGACAGAGTGGGGAGTGGGGTAGTGGAGCGAGGGGCTAGGGGGAGACGGCCGTTATAGGGACGTCAGCTTTGCCGTCTGCCCCCGGACGGCAAAGGGCCCCACGGTGGATGGCAAAGGCCAAGCGGACGGCAAAGAGCACGTCCGTTGGACCTGGCCAGGCCCAAGGTCTAGTGGGACCCATCTGCCCTCTTTGCCGTCTGCCCTAGGTCTCTTTGTCGTCCGCAGGCAGACGGCAAAGCCCTGGCCGATGGCAAACATTCTGTTTACCATCAGTGAGCCCTTTACTGTCCGCTTTAGGTCAGCTGACGGCAAAGATCTTCTTTGCCATCAGCCAGTAGACGGCAAAGAAGTGGCTAATGACAAATTACTGGATTCCAGTAGTGGCCTTATCAACTTCAATGCCTCTTTCAGAAATTTTGTGTCCTAAGACGATACCTTCGTTAACCATAAAGGGGCACTTCTCCCAATTCAAGACGAGGTAGGTATCTTCGCATCTTTGTAAGACTCGATCAAGGTTGCTGAGGCAATCATCAAAGGAAGACCCGTAAACGGAGAAGTCATCCATGAAAACCTCGACAATCGTTTCACAAAAGTCAGAGAATGTAGCCATCATACATCTTTGAAAGGTGGCAGGTGCATTGCATAAGCCAAAAGGCATACATCTATAAGCAAAGGTACCGAAGGGGCAGGTGAAAGTGGTTTTCTCCTGATCAGATTGTGCAACAGGTATTTGCGAGAAACCTGAATAACCGTCTAGAAAGCAGAAGTGTGTGTGTTTTGATAGCCTTTCTAGCATTTGGTCGATAAACGGCAAAGGATAATGATCTTTCCTGGTTGCCTTGTTCAGTTTCCGGAAGTCTATCACCATCCTATTGCCGGTAATAATCCTTTGTGGGATTAGTTCATCCTTATCATTAGGAACGACGGTGATACCTCCCTTTTTAGGTACGCAATGTACTGGACTTACCCAATCACTATGAGCAACAGGATAAATGATTCCTGCTTCCAGAAGCTTTAATATTTCTTTTCTAACAACCTCTTTCATCTTAGGATTTAATCTCCTTTGATGATCAACAACTGGTTTAAAGTCAGGATCGGTTTTAATCTTGTGCTGACATAGAGTGGGACTAATACCCTTAAGATCATCAAGAGTATATCCAATAGAAGCATGGTGCTTCCTCAGAGTTCTTAATAACTTCTTCTCTTCGTGCTCTGAGAGGAGAGCACTAATAATAACAGGATATATCTCCTTCTCATCAAGATAGGCATACATAAGAGTATCACGCAACTGTTTAAGCTCGAACACAGGATCACCCTTTGGTGGGGGAGGATCCCCAAGCAGTTCAACACGCAGATTATTCTTGAGAATAGGATATTGTTCTAAGACAATTGTATCTATCTCATCTCTCTCCTCCATATGCATATCATTTTCATGCTCAAGCAGATGTTGCTCTAAAGGATCCGTTGGAGGCACGGCAATAGAGGCAAGAGCAATAATTTCATCCCTTCCAGACGACTCTTTTTCATGGGGTTATCTTCCAAACTTGGAGAAGTTAAATTCATGACACACACCCTCGAAACTAACTATGACAGTCAGCTTAATGCAATCAATGTGAGCATTGACAGTGTTGAGAAAGGGTCTACCAAATATGATGGGACAAAACTTATCTTGTGCAGTACCAAGGACGAGGAAATCAGTAGGATACTTCGTCTTACCACACAGGACTTCTACGTCTCTCACAATTCCAAGAGGGCAGATAGTGTCTCTATTAGCTAGCGTAGTAGTGACATCAATGGGTTCTAACGCAGCAGGTGCAATCTCATCTTTGATTTCATCATATAGGGACCGGGGTATTGCACTAACACTAGCTCCCGTATCACAAAAACCATGGTAACAGTGATCTCCTATCTTGACAGAAACAACGGGCAGGCCAACTACACGTCCGTATTTGTCTTTCGTGTGAGGTTTAGCAATTCTAGCGGAGTCCTCACAGAATTTGATAACATTCCCATCTACGTCTTCGTCTAAGAGATCTTTGATAATAGCAACACTAGGTTCAACTCTAATCTCCTCAGGGGGTGCAAGTGGTCTAATGTAACCCCTATGTATCACAGTTGGAGCTTTAGAATAATCCTTTATCCTAGCAGGGTATGGTGGTTTCTCAGTGTAAGCACAAGGAACAACAGGATCACTAAAAGCACTGACTTTCTCCTCAACTAGATTGGTTTTGGCTATGTTGCTTTCTACAGGAGGATGATATTTAAACCACTTCTCTTTGGGAAGATCAACATGAGAAGCAAAAGATTCACATAGAGAAGCTACTATCTCAGAGTCATGTCCATACTTAGTGCTAAAATCTCTAGAAGTGTTTGTCTCAACAAAATATTTAACGCAATCAAACTGGAAATTCATACCTGACACCTTACCTTCCTCCAGCTCCCAATCTTCAGATTTACGTTTGATTCTCTCCAATAAATTCCACTTGTGGTCAATATCCTTCTTCATAAAAGAACCGGTACAAGAAGTGTCAAGCATGGTACGATCTTCATGAGAAAGCCGAGCGTAAAAGTTTTGAGTGATGATTTCTCTCGAGAGCTCATGATTGGGGCATGAATATAGCATTGATTTAAGCCTCCCCTAAGCTTGAGCTATGCTTTCCCTGTCACGAGGCCAAAAGTTATAAATAAAGTTCCGATCACGATGTACTAAATGCATAGGATAGAACTTTTGATGAAATTCCAATTTCAACCGATTGTAGTACCATGATCCAGTATCATCACATAGCCCATACCATGTCAACGCCTTATCCTTCAAAGATAAAGGAAATACATTCTTCTTTACCTCATCCTCGGGCAAACCTGCAAGCTTAAATAAACCACAAACTTCATCTACATAGATCAGATGAAAGTCTGGATGTGAAGATCCATCTCCTGTTAAAGGATTAGCCAGTAGTTTCTCAAGCATACCCGAAGGCTTTTCATAAAAGATATTTTCAGTACGTACCTCAGATTGAGGAACAACTCCTCGTGCTTCCATTCGTGGTGAAGATACCCCGAACAAACTCCTCAAAGGAACAGTTTCCATAGTGACAAGTGACAATAAATTTCAGCACAGTAAATAAATGTTTCCTTACCAATTTCCACTTACCAAAGGCGCTTCACTCCCCGGCAATGGTGCCAAAAACGAGTCTTGATGACCCACAAGTATAGGGGATCAATCGTAGTCCTTTTGATAAGTAAGAGTGTCGAACCCAACGAGGAGCAGAAGGCTCTGATAAACGGTTTTCAGCAAGGTAATAACCGCAAGCACTGAAAGTAGCAGTAACAAGTGATGGTGTAGTGAGGTGAAACGTAGCAAGCGAAAAGTAACAAGTAACAAGGAGTAGCAATGGTGCAGCAAGTGGCCCAATCCCTTTTGTAGCGAGGGACAACCCTGAACAAAGTCTTATAGGAAGAAAAACGCTCCCGAGGACACACGGGAATTTCTGTCATGCTAGTTTCATCATGTTCATATGATTCGTGTTCGTTACTTTGATAGTTTGATATGTGGGTGGACCGGCGCTTGGGTACTGCCCTTACTTGGACAAGCATCCCACTTATGATTAACCCCTCTCGCAAGCATCCGCAACTACGAAAGAAAAATTAAGACAACGTCTAACCATAGCATTAAACTAGTGGGTCCAAATCAGCCCCTTACGAAGCAACGCATAGACTGGGGTTTAAGCTTCTGTCACTCCAGCAACCCATCATCTACTTACTACTCCCTAATGCCTTCCTCTAGGCCCAACTATGGTGAAGTGTTATGTAGTCGACGTTCACATAACACCACTAGAGGAAAAACAACATACAACATATCAAAATACCGAATGAATATCAAATTCACATGACTATTATCAACATGACTTATCCCATGTCCTTAGGAACAAAAGTAACTACTCACAAAGCATAATCATAATCATGATCAGAGGTGTAATGAATAGCATCAAGGATCTGAACATAAACTCTTCCACCAAGTAAACCAACTAGCATCAACTACAAAGAGTAATCAACACTACTATTAACCTTACAAGTACCAATCGGAGTCGTGACATGGAGATTGGTTACAAGAGATGAACTAGGGATTGAAGAGGAGATGGTGCTGATGAAGATGTTGATGAAGATGCCTTCCCTCTGACGAGAGGAGTGTTGGTGATGACGATGGTGACGATTTCCCCCTCCGGGAGGGAAGTTTCCCCGGCAGGATCGTCCTGCCGGAGCTCTAGATTGGATCTTCTCAAGTTCCGCCTCGTGGCGGCGGCGAATCCATGAAAAAGCTCCCGATTGATTTTTTTCTGGAACGAAACCCTTCATATAGCAAAAGAGGTTGGCTAGTGGGCCGTTAGGGAGCCCACAGGCTTGCCATCCGCCACCAGGGGGTGGCGGTGGCAGGGCTTGTGGCGCCCTGGTAGCCCCCCTCCGGTACTTCTTTCGCCCAGTATTTTTTATATAATCCCAAAAAAATTCACATAACTTTTCAGTGCATTTGGAGATGTGCAGAATAGTGGACTAAGATTTGCTCCTTTTTCCAGTACAGAATTCCAGCTGCCTGAATTCTCCCTCTTCAAATAAACCTTGCAAAATAAGAGAGAAAAGGCATAAATATGGTACCACAAAGTAATATAACAGCCCATAAAGAAATAAATATCAAAATCAAAGCATGATGCAAAATGGACGTATCAGGGCGCGCTACAGGGAGTCGCCGAGGTGGGTGCGACGCCCTCGGCCAGTTCCAGCCTCCCCCGAGATGTCCAACCTCTTCCCCGACAACCCCTCTGCGTCGGGCAAGCCTCAGGGCCCCTCCTCTCTTGCGCTAGAGCTCGCGCGACGCGTGCCCGCGCACTCCATCACCGGCCAAGGTTGCGCGGCCACAAATGCACGACTCTCCCATCTCTCTCTGTAGCAGATGGTTCGGGCGGTCCAATACCATGTCCTGAGACCGTAGTTTCAACCCCAACTTCTCTCTGCGCCCCATGCGTGCCACGGTGAGTCACCGGCGCTCCCGAATCTGCTCACCGTCGCGGGCCTATAAATAGCCCTCTCCCTCGCTCTAGCACCCCTCAGATAGCTTCACCACGATCACTAGTACCTCCCTAACCACCCCAGCAAACCAGCAGAGCCCCGGTGCTCGAGATCGACCGAGGCCCCTCCGCCTCGGAGCTTCGGTCGATCTCCGGCTACACGACGGCTCCTGTGCCCCTCGACCCACCAAATTGACCCCCTTGATCCCAGGAAGCTTTCCCCCAACTCGCCCGAGTTCTTCCGTGTATCTAGCCAACCCCTCGACCAGTTCCCGAAACTCCTCCGCCACGGCCTCCTCGTCCTCGGCGAACCCGTGCCTCCCGTCATTGTTTCGACCACGAGGAGGTAGGCGACGGTCAGGCAAATGCATTTCCATGTTCATTGGAGCATGAGCGCGTCGGCAACCTCGTCGGCGTCCTCCTCCTCATCTCTGGCCGGAGGTAGGAGACGACCCCGACAGGTGTGCCCCACCTGTTGGTGGCCCATCCTCCTCCCTCGTGCTGGCCTCGGCCACTGACCAGAGGGCCCCGCGCATCAGGTTCAAACCTGACGGCACGGGCCTCCTGGGCAGCCCGTTGGCTGGCCATGGGCCAGCCCAGCTCTGGGACGAGCCATGCCAGGAGCTGGCCTGTTTTTCTTTTTATTTTAAAACCTAGATTTCTAAGGTTTTTATAAAAACATTTAACCAGTGTAAAAATATAATTCTTCCACTGTTATTTTTCTAAAAATGTGTAGGATTTAATGATATGCTTAGATGATTTCTTCGAGCAACTATTCTATTTTATAATAATAAAAAGGGCTAAAACGGAATAGTTTTGCTTCTGCTTGGTTGTTTTCAAAAATATTCCTTCGAGGAAAATTAAGGAAAATATATTTTAAATGATATCTTAGATTTATCAGTAATAGAGAACATTTTTAAAATGACTTTGTGGACTGTTTCTGTGTGAGCTATTCCTTATTTATTGTTTCATTGATGATAGAAAATCCGTGCGATGAGGGAATCGGAGCGGAAGACCTCGAAGACCCCGGATACTTAGCTGACCAAGGCAAGCAGCCCTTTGACCATGACTGAGCATATGTTACTTTGCATGTTAAATAGCAAGTATTTCTGTTGCATATGATCATAAGTGTGGGTAATCATTTGATATGATTTTACCGAAGGCTCCCTCGGAGCACATGCATTGAGCTTGACCCTACCCCTTGAGGGTCATGCTAATACCATGTTGACAAGTAAAGATAGCAGTAGTACTATCATGAGCATGATGTTTTCATAAAGCAAGAGTTTATGAAAACCCCATCGGATGCCACTAATGCCCGAGGGTGATGATGAGTTAGGTGGTCACTTTTCGTCAAGTGATGCACCCGGTATTTGTGTGAGTAAGGGTTTGGAAATGGGATTAGATTTATGATGTGTCGACCGTCCCAACCTTACCAGTACGACCACGTTACCCCTTATGGGACGGGGCTATGTTAATTACTCTGGTCGGTGCTAGCAAAGAGCCACATTACTAGTGGCGGGAGTGATATGTGGTCACTCTCGTGATGGCGTCGTGCCGGGTAGGACGACTATGCCATTTTTATAAGTTCCAGTCACACCGTTGGTCCCCGCATAGTTGGTACTGTCCAGACTTGCTGCTCGTAAGACGTACAACATGTGGGTTGGGTACCAATCAACTGGACCACTTTGTCTAGTATCGTCAGGGGAAAGACATTGATCGGGTACTTACCTCGGGTATGTGATATACCGCAAGTCGTGGATGAAATGGACGTTTCCCGAATCTCGTGGCTCCAGCGTACTACCTCTGTAGAGTGTAAAATATTCGAATAGCCGTGTCCACGGTCAAGGACAGTTGGGTAATCCTGCTTAAACTACGTCCTGATATTTCCGCATAAACCAAGTGAGTGTGTGTGTGTGTGTGTGGTGATAAGAAAAGTGTTGCTATGATAGCAATGATATGACCAAGTTTGGTGACTTGGCATATAGGATGAACCCGGATGGTTCAGCCCTCGGCAGATATATTGATATCTGTAACCTGTTCTTCAAAAGTAACTCTTTAACTTGAGGCATATTCATGATCATTCCACCCAGATGAGTTACACTAGAAATGCATGATATTGTTATCCTTCACTTTCGTCGATTATATCATGGGTTGTTTGCGAGTACATTCAAAGTACTCATTGGCTTGCCACTGGTTATGTTATTGACCAAACATGGAAGGACCGGAGTTTGGAGATGAGTACGTCTTCGGAGACACCCCTGTGAACTAGGACGCTTCCGAGTCAGCATGCATGTCGGTGTAGGCTTGATGGCATGGGCAGCCGCTTAGCCCCTTTGTTTTCCGCTATTAGTGTACTCGTGTGATTTGGCCTTAGGCCCTGCCTTGTGAACTTGACCCTTCAGTCACGTGTTATAATAATCGGTACTTGGATGTAAGACTCTTTAATCAGTATCTGTGTTCGGCGAGCATTGATCTCTAGGATCACTGAGCACGACGATTCTCGACTAGTAAGTGAGGGTCCCCACAGAGCTGGTATCAGAGCCATCCTGACTATAGGAAGCCTTAGGTAGCATGGGCGATAGCCGAAACAATTAGTGCACATAGATTGACCAGAGAACCGCACCGACTAAATATTTCTAACCCTCTCCTCTACACCTTGTAGATGGCCGTCGTACCCGAGACGCTTCTGGAAACGGGCTTTCCTCTGCTTTTGATTGATAGCCTCGAGAAGTGTCAAGTGCGTCGCATGCCCGTCTTTCTCTACCACGAACACTGGGTCAATGCCGACACCAAGGAGTATCACGTGGACGTGATAGTGAAGGCTAATGACTCCCCAACTAGCTGGTTCTTTGAAGGGCCACAAATGGAGGATCTGATGTTGGCCGTGGAGAGTGCAGCACGAGAGGCACTCGTGCCACTCCACGACATCCTTCCCGAGATGGCGAACGAGCCCGCTACTCATCACCAACCTTTGTTAAGGATAAGGTAGACGGGAGTTGGACACTCAACCCCTCATCCGAGGACGGGATGCCATTAAGGTTTCAGACCTACTTCAGTCTCTCCTCAGACACCTTGACGCATCTCTTGATCAAGGAGTCGACTAGGATCCACCAAGAGCTGCACCAAGTTAAGGACCTTCTTCGTATGGATAAGATGAAGAACCGCAAGGTGAAGAAAGAAGGAGCACCTGTGATATCACATGGCTTTGCTTTCCGAGGTGGAATACCCCCGCTTCAGGTTGTTCCTCTTCAGAGTCATCGTTTAACCGCATAAGTGTACACCGAGCTCTTCGCTACCTCACCAACCAAGAGATGTCGTGATGGTCTGCTTCCTTCCCCTACTCCCTTGAGGAAGGGAAGCACAAATGAAGATGAAGACAGAGAGGAAGATGAAGACGAAGATCCCACAGAGCCGGCTTATGAGACCGCGCAGTCGATCGCTTAGCAACGTAGGATGTACCGAACGTAGGAGTTCTTGTATCAGGATTTTATGACCCGGATGTTGTGTGAACTTGTTGGATGCAAGTCGCATTCTGCCTTAAGCAGCTTGTGAGCGACTACATCACTTGTTTTAAATTAATGCATTAGTTCTTTTTAAAACCATTGCCATAAAAACCTTGCACACTAGAACAACACCAAATCCCCTTTACTAGAACGTCATCCCTTTCGAGTGCAACCAGTTCGGCAAAATTTGACCTGTGTACTCCCCTGAAAGGATGGTGAATGCAACTTGCAACAGCACTTTCGGCAACCCCGGCTCTGCCTCTTCAGGAGAGCAGCAGGGAACCCGAGGGGAAGCTCAAGCTGGAGATCACCATGTGCAGCAAGACGATGTTCCTCTGCCGCCGCCGCCCCTTGAAAGCTTGACTATGGCTCTGTTCCTTCAAGCTCTTCGGGAGGAGCGTCAAGCCAACAACGCCGCTATCCGGCAGCTGGCTCAAACCTTGGTAAACCACCCGCCGCAGAACGGGAATGACAACGGTCCCTCAACTCTCTCTGAGTTTATGCGGACTACGCCGCCCATATTCACAGAGACGACTGAACCCTTGGATGCCGATGACTGGATCCGCACTATTGAAGACCCCTTCTCGCACTGGTCAAGTGCATTGACGACAACGAGAAAGTCCTCTATGCAACCCACTGTCTTGGAGGCACGGCCAAAGCCTGGTGGGATGGATTTCAGATCATGTGAACCGGGCAAGTCATCACTTGGGTCGTGTTCAAGGATGGATTCCGCGCCGCTCACATTCCTCCGGGAATGATGACCATTAAGAAGCGGGAATTCCGAGCCTTAAGGGAAGGCAGTGGATCAGTCAAGGAGTATTTGCAGAAGTTCAACCTCCTATCAAGGTATGCACCTGAAGATGTCAGCACTGAGGCTGCCAAAGTGGAGCGCTTTATGGAAGGACTGCAACAGTCACTCCAATATCAGTTGGTTGTTTGTGAATGTCGGACCGTCAGTGACCTGGTTAATAAGGCTCTTATGTTGGAAGAAAAGCGTCGTGCAATGTACGACACCCGTAAGCGCAAGCTAATGGCTAGTGGAGGACCGATTAGCTTGAAACCACGACCATGGCAGTCAGCCCCAGCAAGACCCAACTATCAGCAGCAGCAGTACAAGCACCCAACATTTCGCCTGAATTACCGACCTCAGCAAGTCAGCGTCAAGCCAGCAAGCACTCCGCCAAACAACGGTGGGGGCAAGACCAACCTTCCAGCGCAAGTTACATGTTTCGGGTGTGGACAACCAGGGCACTATTCGAGGCAGTGCCCCAATAAGAAACCCGATGCTCTGCGCCCCAATGCGCCAAATCCAGGCCAAGGAGCACCAGGAAGGAACCAGGCTCCCCGCAATCAGCGGTATCATAGCAAGGGGCGGATTAATCATACTTCCGCAGAAGAGGCATAGGAAGACCCGGGCTGCATTCTGGGTACGTTCCTCGGCAACTCTACCCCAGCAACAGTATTGTTTGATTGTGGTGCTTCGCATTCCTTTGTTATGCAAAATTTTGCGGAAAAGTGTGGTCTAGAACCTACCTTGCTTCATGGGCACATGGCAATTCAAACCCCGGGACCAGTTTTGAGGACCAACCTAGGGTGTAGGAAGGTTGGGATAGTTATCAATGGGACGAGCTTCTCAGCAGATCTCATTGTGCTTAAGTTGCAAGGCCTAGAAGTAATTCTCGGTATGGAGTGGTTGGCCAAGCATCAGAATATCTTGGAATGTGCTAACAGGGCCATTACCATGACAAGTGACCAAGGGGTCAATGTCAAGTATGTCTCTGAGCCAGTATTCACTTGAGTGCCACGAGTTAACAACCTATTAGAGGAAGGACTCGACCGAGTGCCAATAGCATGTGAATACGCGGACGTCTTTCCTGATGAGCTACCAGGGATGCCTCCTGACCGAGACATCGAGTTCATCATTGAACTCATGCCCGGATCAAGGCCTATTTATAAGAAGCCTTACAGGATGGGATCCGAAGAGCTAACAGAGTTGAAGAAGCAACTGGATGAGCAACTCAGGAAAGGGTTTATTCGTCCAAGTGCATCACCTTGGGGATCACCTGTTATTTTCGTGTCCAACAAGGATGGAACAATCCGAATTTGCATCGATTACCGTTCTCTCAATGAGGTCACGATCAAAAACAAGTATCCACTCCCCAAGATTGAAGACTTGTTCGACCAGCTGAATGGAGCAAAGGTATTCTCCAAGATCGACCTTCGATCTGGATATTACCAACTAAAGATTCGACCCGAAGACATTCCGAAGACGGCATTTGTGACCCGGTACGGTCTGTACAAATGCACTGTCATGTCCTTTGGATTGACGAATGCCCCAGCTTACTTCATTTACCTCATGAATAAGGTCTTTGTGGAATACCTGGACAAGTTTGTCGTCGTATTCATTGACGACAGATTAATCTTTTACAAGTCTGAAGAAGAGCATGAGCAACACTTGAGGCTAGTATTGGAAAAGCTTCGAGAGCACCAACTGTATGCCAAGTTCAGCAAATGCCAGTTTTGGCTGAACGATGTTGGATTCCTAGGTCATACCAAGACAGCAAGTGGATTGGTAGTTGACCCCTCTAAGATTACCACGGTAATCAATTGGGAATCACCAATCAACGTGAAGGAAGTTAGGAGCTTCCTCGGACTCACATGATATAACCGCAAGTTCGTAGAAGGATTCTCCCGCATCGCGCGACCTATGACTCAGCTCTTGAAGAAAGGCAAGAAGTTCGAATGGACACCGGAGTGTGAGGAAAGCTTCCAAGAGTTGAAGAAGAGGTTAACCACCGCCCCGGTATTGGCCACCCCAGATATCGGCAAGGAGTTCGTGATATATTGCGATGCCTCAAGGACCGGGCTAGGTGGGGTTCTAATGCAGGATGGCAGGGTCGTGGCATACTTGTCACGGAAACTGTGCCCGCATGAGGAAAATTATGCTACCCATGATCTCGAGTTGGCAGCAGTAGTGCATGCCCTGAAGACATGGTGACATTACCTTCTGGGGAAGCGATGTGAAATATACACCGAGCACAAGAGTCTGAAGTATATCTTCACCCAAAGGGAATTGAATATGAGGCAATGGAGATGGTTGGAGTTAATCAAAGACTACGACCTCAGCATTCAATATCACCCCGGTAAGGCAAATGTAGTGGTTGATGCCTTGAGTCGGAAGACCAGCACCTTAAACGTCATGCTTAAGGAAAGGCAGCCCGCCTTATACAAAGAATTGGAGAACTTCGGATTAGAACTGGTGGAACCAGGATTCCTAGATAATCTCGAAGTCAAACCAACGCTGGAAGACGACATCAAGGAGGCCCAGAAGGGTCACAAGAGCATCGAAGGTATCAAGAGGAAGATTCCAGAAGGCAAGGCCCCAGGATTCTTGTAGGATGATCAAGGAGTGGTGTGGTTTGGGAAACGTTTATGCGTACCCAACAAGTCTGAACTCAAGGAACTCATCCTACGGGAAGCCCATGATACACCCTACTCCATTCCCCCCGGTGGTACCAAGATGTATCAAGATCTCCGAGAAAGATTCTGGTGGCACGGCATGAAGAGGGAAATCACGTCATATGTGGCAAGTGCGTTGTGTGTCAGCAAGTTAAAGTTGAGCATCAGTGACCCGCAAGACTGCTACAACCTCTCCAGGTGCCGGAATGGAAGTAGGACAAGGTAGGGATCGATTTTATCACCGGCCTACCAAGGTCTAGCAAGGTCCATAACTCGATATGGGTTGTTGTCGACCATTTGACCAAAGTGGCCCATTTCATCCCTCTCAACACCACTTATGACGGGAACAAGTTGGCTAGTCTCTATATAGAGCGCATAGTAAGGCTTCATGGAGTTCCCAAGGAGATTGTATCTGATCGAGACACGCAGTTCACCTCAAGGTTTCGAAGGAAACTTCAGGAAGCCCTCGGTACCAAGCTCTCTTTCAGCACCGCCTTACACCCACAGACGGGAGGATTGACGGAGAGGGTGAATCGGATACTCAAAGATACGCTCCGCGCATGCATCCTAGCGCACGGAGCCAAATGGGAAGACTGTCTGCCGTTCGTTGAGTTTTCATATAACAAGAGCTACCAATCCAGTCTCCAGATGGCCCCGTACAGACAAAAATGCCGCACCCCGCTCAACTGGTCAGAAACCAGAGACGGGCCGATTTTTGGACCGGAAGTTTTGCACCAGCCAGAAGAGAAGGTGCAACTAGTCCAAGAAAATCTGAAGGCAGCCAAGTCGCGACAAAAGAGTTATGCAGACTCTCGCCGCAGGAATGTGGACTTCATTCCCAGAGATCTGGTGTACCTCCATGTCACACCTCTCAAGGGAACCAAGCGTTTCCACGTTAAGGGGAAACTCGCTCCAAGGTTCATTGGGCCATTCAAAATTACGGCAAGGCATGGAGAGGTCGCTTATCACTTGGAGTTACCTTCGAAACTTTCGGGTGTGCACAACGTTTTCCATGTGTCACAGCTTCGGAAGTGTCTCTAGACGCCAAGTCGTTCTGATCCTTACAAGGACATTGATCATCGGGCCATTGACCTTCAGTCTGATCTCATCTACCGCGAGAGGCCAATCCGCATTCTGGATGAAGCAGAGGATGCACCCGAAGCCGCACCATCAAGTACTTCAAGGTTCAATGGAGCAACCACTCCGAAGCCGAAGCTACATGGGAGAGTGAAGACTATCTCCGATCTGAGTTTCCAAACCTTTTGGCACCTAGCTTAGGAATCTCGAGGACGAGATTCTTGTAAGGGGGATAGGTCTGTCACACCGTGTTTTTGCTATCACTTGTCTGTGTTGTAAAATTCTGAGCTTGTTAAAACTTTCTCAAAACTAATGTTGTGAGTGCCATGATTGACATTGTATGCTTGTATGCTTCATCATGTGAGGTTTTAAAACCCTAAATTACTTTGGTATTATACTGATTTCCAAAAACCTTTGATGATCAAAGTAAAACCACCTTGAGTTGCACTACATGTCCTTCATAGAAAGCAGTGCTACTACTCATATTTGGTAATCTGATTTTTGCCTATCTTTATATTTCAAAACCACAAAAATAATTATGTTTGTGATTATTTTCCTAATTAAATAACATGTCCATTTGTGAGCCAGAATTGGTATTCCAACATGGGAAAATACTTTTATGACTTGGAAAAATCTGATTAAATTTAGGGATGATCAGAAGGACATATATTTTCCATACATAGGATTTTAAACCCCATTTTATATTAAATTTAATGATTAAAACTATAAAATCTATTTCTGTCTGTTTTAGCATTTTGAGTTATTTCCAAAGGAAATATTCTCAATAAATTCCTAGAAAATTCCAGTGGTATCCTAAGCCTTGTTTGGAGTCCACATAAAGTTTCACCTTGATCAAAGGTGGATAAGAACCTTAAATAACCCAAAAACACTATCTGTCCAGAATCAAGTTAGATTAACTCTACATAGCAAAGTTTGTCCAATGAGGCTAAAACTTTGCAGAAGTGCCTAATACCTCAAATGAGGGTTCTACACCAAAAATGGGATTTGTGGGACTTAGTTGCCCACACTCCCTTTGGAAGGAACAGATCTGGTCATATTGGAGTGCCTTCAAGTTTAAAAAGCTAAACTTATCCTATGGAGCTCAAATTTGGTGGAACTCCCTCGTTTACCACCAAAACTAAACATGTTAAGTATCAGCACTAGTGGTGGGGTGCAACCCCCTAAACCACTGTCGAACACCTTCTGACAGATAGGAAAAAGCCACCTTAGCCACAGCTAAACCAAACTCCTTTGCTTCAAACTCTTAGATTAAGTGGCCAGCACCTGTATCTAACCCCAGTCAACTGGCCCCTCACTGGTTCAAAGTGGAAAAGCCAAAAACCCCAATTTAGACCTCAGTTCATGATTGGCAGCACCAGTATTTCTTGCCTCCTTTGACTAGCCGAAGCTCCCACTAAAACCAAACGGCTAGCCACACCCCCAGCAAGTGCCAGGACATGCTAGACACGTCCAAAGTACCTCAGAGCGCACCAGCATGCCGTGGCTTGCCAAAACTACGCCCTGGGCGCGCTACAGGGAGTCACCGAGGTGAGGGCGACGCCCTCGGCCAGTTACAGCCTCCCCCGAGATGTCCAACCTCTTCCCCGACAACCCCTCTGCGTCGGGCAAGCCTCAGGGGCCCTCCTCTCTTGCGATAGAGCTCGCGCAACGCGTGCCCGCGCGCTCCAAAACCGGCCAAGGTTGCACGGCCACAAATGCACGACTCTCCCCTCTCTCTCTCTCTCTGCAGCAGATGGTTCGGGCGGTCCCATACCACGTCTTGAGACCATGGTTCCAACCCCAACCTCTCTCTGCGCCCCCATGCGCGCCATGGTGAGTCACCGTCGCTCCCGAATCTGCTCACTGTCGCAGGCCTATAAATAGCCCTCCCCCTCGCTCCAGCACCCCTCAGATAGCTTCACCACGATCGCTAGTACCTCCCTAGCCACCCCAGCAGAGCCTCGGTGCTCGAGATCGACCAAGGCCCCTACACCTCGGAGCTCCATTCAATCTCCGGCTACACGACGGCTCCTGCGCCCCTCTACCCACCAAACTGACCCCCTTGATCCCAGGAAGCTTTCCCCCAACTCGCCCGAGCTTTTCCGTATCTCTAGCCACCCCCTCGACCACTTCCCGAAACTCCTCCGCCACGTCCTCCTCGTCGTCGGCGAACCCCTGCCTCCCCGTCGTTGTTTCGACCACCAGCAGGTAGGCGACGGTCAGGCAAACCCATTTCCGTGTTCATTGGAGCATGAGCGCGTCGACAACCTCGTCGGCGTCCTCCTCCTCCTCTCTGGCCGGAGGTAGGAGACGACCCCGACAGGTGTGCCCCACCTGTCGGTGGCCCAACCTCCTCCCCCGCGCTGGCCTCGACCACTGAGCCAGGGCCCCGCGCGTCAGGTTCAAACCTGACGGCGCGCGCGCCTGGGCAGGCCGTCGGCTGGCCATGGGCTAGCCCAGCTCTGGGCCGAGCCAGGCCAGGAGCTGGCCTGTTTTTCTTTTTATTTTAAAACCTGGATTTCTAAGATTTTTATAAAAACATTTAACCAGTGTAAAAATATAATTCTTCAACTGTTATTTTTCTAAAAATGTGTAGGATTTAATGATATGCTTAGATGAATTCTTCCAGCAACTATTCTATTTTATAATAATAAAAAGGCCTAAAATGGAATAGTTTTCCTTCTCCTTGGTTGTTTTCAAAAATATTCCTTCAAGGAAAATTAAGGCAAATATTTTTAAAATGATATCTTAGATTTATCAGTAATAAGGAACATTTTTAAAATGACTTTGTGGACTGTTTCTGTGTGAGCTATTCCTTATTTATTATTTTATCGACGATAGAAAATCCGTGTGATGAGGGAATCGGAGCGGAAGACCTCGAAGACCCCGAATACTTAGCTGACCAAGGCAAGCAGCCCTTTGACCATGACTGAGCATATGTTACTTTGCATGTTAAATAGCAAGTATTTCCGTTGCATACGATCATAAGTGTCGGTAATCATTTGATATGATTTTACCGAAGGCTCCCTCGGAGCACATGCATTGAGCTTGACCCTACCCCTTGAGGGTCATTCTAATACCATGTTGACAAGTAAAGATAGCAGTACTACTATCATGAGCCAGAGTTTATGAAAACCCCGTCGGGTGCCACTAATGCCCGAGGGTGATGATGAGTTAGGTGGTTACTTTTGGTGAAGTGATGCACCCGGTATTTGTGTGAGTAAGGTTTCGGAAATGGGATTAGATTTATGATGTGTCGACCGTCCCAACCTTACCAGTACCACCACGTTGCCCCTTATGGGACAGGGCTATGTTAATCACTCTGGTCGGTGCTAGCAAAGAGCCACATTACTAGTGGCGGGAGTGATATGTGGTCACTCTCGTGATGGGGTCGTGCCGGGTAGGACGACTATGCCATTTTTATGAGTTCCACTCACACCGTTGGTCCCCGCATGGTTGGTACTGTCTAGAGTGGTGCTCGTAAGACGTAAAACATGTGGGCTGGGTACCAATTGAGTGGACCTCTTTGTCTAATATCATCAGGGGAAAGACATTGATCGGGTACCTACTTCGGGTATGTGATATACCGCGAGTCGTGGATGACACCGAAGTTTCCGGGATCTCATGGGTCCAGCGTACTACCTCTGTAGAGTGTAAACTATTCGAATAGCTGTGTCCACGGTCAAGGACAGTTGGGTAATCCTGCTTAAACTACGTCCTGATATTTCTGCATAAACCAAGTGAGTGTGTGTGTGTGTGTGTGGTGATAAGAAAAGTGTTGCTATGATAGCAATGATATGACCAAGTTTGGTGACTTGGCATATAGGGTGAACCCGGATGGTTCAGCCCTCGGCAGATATATTGATATCTGTAACCAGTTCTTCAAAAGTAATTCTTTAACTTGATGCATATTCATGATCATTCCACCTAGATGAGTTACACTAGAAATGCATGATATTGTTATCCTTCACTTTCGTTGATTATATCATGGGTTGTTTGCGAGTACATTCAAAGTACTCATTGGCTTGCCACTGGGTATGTTATTGACCACACATGGAAGGACCGGAGCTTGGAGATTAGTACGTCTTCGGAGACACCCCTGCGAACTAGGATGCTTCCGAGTCAGAACGCCTGTTGGTGTAGGCTTGATGGCATGGGCACCCGCTTAGCCCCTTTGTTTTCCGCTATTAGTGTACTCGTGTGATTTGGCCTTAGGCCCTGCCTTGTGAACTTGACCCTTCGGTCATGTGTTGTAATAATCGGTACTTGGACGTAAGACTCTTTAATCAGTATCTGTGTGCGGTGAGCATTGATCTCTGGGATCATTGAGCACGGCGATTCTCGACTAGTAAGTCGGGGTCCCCACACGAAGAGACCAGCCACGTGAGAAAGGAATTATCCAGGTCAGTTATTCCTGTGGGAAATGGAGTCCCATAGACGCTAGGGATCCTCAAACTGCTTCCAACATCAACCTCTAGAAATCTTTTTGTTGTACTCCATAGACCTTCATAGTCTTTACTTCAAATCCTGTAATTCTTGGATATTTGTATCAAGGAATTGTGCATCAGCTAATAGTATTCCTGGGGCTAGTTTGCACAAGCGTCGTTTTGATGAGAATTTAATATCCCGGAAAAACCGGCGCTGATAATTTCTATGCAAGTGGGATGGGAAAATGCATGGTGTCTGAAAGAAAATGATTTGAAAGACTTTTCAAAAAAACACATCAGGTTCCACTAATGCCCGAGGGAGATGACATTGAGCTAGGTGACCACCTGAGAAAGAAGTGGTGTACCGGAGAAAGTTATGTGTGTTTTTTCGAAAATGGATTAGATTTAAGATTTGTCGACCGTCCTAACCTTACATGTACGACCATGATACCCCTTTAAGGGACGGGACCTTGTTGATTACCTTGGTCAATTATAGCAGAGAGCATGCATTACTAGTGTCAAGATGGCTAGATTTATCCTCCCAATATGGGGTCGTGCCATTGTGTCCCCTAAGGGATGGTACGATATTAACCAAGTCTCGTATGATGTACATCGCGAGGACATGGGCCAACGAGTGGACTCTTTGTTTAGTGTCGCTTAGTGAAAGACATTGTTTGGGTGCTTACCTCGGTATGTAATATACCATGAGTCGTGGATGACATAGAAGTTCCCCGAACTTGTGCGTACAATGCGCAACCTTTGTAGAGTGTAAAACTATTCGAATAGCCATGGCCATGGTCAAGGACAATTGGGTGGGGATTCTTAAACTACGTCAAGATATTTTCACATAATCTTGGCATGTGTGTGGGTGTGGGGGGAGATGATGCTTGAGCTACGATAGTTAACTTAACATGATGATCGAACAGGAGATGTTCAACCCCTGTGTATATTGATATGTTTAATTTGATCATATGTATATCTGCACACCTCATGATCCATACTTTTCCAAGTTGATTGACCATGTCATTGCACACAAAACTAGCTTTCTATAACTTACCTACTTACTGCTATAACATCATTGTTATTGCCTCGTTCCAAACATGGGTTGCTTGTGAGTACTTTCAAAGTACTCATTGGCTTGCCACTTGTTACTTTATTGGCCAATCATGATAGAAAATGATATGATTAAGAATACGTTGGTGACGTATGTGCGAGCTAGGATGCTTCCGAGTCAGAATGCTTGTAGGGTTAAGGCATATGGCATGGGTCAATGATATCGTTGTAGATTTCCACAGCAAATATATGAAGACTTGGTCATAAAGGCCATATTCGAGTAAAGCAGTACGTAAAGGATGTAGGACACTCACTACTAGGAGAAAGTCTAGTAGTAGGGCTGGAATTATCAATACTAGTAGCGCTGGTGGCAGCGCTACTACTAAGGCGCTACAACTAAGTTGTAGAAGTAGCCCTAGAAAATTAGCGCTACTGGTAAGTTTGGTTAGCAGTAGCGCTGGAAGACAACAAGCGTTGCTGCTAAACTAGCACTGCCACTAGGCACCTACCAGCACTACTGCTAATATTCCTGCTTTCACAGATTTCATTCCCCTCTGTATTTTTGCATGCTCTATACAGTAGTTTCATCATATCATAATAAACATACAATATTCTCATCATATCATACACATACAATAGTCTCGTCATACCATCATCATCCTCATCGTCATTATCCAACACAAATATCACCACATCTCAAAAATAGCGATACACAAGTCATCTCTCGAATAAACGCAATTGCATGGTAATGGCACACCCACAAGTTTTATCATCTCTATATAAACCATGATGTAGAAGAGAAAAGCGATGAGTATGAGCAAGAGGGCGACTATGTAGTACTTCTTGAGGCACCGGTTTCGCTCCCTCTCTTGTCGTACAGCCACCTCAAGTAACTATCTTCTGCTTCGGCTCTGTTGTCGAACCCTCTATTTCTAGAGCCCGGGTACCTCTCCACCTAGGCTTGATCGTTTCGCCAGCGGTCGTACACTCCTGGAATCCTCCCAATAAATATGGCGTAGAAGTCCTTCGCCATCTCCGATCTATGTACCTACCCAAACTATAGTAAACATAATGTACTAGAGAAATATGCAACATAATGTACCTGCCCAATGAATTCAACGATAATATGCAACATAATGTACTTGAGAAACACAAAGAGGCATAGTTACAAAAATACTAGCAACCTACAGTAAACGTAAATAAATAAGTTCATCATGCCCAAACTAATTAACTAGAGCGATCTACACTAGTTCATTGAAAGACAGTAGTACGAATTAAACATACACATTGTTTTTGTCAATCACCCCTCCATGTTGGCGCTCCAATCTTCATAGTTTGCGAGGAAGCACTTGAGCTTCGTGACAGGCTTCAGGTCCAGACGTTGAGCGAGTAGCAGTGTTCGGACATTATACCGCCGCATTGTCCCATGGTAGAACATCCATGTTGGTTAGAGGACCTCCTTCATGATGACTTGGATAAGTTCACATTGCAGGTGATAAAACTCGGCTCAGATTCGATGATCCGCTGTCCTTACTATGCTTGTGGCCCAGTTGACAATCTTGACATCGCTGGAAGTAGCGAACATGCAAAGGCGCTGATCATCCCTTCTGTACTCGATCATGTGATGCATGAGGTAGAGTCCATTAGCCTTACTATCGTTCGATTGATGGATGTAGGAGAAGTCGGTCTCATGACTGAAATCCAACCCTTTATTCTTGTACTTTTTCACCTTGATATATCCACCAGTAAGGCTGAAGGTTAAAATGGCAGTATCGAGAACACTCTTTATGTACGTGTAATCCCTTTTCTTGATGTTATTCGCTGAGTCCAAGTACAGAGCATGGGAGTATTGTGGGTACAGACACATGAGGACGCCCCCCCCCCCACTGCGCAAAATAAGTACACCTCAAATTAGCCTCCATGCTTGCGAAGGAATGATTAAAACTTATGAAAGTATATCTGCGGATGACTTATGTGGGATGATAAGGCATGAGAATCGCTTCCTTGTCCTTCTTAGCGATCATGAACTCACCGCGATGTACTTGCTCGCATAGTCACGAGGCTTTTTGCAGACTGCCAAGAAGCTCTCGTGCATATACTATGGGTCCGCGATGCAGATATATTTTATGTCCTTACGGTTGACGATGTAGTTGAGATATAGCGCATACACGCGGATGAACTAAAAATCCATCTTGGTCATGTGGAACATGTCATAGATGTATATAAATCGCTGGATGAACTTATCCGCGGGTTACGTATGACCTCGCACCTGGAAACTGAGACGCATAAAGCGGGTATCCTAGTTTTCCCATGACGAGAATGCTTTTCTCTTTAGCCAACACATCATCATGAAGTCTCATTAGATCATTGTTCAGTATGTTCTCTAGCGCTTTCTGAGGTAGGATCGAGTGGCCGGCGACATGGAAACACTACGCACCTATGTCAGGTATTCTGGATACCTCCCAGGGCTTCAGAGGCGCCTCGCTTCTTGAAGCAGCTCTGGCGCCTTTAGATCCTTTATTGTCTGGTCTCCTCCTTTGCTTCTTGGCTGGTGGCGATAGTGAGCCCACCATACCTTCCCTAACCACCACCCCAGTGCCTTCGGGCTAATCAGTGGACAACCCTCCCATTTTTCTTGTTGGGTAGAGGCGGCATCTGGAGGCGTCTCCTGCGAGAATCGGATGTGAGAGATTTTTTGGAATCAGCCTTAGGACGTTCCGGCTGCGGTAAATCAATCAGCATCAAGTCAGCTCCATGCTCATAGCCTGAGTCATAGGGACGAGCATCATCATAGCTGGTATTGATATACAGGTTAGGGTCATCAAGCTTCTCCTCCATGACATCATCAACATTTTCTTCTTTGACAGGGGCGACATCATCTGGCACTAATGGAGACTCTCCCTCGCGTCGTCCGCTATCACCCGCCATGATAGGTGCACGTAAATGGGTAGGTGGAATGGTGTTCATACCTTGTTGAGGAGTTGTCGTTGGTGTGCTATCGGGCGTCTCGACACGAAGAAGAGTCTCCGGACAAGGCAAGAACCAGCTCTTGCATGCGCCAATCATCTAGGGGTCTCGTCGTCATCAATTGGTACCAAAGGAGGAAAATCCTTGAAGCACGCTTTGACACTGGCCAGACAATGTTTGAAGACGCTATGGGGCATCTGTCGGTTGTGGAGAATGCGGTCCTTCGGCTTCATGATCATTGCCTTTCCCACGTCCACTTTCTGGCAGTTGAAGTTTTATAGTAGGGTGCACAGGGTTTCGTCGGCCTGCGAGAGATGTCTACGATGCCAGACAACTGAAACGGAAGACTATAGATATGCTAGTGAAGAGTGTATGACGCATAGTTACCACGATGGCGTCAAGCTCAGCCAAACATGAAGCCCCGCCAAGCACACCAGAGACGGAGGACGGACTGCTTTGAACACAAGCGAGACAAGGTACGGGAGCATGTGTGGTTGCGTGAGCAAGTGCTGGTGATGCAATATTCACTGAATTTCTTCCGACAAAGCTAGGAAAGGGAAAGTCCTCTGGCTATTTATCTGGATTATTCTTCGTCTAATCCAGAACTACCGGAATCAAGCTGCTAAAGTAAGCTGCCACAGCTGCACTGACCCTTTCTTCGACTACCTTGACCAACTCTTCTTTCGTCTCAACGTTGCTCTTATCGACCGCAAGCACGACCTTCTCATTGATGGTCATTTGAGTAAGCATCCGTCTCTTTGTTTTTTCCTCTAGCTTCTCGTGGTAGCACTTCTTCCACAAGGCACCAGCTCCGACATCGTGCACACGTCCATACAACGGAGGTTTGTCCACCGAGACATTTTTTAGTATGTTCAGCGCCCGGTTGAATGGGTTGTCCCACTTGGGCCTCGATTGCTTTCGATTCCCTTTTGGTATGACTGAAATGACTCGTTGCTTTCGATTCCCTTTTGGTGCTGCTCTTTCTGCAAAAGGAACATGGATGGTTTACAAATGTGACAAAACTTGTTGTCAAATTGTTGGAAGCTAATATAAGGTGGTACTATAAAAATTACCAATAGTCTCATGAACTCCCTCGTGTTGGGGTCCGTGTAAAAGATCTTATTGACGGGGTCCCATTTGTACCAGGCCCTAATCCGGTCATGCTCCTACGGGTCAGTGAACTCCGCCAGGGTCTCTGGGATTCCATGACTTTCACATTTGGTGTTCTTCTTGGACCATACGTGCCTCTTCCCCTCATAACCACAGCTTCCAAGGCGGTGGGGAGGGGTGTTCTTGGCCTGGAGCACCTTCATTCTTTCCGACTTTTTCCTGACTTCTTCTGTAGCACAAGTCTCCTTGAATTTTTTGAATTCCTCTCCCTATAGTATTGGATTGTCAGCATGAATCTTGGACCATGGTTCATTCTTCACAATCGCATTTTTCACCTTTACTTTCTAGGCGGACAAGGCGCTGGTGAACGTCACCATTGCCTTGGTGTTTATCTTTATCATGGGTTCGTCCTCCAATGGAAGTTTGTTTTTAGTCCGCCCAGGCAATAAGAACCTATTGCACAACTTTGTTAGGAGCATGTGCTCCATATGTGGTATCTTCCTTAACTTTTCATCGTTGATGTTGACAGTTTCCCTCAGGATGCATCCTAGTTGATTGTAGTAGCACACGCACGCTTCCTCCAGCGCTGTTGGCTCTAATTTTTTTGGGTGCATCGTCATGACCACAATTTTTCTGATGTCGAGCTTGTTTGGTTTTCGTTCCCTCTTCGGCTTTGGTCCTTCACGAGCTAAGTCCGTAGAAGTAGCACGTTTCTAGAAAGCGCACTATAGCTAAGTCAGTAGTAGTAGCGCGTTTCTTGAAAATGCACTACTGCTATTGCCCCCTTTCATTTCCTTTTTTGCTTTACTATTAACCACGACAAATTTAATTCATGTATCATGTGGCAAACTGATTTTATAGATCATGGCAATTTTAGTATTTTGACCATGACATTTCTACTATATGAAGATGAAAATTATTTTTTGTATTAACCATGGCAAAATTTTGTGTATGTAACATGGAAAATTAAGTAATTCATTATGGCAATTTTTCTTTTTGTTTCATGAAAAATTTAAGCGAGTGACCATGCATTTTTAGAATAATTGTTGACATACTTCTTTTTTGCTTATGAACCATGTCAAAATTATTTAGTGGATCATGGAAACATTTAGTAACTCATCACCGGAACCATGTGGTTGTAATGGAAGGGGATACGATGTATACATCATTTGACCAATAACTGTTACTCAAGTGCATACACAAAATACATACATATATATATAAATGATGGTTTATCAACTACGTCAAAGATGTTTCGCATTGAGCTTCTTCCCTTTCTTGTTCGTTGTCTTGATTCTTCTTTTCCAGCACCATGGAGTATGATCTTTCTTATGTAATGTATTCTTGATTCTTCATTTCACGTATGCTTCATCCTCATCGTCATCTTTCCTCATCGGGTTGTCGTATTGGTCATGGTTTTCATCGTTGGCGACTCTATCCATTCCGACGATGCTCCTTTTGCCTCTCCTCATGACAACACGGCTGGGATTGGTCGGGTCGGTTGTGGACAAGCATTATGTCACGTGCTTAGCATGCACCCATGGCTCGGTTTTGGCGATGATGTTAACGTTCACGATAGCACTCTTCGCGTTGGGTATAGACATGGCAGTGAAATACTTTTTTTCTTACGACGGCCTTAGCCCATCTGACAGGAAACATCGTTGCATCGTGCATTCCAATGTAGCTAACCTCCAATATCTCTTCGACCCTTCCGTAGAATCTTTCAGTTGTGTCGTTGGAGTGGGTCACACATTCAATCGTCACCCTGAGTTCTAGTAATCACTATCCATGTCTTTGGCCTCCGTGTAGAATGTGTACCCATTGATATCGTATGCCTGATAGGACGCGAGTTTGGGCACGGGCCCTGTGCTAAGGCGTGTATGAGAAATTCGTCTGAACTTCCCTCTTCCGGGGATTTGCAAGAACTTGCTCTTTATACCAATGCAAGAAAGTGGCGTTATGGTCTACAATAACTTTGTCGTCCGTCTAGAGCATCCCCTCATCACGGTACATCTTTGTTATGATTTCTTTGTGCAGTGTCACATAATCATCTACCACATATAGGTGTTGTAGCACTACTAAGTTAGCCCTGTCAAAGTCGCCCCGTCGATCCAAGTAGTCCACCTGCAATTCCCTCCAGCCCTTGTTGTGACCTTCTCCTCCGAGCCTCCCATGGTGCTTCTTGACGGGAAAACCAACAATAGGTCTCTGCCCCTTAGTAATTCTGGCAAAAGGAGATGCACTCTTGGTTCAGATACCCCTGGACATTGCTCCCATCGAGACGGGACATGTTACAAATGAATCTTTTGATGACCCCATTCATCCTCTTGAACGACATCATGCTGCGAAGAAATGTTGGCCCGAGGTCGATGATGTCGTCCATGATGTAGACACGGAGATGCACCATGACGTCAAAGAACACGGGCGGGAACTAGATCTCAAGCTCACATAGTATGACAATGATCTTTTCCTGTAGCCTTCGGAATTGCTTCACATTGATGGACTTTCGGGAGATAGCGACGAAGAAGTTGTACAGACCAATAAGTGTGTCATGGACGTGCTTGTCCATTTACCCTCTAATGGAAATTGGGAGTATCTGCATCATCATCATGTGACAGTCATGAGACTTCATCCTGCTGAACCTTTTCTTCTTGATGTCTAGAAATCTACTTATTTTCCCACGGTAACCGGAACTGACTTTGATTCACCTAAGGCACTTGATGAATTGATCGATCTCCTTCACACTTAAGGTGAAGCAAGAAGGGGGCAATAATTCTTCTCCTTCTTGTTGACTTTTTTGCCACTTGACCCCGCCACCATCTCCATCTCCATCTCCTCCGTCGAATTTTTACGGGGCATGTGGAGATATCTCCTGATCTCCAAATCTTCCAAGTATTTCCTTGCCTTTGGCCCATCCTTTGTCTTCTCCGGTGCCAAGAAAGCACTCGAGGACATTCTTCGTGATGTGCATTTTATCAGGGCAATGAGGCGTGTCATGATTGGGCTAGTACTCCAATTTCGAGAAAACATACGTCATTTTCCATACCTTCAGCGGCGGCTCCAGTGCCTTTTCCATCTTTCCCGGCGCAGGGAACTGTTCCTAGTTATTCAACACTTCGTTGATTTCGGTGCCGCTCATCTTACGTGGAGGTCCTCGATGCTCATCCAAACCATTGAATAGATCTCCATGTTTTCTCCATGGGTCATCCTTATCGATCCATCTATTATGCCCCATGTACCCGATTTTCCGATACCCGCGATCTTTAATTGGCGTAAGCTGCTGAGACGTTGTATTATACATGCACCTCGTGCATCTGCAGTATCTGTGGCACACCTAGCCTGAGGTGTACCCATAACTGATATAGTCGTGCACCGTCATCACCAAAGCGGCTCTCATATAGAAATAATCTCCTGTGCTGGCGTCCCATGTCTTGACCGGTGATTTCCATAACGTGTCTAGCTCCTCTTTCCGAAGCCCCATATACAGGTTAATATTATTTCCGGTTGTTTTTGCCGTGGAAACAACATTCTCATGTCTATGTACTTTGTCTTCATGCACTTCCATGGGGGGAGGTTGTACATCCATACAAAGAAGGGCCAGGTGTTGTGGTTGGTGCTCTAGTTTCCAAACGAATTCATGCCATCGGTACTCACACCACGCAAGCTATTCCTTGCATCTTCTCCAAAAAATTGATATTCGGCGTTGAATGCTCTCCACTGTCTAGGATTTGCGAGGTGTCTTAGCTTCCGATCAACTCCATCATCGGGGCTTCTTCCTTTGTGTGTGCCAGCGCATGAGCTTTGCTTCCATAGGATCTACAAAATACCGCTGCAGATGAGGAGTGATGGGCAAGTACCATACAACTTTCCGAGGAGCTTCCTTTCTTGCTTTCTGGTATTGAGAAGCATTGCACACTCGACACCTGGTTTTTTCCGCGTGGTCCCCCATATAAATGATGCAATCGTTGATGCATGTGTGGTATCTAATGTGCAGCAGATAAAGAGGACAAATGATTTTGTTGGCCTCCTCGACACTAGTAGGACACAGGTTCCCCGCGAGAAGAACTTTATTATGTAGATACTTGAAATCCTCATCGAGGAAACTGAAGCGGGTCACATTGGGATCGCAACCATCATACAATGGAGTCTTCGAGTCTACTTCAAGTTGTGCCAGCTTGGCCTCCTGTCTAGAAGCAACTTTGTCGCAAGTTGTACTCTTGCGAAGGAGGTCTCGAACTTGAGGGTCCTGCACGACTGAACTTAGTAGCATCGAAGATTGCGGCATGTCCCTCACCTCTTCTCTGCCATGACCGGACTCTTCTTCACCATGTCCGTAATCTTCTCCGCCGCCCTGACAGACTCTTCCCTGCCGCCATGTCCGGCACCATCGTCTTCGTGTCGATCGGTCATCTCTTCGTCTAGCCCCATGTCGTTATTCCCTACCATGTGGACGTCCTCATCATCATTTTCACTTATCCACCGTGTATATCCATCCACGAAACCATTCATCAGTAGGTGCGCCTTCAAACTTCCACGATCAAAAGGGTCCAAAACTACTCCTTCTTTCCATCTTGTACAAGGACATCTAATCCTAGTCCGATTATTTGCATACATTTCCATCACCGCGGATTACAAGTATCGCTCCATCTTCCTTCCAGTCACCTTCATGACTGCACGGTATAACAAGAAAAATGGTTATAAATAAAATGCATGCATGCATCAAAGTCATATAAAAATATGGCATGACCTTGCCTAAAAATAGGACATATCGAGTTTGCTCGAAATTCGCTGAAACGGAAGTAAATCGACATTTAAGCAAAACATAAGCCACTCAGAGGGCATGTCACTCACAAAAATCCCTTCATATCGCAAACACACATCTTCCCACTCTTGAAATGCACAACTTTTTACTCACCTATATCCTGAAAAAGAATGTGCACACTTAGGTCATTAGGCCTTCGTGACCTATAGGGTTCGAGAGTGGATGGATAAATAGATAGCTAGATCTTGTTGTTGGGAGGAGAGATGACTCTAGCTAACTAATGGAGAGGGAGAGAGATGATCTAGGTAGATCTATATGTATGGAAGCAGGGAGAGCCAAATAAATGTGGAAGATAGAGCTAGAAGAGGCCATTTATGGAGGAGAATTATGGTGCAGGGGGGCATTAATGGGGAGCAAAGAGAGGTAGAAGAAAGAGAGAAGACGAGCAATAATGGTGGAGAATTGACTTATAGAGGGGAGAGGGGAAAGGAGGGGAGAGGGCAAAGGTGGAGGCAGGGAGAGAGGGGGTGTGGGTGAAAAGGTGGCACCAACCACGATTAGCAGTAGCGTTGTATTACTCAGGACGCTACTGATATTGGTATTACTAGTACCACTTTTGAGGAGAAGCACTACTACTAAGAGGAGCCCAATAGCGGTAGTGGTGTTCTCACAGAATGCGCTACTGCTAAAATCTTAACAGTAGTGTTGTTTTTGGGGCGACGCTGCTATTACAATTAGCATCGGTGGGCTCTTTGGGTCCCACTTAGTATTAACGCCCTTTATATTTCCATTGCTACCGCTAAGGCTTCCCTTGTAGCACTACGCAAAGCCAACGTTATTGCTAATTAGTAGCAGCACTTGCTATTTTCCAGTGCTACTAATAATGTTTTACCTATAAGTGTTCATGTGTTCAATGAGCATTGATCTCTGGGATCACTGTGCACATACATTCGGTGATCACGACTTATGAGTCAGGGTCCTCACAAGTAACTTAGCAAGATTCAGTATATGTAAACCATAGGCACATGGATGAGCGATGTATAGATATGGATGACATTCATCATGTAATAGTTACACACTAGAGTGACATAGAACTAGCTCCAATTCATTAATATAATGTAGGCACATATTCCGTATATACTCACACGTGCTTGTGATAAGAACTTGTATGCCATCTTTTTTCCTAATGGAAACTAATGGATATTATGGCCTCCTTTCAACAAAGAACCGAAACAAAGCATACACATGGTGAATACATGATCTCATTGTACAAGAGTCACCAAAAAGAATCCCAATCTTTGTCACCATGGGGGATGCGTATCATAACACGTAATAGGTGCATAAAACTTGCAAGATAGGATCTAAATACTTCCATATTCAGAGAAAACATAATAGGTTCAGATCTAAAATCATGGCACTCGGACCCTAGTGACAAGCATTAAGCATAGCAAAGTCATAGCGACATCAACCTCAGAACATAATGGATGATAGGGATCAAGCCCTATTAACTTACCATGATTACATGATCAATATCATGAAAATCCCATCACCATCCAACAAGCCTACAAAGTAATTACTCTCCTGATGGTGAGCATCATGGAATTGTTGATGGCAAAGGTATTGTGATGACAGCGACGATGAATCCCCCTCTTCGGAGCCCAAAATAGACTCCAGATCAGCCCTCCCGAGGAAGAACGGGAGGTGGCGGCGGCTCTATCTTGTAAAATGTGATGAAATATTCTCTATGATTTTTTTCTCAAGAGATACGAAATTATAGGACTGGAATTAGGGGCGAGGGAGCCATGTGGTCCCCGCAAGCTATCAGGGCACGCCCACGGGGTTGGGCGCGCCCTGATGGCTTCTGGCCCACAGGAAGCCTTCCTTTGTTACTTCTTTCCTCCATAATTCCTCATATCTTTTAGAAATAAGTCACAAAAAGTTTCTCTCGATTCCAAGAACTTTTATTTCTGCAACAAAATAACACCACGGTAGTTCTCCTAAAAACAACATAAGTCCTGGTTAGTTCCATTCAAATCATGCAAACTAGAGGGCAAAACAAGAGGAAAAGTGTTTGGAAAAGTAAATACGTTTGAGACATATTAGTCAACGGTGAGGCCATGGAGGAGAACACCGGTTGCTGAACCTGATTGGGTGGGGGTGGTCCACTTAACTTGTGACATAACCCATGTCAAGTTGTCTCTATCGATGAGCTCAATGTCGTAGCCGACTGCTGTGACAAATGGACATGCGCGAGCCACTAGTTTAAAGTTGTCGGCCAACAATCATAGTAGGTTTCCCCATGGGCCTCGTAGACGACCTCGCCATCGTTTAATGGGCAGGCCTCGATATACCTCTTGATGGCCATTCACTCCTCAAATCATCGGCAGACGTAGTTGGGCTTAGGCTGCAACGCTCTAGAGTGGGAGGTAATGGGGATGGGAATCTATGGGAAAGGGGGATGTTTGGAAGGAGTCATCTAAGAAACTCTGGGTAGCGAGGGTATGGAGATCGGTGGGTAACATGCATGGGTAAACCATCAGAGGTTGACGGTGGAGGTGGTGGCGACCTAGCTAGGTTTCGAGCAAGGAGTTGTGTGTGTGAGGCGGGACAAGGTGGTGTTTGCGGAAATGACACGACTAGTAATTCTTTTACTAGGCGGGTGTGAAATGTACGGGCTACTGAAAATTTAGATGACGGGATTGAAGCGGCGCGGAGCAACAAACATTGCACACAACCCAAACAGAATGTATGTGTGCTATCAAATGGAAAAAACCGGCAGAACTGACATTTTTCAAACTGCTAAAAGTGGGTAGATATTTTTGAGATTTCTAGGGAAGTCTCGTGGAGCCCAGTCATGTATAGAGTCCACCAGTGGACCGTGGTGATGTAACAGGGCATGGGCGTGGCACACGGGTAGTCCGATGGAATCGATCTATTGAGTGTGTAATCACATACTGTTATTTCATCCGAATCGACTGCTATTTACCCCTATACTAATAATATATATGAGCATTTCCCAAAAACAAATATGCCAGAAAGGGTTGGAACACAAATGCACTTGCATGGGGAAAAATATGTATGTAAATGGTGTTTTGATGTGTTCAAATATTGATGTAGCACATGCCTCGTACGCCCCCACTTCATGTCGGCGGGAGGGAATCCTAGCTACGAATTAATGCCCCCAAATAGTTCATGTGTCTCACCCTGTCGTAACACGAAACCCTAAACCCTATATGAATCCATCATGTTCGAACCACTCCATCTCGCTTTCGCTCAAAGGTGGACTCTATGGCCCCATAGATGGGTTTGTATGTGTGGGATGGGTGAGACCACATCCAAGAGCGGGTGTCCCAACTATATGTATGATAGGGCGGTGTGATATTTAAATATACCCAATCCACAACGTTGATGTGGCACATGCTCCACGAAACCCAGACATCCCCAACCCCACGTAGGTTCATGACGTATGCATTATATAGTGTCCCCCGAACACACACAGATACACTTCGAGACGTTGGGAGGGCATATCATCAAGACCTCCTGTAACACAGACAAATAAGAACCATCATTGTTCAAACCTTTGTCGTTGTTGGTTGAAGTGATGGACGTCCACCTGGGCCCACGAATGGGTGTGAATGCCAATAACCACGTGATGGAGTGTCCGAAGACAGCCACCACCAACATGTGCCCAAATATATATACAAAAATGTCGTGTTTTGTTTGAATTAATATAACTAATGCACAACTTTGATTTGGCACATGCTTTGGAACCGGATAGTCCCCCCCCCCCACATAGCGAGGGTTCATGACGTGTATACCTAGTACTAGATCATCGAAAGCGCGCGTTGTCGCGCCCGTCTAGTATGGAGATGGAATGCTAATAAATTAGTAAATATATCAAAGCACAAAAATGAACATAAATAGATGTTTTTATCAAAAGTAACCATAAATCTAAAGTATAAGGCTCTAGCAAATGGTATTTTAACGAATCATGATAAGAATATGGCTTCTTCATTTCCAAAATAATAACATAGCATCCCCACTGAAGAATTATTTATACAAAGTTACAATGTATTATCTTGTAGACAGCTTTTTTCACAAAGACATGAACTAATGGTTCTTTCATAAACTCCACATTGACTCAAAAGGTTTTTTTGGACTTCCTGATGGTTCTTAGAAGCCGGTATCTTAACCACACACATCAGAAAAAAAACCAAACTAAAAGATGAGAAACATAGTTGCGTGGGACACATCTGTAAGCAAGATCAAGTGCAAAGAATATTTTCACTGAAGAAGATGACATCTTTAGATGAATTGCATTACAAAGTACTATAATGTTAAGACAAGATATATACAAAATTTAGTGTACAAAAAACAAAATGTAGGCAATATCAACATGGTTATGTTTTTGTATAAAATGGTTATGGTTTCTCCCTCATACTTACATGACAACAGGCACTATATATAGCTGGTCTCTTCCTGCTATTCTACATCACTTTTGATGTCATCCTTCACATGAGGAATGTAAATGTGCTAAAAGCATGCATATAGAAGTATTGTTCATACAAGGTTTTTCATTTAGCACACCGCTAAAAGGGGTATGATATCTCATCCCACAATGTGGTTAAATAATCACGTAAAATCTCCTTTTTCACGAGCAGTTAGATAGTTAAACAGTTTAACTTTCTGCACAACAGATTTTCAGAAAATAGCGATGTTGTATAGAGTTGAGCAAACAAATGGTAATAAACAATGGAAATGGAAGAAAGAACATTATTTAATCAGTGAAAATATAAGGATAGTCTTTACTAATCCCAACATAGGCTTTAATGAAGTCCCACTCATACTCATATGCTTATTGTGTTTTTGAAGCAAACAGTACAGCTGCCACTGGCTAATCAACTCAAATGTTAAGTAAATCTGACAAATTATGTCGATAGATATCAATACGTTGTGATGTGAGCATTTCATTTGCAAAGATGCAATGGCTTTTATGCCTGCCTCAGTTTATTGAAGTGATATGCTATTAAGCATCCCCAAAACTTTTTTTTCTTTAAAATTAACTCATTACCTGCACAAAGTGTGAGATGAAGCCATACAAGATTAGAAGATTCGGTGTGGAAGATTGAAGATCGGGTATAGTAACGGTACCTAATTTCCAACCCATTTATTTCTTCATGGAGATCATTGGGGGAAGTCTCATTTATATTAATATGCTCGACGTTGTTGAGTCTTTACCATCGCCTCATGCCATCACGATAAGAGGGGTTCATCGCTATTGCCTGATGAAGTGATGCCTTCACGGAAATAAACTGTCGCATACAACACAAACAATACCATGGCCTGAATAATAGAGAAACACAAAGTAAGCAATTGTATATCCTTAATGCATATATAGATATTTAAACCATGAAGGTATGGGGTATGTCAGTCCATGTGAATTAATTACCTGGCCCATAGCCAACATCTCAAGCATAATCTCTTAGTGGCACATGTATGTAGGAATAACAAAACAAAGAATAACATCTAAAGAAACGAAATAAGCAGACGCCTATTTCTTTCGAGCAAATGTACACGCTATCACACAACATGATCATGCTTATGAATTGAAAATTAGGAAGGAATAAAATAACATATGCCAGTGCGGTTATAAGGGCCACAGCACACGACGAACCACCGGGCGGACACATAGCGAGCCAGGTGAGGCGCTCTACCTCGATTCCTACCGGTGTGCCGGAGGCACAAGACAAACAACCGATGCCGGTGTGAGGAACAACACCTTGGCCGGCTTGCCATATGGCACATATTTGGAAGCCGGCCAAGGTGTTGTTCCTCACACCGTCGTCGGGGCTGGTGCTGACTTGAAAAGTTGTGTCGACCACCTTGTGGAAAGCATAGATGGCGACGGGATTCGTCTAGCAGGGTGGACTTGATCAGTGTGATGGCATCAAATCCAGAACTCCTAGCCCATATGTCTCTCCATTGTGCTACAATTGGCAGAACAATAAGTATATCGATCAATTCTATGGACACAGCTCCATGAGGGCACAACAAGGAACAACTGAAAAACACATCAATCAGGATGCTTGTTCAGTACACACACCTTTGCAAACATTATCTTTTCCTTGATATTTGATCTCTACCATCCATCTTTCAACATCCTGGTTGTTAATTTTGCCTCATGCGCGTGGCAATTTGGTTTCATCAAAACTCGGAATTCTCTACTGATAATCTCAGTGTTATCATAGAAGAATAATAATTCTTTGAAATAACCTCGTAGAAAAAAGGGTGCCACGGGACAAATCAAGAAGCCAATTGTCCCAGTTTTAAATCAAGCAACAACCAACTGATCTTATTGAGTATGCAATTGGAACAATGCTCAGTTGCATGTACAGGAGAAGGACATCGTAAGCAAAAAGGAGTGTGTCGATGGCTGTTCATGGTAACCTGCTTGGCCAACGGGTAGAACGTGTCAACGGCTATTTAAGGTCTTCCCCTTCATACATGCGAGATTGGGATGCTCCGACCGTCCGGCAGCCCACGACGGCAACACGATGCCCATGACATGGAGGAAGTTTGAAGTAAATTCGTCGTCCCCCGTTTGGTGCTCTCGCCGCCCGTCGCCGCATTGCTGCTAGGAGAAGGGAGAAGAGGACTTTGGTGGCCAGCATGTTCAACTGTTCCTGATCCCATTACTGAACTTTAGTTCCTCGGTGAGTAGCACACTGACACGCCCTGAAGCAACAACAATGATGCCTCACATATAGGTTTCCGAAATGAAGTAAATCAAACTAGGCCATCGCTCATTGAGGAGAGGGCTGGATTGGGACCAATCCTTGAACTCAATCGCTATGTTGAGGTCGTCAGAAAGGAGAGTTCGAGGAGGATACCTGGGGTACGGTGGTGGGAGGGGCTGAACAGGGCTTGCGTTGGCCGCTGCCACTTAGGGTCAAGATCGAGAGATTGAGTCGTGGCTTGATGTTCATGCCGGAAGTGGCTGGGGGCGGCGGCACACTAGGGTGAGGGCAACGTACAGCCAGGTCGGAGAAGAGGAGAGGTCGGCGAGAGATAGATGAATGAACGGGGCCGAGAGACAGAGAAAGAGGAGACGCTCATGGACTCCGTGGATTGAATACTTGTGCGCGAAACTGGCCCAATTAATTAGAGGCCACTGAAACGGCTCCCGGAGTAGCAGCCCTAAGGACAGGTGGCCCAGTTAGCATTAAACAATAATCTGACGACCAGAAATACTTCAAACACACAATCCGACGGCTAACACTGTAAGTGCGCTGAGAGGGCAGAGATTAGGTGCAGTTTTACTGTCCTTAATGTCGAGCGCCGATGGGAATGATTCACGCGTACGTACGTTGTGCCCAAACTTTGGTGAGGGAACTTCCCTTGACCTATAGTACAAACAAAGAAGAATCCACCAAGGTAACTTCTCCCTCGTTGCCAGTTAATATGATGGATGTCCACATGGTTCCAGGAATGGGCTTTCCATTGATAACCACGTGAAGGAGTGTCCGGAGATAACCACCATCTAAGATTGGACCAAACATATGTATGTAAGTGTTATCTCATGTTTTAATATGGAATGCACAAACTTTGATGTGGCACTTCTTCAGTAACCATAAAATACACACTCGGAGCGAGGTTTAGATGCATAGTTTATATATACTCCCCCGAATTTGAGCCAATGGGAGGCCTTCTTGCGTACACAAGCACTCATATTATACCACATAATATCACATTGTGACCTATAGTAAACACAAACCAAAAAGATCCATGATAATTAGCCTCTCCATCTGCGGTCAAAGTGACCACATGGGGCCATGGATGGTAGCGACGCTAATAGCAGTGCAAGGGGGTGCCCGAGGACACCACCACCTCCACGTTGCCCAAACATACGTATGGATGTGTTGTGTGATGTTTTGAGTACACAATGCACACCTTTGATGTGTCACCTTCAAAATCCAGAAAATCTCGACACAGAGGTTCATGACGTGTACTCTATTTACTAGAAGCCGATGGGAGCACATGTATACACGCGCTCAAACTTTCATCTAGAATCTCACCCCATGATCTACACCGCAAAACACACCAATATGAATCCACCTTGATCAAACCCCTCTCACCACTATTCAATGATAGGCAGCACGTAGGCAACGAATGGGTGTGAAGTTGATAACCACATGAGGAGTGTATGAGGACCACCAGCACATGCATGAAAAAGGACACGTGATATTTTAAATATCCAAATCATGACTTTTGGATGTGGAACATGACTCACAAACAAAACAACCCCAAAGGGGGCTCACGATGCTTAGTGTGCCGGATTCCCCATCCCCCACTCACCGCATCGCACCACCACCACTTCGAGGCATGCATGTCAACCTTTACTTTAGTGAACATGTGACAATAGCAGTGCCATGTTAAAATTTGTACTTTTTATAGAATATTCAGTAGTGAAGTGACATGCTATACAAATGGTTGTTAACCTGTTTCCGTGATGTAGTTTTAAACCGCCGCCTTGCGTGTGTGGGCGATAGTGTTGGAATTATGCCCTAGAGGCAATAATAAATATAGTTATTATTATAATTCCTGTATCAAGATAATCGTTTATTATCCATGCTATAATTGTATTGAATGAAGACTCATTTACATGTGTAGATACATAGACAAAACACTGTCCCTAGCAAGCCTCTAGTTGGCTAGCCAGTTGATCAAAGATAGTCAGTGTCTTCTGATTATGAACAAGGTGTTGTTGCTTGATAACTGGATCACGTCATTAGGAGAATCACGTGATGGACTAGACCCAAATTAATAGACGTAGCATGTTGATCGTGTCATTTTGTTGCTACTGTTTTCTGCGTGTCAAGTATTTGTTCCTATGACCATGAGATCATATAACTCACTAACACCGGAGGAATACTTTGTGTGTATCAAACGTCGCAACGTAACTGGGTGACTATAAAGATGCTCTACAGGTATCTCCGAAGGTGTTCATTGAGTTAGTATGGATCAAGACTGGGATTTGTCACTCCGTGTGACGGAGAGGTATCTCGGGGCCCACTCGGTAATACAACATCACACACAAGCCTTGCAAGCAATGTGACTTAGTGTAAGTTGCGGGATCTTGTATTACGGAACGAGTAAAGAGACTTGCCGGTAAACGAGATTGAAATAGGTATATGGATACTGACGATCGAATCTCGGGCAAGTAACATACCGAAGGACAAAGGGAATGACATACGGGATTATATGAATCCTTGACACTGAGGTTCAAACGATAAAGTTCTTCGTAGAATATGTAGGATCCAATATAGGCATCCAGGTCCCGCTATTGGATATTGACCGAGGAGTCTCTCGGGTCATGTCTACATAGTTCTCGAACCCGCAGGGTCTGCACACTTAAGGTTCGGCGTTGTTTTATGCGTATTTGAGTTATATGGTTGGTTACTGAATGTTGTTCGGAGTCCCGGATGAGATCACGGACGTCACGAGGTTTCCGGAATGGTCCGAAAACGAAGATTGATATATAGGATGACCTCATTTGATTACCGAAAAGTTTTCGGAGTTACCGGGAATGTATCGGGAATGACGAATGGGTTCCGGGAGTTCACCGGGGGGGCCACCCACCCCGGGGAAGCCCATAGGTGTTTGGGGTGCCGCACCAGCTCTTAGTGCGCTGGTGGGACAGCCCAAGAGAGGCCTATGCGCATTGGGAAGAAAATCAAAGAGGAAAGGAAAAAAAAGGGAGGAGGTGGGAAAGGGAAGAAGGACTCCACCTTCCAAACCAAGTGGGACTCGGTTTGGGAGGGGAATCCTTCCCCCCTTGGCTCGGCCGACCCCTTGGGGGTTCTTGGACCCCAAGGCAAGGCTCCCCCCTCCCTCTCCTATATATAGTGGGGTTTTAGGGCTGATTTGAGACAACTTTGCCACGGCAGCCCGACCACATATCTCCACGGTTTTACCTCCAGATCGCGTTTCTGCGGAGCTCGGGCGGAGCCCTGCTGAGACGAGATCATCACCAACCTCCGGAGCGTTGTCACGCTGCCGAAGAACTCTTCTACCTCTCCGTCTCTCTTGCTGGATCAAGAAGGCCGAGATCATCATCGAGCTGTACGTGTGCTGAACGCGGAGGTGCTGTCCGTTCGGCACTAGATCGCGGGACTGATCGCGGGACGGTTCGCGGGGCAGATCGAGGGACGTGAGGACGTTCCACTACATCAACCGCGTTCACTAACGCTTCTGCTGTATGGTCTACAAGGGTACGTAGATCACACATCCCCTCTCGTAGATGGACATCACCATGATAGGTCTTCATGCGCGTAGCAAAATTTTTGTTTCCCATGCGACGTTCCCCCAACAGTGGTATCAGAGCTAGGTTCATGCGTAGATGTCTTCTCAAGTAGAACACAAACGTTTTTGTGGGCGGTGATGTGCGTTTTTCTGCCCTCCTTAGTATTTTCTTGATTCCGCGGTATTGTTGGATCGAAGCGGCTCGGACCGACATTACTCGTACGCTTACGAGAGACTGGTTTCATCGCTACGAGTAACTCCGTTGCTCAAAGATGACTGGCGGGTGTCAGTTTCTCCAACTTTAGTTGAATCGGATTTGACCGAGGAGGTCCTTGGATGAGGGTAAATAGCAATTCATATATCTCCGTTGTGGTGTTTGCGTAAGTAAGATGCGATCCTACTAGATACCCATGGTCACCACGTAAAACATGCAACAACAAAATTAGAGGACGTCTAACTTGTTTTTGCAGGGTATGCTTGTGATGTGATATGGCCAACGATGTGATGTGATATATTGGATGTATGAGATGATCATGTTGTAATAGAAAATATCGACTTGCACGTCGATGGTACGGCAACCGGCAGGAGCCATAGGGTTGTCTTTATAACTAACGTTTGTGCTTGCAGATGCGTTTACTATTTTGCTAGGATGTAGCTTTAGTAGTAATAGCATGACTAGCACGACAACCCCGATGGCGACACGTTGATGGAGGTCATGGTGTTGCACCGGTGACAAGAAGATCGTACCGTGCTTTGGTGATGGAGATCAAGAAGCACGTGATGATGGCCATATCATGTCACTTATGAATTGCATGTGATGTTAATCCTTTTATGCACCTTATTTTGCTTAGAACGACGGTAGCATTATGAGGTGATCTCTCACTAAAATTTCAAGATGAAATTGTGTTCTCCCGGACTGTGCACTGTTGCTACAGTTCGTTGTTTCGAGACACCACATGATGATCGGGTGTGATAGACTCAACGTTCACATACAACGGGTGCAAAACAGTTGCGCACGCGGAACACTCGGGTTAAGCTTGATGAGCCTAGCATGTGCAGACATGGCCTCGGAACACATGAGACCGAAAGGTCGATCATGAATCATATAGATGATATGATTAGCATAGGGATGCTTACCACTGAAACTATACTCAACTCACGTGATGATCGGACTTGAGCTAGTGTAAGTGGACCATGAACCACTCAAATGACTAGAGAGATGTAATTTTTGAGTGGGAGTTTAGCGAATAATTTGATTAAGTTAAACTCTAATTATCTTGAACATAGTCTAAGTCCACTTTGAATATATTTGTGTTGTAGATCATGGCTCACGCGACAGTCATCCTGAATTTTAATACGTTCCTAGAGAAAGCTAAGTTGAAAGATGATGGAAGCAACTTTGTAGACTGGGCTCGTAATCTTAAGCTAATCTTACAAGCTGGAAAGAAGGATTATGTCCTTAATGCTGCGCTAGGAGATGAACCACCCGCTACGGCTGATCGGGATGCTAAGAACGCTTGGTTAGCACGTAAGGAGGACTACTCAGTAGTTCAATGTGCAGTCTTGTATGGCTTAGAACCGGGACTTCAACGTCGCTTTGAGCGTTAGGAAGCATTTGAGATATTCCAGGAGTTGAAGTTTATCTTTTAGAAGAACGCCAGGATCGAGAGGTATGAGACCTCCGATAAATTCTATGCTTGCAAGATGGAGGAAAACTCGTCTGTCAGTGAACATGTGCTCAAAATGTCTGGGTACTCAAACCGTCTAGCTGAGCTGGGGATTGAACTCCCGCAAGAAGCTATCACTGACAGAATCCTTCAATCACTGCCGCCAAGCTATAAAGGCTTTGTGTTGAACTACAACATGCAAGGGATGAACAAGTCTCCCGGCGAGTTGTTTGCGATGCTGAAAGTCGCAGAGTCTAAACTTCGTAAAGAGCATCAAGTGTTGATGGTGAATAAGACCACTAGTTTCAAGAGAAACGGCAAAGGCAAGAAGGGTAATTCGAAGAAGAGCGGCAAGCCTGTTGCCAGTCCGACGAAGAAACCCAAAGCTGCACCTAAGCCTGAAACAGAGTGTTACTATTGCAAGGGTATGGGTCACTGGAAGCGCAATTGCCCCAAGTATCTGGCTGATAAGAAGGCGGCCAAGGAAAAATCAGGTATATTTGATATACATGTTATTGATGTGTACTTAACCGGCTCTCGTAGTAGTGCCTGGGTATTCGATACCGGTTCTGTTGCTCATATTTGCAACTCGAAACAGGAACTGCGGAATAGACGAAGGCTGGCGAAAGATGAAGTGACGATGCGCGTGGGAAATGGTTCCAAGGTTGATGCAATCGCCGTCGGCACAGCCTCACTTGAGTTACCATCAGGATTAGTTATGAACTTAAATCATTGTTATATAGTGCCTGCGTTGAGCATGAACATTATATCTGGATCTTGTATATTGCGAGACGGTTACTCTTTTAAGTCAGAGAATAATGGTTGTTCTATTTCTATGAGTAACATCTTTTATGGTCATGCACCCAATGTGAGAGGATTGTTCATATTGAATCTCGATAGTGATACACACATACATAACATTGAGACCAAAAGAGTTAGAGTTAACAATGATAGCGCCATATTTTTGTGGCACTGCCGCTTAGGTCATATTGGTGTAAAGCGCATGAAGAAACTCCATGCCGATGGACTTTTGGAGTCACTTGACTTTGATTCACTTGACACGTGCGAACCATGCCTCATGGGCAAGATGACTAAAACTCCGTTCTCCGGAACAATGGAGCGTGCAAGTGACTTGTTGGAAATCATACATACCGATGTGTGTGGTCCAATGAGCGTAGAGGTACGCGGCGGATATCGTTATTTTCTCACCTTCACTGACGATTTGAGTAGATATGGTTATGTCTACTTAATGAAGCACAAGTCTGAAACATTTGAAAAGTTCAAGTAATTTCAGAGTGAAGTTGAAAACCATCATAACAAGAAGATCAAGTTCCTACGGTCTGATCGTGGGGGTGAATATCTGAGTTTCGAGTTTGGTGCTCACTTAAGACAATGTGGAATTGTTTCACAGTTGACACCGCCTGGAACACCACAGTGTAATGGTGTGTCCGAACGTCGTAATCGTACTTTATTAGAGATGGTGCGATCTATGATGTCTCTTACCGATTTTCCATTATCATTTTGGGGTTATGCATTAGAAACAGCTGCATTCACTTTAAATAGGGCACCATCAAAATCCGTTGAGACGACACCATACGAACTGTGGTTTGGCAAAAGGCCAAAGTTGTCATTTCTTAAAGTTTGGGGATGTGATGCTTATGTCAAAAAGCTTCAGCCTGAAAAGCTGGAACCCAAAGCGGAAAAGTGCATCTTCATAGGTTACCCAAAAGAGACAGTTGGGTACACCTTCTATCTCAAATCCGAGGGCAAAGTGTTTGTTGCTAAAAACGGAGCTTTTCTCGAGAAGGAGTTTCTCTCGAGAGAATTGAGTGGGAGGAAGATAGAACTTGACGAGGTTGTCGAACCTCTCATCCCTCTGGATGGTGGCGCAGGGCAAGGGGAAACCTCTGTCGTTGCGACGCCGGTTGAGGAGGAAGTTAATGATGATGATCATGAAACTCCGGTTCAAGTTTCTGTCGAACCACGCAGGTCGACGAGACCACGTGCTTCTCCAGAGTGGTACAGCAATCCCGTCTTATCGATCATGTTGTTAGACAACAATGAACCTGTAAATTATGAAGAAGCAATGGTGGGCCCAGATTCCAACAAATGGCTAGAAGCCATGAAGTCCGAGATCGGATCCATGTATGAGAACAAAGTGTGGACTTTGGAAGTACTGCCTGAGGGTCGCAAGGCTATTCAGAACAAATGGATCTTTAAGAGGAAGACGGACGCTGACGGCAATGTGACCGTTTATAAAGCTCGACTTGTGGCAAAGGGTTTTTCACAAGTTCAAGGAGTTGACTACGATGAAACATTCTCACTCGTAGCGATGCTTAAGTCCGTCAGAATCATGTTAGCAATAGCTGCATTTTTTGATTATGAAATCTGGCAGATGGATGTCAAAACGGCGTTCCTTAACGGTTTCCTTAAGGAAGAATTGTATATGATGCAACCCAAAGGTTTTGTCGATCCTAAGAATGCTAACAAGGTGTGCAAGCTCCAGCGATCCATTTATGGACTGGTGCAAGCATCTCGGAGTTGGAACAAACGCTTTGATGAGGTGATCAAAGCATTTGGGTTTATACAAGTGGTTGGAGAATCTTGTATTTACAAGAAAGTGAGTGGGAGCTCTGTGGCGTTTCTAATATTATATGTGGATGACATATTGCTGATTGGAAACAACTTAGAGTTTTTGGAGAGCATAAAGGATTACTTGAATAAAAGTTTCTCTATGAAGGACCTAGGAGAAGTTGCTTACATTCTAGGCATTAAGATCTACAGGGATAGATCAAAACGCCTGATAGGACTTTCACAAAACACATACCTTGATAAATTTTTGAAGAGGTTCAAAATGGAACAGTCCAAGAAAGGGTTCTTGCCAGTTTTACAAGGTACGAGATTGAGTAAGACTCAGTGCCCAGCAACTGATGAAGATAGAGAGTATATGCGCTCCGTCCCCTATGCTTCAGCCATAGGTTCTATCATGTATGCAATGTTGTGCACTAGACCGGATGTTAGCCTAGCCATAAGTATGGCAGGTAGGTTCCAGAGTAATCCAGGAGTGGATCACTGGACGGCGGTCAAGAATATCCTAAAGTACCTGAAAAGGACTAAGGAGATGTTTCTCGTGTATGGAGGTGACGAAGAGCTCGCCGTAAAAGGTTACGTCGATGCAAGCTTTGACACAGATCCGGACGACTCTAAGTCGCAAACCGGATACGTATTTATTCTTAATGGGGGTGCGGTAAACTGGTGCAGTTCCAAGCAAAGCGTCGTAGCAGATTCTACATGTGAAGCGGAGTACATGGCTGCCTCGGAGGTGGCTAAGGAGGGTGTCTGGAAGAAGCAGTTCATGACGGATCTTGGAGTGGTGCCAAGTGCACTGAATCCAATAACCTTGTTCTGTGACAACACGGGTGCCATTGCCTTAGCAAAGGAACCACGGTTTCACAAGAAGTCTAGACACATCAAACGACGCTTCAACCTCATCCGCAACTACGTCAAAGGAGAGGACGTAAATATATGCAAAGTGCACATGGATCTGAATGTAGCAGACCCGCTGACTAAACCTCTTCCACGACCAAAGCATGATCAACACCAGAACTGTATGGGTGTTAGATTTATTACAATGTAATTCGCATGATGATGTGAGGGCTAGACTATTGACTCTAGTGCAAGTGGGAGACTGTTGGAATTATGCCCTAGAGGCAATAATAAATATAGTTATTATTATAATTCCTGTATCAAGATAATCGTTTATTATCCATGCTATAATTGTATTGAATGAAGACTCATTTACATGTGTGGATACATAGACAAAACACTGTCCCTAGCAAGCCTCTAGTTGGCTAGCCAGTTGATCAAAGATAGTCAGTGTCTTCTGATTATGAACAAGGTGTTGTTGCTTGATAACTGGATCACGTCATTAGGAGAATCACATGATGGACTAGACCCAAATTAATAGACGTAGCATGTTGATCGTGTCATTTTGTTGCTACTGTTTTCTGCGTGTCAAGTATTTGTTCCTATGACCATGAGATCATATAACTCGCTAACACCGGAGGAATACTATGTGTGTATCAAACGTTGCAACGTAACTGGGTGACTATAAAGATGCTCTACAGGTATCTCCGAAGGTGTTCATTGAGTTAGTATGGATCAAGACTGGGATTTGTCACTCCGTGTGACGGAGAGGTATCTCGGGGCCCACTCGGTAATACAACATCACACACAAGCCTTGCAAGCAATGTGACTTAGTGTAAGTTGTGGGATCTTGTATTACGGAACGAGTAAAGAGACTTGCCGGTAAACGATATTGAAATAGGTATATGGATACTGACGATCGAATCTCGGGCAAGTAACATACCGAAGGACAAAGGGAATGACATACGGGATTATATGAATCCTTGACACTGAGGTTCAAACGATAAAGTTCTTCATAGAATATGTAGGATCCAATATGGGCATCCAGGTCCCGCTATTGGATATTGACCGAGGAGTCTCTCGGGTCATGTCTACATAGTTCTCGAACCCGCAGGGTCTGCACACTTAAGGTTCGACGTTGTTTTATGCGTATTTGAGTTATATGGTTGGTTACCGAATGTTGTTCGGAGTCCCGGATGAGATCACGGACGTCACGAGGGTTTCCGGAATGGTCCGGAAACGAAGATCGATATATAGGATGACCTCATTTGATTACCGGAAAGTTTTCGGAGTTACCGGGAATGTACCGGGAATGATGAATGGGTTCCGGGAGTTCACCGGGGGGGCCCACCCACCCCGGGGAAGCCCATAGGTGTTTGGGGTGCCGCACCAGCCCTTAGTGGGCTGGTGGGACAGCCCAAGAGAGGCCTATGCGCATTGGGAAGAAAATCAAAGAGGAAAGGAAAAAAAGGGAGGAGGTGGGAAAGGGAAGAAGGACTCCACCTTCCAAACCAAGTGGGACTCGGTTTGGGAGGGGAATCCTTCCCCCCTTGGCTCAGGCGACCCCTTGGGGGTTCTTGGACCCCAAGTCAAGGCTCCCCGCTCCCTCTCCTATATATAGTGGGGTTTTAGGGCTGATTTGAGACAACTTTGCCACGGCAGCCCGACCACATATCTCCACGGTTTTACCTCTAGATCGCGTTTCTGTGGAGCTCGGGCGGAGCCCTACTGAGACGAGATCATCACCAACCTCCGGAGCACCGTCATGCTGCCGGGGAACTCTTCTACCTCTCCGTCTCTCTTGTTGGATCAAGAAGGCCGAGATCATCGTCGAGCTGTACGTGTGCTGAACGCGGAGGTGCCGTCCGTTCGGCACTAGATCGTGGGACTGATCGCGGGACGGTTCGCGCGGCGGATCGAGGGACGTGAGGATGTTCCACTACATCAACCGCATTCACTAACGCTTCTGCTGTACGGTCTACAAGGGTATGTAGATCACACATCCCCTCTCGTAGATGGACATCACCATGATAGGTCTTCGTGCGCGTAGGAAAAATTTTGTTTCCCATGCGACGTTCCCCAACAGATAGGGGGTCCATCCCACACGATACGGAAAAATAATCGATGATGGTGACCTATGAACGCAAATGTTTGGCAAAATTAAGCATATGGGATGTCCGCATCTATCACAAATGAGAGTTATGCAACAATTGTTTGAGATATGTCATATTTCCCATATGACCCGTCTTTGCTACTCATGTGACATCAAATTATCATCGCACGCGCTACTCTCTCGTGCAGAATTTATGATATGCGCCACATCACAAACAGTTCCTAACTATAAAACATGTATGATAAGGAGACTATCACACGCATTTAGTTCCACTACGACCGTGTGTGATAGGATATAGGAGTGGATACATTTGTCCTTATAAAACCGTATGCGAAGATTGAATCCATCCCACACGTGACGCTTTTGATAAAAGTTTGTGATTTATAAAATTTCCCAAATGTGTCATTCATAATTCCCAAACTTGTCATCCAGACTACCTGTGTCGGATCAAGGCTGATAGCACGCGTTCTTCTTTGATCAACTTTTATGATGGGCATGACATCATAAATAGTTCACAATATAAAATCGTGTGTGATTAGGAGACTATCACAAAAACTTGATGATAAGGAAATGTGTTCAGTGGTGTTGTTAATCTCACATGTTATTTCTCGGTTGACCATGTGCGCATCAGAGATTCAGCATCCACTATAAGTGCATCTAGGGCCACCCGTTGTTGTTTTTGATGTATTGTAGACAAATGTGGTTGAGGGAGTAATGTGTTTCTGAGAGTTCATAGGTTAACACAGATAGAAGTTCTTGGAGTTTTTGCTTAACCATCAACAACGACCCCCAAAAATGTCTGAATAGATTGATGATGGACGAAGCCATTGGTTGTGCATGGAGATAATCACTTGAAGATAATGAAATGCAAAGACGGAGTTTTTCTTTGTTTTGTTTCTTCTAGCATGAGTCATAGTAACCACCATACTATTAAGTGGAGTTGATGTGATCAAAGTCAGATGCTGGCGTAATGCTCAAACCAAAATATTTATGTCTTTGAATGAAGATAAAGAGGGGAAATCTCTTCGAGAGTTGGTTGAGTCAACATTGCTCCTAGCGCAAGTTATACTGCTGCGTGTGTCTTTGAAATCCGACCGTTGGGACACGTGTTGGTTGGCCTTTGACCTAGGGTCATTTTGGTCATATCATGTAGGCTTGCCTGTTGGCTTTAAATATCCCACCCCGCCACCATAAGTTGGTGGCTGCTCAGAGTTAGAAATTGTTGTTGTCGTTTTGGAGCAACCCACATTGAGAGAGAGAACTATATTGCAAGGATAAACCCAAACACGAAGAGCCAGAGTGCTTGAGCATTTCCGAAGTAGTTCTATTCTGAGATAACTAAAGACTTGTTACACTTGAAGTATGTGATCTTCCAGACGGTTAGGCATCGTGGTCTAGTACATCCAAGAGTCATTGTGGATTACTGGGTGACCATTGTCTAGAACAATCCAAGAGTCATTGTGGATTATCGGGTGACCAGGTATGTCCGGGTTTTGGAGACTCCCCTGAAGACTTACCAGAGAGATTGGGCATGGTCCAAGAGACCTCGGCTCAATGGGATCAAGGTGAAGACAAGGTGTAAGCCTCCCTAACCACATCTACAGTTGTCACGGCAACTAGAACTGGTCCAAAAGATCATGTGTCTTCATCAAGCTGGTGGTTCTATCTTTCATTCTCTTACTTACTGTACTGAACTATGAAGTCATTTCTTGATCATCTCAACTCGAAGACATTTTGTGAAGACATTCCTAACTGTCATCTATCTTCACAATATCTAATTTTATCTCTGATACATCTTAGTGTGCATGATGATTATGATCTATATGTTTGAATGTCTTCGTAGTATCGCATGCTATGCTTAGATCCTTGATTGTTATCCCTACCTTATCTTGTATCACTTTTGCTTAACTTTGAATACATATACTGTTTCAAAGCTTTTCATAAAAATCGCCTATTCACCCCCCCCCTCTATTCAATAACTAGCAATTTCAATATGTATTAGAGAAGGGTGCTCCCTTGTTCCATGTTTTGATTTAACCATCGGGAGTTTTAGCTATGTCGATTGCAAGGATAATCAAGGTCTCCGTTTTGTTCCCAGTCTTCGATGGCCAGAACTATCCATCATGGAAGAAATTGATGTGTGATATTCTACAAGCATTGAAAGATGATCTATGGACTATCACTTATCCGGGCATCTCACAACTCTGCAACAACACTATCAACAAAGACATTCGTGTGTACACTCAGCTGGATGCCCGCGCCAACAATGTCATATGTTCGCACCCCTCAAAGATGTATTTCGCGTATGTATGTAGTTTAGGCTCTGCGAAGCATATCTAGGACATGATCTCCGATATATATGAAGGAGCCTCAACTTGTCAAGATTCCTTCCTCACTGGCTTCTGGAAGCACCTGGATGAAATGAAGGAGAACATCATGCAAAATGATCCTCCAATCTGCCTCATGGCCCGAGGTTCTAAGGTATCTAATGCCTCAACATCCTCAAGTGAAGATGAATACGATAGTTATAGTGAGTCTGTGTGCGAATCCAAAACCAGTTGTCCTGACATCACTAAGATTTCCACTAAGCAACAAAATGTTATAGAAAAATTGCATCAAACTCTAGAAAAAAGTGATGACCTATTGTGCAGCGAGATGAGTCTGAAGGAAGCTATGGCAGAAGATTAGAGTGATCTTAATTCAAGGTTTGAGGATCTCCAAAATTGTCATGATTCTCTCCCGACTGGTCATGAGAAGCTTTCTCTTGAATATGTTCAAATAAAACTTGATATTAAAAAGTCGAAAGAGGCTCATGAGGATCTTCAGAAGAAGGACTCACTCCTTGCTAAATAGATAAGTGCCGCTCACGATGAATTTGATGCTCCATGCTTGAAATGCCTTGCTTGTGAAGCTAATGATTCCACTGTTGAATGCTCAAATGCTTCTAAAAAAGCATTATCTTTATCGTCGACTGTATGAGTGGTATGTAACCACTCATCTAAGGAAACCACTACTATCATTGATGACAATGACATGTTGAACACATTGCTTGAGATAGGCATGTACAAAAGTCTGAAGGGACATCAGATCTTGTGTGATGTCCTCAAGAAGACAATCCTTAACAAAAACCCTAGGAAAGATACATCAATGCTGATGTATCTTACTCGAAGCCTGAGCAGTACTCCAAAACCACATGGGTTCCTACAAAGGGCGCCTCAGCTGATCCATCCATGTTATCTGGCTTTAACTGTGCTAATCATACCCTCATTGATGAATCCATCGATTCCAACTATAAATTGTTCAAATGTCAAAATGGTGAACTATTTGCTAGGTTCATTGGTACTAACTGCAAGAACGGTTCACCCATGGAGATCTAGGTTACTAAATGTCTTCTTGAGAAACTTCATGTGAATGTCACGATGACATCTCTAAAGAAGGAGGCATACCCCAGCTCAATGCCCCGAGAAGACAAAGGTCTTCTTATGATCGCACTAACAACTATGTTTCGTTCAGAATGACTCAAAAGACTCATGAATATGAGCACTACGAGATGAACCGTTATGTTCAACCATCTAAGAACTTTTTTGCATATTCATTCGAGTATTCTAACCCTCCCGTGAAACGTGCTATTAGGGCAACATTACCTAAATTCTCTAATGCTGCTTTACATCTCATTACATCTAAGCGACCCCTCATGATGTGGGTGCTTAAGAAGAACTAATATCTTTAGGTAGCATCGCGTCTCTAGAAGGGATGAAGCTTATATGAAATACAATATCTAGAGACGTGAACTCAATCTTGTCTAGACGTAAGAAAAGTAATGAAAATAGTGTTGCCATTTATATCGTCTAGTGTTACAATTACTTACACTACAATATCTTCATCAATGCGCGATGTTGTTGCATACCTTGGTGAACAAGACTAATTCTCAATGGAGGAAGACAAATCCAGTCCAATCGAATGGATCATGGTAGTAGATTCACTAGTCAAGACTAGTGATCGAAGCCTATTGATGGAGTCAACTCTTTGACCTCCAACCAAAGATCACATTGTCTTTGCCAACAAAAACAGCAGCAAAGTACTCTTACTAGGTAGAGTTTCTATAAAAATGGATAGGCACATGGAAAATTTGATGCTTGTCGAATCCCTTGGTTACAACTTAATGTGTGTCCCAATGCTTTGTGACCTAGAAATGCTTGTCATATTTGGAAAATTCTGATGCATCATAACTAATGGCCTGTGACAAAACCAAATTATTTGAAGGTTTTCAAATGGGTGATCTATACATGGTAGACTTCTCTAGAGGACCACAGGTTGCCGCATGTCTTCTAGTAAAAGCTTCAGAATGCTGGCTATGGCATCGAATGCTAGGACATGCTGGTACGAGGAACTTGCATACACTCGCCAACAAGAATCACATCACTAGCATCGATCTTGTCAAGTTCAAGAAGGATCACCTGTGCGGTGCCTACAAAGTCGGAAAGATAACTAGGGCGAAACACCCCTCAAATACTACCATTCTGACTTCTAGTCCCTTTGAGCTGCTCCACATGGACGTAAACGTCCTTACTCACTACTCCACTTTTTCTACAACTACAAATCTATATGGCTTCAAAATTGTTGATGATTATTCTAGATATACCTGGGTGTAGAGCTTAATTTATAAGACTGAAGTGTGGGATGTCTTCAGGCGCTTTGTGAACAGGTGCATGACCAACTAGAATGTCAAGATCAAGTATATAAGGAGTGACAATGGCACATAGTTCAAGAACACGGGTCTAGATACCTATCTTGACTCCCTTAATGTCAATCATGAGTTCTTTGCTCAATATACACCACAACAGAATAGCATTGTGGAGTGCAAGAACAGTGTAGGGCCCCTTAGACTGGGGGTAACCAAGCCCGTCAGCCTACATCCTAAGCCCAATGCGCTACACTGTTCCATTAGGCCCGGTGGCTGGCCCAGCAAGCAAGACCCTCTCGAGGGCCCTCCCCTCACGAGGTAGTCGTCGGGGGTCGACATCAAGGGCCGCGAAGGGGACTCGCCCCCAAGGTGCATCTCGAGGCCACCTGAGGCCCTCGTGGAGCGTACTAGTCAAGGGCAACTAGGTGGGGTTGCACGGTCCTGCCCCCCTCACGTGTGCGATGCAAGCCACGAAGGTGGCGTAGGGGCGGTTTTTCTCTTTTGTGCTATGGGGGTAATGACATTCGCAAGTTCCCAAAGCGACTCCCCAAAGGTTTCCTGATCAGTGCTAGAGGTCCAAAGATGGGGGCTGAGCAGGACGGAGGTCACCGCTGAACCCACCAGCGCGTCATAGAGGAGGGCTTTTGCAGGCGAAGACCACCTTTGTCAGGGCGGTTCGCAGTCTTGTCCCCTTTCAAAATGATCATTGTGGCAACCCTTCCCGCCAAGTGTGTTTCAGGGAGGAGAAACAAGGCTATTATAAAAGAGAGGCCCGGCCTATGTAGCAGGGATGGGATCCCCATTATCACCACTAGGGAAAGAACCCGCATTTGTACTCATCTTCCACCTCCATCGATCCAGACAAGCATGAGTAGGGTATTACACCACGAGGTGGCCCGAACTTTGGAAAACTTCTCGCGTGTTCTTGTTTACTTTCCTTAGATCAAGCCGCCGGAGGGTCGCAGTGAAGTTGAGAGGTAGAATAGGGTCAGAGATCAAGCGCACCTGAGAGTTTGAACATTTCTGGGTCTGAGGATCCCCTATTCTGACATTTGGTGCGTGAGGTAGGGGTGCGCAGCTATACTCCAACTCCGGATTGGCCGCTAGCTTTACTGACCCCGTGGCCAATGCTAAGTGCATGCGCCACGAGTGTTCAGCGCCGGACGGCCGTTACCAGCCCACAAGCAACGCGGACACCACCATCAACGCTCGCGAACAATAGGGCCCCTCGTGGCCCCCGACGCGGTAGGTCATCTGCCTCGCCGCGTCCCACGCAATGCCTGCCCTGGTGTGTGATCACGTGGAATATCTGAACGCGCAAGAGGCGCTACTCATGGAGGGTGAGCTGCTTCGCCACCGCCCGACGGACGGACGGTACAACGCCAAGGCAGACCACATCGCCGAGCTCATCACTATCGCTAGGAGAGCCCTCGCGCCCATTGCTTTGCTTTGTCCCCCAATGCGAGAAGCGGGGGGCTCGGCCGATGAGCCGCCTCCAACACCATGACATGATTCTCTCGGCCATCAGTTCGAGATGCCCGGGCGTTGTGCTCTTGCTCCTCTGAGTCTCGGTGGCCGGCTCTGGGACGCAGCCAGGCCCCCGCGGGCGCATGCCCGAAATGGCTGGTGGGATGTACTATGTTCACCACAATGTGCGGACCCACAACACGGAGGACTGCCCCGTAGGCGTGTGTACCCAAGGCGAGCGCGCTGCTCGCCGCCGGGCCCACATTCGCACCGACACGCCAGGGAGTGCCACGGCTGGCGTCGGTGTCGTGCACCTCGCGCCTTTGGCCGGCGCACACCTCCCTCCGGCATAGGAGGCTAAGTTTGCCGCCCTCATCGGGTCACGCACACGGGCTTCCGCCTGGGAATCACCTCGCTTGGTCAGCATGATTTATGGGCGCTCGGAAACTGTGTGGTGGCACACCTTGTCCTACGCCCCAATGGGCTGGAAGCGTGGCGCGGGGCGCCAAGGACGCATTAGTTCATCTTTCAAGAGACCAACAAGCTGCAAGAGGTGGGGTCCCTCCCATTTTGTAGGGGTGGGCCTTGGAGGGACGCGTCGTTAAGCTGCCTAATGCTCCTGCGGCAGCAAGGCCGCCAGGTAACTTTTTGGGTTGCTTGACACATGTTGTTTCCTATATTTTGTCTCGCCTCGAGTGGGTGTTTTCTCGACATGTAGCAAACCCAATTAACCTTTACTTGAGATGGTGTAGTTTGTGTGAACTTTAAGCTCTAGTGCTCCGATGCCACTGGGGGCTAACGCGCCCCTCCAACTGCCCAGGGAAGGAACGACGGTTAGGGGTTATAAACTGCCTTTGCGCCAGACTTGTGCTCACAGCACCATGAAATCTAAGTGATCGAGCTCTGGCTCGTGGGATGGCCACCCATGCTAGCCATCTCGCTAAGGTCCAGAATGTCGTGCTCTCTCGACAAGCCGTCATGAATAGATGAAGGGGGCATGACTTGGCCCGACTTGCTGCTGGACGAGCGCCTTGCGGCCTCACATGGTGACTCTCCTGATGACGTGCTCTTACGGCTACGCGGTGTGTGAAGGACACTCATGCTTGGGCTATACGGGCATGCAACAACACTCCTGGGGTTACGCGGGGCGTGGACGACACTCATGTTTGGGCCTCAGGAGCGCACTTGAAGACCGGGTTAGGAACTCCTGAGCCATGTGCCTACGGTATCCGCCCAACTATCACCGCCCGTGACACTCTCACATAATAATGAGTTTTCGGGGTTGTATACGCTCCAGGCCCCCCGAAGTGGAAGCCCACAACAAGCCGCCTCATGGCCGCACAAGAGGGTCCCCTCCCACACCCAGTGGCAGTCCCCATGCTCTGCACCGGGGATGATAACGAAGGAAACACGCCAGGTTCTGCATTTCTTTTAGGTTGACCCGTACTAGATATGGCAGCCACCTTTCTTTCTAGGTTGACCCGTGCTAGACACGGCAATGGTCTTTGTTGCCTTCCTTCTTGACATGCAAACAAGTTCGTCTCGGGTTTTAGCGATGTTCTTGGTCTTCTAATTTTCACGGAGTTTCATTGGTCTTCTCTCTTTTTGCCGCTCGCACTCGGAGCCTCCCTCCTGACTGTCGAACTGCCACTATGCCCATGCCTAGTGGAAGCCCCATGCATCACGCTGGCAAGGAGACGAAGAGAGCAAAATAATGCCCCCTTCGTCATGTGCTGCTAGCTTACCCCGGGCCTCACGTTCACGAGGCCGGGCTGGGCACGATGCCTTCGCCTAGGTATATCCAGGCGCTGCTGGGAATCCGGTGTATAGGATTCTGGCTCGTGGGCATACCCATGCGCGTGTACCCTCACCAACGCCCTTGGGGCCTATACTTCTCGTGTAATGCCCAAATGCAGCACGTGAGAGTGTACCAGTTGAAACAAGATGTTTTATTTATAGGACTTCCCTCAAGAGGCCTCGCGAGGCGGGCCCCGTGAGTAACGCCTCCTGCACGAGCCGCTCGTGCATCCTTAAGAGCCCATGTACCGGCGACGGTTGGGGCACGCTCGGAGGCTAGGCCATAACAACATGAAACATCGGGACGACATTGGAGGAGGTGCAAGCTTGACAAGGAGTACCAGGGAGAAACTTATTTTCGACCCAAAATAGCATTCAATTTAAAAGCATGAAGGATATAATCACTTTTACACACCCCACGGGGCCAAGATGTTGCATTACAGGAAAAGGAAGACAACGCAAAAGAAGAAAGATCAAGCTCTCGAATAACCACCACGAAGGATCACAACACCAGCGCCTAGTCAGAACTCTCCTCTTTGACGCGGGAGCCTGATAACCCACAAGTATAGGGGATCAATTGTAGCCTTTCTCGATAAGTAAGAGTGTCGAACCCAACGAGGAGCTAAAGGTAGGACAAATATTCCCTCAAGTTCTATCGACCACCGATACAACTCTACGCACACTTTACGTTCGCTTTACCTAGAACAAGTCTGAAACTAGACGTACTTTGTAGGTGTGATAGGATAGGTTTGCAAGAGAATAAAGAACATGTAAATAAAAACTAGGGGCTGTTTAGATAAAGAAACAATTACGTTAGTTTAACGAGTGTGGAAAAGTGGTGGTAGAAGTTATGGAATTGTCCCTAAGCAATTGACTACGTTACTAGACCGATAGCAAGTTTTATGTGGGAGAGGCCACTCCTAGCATGTCAGCCCTAACTTGGAATTCTATGCACTTATGATTGGAACTATTAGCAAGCATCCTCAACTACTAACATTCATTAAGGTAAAACCCAACCATAGCAATAAGATATATTGGTCCCCCTTCAATCTCGTATGCATCAATTTCTATGCTAGGCTAAAGCTTCTGTCATCCTTGCCCGCGAATACATAGTCCTGTCAACATACTACTAACCCTATGGTGTGATCCATGCGTGTGCTCATATGATGGGCACCAAAGGACTGCAACATAACCACAAGAAAATTAAACCAATCATAGCAATTCATCAATCACCGATAGGACAACGAAAATCTACTCAGACATCATAGGATGGCAACACATCATTGGATAATAATATGAAGCATAAAGCACCATGTTCAAGTAGTGGGTACAACGGGTTGCAGGAGAGTGGACCGCTGAATATAGATGGGGGAAGGTGATGGAGGTGTTGGTGAATATGACGGAGGTGTTGGTGTAGATCGCCGTCACACGATGATGTCCAGGGCGGCGTTCCAGCGCCGCCGGGAGAGAGGGGGGGAGAGCCCCCTTCTTCTTCTTCCTTGACCTCCTCCCTAGATGGGAGAAGGGTTTTCCCTCTGGTCCATGGTATCCATGGCGGCGGAGGGGCGAGAGCCCCTCCGAGATTGGATCTCTCTCTGTGTGTCCTTCTGTTTCTGCGCTCCCAGATTCTGGCCTTTCACGGGTCCTTAAATTCCCGGAGATCCGTAACTCCGATTGAGGTGTCCTTTTAACACGATTTTATTCCGGATATTAGCTTTCTTGCTGCGAAAGAAGGGCCCCAACCGCCTTAGAGGTTGGTCACGAGCCTGCCAAGCGCGCCTGGGGGGTAGGGCGCGCCTCATGGGCTCGTGACCCCCTTGGGCATCGTTTCGCGTTGATTCTTCATCCCAAAAATCATAAATATTCCAAAAAAAATCCCCATAGGTTTTTTATTGCGTTTGGACTTCGTTTGGTATGGATATTCTGCGAAACAAAAAACATGCAACAAACAGGAACTGGCACTGGGCACTAGATCAATATGTTAGTCCCAAAAATAGTATAAAAAGTTTCCAAAAGTATATGAAAGTTGTAGAATATTGGCATCAAACAATCAAAAATTATAGATACGACGGAGACGTATCAGCATCCCCAAGCTAAATTCCTCTCATCCTCGAGTAGGTAAATGATAAAAAAAAGATATTTTTTGATGTGGAATGCTACCTAGCATAATCGTGATCATATAATCTAATCATGGCATGAATACTAAAACACGAGTGATTCGAAGAAATAGTCTATCATTTGAAATAAAGACAATAATATTTCAAGCATACTAACAAAGCAATCATGTCTTCTCAAAATATCATGGCCAAAGAAAGTTATCCCTACAAAATCATATAGTCTGGCTATGCTCCATCTTCCCACACAACGTATTTAAATCATGCACAACACCGGTTTTAGCCAAGCAATTGTTTCATACTTTAGTGTTCTCAAACTTTTTCAACTTTCACGCAATACATGAGCGTGAGCCATGGACACAACACTATAGGTGGAATAGAATATGGTGGTTGTGGAGAAGACAAAAAGGAGGATATAGTCCCACATTAACTAGGCGTATCAACGGGCTATGGAGATGCCCATCAATATATATCAATGTGAGTGAGTAGGGATTGCCATGCAACAGATGCACAAGAGCTATAAGTGTATGAAAGTTCAAAAAGAAACTAGTGGGTGTGCATCCAACTCGCTTGCTCACGAAGACCTAGGGCAATTTGAGGAAGCCCATCATTGGAATATACTAGCCAAGTTCTATAATGAAAATTTCCCACTAGTATATGAAAGTGACAACATAGGAGACTCTCTATCATGAAGATCATGGTGCTACTTTGAAGCACAAGTGTGGTAAAGGATAGTAGCATTGTCCCTTCTCTATTTTCTGTCATTTATTATTATTATTTTTTTTCTCCTTTTTTTGGTGGGCTTCTTTGGCCTCTTTTTTTTATTTGGGCTTCATTGGCCTCTTTTATTACTTCCTCACATGGGACAATACTCTAATAATGATGATCATCACACTTTTATTTACTTACAACTAGATATTTAGAACAAAATATGACTCTATAGGAATGCCTCCGGCGGTGTACCGGGATGTGCAATGATCTAGCGTAGCAATGACATCAAAAAACGGACAAGCCATGAAAACATCATGCTAGCTACCTTACGATCATGCAAAGCAATATGACAATCATGGTGCGTGTCATAATAAATGGAACGATGGAAGTTGCATGGCAATATATCTCGGAATGGCTATGGAAATGCCATAATAGGTAGGTACGGTGGCTATTTTGAGGAAGGCTATATGGTGAGTGTAATGCATCGGCGAAAGTTGTTCGGTACTAGAGAGGATAGCAATGGTGGAAGGGTGAGGGTGCGTATAATCCATGGACTCAACATTAGTCATAAAGAACTCACATACTTATTGCAAAAGTCTATTGGTCATCGAAACAAGGTACTACATGCATGCTCCTAGGGGAAGGGTTGGTAGGAGTTAACTATCACGCGATCCCGACCTCCACACAAAGGATGACAATCAATAAATAAATCATGCTCCAACCTCGTCACATAACGGTTCACCATACGTGCATGCTACGGGAATAACAAACCTTAACACAAGTATTTCTACGAGTACACAATTACTCACTATCATGACTCTAATATCACGTCTTCATGTCGCAAAACTATTGCAAGGAATCAAACATATCATATTCAGTGATCTACAAGTTTTATGTAGGATTTTATGACTAACCATGTGAATGACCAACTCTTGTTAACTCTCTAAATAGGTATAAGTGAAGCATGAGAGTTTAATTATTTCTACAAAAGATATGCCCTGCTCTAACAAATATAAGTGAAGCAAAAGAGCATTCTACAAATGGCGGTTTTCTATGTGTAGGGAAACACGCAATCCAAACTTCAAATGATATAAGTGAAGCACATGAAGCATTCTATAAAGCCATACTCAAAAGATATAAGTGAAGTGCAAAGAGAATTCTATAAATCAACCAAGGCCTATCTCATATTAGCATGGTGCATAAACGACAAAGGAAAAAAAACACAAAAGACGCTCCAAGAATTTGCACATATCATGTGACCAATAAAATATAGCTCTGAGTAAAATTAACGATAGATTGTAGACGAAAGAGGGGATGCCTTCCGGGGCATCCCCAAGCTTAGACACTTGAGTCTTCCTTGAATATTACCTTGGGGTGCCTCGGGCATCCCCAAGCTTAGGCTCTTGCCTCTCCTTATTCCTTCATCCATCGTGATCTCACCCAAAACTTGAAAACTTCAATCACACAAAACTCAACAAAACCTTCGTGAGATCCGTTAGTATAATAAAGTAAATTACCACTTTAAGTATTGTTGTGAACTCATTCCAAATTCATATTAGCATTATATCTACTGTAATCCAACTTCACCATGGTTCATACCCCCCCCCCCCCCCCCGATACTACCCATAGATTCATCAAAATAAGAGAACAATGCATAGAAAACGGAATCTGCCAAAAACAGAACAGTCTGTAGTAATCTGAACATATACCATACTTCTGGTACTCCAAACATTCTGAAAAAATTATGATAATTAAGACAATTTGTATATCAATCAGCATCAAAAAGAATCAATGCAATAGTGCTCTCTGAATAGAAATAAGAAATGATTTCATGAGTGCAAAGTTTATGTCTTTTTCAGCATGATCAAACAACTATCACCCAAACTAATCATAAAGGCTTTACTTGGCACATTATTTTTTTATTACAATGGAATTGGGATAATTATTTTTGCAAGAAACTTCCATGAAAAATTATACATTGTTTCCATGAGCATGAACACAAGTGTTCAAGGTCGACCCTCACTTCCGCAATGCGTCACCTTTCAATCGCTTCTCTTTTTGAAAAAGTTTTAAGTTCCCCTCTATATTTTTTTTTGTTTTTAAACTATATAAAAGCACTAAAAATAAATAAATGACTCTCTAAAAGTTCTGGGTTGTCTCCCAGGCAGTGATTTCTTTAAAGCCATTAAGGTAGGCATAAAGTGCTCAAGTAATGGATCCACCCGGATCCGAAGGTATATCAAAGCCAATTTTAATTAACAATGATTTGTAATTTAGTATTGAGCACAAGGTAACATATAACATGCAATGACAAAGTCTAACTCTCTTCCTATGCATTGGCATGTCATAAAAGAACAATTCATGCACATCAAGTAAAGGCCAATACATAGCATAAGTAGTTTCTTGCAATTTTATCGTATTGGAAACATAGAGAGGTGGAGATGTAGTTCCTCTCTCATAATAATTGCAAGTAGGAGAAGCAAGCACATGCATATTATATTCGTCAAAATCATCATGTGTAATAGTAGAAGGCAACCCATCTATGTAATCCCTAATAAGAGCAAACTTCTCTGATATAGTGTAGTTGGGAGAGTTCAAAAACATAATAGGACTATCATAAGTGGGTGCGATAGCAACAATTTCATGTTCAACATAAGGAACTATAGCAAGTTCATCTTCATAAGCATCATTCATATTGGCATCATGGCCACAAGCATAGCAAGCATCAAGTTCATCAAAAAGTGATATTTCAAACGAATCCAAGGGATCATAGCAATCAACATAGCATTCATCCTTTGGTAAGAACGAAGGGAAATTAAACAATGTATGAGTTGAAGAGTTACTCTCATTAGAAGGTGGGCATGGGTAGCTAGTCCGCTCTTCCTCCTTTTGTTCTTCGCTCTCCTCGTCATCTTTTTCATCTAATGAGCTCACAGTTTCAGCATTTTCTTCTTCCATAGTTTCTTGCAAAATATTATTCCCTTATTGGGCAGCGGATAATTTCTCCATAAATCGATAAATATGGGCATTATATTCATAATTAGTATAGCAATAACGAAGCATAACCAAATTTTTAGATCGGTAAAGAACATCATCATTATCATCACACATTTTAAACATAGCTTCAATTTCATAAGCACCCAGAAAAGCAACAAACTCTTCTATTTGTTCCACATCATATTAATCATATATACCATTAGCATAAGAAGCCAAGGTTTCATTATCATTAAATTTACAAGAAAAGGGAAGGTGTTTAGCCTTCATCCTAGAGCAACAAGTAATATCATATCTCAAGCATAGATCCCAAGCATACCATTTCAACATATGAATTTGATCCCATAATAGTTTCCCTTTTTGAGTCAAGCGATAATCCCTAAAGTATTCACGTTGATCCAACGTGTCTCCCATTATATAAATGAATGGGGTTTTCTCAAGATTATTAAAGAAGTGCATAATATTTTCCACATAACGAGCATCGAGGGTTTTCAGAGGTTCCCCGTCTCCATGAGTAGCAAGTACACCTAATTATTTTGGTATTTCGTTTTCCATATCCATAACTAAAGATAGAGAACAACTTAGAACAGAAAATAAATCTACTTAGTGATAAAGCAAACAAGCACACACGAGAATATTCACCCCACGCTATTGCTCCCCGGCAACGGCGCCAGAAAAAGGTCTTGATAACCCACAAGTATAGGGGATCAATTGTAGCCTTTCTCGATAAGTAAGAGTGTCGAACCCAACGAGGAGCTAAAGGTAGGACAAATATTCCCTCAAGTTCTATCGACCACCGATACAACTCTACGCACACTTTAGGTTCGCTTTACCTAGAACAAGTATGAAACTAGAAGTACTTTGTAGGTGTGATAGCATAGGTTTGCAAGATAATAAAGAACACGTAAATAAAAACTAGGGGTTGTTTAGATAAAGAAACAATTACGTTAGTTTAACGAGTGTGGAAAAGTGGTGGTAGGAGTTGCGGAATTGTCCCTAAGCAATTGACTACGTTACTAGACCGATAACAAGTTTTATGTGGGCGAGGCCACTGGTAGCATGTCATCCCTTACTTCGAATGCTATGCACTTATGATTGGAACTATTAGCAAGCATCCTCAGCTATTAATGTTCATTAAGGTAAAACCAAACCATAGCAATAAGATATATTGGTCCCCCTTCAATCCCGTATGCATCAATTTCTATGCTAGGCTGAAGCTTCTATCACCCTTGCCCTCCAATACATAGTCCTATCAACATACTACTAACCCTATGGTGTGATACACGCGCGCGCTCATATGATGGGCACCAAAGGACATCAACATAACCACAAGCAAATTAAACCAATCATAGCAATTCATCAATCACTGATAGGACAATGAAAATCTACTCAGACATCATAGGATGGCAACACATCATTGGATAATAATATGAAGCATAAAGCACCATGTTCAAGTAGAGGGTATAGCGGGTTGCGGGAGAGTGGACCGCTGAATATAGATGGGGAAAGGTGATGGAGGTGTTGGTGTAGATCGCCGTCACACGATGATGTCATGGGCGGCGTTCCGGCGCCGCCGGGAGAGAGGGGGAGAGAGCCCCCCTTCTTCTTCTTCCTTGACCTCCTCCCTAGATGGGAGAAGGGTTTCCCCTCTGGTCCATGGTCTCAATGGCGGCGGAGGGGCGAGAGCCCCTCCAAGATTGGATCTCTCTCTCTGTGTGTCCTTATGTTTCTGCGCTCCCAGATTCTGGCCTTTCACCGTTCCTTAAATTCCCGGAGATCCATAACTCCGATTGAGGTGTCCTTTTAACACGATTTTTTTCTGGATATTAGCTTTCTTGCGACGAAAGAAGGGCCCCAGCCACCTTATGGGTCGGTCACGAGCCTGCCAGGTGCGCCTAGGGGGTAGGGCGCGCCTCCTGGGCTCGTGACCCCCTCGGGCATCGTTTCGCATTGATTCTTCTTCCCAAAAATCATAAATATTCCAGAAAGATGCCCTAGGTTTTTTATTGCGTTCGGACTTCGTTTGGCATGGATATTCTGCGAAACAAAAAACATGCAACAAACAGGAACTAGCACTAGGCACTGGATCAATATGTTAGTCCCAAAAATAGTATAAAAAGTTACCAAAAGTATATGAAAGTTGTAGAATATTGGCATGAAACAATCAAAAATTATAGATACGACGGAGACGTATCAGAGCCCGGGGAGCCATCAGAGTCTTTGTCACCTAGCTCCTCCCGGAGGACGAGTTGTGACTATCGTTTGTGCCAGAAGGGCTGGTGTTGCAGATGTTATCACTTTCCAGGCAATAGTCCAAGCAACCGCCGGTGATCTCAAAGACCTTCATGAAGAGCGTGGCAGCCCCTTCAAATTTGAAATGGAGGAAGTACCCTTCCCACAAGCCCTAGGCGAGGGAAAATGACTTCAACTCACGCTTCAAGAACATGAAGCCATGGAGTTGAACTCTGTCGCCACCCAGGAAAGCCCACTCCAGCAGTCGTCGGGCTGCAGCCACATGCCTAGGAGCATGTGCTCCTCCATCTTCTCCGTGAAAGAATCTGGGAGCCGGAGCCACGTGCGAGGTCTTCCCTCCATCCTCATGATGAACTCGCGGGCTGCATCGACAAAGAGGCTTAGTGACATGGGAGGCCGGGCTTGTGCACTGTACCACTCGCCCCATCCGCCGCGCCTGTGCTCGGGTTGGTGCCATTGCTGCAACGACGACAAGCAAGAACATAGATCAAGGGTGACGAAGTTGGGGTAGGAGACCCTTCCCCTTGCCCTTATGTGAGGTCTGCTAGTGGGTGTTCAGCCCACGCCACCTTGTTTGCATTCAGTGGGTGGAAGGTTAATGGGGGCAATGATGACCCCGCATCGCATGAGGGCTTTATGTCAGCACCGGGCGGTTGTACAGGCATAGTGGGAAGTGGGAGCACCCTATGCATCATCGCACGCTACATGTCGCGCCTGACTCTCAGTCGGACGGGGCCCACATCACTCTCATTCCCTTTGTCATGGAAAGCGCGCCCATCGCATGCCTGCTGGTTGCTTGGCTAGGCCCGCAGGCCTGGAGAACCCCAGGCCCGTCCGCTCATGACCTCGTGAGCCATGCCACAGCTTGTGATCGGCCCACCACCAAGTTGCATTGGCAAGGCCCTAGCGAGGACTCCGACCGCGCGATGCTCGTGCAAGAACGTGTCATTGAGGGCTTCTTGGTGCCCCTCCGAGGCTGCAACAAGAGGTTGTCCCACAGGACTTCATTGACCAGGATGTCAAAGGAACCACGAGGCTGGGTGTGTCACTCTTGGTAGGCCACCTCAGGATACAGGCCCTCACTAGCCGGAGCTCCGGAAGCACGCGAGAAGGAAGGTGCAGAAGGACGGTGCATGTCAAGGTGAACAATGATGGCAGGCACTGCAAGCTGGATTTACGTCAACTCGCTCGGGGTGACCCCCGAGGCGTCACGAGAAGAAGGGGAGTCCCATTATTTACCGGGTGTTGTGCGTCAAGCCTGGCCCGCACGTGGTTGGGTCCCTAAATGCAACATGCTGCACTATTCAATTTGGCCTGATGAAGGGCCAGACAAGCCAGACCTTTGCGACGGCCCTTGCCTCACGAGGCAGGCATCAGGGGGTCGACATCAAGGGCCGCGAGGGGGGCTTGCCCCCTAGGTGTGTCCTGAGGCCACGTGAGACCCTCGTGGACCACACTAGTCAAGGGAAACCAGGTGGGGCCGCACGGTCCTACCCCCTCATGTAGGCAATGCAAGTCGTGCAGGCGGCGCAGGGGCGGTGCCAGCAAGCACAGACATAAAGGTTTTCCTCTTTGGTGCTACGGGGGTAAAGCCATCTGCGGGTTCCCAAAGCGACCCCCAAAGGTTTCCTCATTGGTGCTTGATGTCCAAAGCTGGGGGCTCGACAGGACGGAGGTCACCCTCGATCCCACCAGCGTGTCATAGAGAAAGGCTTTTGCACGCGAAGACCACCTTTGTCAGGGCGGGCCGCAGTCCTGTCCCCTTTCAATACGGTTGTTGTGGCAACCCTTCCTGCCAAGTGTGTTTTCGGGGAAAAGGAGCAAGGCCAGTATAAAAGAGAGGATGGACGTCTATAGCAGGGATGGGATCCACATTATCTCCACTAGGGCAAGAACCCGGCTTTGTACTTGTCTTCCACCTCAAGCAATCTAGACAAGAAGGGGTAGGGTATTACACCACGAGGTGGCCCGAACCTGGGTAAACTGCTCGCATGTTGTTGTTTTCTTTCCTTAAATCGAGCCGCCGAAGGGTTGCGGTGAAGTTGAAAGGTATAACAAGGTCAGAGAGTGAGCGTGCCCCAGAGCTTGAACCTTTCTGGGTCTGTGGTGTCCCAATTCCGACAAACAGGGTGGTCATAGATATGGCTTGCACTATGCTTGATGAGTGCAAGACTCGGCGAATGTAGTGGCGTGAAGCCATTGATATTGCATGCCACATCGTCAACAGGGTATATCTTCACAAGTTCCTCTAGAAAACCTCATATGCACAACTTGCTGGGAAGAAACCCAATTGAAGTTATTTCAATGTCTTCGGTGCAAGATGTTGTATTAGAGATCCACAACACACATCTAAGTTTGCACCAAAAGCACAGGAGGGTTTCATGCTTGGTTATGGAAAGGATTCACACACCTACAGAGTCTTCAACATCTTTCACAATAAAATCGTTGACACTATAGATACGTGGTTTTATGAAACTAATGGCCCGCAAAGAGAGCATCTGCCACCTGTGCTAGATGAACTTCCATCTAATGAAGCTATTAGGCTAATGGGCACCAGCGAAATCATACCCGAGGAACCAGATCTTGAAGAAGTCATCATTCCTCCACTTATCCATCACGAACATAATGATGCTCCTGAAGATAATGCTACTAACAAAGATAATGCTCAGAAACAAGACCAAAGTCTTTGACCCTCTCATCCTCGATTTGCTAATTAAGATCAAATCGAGAAGATGCTCGACAACATCAATCCATCAACTCCTCTCACTCACTCAAGAGCTAACCGATTAGCTAACTTTCGTGTGCACTTTTCTTTTGTGTCTACCTCAGAGCCCACCAAAGTAGATGAAGCTTTCATGGAATCGGAATGCATTCAAGCCATGCAAGAAGAGCTTGATCAATTCAAGGTCAACAACATATGGGACCTAGTCAAGCGTCCCGACCCACGGAAGCACAATATCATCAGCACAAAGTGGATCTACCGCAACAAGCAAGATGAATTTGGCCAAGTGGTCAGAAACAAGGCTCGACTTGTCGCTCAAGGCTACACACAGGTTGAGGGTATTGATTTAGATGAAACAATTGCACCTATTGCTAGACTTGAAGCCACACGCATATTGCTTTCTTATGCTAACCACCATGATGTATGCTTCTACCAAATGGATGTCAAAAGTGCATTCCTCAATGGTAAGATTGAGGAAGAAGTATATGTTGCTCAACCACCAAGGTTTGAAGATCCAAAACATTCCGACATGCTCTACATGCTAAACAAGGCATTCTATGGCCTCAAACAAGCACCAAGGGCCTGGTATGACACACTCAAGGAATTTCACAAGGAGAAAAGCTTCAAACCTAGTTCACTTGATCATACTCTCTTTACTAAATCCTATGATGGTGAATTGTTTGTACGTCAAATCTATGGATGACATAATCTTTGGATGTACTAACAATCGATGTAGTGATCAGTTTAGCTTTATGATGCAAGAGCTATATCAGATGTCTATGATGGGAGAGCTAAAGTTCTTTCTAGGGCTTCAGATTCGACAACAACCAAATGGGATCGACATATCATAGGAGAAGTACCTCAAGGTCTGCCTCAAGAAATTTGGGGTGCAAGATTTTAAAGAATACAAGACGCCAATGTCAACAAACGGCCACCTCTGCACTGACAAAAGTGATAAAGATTTTGATAAAAAGGTAATTCGATCCATTATTGGCTCTATTGTACCTATGTGCATCTAGGCGAGATATAATGCTTGGCGTTTTCATGTGTGCCCGATTTCAAGCGACACCTAAGGAATCGCGTCACCTCACATTGAAGTAAATACTTCGATATTTGGCTCGCACCCCAATGCTAGGATTATGGTATCCAAAGGGCTCAAAGTTTGATCTCATTGGCTATTCAGATTCAGATTTTGTTGGTGACAAAGTTGATCGCAAGTCTACATCAGGCCCCTGTCACTTTCTTGGTCGATCTCTGGTCTGTTAGTGTTCAAAGAAGAAGAACTCCATCTTACTCTCCACTGCTGAAGACAAATACACTGCTACTCGCGCTTGTTGCACACAACTTCTCTCGATGAAGAAAACTCTCAAGGACTATGGCATCAGCGAGAAGAAAGTACCACTCTACTGCGACAATGAGAGTGCTATCAAGATTGCCTACAACCCAATACAACACTCGAAGACACAGCACCTTCGGATACGACATCATTTTCTTCGTGATCATGTGTTGAAGGGCGACAGCGTGATCGAACCTGTGAAGTCAAAATAGCAATTGGGTTATATCTTCATGAAGCCTTTGGATGAGAAGAGGTACTCCAAGTTGCTGTGTGAGCTAAATATCTTAGAATCCTCAAATGTCCAGTGAATTGGCACACATCCTAATTCTTATGCACGCTGATGAATTTTATGCGCAACACACAAAGTAACATATGTCTTCAACTCATGAAGACATACACTCTAAGTGTGAATACATTAACGAAGATTATGACTTCTGAGCGCCACGATAATTGTGCTCGTGTCTGGGTCAAACATTCTTATACAACGGGCAATGCTACCAACCCCTCTTGAAGACATTATTTTTATCTACGTATCTTCACATATGTCTTCAAGAAACTGAGTTTGTCTTCGAATTTTATGATTGTCTTCGAACTTGAACAGTTGTCATTTGAATATGTCATATGAACCACTATGGAGTTCTGCCTCAATAGAATTTTGCCTATAGCTATATCTCTGAATTTTATCTAGGAAAGTGTGATTGGACCCTTACACCTCATCCATACTTATCACTCCTAACACTGTTCAATTCCAGTCATATATTGTTGGTGTACTAAAATATGGGGGCTTTAATACCCACACTAGTACAGAGGCAGCCGCAGCCTCCGGATCGGCAAGATCCTGCCGACCAACATCAACTTTCGAGCAACAATGAGCGAATACCAAAAACAAGGCCCCTGCAAGCCACCTTGTCGGATGGAGGAAGACTTAACAACCACCATGCTCGACAGGACCCATCCACATCTCCGCCGCTCCACCTCATCAGACTTATTGTCAACATCAGTGAGGTGTCGAGGAGACATGCGGTTAGGTGGGTCCAGTTAGGGGCATGCATCCACTTTAATGAAACCCATCTCGCGACGTGTCAAGTAAATAGAAGGTAGTTGGGCGAATGACATAGAAATAGGGGCAATTTTTCTTGGGGAACGTCACCATTGCGCTACCTCATAGTGCATTTTATGTGTGTATCTGTCTGTCACAGTTACGTATTTCCCACTATTGCGTCTGTTAGTTGTTTTACAAGTTAGCTTGTGGACTATTCTCCCATGAAAAGACTGATTTAACCACTCTCGTAACCCATTCGACTATAAAAGCTGGTCCATGGCTACCTTTGGAAGGGTCGACACTCTATTCATTCGACACGCGTAGCTGCAGCCGGGTAAGCGCACTTGCACTATGATCATGCACATAATCCACCAAAGCACATGACGTAGGGTTTTATGCTTCCGAGCAGCCCAAACCTGTCTATACCCCCGTGCACGCAGCCTTCAGTGATGCTCTTTGTGGGCTCGTAGTCCATGTAGAACCGTAGACAAATAACCATGTCAGTCCCATACATCATTGTCCCCCTACATCTCTGGCATGCCAGGAAAGGGGGATTTTGTGCGCGAATCTTCTCCAACACAGCGTGTCTTCTCGAACATCTTCATCAAGATCCCGTGGTGCCAAAGAAGGCCAGGGGAGCATGTCAAGCCGTTTCGTCCTCATCCAAGTTGCACACGCCGGCCGCTACTAGCCATGGAGGCAGGGATGAGCGTCGAACACTCCACATCGAGGAGTGCATCGATACCAGCGCGTGGAGCTATGCGAGCCGTGACTTGGGAGCACCCATCATGACATCCCCGGACGCACCAGCGAGATTCGAAGGCGGCACTTGAGGGGCGGCGATTACGAACGCCACGCCTAGCACCACGACGCGCACGGTGGCACCTCCACCACATGCTTTGCAAGACCACCGCAACTAACGCCTCGGGGGAGGCGACCGTGACCAGCATGCGGACAAGTACCCAGTGCACCAATCTCAGGGTGCGCATGGCCTACCTTGTCAACATCGTCAATAGCGCCCTAGTGAGACTGGACAACGGGTGATGGTGTGAGAAGGTGCTCCTTCTGGCATTTCTAGGAGCCAGAGCGCCACCCATGCCTCACATTGGTTCATGCTGAAAACCAGGGGAAGCCCTGGCCCAGGCCCAGCTGCTGCTGAATTTCTACCCCGCGCGAGAAAACATGCAAGAATGGAGAGAGACAATCCAGATTGTGCTGAGTTTCGTGAATCGTGACCGGCCAGATGTGGAGGATGTTTCGCTCGTGCATTAGGCGGCCCCAACGAGGCCTACCACTCGACGCGGGACAAGCAGAGTGCCTACAGTGCAGTCGTTCCCATAATAACAACAACCTACCTATGGGACCGACGTGTAGGACAAGATGGCCCACGCCTCGATGGACCCACAGCAGAAGAATGACCAATGTTGGGTGTTTAGGGACAGAGTCAAGGATGAAGTGCACACCACCATCGAGAGGCGACGGGAGACACGTCGCCAATCGGACGATCGCATTGATCCAGTTGTCGCCGAGCTAGCACCGGGAGCACCCGGCAGCATACCTTATGAGGTTGGTTGTTCGGCGTTCACCCGCGAGCTGCGCAAGTCTGCTGGCCTTCTAGTAAAGCCTTCAAGCCGGAGCTGCCGAACAAGTATGATGGCAAGATTAGGCCGTCAAAGTTCCTTGGCATCTACACCATAGCGGTGTAGGCTGTCGTGGGACGCGATGAGGAAGTGCTCGTGAACTACTTCCCATTGGCAACCAAGCCCAACGTGAGGAGTTGGTTGATGAACTTGCCGGAGGGGTCTATTTCCTCCTGGGAGAATCTGCGCAACCTATTCGTTGGTGCATACCACGGGGGTCACAAGCTCCCGGGGCAGCCTAGTGATTTGCATCTGATTCCCCAAAGAGAAGGTGAGACCCTCCGCAAGTATATCCAGAGGTTCATCCGTGTGCATCAGAACATCCCAGACATCCAACCTGTCGTGATGATCGCAGTGTTCCACACGAATGTACACAATCACCGGATGCACGAGGAGATCATCATCAACAAGATACGGGACGTCACCGAGCTCCAGACATCCACCCTGCCACAGTGATCGCGGTGTTCCACACGAACGTACACAATCGCTGGATGTGTGAGGAGATGAGCATCAACAAGATACGGGACGTTGTCAAGCTTTACGCCCCCGGTTGAGAGATGTGCACAGGATGAAGAAGGAAGAAGACTTCCCGAGGAGGACGACGACAACATGTCCGCCTCCAAGGGAAAGAGCCAAAAGCACAACAAGAAGTGCAAAGGCCAGGTAGTTATGGTTGTCAAAGGAGCCAACAACTCCACCACCATTAAGAAGGCCAAGTCCGAGGGGTCTGGCAAGGATGTTGCCACCTACTCCGGAGACGACGAACCTGTGGTAGAGAAGAAGACCGGCATGCCATACTGCAAAATCCACCTCACCAAGGGCCATGACATCATCGAGTGCGGACAAGTAGAAGATCTTGCTGAGAAGCAGAAGCAAGAGTACGAAAGGTGTGACAAGGAGAAGGGATAGGATGGTGCCGGTGGATCTGACACGAAGAACCGTGCGAACCTCCATGGCAAGTCCAAGCAATAGAAGGACAAACCTGCTCGAGGCTGAGACGTGAAATCTGATGATGAAGAAAGATCTGATGGCCAGGAGTTCCAGAAGGTTGTGGATGCTATGTGTAATGACGGAGGCACATCTTTGCCCTCCTCCCATAGGCAGCACAAATAGTGGGATTGTAAACATGGGAGAACCAGCGACAAAGGCAATGAAAGCCCTCAAATGGTCCAACGTTCATATCATCTTTGACGCTAAGGACCACCCTGACCACACAATTGCCCTCGGGTTTGTGCATTGTTGGTCTCGCCAAAAATCTGCAACCTTTAGGTGACAAAGATGTTGGTCGGTAGTGGGGCTAGTTCGAACGTGATCTCACCCGACGTGATCAAGCAGCTGCAGATTCCCGACACGGATCTCAAGCCAACAAGGTCCCTCCAAGGGGCAACTCTATTGGTGTTGTTTGGTAATGAGCTCAACTTCAGGATAGAAAGGGTCGCCTTCGACATTGCCAAGTTGTTCTTCGCATACAATGGGATCTTGGGCCGACCAGCGCTGACAAAGTCCATGGCAACCTCCCGTCACGCCTACAACATGATCAAGATGGCAGGGCCGATGAGCATCATCACCATCCACACTAACAAAAAGGATACGGTCCTCTATGTCGACAAGCCGCATCGGGAGGCAGTTGTAGCATATGCCGGCAAGGCACTCGCTCCTTCCGGCAAAACTACCAAGGGGAATAGGAAGAGCAAGAAATCTGGCAAGGAATTTGAAGAGGACTCTGAGAAGCGCGCCCTAGGGTGTTGCACGCCCGTCGAGAATTCACCTGGGACTTCCGCCGCTAGGATCAAGAAGAACAAAGTGACCATCCCCAAGACGAAGCAAGTGGTCACACAGGAAGACGCCGAGGGTGGCACTTTCACCATAAGCGCCACCCTTGACATCGAATAGGCAAGCACGCTTGTATCCTACCTACTGGCGAAATTCGATGTGTTTGCCTTGCAACCATCTAACATCCCCCGTGTTACTAGGGAGGTGATCAAGCACCAACATGCCATCTGTCCCCACACGCATCCCGTCAAGCAGAAGGTCCGAAAGCAAGCACTGGAGCCGCAGGAGTTCATTACCGAAGAGATTAAGAAAGTGAAGGTAGCAGGCCTAGTCAGAGGCATCCTTCATCCAACAAGGTTCGTGGAGGTGGAGGCTTTGTATCGACTTCATTGATGTCAACAAGTCATGCCCGATAGGTCCCTTCCCTTTGTCATGCATCACCAGGATAGTGGATCAATTGCCGACTGCGACCGTTTGTCCTTCCTTGATGCCTACTCCCGTTATCACCAGATTTTTTGTGGCCAAGGAAGATGAAGAGAAAACACCATTCATCACTACTTGTTGTACGTATTGTTTCAAACGCATGCCATTTGGAATGAAGAGTGCGGGGTGAACTTTTGCAAGGGCTCTCCAGATTGGTCTCGGGACACAACTGCACAAGAATGTACAAGTCCACATGGATGGCATTGTGGTCAAGACCAAGGAGGAAGCCACACTAGTTCAAGACCTTGAAACCCCTTTGCAAATTTACGCAAGATCAACTTGAAGCTTAACCCCGAGAAATGTGTGTTCAGAGTCCCATATGGCAAGCTCCTCGGTTTCTTTATGTTAAAACTGGGATAGAGGCAATCCCTGCCAAGATTGAAGACATTCAGCAGTTGGAAGCTCTAAAGTTGGTCAAGGATATATGTCGCTTGGCGGGCTGCATTGCCGCCCTCAACAGGTTCATCTCCAATTCTATGCAATGCCCCCTGCCATTTTTCAAGCTCTTGAACAAGCCAGGTCCTATGAAATGGACTCCAGAGGTGGAGTCTACGTTGCAAGACTTGAAGAGATACATGTCTTCTCTGCCAACCCTAGTTGCACCCAAACCCGAGGAAACGTTACTGCTATATCTCACGACAACAAACCAAGTGGTTAGCGTTGTACTAGTGACGGAGAGGGAAGCTTAGGCGGATGAGGCAGTAGCTCCTGAGATGGAAAACGACAAACTAGGGCCATCCCCGGCAAGCTAAGAAGTCGACGGCAAGGATGCGACGAAAGAGGCTGGACGACAGGTTGTGCAAAAGAAAGACGATACAATGACCAATGTACTTTGTCATCTCTCTCGTGTAGGGGCTTGGTCAAGGTAATCCGGGATACAGAAACTACTCTTCGGCCTCCTCATGGCCTCCCAAAAGTTGCACCACTACTTACAAGGACACCACATTGCTGTCTTCACCCGCTTCCCGCTGCAGCGCATCTTTGGAAACCCGGAGGAGACATGAAGGATTTTTGAGTGGTCCTTGGAACTGGCCAGCTTTGATCTAAGTTTTGAGAGCACGTCGACCGTACAAAGCTGAGCCCTGGTAGAATTCATGATGAATGGACACTAACGTCGGATGAAGAAATTCTAGAATGGATCATGTACTTTGAAGGGGCTTTTTCGCCACAAGACGACGGTGCCGGTGTACTGCTTATCGCACACATCGGAGAGCACCTCAAGTACGTGATCCAGATTGACTTTCCATGAGAGAAGTCAACCAACAACACAGTTCAGTATTAAGGGTTGCTTGCCGGACTATGGATAGAAGTTGACCTTGATATGAGGAAGTTGATAGTCCGAGGGGATTCTCAGTTGGTTGTGCGCCAAGTGAACAAAGATTACCAGAGTCCTTTGATGGAAGCGGACGTTGATGAAGTGAGGAAGTTGCAGGAGCATTTTGGCGGTCTAGAAATGGAGCACGTACCCCATGTGAAGAATGACATTGCCGATGACCTGTCAAAGCGAGCAGCTCAGCAGTCGCCTCTCGAGATGGGCACTTTTGTACTTTGACTTACCCAGCCATCCATTATGACATCATATCAACAAGCCAAGAAAAGGAAGCTCAATTCCAGCGACTATTTCCCGACAGAGCCACCAATGGCCGCCAAGAAAGTTGTCGGGGACAAAAGAACACCTTTCGATGAGCAACACGCTCTGGCGGCCCCAACGGCCCTTACCATAGAAGATTGTGCTCCCGTGGCAGAAGAAACACCTTTAGTCCTTGTCATCGAGTTCCTGGCTCTGGCATGGGCGCGGTAGATCATCGATTCCTTCAAACTAGAGACCTCCTCGAAGATCGAGAAAAGCCAGAAGAGTAGCCCGACAGTCGAGTATGTACCAGTTCATGGAGAACGTTCTATAGAGAAGGAGACCAAACAGGGTGAAATTGAGGTGCATCTGCCGGGACAGTTGTAGGCAGAGATACATCAAGGGATATGTGGCTCCCACATCGGGGCACGGACTCTTGCCAGCAAGGCCTTCTAGCCAGGTTTGTATTGGCCGATCTCCCTCCAAGACGCCTTGGGTGTGGTGACAACATGTGAAGCATGCTAATACCACACCAAGCAAACACATCAACCCGCACATTGGAGTCTTCAAGTTCTTGTTCGTCACCGGGGGTTTCAAATTGTTGTTCGTCACAATAGACAAGTTCACGAAGTGGATTGACGTAGAGCTAGTGAGGAAGGTAAAGGTGCTAGCAACAGTCAAGTTTCTGAGAGGAATAGTCTATTGTTTCGATCCACTAACACAGTCATCACCGAGAACGACATATAGGTCACCAGCAAGACCTTCATGCAATATTGTCGAGACGTCAGTGGCAAGCTCTGTTTTGCATCAATTTCTCACCCAAGGAGCAATGGCCAAGCATAGAGGGCAAACGCTGAAGTGTTGCAGGGCCTCAAGACGAGAACTTTCGACAAGCTGCACAAGCATGGAAGGCACTGGGTCGACAAGCTCCCAGCAGTTCTTTAGTCAATCAGAACGACACCATATCAAGGTACCGGCAATACACCCTTCTCTCTCGTCTACGGTGAAAAGCTATGCTCCCCACAAAACTCACATATGGGTCACCTCGAGTGAAGGCCGCACTGCATGCCAAGACGATGCCACGCTCCTCGTGGAAGATCATCTCCAGGCCGCACTACGTACCGCTCGGTACTAGCAGGCCTTAACGCCACTATCATAGCGGCAAAGTGCATGCCATGAGTGTTGAGGAGGACGACCTTGTTCTTCGTCGGATTCAGTACACGAAAGGATCCAACAAGTTTATGCCAAAGTGGGAATGCCCTTACCTGGTAGTACAAGTCACCAGGCCTGGCGCTGTCTTCCTGGAGACGGAAGATGGCACCCCGGTGCAGAACGCATGTAATATCAAGCATATTCATTAGTTCTACCAGTGAGGCACGGTTGTTGCTCCTCCCATCTAAAAGCCCTTAACCGACAGTCCAGAAGATTCTCCTTTTATTCCATTGTAATCGTCTGATTTATTTGGTTGTCAAATTCATCATCGCATCATGCACATTATCCGCATTGCATCGGGACTCTGTTGCCATCATTTTTGAAACTTGCATCCGCTATTAGTTACCGGTTCTTTCCGCTTTTCTCGGTGACCGTTTCGGGACCAACCACACACGCACGCCCCGCGACATCACAAAAATCTTGTTTATAAAAGTGTGTATAAAAATTTCATGGATTGGGTTGAAAATTGGCGTGTAGTCTTAATATAGTGTAGCAGGACCGCTTGTCAAATTTTGTCGCAATTGGAGTCTGTTTGATACCCAAACGGTCGACCGTAGCGGCACCGTCATCGGTTTATTCGTCGGATGTTTTTTGGTCTTATAAACTTGTGTCACGGGATGCATTCCTCCCTCTATTATCATCCCAACCCCTTCTACACAGCCCACTAGCCCGCCTAACCCTACCCCACGACTGGAGTCGTCCGATCCAGATAAAACGGTCCAAAATCGATGCAAAATCCCTAAACCCAGCTCCCATTCCTATTTAAGCAGCTCATCCCCTTCCAAATCTAGCTTCCCCTCTCCCCTCCTCGAAATCGGCGCCACCCAATAGCCAAAATTTGCCTCTGTCTCTGGCTCCAAGCCCACCCGAGCCCATTTGAAGCCCGCCCGAGCCCATCTCGGCCCGGAGGAGCTGCACACCGCCAGCAGCCACGGGGACCTTCCCCGAGCTCCACCTCCTCCCAACGCGTTCACCCCTTGCCACTGCCGCTCCGCCTTCTTGCCGGCATCTAGCTCCCGCAGATCCCTGGGTAGACCCCGCACACAAGTCTCCTCCCCTCTGCACGCACCGCCTCGTCAGCCTGCCACCGGTAACTGACTGCTCCTGCCAGCGGGCCTCCACCCCACACCGTAACCTCGCCCCCGCTCATCACAGCCAGCCCCCGCCCTGCTCCGACGTGGAAGCCCTTGGATTAGGCCACTGCCAACCGATCTCGCGCCCTCAGACCTCCTCCTACCCCGCCGCTCGTCGGAGCACCAAGTCGCGCTGCCGTCTCCTCTGTGCTCTCGAGGAGAACGATGGGATCCAGCCGCCCCGCGCCCGTTGGCCGCGTGGGCCTGCACCACGCCTCCATGGACCAGCACCGATAACTGGTCTAGCCTTGCGCTCTTGCCCAACTGTGTGGGTCGTCGTCCAAAGCCAGCCCAACCAACGCCTCGCATCACTAGCTGCCGAGGTCCAGCTTCGCCCGGCCAGCCTCCGCCCCGCCTTAGCCCAGATCCACCCTAGCTCCAGATCAGGCCCACGAGGCCCATGGTGAGCAGCCCATGCGCATTTTTTTGCTGATGTTGGGGTTGACCCATGTGTTCATGTTATTGTGATTCGCTTGTATCAGAAATTAGTTATCCGTCGCCCATGTGCCATTGTTGGGCCGGTCAAATTCGGCATGTAGACCTTTTTTATTAGATCTATGGATTTTGGAAATTAACCTGTGAATTGTAATTTTACAGTTTGGTGCCTTTTGGTCATGCATCTAATAAATAAATAATTGTCCATCGTATGAAAATAATTTAGATATGTAAAATGTCTAGAATTTCATTTAGATTAATAATTTCCAACTTTCATTCATATTAAATATATATAAGCTTGATGTTTGCATTGTTTTGTGTGATGCCACATTAAAATGATTTAATACATAGTAAATTAACTCCGCATTGGATTTAAAAACTTCATACATGAGACATGCTTAGAATTATGTGTAGTTTCACAATATCCAACTTGCAATTATCTTAGAAATATTTAACTAGTTGCTTTCCATTTAAATTGCATAACTGCCACGTTTAAATGATTTACTTGATAACTAATTAACTGTAGCTCCGATTAAAATGTTCCATGTATGTAACATGACTAGAAAAATGTGTAGAACAACATGGTGATATTTATTTTGCTGTTTAATGACTCTAGAATTATGTTATAGGCATAACATTACCAAATCTTAAATTGCACATGGGGGATTTCCGGAATTGTTACTCGTTATTCCGGCCTCATTTAAACTTGCCTAGAATTTTAGGTAGTTTCATAATATCTTGTGCATCCATGGTTTGACATGTTGTTGTTGTGATTTGCATGCTTTTTGTATTCCTGGCATATCATCTTGTGTTTCTCATATCTTTTAGATTGTAGATCCATTTTAAATGATCTATATATGTAAATCGACTAGAATGACATTTAGAATCACATGGTCCACTTTATTTTTCTGTTTAATAAACATAAAAGAAGCTTCATTCAGATCTGGACCAATTTTGAAATTAATATGTGGGATCATTTCGGAAATGCTATATGTAGTTTCCGACCTCATTTAAAATGCCTAGCTAGTGTAGTTTATTTATGCTTCACCTATTGTCATGGTTAACAACATTTAATAGTGTCGTCTACCTAATGGGATTGAACTAATTAATCCAAATACGGAGTTTCGACAATATGCAACTCGTTGCAAATTGAGCTTCATTTAATGTGTAGTAATAAATTGTTGTCATTTGTCATGGCATGCATAACTAAATTGGACAGGCATCAAATGTGTTTGTGCATCATATCATGCATATCTTGTGGTGTTCATTGTGTGTTGATTGTTGTTTCCGGATTTTTCCTTCTCGATAGATTTCCGCAAGCATGTCGGAGTGTGTGGATTCGTTCGACTATGTTGGTTCGTCTGCTTCATGGATTCGTTCTTCTTCCAAGAGGGATCACATGCAATATGATCGTTTCCCTAGATACCATTACTATAATTGCCATGCTAGTTGTCTTGTTTCTTTCACTATTTCTCGTTGTCTACCACTTAAATGTCAGCCTCCCAACATTCCCAGGAAAAGCCTCTAACCCCCCCCCCCCCACACACACACATCCCAGCAAACCATTGTTTGGCTATGTACCCTCGCTCAGCCTTCTTATAGCATTGCTAGTTGCAGGTGCAGTTGATTCCATTTGAAAACATGGGCTCCTTGTTATATCACCATATAATTGCTCTTTAATTTAATGCACCTATATACTTGGTAAAAGGCGGAAGGCTTGGCCTTTTGTCTAGGTGTTTTATTCCGCTTTTGCCGCCTTAGTTTCATCTACCAGTGTTAAGTTCCATATTTAGCGCTCCTAACATGCTTGGGGTGTTATGGGGACCCCATCAATTTTGGTTTGGTTATAAAACTCTTCTGGAAAGGCCAACCATTGGTAATACATTTTCCTAATTACTAATAAAAAGCATAGGGAGCCATTGGCACCCGCGGATAATTAATCACCCCCGGGCCAGTGCTCCTCATGACTGTTGGTCCAAGCTAGAGCACCATGCAGGGCCAACTCAGGGCAACTCGGGGGATGTCTATCAGGCCACCATATGGTTCGCTTATCCGCCGTGTCCTGAGAATGAGATACACGTCTCCTATCCGAATCATCAACATGTCTCGCAGCCTTGCTGGATTTGTCTTCCCTTTCTCAAATGTCTTGTGCGAGGGATTCCAAGGATACTTTGGGCAATCTCGAGGTTGAGGTTTTCCATTAGGAATCCGAGGAGATTACGGGTTTTCCACGGTCGAGGTTTCCGACCTAGCGTGTGGTAATTTGTGGTGGACTAGTTGGAGCACCCCTGCAGGGTTAAATCTTTCTGAGAGAAGTGCCCGTGGTTATGTGGCACTTGGAAACTTTGTTTAACATCTGGTTCTAGATAACTTGAAGTAAACTTAATTAAAATATGCCAACTGTGTGCGTAACCGTGATTGTCTCTTCTAGTGAGTTCTGCATCTGTAAGAGGACATGGTGGGGTTTTGTGTGACGTAATTAGGTGTTCAGGATCATTTCGAGATCATTAATAGTTCATGTCTGTTATGCGTAGAACACCCCCCTCTTATTCTTGTACTCATAAGTTAGCCACTCAAATAAATGCTTAGTGCTTGCATAGCCTCACCACTTAACCATACCTCACCCATTAAGCTTTGCTAGTCTTGATACCATTGGAAATTAGATTGCTGAGTCCCTGTGGCTCTCAGATTACTACAACAACTACTGCAGGTACAAGTAAAGTGATACTTTGACGTGATCACGATGATTGTGGTATCTGGAGTTTCTTCTTCTTATTCATCATCAATCTAGGATGGGTTCTAGACCGGCAGCCTAGGATAGCAAGGATGGACGTTGTTCTTTTAACATTTGTTTTTGTCCGTAGTTGAACTCTGCTCTTCTAGATGGTGATTGAACATTTTGTTGTATTAATGAGATCTTGATGTAGCTTGTGGGGAGTGTAAGCCTATTCCATATACTCATCTCTTCTGGACATGTACTTGTAACGATATCCATTCTTGCGAAACGACGAGATGCTTTTCTAAACCTGTCAAGGCCCTCATGCCAAAATAAGGATAGGATCGCATCTTAGGCATTACAAGTTGGTATCCGAGGAGTACTAACCTAGGATCCCTCTTGATTGATCGAACTTGGCCGAGTCGAGTCTGGTGGAGAAATATTTTGAGTCTAGTTATATCGAAGAGTAGGATTCTTTTTTCTCCTCTTTAATGCTCTGGTAAGGTTTATGACTTAGGAATTTTAATTCTACTCCTCTTTTCACTCAATTTCTTTAGGATCACGCGGGTATTTTGGAACCTCTACGATCTCGTTGTGACCGGGATTTTGTTCTTGGTGCCCCCTGTTATCGAGGAGTTGAGATCCAGGGGATTCTTCTTACACTCGCTATCATTCAATTTCCTAAGTATCTCATGACGGAGGATGTTCGAAATTGCTTCAGTACTAGTAGTGGCGAGAGGAGTCTGGCATCCCAAGTACTGGTGGAGAGCCTCGAGATGTACTGCCATACTTGGTATTGTTGTGATTATGAGGGTCTGAGATAGATGAGTTTCTAAGATCTCTAGTTATGTGTTGATGGATGTGATACACTCGGCGGGTAGTTTATTGCTAGGAGTTGAGTGATGGATTTTACACCTTGTATCCGTGGACCCGATTGCATCACCAAAAAATTTCGGAAGTTCTTAGGTGGTAACTCAAGTAGTTACCTAGGATTGTCTTCCAATAGATGCATGATGTGAGGTTGGGGTACGGCCACTAGTGTATTCGTTTGTTCATGGTCTTCTTATAGTGGTTCTCGTTGTTTCTTAAAGAGTTCTTGTAGCTTTCTACGACTCGGCGACGCTTCGTTTGTCGTGTGCACTGCCTTGTACATGATGGCCACTGTAAGATAGAGCCAGTGCAAACCTTACCACGAAAATATAGAGCGAAATCTCTGTCATGAATTTTTTTTTTCTGTCTTAATTTGCAAGCCCCGTCCTTGTTTTGTTGGAGTATGGTAATTTAAGTTGCTTCGATGTCAAGTGGTGATTTCAAATCTTTCCTAAGTGGTGTGCTCATATTTCTATGCCAGTGCTAATCTTTTGCTCAATCAAGTTGTCTTATCAATTCTTTTAAACCCAAGTCATCATGTCCATTCTTTTCTGACCACGGTGTTTCTCTTCAAGTTAATTCAATCCTCTCAATATTGCAAGATCAATCCTCTTATTTCTCCCCAGAGTTCATCTCATCTGTCCCAAGTTGTCTTTGTTTTTCCCTACCCTCCCGCCCTTTTTCATCAACAATTAAATTCTTGTCCAAATGCCTTTCTTTTCAATTTTGCTTACACTTTCTTCTCTTCTGTGTTGTATCCGGTGGTTTATTGTGAAGATTCTCACGAGTTTGCATTCATCGTTTGTTCGACCCCAGGTTCTTCGCCGGTGGGTTCAATCCAGACCCTCGGTGTTCATCATATACTTTTCATTCGTTAATTGCTTTCCCGTGTTGGTAATTCTCGTTCAAGCCTCTCTTTGTTTTTCCTCTCTTTAGTCTATCCTGAGTCCTGAAGATATCTGAGAAGATTCTTTTTCTCATTCAAATCCTTTTAAATTATTTCAAGGCTCTGAACTCATCAAATTTGTAATTTGCACCGATGCAATCTTGCTCCTTCTAATCAATCCATTCAACGGTGGTTTCTTTTGAGTGGGCCCATTACCCACAGGTTCTTCTCGAGGATCATACCTAGATCTTCTAATCTTTTTTCGGAGATCTCAAGTTCTTTGCAATTATGACTTGATTATGCATTCCATCAGTCATATTCCTTCTCCAAGATCTATTCAAATAAATTTTTGTCATTGGCTCAACCTTTCATTCTTCATTAGTCTGGAGAGTCTCAATAATTCCTAATGGTAATTCTTGCCATCATTCTCTAAGCTTGGAAGACCGAAGAAGTGTTTCTCTTAAATATTGTCCTTTCTTTGAAGATTGTCATCTTAGCTTCGTGTTATCCTCTCAATTGTTTTGATCGTGAGTAACTCCATCGATATCTATCCGACACATTTCGGTGTTGTGTTCATTTCTCGATCCTCCAAAGGCCATAATTTCAGAAGATTTCTTCGTTCTCTCCTTTCATCTTTCGTTCCCAAATCCTTCTTAATTGTTGTCTCTTCATTCGTATCTCAGTTATCCCGGTGCTTCATTCAAGTTTGCTGCTAGTCGGATTGCGATCTTTTTGTTCTCATATATTCCATTCATTTATAATATCTCCATATATTCTAAATTCTTCAAGTGGATCATGCTCTCTTCGTCTCGTATATTTCCATTCATACAAAATTTCCACATTCATTTGAAATTCTTATCGGTGGCTTGTTCAAGCATTCTCTAATCGAATCATGTTCTCCCAGTACTCATGTAGCCCACTCCATTTATATTATCCTTTTTCATTCCAATTTGCTACTGGTGATTCGTTCAAGACTTCTTCAAATTTCTGCAATATCTCTCTCTCTCTTCAATCTTTCAAGATGAATAAGTGGTATGCTAAATACGTTGCTTTTCATCAATTTTACTTGGTGAAGGATAGGCATAACATAAGTTTTATTCTTGTCAATCAAGGTGATTTCAATTCTTCTTCCGGAGTTGTTCATGTTATGAATTTTTTTGGATCTAAGTTGTTCATCTCTTCTTTTCCGGAGCTTCAAGTTTATCAATCTTCTCTTTGCGAAGATTCATCTAAATCCTTGCAAGGTTAATCATATTCTTTTCAACCATCATTTCTTTTCATCATTCTTTTGTATACAGAGGTTCGTCATGGTGGTTCTTCAAGGATTTAATTCATTCTCAACGTGTTCTTAAAGATTCTTGTTGGAGAACCTAAAGTTTTCTTTCTCTTGCATTTCAAAGTGCAATTCTTCCTCCATTTTCCTTTGACGTGGTGTTGTAGCATTCTTGATTCATAAGGAGTCTTGAAGAGAATTAGTCAAGAATGAGATATTTAAATCCATTATTTTCCTTCGTTGGAGCTATATTGGATTGGAGTTCACCTAAATCTTTTCCTAAGATTGTTGCTATTATGATGATTATTGTTGATCCAAGTTCTCAATGTATTCTCTTGGTGTAAGAAGTTGTGCATATCTTGTTGCTCCCACGGAATCGTTGTTTCCGTTTGTGGCTCGTTGTCACCTCATAGTTTTGTAAATGGTTTCCATAAGCCCACAACAAGCTTGTTCTTTCGTAGTTGATTTTCCAACAACTCCGTTCAATCCTTCTTTCTAAGGGCGCTCTTAAATTTAACTGTGGTCAAAGTATTCATTTTCTTCTCCATTCTTTTCTTTCCAACGAGCTAGCTTCTACTCCTTGTTCCAGAGGCTTTGTGATGTTGCTCTGTTCGATCCCTTCATTTCGGTTTGTCAAGATCATGTTCTTCCTTTAGTTGTTCATTTAACCGAAGTGTTGTGTCATCCTTTCAAGTCTTTCCATCATATCTAATTATGCCTCTATTTCCTATGGAAGTGCTACCGAATTTTCTTTTGAATTCTTGCTTGTTCCTCATGTCATTCTTCATATTTTTGCAACCTTTAAGATTCGCTGGTTTCACTCGTTTGTCAAAGAAGCAACTAAGTTTCACCTCTTCCTCTTTCTTTTTCATCTTCCCCTTTTATTATTAGATCTCGGGTCGAGATCTCTCGTTAGTGCAAGAGAGTTGTAACAGTCGGGGACCGACGCTCCAAAAGATTCCCGTTTTATTCCATTGGCATCGTGTGATTTATTTGGTTGTCGCATTCATCATCACATCATGCGCATCATCCACATTGCATCGACACTCCGTTGTCGTCATTTTTTAAAACTTGTTTCTGTTATTAGTTGTCGGTTCTTTCCGTTTTAGACGTTGACCGTTTCGGGACGAACGACACATGCATGCGCCCGTGGCATCGCAAAAATATTATTTTTAAAAGTGTGTATAAAAACTTTCTCGGTTTGAGTTGAAACTTGATGCGTGGTTTCAATATAGTGTAGCTAGACCATAGTAGCACCGTCATCGGTTTATTCATCGGATATTTTTTGATTTTATAAACTTCTGTCATGGGCCACATTCTTCCCTCTCTTCTTAGCCCGACCCCTCCTACACAGCCCACCAGTCCACCAAACCATCCAAACCATACCCCGCGACCGGAGCCGTCCGATCAAGATCACACGGTCCAAAATGGATGCAAATACCCTAACCCTAGCCCCCATTCCTTTTTAAGCAGCTCATCTCCTTCCAAATCTGGCTTCCCCTCACCCCTCCTCTAAATTTGCGCCACCCAACAGCCAAAATTCGCCTCTGTCCTCCACCTCCAGCGCTAAGCCCGTCCAAGCCCATCTGAAGCCCGTCCGAGCCCATCTGAGCCCGGATGAGCCGCGCACCACCTGCAGCCACGGGGAGCTTCCCCGAGCTCCAGCTCCTCCTGAGTCGTTAGCCCCTAGCCATAACCGCTCTTCCTTCCCCGTCGGCAACGAGCTCCCACAGATCCCTGAGCAGAGCCCGCGCCCGAGCCTCCTCTCCTCTGTGCGCGCCGCCTCGTCGCCCCGCCGCCGGTAGCCATGCTGCTGCCGCCGGCGAGCGGCCGCCCCGCACCGCTACCTCTCCTCCGCTCGTCAGAGCCATCCCCGCCCTACTTCAGCCCGGAAGCCCTCAGATCTGGCCTCCGGCGTCCGGTCCCGCGCCCTTGGAACTCCTCCTACCCCGCTGCTCGTCAGAGCACCAAGCCGTGCTGTCGTCTCGTCCGTGCGCTCCAGGAGAACGACGGGATCCAGCCGCCCCGCGCCCACTGGATGCGTGGGCCTGTACCACGCCTCCCAGGGCCAGCACCGCCAGCAGGGATGGCCTCATGCGCTCGACCAGCTACGTGGGCTGCTGTTCGAAGCCGGCCCAGCCAGCGCCTTGCATACCCACCCGTTGAGGTCCGGCTTCGCCCATCCTGCCTCCGCCCCGCCTCAGCACAGATCCACCCCAGCTCCAGATCAGGCCCACGAGGCCCATGCTGAGCAGCCCATGCGCATATTTTTGCTGATGTTGGGGTTGACCTATGTGTTCATGCTATTGTGATTTTCCCGTCGCCCATGTGCCACAGTTGGGCCGGTCATATTTGGCCCGTAGACATTTCTTATTAGATGTGCGAATTTTGCTAATTAACCTGTGAATTGTAATTTTACAGTTTGATTCCTTTTGTTCGTGCATCTAATAATTAATTACTCGTGCAATGGACGAGAATAATTTAGATATGTAAATTGCCTAGAATTTCATGTAGATTAATAAATTTCCAACTTTAACTATATATAAAGTTGATATTTGCATTGTTTTGTGTGATACCACATTAAAAAGATTAAATACATAGCAAATTAACCGTGCATCAGATTTAAAAACTTCATAAATGAAACTTGCTTAAAATTCTCTGTAGTTTCACAATATCCAACTTGCAATCATGTTAGAAATTCTTAAATTGTTGTTTTCCATTTATATTGCATAATTGCCATGTTGAAATGATTTGCTTGATAACTAATTAACCATAGGTTCGATTAAAATGTTTCACATATGTAACTTGACTAGAAAAATGTGTAGAACAACATGATGGCGTTTATTTTGCTGTTTAACTATTCTAAAATTATGTTATTGGCAGAACAATACCGAATCTTAAATTGCATATGGGGGCTTGCGAGAATTGTTACTCGTTGTTTCGACCTCATTTGAACTTGCCAAGAATTTTAGGTATTTTCATAATATCTTGTGCATCCATGATTTGACATGTTGTGGCTATCATTTGCATGCATTTTGCATTCATGGCATATCATCTTGTATTGCTCATATCTTTTAAAACGTGGCTCCGTTTTAGATGATCTTTATAAGTAAATCGACTAGAATGACGTGTAAAATCACATGGTACCTTTATTTTGTTGTTTAATCTATACCTAATAATAAAGCGGCTATTGCTTCCGTCGGAAAACCCACCACGATATTTTTATAAAAAACCCCTGTAATTTTTGTTATTCAACCCGCGCTCCATCATTTATCTGCAACGTAAAAGGAAAAAATTATACCCGTACGCATCGCCTCCTCCCGTCGACCCTGGGCCACCCTGGCCTGTGCCCAGGCCGCCGTCACACCACTCGCCGCCGTGGCCGACCTCAACCGCCACCGCTGCCGATCTCAACCCACCCGCCTCCGTCGCTGTACCTCTCCCCGCTCACTGCCCCCGTTGCGGCGCTCGAGTGCATCGCGTCGACCCTGGTCCATCCTGGCCTGTGCCCAGGTCGCTGCCACACCACTCGCCGCCGCGGCCGACCTCAACCATCACTGTTGTTGATCTCAACCCATCCGCCTCCGCGGTCGTACCTCTGCTTGCTTGCTGCCCCCGTTTCGGCGCTCGAGCACAACTTCTGGATCAAATCAACGCGATAGCTACAACGACTTGGGATGATGCGTCTGCTCGATGCAGAACGGCGGCGGCGCGCGGATAAGGCGCGGCGGAGCGAAGTACTTGCAGGTGGAGGCGGGCCTCCATGGCTCACATGGGGAACTTCGAGGTTATGGCACGACAACGGCGACTCCTTATGGCCAGATAGAGGCGCCTAACCCTTGCTCCCCTCAATGTATCCCCTCCTGTGGCAGGAACTCATCATCTGGTGAGATCCCCTCCCCATGCCTCCAACCGTGTGCCAAGCACAGGCAAGAACTTTTGTTTTGTGGGAATTTGTTTTCTTATGAATGAATGTATTGAATGTAAGATTGCATTGTTGTAGAGAGAGAATGGAACACCACCTTCAGTTTGTCATCTGATCCCACATTCTCTACCCCATGAGTGAAATAAGATAACAGTCCATTGATCAATTCAGGTAGCCTCTTTGTTTTGCTTTGCTTGTCCTGCTCAATTTCTCATCATGGTGGAATTAACAATGGACGGGTTGATTTCTCAACAAAATAGGATAGGACTGACTACATTAGTTAGTTAGCTTATTATTTTAATAAATCAAAATGATTATAAAAAGATTAAAAGCGTGTGATATTTTTTTCTTCCGTTGCAACGCACGGGCCTTTTGCTAGTAAACATAAAACATGCTCAGTTTAGATCTGGACCAATTTCAAAATTAACATGTGGGTCATTTCGGAAATGCTATATGTAGTTTTCGACCTCATTTAAAATGCCTAGCTAGTGTAGTTTATTTATGCTTCACATCTTTCCATGTTTAACAACATTTAATAGTTCTGTACCAAACGAGAGTGAACTAAGTAATCTAAATATGGAGTTTCGCCAATATGCAAGTCATTGCAAATTGAGCTTCATTTAATGTGTAGTAATAAAGTATTGTGATTTGCCATGCCTTGCATAAATTAACCGGACTTTAATCATATGTGTTTGATGATCATGTCATGCATATGTTGTGGTGTTTATTGTTTGTTGATTTTTGTTTCTAGATTGTTTTTTCTCGATAGAGTTCTGCAAGAATGTCGGAGTGTGAGGATTCGTTCGATTACGTTGGTTCCTATGCTTCACGGATTCGTTCTTCTTCCAAGCGAGATCACATGCAAGATGATCGTCCCTAGATACCATTACTATCATTGCCATGCTAGTTGTCTCATTTTTTTCTCTAGGTCTCGCGGCCTACCACTTAAATGTCAGCCTCCCAATATTACCATGAAAAGCCTCTAACCCCTCCACACCCTAGCAAACTACAGTTCGGCTATGTACCGCTCGCTCAGCCTTCTTATAGCGTTGCTAGTTGCAGGTGCAGTTTATTCCATGTGAAAACATGGGTTGCTTGTTATATCACCATATAATTGCTATTTAATTTAATGCACCTATATACTGGTAAAAGTCGGAAGGCTTGGACTTTTAGGTAGGTGTTTTGTTTCGCTTTTGTCGTCTTAGTTTTGGCTACCGGTGTTAAGATCCATATTGTGCACTCCTAACATGCTTGGGGTGTTATGGGGACCCCCTTGATATTTGTTTTGGGATAAAACACTTCAAGCAAGGCCCAACATTGGTAGTACATTTTCCTAATAACTAGTAAAAACATAGGGACCCGTCGGCATCCGCGGATAATTAATCAACCCCCGGGCCAGTGCTCGTCATGAGTGTTGGTCCAAACTAGAGCACCGTGTGGGGACAATCCGGGGCAAATCAGGAAATGTCTATGAGGCCACCGTATGCTCTGCTTATTTATTGTGTCCTGAGAATGAGATACGCGGCTCCTATCGGGATCGTCGATACATCGGGCGGCCTTGGTGAATTTTTTTACCTTTCTCGAACGTCTTGTACGAGGGATTCCACGGATGCTTTGGGCTATCTCGAGGTTGCTGTTTTCCACCATGAATCCGAGGAGATCACATGTTTTCTGTGGTCGAGGTTTTCGACACAGCGTGTGGTAGTTTGTGATGGACTAGTTGGGCCACCCTTACAGGGTTAAATTTTTCTGAGAGCCGTGCGCGCGGTAATGTGGCAACTCGGAAAATTTGTTTAACATACGGTTCTAGATAACTTGAAGTAAACTTAATTAAAATATGTCAACTATGTGCATAACATTGAGTGTCTCTTCTCGTGAGTTCTGCATCCGGAACAGGACATGGTCTGGTTATGTCTCACGTAAGTAGATGTTCAGGATCACTTCGAGATCATTAATGATTCATGTCCGTTATGCATAGATCACCTCCTCTTATTCTTGTACTCATAAGTTAGCCACTCAAACAAATGCTTAGTGCTTATGCATCCTCACCACTTAACTATGCCTCACCCATTAAACTTTGCTAGGCTTGATACCTTTGGAAATGAGATTGCTCAGTCCCTGTGGCTTACATATTACTACAACAACAGGTGCAAGTACACATAAAGTGATACTTTGACAAGAGCGCGATGATTGTGCTATTTGAAGTTTCCTCTTCTTCTTCATCATCCATCTAGGATGGGTTCTAGGCCGCCAGCCTGGGATAGGAAGGACGGACGTTATTCTTTTATCATTTGTTTTCGTCCGTAGTCGGACCCTACTTTTCTACATGTCTTCACTGTGTTATCATTTGTTGTATTCATGTGATCTTGATGTAGCTTCTGGCGAGTGTAAGCCAATTCCATATACTCATCTATTTTGTACATGTACTTGTAATGATGCCCATTCTTCCGAAACTAGGAGATGCACTTCTATCCATGTCGAGAACGTCGTGCCAAAATAAGGATAGGATCGCATCTTGGGCGTTACATCCCGACAACCACTTTTGTACAAGTCTCGTGTCAAAGAGTGTAATCCTTTGTACAAAGCTAGGTGATGACCTTGTGGGTAGTAAATAAAGCTAAGTATGCCCCAACTTTTTGTCAAAATACATATTTATGTTATGAATTCATGCATAAACTATTGTGGTCGCTCATCATCTATCCGAGGTGGATATAAGACCGCCGAGGGTCCTCGCCTCCTCTATTTTCTCTTCTTTCTTTTTTTCTTAATAGGGGAAAGAAGCCCCCGCGTGCAAATCTCATGGGGGAGCGTGACGACAAGTACACCTATGGACGCGGCAACCACCACCTTGCGGGAAGGGAACATCTGAAGAAAAAGCTAAGTAAAAATTTCTCAAAAAATTCCTGCAACCAGGGTTAGCACTCGTGTGAAAAGACCTACACATGGAGGTCTTTCATCAAATTTGTTGCGCACTTAAGTGATTCGAGTTTACCCAACACACAAAGCAGCAGGGGCAAGGACGAGGGAGTGGTCTTGCCGGTGACGGCGCCACCGCTGGGATCCTAAGGACTAGATCCCGCCCATGGTGAATACGCACACTGGCAAGCAACGCCTAGGGACCTTGTCGAAGTTGTTGCGTGCTTGGGTTTCTTAGCTAAACACTCCAAGCAGTCATGGCAAGGACAACAAGGTGATCCTACCGGCAACACGTAGGCAGGCATTCCCGGAAAATGCAATGTATAAAGGTGCATGAGGGCAAGTTCACAATAGGAAAAGAGGAAGGGAAAGAAAGAGCAGGTTTTTGTCAAGGCACAACAGAAATATAACACACTTAGCAAGGCAGTACTCTATGATCTTCTTTGCATGTTTTCTCGCACGGTTACATAGGGTGCCACTTAGGCATGGAAGGACATCTACCACTAAGATGTGGCAATTGCTCTAGAAACGAGGCCTCACGGATGGAGTGCCAAGTTCGACCAGCCAAGCCAAGACACGGTGGCACCTTCCAAATTTTCGCCAGGGCACCGTCGTGCCCACTCTTAGTTGTTGCTCTCAAGCCCACTATCCATGTCGCCCGGGAGGCTGTCGTTCTCGTGTAGGTGCTGGAGGTGTCGGGCCCACTGTCCATGGAGTTTTCTACTCAACGACCGAGCTGGGTGCCGGAGCTCCCGAATATCTCACAGAGAGCATGGTCTCTCCGTCAAACTTGAAGCGAAGAAGATGCTCCGGACCTAAGCTATGGGAGTGCATGAATGACTTCCACCCCCGTGCCAGGAAGATGGCGCCACTAGGGGAGGAGTCGAATGCCACCTATACAACTCCGTTTCAACAACCATCCACTCAGAGCCACACACCCCCTGGCCTCCCGCCCTCCATGGCCCTAGCGAAAGGGTGGGGAAGCCACAACCAGCAGAGGGGGCATCGATGCAGTGAGACCAAGAACTCGTTCATCGTGTCCCATGTAGAGGGTCTACTCAGGTCAGCGGGGAAGGGATGCCACGATGGCCACCGCGGCATGGAGCATTCCGCCTCCACGGGCCCCTACCATGGGAACCATCACCAGCCCTACTACTGACACATGAGTGCACGAATAGGGAGAGGTCCTCGAGCCAACCACTGAAGTTCGGGCTCGACCGCATCCTGTGCACCTCGCCATTGTGACGGTGGCTCTTCGGAGCCAAAGGAAAAGATGTGGAAGAAGAATGGCGATGGCTAGAAGGGAGATGAATGAGCAGCGCTTCCCTCGAACCCCTTCTTATAGGGGGAAGATGAGGTTGGCCGACTCTTCATCGCCCCAAGGGACAGTCATGCGCTCCTGGGGCGACTGCCCAACTTCACTTCATAAAGGGAATGGTAGCAGGTGAGACGGTTCGCTAGCAGAGGATGCCCCTCCTCGTTCAACGAGTCCGCGTCTTCCCAATAAACTCTCTACACACGCCGCCTGGCTCCACCAATCCCACGACTCATGGTAAATGTGTTTCGCGGGAAAGCAGTAAGAATCATCATAACCATAGGGAATTGCGGCCGCGTGTGGGGACCCCGACTTACGAGTCGAGATCGCCGAATGAACGTGCTCAGTGATCACAGAGATCAATGCTCACCAAACACACAGATACTGAGTATTAAGAGTCTTACATCCAACATACCGTTTGATACAACAAATGACCATCATGGTCAACTCTCACATAGGTAGGGCCGATAAGGCCAATCACACTGATACAACTACTAGCGGAAATCTTGGGAATAATCAGGAGCCGATGCCATCAGCCTTCACCAACAGGCAGTCTGACTGGGAAGCGTCCTAGTTCGCGTGTCCATATCCGATGACGAATTCTTCTCCAAACTCCGGTTCTTCCATGTCTGGTCAATAACCTAACCAGTGGCAAGCTAGTGAGTACTTTGAATGTACTCGCAAACAATCCATGATATGGATAATGCAGTTGGTATGATAATAAGTGATATGAAGCATTGGTGGAAAGCAAGCTTGACTGTAAATAAACATGGTCATAGACGGTTATGGATATGAATCATAAGCTAGATGATATTCAAAATAACAGGTTACAGATATCAACATATCTATTGAGGGCTCAACTCTCCAGGTTCACCCGATATGGCAAGTCACCAAACTTGGTCATATCAACTCTTACTCAGATAACACCTTGAACACACACACACACTTGGTTTATGAAGAAACAACTCGGCGTAGTTTAAGCAGGATTACCAACTGTCCTTGATTGTGGACACGGCTATTCGAATAGTTTTACACTCTGCAGAGGTTGTACGTTGTACCCATGAGACCCGGGAAACTTTTGTGTCATCCACGACTCGCGGTATATCATACCCGAGGTAAGTACCCCATCATTGCTTTTCCCCTGACGATACTACACAAAGAGTTCCACTCGATCGGTGTGCCCGGAACACGTAAAAAAGGCATAGTCGACCTACCTCGTACGACCCCATCACAAGAGTGACCACATATCACTCCCGCCATTAGTAATGTGGCTCTTTGCTAGCACCGACACCTCATAAATCTATCCCCATTTCCGAAACCACTCACACAAAATATGCCCGGTGCACCACTTCTTCATAAGTGGCCACCAACTCAACATCATCACCCTCGGGCATTAGTGGCACCCGACTGGGTTTTCGTAAACCTTTGATATTAACTTTACCATCATCATGCTTATGCTTCTACTATGCGTTGCACTACTGTCTACTAATCAACGTAATATTAGCGTGGCCCTCATAGGTGGTAGGGTCATGCTCAAATGCAAGTGCTCCAGAGGAGCCATCGGTAACACCATATTGATGATTTATCGAATACTCGTGGTCATATGCAACGGGAATAATTTCTCTACTTGGCATGCAATAAATATTTTGCTCAAACATGGTCAAAGGGTTGCTTGCCTTGGTCAGCTAGGTATCTAGGGTCTTCGGGGTATTCGAGTCCAACTCCTTCGTCAAATACGTAATCTATCGTCGTAATAATAGTAATAAAATAAGTAGCTCACTCAAAAACACAACACAAACTCACTTTAAAAATGTTCTCCTATTCTCATAATCTATATTATAGTTTTAAAAATATTTGTCTATGGTTTTTATGAAAAGATTATTTTTAAAATCCAATTAACAGGAGCTAAAATATTCAAAATAAGCCTTTTAATTATAACTATGGAGAAAAGTTTTCATAATTTTTTTTATAACTCCTCTATTAAATTCTACACATTTTTAGAAGAATTGTGGTGGAAAAATAATTAAATTTATAAATAATTATCTCTGCAAAAATATTTTGAAAACATATTAAAAATAAAAATAAAAAGGGGGCTCAACCATGGCCTGGCTCGGCCAGTGGCTAGGCCGTCCAACTGGCCAACCCGCAAGTTAGCCAACCAGCAGCCCAAAGGCGTGCGCCGTCAGGTTAAACCTGACGCGCGAGCCCCTGCGGTCATCGGCAGAGGGAGGAGAGAGGAGTAGAGATGGGCCACCAACAGGTGATGCATGCCTGTTGGGATCGTCTTCCTCCTCTAGTTAGAGGGGAGGGGAGGCACGCCGGCGGCGATTCCTACGCCCTCATGCCCCAACGACGACAGGAATGGAACTAGCGCATCACCGCCTACCTGCTGGTGGTTGAAGGAACGACAGGGAGGCCCTGGGTCATCGGCGACGACGAGTCCACAACGGAGCCGATTTGGGAGGTGGAGGACAAGGGTGCTACGGATAGCGATTCGCTTGAGGAAGAGGTGGGGAAGCTCCCTGAGCTCACTATGGTCACGGAGGAGGTGAGAGGAGTGTGAGAGATGGCCTCTAGCCCGAGATCGACGGAGCTCCGAAGCAACAGGGCCTCGGTCGATCTCGAGCACCGGAGCTCTCAGTGCTCGAATGGGGTGGCTAGGGGATTGATTGAGGGTCTGGAAGAGTGGTCTGAGGTGCTGGAGCGAAGGGGGAGGCCTATTTATAGGCCAGCAATGGTGCACCGAGCGGGGAGCGCTGGTGGTTTCACTGTGGCTTGCAGGAGAGGCAGAGAGAGCTCGGGGTCGATACCATGATTTCGCAGACGTGGTTTGGGACCCTAGTGACTCAACGAGAGAGAGAGGTGGCTCAGTGCGCCCGTGTTGCGGGGCCGCGCTCTTCTCGCTGAATCTAGAGCGCGCAGGTACGCGTCGCCCTGGTCAACACAGAAGGGGAGAAGGGCCCTGAGGCTGCCCTGATTCTAGAGGGTTGTCGGAGACATGGAGAGACACCGAGGGGAGGTGAGAAACGGCCGGAGCTGGCCTCCTTTGCCGCGGGTGCGCCCTGTAGCGCGCCAAGAGCGCAGATTTGGCATGCCACGGCATGGTGGCGTGCTCTGGGGCGCTTTGGCCCTGTCTAGCGTGTCCGAGGGTTGGGTGAGTGTAACACCTTTTGTTTAGCTTTCCTGACTAATTAACTTATTTCAAAAATTACGACCAATTAAATTTTTTGTGAATGCTTGTAATGCTTGAAGTGACTATTGCTTGCTTGCTTGTATGCTTATGTTTGATTCTCAATGACTCCTGCTACTCTCCAGACTCACCTTCTTAGCCCAAAACTCCTCCCTAATGATCATGCCATGTGTTTAGGACCCAAAAACTATTTTTACCAAATATTATTTTCACCAAAAAGCATATCTTTGAATTAAGATTTCAAAACCCCTGAGATGGGATTTGTACTACGAGTCCTCAAATTATGAAATTTATTTTGCGCCAATTATTTTATTTAAAAACCATTATCAAAATGGCTTCCCAAAACCACAATATTATTATTTTAAAAGTTATTTTACTATTTTACTTAAATGCCTTCCTGTGAGGCCAAAAATGGTCTGTTTTGATGGAAAGTTATTTTATTGCTTTCAAAATATTTAAGAAAATTTAGGGAAAGTGAGTGGACATATATATTCCATATATATGAGTTTCAACACATGGTCATATTCAAAATATTGGGCAAACCCCTTCAAAACCCTTCTTTCCTATTTCATTCTTTTGGAATATTTCTATAAGAAATATTCTCAATTAATTCCTGTAAAATTCTAGCATGTCACACATGATATATCTCGTTATCTTGCCAAGTTTCATCTCAATCCAAGTCAATTTGATTCCCCTAATTATTCTAAAACCCTATATGTCCATATCCAAGTTTGAGTAACTCTACATTGTCAAGTATCTCCAATTGTGCTAAAATTTGGTAGACATGTTCTTGTACTCCAATAATGCATCCACACCAAGTGGTGCATCAAGGAGAATAGAATAACTTGTCCCAAGCCCCTCAAAACCCTCTATGTTGATTTCTGACTTTGGGAAACTTTACATTATAAAGTTTCTCCAATTGACTCCAAAATTTTTGGGCATGTTTTAATGCTCAAATAATGTCCCACACCAAATATTGGATTTGTGGGAATTGATTTAAATAGTTTTGTAAGCAGAAAGCCATTTCTGCCCATTTCATGGGTTTTCCAAGTGTACATTGCAAACCTTCTCTACCAAATCCCAAATTTAGTGTCCAAGCTTATTTTCATCTATTATTTGATCATGTTATGTTTCATATACATTTAAGTTCATCTGTTTGTCCTGACACTCATCAAACACCTTGTGTGCACTCACTACTTTGGCCCCTTCCACTTTTACCCCTGAGCTCAACTTTCTACCACAACCTCCCCTAGTTACCTTTTTTACCCCAGTAGCTTTTCCATGGCCATGGGTCATTTATTAGGGAGAAACCCCTTGTGGTTACCTCTCATTTTCGCCATTAGATCACCATTTTACCCCTCTTATCCCACTTTTGCTTAAGCCAAAGCCCTCACCTCCTTCGAGAGAGTCCCTAGCATCCCAAGGCATCATTTCAAACCAAGAAATGGCATGCTCATGTAGGAAAAATGAGCAGCATATCTACAAGTTCATTTCTAGCTGTGATGTAGCTTTGTAAAGCAAGTACTCGCTACACACCTCTCCATGAGCTCAAACTTGGCAACGTTGTGGTCCTTCCATGTTTAAGACTGGTAGACAAGGTTTCACCTCAATTCCCTTTGTGTGAAAACCACTTTTGCCAGCCCCTAGTTTGATGTTGCAAATTTAATCATAGTCAAAACCCCACCTAGCCAACTCCAATTTGGTCTAAACTCCACCAGTGCGTTGTGGAACACATGACTTGCATGTTGGACACCTTGGCCTGGACAAGGGGTGGCCCAAGACACTAAGTGGGGTGGCGACCACCTCCCCGACATGTAGAAACGATGTTGTGCACCTTGTTTTCTTTCTCCAGAACGTATCCAACCGTTGCATCGTGTCTCAGAGCACGAGGGCATCTCCCTTGACTGGTCCAAGCTCTTCCCAACCCTGGCTAGCCTCCAAGGTACCCAGGGACGCGTGTCCTCTCCCATGTCGGAGAGCTCCGAGCTTCGCTTCAGCCGCCCTCTCCATTTGACCGTGCCCCGTGCCCTTCTACACCCCATATCCTTCTCCCCTCCTCCCAGGAGCTCGTGGAACGAGACATGTGAGCTCCCACGCCCTCCTCCTCCTCCCGTGCACGCCATGGCGCCGCCTCGGCCTCGACTCAGTTCGAGGTGGTCGACCTCTCCTCTCTCTTCCCTACCCCCCTCTAGAGAAGCCCCGCACCACCACGAGGTAGCCTCGTGCCTTCCTTCCTCCTCTCGGTGGCCTGAGCACCCCTGCCACGTCCGCCAATGTTGGCCTCCGCCATGGCCGAAGGGCCCCTTGGCCCAGGGCCTCCCCTGTGTAGCTGGACCTCTGGTCGGGTGCGAGAGGTTTCCCCCGAGCCTTTGGTGGTCGGAGCCCCGTCGGGTGGTGGCTAGAGCCGCCGGAGCCAGCCCCTGCACCGGTCGGCCCTGCCTCCCCTACCTGCTCTCAGATCAAGTGGGAGGAGGACGAAGGGCCCGACAGGTAGGGCCCCCACGTCAGCCACACACTGACCGGGCCCCCGACTTTAAGTGGTCTCCCAGGCGGTCTGCGAAACCGAGCTGGCCCATTGGCTACCTGGCGCCAGAGCGCAGGATAACCCCCCCATTTTCCACCTTTTTCTTTTATCTGTAATATTCAAAAATCCATCATAAATTCATTTGAAGTCCAAATCTGATGATTCAAAATTCTGCAGGTTCCTAAAATCATAGCCCATCCAGATCTATGCCTTTCACAATTTTCCAAGGATATTTTCTGTGGAATACTATTTAAATTCAAATCCGGGTATTCTAAACACCACCTTTGTAAAATCCTATAGGGTTCAAATCAGCTCCAAATGGAGTGAATCCAAATTCGAGAGCCTTCTAACATCATGCCCTATTTTTGAAGCCTTGGTCAACATTTTTCTATGACATATTTCTATTGCAATAAATAAATAGCTCCCTTTTGCTATTTATCCAGTATTGGAAAATCCCTAGTATATTCATATCACCTCCAAATCCAGTGAAACAACTACCTAAATATTTATAAATTCATGCTCTGTCAAATGAGTGCCTCCACTTATTTTTAGCAGAATATTTTCTATGGGCTTCATAAAGGACCACCTATTCCTCCTTTCACCCATTCAAAAATCACTAAAGTCCAAAACTCCTATATCGGTAAATCATTGAAGTGATGGACCACCTATTTGTGGGCTCAGATATTTTTATTATGACCATAGAGGTCCAAGAAAAATAAAAATCCTATTTATTTGGCATTTTGTTTCTGCTTGCTTTGTGGCTTATTGTGTTTGTTTCCGACGATAGTGGACAGCGTAGACATAGTACTCGGAGTTGGATCGGAAGACCTCGAGGACTTATGAGAGCAAAGGCAAGCAACCCTTTGACCATGTTTGAGCATATGTTATATTGCATGCTAGTAGAGAAAATATCTCCGTTGCAGGTGATCATAAGTATCGGTAAATCATTAAAGTGATGTTACTGATGGCTCCTCCGGAGCACTTGCATCTTGATCATGATCCTACAACCTATGAGGGTCATGCTAATATCATCTTGACAAGTAGAGCTAAGCATAGTAGAAGCATGAGCATGATGATGATATATATCAAAGGTTTATGAAAACCCCGTCGGGTGCCACTAATGCCCGAGGGTGGTGATGAGTTAGGTGGCCACTTTTGGTGAAGTGGTGCACCGGGTATTTTGTGTGTCTATGGTTTCGGAAACGGGAATATATTTATGATTTGTCGACAGTCCCAACCTTAGATGAGCTACCACGTTACCCATTTATGGGACGGGGCTTTGTTGATTACTCTGGTCGGTGCTAGCAAAGAGCCACATTACTAGTGGCGGGAGTGATGTGTGGTCACTCTCGTGATGAGGTCGTGCCAGGTAGGGTGACTATGTCGTTTTTACGTGTTCCAGGCACACCATTGGTCCCCGCATGGTTGCTACTGTCCAGAGTCGGTGCTCGTAAGACGTACAACATGTGGGCTGGGTACCAATCGAGTGGACCTCTTTGTCTGGTATCGTTAGGGGAGAAGTAATTATCGGGTACTTACCTCGGGTATGTTATATACCGCGAGTCGTAGATGAAATGGAAGTTTCCCGGATCTCGTGGGTACAACATACAACCTCCGCAGAGTGTAAAACTATTCGAATAGCCGTGTCCACGGTCAAGGACAGTTGGGTAATCCTGCTTAAACTATGTCGAGTCGTTTTCGCATAAACCATGTGTGAGTGTGTGTGTGTGTGTGTGTGGGTGTGTGTGTGTTTAATAGTGTTATGTGAAAGAGTTGATATGACCAAGTTTGGTGACTTGGCGTATCGGGTGAACCCGGAGTGTTTAGCCCTTGACAGATATATTGATATCTGTAATCTGTTCTTCTAAATACCATCTAGCTTATGTTGCACATCCATGATCATGTTTATTTACAGTAAAATGCTATTCACCAATACTGCATATTACTTGTTGCCATACCAACTGCATTATCCATATCATGGGCTGTTTGCGAGTACATTCAAAGTACTCATTGGCTTGCCACTGGTTATTTTATTGACCAGGTATGAGAGAACAGGATATGGTGAAGTTTAACTTGGTGACGTTCCTCCGAGCTAGGACGCTACCCAGTCAGAATGCCAGTAGGTTAAGGCTGATGGCATGGGTTCACAGTTTCGATCAATATTTCCACGATTGGTCCAGTTTCATGTGCTCGCCTTCAAGATCATTTATTGTATTAATCGGTATGTATGGATGTAAGACTCTCGTTGTTTAGTTTCTGTGTGTTCGGTGAGCATTGATCTCTGGGGTCACTGAGCACGTTCATTCGGTGATCTCGACTCGTAAGTCGGTGGTCCATAGAGCTGGTATCAGAGCCAGGTTGACTATAGGAAGCCCGTAGTTAGCACGGATGTTAGTTAGGGTAAAACTGCTTTTCAGACCTTTCAAAAGTACTTGCAAAACATGTATTTTCTCACCTATCCTAATAAATATTCAAAGGAAGCAAGGTTTTTGCCTTAGCACTTCCACTCTTATTTACTTGACACTCCTCGTCAGCTTCTTCAAAACCTGCAAATGGCCGCTAGCACCCTTATGCCTAACCACGGGATTACCCAAAAATCCTCGTGGGCAACTTGGAAGGAAGCAACCTTTCCAAACAATCACCCATGTACTGAAGACAAGGATGACAACACTACGACCAGACGACACCAATAGGAGTACCTCCATGAGGAACGAGGATATCAAGACCCCGAAGATGGCAACACCCTCGTCACTATTCCGGAGTGATGCCACCTTCACCTACGATGATCAGGACATAATATGTGCAAGACCATGATCTGCATCGCTATAGAGCGACCTTGTAAACATTAAGGTTGTGTGAACCACCACTGGTGGATGAGAACCTCGCCATTTGGTCTGCCTCACCTTAGTGAGAAGGAAAACAATTCTCTTCATCCCCCGCTTTAGGTGTCGATATCCCGATCAACATGACCGACGGGTCGGAACTCTATGACGCCTTGCTGACGTCATTGCATAAAGGCCGTCCACTTGAAACTCTCGAAGCCTCAGAAGACAAGAAGACAATGACAAGATTATGAAGACAACAGAAGACCCTGTCAACGACACCCATGAGGAACCACCTACTTCGGCGACTCACCACACGAGAACACTACTGGAAACTGATAACTTGCCATGTGCCTAACCTTTGTCGTCTGCTGGCGGTCGGCAAAGAACTTCTTTGCCGTTAGCTTACACGTGGCAGACGGCAAAGAGGAGGCTGATGGCATAGAGATGGTTTGCCATCTGCCTTTCATTTGCCGCCAGCTCGCAGATGGCAAAGGGCACAAAGGCAGACGACAAAGAGGTCCCAGCCCTTTGCCGTATGTTGGCAGACGACAAACAAAAATAAGGTAGACTCCAATGAACTAGGATTAACGGTTGTTTCCACCCCCACCCCACCTCTTTGTCATCCGCCCCCAGACGACAAAGGGCTCGCACCCCTCAACCCTTAACGTCTGGCCGACGCTCCCCCCTGCATGCCCACTCACTCCAGCGCTCCACCCCCCTCTCTCTCACCCAGCCACCCCGCGCCGCCGCCCCCTCCCACATGCTCCCTCCCGTCCGCCGCCCCAGCCCGACCTCCCTCGCACCGGTAACCCCCTCCCCACGTGCCCCCTGCCCAGCCCCACCTTCCACCTGCGTCGCCGCCCCCTCCCACCTGCTCCGTCCCGGTCGACGCCCCAGCCCCACCTCCCTCGCGCCGGCGACCCCCTCCCCGTGTGCCCCTACCCAGCCCCACCTTCCTCCTAGCCGCCGCCAACCTCCCACCTGCTCCCTCCAGGCCGCCGCCCCAGCCCCACCTCCCTCGCGCTGCCGACCCCGTCCCGCACGCCCCTGCCTTGCTGCTCGAGCTGCGCCACGGAAGCTGCTCGCCGTCCGGCTCCGTCGTCAACCCCGCTCGCCCCGGGAAGAGTCGCCCTCTTCCACCAATCGCCGGTAAGCCGCCCCTTCCCCTCTCCGGCCCTGTCCCCGCACGGTACTACCCTGCCTCTGCATTTTTTGTGTATGTTTTTTTGACAATTTTTTTTCCATATATGTTACCAGTATTCGGTTGTGGAATAGATGGAAAAGACAATTTGGGATGAACAACGCACAAACTGTTTCCATATATGCTACTAGTATTGTTTTTTTACTTATTTTTGCTGTTTAATTGTTAGACTAGAATATGTATGTAGTTTAGTGCTAGGTTTAGTGTTAGATTAGATTAGGTTAGTGCTAGGTTTAGTGCTAGGAAGAATAAGTAGGAGGAAGAAGGAGATGAAGGAGAAGAAGAAAAATAAGAAGAAGAAGAGGCGGAGAAGGAAGAAGAAGAAGAAGAAGAAGAGAAAGAAGAAGAAGAAAGAAAGATAAGAGTAGACGAAGACGAGAAGAGGAGGAGGAGAAAAAAAAGAAGAAGAAGAAGACGAAGATGACGAAGAATAAGAAGAAGAAGAGGAGGAGGAGGAGAAAGAAGAAGAAGAAGAGGAAGAAGAAGAAGAAGAAGAAGAAAGAAGAGGAAAAAGGAACCCCGACACTGACCCTCGAACCCTGACCCCCGACGCTCGACGCCACTGACCCTCGATCCTTGACCCCCGACGCCACTGACCCTCGACCCCCGACCCCCGACGCCACTAACCCCTAACCCCCAACCCCAACCACCGACGCTCGACACCACTGACCCTCGACCCTCGACCCCCGACGCCACTGACCCTCGACCCCCGACCCCCGACGCCACTGACCCCCGACCCCCGACCCCTAGCCCTCGACCCCCGACCCCTGACGCCCGACGCCACCAACCCCCGACCCCCGACGCCACTCACACCCGACCCCCGACCCCCGACCCCCGATGCCACTGACCCGCGACCCCCGATGCCCGACGCCACCGACCCTCGACTCCTGATGCCACTGAACCTCGACCCCCGACCCCCGACCCCCGGCGCCACTGACCCTCGACCCCGACCCCGACCCCCGACGCCACTGACCCCCAACCCCCGACCCCCGACACGTCTTTGGCCTCTTGTTAACCGAAAAGACCCCCGACACGTCTTTAGCCTCTTGTTAACCGAAAAGACCCCCGACCCCCGACGCCACTGACCCTCGACCCCCGAAGACACTGACCCCCAACCACCGACGCCACTAACCCCCGACCCCCGACGCCACTGACACTCGACACCGCCGACCCTCAATGACACTGACTCCCGACGACACTAATGTAATTCCCAAAGTGTGTAACTTGCCATAATTAGAACCTTCTCTATGTGGGTCCACCTTGTCATTGCTATGAGAGCCTATGCATGTGTTATTTCATGTGTCAAGTTGTTTTGTTCTTCCTTTGCATGCATGCATTCCATCCAATCCATGCCTATTGTGTTTGTTGCCTTGTGATCTTATGTGATGGTGTGATGACATGTGGTGTGATGTGTTGATGCTATGTATGAAGTGGGTGTTGCTTGTAGTAGGTAGCTATGTTAATTCAACTAGGTTTTAAAACCTTCCCTCTCTCTTTTATACCAAGGTCAAGTTTCACTTGTACCTTCCCTATTTCAAAAATGTCCATGATTTAGCATATTTTGTGGTGGATGTGAAGTTGTGAAGCTGCTGTTTTGAAACTTTGTTTGTGAGGTGCAAATATTCACAAAACAGAGGATCAAATTCTGTTTTGCAAATATTTACTTGCCCCAAAAATCCCTTTTCTATTTTTATTAAATAGGTCATACTTTCTTATGACCAGGGGTATTTTTATTTTAATTTTTGGTGCCATAGGTTTTCCTGGGAGTTATTTGTTTTCTGGTGTTGGATTTAAATAGAAAACCCCAAGAGTTTCTTTTCTCTCTTCCAGGCGCCAGCATGGGCCTCTCGCTCCCTCCCGAGGCCCATTCCTCCTCTCTGTCCCCGCGGTAGCCCAGGCGCGCGTTCCTTCTCCTTCTTCACACGACGTCTCCCCGTGCGTTGCTTTCCGTCGGGCAGCAGAGGGAGGGCGAGCACGCCCTTAGGGCTCACGGAAGTCGAGGCCCTCTTATAACCCTCGGCGTGCGTGTCCCCTTGGCCTAGGGTTCCTCCTTTCCCCTCCTTGCGCCGCCACTTCCACCCTCCATCTCCTCCTCCCCAGGTCAGCTCTTTGTAGAGCCATTAGCAGAGAGAGAGAGAGAGGTAGCACACCGCCGTCGTCCGCCATGCTTCCGTCGTCTTCGGCGCCAGCCACCATGTCCGGGGGCTCGGGGCAGGACCCCGCGTTCCATTCCCGTCGTCGTTGAGCTCGAGGCGCGACCACAACGACGGGAAGGAGCTCGTCAATGGCGTGTTCCCGGCAGCCCGTTCCTCCCTGCTTCGGTTCTGCAGAGTTCTTCGTCAGTCTTCTTCAGATCATCTTCGTCGTCTCCAGGCGGCTCCTTCTTCCCAATCGGCGTCCCCTTCTCCTTCCCCTAGGTGAGGATGCTCTCTTCGTCCCTTCCCCCTTTGTAGATGCGGCAAGGATCGAGGCGTGCCTCTTTGTCCCGAGAGGAGAGCACGAAGTGCAGGTGATGTTGTGTGTAGATGTGTTGTTCCTAGTGTGTGACTCTGCTCGTTGTGGCTCAGGGAGATGGCATCCCTCGCAGCGCAGTAGTTTCTAGCGTAGTCGATCCTTGCGGGCGCAATAGTAGCAGAGTAGAGAGCATGCTCCGGCGACGTCTTTGTCGTCGGCTCGCTTTGCAGAGCAAAGCAGGGCGTCGTGGTAGATTACCTTGTAGTTGTCACCTGCTCTGTCAAGTCTCCACGACGCCAACACCCCCCTTTTTGATATTTGTTTTCATCAGTAGGATAAGCAGTAGCAGAGAAGTTTAACATGTTAGCCATCCCTGGTCTGTCGAGCTTATGGACAGTAGCAGAGTGGTGGCTCGGTTGTTGGTGAAACAGGGGGTCCAGGGATCGAATCCCACCCCAAGCCTTTTATTTTTCTTTTGCTTTCCTTGCTGTTTTTCTTTGGCTTGAAACATGTGATGCTATGGTATGCTCAACACCATGTGGGTATTTTTTTTCTCACAGCAGCAAGTAGTTGTTCCTAGTTTTGTTGCTAGCATGATAGGAATGGCATGTGTAGGCTTGTGTGCTAGTATAGGACTTTGGGAGCTAGTGAATGTGTGAGCTAGCATATATATGTTGCATGTGTGTGTGTATCTTGTGTGTGTTCCAAGCACCAAGGGTGGTGTATATGCATATCTCTTGTGCATGTGAATTTAGCTGATGCACTAATGGTGCAAGTAGTGTGTGTATGTGTGTTTGTGTGGGTTTCCCCCCACATACTTTGTGTGTGTGTAGGTGCACATGTATGTGGGTGTGTTTAGCATGTGTGTGAGGTGATATTGTGTGTGCTTGTGGTGTGTGTCACACACATGCCCTAGGATTGGTGTGCCTTGATGAGCACATGTGCTAGCTTGTGTGTGTAGGGGTAGAAAGCATGATGTGAGTATAAGTTAGTTGTGTGTTATTTTTAGCATGTGTAGGTGCTTACCATGCATGTGCTTGATGTATGTGTGTGTGGTGGTGTGCTAAGTCACATGGGCATGAGGTATACAAGTGATGTGATGATGTCCCAATTGTGCCCAATTGTTCTATGCAAGTGCATATGTATTATCTATGTTTTTGGGGTAGAATCATCCCAGGAATCCATTGGTGGAATCAGTTTTGCCTTTGGAACACTTTCTGGGAATGTCATATTTCAGTTTTGTTCCATGTTTAGAGCTTGGTTCCATGTGATGTGATGAGCCCAAGAGGTTAATTCTTTGTTGTGGCAGTAGAGGCTGAACTCCTCTATATCATGTTGGTTTTGTTTCATGCTTAGTAGCTCATACGTGCAAGTTGTCCCTAGTCAAAGTAGGCATGTGGCTGAAATTCCAGTTTAGTGAAAATCTGTGATTTTCACTAAGTGTGAGAATCTGCTTATATTTTCTTCTCGTGTTGTTGTGCTTGTAGAAGTCCATGTGTTGGGAATCAGCCCTTGCTATCAACTGGGAAGTTGTAGCTTTTGTGTTTTTCTAGCTCTCTATCAATTTTAATTCCATTTGGAGTCCTGTAGATATTGTTTTGGGTGCTGTCAAAATGCTTCAGAGCATAAACAGCTAGTGAGAATCTAGAATTTTCACCAAGTCCCTGAAAACTGATATTTTTGGCCAAGTTAGCAGCTGTGTAACTTCCCATGTGTAACTCTTTTGTATTATCTTTTTGCTTGTGCTGGTAGTACTCTTCGATAGCTTCTGCCACATATCCTATTTGGCATATTTGGGTGGCTGTAGGTGCTTTACATGTAGCTCTCAAACTGCTATGATGCGGTTTATGGTAGATTGAATAGTTTTGACGATTTGATGCTTGTGAGTGCATAGGTGATGGTGTGGTGATATTCCTTGCACCACCCCATCCATACTTGTTTGTTTTATGTCTTGACAACCTGGGAATGCCACAAGTATGCCATTGGAGTGTGTTGTGATGGAGTTGATACGTAGGACTCTATTTCTTGTTTCGTTGTTTCTGGTTGATCCGTAGCTCCGTTTGTAACGTTCTTTATATGTTTTTGCATCGTTTTCGCGTGACGCATCTGTTCATGTCATCCTCATGCATGTCAACATATATTAGGGTGCAGTTCTGTCTAGTAGCTTGCTTATTCTTCTCATGCATGTGCAAGTGAGTAGAATAGAGATGCATGTTCATTTCATCTCATGCATAATGTGCTTGTTGCATCTTGAGGTGCTGTTGTTCATTGGATGCTATTTTTATGTTGGGTAGCACCGGGATCGGAAAACGAGTACGTGGATCCAGGAGAGTACGTACAGGACGAACAAGAGCAGTTCCATGCTGAGGACATCACACGCAAGATGATATGACCTTGATTCCATCTCTAGACTTGTTATGCTAGATTCACGTTTCTTCGTCTTATGCTCGCTGCCTACCACTGAAATAATTGCCTCCTGATATTGCCATGAAACCCAAACACTTAGCCCTTCCTAGCAAATCTTGAATGGCTAAGTAGGCTTTGCTAAGCTTCTAATGTTAGCGTTGCTAGTTGCAGGTGCTTTGTCTCATGTGATAATATCAGTTTGATATCATTACGTTAAATCTGATATTTAATTAATGCACCTATATACTTGGTAAATAACGGAAGGCCTAGCCTTTGCTGGGTGTTTTGTTCCATTATTGCTGCCATAGTTACCGGCTACTGGTGTTTGATTCCATAACTGATCTCTCCTAACACGTTCGAGGTTGTTATGGGGACCCCCTTGATAACTCGTGTAGTGTTAAGACTCGTCCGGCAGGACCCAACATTGGTGTTAATTTGCTAATCACTTAATAATAATCTGCATAGGGAATAGCTACCCCAAGGAATTTAATCAACAACCCGGGCCAGTGCTCCTCATGAGTGTTGGTCCAAATTGAGTAGGCTATGGGCCCACCACAGAGCAACGTGAGGTTTGGTATACGTGTAGTGTGACTCATCCATCGTGTTCCGAGACTGATATACGCGGCTCTTACCGGGGTCGTCGACACGACGGGAGGTCCTGCTAGTCTTGTCTTTCCTCAATGATATATCTTGCGTATAGGAATCCCGGTGAAGCTTCGGTTATCCCCACAGTTGAGGTTTTCCTCTAAGGAATCCGACGAGATCACGAGATTCGTGATAGAGGATTACTTTGCGTCCCGTGACCGTTTGTGATGGACTAGTTGGAGCACCCCTCGAGGGTTTAATCTTTCGGAAAGCCGTGCCCGCGGTTATGTGGCAACTTGGCATATTTGTTAACAAGATAACTTGAACCTAATCTAATAAAATTGCCAACTGTGTGCGTAACCGTGACTGTCCCCTTCGGAGACCTCTCTTCGATCGGGAACATGGTGGGGTTATGATTGAGGTAAGTAGGTGTTCAGGATCACTTAGTGATCAGCTAATCATCGACCGCTAGTATAGACCACCTTCAATACTTGTTCTACATGAGATAGCCACCATATATGCTTAGGATGCTGCAACCTAAATACTCCACCTTCCTTACCTAATAATTTGACTAGTTCTAGCACCGAGGTCATAGATTGTTGAGTCCCCGTGGCTCACAGATTACTTCAACACACCAACAGGTACAGGTACCCCCAAGACAGGTGATCCTGACGGCACGCAGCTGGCGTGGCAGTACGATGAGGAGAACGACCGCCTGTACGTGAACTATCCACAAGACTGAGGCGTTGCCGTGATCGTGGGCAAGCATGCAGGGTAGCATAGTCATTTCTCATGTTTTGTAGTCCGTAGCGGAACTACCTTGTTTGGATGCGTGATGTAACTCTGATATTATTTATGAGATGGCAGTTGAATCCCTAATTGTCATTCGTTATTATGTATGTGCTATGTTACCGTGCTTGCAAAACGCTTATATGCGCTTCTTTCCTCTTTGGGGCCTCGTTCCCCTAAACCGGAAAGGACCGCATCTTAGTCGTTACAACTAAGCCCCGACCCACGATACCTCTTCTGCCTCCTGTTGAACAAGAAGGTGCTTTTCGGCCTTCTAGAGGCCGACAGGGTCATAGTTTTGTAAATTATGAGTTAGGTCACATATTTTCCGATTATGTTAATTATTAAAACATCATATTTGTGTTGATCGAATGAATTTCAACGTGCAGTTTTCGACGACCTTCACGTGCGTTGGACGAGCTCCACCCCTGCGATTGTTGGTGAGCACAAATGACTTCTTCTCCTACCCCCTTAATTTGCTCTGTTCCATTCTTCGTGCCGATGAAACTTGCTAACTAAAGGTTTCTTCAATCATGAGTATGCGTCTCCCATTCGAAAGGGCGACATCTAAAAATATGCATGTCTTTGCATATTTATAACCGCCATCCTTTCGAATTGTCCAACGTTATCCATGGACAGCCCGAGTATGTGTAGATTGCGTTCATTTTCCCGTATTCTGTGCTCCGGATCCGATGCAGAATTTCGTCAGTGCCTTCATGTTGTTCTCCGGGTACACATCCTCTCTGCTTATTGCCGAGACATGTATCAGCAGAACAGCGGGGAGGTGCTGCCGGAATTCTGCGTCGGATCTTGAGCAGAGCATGGGAAAACGAACCCAATCTACACATACTCGGGTGGGATTAGGACCTATCTTTAGCTATTAGCATGTAGGTTGCATGGATGTAATAAAACTGACAAACTTGATTAGCGGATGAAATAGATGATGAATTATATATTTATTTCTTGTGTGCCCATAGGTAGCTAGGCAACATGAGTGATCGTGCTTGGATGTACACTGGTCACCCTAGTCAGAAAGATATGACCCATGAATGGTTAACAAAAACCAGGAGGTTTGTGAGAGCCGCATTTGCAAATGGCCAGCAAAAAACATGGTGCCCCTGTCCCAACTGCGACAATTGGAAAAAAGCAGACATAGTTTGAAATGGGTAAACACGTGCAGACGTGGGGTTTTATGCCTAATTATATGGTGTGGACTTCTCATGGCGAATGACCAACGTGCCAAAGCTGAGGTGATTCGTCGTCGCACCGACGAGCATGGTACCGGGATCGAAGACATGGTGCAAGATTTTGATGATGCTCGGGATTCGGACGATGAGATGGAGGAATCTGCAAAGGCCTTCTATGAAATGTTGGAGTCTTCAAAATGTCCTCTCCACGAGCATACTGAGCTTTGTCAGTTGGATGCTATTGCGCAAGTAATGGCTCTGAAGGCTCAATTGAACCTAGGCAAAGAATGCTACGACGCAATGATGGCGATATTTGGACGCTTTCTACCCAAAGGCAATGTACTGCCTGCAAACCTATATCAGTCAGAGTGAATCCTCTGTGTACTTAAGATGCCCTATGAGAAGATACATGCCTGTGAGAATGGATGTGCCTTATTTAGGCTTGAGTATGCGTCCTTGAACTATTGCCCAATTTGCAATTCTTCCAGGTATATTGTGGTAGACAACGATATGGGTGAGAAGAATCAGACGAAAATCCCCATTAGTGTTCTTTGGTATCCGCCAATCGTACCAAGACTTCAATGTCTTTTAATGGTCGAAGAGACGGCCAGACAAATGACATGGCACAAATTAGGCAAAAGAACCGAACTAGATGCGGATGGGAACAAGGTGCTGGTACACAATTCAGATGGTTTTGCGTGGAAGCACTTCGATGCATTACATAAGGATAAATCGGAAGATCCAAGGCATTCTAGAGTTGCCATCAGCACGGATGGGTTCAATGTCTATGGTATGATGGCAACACAATCTAGTAGTTGGTCGGTATTTGTCATTCCACTCAATCTCCCACCCGGAGAGATTATGAAAAGAAAGAACATTTTCCTGACATTGAAAATACGAGGGCCCAAATATCCGGGGAAGAATATGAATGTGTACATAGAGCCGCTTAAGGATGAGTTGCAAGAAGCCTGGGGTAATGGGATCAAGACATACGATGCCGCTACCAATTGTTTTTAAAATGCATGTGTGGTACATGTACTCGACACATGATTATCCGTCGTTTGCGCTATTCGATGGCTAGTGTGTGCATGGAAGGTTCCCGTGCACCACATGCAAGGCAGCTTTTTAGTTCCATTTGCTGCAGGCTGGTCGCAAGTTTTATTGCTTCACATGCATAGCAATTTCCTGGATCCTGACCATAAGCTCAGAAAAGACAAGAAGAATTTCATCAAAGGTAGAGTTGTCAAAAACACTGCACCAGCTGCGTTGACAGGCCAACTGACCCTTGATCACTTAAACGCTCTCGAGCCTGATCCTTTGTGTCCAGGGTACTGTAACACCCCAAATTTTTGCCAAGATTTCTATTTAATAAATTTGGCCTGAATGGTTTTAAATTTTTATTTTTGGGGTTTTCTGTTGATTTCAAAACCTCTCTTATTCTTGGTTTTGTGAATAACTCTTCTATGAGCTAAATATTTTTGAGAACTTTTATGTGACTTGAGGGTTGACTCAAATATTTCCTCTCTACTGATTATTTCAGAGAAGACTTTTCATTTAATATTATCTCCCAACTGAATTATTCAAAACTGGTTTTTATTTTCTCAAGGGTCCAGTTTTGAACTGCAGCTACCTGTTAACCTCTTCAAAAAATTCCACAATAATCTTGACAATTACCTACTATGTTTCTGGATCAACTTTGTATAATAATATAGCCAAGTGTTTTGATAGGATTGAGCAAGTTAATTAATCTTACTTTCTGGTCCAACAATAGATTTGCACTACAACCCCTTAAATTAAATCTCCAAAAACTCTACCAAAAATTGTAGTAGCCAAGGGATTCATACAAAAGAGTTTTATGCAAAAACCGAGCTGAGTATTTTGGTAAAATATTGCTTTTCGCCATCTTTTATTTTCTGGTCCAAATAGGTGCTTTACACTATAACCTCTTCACTAAACTCTCTAATAATCTTGTAAAAATTTGTGGTGGTCAAGAGGTTTATATGAATGATTTTTCTGCAAAAATGAATGTTGGTCTTTTGATATATTTGCGTACCACTTCTTGTTTTATGTTCTGTACCAGGTTGACCTTTTGAACTACAACCCCGATTTTTCCTTCCCCAATGCTCTTGAAAATTTTTGTGCTTGTAGTCCATCCTACAAACCCTTAAGTATGAATATTCAACCCCATTGGAATTGTTTTGACCCATGTTGCATCGTCTTCTTGTTTCTGTCCAGGAATGAACTTTTGATAGAATTGCATTGTGAAGTTGTTGAGTTGCTAAATCAAACCATGCCATTTTTGTACCCATCCAGTGAGGCTTATATCTAGGAATTTCCATGGTTAGTAAGTGCCCCTAGATGCCATTGGAATTCTGTCCAACACCTGGTGTCCCTGACCAGAAATGACATGGTATTTTGTTTGAATGGTGGAGTTGAGCCCCACGCTGAACCAATATGTCTAGCAGACCCATAATAATGTCATTAGTCGGTCTGGAGCGTTTCACCACCAACCTAAACCCCTAGATAGCCATGGCATTTTGCCGAGCAGCTAGCAGGCATGCCAGAGCGCACCCCAGAGCGCGTGCGTTGCACCCAGTATGCCCGAGCCGCCGCGTCGAAGTCCTGCCGCACCCCCTGATGCCTGAATAGGCCTTAGCGCGTGTGCTATCTCGCACGAGCACCTCGTGCGCCCCTGTAACCTCTGCTTCCCCTACCATTCCTGCATCGCCGCAGCCGCATCGACCGTCATCAAGCTGCAGTAGCAGCGCAGCATCCCAGCATCGCCCAAGCCCTTCTCGAGTGCCACCTACCCCGTGGACCACCTCCTTACGATGAGCCGCTGCTCCCCGCCTTGTAGCTGCATCAGGCCGTGCCTGTGCTCGCGCCAATGGCTGTCCCCGGCGACTCATCAACTCCCGTCGCGGAACCGACACCCCGAGGCTATAAATAGGACCCCCGGAAGCCTTAGAGCATGGCAAGCAAACCCTCATAGCCATAGCTAGCCCTTCTAGCTCCAATTTAGGCTGAGACCCCTCGTTCCCAACTCTGGTGACCTTCAGTCCCCGCAGCACCACGGGTCGGTTCGGTCTTGTGAGTGTAACTTTACCCTACGTCAGCCTGCAACTCGAACCTCCTAGACCTAACGGAGCTGCCCCACCCCTCGCCGTGCGCCTAGAACCCCTCCTAACCAGTACCCCATCGGAGCCGAAGGTCCCTCCGCCGTGGAGGAAGGGCTGCTCGATTCCGGCACCCGTCGCTGCCCCAAGGCAGTGAAATGAATGTGCCTTGGTCCCCTGAGCACACCGGTACCCTCCGTTCCTCAAATGGGGGCTCCTGTCACCGATGAGCCTCGCCGGAGTCCCTCCTTCCTTCACCCAGAGGAGGAAAAAGGAGCCCGAGTCAAACCTGCACGTGGGGCCCGTGCGTCAGCGTATCTGTCCCAGCCAGAGCCCGCGCTGGTGGAAACGTCTCCGGTCAAGTACGTTTTCACTATTGCGCTAGCGCATTTCCATCCGATGCGTTTTTCTTTTCTTTTTGATTTTTAAAACAAAATTTGACCAGAGCTTTGACTGGCTATAAATTTTTATAGAGAACTCCAAATGAGTTGATTCTTTTTCTCACCCCTTTCAAATTCAGCCTAGTTTATTTTAGTATTTATTTGAAAACTTTCTAGGATAGTTTTATGTAATGTTTTTAGATTGAGTGTTAATTAGCATATATTTTATATATAGGCTTCAAGAGAGAAGTGAAAACCTGCAAAAGTTTTGTGGTGAACCCCACCTCTCTACAATTGGAAGGCAAACATCCTAAACCCACTTTAACTTGGTTGCATAATCTCGCTTGGTGAAAGTATTATAGGGATATGTTTTATTTGTGGTGATATTTCATGTGGTAAAACATGCATATGGTTTCATGATTTTGAAAGTAAAGGTTTCTATGATTGTGGTGCATGGACAGTGGTCACTCTTTCCTAACCTACGTGCCTACCAGACGGGATTCGGGAGAGTCGATGTCTTCTGGAGATACGACCGTGGGATTGACACCTCGTGGACGAGAGTGGTCAACAAGGCATGTTAGGTAGGTAGTGACACTGCTTGCACATGGTTTGTGCTGATCATACAGTTAATACTTGAACCTCCTAAGTCGACCATAGATCGAGTCTTGTCAGTATGTCTCCTTATCTGCGTGCTACCATAGTTTCCTGGATAATGGATTTGGTATAGGTAGTTGCAGACCTATTATCATTCACAGACCAGTAGAGGGGCCGGGATGAAGGTATCCACGGCCGTGGTATAATTCCAGTCATCCGGTCAGGGGGCATGGGTGTTTCCGTCAGGGATCGGAAGGGAGGGCACTCCCCGTAAGCGCGCGATATAAATTGTTGATCCCATGCTAGTCGAGGTCGTAGGCTGCCCGTCTTACGGTTCTACCTTGGCACCGTAGTCCGGGTGAATCCGGGCTTCGCGGAGGTAAAGTGGGTGTGTGATGATTCTGAGTGTCCACTTCTAAAATTTCATATGTGGAATTAGTTGCAACACCCTGTGTTTAGCTTTCCCGACTAATTAACTTATTTCAAAAATTAGGACCAACTAAATTTTTTGTGAATGCTTGTGATGCTTGAAGTGACTATTGTTTGCTGGCTTGCTTGAATGCTTGTGTTTGCTTCTCAGCAATTGCTATTACTCTTCAGACTCACCTCCTTAACCCAAAACTCCTGCATAATGATCATGCCATGTGTTTAGGACCAAAAACTATTTTTACCAAATATTATTTTCACCAAAATGGATTTCTTTCAATTAAGCTTTCAAAACCCGTGAGATGAGATTTGTATTACAAGTCGCCAAAATAGGGAATTTATTTTGCACCAATTATTTTGTTTAAAACACATTATCGAAATGACTTCCCAAAACCACCATATTATTATTTTAAAACTTATTTTACTAATTTATTTAAATGCCTTCCTGTGAGGCTAGAAATGGTCTTTATGAAAAAAGTTATTTTTATTGCTTTCGAAATATTTAAGAAAATTTAGGGAAACTCATTGGATATATTTATTCCATATATATGAGTTTCAGCACATGGTCACGGTCAAAATATTGGGCAACCCCTCCAAAACCCTTCCTGCCTATTTCAATTTTTTGGAATATTTCCATAAGAAATATTCGTAATAAATTCCAGTATAATTCCAGCATGTCACCTATGATATGTTATTATCTTGCCAAGTTTCAGCTCAATCCAAGTTGATTTGCCTCCCCTAATTATTCAAAAACCCTATCTGTCGAGATCCAAATTTGAGCAACTCTTCATTGTCAAGTATCTCCAATTGTGATCAAATTTGGTGGACATGTTCTAGTACTCCAATAATGCATCCACACCAAGTGGTGCATCAAGGAGAATAGAAAAACATGTCCAAAGCCCCTCAAAACCCTTTGTGTTGATTTCTGACTTTGGGAAACTTTACATTATAAAGTTTCACCAATTGATCCCAAACTTTTTGTGCATACCTTAATGCTCAAATAATGCCCCCACACCAAATATTGGATTTGTGGGAATTGATTTGGATGGATTTGTAAGCAGAAAGCCATTTCTACCCATTTCATGGGTTTTCCAAGTCTACATTGAAAACCTGGTCCACGAAATCCCAAATTTGGTGTCCCAGCTTATTTTTACCTATTATTTGATCCTGTTAAGTTTCATATCCATTGAAGTCCATCTGGTTGCTCTGCTACTCATCAAACACCTTGTGTGCATTCACTTTATTGGATACTTTGGCCCCTTCCACTTTAACCCTTGAGCTCAACTTTCTACCACAACTTCATTTAGTTACTTTTACCTCCATTAACATTTCCATGGCCACTGGTCAATTATTGGAGTGACGGTGTATGCAACTATTCCTCATTTTACCCTTGGAATCACCATGTTTACCCCTCTTGCCACACCTCTGCTTAAGGTAAGGGCCCCAATTCTTTCCAGAGCCTCCCTTGTATGTCAATGCTTCATTTCAATCCAAGATATGGCATGCTTATGTGGAGAAAATGAGCAGCACATCTGCAAATACATTTTTGGCTGAAATATAGCTTTGTACATCAAGTACTAGCTACCCTTCCTTGCTTGAGCTGAAACTTTGTAGTAGTGTACTCCTTCCATGGTTAGGACTTGTAGACAAGGTTTCACCTCCTATCCCTTCCTGTGAAAACCACTTATGCCAGCCCCAAGTTTGCTACTGCAAACTTAACCAGAATCCAAACCTATTCAAACCACCTCCACTAGTTGCCAAACTCCAAAGTCTCTTTCCTGCATGTGTGCCCTAGGTATGGGACACGTTTGATCGGTCCTAGTGGCTCTGTGGAGACGAGTGGCCATGGTGACCGCGCCGGCAGCCTGCAGAAACGGTGCTCTGCACCCTTTCTTCGTCCTACAGCTGGGGTCCCTCCATGGCAGCATGTCCCAGCGTGCCAGGACGCTCCCCTTGACCAGTCCAAGCCCTCCCCGACGCCAGGATGCAGCCAAGGTGGCTTAGGCATGCGAGGCCACCGTGCCCAGAGAGCACTAGGGAGCATTTGAGATCTTCTCGTCGACCCTCTCCATTTTGACCGTGTCTAGAGCCCCTCTTCACCCCATGTTCTTCTCCTCTCCTCCCGGGAGCCCCTGGATCGAGCCAATTGAGCTCCCAAGCTCCCCATGCCCCTCATGGCCGCGAGGGAGCCGCCTCGGCCTCGCCTAAATCTCGTCTCCCCCCGAGCCCCTCTCGCCTCCCTGTCGCCTGTATTGGGTTCCCCTCAGACTCCCCATCCTCCACGGCATTTCGGCAGCTCTCTCCATCGCCGTGGTATGCCAGCCAGTAGCGGCCTGTGTCGTCGTCCGCCCCCTTCGGGGCCCATCGCCCTCAAGCGTTCCCGGCAAGGAGCTATTGCCCCAGGCAGATGCGGCGCTCGCTCCTGAGCGCGCCGGTTGCCAGGCCCTCGCTGGAGGAGACCGGTAGGGCAGACTGGCGACGGGCACCTCTCTCTTCCCCTTCTGCTCGGGCGGGAGGAAGGGGAAGGGACCGATAGGCGGGCCCCCATCGTCAGCCTCATGACGGCCGGGCCCTCGGTTTGAGTGGCCGCGCCCTCCATTGGCTGGCGCCTCCCTGCAGTGATGGCGCCCTCTCGAAAGCCGTTTTCGGTGTGTCCTCCTGCTGCCTCCAGGCCGAGCCAATGGGCCGGCCCACTCCTTCTCCCTCGCCCTGGGAAAAATATAACCCCCGAAGGCTGAGCTCCTTTTCTCAAATTCCTTTTTTTGGCATAACTTCAGAGATCCATTCAAAAATAAATCTAACTCCAAATTGTTTGATTCAAACTCCTGCAAGTTCCTACAATGCAGGTCTATCCAAATATGTGCTTTGCACATTTTTCCAAAGCAACTTTCTGTGGTGTATTCATTAAAATAGAAATCTGGATATATTTGGTCCCACTTTGGGAAAATCCTATAGGGTTCAAATTCCTAGCATATTCATTTCAAGTCCAGATCCAGTGAAACAACTTCCTAAATAATTCTAAAGTTGTTCTTTGTTAAATGAGTGCCTCCACTCATTTTTATCATAATAGTTTCTGTGATCTTTGTAAAGAATCCCCTTCTCTTCCTTTCCCCCATTCAAAAATCCCTTATGATCCAAACCTCCCATGGCAAGCTTCAGGTATTTTTCTTAAGACTAGAGAGGTCCTAGAAAATTATAACTAGTATTTACGTAGCACTTTTATATCTGCCTGCTGTGTGGCTTACCGTAGTTGTTTCCGACGATACTTGACGGGTAGACAAAGTGCTCGGAGTTGGAGCGGAAGACCTCGAAGACCCCGAGGGCTTATGTGAGCAAAGCCAAGCAGCCCTTTGACTATGACTGAGCATATGTTATATTGCATTTTAAGATAGCAAGTATTTCCATTGCATATGATCATAAGTGTCGGTAAATCATTTGGTTTGATGTTACCGATGGCTCCTCCGGAGCACTTGCATTGAGCTTGATCCTACCTCGTTGAGGATCATGCTAGTATCATGTTGACAAGTAAAGTTAGAATATTATTAGCATGAGCATGATGATGACATAAATCAAAGATTTATGAAAACCCCGTCGGGAGCCACTAATGCCCGAGGGTGATGATGAGTTAAGTGACCACTTTTGGTGGAGTGGTGCACCGGGTATTTTGAGTTAGTATGGTTTCGGAAATGGGATTAGATTTATGATGTGTCGACGGTCCTAACCTTACCAGTACGACCACGTTACCCCTTATGGGACGGGGCTATGTTGATTACTCTGGTCGGTGCTAGCAAAGAGCCACATTACTAGTGGCGGAAGTGATGTGTGGTCACTCTTGTGATGGGGTCGTGCGAGGTAGGACGACTATGCCATTTTTATGAGTTCCACGCACACCGTTGGTCCCCGCATGGATGATACTGTCCAGATTCGGTGCTCGTAAGATGTACAACATGTGGGCTGTGTACCAATCGAGTGGACCTCTTTGTCTAATATCGTCAGGGGAAAGGCATTGATCGGGTACTTACCTCGGGTATGATATATACTACGAGTCGTGGATGACATGGAATTTCCCGGATCTCGTGGGTCCAGTGTACTACCTCTGCAGAGTGTAAAACTATTCGAATAGACGTGTCCATGGTCAAGGACAGTTGGGTGGTGCTGCTTAAACTACGTCCAGTTTTTTCCGCATAAACAAAGTGTGTGTGTGAGCTGTGATGAAAAAGGAGTTATTAAGAAAGTAATGATATGACCAAGTTTGGTGACTTGGAATATAGGGTGAACCCTGTGGTTCAGCCCTCGACAGATATACTGACATCTGTAACCTGTTCTTCAAAAGTAATTCTTTAACTTGATGCATATTCATGATCTTTCCTCCAAGATGAATTCCATCAAAGATGCATGTTATGGTTGTCCTTCAGTTTCATTGTTTATATCATGGGATCTTTGTGATTACAATCAAAAGTACTCATTGGATTGCCACTGGTTATTTCATTGACCAGGTATGAGAGAACATGATTTGGTGAAGAGTAACTCGGTGACGTTCTTGCGAGCTAGGACGCGTCCCACTCAGAATGCCTCTAGGTTAAGGCTGATGGCATGGGTTCACGCTTTCAACAAATAATTCCTCTATTGGTCCAGTTTGGTGTGTTGGCCTTCAAAGCCCTATACATGTAAGACTCGACCGCAATGGTCATTTATTGTATCAAACGGTATGTATGGATGGAAGACTCTTATTATTCAATTTCTGTGTGTTCGGTGAGCATTGATCTCTGGGATCACTAAGCACGTTCATTCAACGATCTCGACTCATAAATCGGGGTCCCCACAGATCTGGTATCAGAGCCATCGTTACTGTAGGAAGCCTTATTTAGCACGGACGTTGGTTAGGATAAAACTGCTTTCCAGACTTTTCAAAAGTACTTGCAAAACCTATATATTTTCTCGCCTCTCCTAAATCTTCAAAGGAAATGAAGGTTATACTTTAGCCTTCCACCCCTATTCTCTAACACTCCTCGCCTCCTTTTTTAAAACTGGCAAATGGTCACTAGCACCCTTATGCCCTCTGACCACGGGATTACTAAATCATCTTGGGTAACTTGGGAGGAAGCAATCCTTCCAAGCGACCATACCTGTACTGAAGGACCAGGGTGACAAGCTACGACCAGACGACACCAACAGAAGTACCTCCATAAGGAACAAGGACAAAGATACCTAGAAGATGGCGACACCCTCGACAATGTTCCAGGGTAATGCCACCATCACCTACGACAATCAGGACATAATGTGTGCAAGACCATGACCTGCATCGCTAATAGAGCAACCCTGTCAACATTAAAGTTGTGTCAACCACCACAGGTGGATGAGAACCTCGCCATTTGGTCCGCCTCAACTTAGTGAGCAGGAAAACGGTTCTCTTCATCCCCCGCTCTAGGTATCGATATCGCGGTCAGTATGACTGGCAGGTCGGAACTCTATCATGCCTTGCAAATGTCATTGCATTAAGTTGTCCACTTGGGACTCTCGAAGCCTCAGAAGACAAGAAGACAATGACAAGATCACGAAGACAATAGAAGACCCTGCCAAAGATAGCCATGAAGAACCACCTTCGTCAGCAACTCCCAGACAAGAAGGCCTGAAGAGCTGTTTCCAACTCAATCGAGTTGCTTCGATGAGCAACAACAAGGGGCGTGACAACACCATGAGAAGGTCCAGAAGACTTAGCGGACTCTTCTCCAGAGCATGAAGCAAGCACGACTGTCGAGTCCGAGAACCCTAGGATAGGATGAGTCATAAATCCCCTATGTGAAGTCGAGTTCGTGAAATGGTTCGGATGGACCATGTTGTGTGTTGTTTGTTTTTGTTGTTTGTGCTTTGGTATAAGTCGCACTTTTGCTTGAGCAATAAGCATGCGGTTATATCATCTGTCCTATCTTGATGTTCGAAAAGATTTTGGCACTTGTTTGAGTTGACTTTTCAATGCTTGTTTGTTGCGCTCGCATTGTAGCACCCCTTAGGCACTCCCCTCTATGCTGCTCTCTCTCTCTTTCACCCCTGTCGACAACTAAAGACCAGCAAGACAAGGTGTACCAAGGATCCACTTTGATGGACGGCTGACACTGAAGACATTGACTATACCATGCTTACTCACACGCAACCGTAGGAGTTGTGCTCTTCCCTCTAGACCGGAAAACCATTCTAGACCAGTCTAACCCGCAAGCCTTTCTCGGCTCAATTTTCTGGTCACGTGTCTAGTAGACGGACTTGCGAGAAAACCCGTCGAGCCCCGATTAGGACCCCTCTTAGCACCGGGATCCTCATGGAACAAGTGATCGCGGTGAACGAGTATCCCTCATTCTCAAGCTAGCACCATAACCCTGATGCCGTAAGAAGGACCATTCTCTAATATAAGAGTATTAGACTAAAGATTGTTGTGATGATGATATGTGTCTTGAGGATGTAGCGAAACTATCTTGGTGTATCGCAATACCCTCATAAAGCAGGTAAATTTGGTGGGACAAGTTGATATAGTAGCATAACCTACATATTCCTGGAGTACGATTGGATTTAGTAGGACGAATATGATCGCGAGAAATAATTCTTGGTGGTATAAATGACTTTAGCAAGTAACTAACATGGTTTGATGATTTTACCATAATGACTTGGAGTATTAAGCAAGATTTCTTATTGGACTTGAGTTTGGATTTAAATAGGTAGACTGGCAGACTATTAATGATTTATGAGGCCACATGGTTCGGAGTAAAATTGGAATTAGCCCAATAATCTCGGTCGTGATACCATGTTTCTCGTTGGATAATAAGAGCGTATGCTTGGAGTTGTCGAGTTAGTTTTCGAGCCTATATGAACTGGCCTGGGAGATTAGATGGCCATGATATTGAAGTTGGTGTTTATACTATAACGTAATCCTTGCAGTAATATGTGAATTATGAAGACTGTAAGTGATCCTGTATAGAATCCCATTAGTATTGGATTTGTAGGAGTGATGGGTCTAGTGGTGATCAACTGGATTGATGGACCACTTGATCGGAATAGTAGAAAGGAGACCAAATCTTGGATTGGAACACTACGTGTCTCCTTAATATAGTAATGCAGTACCCTGTCCATTGTATGAGCTAGCTAGACATTTCGATTGTAGCATCCCAGTTCAAGCTTAGCAGCTTGTATGCTTCCCCGAGGTTCTTGCATAGGAATTCATGTGCATCGTAGCTTTACCATATTTGTAGTGTTTGGGTTAGTTCTTCCCTCAACCCCGAAGTTAACTAGCATGGGTTGTACGGAGTTGACTTGTGTGAGATGGTATCCTTGATATTTAGAGTGATTCCGCCGAGAGCAATAGGTCACATTATTGGCATCTAAGGAATTTCCTTAGAGGTAAGATTATAACTGTTCGCCGACATCCCAAGTTCCTTGAGACCCTAAAGATTCACCATCGTGTCTATGATGAACATGGGCATGAAGGACTAGGTCATGTTGGACCACAAACCCCTCAGCCAGCGATCACCCATAGCAAGTCCCCGTTCTCCTCACTTGACTCATGAGCACTGTGCTTATGTCATGTTTGGGGAAAGTATGTTGTCATCCTCAGTGATGACATACTTATTCACCCAGTAAGAGGAAGAACACCTTAGTCCTCTTTGGACGAGCCCCAGGAACGCCGATCGCTATGCCTCTCCAGGGTATAATGCTAACTCGAGAAGGTGGGCTTCTTGAAGCCACCCCAAGACAGCGAAAGTCTATCCTACCCAAGACAAGACGAAGAACCACCATGGTTGGGAAACCACGACAATGAAGTAGAAGCAGAAGACGTCAACCGACTACATCAATGATATCAAGAGGCCTCAACGAATCAAGACGATGAAGCCCTTGGAAAACAAGAGAATCAGAGAGCCTCTCCTTGGTCCAAGTCAAGGACGAGAGTACTAATTGGGTCGTGGTGAAAGCTTGCCAAAGATGATTCACTCCTTGCCAAGCCACAGACCCCGGAAGTGGATGACTGGTCTAAACTCTTGGGTAGCCACCTCATCCAGAACCCGTCGCGAACCTTCCGAGATGGTAGTACCCGTCCTGAATGCTGAGACTCCAAGCTTAAGGCTCATGGGTGAGACCGAACCCAGACCCTTTCGCGAGAAGCCTTCGAAGACCACTTCAGCATCCTCGAGGACGAAGACCATTTGCGACCATAGCTTGCCTACTGTAAGGGAGTTAAGGATTTTCTCGTAAGCAAGAAGCTACACGAAGACTTTGGGAGTGGGTTCTAACACGAGACATCTGGATGTCACAAACCGGCTTGAGCAGCCCCAGGACTAGAACCCACACGCACTATCTTGCCATGTATTCTGACTTTGGAATGCACTTGCAAGACAGAACCTTGCACAGACTTAGCTCACTAAGCCCTTGACCCCGGTCAAGCATAACTTATTGCGAGACCCCACTCACGATCAGGCAAGGTCGTGTGGAACATTCGAAGTTGTATCATCAAGCACCTCAAGACCCACAACAACAACATGGGGACATGAAGACTACCTCCGACTCAAGATCTTGTATCTCTCCAACCCCCAACCTTGAAATCTCGGGGACGAGATTTTCTTAAGGGGGTCAGGTCTGTAACACCCTGTGTTTAGCTTTCCTGACTAATTAACTTATTTCAAAAATTAGGACCAACTAAATTTTTTGTGAATGCTTGTGATGATTGAAGTGACTATTGTTTGCTGGCTTGCTTGAATGCTTGCGTTTGCTTCTCAGCAATTTCTATTACTCTCCGGACTAACCTCCTTAACCCAAAACTCCTGCCTAATGATCATGCCATGTGTTTAGGACCGGAAACTATTTTTACCAAATATTACTTTCACCAAAATGCATTTCTTTGAATTAAGCTTTCAAAACCCCTGAGATGAGATCTGTATTACAAGTCCTCCAATTACGGAATTTATTTTGCACCAATTATTTTGGTTAAAACCCATTATCAAAATGACTTCCCAAAACCACCATATTATTATTTTAAAAGTTATTTTACCTATTTATTTAAATGCCTTCATGTGAGGACAGAAATGGTCTTTATGAAGGAAAGTTATTGTTATTGCTTTCAAAATATTTAAGAAATTTCGGGAGACTCATTGGATATGTTTATTCCATATATATGAGTTTTAACACATGGTCATGTTCAAAGTATTGGGCAAACCCCTCCAAAACCCTTCCTGCCTATTTCAATTTTCTCGAATATTTCCATAACAAATACTCTCAATAAATTCCAGTAGAATTCTGGCATGTCACCTATGATATGTTTGATGATCTTGCCAAGTTTCATCTCAATCCAAGTTGATTTGCCTCCCCTAATTATTCTAAAACCCTATCTGTTCAGATCCAAATTTGAGCAACTCTTCATTGTCAAGTATGTGCAATTGTGCTCAAATTTGGTGGACATGTTATAATACTCCAATAATTCATCCACACCAAGTGGTGCATCAAGGAGAATGGAAGAACATGTCCCAAGCCCCTCAAACCCTCTGTGTTGATTTCTGACTTTGGGAAACTTTACATTATAAAGTTTCACCACTTGACCCCAAACTTTTTGTGCATGCCTTAATGCTCAAATAATGCCCCCACACCAAATATTGGATTTGTGGGAATTGATTTGGATGGATTTGTAAGAAGAAAGCCATTTCTGCCCATTTCCTGGGTTTTCCAAGTTTACGTTGGAAACCTTGTCCACCAAATCCCAAATTTGGTGTACAAGCTTATTTTTACCTATTATTTGATCGTGTTAAGTTTCATATCCATTGAAGTCCACCTGGTTGCTCTGCCACTCATCCAACACCTTGTGTGCATTCAATTTATTGGCTACTTTGGCCCCTTCCACTTTAACCCTTGAGCTCAAGTTTCTACCACAACTTCATTTAGTTACATTTTACCTCCGGTAACATTTCCATGGCCACTGGTCAATTATTGGAGTGAGGGTCTATGTAACTATTCCTCATTTTATCCTTTGAATCACCATGTTTACCCCTCTGCTTAAGATAAGGCCCCCAATTCTTTCCAGAGCCTCCCTAGTATGTCAATGCTTCATTTCAATCCAAGATATTGGATGCTCATGTGGAGAAAATGAGCAGCACATTTGCAAATTCATTTTTGGCTAAAATATATCTTTGTACAACAAGTACTAGCTACCCTTCCTTGCCTGAGCTGAAACTTTGCAGTAGTGTACTCCTTCCATGGTTAGGACTGGTAGACAAGGTCGCACCTCCCATCCCTTCCTGTGAAAACCACTTATGCCAGCCCCAAGCTTTCTGCTGCAAACTTAACCAGAATCCAAACCTATTCAAACCACCTCCACTAGTTGCCAAACTTCAGAGTCTCTTTCCTGCATGTGTGCCCTAGGTATGGGACAAGTTTGACTAGTCCCAGTGGCCCTGTGGACACGAGTGGCCATGGTGACTGCCCTGGCAGCCTACAGAAACGGTGCTCTGCACCCTTTCTTCATCCTACAGCTCGGGTCTGTCCATGGCAACATGTCCCAGCGCGCCAGGACGCTCCCTTTGACCAGTCCAAGCCCTCCCCAACTCTAGGATGCGGCCAAGGTGGCTCAGGCACGCGTGGCCACCGTGCCCAGACAACACCAGGGAGCATTCAAGATCTTCTCGTCACCCCTCTCCATTTTGACCGTGTCCCGAGCGCCTCTTCACCGCATGTCCTTCTCCTCTCCTCCCGGGAGCCCCTGTATCGAGCCAATTGAGCTCCTGAGCTCCCCATGCCCCTCATGGCCGTGAGGGAACCGCATCGGCCTCGCCTAAATCTCGGCTCCCCCGAGCCCCTCTCGCCTCCCTCTCGCCTGTATTGGGTTCCCCTCAGACCCCCATCCTCCGTGGCACTTCGTCCGCTCTCTCGATCGCCGTGGCATGCCAGCCAGCAGCGGCCTGCATCGCCGTCTGCCCCCTTCGGGGCCCATCGTACTCACGCGTTCCCCGCAAGGAGCTAGTGCCCCAGGAAGATGCGGCGCTCGCTCCTCTGCGCGCCGGTGGCCAGGTCCTCGCCGGAGGAGACCGATAAGGCAGACCAGCGACGGGCGCCTCTCTCTTCCACTCCTGCTCGAGCGGGAGGAAGGGGAAGGAACCGACAGGCGGGCCCCCTCGTCAACATCATGATGGCCACACCCTCGGTTTGAGTGGCCGCACCCTCCGTTAGCTGCCGCCTCCCTGCGCGATGGCGTCCTCCCAAAAGCCGTTTTCGGTGTGTCCTCCTACTGCCTCCAAGCCGAGCCAATGGGCCGGCCCACTCCTTCTCCGTCGCCGTGGGCGTAAGATAACCCCCGAAGGCTGAGCTCCTTTTCTCAAATTCCTTGTTTTGCATAACTTCAAAGATTCATTCAAAAATAAATCTAACTCCAAATTGTTTGATTCAAACTCCTGCAGGATCCTAAAATTCAGGTCTATCCAAATATGTGCTTTGCACATTTTTCCAGAGCAACTTCCCGTGGTGTATTTATTAAAATACAAATCTGGATATATTTGGTCCCTCTTTGGGAAAATCCTATAAGGTTCAAATCAACTCCAAATGGAGTGATTCTAATTTCTAGAGCCTTCTAATAATCATGCACTATTTTTAGGACCTTGGTCAACATTTTTGTCAGGCTTTATTCTATAGCCTTAAATAAATAGCTTCCTATTGCTATTTATTCCATACTAGAAAATTCCTAGAATATTCATTTCAACTCCAGATCCAGTGAAACAAGTTCCTAAATAAATCTAAAATTGTTCTCTCTTAAATGAGTGCCTCCACTCATTTTTATCATAATAGTTTATGTGAGCTTCATAAAGAATTCCCCTCCTCCTTTCCTCCATTGAGAAATCCCTGATGATCCAAACCTCCTATGTCAAGCTTCACGTATTTTTCTTAAGACCAGAGAGGTCCAAGAAAAATATAACTTCTCTTTATGTAGCACTTTTATATCTGCCTGCTGTGTGGCTTACTGTGGTTGTTTCCGACGATAGTTGACGGGTAGACGAAGTGCTCGGAGTTGGAGCGGAAGACCTCGAAGACCCCGAGGGCTTATGTGAGCAAAGGCAAGCAACCCTTTGACCATGAATGAGCATATGTTATATTGTATGTTAAGATAGCAAGTATTTCCGTTGCATATGATCACAAGTGTCGGTAAATCATTTGATGTGATGTTACCGATGGCTCCTCCGAAGCACTTGCATTGAGCTTGATCCTACCTCGTTGAGGATCATGCTAGTATCATGTTGACAGGTAAAGTTAGAATAGTATTAGCATGAGCATGATGATGACATAAATCAAAGATTTATGAAAACCCCGTCGGGTGCCACTAATGCCCGAGGGTGATGATGAGTTAGGTGGCCACTTTTGGTGGAGTGGTGCACCGGGTATTTTGAGTGAGTATGGTTTCGGAAATGGGATTAGATTTATGATGTGTCGACCGTCCCAACCTTACTAGTACGACCATGTTACCCCTTATGGGACGACGCTATGTTGATTACTCTCGTCGGTGCTAGCAAAGAGCCACATTACTAGTGGCGGGAGTGATGTGTGGTCACTCTCGGGATGGGGTCGTGCCAGGTAGGACGACTATGCCATTTTTATGAGTTCCAGGCACACGCATTTGTCCCTGCATGGTGATGACTATGCCACTTTTAGCTTGTAAGACGTACATCATGTGGGCTGGGTACCAATCGAGTGGACCTCTTTGTCTAGTATCGTCAGGGGAACGGCATTGATCGGGTACTTACCTCGGGTATGGTATATACCACGAGTCGTGGATGACACAGAAGTTTCCTGGATCTCGTGGGTCCAGCGTAGTACCTCTGCAGAGTGTAGAACTATTCGAATAGTCGCTTCCACGGTCAAGGACAGTTTGGTGGTGCTGCTTAAACTACGTCCAGTTGTTTCCGCATAAACCAAGTGTGTGTGAGTTGTGATGAAAAAGGAGTTATTAAGAAAGTAATGATATGACCAAGTTTGGTGACTTGGCATATAGGGTGAACCCGGATGGTTCAGCCATCGACCGATATACTGACATCTGTAACCTGTTCTTCAAAATTAATTCTTTAACTTGATGCATATTCATGATCTTTCCTCCAAGATGAATTCCGTCAAACATGCATGTTATTGTTATCCTTCACTTTCATTGTTTATATCATGGGCTGTTTGCGAGTACAATCAAAAGTACCCATTGGCTTGCCATTGGTTATTTCATTGACCTGGTATGAGAGAACAGGATTTGGTGAAGAGTAACTCGGTGACGTTCTTGCGAGCTAGGACGCGTCCCAGTCAGAATGCCTGTAGGTTAAGGCTGATGGCATGGGTTCACGCTTTCAACCAATAATTCCGGTATTGGTTTAGTTTGATGTGTTGGCCTTTAAGGCCCTATACATGTAAGACTCGACCGCAATGGCCATTTATTGTATCAAACGGTATGTATGGATGTAAGACTCTTATTATTCAGTTTCTGTGTGTCCGGTGAGCATTGATCTCTGGGATCACCGAGCACGTTCATTCGACGATCTCGACTCGTAAGTCGGGGTCCCCACATTAGTCATAATGACTATTGAAAACCCTAGCTATGGGTAAAGAGTACACCCTCTGCAGAGTCAAATCTATTTGAGTAGCCGTGTCCACGGTCAAGGACGTTGGTTGACTAGTCAAGTATCGGTATAAGTGTCCGTCTTCGGAGGTAGTTAACGGAGTATGAGACTAATCAGGAAGTATGGTGGATGATTTTAAACATTATTTTCTATGAACTAACCATTATCATTTTTGTTGTGAATATCCCTCGGACGGTTCTACCTCCTAGATATTCTCTATTATTCCATATAAGCCCTTTACGTGGCGTCGCTGAGACGCCCGACTGTGGCATGTTTGTTATTATTTCATATAAGCCCTTTAAGTGGTGTCGATGAGACGCCCGAATGTGGCATGTTTGTTATTATTTCATATAAGCCCTTTATGTGGTGTCGCTGAGATGCCCGACTGTGGCATCTTTGTTATTATTTCATATAAGCCCGTTATGTGGTGTCGCTGAGATGCCCGACTACGGCATGCTTTTATTTTTCACCCCATGATAATATTCCTAATTATTGCTTAATAACTTTCAGTATGAGTATTACTTTACTACTAATGCTTGAGTAGTAGTTTGACTTGATGTAGTATTATGATATCATTATGTGTGCATGAATAACCCAACAAGTTCTATGTTTGCTTCATGATGTTTGCGAGTACATTCAAAGTACTCAAATGTTTGCGAGTACATTCAAAGTACTCACTGGCTTGTCCCTGGCTATTGTCTTGGCCAGGTTGCAAGCTTGGAGAGGAGGTGATTGACGAGAAGCTTGAAGCGTAGGCTTCAGGGACAGGAGTGAGCAAGATAGGAGTTAACCCGGTCAGCTGTTCCTGTGGGAAATGGAGTCCCAGAGGAGTTGGAGATCCCAGTAACGCTTCCGCCATCAACCACTAGAAACCCTTTTGATGTACTCATTAGACCACTTTGGTCATGTACTTCAATGTGTACTTTGCTTGGACATTTGTATCAAGGAAAGGTGTGCCAGCTAACAGTATTCCTGGGGCTGGTATACTCAAGGGACATTTGAAGGGAAATTATAGTCACCGAAAATCCGGTCCCTACAGGTACTTCAAAGGGTATAATACGGAACACGCCTGGACTCACAAGTCATGCTTATGGGATCTGCATTACTTCAAAGACCACCTTTGCCCACACAACATCGACGTGATGCACACTGAAAAGAATATTGCGGAGGCCATTTTTGGTACATTGTTCAACATAGAGGGGAAGTCAAAGGATAATCCTAAGGCTAGAATCGACCAGGAGGCTCTATGTGATAGACCGTTACAAAACTTGCGACAACGAAAAGGAAAGCAAAGCATAACGAAGCCAAAGGCATGGTTCAATCTTGAAAGGCCAACTATGAGGGAAATGCTATTGTGGGTGAAAATGCGGTTGATATTCCCCGATGGGTATGCTGTGAATCTAAAGAGGGGAACGAGTCTTGAGAAATTGAAAATATTTGGTCTCAAGAGTCATGATTGGCACATATGGATTGAGCGGGTAATGCCGGTGATGTTTCATGACTTTATCCTCGAGGATGAATGGCTAGTACTAGCAGAGCTGAGCTATTTCTTCTGTTCTCTTTGTGAGAAAGAACTATCGCCTCTCATGCTAGATGAAATGGAAGAGTTGGTCGCGGAGTTGATCTGCAAATTAGAAAAGATCTTTCCACCGGGCTTCTTTAATCCAATGCAACATTTTCTTTTGCATCTCCCGACCGATGCAAGATTGGGGGGCCGTTCAAAATCGATGGTGCTACTCAACTAAGAGGATGCGAAAGACGCTTCGAGGTAAATGTAAAAATAAACGTAGAATTCAAGCATGGATGGACAAGGCATTCATTACTGAGGAGGCGGCAAATTTCGTGACAGCACACTACGAAGCCAAAAATCAACATTTGCATAACCCGAAGCCTCGGTACATTGATAGCGATCCTAAAAAAGGTCAATCCAACCTCAGCCTATTCAAAGGGAAGCGCGCACCTTCCGGTGCTTCGAAAGGGAAATTGTTGGATGTCGAAGAATGGCGGACCATTTCATTGTATATCTTCACCAACTTAACAGAAATGTGGTCGTACATCGAGTAAGTTCTTGGTAAATTATTGTTTCGCAACTTCTAATTCCTTTGAACTGCTCTTATTCCTGGATATTTGATATAGTCGATACGTCGCTGAATTCTCGAATGGAGCGGTCATCAAAAAGGATCCCGTCGAAGAGTATGAGCTTCTCACAAAGCATGGAGACGACTATCCCAGTTTCATCTCTTGGTTCGAACAAAGGGTAATTAATTACCATTAATGGGCCATTTGATTTCTTGGTCTAATTTGCAGCTAATGCATCCATTCTTTCGTATTAAACTTGTAGGCTGATGCAGAGTCTATGGACGCCGAGTTGAGACAACTCGGTTATGGTCCTGACAATAAGGTTCGTTCATTTGACAGATACAACATCAACGGGTATCACTTTCGTACCATTGGCAAAAAGCTATCTATGCCCGACCTAAAGACTATAAATTGTTCTGTCTCTGCTATCGGCGAAGGAGGTACCGAGTATTGTGGAAGAGTTGAAGCAATTTATGAACTTCTATTCGATGGTGAAAACCCACCGACCGTCGTAGTCTTCAAATGTTATTGGTTTGAGCCGAGGGAGAGTAGAAGGACTCATGAACTTATAAGACTAGCCGAAATCAACCAAAACACCCACTTAGATGTTCCCGATGTCTATATTACGGCTCAACACGCGACACAAGTTTTCTATCTAGCGTGGTCCTGCCAAACTGATCCAAATCTGAAAGGTTGTGATGTCGTTTATGAAGTGCCGCCACATTTTATACGACCTACCCTCAATGAAGAGGATTACGAACCTCACATTAACCCAGACACATATGAAGGAGAATTATTCCAAGAAACACGTATGTTTAAGAAACATTTCAAGAACCACTCTACCTCACCCCATAACATGGAAGTAGACAACGACAGTGAATCCTTCTAAACCCGTGAGCCCGAACAGGAAGAGCCGGAAGAAGAAGAGGTTACTGTTGTGGATGACCCGTCATTTCTTAACCGATTACATAATGGTGGCCTTCCACATGTTCTTCCTGATAGTGATGATGATGCTGCATTTATTGATGATACTGATGATCATGATGCATTTATTGACCCCAAAGCATATATAGATGAGCACGATTGTTATTAGTTCATGTCAGGTATTCAACTATTACTATTTATACATATATAAATTTTGAGTTCATGCTTGGTATTTAATTTTTATTAGTCATGTTGGTATTTATGATGATGATACACTTAAATTATATACATTTTATTACTCATGTTGGTATTTATGTTGTACTAATATAATTTACTCTTTGTCATGACAGGTGTTGAAAGATGGTGGGAAAGGGTCGAAAGCACTCCGCGGCTCCTTCTTCGTCGGCGGGTGATGGGATGGGTACTTCCATTCCTACCTCGCCTCTTCGGAGAGTGTTGCTCTCTACTATGCAAGGAGCGCCCCCCGTGAGAGGAGGTCGACCACCCGCGAAGCCGAGAGGTACTAAAGGTACACGTTGTATTCATGTTGGTATTTATGTTGTACTCATGTTGTATGCATATTGGTATTTTTATACATTTTATTACTCATGTTGGTATTTATGTTGTACTAAAGGTACACGTGTCCAAGGGAGAGGTAGGGAGGTGGCTGCCACGCCTTCTGAGGTGGAGGCTACACGGTCTCCGCCACCACCCATAGATGATTCACGTGAGCACAACACTTCTAGGGTGGATTCATCTGAGGTGGAGGCTACACGGTCTCCGGTTCACGAGCCTCGGGTCGACAAGCCTTCGACCCACGAGACTCGTGTCCCAGGGGCTTCGTTCCAGGCGACTCCGGAGCAAAGCTGGGATGATGTTGGTAATTATATTGTACTAATTTCATTTACTCTTTGTCATGGAAGGTGTTCAAAGATGGTGGGAAATGGTCGAAAGCACTCCGCGGCTCCTTCTTCGTCAGCGGGTGGTGGGATGGGTACTTCCATTCCTGCCTCGCCTCTTTGGAGAGCGTTGCTCTCTACTCTGCATGGAGTGGCCACTGCTTCGACTCTCGTGGCCCCCGTGAGAGGAGTTCGACCCCCTGCGAAGCCGAGAGCTACTAAAGGCACACGTGGCCGCGGGAGAGGTAGAGTGGTGGCTGCCACGCCTTCCTCGCCGCCACCCCAAGCTAATTCACGTGAGCACAGGACTGCTGGCCATTTCTGCCCATTTCTGGGTTTTCCAAGTCTACATTGGAAACCTCCTCCACCAAATCCCAAATTTGGTGTCCAAGCTTATTTTCTTCTATTATTTGATCATGTTAAGTTTCATATCCATTGAAGTTCATCTGGTTGCCCCAACACTCATCAAATACCTTGTGTGCACTCACCAAATTGGCTACTTTGCCCCCTTCCACTTTTACCCTTGCGGGCAACTTTCTACCACAGCCTGCCCTAGTTACCTTTTTACTCTAGTAGCTTTTCCGTGGCCACTGGTCAATTATTGGGGAGAAACCCCTTGTGGCTACCTCTCATTTTCACCATCGGATCACCATTTTTACCCCTCTTATCTGTGGGGACCCCGACTTACTAGTCGAGAATTGTCGTGCTCAGTGATCCTAGAGATCAATGCTCACCGAACACAGATACTGAACAAAGAGTCTTACATCTAGGTACCAATTATTACAACATGTGACCGAAGGGTCAAGTTCACAAGACAGGGCCTACGGCCAATTCACACGAGTACACTCATAGCGGAAAACAAAGGGGCTAAGCGGGTGCCCATGACATCAAGCCTACACCGACATGCATTCTGACTCGGAAGCGTCCTAGTTCGGACGGGTGTCGCCGAAGACGTATTCATCTCCAAACTCCGGTCCTTCCATGTCTGGTCAGTAACATAACCAGTGGCAAGCCAATGAGTACTTTGAATGTACTCGTAAACAGCCCATGATATGAACAATGAAAGTGAAGGATAACAATATCATGCATTTCTAGTATAAAGCATCAGGGTGGAATGATCATTGCTTATGCATCAAGTTAAATAATTACTCTTGAAGAACAGGTTACAGATATCAACATATCTGTTGAGGGCTGAACCATCCGGGTTCACCCTATATGCCAAGTCACCAAACTTGGTCATATCATTGCTATCATAGCAACACTTTTCTTATCACCATACACATACTCACACTCACGCTACGCACACTTGGTTTATGATGAAATATCAGGACGTAGTTTAAGCAGGATTACCCAAATGTCCTTGACCGTGGACACGGCTATTCGAATAGTTTACACTCTGCAGAGGTAGTACGCTGGACCCATGAGATCTGGGAAACTTCGTGTCATCCACGACTCGCGGTATATCACATACCCGAGGTAAGTACCCGATTAATGGATTTCCCCTAACAATACTAGACAAAGAGATCCACTCGATTGGTACCCAGCCCACATGTTGTACGTCTTACGAGCACCAACTCTGGACAGTACCAACCATGCGCGGACCAACGGTCTGACTGGAACTCATAAAAATGACATCGTCATCCTACCTGGCACGATCCCATCACGAGAGTGACCACATATCACTCCCACCACTAGTAATGTGGCTCTTTGCTAGCACCGACCAGAGTAATTAACATAGCCCCGTCCCATAAGGGGTAACGTGGTCGTACTGGTAAGGTTGGGACGGTCGACACATCATAAATCTAATCCCATTTCCGAAACCTTACTCACACAAATACCGGGTGGATCACTTCACCAAAAGTGACCACCTAACTCATCATCACCCTCGGGCATTAGTGGCACCCGAAGGGGTTTTCATAAACTCTTGCTTTGTGACAACAACATGCTCATGATGGAACTACTGCTATCTTTACTTGTCAACATGGTATTAGCATGACCCTAAGGGGTAGAGTCAAGCTCAATGCATGTGCTCCGGGGGAGCCTTCGGTAAAATCATATCAAATGATTACCGGCACTTATGATCATATGCAACGGGAATACATGCTATTATAACATGCCAAGTAACATATGCTCAGTCATGGTCAAAGGGCTTCTTGCCTTGGTCAGCTAAGTATCCGGGTTCTTCGAGGTCTTCCGCTCCGATTCCCTCGTCACACAGGTTTTCCATCGTCGATAAAACAATAAATAAGAAATAGCTCCCACAGAAACAGTCCACAAAGTCATTTGGAAAATGTTCCCTATTTCTGATAAATCTAAGATATCATTTCAAAAATACTTGCCTTAATTTTCCTTGAAGAAATATTTTTAAAAACAACCAAGAAGAAGCAAAACTATTCCATTTTAGTCCTTTCTAATATTGTAAAATAGATTAGTTGCTGGAAAAATTCATCTAAGCATATAATTAAATATTACACATTTTTAGAAGAATAACAGTGCAAGAATTATATTTTTACACTGGTTAAATGTTTTTATAAAAATCTTAGAAATCCAGGTTTAAAATAAAAGAAAAATAGGCCAGTTCCTAGCCTGGCTCAGCCTAGAGTTGGGCTGGCCCATGGCCAGCCGACGACCTACCCAGGCGCGCGCGCCGTCAGGTTTGAACCTGACGCGCGGGGCCTTGGGGTTAGTGGCCGAGGCCAGCGCGGGGGAGGAGGCTGGGCCATCAACAGGTGGGGCACACCTGTCGGGGTCGTCTCCTATCTCCAGCTAAAGAGGAGGAGGAGGACGCCGACGTGGTTGCTGACGTGCTCAAGGTCCAATGAGCACGGGAATGGTAACGCCAGACCGTCGCCTACCTGGTGGTGGTCAAAACAACAACGGGGAGGCAGGGGTTCACCGGCGACGAGGAGGCCGGGGGCGGAGGGGTTTCGGGAAGTGGTCGAGGGTGTGGCTAGAGACACGGAAAAGCTCGGGCGAGTTAGGGGGAAGCTTCCTGGGGCCAAGGGGGTCAGTTTGGTGGGTTGAGAGGCGCAGGAGACGTCGTGTAGCTGGAGATCGACCGGAGCTCCGAGGCGGAGGGGCCTCGGTCGATCTCGAGCATCGGGGATGTGCTGGTGTGCTGGGGTGGCTAGGGAGGTGCTAGTGGCTGCGGCGAAGCTATCCGAGGGGTGCTGGAGCGAGGGGGAGGGCTATTTATAGGCCGCGACGGTGTGCAAACTCGGGAGCGCCGGTGACTCACCGTGGCGCACATGGGGGTGTAGAGAAACGTTGGGGTTGAAACCACGATCTCAGGACGTGGTATTGGACTGCCTGAACCGTCTGTTGCAGAGATAGAGAGAGGAGAGCCGTGCATTCGTGGTCGCGGAAGCTTGGCCGAATCTGGAGCGCGCGGGCACGCGTCGCGCGAGCTCTAGCGCGAGAGAGGAGGGGCCCTAAGGCTTGCCCGACTGTCGGGGAGGAGGTTTGACATCTCGGGGGAGGCTGGAACTGGCCGAGGGCGTCGCCCCCACATTGATGACTCCCTGTAGCGCTCCCAGAGCGCAGTTTTGGCATGCCACGGCATGCTGGTGCGCTCCGAGGCACTTTGGACGTGTTTAGCATGTCCTGGCACTTGCTGGGGGTGTGGCTAGCCGTTTGGTTTTAGTGGGAGCTTTGGCTGGTCAAAGGAGGGAAGAAATACTGGTGCTGTCAGTCATGAACTAAGGTCTAAATTGGGGGTTTTTGGCCTTTCCACTTTGAACCAGTGAGGGGCCAGTTGACTGGGGTTAGATACAGGTGCTGGCTGCTTAATCTAAGAGTTTGAAGCAAAGGAGTTTGGTTTAGCTGTGGCTAAGGTGGCTTTTTCCTATCTGTCAGAAGGTGTTCGACAGTGGTCACAGCGGGTTGCACCCCACCACTGGTGTTGACATTTAACAGGTTTGGTTTTGGTGATAAACCATGGAGTTCCAACAAATTTGAGCTCCAATGGACAAGTTTAGCTTTGTAAACTTGAAGTCACTCCAATATGTCCAGATCTGTTCCTTCCAAAGGGAGTGTGGGCAAACTAAGTCCCACAAATCCCATTTTTGGTGTAGAACCCTTATTTGAGGTATTAGGCACTCCTGCAAAGTTTTAGCATCATTGGACAAACTTTGCTACGTAGAGTTGCTCTAACTTGATTCTGGACAGACATGGTTTTTCGGTTATTTGGGGTCCTTATCTACCTTTGATCAAGGTGAAACATTATGTGGACACCAAACAAGGCTTAGGGACATCACTGGAATTTTGTAGGAATTTATTGAAAATATTTCCTTTGGAAATATCTCAAAATGCCAAAACAGACAGAAATAACTTTTATAGTTTTAATCAATAAATATAATATAAAATGGGGTTTAAAATCCTATGTATGGAAAATATATGTCCTTCTGATCATCTCTAAATTTAATCATATTTTTCCAAAGCAGAAAAGTATTTTTCCATGTTGGAATACCAATTCTAACCTTAGAAATGGACAGGTTATTTAATTAGAAATTACTCACAAAAATAATTATTTTTGTGGTTATGAAATATAAAGATAGGTCAAAATAATATTACCAAATATGAGTAGTAGCACTGCTTGTTATCAAAGACATGCAGTGCAATCTAAAGGTGGTTTTACTTTGGTTATCAAAGGTTTTTGGAAATTAGTAAAATACCAAAAAGGAATTTAGGGTTTTAAAACCTCACATGATCAAGCATAGAAGCATACAATGTCAATCATGGCACTCACAACATTAGTTTTGAAAAAGTTTTAACAAGCTCAGAATTTTACAATAAAGACAAGTGATAGCAAAATGAGGGTGTGACAGACCTATCCCCTTACAAGAATCTCGTCCCCGTGATTCCTAAGCTAGGTGATAAAAAGGTCTAGAAACTCAGATCGGAGGTAGTCTTCACGCTCCCAGGTAGCTTCGGCTTCGGTGTGGTTGCTCTATTGAACCTTGAAATACTTGATGGTGCGGCTTCGAGTGCATCGCTCTGCTTCATCCAGAATGCGGATTGGCCTCTCGCGATAGGTGAGATCAGACTGAAGGTCAATGGTCCGGTGATCAATGTCCTTATAAGGATCGGAACGACTTGGCGTCTGGAGACACTTCCGAAGCTGTGACACGTGGAAAACGTTGTGCACAACCGAAAGTTCCGGAGGTAATTCCAGCTGATAAGAGACCTCTCCACGCCTTGCCGTGATCTCGAATGGCCCAATGAACCTTGGAGCCAGCTTCCCCTTAACGTGGAAACGCTTGGTTTCCTTAAGAGGTGTGACTCGGAGGTACACAAGATCTCTGGGAATGAACTCCACATTCGTGCGGCGAGAGTCCGCATAACTCTTTTTTCGCGACTTGGCTGCCTTCATATTTTCTTGGACTAGTTGCACCTTCTCTTCTGCCCTGTGCAAAACTTCTGGTCCGAAAATCAGCCCGTCTCCGGTTTCTGACCAGTTGAGCGGGGTGCGGCATTTTCGTCCGTACAACACTTCAAACGGGGCCATCTGGAGACTAGACTGGTAGCTGTTGTTGTATGAAAACTCAGCAAACGGCAGACATTCTTCCCATTTGTCTCCATGCGCTAGGACACATGCGCGGAGCATATCTTCGAGTATCTAATTCACCCTTTCCATCTGTCCTCCCGTCTGCAGGTGGAAGGCGGTGCTGAAAGAGAGCTTGGTACCGAGGGCTTCCTGAAGTTTCCTCCAAAAACTCGAGGTGAACTACGTGCCTCGGTCAGATACAATCTCCTTGGGAACTCCATGAGGGCTTACTATGCGCTCGATATAGAGACTAGCCAACTTGTGTCCGTCGTATGTGGTGTTAACAGGGATGAAATGGGCCACCTTGGTCAAATGGTCGACAATGATCCATATCGAGTTATGGCCCTTGCTGGACCTTGGTAGACCGGTAATGAAATCCATCCCTACCTTGTCCCACTTCCATTCCGACACCTAGAGAGGTTGTAGCAGTCCTGCGGGTCGCTGATGCTCAACCTTAACTTGCTGACACACATCGCACTTGGCCACATACGACGCGATTTCCCTCTTCATGCCGTGCCACCAGAATCTTTCTCGGAGATCTTGATACATCTTGGTACCACTGGGGTGAATGGAGTAGGGTGTATCATGAGCTTCCCGTAGGATGAGTTCCTTGAGTTCAACCTTGTTGCGTATGCATAAACGTTTCTCAAACCACACCACTCCTTGATCATCCTCCAAGAATCCTGGGGCCTTGCCTTCTGGAATCTTCTTCTTGATACCTTCGATACTCTTGTGACCCTTCTGGGCCTCCTTGATGTCGTCGTCCAACGTTGGTTTGACTTCGAGATTATCTAAGAATGCTGGTTCCACTAGTTCCAATCCGAAGTTCTCCAATTCTTCGTATAAGGCGGGCTGCCTTTCCTTAAGCATGACGTTTAAGGTGCTGGTCTTCCAACTCAAGGCGTCGGCCACTACATTTGCCTTACCGGGGTGATATTGAATGCCGAGGTCGTAGTCTTTGATTAACTCCAACCATCTCCGTTGCCTCATATTCTATTCCCTTTGGGTGAAAATATACTTCAGACTCTTGTGGTCGGTGTATATTTCACATCGCTTCCCCAGAAGGTAATGTCGCCATGTCTTCAGGGCATGCACTACTGCTGCCAACTCGAGATCATGGGTGGCATAATTTTCCTCATGCGGGCGCAGTTGCCGCGACCAAGGTTGTTAGAATCGCGATTCGGAATCGGATTGGAGCTCCATTGATAGGACCGTGAATCATAGAATCATTACTACGAGGATCGTAGAAACTTAGATTATGAGAGCAAAATCTTAGAATCGGAGGGGCTAGTTTGGATCGTAAAGTCGTAAGATTCTAAGACTTGAGTCACGATTCTGACAACTTTGGCCGCGACAAGTATGCCACGACCCTGCCATCCTGCATTAGAACCCCACCTAGCTCGGTCCTTGAGGCATCGCAATATATCACGAACTCTTTGCTGATATCTGGAGTGGCCAATACCGGGGCGGCGATTAGCCTCTTCTTCAACTCTTGGAAACATGCCTCACATTCTGGCGTCCATTCGAACTTCTTTCCTTCCTTCAACAGCAGAGTCATAGGTCGCGCGATGCGGGAGAATCCTTCTACGAACTTGCGGTAGTACCCTGCGAGTCCGAGAAAGCTCCTAACTTCCTTCACATCGATTGGCGATTCCCAGTTGGTTACCGTTGTAATGTTAGTGGGATCAACTGCCAATCCACTTGCCGTCATGGTATGACCTAGGAATCCAACTTCGTTCAGCCAAAACTGGCACTTGCTGAACTTGGCATACAGTTGGTGCTCTTGAAGCTTTTCCAATACTAACATCAAGTGTTGCTCATGCTCTTCTTCTGACTTGGAAAAGATTAATATGTCGTCAATGAATACAACGACAAACTTGTCCAAATATTCCATGAAGACCTTATTCATGAGGTACATGAAGTAAGCTGGGGCATTTGTCAATCCGAAGGACATGAAAGTGCATTCGTACAGACCGTACCGGGTCACAAATGTCGCCTTCGGAATGTCTTCGGGTCGAATCTTTAGTTGGTAATATCCAGATCGGAGGTCGATCTTGGAGAATACCTTTGCTCCATTAAGCAGGTCGAATAAGTCTTCAATCTTGGGGAGTGGATACTCGTTCTTGATCGTGACCTCATTGAGTGATCGGTAATCGACGCATAGTCGGATTGTCCCATCCTTCTTGGACACGAAGAGAACAGGTGATCCCCAAGGTGACACACTTGGACGAATAAACCCTTTCCTGAGTTGCTCATCCAGTTGCTTCTTCAACTTCGCTATCTCTTCGGATCCCATCCTGTAAGGCTTCTTACAGATAGGCCTTGATCCGGGCATGAGTTCGATGATGAACTTGATGTGTCGGTCGGGAGGCATCCCTGGTAGCTCATCAGGAAAGACACTCAGGGTACTCACAGACTATTGGCACTCGGTCGAGTCCTTCCTCTGATAGGCTGTTAACTCGTGGCACTCGAGTGGGTACTGGCTCAGAGACATACTTGACTTTGACCCCTTGGTCACTTGTCATGGTAATGGCCCTGTTAGCACTGTCCAAGATACTCTGGTGCTTGGCCAACCAGTCCGTACCGAGGATTACTTCTAGGCCTTGCGACTTAAGCACAATGAGAGCTGTTGAGAAGCTCGTCCCACTACAGGAATCACCTTCTTTGCCGTCTGCCATCACAGACGGCAAAGACAAATACCCAGACGGCAACGACAATCCCACAGACGGCAAAGATTGTCACGGCCGGCAAATTTTCTGCGTCAGCCTACGACGGCATAGGACCTTCTTTGCCGTCTGCCCCCCCAAAGCGGACGGCAAAGCTCTTTGCAGTCAGCTTTCCTGAGGAGCAGTCGGCAAAGAGTTTGGGACGGCAGCCGAGAGGCGTTGCCTCCGTTAGGGGTTAACGGAGCCTTTGACGTCTGCCCTCTTGACTATCTTTGCCGTCTGCCTCCTCGGCAATCTTTGCCGTCTGCCCCCTTGACTATCTTTGCCGTCTGCCGTGTCCTCCCCTCTCTCCACTTTTGTCTTCTGTGCCCTCTTCTTTGCCGTCTGCCCACCCAGCAGGCAGACGGCAAAGAGACTATATGGCCAGCTGCTACTGCCCAGGTTGCACAGCTGGGCACCACGTGGCACCTTTGCCGTCTACTGGCAGACGGCAAAGGCCTTTGCCATCAGCTGGCAGACGCCAAAGATCCTGTATTGTCCCATATTTATTTATTTTTTCTATTTCACATCACATATACATATAATTCAGATCACATATATCATAAATAGATCACAACACATATATGATATACATATAAAGCTCATCAATGCCATTTGTTCATCAACGTACATCCCATATATCAAAAGAACCAACACATACAAAGTTTCATCCATATATACATACATATAGTTGCACATATATTGTTCATCAACACATTGTTCATCAACACATACAAAGAACCAACACATTGTTCATCAACTCAAATAAAAACGGAAACTAAAGCACTCCAACGCCAGGTTCCATGCATGTAGTACATCCAATCTGCAAAATGGGAATAAGAAAGTAAGTAGAAGAAGAACCACAACATATATATGACAAATAAGCTAAATTTAAGAAGAAAGAGAAGAAGCAATAAGAGAACAAGGAGAAGAAAAACAAGAAGGAGGAGGAGGAGGAGGGGAAGGGGAAGGAGAAGGAGAAGGAGGAGGAGAAGAAGAAAAAAGAAGAGAAGAAGAAGGAGAAGAAGGAGGAGAAGAAGGAGAGAAGAAGAAGGAGAAGAAGGAGGTCTCCTTCTCCTTCTCCTTCTTCTTCTCCTCCTTCTTCTCTTCTTCTCCTCCTCCTTCTTCTTCTTCTCCTCCTCCTCCTTATTCTTCTCCTTCTCCTTCTATTCTTCTTCTCTTCTTCTTCTTCTTCTTCTTCCTTCTCCTTCTTTTTGAGCTAAATATTCCAATTATGTCATTTTAGAGGAAAACAAGCTAAGTATATAATATTCATGAGCTAACCAAGGTACTTATGCCATTTTGAGCTTATTATGGTATTTTGGAGCTAAATGGGCTAATGATGTCATTGTTGGGTTAATTAAAGCAAGGATAATATGAAAGAGGAGAAGAAAGAGGAGGAGGAGGAGAAGAAGAAGAAATCAAGAAGAAGGAGGAGGAGGAGGAGAAGGAGGAGGAGGAGAAGGATAGCCTCATGGGACGAATGCCCGTGAACACCAGGCTCCTGGACCGGAGTCCCCGTAGCCTCCTCCGCAAACGGGTCGACCATACTAGTCCTATGCTCGGGTGAATGAGCTGGTGGTGGTGGCGAGGATGGCTCAACAGTCCTCCTGGATCTTCCGCGGCCACCACCTCTCCCTGTACCCTTCCCCTTCTTCCCTACCCGACCAGCACCTCTACCAGCGGGCAATGCCGCCGACGAAGAAGAACCCCCGGCTGGTGTCGAAAGACTGTCTGCCAAGGCTCTACGGAGAGATAGGGGTGGAAGGGAAGTACCACCCCTCGTGCGGGGCGCCTGGGAAGAACCCGTCGAGCGCTCTGGACCCGCGCCCACCATCTTTCAACACCTGCCATGATAAAGATTAAAAGAAATTAGTACAACATAAAAAAATTGAATGACTGACATGAATAATAATATGTACATGAATAATAAATATTAAAATATATATAATTTAAGTTGTGAATCTTACAAACTAATAATCATCAATAATAAATGCATCATCATCATCACTATCACGCATGTCTTCATGAATGACGTGCTCATCGGGTTCAACGGCGTGAAGTTGTGAAAGGCCTTCCTTTAATCGTTGAAGCATTGACAGGTCATCCGCATCAGTAACCTCTACGAGTTCCAGGTCTTCTGGTTCCGGCTCAGGGCTGGAGTCGGATTCATTGTGCTGTCTACTTCCATGTTCTTGGATGAAGCACGACGGTTCTTGAAACGTTTCTTGGAAAGACGTGCTTCTTGGAAGAATTCTCCATCATATGTGTCGGGGTTAATGTGAGGTTCATAATCCTGTTCATTTGGGAGAGGTGGTCTAACATGTGGCGGCACTTCATAAACAACATACCAACCTTCCAAATTCTTATCCGTTTGGCATGCCCACGGTAGGTAGAAAACTTGGCTCGCCTGTTGAGCCGTAATATAGACATTGGGAACATCTAAATGGGTGTTTGGATTGATTTCGACTAGTCCTATATGTTCATGAGTCCTTCTAGTCTCCTTCGGCTGGAACCAATAACATTTGAAGACTACGACGTTCGGTGGGTTTTCACCATAGAATTGAAGTTCATAAATTGCTTCAACTCTTCCATAATACTCGATAACACCTTCGCCGATAGCAGAGACACCACAATTTGTAGATTTCCGGTCGGGCATAGATAGCTCTTTGCCAAAGGTACGAAAGAGATACCCGTTGATGTTGTATTTCTCAAATGAACGGACCTTATAGTCAAAACCATTAGCGACTTGTCTCAATTCGGCGTCCATAGACTCTGAATTAGCCTACAAGTTTAATACGAAACGGTTGTTGCATTAGCCGCAAGTTAGACCAAGAATGAAATGGTCCATTATTGATAATTACCGTTTGTTTGAACCAAGAGATGAAACCGGGATAGCCGCCTCCTGTCTTTGACAGGAGCTCATACTCTTCGATGGAATCATTTTCGATCACCGCTCCATCCGAGAATTTGATGACGTAACGGATGTTTGAAATATCCGGGAATAAGAGCAGTTCAAATGAATTAGAAGTTAAGGGAAAATGTGCCGAGAACTCACTCGATGTACGGCCGCACTTCTGTTAGGTTGTTGAAGATATACAAAGAAATGTTCCGCCATTCTTCGATATCCAACGTTATTGGTTTCGAAGCACCGGCTGGTGCGAGCTTCCCTTTGAATAGGCTGAGGTTGGACCCACCTTTTTTAGGGTCTCCATCATTGTGCCGAGGCTTCGGATTATGCAAATGATGATTTTTGGCTTCGTAGTCTGTTGTCACAAAGTTTGCCACCTCCTCAGTAATGAATGCCTCAGCCATCGATGCTTCAATTCTATGCTTATTTTTACATTTAGCTCGAAGGGTCTTCTGCATCCTCTCAGTTGCATAGCACCAACGATCTTGCACCGGCCCACCCAATCTTGCCTCGGTCGGTAGATGTAAAATCAAATGCTGCATTGTATTAAAGAAGCCCGGTGGAAAGATCTTCTCTAACTTGCACAACAACTCTGGTGCAAACTCCTCCATGTCTTCTACCACGCCAGGCGACAATTCTTTCGCACAAAGAACAGGGAAGAAATAGCTCAGCTCCGCCAGTACTAGCCATTCATCCTCAGGAATAAAGCCACGTAACATCACCGGCATTACCCGCTCTAGCCATATGTGCCAATCATGACTCTTGAGACCAAAGATTTTTAATTTTTCAGGACTCGCTCCCCTCTTTAGATTCGCTGCATACCCATCGGGGAACATCAAGTGCATTTTGACCCACAAGATAATTTCCCTCATAGCTGGCCTTCCAAGATTGAACCAGGCCTTTGGCTTCGACCACTTCTGCTTTCCTTTGCCTTCTCGCATGTTTTGTAACGGTCTATGACATAGTGTCTCTTGATCGACTCTAGCCTTAATATTATCCTTTGTCTTCCCATCTATGTCGAACAATGTACCAAAAATAGCCTCTCCGATATTCTTTTCAGTGTGCATCATGTCGATATTGTGTGGAAGAAGGAGGTCTTTGAAGTACGGCAGATCCCAGAAGCATGGCTTGTGAGTCCAGGCGTGTTTTGAATTATACCCCTTGAAATACCCTAGACACTCTGGATCAGGCTCGAGGGTGTTTAACTGATCCAGGATCTGTTGGCCTGTGAACGCATGTGGTGCCAAGTTTTTGACAACTTTACCTTTGGTAATGTTCTTCTTGTCTTTTCTGAACTGATGGTCAGGATCCAGGAACTGTCTATGCAAGTCAAAGCAAGAATACTTCCGACCCTCCTTCAACCAATGAAACTGAAGAGCTGCCTCGCATTGGGGGCACGGGAACCTTCCAAGCACACACCATCCAGAGAATAGCGCATACGCTGGCAAGTCATGCATAGAGTACATGTACCACACATGCATTCTGAAGTTTTCTTTTCTAGCGGCATCGTATGTCTTGACCCCATTTTCCCAAGCTTCTTCCAATTCATCCTTAAGCGGTTGCAGGTACACATTCATATTCTTCCCCGAATAATTGGGCCCTGGAATTATCAACGTCAGAAATATGTTCTTTCTTTGCATAATCTGCCCGGGGGGGAGATTCAGTGGAATGACAAATACAGGCCAACAACTATATTGGGTTGTCGTCATGCCGAAGGGATTAAAACCATCCGTGGCGGCGCAGACTTGAGGATTCCTTGGATCTGCCGCTTTATCCTGATGCAATCCATCGAAATGTTTCCACGCTTCCCCATCCGATGTGTGTACCATCATCTTATTCCCATCCGCATCTAGTTCGGTTCTTTTTCCCAATTTGTGCCATGTCATCTGTCTGGCTGTCTCTTCGACCATGAAAAGACGTTGAAGTCTTGGTACGATTGGCATATACCGAAGAACACTAACTGCGATTTTGGTCTGCCTCTTCTCACCCATACCGTTGTCTACCACAAGATACGTGCAAGACTCGCAATTGGGACAATAGTCCAAGTGTGCATACTCCTTCCTAAATAAGACACATCCTTTCTCACATGCATCTATCTTCTCATAGGGCATCTTAAGTACACGAAGTATTTTGTCCGACTGGTACAGGTTTGCAGGCATGACATGGCCTTTGGGTAGGAAACGTCCAAATAGTGTCATCATCGCGTCGTAGCATTCTCTTCCCAAGTTGAACTGAGCCTTCAGAGCCACTACTTGTGCAATTGCATCCAGCTGACAGAGCTCGGTGTGCTCATGGAGAGGACGTTTTGAAGACTCCAACATTTCATAAAAGGCCTTTGCAGATTCCTCCATCTCATCTTCCGAATCCCGAGCATCATCAAAGTCTTGCACCATGTCTTCGATCCCAGTACCATGCTCGTCCGTGCGACGACGGACCACCTCAGCTCTTGTGCGTTGTATAGACTCACCATGAAATGTCCACACCATATAATTAGGCTTAAAACCCCTCCTCTGCAGGTGTTTAATCATTACAGCCTCTGTCGTCTTTTTATAGTTGTCGCATCCAGGACAGGGGCAATAGTTTCTTTCCTGGCCATTTGCGAATGCGGCTTTCACAAATTCCTTTGTTTTTAAAAACCATTCTTTCGTCATCTCTTTCTGACTAGGGTGACCGGTATACATCCACGCACGATCACTCATCTTGCATAGCTACTAAAGACAGAAGAAATATATTTATATATAATTTAGCATTTATATTCATCTTTCGCCATTTTTATTACGTCCAGGCAACCTACACGCTAATAGGTAAAGATAGGTCCTAATCCCACCCGAGTATGTGTAGATTGGGTTCGTTTTCCCATGCTCTGCTCCGGATCCAAAACAAAATTTCGGCAGCACCTCCCCGCTGTTCTCCTGATACACGTCTCCGCAATAAACAGAGAGGATGTGCATCCGGAGAACAACAGGGAGGCACTGACGAAATTCCGCATCGGATCCAGAGCACAGCATACGGGAAAACGAACCCAATCTAAACATACTCGGGCTGTCCATGGATAATGTTGGACAATTCGAAAGGATGGCGGTTATAAATATGCAAAGACATGCATATTTATAGATGTCGCCCTTTCGAACGGGAGACGCATACTGGTCACACATACTGATAAATTAATTGAATTACCTAAATCTAGAAAGTTGCATCCGGAAACTGAGCCACAGTAAATGAAGGGGCGGGGAGGAGATGAAATTTGTACTGACCCACGAATGCAGGGGCGGAGCTCGTACAACGCACGGGCAGGTCTTCGCACAGCAGACCTCACAGCGACGAGACAACTATCACATGTAAATCCACCCGTTCAACACAAATATTCCAATTATGTCATTTTAGAGGAAAACAAGCTAAGTATATAATATTCATGAGCTAACCAAGGTTCTTATGCCATTTTGAGCTTATTATGGTATTTTGGAGCTAAATGGGCTAATTATGTCATTGTTGGGTTAATTAAAGCAAGGATAATATGAAAGAGGAGAAGAAAGAGGAGGAGGAGGAGAAGAAGAAGATATCAAGAAGGAGGAGGAGGAGGAGAAGGATAGAAGGTCCTTGGCCTTCTCCTCCTCCTCCTCCTCCTCCTCTGTTATGACCGGCTTGGCCTATGGCCGGCGTAGGCCCATTGGGCGTTAATATTAGCAGCTTGGCCCGCAAGTTATCTTAGGTAAATTACTTTAGGAAAGTTATCTTAGGCTCGAGTTATAAATACTAGTTGAAAGACATCAATTGAGATCAAGCAATAAAGATATTATCTTCTGTTGCCCGGCTCTCCAAGGAGCCGGAACCCTAGCCTCCGTCGCACCAAACCCTAGCCGCGACGGCGCCATCTCGCCGGCGCGTCCGCTCCAGCCCTCGCTCCCCTCCTCCCTGCCGTTACAACCTACGCCGGAGGCCCGGTAGGAACCCTAGTCCTACCAATTTGGTATCCATAGATTCCAGGCTGATCATGTCGCTCCCTCCACCACCGCCGCCGCTCAACACCACCACCGCCCCACTGCCGCAAACCACCACCACCGCCCCGTTGGGAACCAACCCCCGCCGCCGAGCGTCGCCCCACTACCTACGGGCCGCCGTCGCTGCCGTGGGCCACCCCGGCCTTCCAGCCACTCCACGGAGGGGCGCCGCCGCCGCCGCCGCAGCTGCTGCTGCAGCACTACCATGCCGCGGGCACTCCCTGGCCGGTGTGGCCGACCACCACCGCGCCGCTGGGGGGCTGCCCCACCAGTCGCTACCGGCCACCACGGCGCAGGCTCCGGCGCCGCACCAGCAGCCGCCGCCGCCATCGACAGCAGCACCTCTAGCGCCCCGAACCACCGGTGGGCCCCTGCACCAGGTGCAGTTCCCGTCATCGCCATCGCCAATTCCCGCGTGGGCAGCCGGATCATCTTCGGGTCCGATCTATACCCAGGCACACGCACTGCAGCAACCCCCCGAACGGGGCGGCCGCCAGCTCAGTCGACCCGTGCCGACCCTTCCAGCACCGGGCCGGCCTCCGCCAGCCGCAACGGCCGCACCTCCGGCCGCCACACGGACCTTCCGCAGGTTGTCCCCGGCCGAGCAGCATTAGCGTCGACGTCAGGGTCTCTGCTTTAACTGCGATGAGCCCTACACGCCGACACATGTCTGCCCCCGCCTCTTCTACTTGGAGACGGTCGACTACACCGAGGCGGACGAGACGAACGACGCACCAGACCCGGCCGCAGATTCTACGGCGACGGCCTGCGTCGTCTCTCTCCACGCCCTCGCCGGCATCCGCCATGAGCGGACCATGTTGCTGCCCGTGACGATCCATGGCGAGCAGCTGGTCGCCCTGCTGGATACGGGCTCCACTCTTCTTATTCTTTTCTTGTTTTCCTTTTGCCTTTTCCTTTTATTCCTTCTTATTTTCCTTCTTCTTCTTCTTTTTATTCTTCTTCTTCTCCTCCTCCTCTAGCTCTTCTTCTTCTTCTTCTCCTTTTTTCTTCTTCTACTTATTCTTCTTCTTCTACTTTTTCTTATTTTCTTCTACTAAACAGGAAACTAACCTAAGACTAAACATAAACCTAAGACTAAACATAAACCTAAACTAAAACTAAATCTAAACCTAAACCTAAACTAAAACAAGATTGTGGTGGCATAAAATAATTAAGGGATATTTAACACATAACAAGTTTCTGTCCAGTCCACTAGTACTTATCCAAAGTCAAAAAACATTGGTAGAAATCCATTGTTGGAGCTCACCTTGTGATTTGGGCGAGAGGAATCGGTCGAAGGGCTGCTGCTCCTGGCTCCGACGCTGGTCTCGGGAGTCAATGGCGTCCGGGTGACCTCGTCATTGCCATGGGGTTGCTGCTCCAAGCCGGTGGAGGGAGGAGTGCCGCTGAGCGAGGAGGGGGTCTGGCCGGTGATGGGAGGGCGAGGGCGGAGGGAGGACGGCGAGGAGGGCGAGGGCGAGGGTGCAGGTGGAGGGAGGACGGCGAGGAGGGCGAGGGCGAGGGTGCGGGCGGAGGGTGACGACGAGGGAGGCGGCGGCGCTCGCAGAGAGAGGGGGTGAGGTGGGGTGGGGGTGGCGTCGGCGGCGGCGGCGGTGGGGCGGCGGCGGCGGTGGGGCGGCGGCGGCGCTGGGGGCCGGGGGCTGCTGCGGCGGCGCTGAGGGGAGAGCAGTGAGAGAGAGTGCGTGGGAGAGAGGAGAGAGGTGGGGCGTGCGGCGACCGTTAACGTTTGGGGGGTCCATCCCCTTTGCCGTCTGCCACTGATCCCCTTTGCCGTCTGCCACGGACGGCAAAGCTAGTCAGGCAGACGGCAAAGGGGTGGGTGGGGCCGGGGTGGGATGGGGAGAGAGGAGGGGTGGGGTGGGATAGCTTTGCCGTCTGCCATCCCTACCTTTGCCGTCTGTTGACAGACGGCAAAGAGGTGGCTGATGGCAAATATGTATTTTGCCATCAGCCTCGTCTTTACCGTCTGTTTTTTGCCAACACACGGTAAAGAGGTTCTTCGCCGTCTACTGGCTGATGGCAAAGATTTGGCAGACGGCAAATATAGGAATTCCAGTAGTGTCCCATTGATAACTATCCCAACCTTCCTACACCCTTGGTTGGTTCTCAAAACTGCTCCCGGTGTTTGAATTGCCATATGCCCACGAAGCAAGGTAGGTTCTAGTCCACACTTTTCCGCAAACTTTTGCATAACAAAGGAATGCGAAGCACCAGAATCAAACAATACTGTTGTTGGGGTAGAGTTGATGAGGAACGTACCCAGAATGCAGTCCGGGTCTTCCTGTGCCTCGTCCGCGGAAATATGATTAATCCGCCCCTTGCTGTGATACTGCTGATTGGGGGGAGCCTGGTTCCTGCCTGGTGCTCCTTGGCCTGGATTTGGCGCATTGGGGCGCGGAACATCGGGTTTCTTATTGGGGCACTGCCTGGAATAGTGCCCTGGTTGTCCACACCCGAAACAGGTAACTTGCGCTGGAAGATTGGTCTTGCTCCCACCGTTGTTTGGCGGAGTTCTTGCTGGCTTGACGCTGACTTGCTCAGGTTGGTAATTCCGGCGAAATGTTGGGTGCTTGTACTGCTGCTGCTGATAGTTGGGTCTTCCTGGGGCTGACTGCCATGGTCGTGGTTTCGAGTTGATCGGTCCTCCACTACTTATTAGCTTGCACTTACGGGTGTCGTCCATTGAACGACGTTTGTCTTCCAACATAAGAGCCTTATTAACCAGGTTACTGAAGGTCCGACATTCACAAACAACCAGTTGATATTGGAGTGACTGCTGCAGTCCCTCCATAAAGTGCTCCACTTTGGCAGCCTCAGTACTGATATCTTCAGGTGCATACCTTGATAGAAGGTTGAACTTCTACAAATACTCCTTGACTGATCCACTGCCTTGCCTTAAGGCTCAGAATTCCCGCTTCTTAATGGTCATCATCCCGGAGGAATGTGAGCGGCGCGGAATCCATCCTTGAACACGGCCCAAGTGATGACTTGCCCGGCTCGCATGATCTGAAATCCATCCCACCAGGCTCTGGTTGTGCCTCCGAGACAGTGGGTTGCATAGAGAACTTTCTCGTTGTTGTCAGTGCACTTGACCAACGCGAGAAGGTGTTCGATAGTGAGGATCCATTCATCAACATCCAAGGGCTCAGTCGTCTCCATGAATATGGGCCACGTAGTTCGCATAAACTCAGAGAGAGTTGAGCGACCGTTGCCATTCCCGTTCTGCGGCGGGTGGTTCACCAAAGTTTGAGCCAGCTGCCGGATAGCGGCATTGTTGGCTTGATGCTCCTCCCGAAGAGCTTGAAGGAATTGAGTCATCGTCAAGCTTTCAGGGGGAGGCGACGGCGGAGGTACATCGTCTTACTTCACATGGTGATCTCCAGCTTGAGCTTCCCCTCCGGTTCCCTGCTACTGTACTAAAGAGGCAGAGCCGGGGTTGCCAAAAGTGCTGTTGCGAGTTGCATTCACCATCCTGTCAGGGGAGTAGACAGGTCAAATTCTGCAGAACCGGTTGCACTCGAAAGGGATGACGTTCTAGTAAAGAGGGGGTCTGGTGTGTGCTAGTGTGCAAGGTTTTATGACAAAGGTTTTTGAAAGAACTACTACATTAATTTAAAGGCAAGCAATGCAGTCGCTCACATGCTACTCAAGGCATAATGCGACTTGCATCCAACAGGTTCACACAACATCCGGGTCATAAAGTCCTGATACAAGAACTCCTACCTTCGTTACATCCTACGCTGCTACGCGATCGACTGTGCGGTCTCATAAGCCGGCTCTATGGGATCTTCGTCTTCATCTTCATCTCTGTCTTCATCTTCATTAGTGCTTCCCTTCCTCGAAGGGGTAGGGGAAGGAAGTAAACCATCTCGACCTCTCTTGGTTGGTGAGGTAGCGAAAAGCTCGGTGTACTCTTCTGCGGTTAAGCGTCGACTCTGAAGAGGAACCGCCTGAAGCAGGCGTATTCCTCCTCGGAAAACAAAGCCAGGTGATATCACAGGTGCTCCTTGTTTCTTCACCTTGTTGTTCTTCATCTTCTCCATACGAAGTAGGTCCTTAACTTGGTGCAGATCTTGGCGAATCCTAGTTGACTCCTTGATCAAAAGATGCGTCAAGGTGTCTCGGGGGAGGCTGAAGTAGGTCTGAAACCTTAATGGCATCCCGTCCTCAGATGAGGGGTTGAGTGTCCAGCTTCCATCTATCTTATCCTTAACAAAAGGTAAGTGACGAGGAGCGGGTTCGTTCGCCATCTTAGGAAGGATGTCGCGGAGTCGCACGAGTGCCTCTCGTGCTGCAGTCTCCACGGCCAACATCAGATCCTCCATTTGTGGCCCTTTAAAGAACCAGCTAGTTGGGGAGTCATTACCCTTCACTACCACGTCCATGTGATACTCCTTGGTGTCGGCGTTGACCTAGTGTTCGTGGTAGAGAAAGACGGTCGTGCGACGTACTTGACACTTCTCGAGGCTATCACTCAAAAGCAGAGGAAAGCCCGTTTGCAGAAGCGTCTCGGGTATGGCGACCATCTACAAGGTGTAGAGGAGAGGGTTATAAATATATAGTGGGTGCGGTTTTTGGGTCAATCTATGTGCACTAATTGTCCGGCTATCGCCCGTGCTACCTAAGGCTTCCTATAGTCAGGATGGCTCTGATACCAGCTCTGTGGAGACCCCGACTTACTAGTCGAGAATCGCCGTGCTCAGTGATCCCAGAGATTAATGCTCACCGAACACAGATACTGAATAAAGAGTCTTACATCCGGGTACCGATTATTACAACACGTGACCAAAGGTTAAAGTTCACAAGACAGGGCCTAAGGCTAATTCACACAAGTACAATAATAGCGGAAAACAAAGGGGCTAAGCGGGTGCCCATGCCATCAAGCCTACACCGACAGGCATTCTGACTCGGAAGCGTCCTAGTTAGCAGGGGTGTCGCCAAAGACGTACTCATCTCCAAACTCTGGTTCGTCCATGTCTGGTCATTAACATAACCAGTGGCAAGACAATGAGTACTTTGAATGTACTCGCAAACAGCCCATGATATGAACAATGAAAGTGAAGGATAACAATATCATGCATTTCTAGTATAACTCATCGGGGTGGAATGATCATTGCTTATGCATCAAGTTAAAGAATTACTCTTGAAGAACATATTACAGATATCAACATATCTGTTGAGGGCTGAACCATACGGGTTCACCCTATATGCCAAGTCACCACACTTGGTCATATCATTGCTATCATAGCAACACTTTTCTTATCACCATACACATACTCACACTCACGCTACGCACACTTGGTTTATGCGGAACTATCAGGACGTAGTTGTCACATCCTTGGAACCCTAACCAAGGTTTAGCATTGTGCTCATATCTTCTTTGCATTGCATCCAAGAAAATTGCAACAAGACCAAAGCAAGTGGTGAAGCAAAACTCAAAAAACCCTAGCCACTTCCCAATTAAAGGAAATTCAAAAATTTGTCAGAATCAATGAACCCAAAATGGCCTCAAGAAAAGTTCAAATTTTCTGATAATTCTTGGAAACAATTAATCAGGGAAGAAAACTATTTTTTAAACAGATTTGGAATTTTGTTTAAATGCAAAAATCCACTGAATTCAAGTTTAAATTTGAATTTAAAAACTTTTAAGTTTTCAAAAATGTTGAAAACTTTATGAGGGGTTGGAAATATTCCAAATATATCCCACATCTACTTTTAGGGTTTTATAAAAAATCTAAACATTTTATTCTATTTCTAAACTTAAATGCGAGAAAAGAACCAAAACAGAAAAAGAAATAAGAGAAAAAACATACCTGCTATCTGTCGCAGGCCCAGCCCACGAGGGGCTCCCTGGTCATCTTCCTCCTCCTGCCACTAGGCAGAGGGGAAGATGAGCACGGCGGCCAGCCCCGGCCACTTCCTGCCTGCCTGCTCGCTGCTGGAGGCCTCCAGAAGCGCCAGCACGACGCCCCCGTGCCTTCTTCTCCTCCTCCTCCCCTCTGCCTTATCTCCTCCTCTCTTCCTCTCTTCCCCCCTCTCTGATCTCTCTCCCAGGAGCTCCGGTCGCCGCCGATTCGTCGCCTCCGGGTCCTCCCCGACCCTACCGTCAGCCTCAGACGAATCACCGTGAGCCACTCGCTCCATTCCCCTCTTCCCCAGCGTTCTTCCCCTCCTCTATCTCCCTCCCGCCATGGAGCCCGAGCTCTGTTGCCACCGGCCATGGCGCTGCGTGGCTAGCACCCCTGGGTGCCGCTGCTGAGCACACTAGCGTGCTCAGGGAGCTCGCAGGTGCTCGTAGCCACCCCCACTTCCTCCTCCCGCACCCCCTGGCGACGAGCCCGAGCTGACCGAGCTCCGGCCACCGCCCCGCCGTTGCCGTCGTCGTCTCTGGCGACTCCCTCGCCCTCAAACCCCCGGGAATGGATGCGGCCCAGCGAGGGCTACCTCCTCGTGGCCTCCGCACGTCAAACCGTCTCCGTTTGCCCGATTCCGGTGAGAAGCCGCCGTCGGTTTGGTCGTCGTCGGTGGGACTCCGGCGAGGCTTCGTTAACACTACCCCCCAGTCTAGTTAGTCTAATGACACACTGACAGTGGGCCCCAATGACTCTAATTTAGTAATTAAAGTTAAATTAACATTTTTAAACGAACTGTGACACTCACATATGGACCCCACACGTCATTTTTGACTTTAACCAGGTCAGTTGACCTGCTGAGGTCATGCTGACGCATGGCTGATGCAGTAAAAGCATTTCTGGATTTTAAATAATTCCTGGAAATGCTGAAAACTTCTAAAAATCATATAAAATAATCTGTAAGTCCAATGAAAATAATTTATATATGAAAAAGTATCAGAAAAATTCAAGGAATCTGAATATGTCATTTTCAAACTTGTTTGCAAATGTTACTGAACCCAAACATATAGATTAATGAATAAGTTAACTCTTATAAATACTTTGGAGATGGAGTTTGGAAATTATTTAAATTCACTTCAAATGATATGATCAAACATTGTCCAAATCACAAACCAACAAGCTAACATGTCATTTACATGCATGTTAAAAGCAAGTTGATCCGAGCATCAGGTCGAATCAATTGAAATGGTATCCGAGAATACCCCGTTTGAAGTGATATTTGAATTTGATTCAAATCAACTTCAAACCTAATAAATGTTAGCTATAATAGTATACCACTTTGCATCCTCATGCCATGCTCATGCATCGTCTTGTTGCATATGCTTGTTATTGATTGTTGTTACTCTTTTCGGTAGGCTCCGCTCCTCCGGATTCCACCGAATATCCGACTGACGGATATTGTCCCTCCTCTGAGCAACAAGGCAAGCAAACATTTTGATCATCCCGATAAATCCCATGTTCTCGCTCCTGCACTTACTTATTGCATTAGGATCAAATGCTTCAAATGCTTTTGCCACGTTAGTTGAACCCACTTCCTTTGCATGACCTATCCTTGTAATAGTAAATAGCTGAACCTTGCAACCTAGCGTACTTGGTAGTTGCTTGAGCCATGATGTGCCTTATCCTGCTATGCATGCTATGCTTAGAGTTGTGTATGGTCTGTCATCTGGGAGATGAACAGAATTGTGAGAATGTGTTCAGTAAGTAAAGGTTGTGTGCCGAACCTGATTTGGTAAAGGTACCGGTGAAAGGCTGTGTAGGAGTACATGGCGGGTTGTTTCATTGGAACCGTCCTTAGGAACTGAGTTCCGTGTATGTAATCCAAGACTAGATACTACCACACGTTGGGATACTTAATTGACCCTCTCGACTTATTAATCGCTTAGTACTCAGTCCAGGAGTTGCAAGTAGTTTCTGGTGTTTATAGTCATGCTGGAGGCCGTGCATAGCGCTGACCTGAGAGGTGGGCTGTGATGCGGTAGGCAGTGGCACGGTATACCAAGTGGCACCCGGATGGTGGGTTTGGGAACCCTGCGCACATTGTTTGAGGCCGTGGCGGAAACCTCGGCCGAACTTCCGTGCGGGTTACTCTCAGATAGGCGATAAACCTGGACTAGGTACTAGTGTGGTTAACGGTCGTGGCCGACTCCCTCGCTGGGCTTCCGCTGGAAGGTTGCCGAGGTGCATGACGTGCACATGGCGATAAGTGGCGAGAGCGTGTGTGACGAAGTACACCCCTGCAGGGTTATGATCTATTCGAATAGCCGGGTCCGCGGATATGGACTACTTGCAGACATATGTTGTTCATAGATAACTTCAATGGCTACTCATAAAATTGTCAAGATAAGCGTGAGTGTCGTGGACGGCATTTCCGTATGGAGACGAAATGATTCCACGATAGAGTATTGTTGTGGTGTTAGTGGACTCGTGTGCGAGAAATCAAGTTGTCAAAAATTGTTTTAAAATGCAAGTTGTCTAGCCACGAGTCAATTGCTGGCTTTCCGCATGAAACCCCACAATTCCTTATTGATACATTGCATGAGTAGATAGTTATCATAAAGTCTTGCTGAGTACCTCCGTACTCATGTTTGTTTAATAATTTTTGCAGAGGTTGCTAATGACCCTAATGGAGGGTTCTTCCTAGATATCGACGACGACGAGTAGCTGGTGTCCCAGCTACGATCTCGCCCTAGGTTGGGTCTGTAGTATAGTCAGGCCATGTGCCTTCTAGTCTCACCTGTCTGTACTCAGACAGTTTAAAAACTTCCACTGGCTTGTAACTGAATGACTTCTATGATGGGTCGTGAGACCCTTACTTTGTAATATTATGTGTGTGGCTCATCCAAGCCTCTTAAATAAAGCTTGTATGTTTATGGTTATGTTGTGATGCCATTGATGTATCTATACATATTGGTATGCCATGCGTACGTGTGTCTTGATATGTATGGGGTTCGATTACCTAGCCGTAAACTTTAGTAGCACTCCTTACAGGGAAATGCCCCTTTGTGATCCAACGAGCCATGGTAGCTCGCTACTGCTCCGGACACATTGGATGACCGGCGTGTGTCCTTCTTAGCTGTTGTGTCTGTCCCCTTTGGGGAAATGTCACGCGATGTAATGGAGTCCTTGTAGCTTGCTACGACTCGTCTACATTCGCTGGTGTCCGACACCTGCTTTGCTGGGTCATGTATGCCTGTCCCTGTGCGAAACTGCCACTTTGGTTTATGACTAGACATGTCGATCCGGGTTCTTTGTCATTGGATTGCTAGCGACACAATTGCATACGTGAGTCAAAAGGCGCAAATGGTCCCGGCTAAGGTAAGGCTGCAGCCGTGGGGTTAACCGTGCGTGAGACCGCAAAGGGATGCGATGTGTTACATGCTGGATTCCTATGGCTTAGGATCGGGGCCCCGACAGCGTTGGTATCAGAGCCTGACTGACTGTAGGACTACTAAGCCAAACTGGTCGAAGTTGAGTCTAGAATTGCTTTAGTTATATATAAGGGAATTGTTTGTGGAAGGGAACGTAAGACTCTTGTTCTCTTCTCAAGTTATTCTATTCTGGTCATCCTCGTCTTTTCTGGGGGAATTAAGGACTAGGTTACTCATCTTCTTCTAGGCTCGTGTTTCTGATCGGTAGATTATAGGACTATGGGTCAAGAGATATTTGGGTTTCTTTCATTCCTAGGAAAAAGGAAGTAAGTTTGATGATCAGAGAATTGAACTTGATAGTTGAGTGGTTACACTATTCCATTTTTGGGTTGTCTCAAAATTTGTTTTTGAGCATTTACAGCCGTTATGCTGCCCAATTTTGCATTCAGAGCTCTAATGCTTTTGC